>NW_027507789.1:160745257-163145257 GCF_037356315.1 Lithobates pipiens
GCAGACACAAACCAATAACCACATAAAGGATAGGCTGTATCAACAGTAACTTTGCAAAAATGTTGGTTCTTCAGGTCAGCATGGCGAGTTAGCCTAAAGCCCCATACACACTAACAGATTTTCTGATGATTTTTGTCTTCAGATTTACCAAAACCATGTAGTGGAAGGGCCTGCCTGATTGCATACAAATTGAAACTTCTAAGGTTGGACCTCATATTATATGGTTTTGGTAAATCTGAAGGAAAAAAATCAGCAGAAAATCTGATAATGTGTATGGGGCTTTATGCCGCGTACACGCAACTGGACTTTTCAACGGATTTGGTCCAGCCGACAACCGGACAGACTTTGTAGCTGAGGTCCGCCGGACTTTCAAACGCATTGTACTTGGCCACACACGATCACTCCAAAAGTCAGACGGATTTGAATGTGATGACGTAGAATAAGGAAGTTCACAGCCAGTAGCCAATAGCTGCCCTAGCATCGATCTTAGTCCGTCGGACTAGCACACAGACGACCGGATTTTTCCACCGGACTCGAGTCCAATGGAAAGATTTGAAGCAAATTTTATTTCTGACTTTTGGGAAGAAAAAGTCCACTGGAGCCCACACACGATCGAATTGTCCGACGGATTCCAGTCCGCCGGACCAAGTCCGTTGAAAAGTCTGGTTGTGTGTATGCGGCATTAGGTTGCTCACTACTACACAACAAATGTTAATGCAATGTGAAATGCAGTGGTGAGCAAATGTTTATGACCATCGTTAGATTTATACATAAATGGTTCCTAAAATCTGATGGCCAATAAAAACCTAAGGGTGGCCACATTCTGCATTAGACAATTGCTTGATAAGTCAGTTGGAGCATATAGGGCTTCCAGAGATGGGATGGTTGCAAGTTCTTCCAACCATCATAAGTGATCGTTATTGTAGACATGTCCAAGATGGCAACAGGAACAGATGCAAATACATAATAATATTATTATTATTTTTAATAATAATAATGATAATAATAAACTTTATTTTATATAGCGCCTTTAAAGGTAGCTTCTCAAAGTGCTTTACAAGGAAAACCCATCCATTAGTGGTGCGTGGGCGCTGCACCCTCTCTCTGCACAACTCCCTATATGACTAATGGATAGATTCATGAATCTATGCACGGCCGCCGCTGCCACCCCCACTCAGGCATCCGCCCCCTTTAAGGACGCCGGGTGCCTGAATTACAGAGGGGGAGGGGGGTGATTTTTTTAAGCACCTGCTTAGAACCATAGGCTCTAATAGGCTTCAAAATATGTGGGATCGCGGTGCAGAACATTGCGCCATGAGCCCACTCAGGTGTTACAACAGCAAATGAATATTCGCTGTTGTAACACTGATCCTCAAACTGGCCAATCAGAAGCGGCTGTGAGACCTGTTTTCTGATTGGCTGAAAAGAGAAGACTTCCGAATAGCCCCCGAGAATGAGGGAGGAAACGGAAGCCAGAGCCGTCCCCCGTGGACAGCAGGAGAACGGGAGAGCCGCTGCCACCGAGAGCCCGGGAGAAGAGCTGCATAGATGGGGTAAGTTCACCAGTCCCGCTCACCGACGGACTGACCCTTCCCAAAGAAAATTACCACCGGCCGCAACGGAACAGGAGCGAATGCAAATACATAATAATAAACTTTATTTTATAGAGTGCCTTTAAAGGTGGCTTCCCAAAGCACTTTACAAGGATAACATAAAGGAAAAAAGGGATGATTAAGTGAAAGCTTGTCTAAAGAAAAACATTTTCAGATTTGATTTGAGTATGTTTAGAGAAGAAGACTCTCTGATGTTCCTTGGAAGTGAATTCCAGAGTTTTGGAGCATAACAGTAGAGGGGAGGGATACAGAGCAAACCAGAATTTGATGAGCGGAGGTTACGAGGGAGGTAGGGGGTAAGTTGATAAATGTTCCAAGAGATAATAGGGTGCCAACTGCCAAGCCATGAAGAGCCTTATAGGTGAGCAGAAGGAGCTTAAAATCTATGTGAAACCTGATGGGTAGCCAGTGCAAGGACTGCAGGATCGGGGCAATATGATCACTTGTACCAGACCTAGTCAGGATTCTGGCTGCAGAAATTTGAACATATTGAAGTCGATTAGAACCTCTGGGAGAATCTAGGACCAATGACAGCTGATCACTTAAGTAAACAAAAGCCGATTACGGCTTTCTTTTCCTGGGTGCTGTTAGCGTGCAGAAAAGAAGAAAGGCGTTAACCCGGGACATCAGTCTAATCAGTTCCCTCCAGTGGTGCTAATCAGTGCCCACCAGTGCCATCTATCAGTGCCCACCAGTACTGTTGATCAGTGCCCACTAGTGCCACCTATCAGTGATGTTAATCAGTGCTTCATCATCAGTGCCACCTATCAGTGCCCACCAGAACCACCTATCACTGCCCATCAGTACCACCTATCAGTGCTGCCCATCAGTGCCTCATCATCAGTGCCCACTGTTGCTGCCTATCAGTCCCCATCAGTGTCACCTATCAGTACCCATTAGTGCTGCATATCAATGCCACCTCTCTGTGTCACCCATCAGTGCCTACAGTATCAGCCAAGCCTATCAGTGCCCATCAGTGAAGGAGAAAAAATAACTTTATAAGAAAACCTGAAAAACATTTTTTTTTTCTTTTTTTTTGTTTGTTTAGCAAAAAATAGATAACCCAGTGGTGAATAAATACCACCAAAAGAAAGCTCTATTTGTGGGAAAAAATGATAACATTTTCATTTGGGTACAACGTCGCATGACTGTGCAATTGTTATTCAAAGTGTGACAGTGCTAAAAGCTGAAAATTGGTCTGGGCAGGAAGGGGGTATAAGTGCCCAGTAAGCAAGTGGTTAGTTGAAAAAAATGATGGGCCATCCAAGTTTTTATATCACAAATACAGTTTGATAGGAGGGAAGCAGCCACAGTACAATCCTGTTTAGTGTGGATGTATAACTGAGTGTCATCAGCAAAGAAGTAATAATTGAAACTGTGTGATCTACGCAGTTGTAAATTTGCTGTCCCCTCAAAAGAACTCAACACACATAATGTCTAAACCGCTGGCAACAAAAGTGAGTACACCCCTAAGTGAAAATGTGCAAATTGGGCCCAAAGTGTCAATATGTTGTGTGGCCGCCATTATTTTCCAGCACTGCCTTAACCCTCTTGGGCATGGAGATCACCAGAGCGTCACAGGTTGCCACTGGAGTCCTCTTTCACTCCTCCATGAGGACATCAAGGAGCTGATGGATGTTAGAGACCTTGCACTCCTCCTCCCTTGTGTTTGAGGATGTCCCACAGATGCTCAATAGGGTTTAGGTCCGGAGACATACTTGGCCAGTCCATCACCTTTACCCTCAGCTTCTTTAGCAATGCAGTGGTCATCTTGGAGGTGTATTTTGGATCGTTATCATGTTGGAATACTGCCCTGCAGCCCAGTCTCCGAAGGGAGGGGATCATGCTCTGCTTCAGTATGTCACAGTACATGTTGGCATTCATGGTTCCCCCAATGAACTGTAGCTCCCCAGTGCCGGCAGCACTCATGCAGCCCCAGACCATGACACTCCCACCATCATGCTTGACTGTAGGCAAGACACACTTGTCTTTGTACTCTTCACCTGGTTGCCACCACACACACTTTACACCATCTGAACCAAATAAGTTTATCTTGGTCTCATCAGACCACAGGACATGGTTACAGTAATCCATGTCCTTAGTCTGCTTGTCTTCAGCAAACTGTTTGCAGGCTTTCTTGTGCATCATCTTTAGAAGAGGCTTCCTTCTTGGACGATACCCATGCAGACCAATTTGATGCAGTGTGCGGCGTATGGTCTGAGCGCTGACCCCACCCCTTCAACCTCTGCAGTAATGCTGGCAGCACTCATACATCTATTTCCCAAAGAAAACCTCTGGATATGACACTGAGCACGTGTACTCAACCTATTTGGTCGACCATGGCGTGGCCTGTTCTGAGTGGAACCTGTCCTGTTAAAGTGCTGTATGTTTTTGGCCACCGTGCTGCAGCTCAGTTTCAGGGTCTTGGCAATCTTCTTATAGCCTAGACCATCTTTATGTAGAGCAACAATTATTTTTTTCAGATCCTCAGAGAGTTTGCTGCCATTAGGTGCCATGTTGAACTTCCAGTGACCAGTATGAGAGAGTGAGAGCAATGACACCAAATTTAACACACCTGCTCCCCATTCACACCTGAGACCTTGCAACACTAATAAGTCACATGACACTCAAGAGGGAAAATGGGACCCAATTTGGACATTTTCACTTAGGGGTGTACTCACTTTTGTTGCCAGCGGTTTAGACATTAATGGCTGTGTGTTGAGTTATTTTGAGGGGAAGGCAAATTTACACTGTTATCCAAGCTGTACACTCACTACTTTACATTGTAGCAAAGTGTCATTTCTTCAGTGTTGTCACATGAAAAGATAGAATAAATATTTACAAAAATGTGAGGGGTGTACTTATGTTTGTGAGATACTGTATATGGAGGAATATAAAAGAATAAAGAGAGGAGATAGAAAGAAAAGATGACCAGAGATGGTTGAGAGAGCAAGAATGAGGAGAGGAGAGGGGAGAGACTATGGAAAGGGGATAAAGCATGAGCGAGACAATGGGACCAAGAGGATGATAAAATAATAATTAAAAAAAATAATATAGGGATATAAAGATTAGCCATTAAAGGGGGACCCAAGGCCATCTTCTTGGGAGACTAAGGTGTTGCAATCTCAGGAGTGCCACTGAGTAGCAACATCACTTTAAGGGCATCAGAAATTGAGAAATTGAGACAGATATATCACTAAACTACTTTAAAGTGACAATGTCATCTGTCCATTGAGGGTAAAGCAACAGTGCCAGCTGACACTGACAAGGGAGTGTGGACCAACGTATATACCAGGGGTGCCCAACCTTTTGAAGAGCAACTTGGTAACCGGTCGCGGGCCACAATGAGCGGAGTGGGTGGATGGCATGTACTCATCCACTCTGCATTTGCAGAGCGGACACGGACGCAGCCCACGATACTTTTTAGTGGATCGTATTGGAGGTAGAATACAAGTCGGTTTATGTCTGCCACTACTTAGAGGTGAATGGAGGGTCCAATTGGTTGGACTGTTGGACTGACCGTGTGAAAGGGGTCCACGGGTACTTTCACACTTATGCGCTACGGTTTACACGCAACACGTTTGCAACGCAGTGTACCTTTGGCTTTCCTGCAGTTTGCAATAGACTTCTATTATATTCTGTAGGTTTGGTGCACTTTCAGAAAGCTCACCAAACTCACAGGTAATAATAGAAGTCTATGGCTCAGTGCAGGTAACGCGCAGGTAAATTGCTCTGCACCTGCAGATCAGTTTGAAAGAAGCCCAGTAACCACTGCAGAAAAGATATGCCCATATATACACTGTGATTTTAGTAATAAACTGACCTTTCAAAAAAACTTATTCTTTCTATTCTATCCCAGAGCAGGAGGTTATGGGCCACATCAGAGGGCTCCGCGGGCCACATGGGGCCCCCAGGCCCTTGGTTGGACACCCCTGGTATATACCATGCTGAAGGGTTGCTAGCAGCAGACACTGTTACTTTGTTCTCCATGGCCAGGTGACAATGTCTCTTTAAGGCCTCATTATTCATATACTTGTGTGAAGTGGCCGTCCTCACCTGTGTGTGATGCATAGGTGTTCCATGCAGACCCATACTGAGATTTGTTTAAATCACCATTCACCAAAAGTCGGCCAGTTGGTCAGATCTGAATAGATCTCCATGTGCATCCTAAAGTGTACATCTCTGCAAGCCTAATGCATGGATCAGAACCAAAGGGTGAAGATGACAGCTAAGAAGCTAACAGTTTCACTGGCAGGTCAGCCATGGTGGTATTTCTCTAAGGAAATGATCCCTTTAAGTATAATCTACTATCAGGGCTGGACTGGGACAGAAATTTGGCCCTGGACTTCATCCAGATCGGCCCACTTATAGTTTGAGTGTCCCACCAGCACTCCCTTACATCAGAGTGTCCCATCACCAGCCCCCTTACAACAGGGTGTCCCATCACCAGCCCCCTTACAACAGTGTCCCATCAGCACCCCCTTACATCAGAGTGTCCCATCAGCACCCCCTTACATCAGAGTGTCCTATCAGCACCCCCTTACATCAGAGTGTCCCATCAACACCCCCTAACATCAGAGTGTCCCATCAGCACCTCCTTACATCAGAGTGGCCCACTGAGCCATCGGCCCACCGGGAAACTCCTGGTAGTCCCGATGGCCAGTACATGCCTGTCTACTATAACCCTCTATGGTTTACAACATACATGACTGTTGGCTTATACTTGTAAACTAAACAATGTCAATTACAAAGCCATCAGTTACCTAGCTTTGCAATGTGTTGAAACTCTCTGCCATTTAAGCCCTTTAAACCTGAAATGTAAACAATGTACAGTAAGGGAAAAAGTTTTTGACCCCCTGCTGATTTTGTATGTTTGCCCACTGACAAAGAAATGATCAGTCTATAATTGTAATGGCAGGTTTATTTAAACAGTGAGAGACAGAAAAACAACAAAATATTTCAAGAAAAATAACAAGAAAAACGCAATCAAAAAGAAATTATAAATTCATTTGCATTTTGAGTGAAATAAGTATTTAATCCCCTATCAATCTACAAGATTTATGGCTCCCAGGTGTCTGCTATACAGGTAACAAGCTGAGATTAGGAGCACTCTCTTAAAAGTAGTATAAAATACACATGTCCACAGAAGCAATCAATCTATTAGATTCCAATCTCTCCACCATGGCCAAGACCAAAGAATTGTCCAAGGATGTCAGGGACAAGATTGTAGACCCACACAAGGCTGGAATCGGCTAAAAGACCATCGCCAAGCAACTTGGTGAGAGGGTGACAACAATTCCTGGGCTAAAAGACCATCGCCAAGCATCTTGGTGAGAGGGTGACAACAATTCCTCGCAAATGGAAGAAACACAAAATAACTGTCAATGTGCTTCGGTCTGGGGCTCCATGCAAGGTCTCACTTTGTGGAGTTTCAATGATCATGAGAACAGTGAGGAGTCAGCCCATAACTACAAGGGACAATCTTGTCAATGACCTCAAGGCAGCCGGGACCATAGTCACCATAAAAACAATTGGTAACACACTACGCCAAGGACTGAAATCCTGCAGCGCAAGGTCCCCCTGCTCAAGAAAGCACATGTACAGGCCCATCTGAAGTTTGCTAATGAACATCCGAATGATTCAGAGGAGAACTGGGTGAAAGTGCTGTGGTCAGATGAGAACAAAATCAAGCTCTTTGGCATCAACTCAATGTGTTTGGAGGAGGAGGAATGCTGCCTATGACCCCAAGAACACCATCAAACATGGAGGTGGAAACATTTTATGCTTTAGGGGTGTCTTTCTGCTAAGGGGACAGGACAACTTCACCGCATCAAAGGGATGATGGACAGGGCCATGTATCATCAAATCTTGGGTGAGAACCTCCTTTCCTCAGCCAGGGCATTGAAAATGGGTCATGGATGGGTATTCCAGCATGACAATGAGCCAAAACACACGGCCAGTGCAACAAAGGAGTGGCTGAAGAAGAAGCACATTGAGATCCTGCAGTGGCCTACCCAGTCCCCAGACCTTAATCCCATAGAAAATATGTGGAAGGAGCTGAAGGTTTGAGTTACCAAACGTCAGACTTGAAACCCTAATGACTTGGAGAGGCTCTGCAAAGACAAAATCCCTCCTGAGATGTGTGCAAACCTGGTGGCCAACTACAAGAAACGTCTGACCTCTGTGATTGCCAACAAGGGTTTTGCCACCAAGTACTAAGACATGTTTTGTGAAGGGGTTAAATACTTACAGTATTTCACTCATTTATTAAATGCAAATCAGTTTTTAACTTTCTTCAAATGCGTTGAATTTATAATTTCTTTTTGATTGCGTTTTTCTTGTTATTTTTCTTGTAATATTTTGTTGTTATTCTGTCTCTCACTGTTAAAATAAACTTACCATTAAAATTATAGACTGATCATTTCTTTATCAGTGGGAAAACATACAAAATCAGCAGGGGATCAAATACTTTTTTCCCTCACTGTATGGGGTGAGAGATTTAAAGCTGGCCATACACTATTTGATTTTTTTTTTTTATGCAGGCTTCAGATTGAATGAAAAAAATCGAACAGATTACTCAATCCATGCTATTCAGTGTGGATGGACGAATCCCTCTGCTGGGCCATTGTATTATTTGGGCTGTCAAAATACCCAAATAATGGCTGCATCTGATTGGATATAGCCACTGCTTGGCTGACTATTTTCTACCAGGCTCCTTTGGTATTGAATGATTGATTGGTGAGGGAGATGTTCAAGAACCAGCCAATGGCCAGCTTTAGATGTACTTTTGAGACTAGCTGTTAAAGATTAATGTGCATGAAAAATAACAAGTAACAAATAGAAGATGCTCTTTCCAGACATATAGTGAAAATGTCTCTTACTCACCTTCCTTGGTGCTTATCAGTTACATTTAAAGGCCCAAATGGTCAATTATTTAATAGAACCTTGCAGGGGCGTAACTAAAAATCACAGATTTTTATTACCCCAAAAATAAAATATTTTGAAAAGGCTAAATGGTACATTTTTTAATAGAACCTGTGCATGGGGCGTAACTAGAAATAACAGATCCATAAAGCAAATTTTTTAATATCCACCTCCCAAAACAAAATACACTATTGTACAACACCCTAATTACTATGGTAGGCGATGAAGGACTAAAGAGGCCTTAGTAATGATACTGAGCTGCACTTTCAGCCAGGGGAGCGAAAGAGGCTGGAACCCACACTGCAGACGGATGCAGCTGACAGCAAGGGTCCGGTGTGTACCTGTTCTCTGTTTCCGGGACGAATCAGGCCCAAACTTTTGCGAGAGATGGTCACAAACTCCTATCATGCGAATTGGATGTGGGAAAACCTGCATCAAATTCACACTAGTGTGAACCCAGCCTGAAGAGCCTGAAACCTTACCAATGAAGGGCAAATTGACAGAGTCTCTGCAAAGGGGTCCCACCGAACCCAGTTATACTAACTTTTCCATGCTCTTTCCTCCTCCACAGCCGGCAACACACTACGTAGCACATTAGGAGTATGGGAGACCATGTGACTTCCT
This sequence comes from Lithobates pipiens, assembly GCF_037356315.1. Lineage (NCBI taxonomy): Eukaryota > Metazoa > Chordata > Amphibia > Anura > Ranidae > Lithobates > Lithobates pipiens. Next base: position 160,754,419 of record NW_027507789.1, read on the forward strand.
CTCCCAAGACAGTGTTCAGGCATTAAAGCCAATGCCTAGGCCCAAGTCACATTAAGGAGTGGGTGATGTCACTGGTCCCTATAGTCATATACACCTCAGATTATAATTTTTTTTTATTGTTTTTTATTGGAGTTTCAAAATAAAACAAACATAAAGTACACTTATGCCACGTACATACGATCGAATTGTCCGGTGTACTTAGTCCGGCAAACAATTCGGCGGATAGTCCGGCGGACTTTCTACGGAACGGACTTGGCCACACACGGACACACAGAAAGTCCGGCGATTGCTAGCGCGATGACGTACAGCAGTTACAACGGAACTAGAAAAAGGCATTTTCAATAGCCAGTAGCCAATAGCTTCCTTTTCGTACTTGCTTCTGAGCATGCGTCATTCTTAGTCCGCAGGACTAGCATACTCACGAACTTATTGTCCACTGAAACCCAAGTCCGGCGGAAAGATTGGGCTGCAAAACTACTTTCTAAGTCCGCCAGACTTTACGCTGAGAAAGTCAGTTGAAGCCCACACATGATTGGATTGTCCAGTGAAATGCGGACTAAGTACGCCGGACAATTTGATCGTGTGTATGCGGCATATCACATAATTGTCATACCGTATAGCAAGTTTCTTAAAGATCTTTGAACCGAAACATACATTTTGATGATCTACATTGCCTAGGTAAAGAGAGCATAATGCCATAGCTGGTTAGTATCAAGGGAAGAGCAAGGCCGCCCCCCCGGGCACCCCAACTGGGATCTATCTGTGCCCGGGAAAGGGGACCACAACACCTCAGGTTTCTATGCAGCTGCAGAGGAGGAAGGAGCTGTGAGGAAGTGCCGACTAGATAAATATATGGGGTTAGATTGGCCTTTGGAAGACAATGCCATTTTTATGATGTACCGTTCTGACTTAAAATGCTGATCAGTAAAAGGAAAACAAAAATGCCTAGGCATTGGTAGTCAATGTAAAAAGAAAACATTGGTCATTGGGTGGAAAAACGTTCAGCTTTAATGGTCAGTAGGATAAAGAGTCAGTTATCTGGAAAAAATGGCCAGGCAATAGTGTGAAAAAGAAATGGTCTGGGAGTAAAAAAAAAAACCCTATATCGGTGTCAGTGAAGGAAACATTCCTTGCTGTTGGTGTGTGTGAACCAACAAATCTTAGATCATCTTCCTTCTTCCTTAACCTCTTCAGATCCCTAATCAGCCCTCTTTTTCCTTACATCCTCCACAGCTTCTTCAGACCTGTGCCCTGGGCGTTGTAGAGCACACTGAGGAAGTCTATCATAGACTTCAACTGCAACTTCAGCACATGACCATAAACAGGTAGCGGGGAAAGATTTTCGTACTCTCCTGTTCTGAGGCTGTGCTGATCTGAGATCTACACTGTCCCCAGGTCCTGGAACAAGAGGTTTCCCCCACATTTAATATCTTCACCCCTCAGATCAGCCTTCGTTCTCCTTACCGGCTCCTCCACAGCTTCTTCAGACCTTTGCCCTGGGTGCTGTAGAGTCTGTCATTGGCTTTCCCTGCAGATAGAAATGTAGGGAAAGGTTTCACCACTCTCCTGAGGTGTGGATGAGCTGATCTGAGATCTGTTCCTAGCACCAGGTCCTGGTACTTTCCAACACCTGGCGCCAGAACATGGGAAGCAGCATGGCAGGTGGCAGGGGATAGATGGACAGGTAGCCCCAACAAACTACAGGGGCTCCAGATGTACAGTGCCATGCAAAGGTGTTCACCCCCCTTGGTATTTTTCGTGTTTTGTTGCCTCACAACCTGGAATTAACATGGATTGTTTGAGGATTTGCATCATTTCATTTACAGAACATGCCCACAACTTTGAAGATTTTTTTTTTTTATTGTGAAGCAAACAACAAATAGGACAAAATAACAGAAAAAGTAAATGTGCATAACTATTCACCCCCCTAAAGTCAATACTTTGTAGAGCCACCTTTTGCGACTATCACAGCTCCAAGTCGCTTTGGATAAGTCTCTATGAGCTTGCTACATCTTACCACTGGGATTTTTGCCCATTTGTCCTTGCAAAACTGCTCCAACTCCTTCAAGTTGGATGGTTTGCGCTTGTGAACAGCAATCTTTAAATCTGACCACAGATTTTTTATTGGATTGAGGTCTGGGCTTTGACTAGGCCATTCCAACACATTAAATTACATGTTTCCCCTTTAACCACTCAAGTGTTGCTTTAGCAGTGTGTTTGGGGTCATTGTCCTGCTGGAAGGTTAACCTCCGTCCTATTCTCAAATCACACACAGAGTGGTACAGGTTTTGCTCAAGAATATCCCTGTATTTAGCTCCATCCATCTTTCCCTCAACTCTAACCAGTTTCCCAGTCACGACTGTTTAAAAACATCCCCACAGCAGGATATTTTCATCACCATGTTTCACTGTGGGAATGGTATTCTTTGGGTGATGTGATGTGTTGGGTTTGCGCCAGACATAGCATTTTCTTTGATGGTCAAAAAGTTAAATTTTAGTCTCATCAGACCAGAGCAACTTCCTCCATACATTTTGGGAGTCTCCCACATGACTTTTCACAAACTCAAAACGTGCCATTTTGTTTTTTGCTGAAAGTAATGGTTTTCTTCTGGCCACTCTGCCATAAAGCCCAACTCTATGGAGTGTACAGCTTATTGTTGTCCTATGTACAGATACTCCAGTCTCTGTTGTGGAACTCTGCAGCTCCTCCAGGGTTACCTTAGGTCTCTGTGCTGCCTCTCTGATTAATGCCCTCCTTGCCCAGTCTGTGAGTTTTGGTGTGCGGCCGTCTCTTGGCAGATTTACTGTTGTGCCATGTTCTTTCCATTTGGTTATGATAGATTTGATGGTGCTCCTAGGGATCATCAAAGATTTGGATATTTTTTATAACCTAACCCTGACTTGTACTTCTCAACAGCATTGTCCCTTACTTGTTTCCGAGAGTTCCTTGGTCTTCATGGCAGTGTTTGGTTAGTGGTGCCTCTTGCTTAGGTGTTGCAGCCTCTGGGGCCCTTCAAAAAGGTGTGTATATGTAATGACAGATCATGTGACACTTAGATTTCACACAGGTGGACATCATTTCACTAATTATATGACTTCTGAAGGCAATTGGTTCCACCAGAGCAGTGAGGGTAAATACATCCGCACGTGCCAATTATCATTTTTTTATTTCTGAAAAATAGTTTTATGTATATATTTTTTACTAATTTTATTTCACCAACTTAGACTATTTTGATCCATCACATATTTGGTAATTCAAATAAAAAAAAAACATTGAACTAAAGGCTGTAATATAACAAAATAGGTAAAAAGCCAAGTGGGGGGTGAATACTTTTGCAAGGCACTGTATCTATCTCATACTGTCCAAACGTAAGTATATACGCAGTATACATAGTTGTGTGCAAAGTATTTATCTTTGTGCTCTCAAAATTGTTATATTTTCTGCTTGCTTAACCTGCCTTGTCAGAAGGGCCAAGGTTGTTCACAGAGTCAAGGCAAAAAACAGAGAACCCAAATTATCAAGCGAAAAAAAAAAAAAGAATAATAATTTTTTTTTTTTAAATACCAGTGCCGAGGTTAGTGTTTGGGTCAAGGTCAGGGTCAAGGTTAGTATTATTTTTGGACAAGATTTTTTTTTTTTTTTAATTAATTGATTAATAATCCACCTGGATGCACTAAGTATGATGATATGTACAGTTCTACTAACACATATCAAAGTTGCAAAATTGTGCTTAGGCATTTAGATTTGTTTTACCCTTAGGCACGAAGGAGTTAACTGTGACTTTACACTCTTTGGCAAGCAGAATATAATTCAAATTACATTGTCAATTGTTTCAGCTTCAGAAAAAGAAAAATCCTACAGCTAAAATATCTGTTCTACAAATATATAAAATAATTAAAACAAGTTAGGCTGTCTGAGAATAAATTTAGTGGAATTATTATTATTATAATTATTATTATTATTTTTTTTAATCCTCTTTATTAGAAATTTTAGTGGAATTATTTCACCCAGCCTGCACAGTTACCTAACCAGTAAAATGTATTCACATCACAAAGGAAGTCATCAGGTTTTAGTCCCAGCTCTGTGCCGATATGGTTTAGCAGCCCACAACTCTAATGTAGGTCAGCTATGTCACAATGGAATGACATTGTACAAAACGGCAAGTCTTAATCCATCTTAATCCAATGTGAGACAATATTTCATAAACTAGCATGATTTTCTTCCGGTCTGTTTGAGGGATTCCTTTCTTATTCCCAGACGAACAAATCCCACAATGGTTACACAACCAGGGCCGGATTAACATAGGGGCTGATGGAGCTGCAGCACCAAGCCCCTGCCTTAAAATAGGCCCACCCAGCCAGCAGCATAAGCCCGATTTTTTTTTTTCCTGTCCATAAACTTCTATGGGACAGGAGAAGTGTGTGTAAATGTAGGGGTGTCTGGCTGCATCTGTGTTTGCTCACTGTGGTTATTACAATGTCACAGTGCACAGTTCCCCCCCTACACAAATGGGAGAGGCTGAGTTGGCTCTGCCTTTCCCCTCCCCCTCTGTGAAGTCTGTGCAGTGAAGGAGCCGTGTGGGTGGGAAACACCGGCAGATAGAAGGTGAACAGGATATCTCTGAGTGATGAGCCTCCAGGGACCGTCCACATGTGAGCTCAGTGACTGGTTTCTTATATCCCTTTCCCTCGTTTTTAACTTTTTTCTCCAGCAGTAGCTGTTATAACTGCAGCCAAAGTGTTTAGAATTGTGTCATCAGCCTGTGGCAGTGCTTGGTGGTCCCTTGTGCTTTTAGGTGGTTCACACTGATTTGCTGTGTTTTGGCCCATTGCTGGTGTATCCACGGTTTTCCTGCGTTTTACCCCCAGTCCTATAGATTTCTATTAGGTTGTTTGTTTTTTCTGCATTTTCTGAAAGCGCACCAAAATTCCTGCATGCTGCATCTTTGGCACACTGTCAGAAAATGCAGCAAAAACCTGCAACCTGATATAAATCAATAGGACTGCAGCTAAAACTGCAGATACATGAGCAGTGCAGCCAACTGCAGCACACCAGTGTGAGCCCAAAAGCTTGCACACACAACCCTGTACAACTTGGTCTAAACAAAACTCCTGGCATACAGCCATACCATCCCAGCTCAGGAGGGGTGGGGGCTCCAGGGATTTGATTGACTATGCAGGCCCTGTCTCTTCTAACCAATTGGGGAGAGTCTTGGAGGCAGTGGCAGGCTGCTGGTGGTAAGTGGCACACTGTATCTGGTGACAGGCTGTGGGTGGCGAGTGGCACACTGTATCTGGTTGCATGCTGGTGGCAAGTGGCACACTGTATCTGGTGGCAGGCTGCTGATGGCAAGTAGCACACTATCTTGTGGAAGGCTGCTGGTTGCACACTGCTGCTGGTGGCAAGTAGCACACTATCTGGTGGAAGGCTGCTGATGGCACACTGCTGGTGGCAAGTGGCACACTGTATCTGGTGGCACACTGCTGGTGGTAAGTGGCACACTGTATCTGGTGACATTCTGCTGGTGGCAAGTGGCACATTGTATCTGGCATGCTGCTGGTGGCAAGTGGCACACTGTATCTGATGGCAGGCTGCTTGTGGCAAATGGCACACTGTATCTGGTGGCATGTTGCTTGTGTCAAGTGGTACACTGTATCTGGCATGCTGCTTGTGGCAAGTGGCACACTGTATCTGGTGGTACACTGCTGCTGGTGGCAGGCTGCTGATGGCAAGTAGCACACTGTATCTGGTGGCAGGCTGCTTGTGGCAAGTAGCACACTGTATCTGGTGGCAGGCTGCTTGTGGCAAGTGGCACACTGTATCTGGTGGCAGGCGGCTTGTGGCAAGTGGCACACTGTATCTGGTGGAAGGCGGCTTGTGGCAAGTGGCACACTGTATCTGGTGGAAGGCTGCTTGTGGCAAGTGGCACACTGTATCTGGTGACATGCTGCTGGTGGCAAGTGTCACACTGTATCTGGCATGCTGCTTGTGGCAAGTGGCACACTATATCTGGCAGGCTGCTTGTGGCAAGTGGCACACTGTAACTGGTGGCAGGCTGCTTGTGGCAAGTGGCACACTGTAACTGGTGGCAGGCTGCTGTTGGCAAGTGGCACACTGTATCTGGTGGCATGCTGCTGGTAGCAAGTGGCACACTATCTGGCATGCTGCTTGTGACAAGTGGCACACTGTAACTGGTGGCAGGCTGCTTGTGGCAAGTGGCACACTGTAACTGGTGGCAGGCTGCTGTTGGCAAGTGGCACACTGTATCTGGTGGCATGCTGCTGGTAGCAAGTGGCACACTATCTGGCATGCTGCTTGTGACAAGTGGCACACCGTATCTGGTGGCAGGTTGCTGGTGGCAAGTGGCATGCTGCTGGTGGCAAGTGGCACACTATCTGGTGGCAGGCTGCTTGTGACAAGTGGTACACTGTATCTGGTGGCAGACTGCTGGTGGCAAGTGGCACACTTAAAGAGGGATTCCGCCCAAAAAACAATATTAAAAGCCAGCAGCTATAAATACTACAGCTGCTGACTTTTAATAAATGGACACTCACCTGTCCCGGGTTCCAGCGATGCCGAGGCCGATCGACCGCTCGTGCCTCGGCTGCTGCCGCCACCATTCTAGGTGAGGGAATCAGGAAGTAAAGCGAATCGGCTTCACTTCCCGGTTCCCTACTGCGCGAGCTGCGCCGCGCAATAGGAAATCTCCGCGCTGTCACTGGGACCCGTGTGTGTCCCAGCAGACAGCGCGGCAGGGCAGGAAATGGCGTAGACTCCCGTGGGAGTCTATGCCCGGAAGTGGGTGAAAATACCCCCCTCCCCCCTGAAAGGTGTCAATTGTGACACCGGATGGGGGGAGGGTTCCGATCAGCGGAGGTTCCACTTTAGGGTGGAATCCCGCTTTAATCTGGTGGCATGCTGCTGGTAGCAAGTGGCACACTATCTGGCATGCTGCTTGTGACAAGTGGCACACCGTATCTGGTGTCAGGTTGCTGGTGGCAAGTGGCACACTGTATCTGGTGGCAAGTGGCACACTGTATCTGGTGGCAGGCTGCTAGTGGCACTGTATCTGGTGGCACACTGTATCTGGTGGCAAGTGGCACACTGTATCTGGTGGCAGGCTGCCAGTGGCACACTGTATCTGGTGACAGGCTGCTGGTGGCAAGTGGCACACTGTATCTGGTGGCATGCTGATGGCAAGTGGCACATTGTATCTGGTGGCAAGTGGCACACTGTATCTGGTGGCAGGCTGCGGGTGGCATCTGGCAGCAGGCAATGGTGGCAAGCGACACACTGCATCTGGTGGGAAGTGACAAGCTCAGGTTCCCACTGATAATGCATCATGGTGAGTTGAACTATTTCACTATATATTACAATGTAGTAATAGAAATAATGGAATTTGATCATCCCGATGCCATATCAAGCATAGCGTCAGGATGATTTTAAGTGCTAAGTGCCATTTGCCTGAAAAATCACCCCCCGCCACCTATTTCCCCATCAACCCGAGACTACATCCCCCCTCTTTTTTTTTTTTTGGGAAGGGGGGGATCTCCCTGAATGGCAGTTTGGAAATGTGGTCTCCTATGTTGCTGCTGTTGAGAGACCGCATAGCAGGTGGTATTGGGGGTGTTCCTGCTGCTCAAAGGCTGCACGGCCGATATTACTGGTGAAAGTATATTTAATTTGTTTTAGCAAAACATTTTTGCATTTTCATTTTGTTTCCGTAAAAAAGGCCCACCAAAATCCTCAGCACCAGGCCCATGATGCTGTTAATCTGGCCCTGTACACAACAGAACATCCTATGATCGGCTCAGAAAACGCTAAACTGAGTAAAAGCTAAAATGGAATATGTAGCTGTGGGCATACTTGTCTTCCATCAGAAATATCAGCTGTAAATGTACCTTCATCCTGCTTAGTGTGTGAGCCATAACTATGCATTAGAACAAATTAGTACTACGGTAATAAGAAGGATACACAAAGGTGTGACATTTAGTGTAAAGAGGAACTTCTGTCGCTGTAATACTGGCCTCTACCCTCCCCGGTACTGCCATATTTGAAAACCCGGCACATTCACAGATGCGTTGATGGGCACTGCCCAGCCTTTGGGACCTAGAAGAAACCCGGAGCACCTAGAAGAGACCTGGGGCACATTTACACATGCGCCAAATTTTGCGATGCATGTGCAGACAACCTGAGATCTGGGACATTTATAACTGTGGTGTCTTTGCACATGCATGGGGAAAGCCCAACGCTGTGCAGAGGTGAGAAAGGTCTCTGTTGGGTCCTAAAGGCCTGGTAAAGCCCTTTGGTATATATGAAAACACGTAGAATCTTGTTGAGTCCATAGGCCATAAGGCACCAGGAGCACAACATCATTCATGCCTAGGCACAAATAAAGTCCTTTTGGGGAGGGGGTACAGCCATGTGCAGATAACTTGTGTTTTGGGGAGAAGATCCACTTTAAAGCCTAACTCTAGGGAAAACCAGAAACTCCTATTGCAGTAGGGCTCCCCTCATGCCGTAAAGTTTATATGTTCATTTATGTCTAAGGAAACAGGAGAGAGCACTTTAAAGGCCTGTTAACATGGGGGGCCAGGGGAAGCAGTTAAAATAGGTGGCTGAGCCTGAGGTTTTACCGCTTAACTCCATCCCCCTGAACCTTCCCTCTTCAGTTGCAGTCACAGCGAGGTTGTGCCAAAAATTAGACCCCATGCCACAAATAGTGGACAGTAGTGCTTCCAAATGCAATCAATTCAAATGATTGGGGTAACACCACATCTGCCCATGCAATACACATGTTTACAGCATGACATATTACCTCCCAAGACATTTCACCTCCCAGCCGCCTGTCCACCTCCCTCCACCATGGTTCACTTTTATGAGGAGCGGCAAGGTCTGCTGCAATTATGAAAGGACCCTTACTTATCTAATCCCTGGCTCCAGCAGCAGGTGGCACTAAAACCTTCTCTTTCACACCATGGTCTGTGGGTGGCTCCTTGACATCCTCACCTACAATGCAAGGCTATTGACTCTGCATTGTATTGATGATGTCACAGTACCGCATCCCTTAGAACACCTCAGAGAAGAGATTGCGGGACTGTGGGAGCCTGTGGAAGTGCGAACGAGATAAGTAAAAGCCCTTGTTACCATTCCCCTGGGCATAAAAGAACATTTAACCCTTACAGTGCGGTGGGAGCTGTATGGCAGGAGAATTTTTTTTTCCTACGAATTTTGGCCCAAACTTGTCTAGCTTACACACTGCCGCTGTCTTTTCCTCCTCCTCTCTTCCGGACCAAAGCAGGACAAAAAAACTGACAGTGAGTCATGTTGCTGGCTGGGGGCTGGGGGCGGGGGGGTGTGGACGTGGTCTGGGGAGAGGGGGCAGCTGGAGTGAGAGAGTGTAGAAGAGCAGCGCCATGTAGTGTCAGTTTGGGAATACTGTAGGTGGGACAGTATAGTAGACAGTATAGTATAGTGGTCAGTGTAGTATAGTGGTTAGTGTAGTGAACAGTATAGTGGTCAGTGTAGTGTAGTGGACAGTATAGTGGTCAGTGTAGTGTAGTGGACAGTATAGCGGTCAGTGTAGTGGTCAGTGTAATGTAGTGGACAGTATAATATAGTGGTCAGTGTAGTGTAGTGGACAGTATAATATAGTGGTCAGTGTAGTGTAGTGGACAGTATAATATAGTGGTCAGTGTATTGTAGTGGACAGTATAATATAGTGGTCAGTGTATTGTAGTGGACAGTATAATATAGTGGTCAGTGTAGTGTAGTGGACAGTACAGTATAGTGGTCAGTGTAGTGTAGTGGACAGTACAGTATAGTGGTCAGTGTAATGTAGTGTAGTGGTCAGTATAGTATAGTGGTCAGTGTAGTGTAGTGGACAGTACAGTTTATTGGTCAGTGTAGTGTAGTGGACAGTATAGTGGTCAGTGTAGTGGACAGTACAGTGGTCAGTTTAGTGGACAAGTTAGTGGTCAGTGTAGTGTAGTGGACAGTATAGTGGTCAGTGTAGTGGACAGTACAGTGGTCAGTTTAGTGGACAAGTTAGTGGTCAGTGTAGTGTAGTGGACAAGTATGGTGGTCAGTGTAGTGGACAGTATAGTGGTCAGTGTAGTGGACAATTTAGTGGTCCGTGTAGTGTAGTGGACAGTATGGTGGTCAGTGTAGTGGACAATTTAGTGGTCCGTGTAGTGTAGGGGACAGTATAGTGGTCAGTGTAGTGGACAATTTAGTGGTCCGTGTAGTGTAGGGGACAGTATAGTGGTCAGTGTAGTGTAGTGGTCAGTATTGGAATTGTGTTGGTCAGTGTAGGAATCAGGTAGGTCAGTACTATTGTAGGAAGGGAAGGGACTTGGAGTGCTAAAAGTCCACAGGTTGGGGGAGCAAAATACTCACCACAGGCGCTGACAACCCTTGCTAAGCCACTGTTGGTACCTGATCAATACCACCTTCTAATCACTATGCCATTTTTACCATGTCTTTAATGGGATGATATGTCCCCAAACTCTCGATTTGCACTGTTGGCAGTGAAAGCAAGTGGGACTGAGTTTGTTTAAGGAGCACTGTTCAAAGAAATCTTGGTTGCTAATTAAACTCCAACTTATAGCACCAGTGAACTGACATAAAATTTAATGCTCTAACCGATTTCCCTAACAGGACCAGATCATTGTTCTCGCTATATAGCAATTACTTCTAATTAGGTTACAAAGTAACTGCTTAGCAGGTTGTCAGTTGTTAGGGAGATTAGGGATTGACCTAGATCCCTCGGGGGCCATTCACAAAGAAGCTGTTTGTATTGTTATGCGTTTTTTTCTATTTTTTGTCTGTTTTCATAGCACTACTTCTACTTCTTGTGCCTCGTACACACGATCGGACTATCCTGGCGGACAACACACCGTACTTTGCAGCGCAAGCCCACCGGACTTTTCCGAGGGGACCTGTCCACACACGACCGGACTTTTCCGCCAGACTAGGTCTGGCAGATAACCCGCCGGACTATTTCAGGAGTCCGCCGGACTTTTGAAATGTACGGACTTGCCCACACACAGAGAAAATTCAGTTCATTTTGAATGGGGCTCCAGGTAGACGGGACTAGCGAAGGAAGTCAATGTCGCCGCCTCCATCGGCGAGATTGACACCTCGCTAGCCCTGTCGATTGGTATGGACTTAAAAGGGAAGCCCTATGCCGAAAAAACGGCTTGGGGTCCCCCCAAGGTCCATTACAGACCCTTATCCGAGCACGCAGCCCGGCCAGTCAGGAAAGAGGGTGGGGACGAGCAAGCGCCCCCCACTCCTGAGCCGTACCTGGCCGCGTGCCTTCAACATGGGGGGGTGCTTTGGGGAAGGAGGGCCCTGCAGCCCCCCACCCCAAAGCACCTTGTCCCCATGTTGATGAGGACAAGGACCTCTTCCCGACAACCCTGGTCATTGGTTGTCGGGTCTGCGGGCGGGGGGCTTATCGGAATCCGGTAGCCCCCCCACCCTATGTGAATGAGTATGGGGTACGATGTACCCCTACCCATTCACCTGTTGAAAAAAAGTGTAAATAAAAAAACACAAGTTTTTAAAATAATTTATTAGACAGCTCCGGGGGGGTCTTCTCGCCAGACTCCTCCGCTATCTTCTGCTCTTTTACTAGCTCTTTTACTAGTGGAGGAGCCCAGCTTTCTTCTTCGCTGCCGCCGTCCAGGGGTCTTCTTCCGACTTCGGGGTCTTGTCCCGCTCTTCGGGGGTCTTGTCCCGCTCTTCGGTATCTTCTTATAGCTCTTTTACTAGCGTTGGCCTGGTCTTCTGTCGCTGTCGCCTTCTTCTCTTCTTCTCTTCTTCTCCCTTGAGATGTTGACATGATGCTCTCTTTGGTCGCAATGGCAGGGATGCGCTGTGCGGCGACTTATATAGGGAGGAGGGGGCGGGGTCACTGGGTGGCCCTTGTCCTCATCAACATGGGGACAAGGGGCTTTGAGGTGGGGGCCCCCATTCCCCAAAGCACCCCCCATGTTGAGGGCACATGGGCTGGTACGGCTCAGGGGGGGGGGCGCTCACTCGTCCCCACCCCCTTTCCTGACCGACCGGGCTGCATGCTAGGATAAGGGTCTGTAATGGACTTTGAGTGGACCCCCACGCCGTTTTTTCGGTGTTGGGCTTCCCCTTTAAGTCCATACCAGGTGATGGGGCTAGCGAGGTGTCAATCTCGCAGATGGAGGCGGCGATATTGACTTCCTTCGTTAGTCCCGTCTACCTGGAGTCACGTTCAAAATGAACAGACTTTTCTCCATGTGTGGGCAAGTCCATTCATTTCAAAAGTCCGGCAGACTAGCACACAGACGGGCGGATTGTCCGCCGGACAATTTTGAGTCAAAACTTCTTTCTAAGTCTGCCTGACTTTTGGGAACAAAAAGTCAGCCGGAGCCCACACACGGGCTCGCCAGATAGTCCGATCGTGTGTACACGGAATTGGTGTTTTTTAAACTCTTACAGTATTGTGAGTAAAGTTGTCAAGATATACATTTATAGTCGCATTATGAATTATTATATTTTGTGCAAATTGTGAAATCAATAAATGTACTTTTTAGAATCAACCCTGATTAAGACCCTGTGTTGCCAAAGTAGCTGCTATTTGACCCATTGGTATTGGCATTGGATGCCATTGCTGAGCCTATCATCTACTAGCACCCCCAGGTTCTTTTCCATCCTAGATTCCCCCAGAGGTTCTCCCCCCAATGTATAGATTGCATAAATATTTTTGCCACCCAAATGCATTATTTTACATTTTTCTACATTAAACCTCATTTGCCATGTAGTTGCCCACCCCATTAATTTGTTCAGATCTTTTTTCAAGGTTTCCACATCCTGCGGAGAAGTTATTGCCCTGCTTAGCTTAGTATTGCCAGCAAATACAGAGATTGAACTGTTTACCCAATCCTCCAGGTCATTTATGAACAAATTAAATAGGATTGGTCCCAGCACAGAACCCTGTGGGACCCCACTATCCACCCCCAACCATTCAGAGTACTCCTCATTTATCACCACCCTCTGAACTCACCCTTGTAGCCAGTTTTCAATCCCTGTACTCACCCTATGGTTCATGCCAATGGACCTTATTTTGTACAGTAAACGTTTATGGGGAACTGTGTCAAATGTTTTTGAAAAGTCCAGATACACCATGCCTCTGGGCCTTCCTTTATCTAGATGGCAACTCACCTCCTCATAGAAGGCTAATAGATTGGTTTAGCAAGGACGATTCTTCATGAATCCATGCTGATACCATTCTCATTACTAAAATCTTGTATATAGTCCCTTATCATCCCCTCCAAGAGTTTACATACTATTGATGTTAGGCTAACTGGTCTGTAATTCCCAGGGATGTATTTTGGGCCCTTTTTAAATATTGGTGCTACATTGGCTTTTCTCCAGCTGATACCATTCCAGCAGTAGACTGTCAGTAAAAAATACGAACAATGATCTGGCAATTACTTGACAAAGTTCCTGTCAGGAACCACGAAACAGACTGAGACAGAAGTACAATCAAATCACACTTGTTTATTAATAAAAATAAAAAGGTAAATAGAAAAAAGAGTAGTCAAGCATAGCCAGAGTAGCCAGATTGGGTAGTCAGTCAGTCCAAAGTTCATAAACCAGATCAGGTAATCAGCCAGTCCAGAAGTCAGGGATCCAAGGAGAGCAACTGCAAGCAGGATAAGAAGCCAGGAGGGATGTCAGCAAGCCAGTCTTGAAACAAACAGCAGGAGATGGTTCCTTGTGATGTGACCAACGTGAAGGCAAAGGAAAGAGTGAGCTGGAAGGCTTTAAATAGGCAGGTCAGACAAGCATCATCGGGAACAGCTGGTAACTGTGGAAAGAGAAGAGAGCTGGCAATTAGCCGACAGCTGAGTGGCCAGCCCAGAGGAGGAAGGGCTAAGCTAGCCCTGACCGTTCCCTAAGAACCCTCAGAGGCAAGTCATCTGGTCCCGGTGATTTATTAATGTTAAGTTTCCCAAGTCTAATTTTAATTCTGTCTTGTGTTTACATTAATATTCTAGAAATACAGGCCTGTTTTTTTTTTAATGCATGTATGTGTCTAGGGGTATGCTTTAATTTAGGTGCATCGTCCACTACTGTTACTAGACATTACGCAGTGAAGCATACTGGGTAAAATCCAGAGCACACATCAAGGTGATACCTAAGCTAAGGAGAAAATTAGAGTAAGCACTGATTGTAGTGTGAAATGCGTTAGCCCTTTTGTATCACTCTGTTGTGGCCTGTATTTTGTGATCTTGATTTTTCAATTTTTTTTTTAAACAACTGGCCAGTTTTCTACTACATGTTGCATTCACTAGGAAGTAGCCCCATTTCATGATTACCTTGGAATTACATTTCAATAGGCCAGATTGCTACCGCTAGCGGACATTCCCTCCTGCTCCCTTTATCAGCTCTGGTTTACATTAGGGCTGTTATCGGTCAGGACCTCTACATTTTGATCGGTCATCTTTTTCTGACACTAATCTGTCATATTTGTAATTTACTGTTGTTGGATCTTTTGTACACTTCCTAATATATATATATATATATATATATTTAGAAGCTGCCTTTCTTTCTTAAATAAAAAAGAAAAAGAAAATTCAGAGCACGCATCATCGTAAAGAACAACTTAATTAACTAACAACAATTTGGTTTAGTATTCATCAGTAATTAAATTACTAATTATAATAATGATAGCAAATAGAATCCACACTCTCACTTTCTCTCTCTACCCCCCAATCAACTAGGTTTTGTTAAAGACAGGCATTTTGCTACTAAAATAAGCTACTATTGTTTCTAAAAATCCCTAAGCCCCCTCAAGAATGCTTTTAGGTTTAAATATGTAAAAAGCATTGGTTAGTCTACAGCTGCCCCTTCCTGAAATGTGAGTATAGCTATTGTACAGTGTATACAGTATATAGGTGCTTTTATATATGACATTTACATATCTCTTAAACAAAATCCTTTTATCCTTAGCTAAAACAAGAGTATATGCAAGGATCAACACAAAATAAAAAGTTCTCCATCGTGTAATCAAAATTATTATAGAGCATAAAAAGTTATAAAATACATTTTACAAGTACACACACGGTCAAGTACAATGTGCATAAAAAATCGGATATCCTCCGCACTGACAAGTCGGCCCAGTTTGCCCAGTTTTTTTTTTATGGCAGCATGGGAGGACGAATTTATTTTTAAACTCACCAATAAGATTAATTTTGGAGATGCTATATAGATCATGTTATTTTTATTTGGGGTGGAGAAGAAAACACCTTCAAATTATTTTAAGAACACCTTAATGCTAATGATAAGGGTAGTAGAATAACTTAAAGTGTTATTAAACCCACAACAATAAAATCAGTGTGTATATGCAGTAAAGAAGGCCTGTTATACTCACTGTGGAACCTAAGGGGTTAATACTCTGAATTGTGTAAAAAGGCTGTTTGATCCTGTATTATCTGATCCTCCTCTTCTTCCACTGTCCCCAATTCATCTCCCGATAGTACAGAGCCCCGGGGGCACACTGCACATGCTCAGTTTGGTGTATATTGCTAGAGAGTTTTTATTTGCTTTGGAGAGCACATGTGATCAGCATCTATAAGCCAAAGCTGCGCTGAATTTTTTTGAAATTATATAGAAAACTATATACCCTTAGGCCCCTTTCACACGGGACGGATCAGTAATGATCCGCTCCGTGATGATCCGCTCGCTCAGCGGGGATCGCTCCGTTGTCCCCGCTGAGCCGGCTGCGGACAGGGTGGTCTCCGCACACTGTGCGGAGACCGCCCTGTCAGCTCTCCTCTATGGGGATCGGATGAGCACGGACCGTCTGTCCGTGTTCATCCGATCCGCTCTGCAGACGCATAGAAAAATAGGATTTTCCTCCGTCTGCAGAATCGGACTGTTGCGGAGGCGGACAATAGCGGGTGTCTGCGGATGTTCATCCCAGACACCCGTTGTCCCATAGGGATGCATGTATGTCCGTATTTCATCCGCAAACGGATGGATGAAATACGGACGTACTGTCCGCATGTGTGAAAGGGGCCTTAAGTGAATATATATATTACACGTGCAACTGCAAAGCATCACTCTTAACGTGCAACAAAAAGTTTAAATTGATTAAAATAACAATCTGAGTCATACAAATATAATTGTGAATTAACACACTAACAGTGAAAAAAGATATTTGTAGAATAAAAAATGTGAATAAATGAAAATAAATAAATATATATATATATATATATATATATATATATATATATATATATATATATATATATATATATATATATATATATATATATATATACACACACACACAGTATATATATTGTGAGGGGTTTGCTCGGCAGCGGGTGTGTGTGACCCCCTGGATGGGTTCACAACACAAAGTCAGGCACAGCAGACAGCGGTGTAGGTTCAAAAAACAAAAGATCCGGTTTATTTAGGCTACATGCAGTGATACATATAACAGCCAAACAAAATAAAACAAGAAAATAAATCCTGGTCAGCTTGACCTCTAACTACACACGTAGACTCCCTGTCTAACAACTGGGTGCAGCCTTGTGCTGCCCCAGTCCCTGTCTCTATTGTAGGGGTTTGCCACACAGGCGTTAACTCACCGCACAGAACAGATCTCAGACTCCCCAGTCTATACACACAAAACTGGTTCCAGGATGGAGCATCTCCCTATGCATGCTGGGCTTTTTTGTAGAGGTCTTAATGAGCCCACTTACTACAGCTGGGCTCATTAACTCTTCCCCTCTAATTGTAAAAGTCTGCATACAGCCTGAATCTAGGACACACATATTTCCCATCCTGAATACAACCAGGTGATTTTACCTGTGTGCTGCCACATACCCCCCCCTCTTGTTTCAACCTTGGGGTTGTAACACAAGTAGCCAGACACGCATGTATCCGAGACAAAGCATCCACATTCCCCATTTTAACACCAGGGCGATGCTTAACTGTAAAGTTAAATTCCTGTAGGGCCAGGAACCACCTATTTACCCTTCTATTGGTCTCCTTGTTTTGAGCCATCCACTTTAAAGGAGCGTGATCAGTCACCAGGTCAAAGTGCCTACCTAGCAGATAGTACCGAAGGGAATCTAGAGCCCACTTCACTGCTAAACATTCCTTCTCAATCGTGGCGTAATTTACCTCATGGGACTTCAACTTCCTGCTGAGGTAAATGACTGGGTGCTCTTCCCCGTTCCAGACCTGGGATAACACTGCTCCTAACCCAACGTCTGACGCATCAGTTTGTACAACAAAGTCCTTAGAGAAGTCTGGTGAGTACAACACTGGCTGGCTACATAAGGCTGTTTTTAAGGACTGAAATGCTTCTTCAGCCTCTGGGGACCATTTAACCATGACCGACTCTTTCCCTTTTGTCAGGTTGGTGAGGGGCACAGCCTGAGAAGCAAAATGGGGAATGAATCGTCGATAATAGCCAGCGATTCCCAGAAAGGCTTGTACCTGTTTCTTGCTGTTGGGACGTGGCCAACTCTGTATGGCCTCGACTTTATTGACTTGGGGTTTTATCACCCCCCTCCCAATAGTGTACCCAAGATATTTGGCCTCCTCCTGTCCAATGGTACACTTCTTTGGATTGGCCGTAAACCCAGCTTCCCGGATAGAGTCTAGGACTGCTTGTATTTTGGCAAATGTGAGACCCAGTCTGTGCTATGGATAATCACATCATCCAGGTAAGCTGCAGCATATTTCTGATGGGGCCTCAGAATCTTATCCATTTTCCGCTGGAATGTTGCCGGTGCATTCTGTAACCCAAACGGCATTCTCTTATATTGGAATGCCCCATCTGGGGTTACAAACGCAGTTTTCTCCTTGGCCGACTCGGCCAGGGGAATTTGCCAATACCCTTTGGTGAGATCAAGAGTTGTCATATATCGGGCTGTTCCCAGCCGGTCAATCAACTCATCTATAAGTGGCATGGGGTAGGTGTCAAATTTTGTAACTTTATTTAATTGTCTAAAATCGTTACAAAACCGCCAGCTCCCATCAGGTTTGGGCACTAGTACAATAGGACTGGACCAGTCACTCTGGGACTCCTCTATCACACCCAATTCCAGCATCCTTTGAACCTCCCCACGTATTGCCTCCCGTCGGGCCTCTGGTATTCTATAAGGTTTTAGTTTTACCCTTTCTCCTGGCGGGGTGATAATGTCATGCTCTACGCCAGATGTTTGTCCCGGAAGCTCAGAGAAAATCTCTTTGTTACGAAGTACAAACTCTTTAACCTCCTGTTGTTGGGGTTTCGATAAGGTGTCTGCTATTCCAACCTCAGGAACTAAGCAATCAGAACTAAGCAATCAGGCTGTACTTGTGACAAAGTCTCTGCGACTAGGGATTCCCTATCCCTCCAGGCTTTCAGCAGATTGACGTGATAGATCTGCTCCGGCTTTTGCCTTCCTGGCTGTCTAACCCTGTAGTTCACCTCACTAATTTTTTCAATTACTTCATATGGACCTTGCCATTTGGCCAGAAATTTGCTTTCAACCGTAGGGACTAGCACCAAGACCCTATCCCCGGGGAAAAAGTACGGGTCTTGGCCCCACGGTTGTACACTCTCTGCTGTGCTAACTGCGCTTGGGTCAAATGTTCCTTTACAATTGGCATTACCTGTGCAATTCTATCTTGCATCAGGGCGACGTGCTCAATCACACTCCTGTGAGGAGAACTCTCATTTTCCCAAGTTTCCTTGGCGATATCCAGCAGCCCTCTTGGGTGTCTCCCATAGAGCAACTCGAAGGGTGAGAAACCCGTAGAGGATTGGGGTACCTCCCTAATGGCAAACATCAGATAGGGTATTAGACAATCCCAATTCTTTCCATCTCTATCCACCACCTTCTTTAACATTTGTTTTAGGGTTTTGTTGAATCTTTCAACCAACCCATCTGTTTGGGGGTGATACACAGATGTACGCAATTGCTTCACTTTGTACAACTTGCATAATTCTTTCATAACCCGGGACATAAAGGGTGTACCTTGGTCCGTAAGCAGTTCCTTACAAATACCCACGCGGCTAAAAACAAGGGATAGCTCTTTGGCTATGGTTTTGGCCGAGGTATTTCGGAGAGGAATTGCTTCCGGATAACGGGTGGCATAGTCCAATATAACCAAAATGTACTGATGCCCCCTAGCAGACTTCATTATCGGACCTACCAAATCCATTGCGATCCTCTCAAAGGGGACCTCAATGATAGGAAGAGGTACCAGTGGGTTACGGAAATGTGGCATAGGTGCCGACTTCTGACACACAGGGCAGGAGGAACAATACTTTTCTATTTCCTTCATGACCCCAGGCCAATAGAATCTCTGCAATACCCTCTCTCTGGTTTTCTCTGTCCCCAGATGACCTCCCAGAATGTGTCCATGAGCCAATTCTAACACCAACTCCCTGTAAGGTTTGGGCACCACAAGTTGCTCAATGGTTTCTTCTGCCCTTTGAGCCACTCGATACAGCAGGTCCCTTTCCACAGTGAAGTACGGGTAAGTGCAAGTCTTATCTGGGTTCACTAACTCGCCATCTATTTTCACCACATTTTCCCGTGCCTTTATTAGGGTGGGGTCTTTTAACTGTTCTGTGGCAAAATTTTCCCTGTGAACCTCAAGGTCCGAAAACTCCACAGACGGCATGTTTTCAACTGAGGATGTTGGCTCCTCCCCAGTTTCTCGAGTTTCCCCCGCCAATACCGACAAGGGAAATTCAGGAGAGTCCTCACCACTCCCAGAGGAATTCTGGTCATCTTCCTGGTCTATAGGGGCACCAGTGGGGGGCTCAGGACAATCCCAGAGTTCCCAGAATTTTGGAAAATCCCTTCCCACAATAGCATCATGTGGTAAGTGAGACACTAACCCCACCTGATGAGAGAGGTTACCTTTGGGGGTCTCAAAAAACACTGAAGTTACAGGATACTCTCGGGTGTCCCCATGCACACAAATAACAGCCACCCTGTTCTTCCCAGAGACCTCTGTAGTAACTAATTCAGCTTTTATCAATGTTACCAGGCTACCTGAATCTAGCAACACATCAACATGCCTACCATTAATACACATTTTACATAAATGTCTCTCAGGTCCCCGAATGGCAGTGCATGCAACTGTCGCAAACAGCGACTGACGTCTCTCCCTTATAAAGTCACATTGCATAGGCTCATCCACAACTGGGCAATTGGCTGCAATATGTCCCTCTTGCCGGCAGCGGTAGCAAATAATCTTTTTCGCTGCCTCTTGCAGCATGGGCTTCCTGGGCTGCTCCCGCCAGACCTTAGGTAGAACTCCCACCCTCTCACTCTCTCCACCCTCACCCCTTGGAGTCATCTTACCCGTCACTGGGGATGATCTGGTCTTAGGGGGGAAAGTCCGTGAGTCCCTGGAAGAGGTGGTCAGGTTCTCTGTAGCCAAGTACCTCTCAACCAGATCCACAAGTTTATCTGCATTTTCTGGGTCTCCATGGCTTACCCATTTTTGGATGGCAGTAGGAAGAGCTCTCAGGAAACGATCCATAACCACACGTTCCACAATGTTTGGTGCAGTCAAAGTCTCTGGCTGCAGCCACTTCCTGCTCAGGTGAATGAGATCATACATTTGAGACCTGGGAGGTTTTCCAACCTGAAAAGTCCAGTTATGCACACGCTGAGCCCGGACTGCCAGGGTGACACCCAGCCGTGCCAATATTTCTGCTTTTAGCACCACATAGTCTTTTGCTTGGTCAGGCTCTAGGTCATAATAAGCTTTCTGCGATTTCCCAGTTAACAGAGGGGCCACCAGTCCAGCCCATTGCTCCTTAGGCCACTTTTCCCTTTCAGCAGTCCTTTCAAATGTGGTCAAAAACACCTCCGGATCATCCTCTCCAGTCATTTGTCAGTAAACGGCTCACACCAAAGGATGCGGTATTATTGTAACCACTTGCTTCATTGGTCTGCGGACGTTGCTGTATTAATGTCTCTATTTTCCGTTGAAAATTCTGCTCTTGCTTCTGCAACAGGTCTATGAAGCGGGCTTCAGATCGCTGCTGGGCTTGTTGCTGAGCTTCCAAACTCTGCTGGTGAGCCTTCTGCTGATTTTCCAAACTCTGCTGCAAAGTTGCATTTATCTGCTGCTGGGCTGCAAGGCTCTTTTGTAAACCTGCATTTGTTTGCTGCTGATTTGCATTTGCTTGTTGCTGGTTTGCATTTGCTAGAGCCAGCTGTCTCAGTATCTCCTCCATGCTGGCCTTAACAAAAAAAAAAGTGCCAAAATTCTCCACCAACTGTGAGGGGTTCGCTCGGCAGCGGGTGTGTGTGACCCCCTGGATGGGTTCACAACACAAAGTCAGGCACAGCAGACAGCGGTGTAGGTTCAAAAAAAACAAAAGATCCAGTTTATTTAGGCTACATGCAGTGATACATATAACAGCCAAACAAAATAAAACAAGAAAATAAATCCTGGTCAGCTTGACCTCTAACTACACACGTAGACTCCCTGTCTAACAACTGGGTGCAGCCTTGTGCTGCCCCAGTCCCTGTCTCTATTGTAGGGGTTTGCCACACAGGCGTTAACTCACCGCACAGAACAGATCTCAGACTCCCCAGTCTATACACACAAAACTGGTTCCAGGATGGAGCATCTCCCTATGCATGCTGGGGTTTTTTGTAGAGGTCTTAATGAGCCCACTTACTACAGCTGGGCTCATTAACTCTTCCCCTCTAATTGTAAAAGTCTGCATACAGCCTGAATCTAGGACACACATATTTCCCATCCTGAATACAACCAGGTGATTTTACCTGCGTGCTGCCACAATATATATATTATATATATATATATATATATATATATATATATATATATATATATATATATATATATATATATATATATATATATATATATATATATATATATATATATATATATATAGTCCACAAGAATTGGAGGGGTAAAACTTCAGTCCTCAAAAGTGACACCGCACACAACACCCTCAGAGAAGTGACAGGGTACGCCAAGGTAAAGTCCTCCACAAATGAAATCACCGCTTACCAGCTGGCTAGATCTCTTTTTTAAGGAGATCTAACATGCACATGGTTTATCCCCCAACCTGGGTTTCTGTACAGGGTTATGCACAATATGTCCCGATGTTCCACTTGAACCAGCATAAACACTCCCGTTCTAATTATTCCTCACAGCCGTATTGATAGGTGCTCTCCCAGCATCCCCAGTCTGCAAATGGACTACCGCTTCCGGGTTTGAGAGGGCTGGCTGTGTGACCAATCAGAGCAGAGGAGGAATCTGGGGCTGTCACCAGGAGGCAGGGCTTAGTGTGATCAGCACAGGGCCAATCAGCACTGTCCAGAAAATCAGGGGTCCTGCAGTCTCATAGGTCAGATTAGACTGAAAACTCATCTTACAAGCTTTAACCAGGCATGGATAGAAGTCATAAGACTAATATATACTTCTGATCAGAAAAGATATTTAGCAGTTTATATTTACTAAAACTATTGCATTTCCATGTACTGTGGGAGACCAGATACAGTGAATGCAGAGTCCTGGGTTTAGTAATACTTTAATGATAATACAAATTCTATTTTCTTTTTGTGACTCTTATCTTTGGAGCTTTAAATAATGATGCACATTTACTTATTTTAGGATACATATACCATACTTCTTTTGGCAGCGGGCATCCTATGTGGATCAGGAATGTCTACTAATAATATATAGACAGACCCCCACTTTATGCAAAAAATGTGCCCCTAGAGGAGAATTAATCTCTCTACACAGAACAGGAGCTTTTATGCAGATGTGCAGCTGGAAAAAATAACACAACCCAGGAGACAATTTGCATTCCAGTTGACGGTAGTGGGTGGCGTTTTGTGATTAGATACTTAGGGGTTGATTTACTAAAGGCAAACAGGCTGTCCACTTCTCTGAAGAAGTTGCGCATTGAAAGAGAACATTTCCCAGAACTTAGTGACTTAACTTGGCTGACTTCCATCATCCAATCGTGTGTAACAAAAAATGCGTTTTTTAAAACTGTTCTTGCCTATGTTTGGGAATTCTTTGCAAACTGAAATTTTACCACATTCACTAAGCTGTGGAGCAAATACCCTGGCACTGCACAACTTCTCTTGTAAAGTGAACAGGGTATTTCCCTTTGGTAAATCAACCCCTCTATATCTTGTGGGGTAACTCATGTTGCCTATATGTTGGAATGCCAGTGTGGCTCTCAATACATGGCCATGAAAATTGAATCTTGCATATAGGATTAGGAGAACAAGGGATCCTACTAGTGTGAAACTTTGCATATTAACCAAACCTTACGAGGTATCAAAAGATAAAATACATTATATATCACATGGATAGTTTAGTGGATAGTGGTAGATGAACTGCAGGGATGATATACCATTATAACATCCAAGTGAAAGATATAACACCAACATGTGAGAAAAGAAAAAAAACAGAATCACTGAGTTGGAAAAAGGATCACTCCCCTTATGTCAGTATTTAGTTGAGACAATTTTTGCTTTAATTACAGCCTTTAGTCTGTTGAGATATGTCTCTACTAACTTTGTACATCTAGACTTTGCAATATTTGCCCATTCTTCTTTGCAGAACTGCTCAAGTTCAGTTAAATTTGATGGTGACTGTTTGTAGACTGCAGTCTTCAAGTCATTCCACAGATTTTCAATGGGGTTTAAGTCTGGGCTCTGACCAGGCCATGCAAGGAGATTCACCTTTTTCTCCTTCATCCTCTGTGTGGTCATTTTTGCTGTGTGCTTTGGGTCATTGTCATGTTGAAAGGTAAACCTTCTAGACATTTACAACTTTCTGGGAGAGGGTAGCAGATTTTCATCGGGAATTTGATGGTATTTTGCCCCATTCATTGTTCCTTCTATCCTGACAAGTGCTCTAGTCCCTGCTGCAGAGAAACACCAATGAAAATGGAACTATTTGGCTCCAACACCAAACACTATGGGGGTTATTTACAAAAGGGAAATCCACTTTGCACTACAAGTGCACTTGGAAGTGCAGTGGCTGTAGATCTGAGTGGAAGATCTGAAATGAGGGGAAGCTCTGCTGATTTTATCATCCAATCATGTGCAAGCTAAAATGCTGTTTATTATTTCCCTTGCATGTCCCCCTCAGATCTACAGCGACTGTACTTCCAAGTGGATTTGCCTTTCGTAAATAACCCCCTATGTCTGGTGGAAATCTAATACAGCTCCCCATTCCTACAGTAAAGCATGGATGTGGTAATATCCTATTATGAGGGTGTTTCTCTGCAGCAGGGACTGAATCACTTGTCAGGATAGAAGGAAAAATGGATGGGGCAAAATACCCTCAAATTCTTGAGGAAAATCTGCTGCCCACATTTGTGGAGAGGAGTGTGATATTGTCACATGCACACAGTGACCACTCTTTATCATAAATCCCTGCAACTATGTCAGAGTTGCTGTAGGCCTCTTGGTAGCCTCTCTGACTAGTTTCCTCCGGGCTCTTTCATCCAGTTTGGGTCTGTGTTGTATCAAATACCTTACATTTCTTAATATTAGACTTTACTGTGCTTCTAGGCATTAATAAAGCCTTTGAACTTTTTTTTATATCCATCTCCTGACTTGTGCCCATCCACAACTGTATCCCAGAGATCTTTTGACAGTGACTTGCCTCTCATAGTTGATTATTTGCTTCAGTTGCACTGTCAGGGACTGAAATGCTCCAGGTAAGCTCTTTTGATGCTGAGCTAAACAAAATGACCACAGTTGAAAGTCAAATGGCTTTTTGTGTGCCATTGAGAAGGTGATTAGCTACACATGATTGAGTCATTTTTAGAAGGGGGTGATCCTTTTTTAAACTCCTGACATGTAGGTGTTACATCTTTCATTTGTATGTTATAAGAGTAAATATAGTCGGATAACACAAAACTTGTCTGTCTTCATTTCAAGCTGCAACAAAATGTAGTTATTTTTTGGGTGATTCTTTTTTATACCCACTTTATTTTGCAAACTTAAGCTGGCCATGGACAGTTTGAATCTCAAACCATCTATGGTTAGACTGAATGTTCCCAAGTTGATCAATAAATCAACCTGGATACAACCAGTCTGCCAGATTTTACATGCGATTATCACTAGCAGCTGTTATAGCCACTAGCAATAATCACTGTCTTCTCCCAGCAGGGACAGCTACCCCCTCCCCTCCACTGGGAGAATAAAATGGCTTGGCATGAGGGATGTCAACATTTGTGATTGCAGGAAATAAAATTGCTCAGTCTATTAGCCAGCTTGGCACAATGTAAGTATGCTTATGCAATACCCGATTGACCTCTTCCTTATGGAAGCTGCATCCCAAACTACTAAAGTCATGGCCGTGGTCTTCTAGGTTCTATGCCAAGGGGCCACCCTTTTGCATAGTAATCACAGATGGTTGCTCATTCACAACCGTCATTTAGAGAACTCTGCATTTTTCTCAATGAATGCAGTAAATTCTCTGATTGGGCGAAAATGGAGAGGAGGGATGTTTGAGATAGGCCTGTATTGGTTAATCACAAATCGTATATATAGGTCATTATAACCTTTGTTGGAAAGGCTGCTTAAAAAAAAATGGTTGCATTTCCTAAACTTTCTTTTTATATTACAGTAAGTCGTCTACATGCAAACATTCAACTTGTGAACATTCAAAGATGTGAACATGCATTCACATATCCAATCCTGTAAAGCTGGCTGCACACACTCAGTTTTTTTTGTTCAAGCCAGCAGGCCGAACCAAAAAAAAAAAATCTGACAAATCACCAAACCAACTCAAGCAATGTTGGTGCAGCGATCTCCCCCATCTTTGCTTTTGTGTTTTGACAGGGGGACTCCCCCCAACCAGAACACACTGGTCAGCGCTCGCATTCTTTGTCTGCAAGCCCTGATTTTTGCTGGACTTACAAATAAGTTAGATTTACGAACAAGCTCCTGGAATGGAACTCGTTCGTAAGAAGGGGACTTACTGTACTGCCTAATGTACTGAGATATACTGACCTCACACAGCTCAATAGGCCATTATGGGAATTATGTTGAACTGCAAACATGCAACTGTCAATCTATACATACATATTACAATACCCAACCAGCATTGGACATCTCAGTCTACCAGACCAAGAAGTATACCTTGGCCACTAGGACCATATATCTACGAGACTGGATTTATGGCAACAGTATGTATACCTACTCTAACAGAGACCAGAACACTATACCAGCCTTTTGTTTTTACCCCAGAAGAACCCTTCAAATAATTTTCAGGACTTGGGGAACCCCAGCTAGAAATAACTATTTAGGGTCACTTCGAGGAATGGCAATTACATTGGTGGTCAATGGGAAGCATGCCCTCCTTAGTGATCAGAATGCCACCATTACAGACAGCTAAAAAGATCATTGGTGTCATCAGGGGCGTAACTATAAGGGGTGCAGCAGTCGCGACCGCAACCGGGCCCTGTGATGCAGGGGGCCCATGCAGCCCCCTCTACATATGGCCGGCAGCAGCATAGGGAGCTAAGGGTACCAGTGCACCATGCACACAGGTGGTGGAGGTGGAGGGTGACAAGCAGAGCTCCATGCTCGACTATCGCACTGGCTGCTCTTTAGTTGTGCATTCCCCACATGACCTGTGTCCTCGGCCAACTCCTCAGAGTACCCCTCTCCTGCTCCATGCATCGCCGCTCAGTCTGATGTCTGTTCTCCCCAGCCAGAGTCCCGCCCCCCCGAGTCGGGCCCACACTGCACTGCATACTTCTCCCGGGTAAACAAACTTTAAGCACACAGATGCAGTGCAGCCCTATGAGAGCCCCCCAGAGGACACTGCAGGCTTGTCTGCCAGCTCCCCCTCCTCCCCTGTCATACACAGATGATGAAAGGTCTTTCTGGGAGATATGCTGATCACCCGTCCAGCACACTGGATGGAGCCCAGGCCAACATGGATGAGTGCGCGGCCTACAGCTTGGTCATAGTGAGTGAGAAGACCCCATCCCCCACACACTATTACATACCCCCTCCATCTCCCCCTGGGGACAGGGACCCCTTCTCACGTGGGGACAGGGACCCCCTTCTCCCCTGGGGACAGGGACCCCTTCTCACCTGGGGGCAGTAACTTCATCTGCCCTGGAGAAAAGGACCTCATCTCTTCTGGGGACGGGGACCCCATCCTGCCTAGGGACAGTCCCCCAATGGGGCACCTAAAAATTAAAAAAAAATAATAAAAAAAACTACTGATACCAGTGGTGGAACTACAGGGCTCACAAAGGTCATACCTGTGACCACGCCCTGGAGTTCCACCGCCGGACTCGGAGGGAAGGGCCCTGGCTGGGGTTCAGGGGGGCCCTTTATGGTTTCTTGCATCGGGGCCCTGAAGGTTCTAGTTACGCCACTGGGTGTCATGCTGTTGGCTCTGCCAGGTCATGTTGGACTGGGAATAATGTGTGCACCATCAGATGGGAGGTCAATCGGCCACAATTCAAGGAACCACTAGCAATCTCTGGAGGAACACTAGGCTCCACAGAACCCTGGTTGAGAATGGCTTTGCTATACCATACATAAATCAATTTCAATGTTGAATAAAAAGTAATGCCTCCACTTCCGTATTTTGTCTACATATGGAAGCACTGATATACAACAAATACTGACACACTGGGGCTGATTAAGGCTGTGTTCATACTAGTGCAACTTCTCATGTGACTTTGAAAAGGTTCCTTCACTACTTTGATGCCACTTTCTTGCGACTTCAGTGCCAGAGAGTGTAAAGTCACATGAAAGTCACAGTCCAAAGTTGAACTTGGAATTAAGCAACTTTGGAGCCTGTGAACCGAGCCTTACTAAAACTAGAGCACTAAAAATCTAGTGCAGCTCTGCATGGTAGCCAATTAACATCTAACTTCAGCTTGTTCATTAAGCTTTGGGAAAAACAAATGGAAGTTGATTGGATTCTATGCAGAGTTGCACCAGTTTTTGCACTCTCCAGTTTTAGTAAATCAACCCCATTGCGAAAGCTCTCCTCGATCAACTCAGTTGTTGTCAGATCATCACAGTATGGTTTATTTGCCACTCTCTGTGTAATGGAAATTGTGTTGAACCCTCATCAGTGATTTAATTAACATGTTGTAATTGAGTTCCTAACAAGGTGTTACTCCAATTAAAATTTACAGATATATGTAAGCTGTTTATGGTGATAATTGTGGGATGTGAACAGAGTGGCAAGGACAAGCCCTTGGAGTATATCATTACTTGGGAGGTACTGATTGTTATAATTGCAATTGCAATGCAACAATATGAGGAGGACTTTATAGTAAGTTGTGGGCATAAAACATGAAAAAGCTCAATCTCAATCAAAGTAATGGGAATATAATAATGAAGCATCACGATCCCATAATGCTAAATCATCAAAAATATGACATTGCCATTGAGTAGTTCACTCATTCACCTTTGTGGGTAGTAGAGCCGCAGTATGAGAATAAAAAGTAAATGGATAAAAGATTGAAAGTTCCAGTTTACTCTGCATTGTTAAACGGGTCTCAAGGATGGAATCAGCTTAATGATGGTTTAGTTCTTTTAAAACCTAGTCACAGGTCATCAGTAATGATACATTTCTCATTCAAAATGTTCAGCAGTACAATACAGAGTGCTTTCATAATCAGGAAACAAAGCAATCTATAAAGGTAACATTAAAAGAGCCTAGACTGGACAACTCTGCACAGTCTGAGATACGTAAGATTCCAGACAGCTAAATCCTACCTTTTAACCAGGCAAGAATGCCAGTTCCACTAGAGAATGTCTGTGCGTTTTCCACATTTCAGAAAGGTTTATCCACCCCTGCAAATCCATGATTTCCTACTGAGTAGGATTATTGTGTTCACTCCATCTGCACTGTTGCTTAATGACTCTGTAATAAAGTATTATGACGGCAAAATCCTTAAAATGTGCCTTTACTGCTTTAAATGCCATACATGTGGGATCACAATGTTAATACGGGCACCCAGACATGTCTGGAAACCCATAAAGCTGGCTTCTGGAATGCCCTAGAAGCCGTAAAATCCCATTATGCAAACTGTGGTTTTAACTAGGACATAGGAACGTTATATTCCCCCTTCCCACCTCCTCTAACCCGCCATTGGTTTTGCTAACGGCATAGGAAGCCTCACTGACCAATAGTCAGACTCAGGAGGTTGGGAAGAGTGGGTCACAGCATCTTTGTCCTAGCTGAAGTTGGTAATTGCATAATATGAGATTGTAAAGGACTACTAAAGCTATGTGGGGGTACTTTTGGAAGTCTGAATTAACATCCGGTTGCCCCTTTATTGCTTTTGTATCAATACAGGTTGACATTAACCATTTGACTGAACACAGTTCTAAGTAGCCCATGACATATGCATCATGTAATTGTAATCAAAGACTTAAAGGCTAAAGTCAGTTTTTCTAGAAATTAGCCTATGGAGTAAAGGCGCACCAGTGAATATAAAAAAAACTGCAAATTTATGAGATGTACCCTAATTTTATTCCCATACCTGAAGGGCAGTTAGGTTCCTTTGGAAGCTTGGCCAAATAACTCTCAATAGTTGGCAATGCCTACATCTTGCCTTCAATAGTTTGAGAAAGGAGCCAATAGGAGTTCCGAAACATATTACCATAGCAACCAGCCCTCCCCAGTTGTGACATCACATCCTGCACTGTGTTCCACAGTGGCTCTCACTTCCTGGAACATTGCACTTGTTTTCCTCACTAACTACACGCTATTTGCTGTCAAAAACATCCAAAGTGGCATGGCTGCAGATAAGCCACATGTTCTGTGGTTTTTATGTTTGGCTTTTTAATTATAATAAACCCATTGATGCTGCCCTTAGCTGGCACCTCCTTGAATTCCTTTTTGCAATTCCAGGGGAGCCTGAATGGCCTATGTGTATGACTATAAAATTAAGGAACATTTAACTAAGCTGTATAATTTCTTAAAGCCCAACTCTGGCAAATAAAAAAAAGTTACTGTAATTCCGTGTACACACAATCAGACTTCGACGGACTAGGTCCCGCGGACCGGAATCTGTCGGACAATTCGATCATGTGTGGGCTCCAGCGGAGTTTTCTTTCCCAAAAGATTGACGGACCTATAAATAAAACATGTTTCAAATCTTTCCGACGAACTCGAGTCCGGCCGAAAAATCCGGTCGTCTGTGTGCTAGTCCAACGAACTAAAACCGACACTAGGGCAGCTATTGGCTACTGGCTATGAACTTCCTTATTCTACGTCATCAAGTTAGAATCTGTCAGACTTTTGGAGTGATCATGTGTGGCCAAGTCCATTCGTTTGAAAGTCCGGTGGACCTCAGCTGCAAAGTCCATCGGACCAAGTCCGTTGAAAAGTCTGGTCGTGTGTATGCGGGATAATTGTTTATTTTGTCTGGATGAGAACAGTTTTACTTACCTGATACTCCAGCCCCCCCCCCCCCCCCCCGCAAACAGCACTCTCCAACACTCCAGCAGCATCCTCACATCCATGGCTATAGACCCTACTCTGGTCTTGGTGGCATCAAGACCCCAGGCTCGTGGAGCGTGGTGTTGCAAACACCACAAGGACTGGTTCAGCTGTGAGGAAGAGTGGAAGGTCAGGTAAATAATTCTCATTTTATTGTTTTCCTAGACATAAAGGGGCATGTAATCCTTTCAGTGCAGGGGCAGACACACTGCCAGAAATAATTTGTTATTTAACTGGAGTTGGGCCTTAATACCCATTGGGGCCCTTTAAATGCATATGCTTTTTTCTGGAAGAAGTGAACTTAGCATTTAAACATGCTTAAGGCCACATGCTGGCGCTGTGGTCTCGCAAGAGGCTCTCATTTATATATTTGGTGGGACTGCCCGGGCATTAAACCATGATCTTTGCAATCTACAAAAGGATCCATGACAAATCTCTGCAACCCTCCTCAAAAATAGCATTGCTCTCCATACTACTCGGCTTTATATCATCCCAAAAGAAGAGTCTTTTATGGTTCTTCTTGACAGCAGCCAAACAAAATATCCCTCAATTTTAGAAGTCTTGCACCCCTCCCCCTATTACCCTATAGATATTCAACGTTAATTACATCATGCAGATAGAAGAAATGTTAGCCATGGAATCCAACTCCTTTGATAAATACAAGACCCTTTGGTATATTTGGATACATTTTTCCACCTCAGCCGCCATTTACAAATTCCTGCTGTGCTCAGTCGCGAGTTCTATGTCCCACCCCTACAGAGGTAAAAGACGAGGACAACCTTTCGAGCCCTAATATCCCCTTTTGGGTTTTGTCCTCTAGGATCCTCCCTCCTCGTTGTCTCCTCTTTCTCATCCCTTATCTAGATTCTTCATCCAAGCTATACTTTCACTTACCTCCCTTTTTCTTTCCTCATACGGATATAAGATGCCTTAGAATTTTACTTTTCTAAGATATTGCTACCCTAGGCTTTTTACCCAAATATAGTACTGTAGTTCACTCATGCTATTGTCTATTTTATGAGACCTAGTGTTTGGGATCAGGTTTACTATGTTTTACCTTTTTTTTTTCTCACTTTTTTTATGATGTCAAAATGTGGTAAAAACCTGTTCATACCGGCCTAGTGTATTTTGCCTCTTGAGACCTTGAGAACATGAGTTTATTTGGTTATGTTTTATTATACGGACTTATATCACGGCTTTGTGTTTTTATTCTTCTGTAAAACACAATAAAATCTTTATATTTGCCTTTAAACATGCTTACGGTTGCAGAAGCTTGCTTTCATTTGACTCTTTGGCCTACCTGCTGTTAGTGAACGTGATCCAAATAGCTGTAGAACTGCAAAACCTCAGAATCAGCATGCCTGATTCCGAGCATGCGTGGACTTTTGTGCGTCTGAATTGTGTACACATGATCGGAATTTACAACAACGGGGTTTGTTGTCGGAAAATTTGAGAACCAGCTCCCAATTTTTTGTTGTCAGAAATTCAGAGAAAAAATTTCCAATGGAGCCTACTTACGGCCAGAATTTCTGACAACAAGCTCCCATAGAACATTTGTTGCCAGAATATCCGATTGTGTGTACGCAGTATAAGACTTCAGGGACACGGAGTATATATTTATGAAAGCAACTTTTAAAAAACATGTTTAAATAACATGACAAAATGTGGAAAATTTCAAGGGGTATGAATACTTTTTCAAGGCACTGTATATGAGATGCCTGTATTCAACATCTGTCGCCTCAAGACACTTAAACAGAGGGCCCATGGCTATTGAACTTCATTTTTCTTGGCTCGTCGTATGCGCTGTACGTCAGCGCATTCTTGACGATCGGAATTTCCGACAACATTTGTGTGACCGTGTGTATGCGAGACAAGCTTGAGCCAACATCCGTCGGAAATAAATCCCAGGATTTCATTGTCAGAATGTCCGATCGTTTGTACGTGGCATAACAGATGAATAAATAATAGATAATAATTTTTTTGGTGCTAATTAAAATAAAAATAAAAATATTTTTAATTAGAAATTAAAATAATGGAAGATCATATACAGTAAATATTCATATAATTTATTGTTCTATGGTGTTTTAAACAATAAATATGAATCTAAATATAAAATATTGCTAAATAATTATATATATATATATATATATATATACACACAGTGCCTTGCGAAAGTATTCGGCCCCCTTGAACTTTTCAACCTTTTGCCACATTTCAGGCTTCAAACATAAAGATATAAAATTTTAATTTTTTGTGACGAATCACCAACAAGTGGGACACAATTGTGAAGTGGAACGAAATCTATTGGATTTTTGAAACTTTTTTAACTAATAAAAAAATGAAAAAGTGGGGTGTGCAAAATTATTTGGCCCCCTTGCGTTAATACTTTGTAGAGCCACCTTTTGCTGCGATTACAGCTGCAAGTCGCTTGGGGTATGTCTCTATCAGTTTTGCACATCGAGAGACTGAAATTCTTGCCCATTCTTCCTTGCAAAACAGCTCGAGCTCAGTGAGGTTGGATGGAGAGCGTTTGTGAACAGCAGTTTTCAGCTCTTTCCACAGATTCTCGATTGGATTCAGGTCTGGACTTTGACTTGGCCATTCTAACACCTGGATACATTTATTTGTGAACCATTCCTTTGTAGATTTTGGTGTATGTTTGGGATCATTGTCTTGTTGGAAGATAAATCTCTGTCCCAGTTTCAGGTCTTTTGCAGACTCCAACAGGTTTTGATCCAGAACGGTCCTGTATTTGGCTGCATCCATCTTCCTCTCAATTTTAACCATCTTCCCTGTCCCTGCTGAAGAAAAGCAGGCCCAAACCATGATGCTGCCACCACCATGTTTGACAGTGGGGATAGTGTGTTGAGGGTGATGAGCTGTGTTGCTTTTACACCAAACATATTGTTTTGCATTGTGGGCAAAAAGTTCGATTTTGGTTTCATCTGACCAGAGCACCTTCTTCCACATGTTTGGTGTGTCTCCCAGGTGGCTTGTGGCAAACTTTAGACGAGACTTTTTATGGATATCTTTGAGAAATGGCTTTCTTCTTGCTACTCTTCCATAAAGGCCAGATTTGTGCAGTGTACGACTGATTGTTGTCCTATGGACAGACTCTCCCACCTCAGCTGTAGTTCTCTGCAGTTCATCCAGAGTGATCATGGGCCTCTTGGCTGCATCTCTGATCAGTCTTCTCCTTGTCTGAGCTGAAAGTTTAGAGGGACGGCCAGGTCTTGGTAGATTTGCAGTGGTCTGATACTCCTTCCATTTCAAAATGATCGCTTGCACAGTGCTCCTTGGGATGTTTAAAGCTTGGGAAATCTTTTTGTATCCAAATCCGACTTTAAACTTCTCCACAACAGTATTATGGACCTGCCTGGTGTGTTCCTTGGTCTTCATGATGCTCTCTGCGCTTTCAACAGAACCCTGATACTATCACAGAGCAGGTGCATTTATACAGAGACTTGATTACACACAGGTGGATTCTATTTATCACCATCAGTCATTTAGGACAACATTGGATCATTCAGAGATCCTCGCTGAACTTCTGGAGTGAGTTTGCTGCACTGAAAGTAAAGGGGCCGAATAATTTTGCACGCACCACTTTTCAGTTTTTTATTTGCTAAAAAAGTTTAAAATATCCAATAGATTTCGCTCCACTTCACAATTGTGTCCCAATTGTTGGTGATTCTTCCCAAAAAATAAAAATTTTATATCTTTATGTTTGAAGCCTGAAATGTGGCAAAAGGTTGAAAAGTTCAAGGGGGGCGAATACTTTCGCAAGGCACTGTATGTATGTATGTATGTATGTATGTATGTATGTATGTATGTATGTATGTATGTGTATATATATATATATATATATATATATATATATATATATATATATATATATATATATATATATATATATATATATATATATATATAGCTAAATAAAATGTCCTATTGTTTTATGTAGCACCTGAAAGGTTCCAAAAATGTGTTATTTAACACGCCCAGCAGTGTTGGAAATCAATGGCGCCAGGGCTCTTCGAGAGATGGAGATTTAATTCACCGCCCAGCAGAAAGGCACTCCTTTTACAGGGTGCTGCCAGTCTTTTTTTATACTTTGCTGATAGATAATTTCAATACAAGTTAAATGTATTTAAGAGGCATAATCTCTTTTCAAAAGGGTGTAGTACATCTGTTGGCAGTATTCCCAAAATAGGCTAGTACAGAAAGCTGTATAGGTGAAAAGGTTTTTTTATTACATTCATTATTTTTTTTTATTTAATTCTTTTGCTGCACAATAGAGTTTGACTGTTCTCACCTCTGATGTAAGAAAATGTTGGATGTATTGGGATGCCTACCTTTACACACACACATGAACTTTAATGGCATCTTAGTCTTAAGCCCCATACACACTATTAGATTTTCTGAAGATTTTTGTCTTCAGACTTACCAAAACCATGTAGTGCAAGGGCCTGACTGATTCCATACAAATTTAAACTCTTAAGGTTTTACCTTATAATATATGGCTTTGGTAAATCTGAAGACACAAATCTACAGAAAATCTAATAGTGTGTATGGGGTCTTAGTCTGTAGGGTTTAGTATTGAGTTGGCCCATCCTTTGCAGCTATAACAGCTTCAACTCTTGTGGGAAGGCTGTCCACAAGGTTTAGGAGTGTCTATGGGAATGTTTGACCATTCTTCCAGAAGTGCATTTGTGAGGTCAGGACTCCGTGTAGACCAGTCAAGTTCCTCCACCCAAAACTTGCTCATCCATGTCTTTATGGACCATGCTTTGTTCATTGGTCCAAATCATTTGGTGGAGGGGGGATTATGGCGTGGGGTTGTCTTTCAGGGGTTGGGTTTGGCCCCTTAGTTCCAGTTAAGGGAACTTTTAAGGCGTCAACACACCAATACTTTTTGGACAATTTCATGCTCCCAACTTTTTGGGAACAGTTTGGGGATGGCCCCTCCCTGTTCCAACATGACTGCACATCAATGCACAAAGAAAGACCATAAAGACATGAATGAGCGAGTTTGGGGTGGAGAAGCTTGAGCTAGATTAGGCAGGTTAGTTAGTGGCATGCAGCAGGCAGTTTATATATATATATATATATATATA
This sequence comes from Lithobates pipiens, assembly GCF_037356315.1. NCBI lineage: Eukaryota > Metazoa > Chordata > Amphibia > Anura > Ranidae > Lithobates > Lithobates pipiens. The sequence goes on from NW_027507789.1 coordinate 160,790,046, forward strand.
TATATATATATATATTCAGTGCACTCAGTGTACAGTATTGAATGTACAGCGTATTGAAGTAGTTAAGGGGAACCCTATGACAGAAGTTAGAAAAAAACAGCATGGGGTCCCCCAAAATCTATACCAGGCTTTTTGGGTCTGGTATAGGTTGTAAGGTGAACTCCATGTCAAAATGTAAAAAAAAAAAACTGTGTGAGGTCCCCCCAAAAAATCCATACCAGGCCCTTATCCGAGCAAGCAGCCTGGCAGGCCAGGAAAGGGGTCTGCGGGCAGGTGGCTTATTGGAACCCCCAGATCCCGCCCCCCCATGTGAATGAGTATTGGGTACATTGTACCCCTATCCATTTACCAAAAAAGTGTCAAAAAGTAAAAACCACAACAGACAGTTTTTGACAATTCCTTTATTAAAAAATAAAAAAACTCGGCCTCGATTGGAGACTTCCCAGCGACTTCTGTCTCTTGGCTATGACAAGTATTATATAGGCAAGGTCGGGGCCACCCAGTGACATAACCGAGCGACCCCTCCCCTTTCTAATGTCATGTGATGTCACGTGGCCCTGTGATTGATGTACATCGCTGGACACTTTTTTTTCCTTTTTTAATAAAGGAATTGTCAACAACTGTCTATTGTGGTTTTTACTTTTTCACACTTTTTTTGGTGAATTGGTAGGGGTACAATGTACCCCATACCCATTCACATGGGGGGGCGGGGGTGGGATCTCAGGGTCCTCTTGTTAAAGGGGACTCCAAGATTCTGATAAGCCCCCCGCCCGCAGACCCCGACAACCAATGGCCAGGGTTATCGGGAAGAGGCTCTTGTCCCCATCAATGCCCCATGTTGAAGGCATGTGGCCTGGTATGGTTTAGGAGGAGGAGTGCTCACTCATCCCCCCATCCTGACCTCCAGGCTGCATGCTCAGCTAAAGGTCTGGTATGAATTATAGGGAGGACCCCAGCGCCAATTTTTTTTTACATTTTGGTGTGGAGTTCCCCATAAAATCCATACCAGACCCAAAGGACCTAGTATGGACTGGGGGGGGGGGGGGGTGGAGGTGGGACACACAATGTTTTTTTCCCATGATTTTTTTTATCTATATTGCCGGGAGCCGGCAATACATTACAGCCGTGAGCAAGTTTGAATTACATTTTTTCCTTTAGAAATGTAATTTTGCTGCGGCATGTTTTACACATCACACAGATGCACCACTTTACAGGCAGACTAAGGGGACCCACCAGGCAGGATATTTAAAGGAATATTTCATTTTTATTGTTTCACTTTAAGCATTATTAAAATCACTGCTTCTGAGAAAACAGTCCTTGTTAAATGGGGCTTCCAGATTTCAATAAGCCCCACGCCCGCAGACCCCGACAACCACTGCCCAGGGTTGTGGGAAAGAGACCCTTGTCGCCATCAACATGAGGACAAGGTGCTTTGGGGGAGGGGGGAGCCCCAAAGCACCCCGCATGTTGAGGGCATGTGGCCTGGTATGGTTTGGGGGGGTCCCCTTCCTGACCTGCTGGGCTGCATGCTTGGATAAGGGTCTGGTATGGGTTTTTTGGGGGGACCCCACAGAATTTTGTTTTACATTTTTCTTTTACCAAAAATATAAAAATAAATATACTGTAAATATAAAATATTGTTAAATAAAAAAAAAAAATATTGCTAAATAAAATCTCCTTTTGTTTTAAGTAGCACCTTAAAGGTTCCTGGAATGGATTGGGGGGGGGGGACCGGACCCCCACACTGTTTTTTTTTCTGACTTTTCTATTGCTTCCCAGCCTGCTTCTTAACAACTAGCTATTCTTCACACAGAATTTGAATCGGTTGATAATTTTTCAACCGATTCTAATTCCAATTGTTTTGAAAATTTGTAATTTGTTAGAAAATGAACGATACAAATTTCAACAGAATTTCAACAAAATTTGTTAATAGAAAATATTGTTGGAATTTACATTTGGACTGAAACGAATAGGACATCAAGCTATGATGATCTTATGAGAGTGGCTTCACCTTTGAACACTGAAAACAGGGTTTTGCTTGCTCAGCACTACAACCACTCACAGAAAATCTTGTATTTTTTTCAATGAACAAAAGGCCTTTTCTGATTAGACAAGGTGAAGATTGTGACATCACCATCCCTCCTCTCCACCTCATCCAATCAGAGAATGCCTCCATTCACTGAAAGGAAATACTTCTTTGAATAGCAAACAGCATCCTGTGGTCACTGCAGAGGGGAAGCCATTTAGCACTGGATGAAAATTAACCAGTTGCCAACCGCCCTATAGCAGTTTTACTGCTACAGAGTGGCTGCGCATTGCAGGATCACACACACACATATATACATATATATATATATATATATATATTGTAATGTTCGGGGGACCAGGTAGATCGCAGGACACAGGCTTTTCATACAACAAAGGGTTTATTAACTTAAATAGCTTTACGGCAGCCAAAAAGAAAAAGGTTTGTAGTCTCACCGACTTGCAAAGTCCAGAACAGCTGTCCTTATCAAAACAGAGCTTGATCTTGATGGCAGGTAGCTTCCCCTGCCAGGAGCCTTCCAAACAGGACACTGCTGTCCACTTCAGTTGCTGCAGTCCAAAATAAACACCATCCACCATGTCTTCTCCACTGCTCCACACCCATCTACCACTTCCTGTCTTGTTTTTTAACCACTTGCTTACTGGGCACTTAAACCCCCCTCAGTCTCAGACCAATTTTCAGCTTTCAGTGCTCTCACATTTTGAATGACAATTACTCAGTCATGCAACACTGTAACCAAATGATTTTTTTGTCCTTTTCTTCATACCAATAGAGCTTTCTTTTGGTGGTATTTGATCACCTCTCGGTTTTTTATTTTCTGCGCTATAAATGAAAAAAGACCGAAAATTTTGAAAAAAAATGAATTTTTCTTCGTTTCTGTGACAAAATTTAGCAAATTAGCAATTTTTCTTCATAAATTTTGGCCACAATTTATACTACTACACATCTTTGGTAAAAATAACCCAAATTTTTGCATATTATATGATCTGTGTGAAATTTATAGAGTCTACAAGCTATGGTGCAAATCATAAAGATTTGCAAAAAAAGATCACATCTGATGTACTAAGGCCTATCTCCATTCTTGAGACCCTAACAAGCCAGGAAAGTACAAATGCCCCCCAAATGACCCCTTTTTGGAAAGTAGACATTCCAATGTATTTAGTAAGAGGCATGGTTAGTTATTTTAAGTTGTCATTTTTTCCCACAATTCTTAGCAAAATTACGTTTTTTTTTTTTTCCCCACAAAATTTTCATTGTAATAGCTTATTTCTCCCACACGGAATGTGCATACCACAAATAACACCCCAAAATACATTCTCCTACTCCTCCTGAGTATAACGATACCACATGTGTGAGACTTTCGCACAGCCTGACCACATACAGAGGCCTAATTTTGAAGTAGCACCTTCAGGCATTCTAGGAGCATAAATTACACATTTTATTTCTCAACCACCTATTACAGTTTTGAAGGCCCTGGAACACCAGGGCAATGGAAACGTCCAGAAAATGACCCTATTTTGGAAAGCTAACACCCCAACGTATAATCTATGAGGCATAATGAGTCTTTTCAATGGTTAATTTTTTTCCAGAAGTTTTCGGAAAATGTGGAAAAAAATGAAAACGCATTTTTTTTTTTACACAAAGTTGTCCGTTTATAAGATATTTCCAACGCATAGCATTTACATAGCAAAAATAACACCCCAAAATACGTTCTACTACTCCTCCTGAGTATAACGATACCACATGTGTGAGACTTTTACACAGCCTGACCACATACAGAGGCCTAATTTTGAAGTAGCACCTTTAGGCATTCTAGGAGCATAAATTACACATTTCATTTCTCAACCACCTATTACAGTTTTGAAGGCCCTGGAACACCAGGGCAATGGAAACGTCCAGAAAATAACCCTATTTTGGAAAGCTAACACCCCAACGTATAATCTATGAGGCATAATGAGTCTTTTCAATGGTTCATTTTTTTCCAGAAGTTTTCGGAAAATGTGGAAAAAAATGAAAACGCATTTTTTTTTTTACACAAAGTTGTCCGTTTATAAGATATTTTCAACGCATAGCATTTACATAGCAAAAATAACACCCCAAAATACATTCTACTACTCCTCCTGAGTATAACGATACCACATGTTTGAGATGTTTACACAGCCTGGCCACATACAGAGGCGCAACATGCAAGAAACACCGTCGGCGTTCCAGGGACACATAGCCTGCACATACCAAGAATTACACCCCCAAATACATTATGCTGAGCAAAGGGTAAAGAAAAGATTACCTGTGGTTTTAGAAGCGCAGTTGTCCACAGGAGGATATCACTGGTCCAGGCAGCAGGCAGGGACTTGGTCAGCAACAGCGAACACAGTTTTTTAGGCAGCAGGCAGGGATACTGTCCATATTACAGTCCAGGGTTAGTGCAGAGATGTCAGCAGTGCCAAAAATATTGGTCCTGATAGTAGGCAGGTTCATGTGGTGTGGTCAGTGCGGCATGATGGCAGTAAGTCCTACAGGCAGCAGACAGAAGTAGAGCCTCGTTCAGGACAGAATGGGGATAGGGGTAGAGGCTTCTCCCTCCCAAATCTCTTTGAAGCCTCTGAGTCTCCAGACCCTAATCTAGGAATAAGAAAACAAAGAAAATTGTTTTCTTCTTCCAGAAAAACTATACTGGAGCCCCTCACATATGTGAGACCCCGTGTTGAATCCCACTAGTCCAGTTGCAGAATACAAGATCAGTCCAAGAGGCAGGCAAATATCGTGGTCAAACAGTCCAAGGTCAGTTCCAGATCAGGCAGAGATATGTACAGAATCGTTAGACAGAAGCATGGTCGAATAACAGTCCAGGGTCAGTTCCAGATCAGGCAGAGGTATGTACAGAATCGTTAGGCAGAAGCATGGTCGAATAACAGTCCAGGGTCAGTTCCAGATCAGGCAGCAGTATGTACAGAATCGGCAGGCATAAGAGTGGTCAAATAACAAGCCAGGGTCAGTTACAGAGCAGGCAGTGGCATAAGGGGTGTGAAGGTGTATGAAGGCAGGAACTGAGGATTATGTTTACCATACTTCACTAAAAATTTATTGAAGTATGGTAACGCCAAAAACAGTCGCCTATACAGAGGCCTGGTTGGGAAGGACATTGTGCACAATAATAAGATGTGTCTCTTCTGACTCCTGCTCTGGTACACACCTTACATCTTTTTTGGCGTCTTTTGCCTGTTGGTGTGGGGGGGATTTTATCCGGAAAGTGGCGCTCGGAGAGTCGACTAACAACGTCTGATCTGATATTTTCTGGTGGGCCGTTTGGGAAAATAAGGGCTGTGAAAACTTCCTCCTGGTAGCCAAAGAAACGTTTGGGGTTTTGGGTGGCGTTGCGATAAATGACATATGAATTATAAATGGCCAATTGAAAAAAAAAAATTGCTACTTTTTTGTACCAATGGTATGTCCGTCTTGTGACCAGATATGGTTCCATCATTTGGTCATTGAAGTCGACTCCTCCCATGAACAAATTATATTCGGAAATGCACTTGGGTTTCTTTACGGGGCCATTCCTTCTGGGGATTTCCACTAAGGTATCGTTGTGGATAGAAGATAACATGTATACATCCCTTCTGTCCCTCCACTTCACTGCCAGAACCTCCTTGTTTCTTAGACTTGCGGTTTCTCCTTTCCGCAGCTTCTTGTTCACCAGACTTTGAGGAAAGCCCTTCCGATTCTTTTTTACAGTGCCACATGCTGGCGTCTTCTTCCGGTGAAGGTTGTGGAACAGGGGCAGAGATGTGTAGAAGTTATCTACATAGAGGTGGTAGCCTTTATCCAGTAGGGGGTATATGAGGTCCCAAACAATTTTTCCGCTGGATCCCAAGTAGTCCGGACAATTAGGGGGCTGTAGCTGGGTGTCCTTCCCTTCGTACACCTTGAAGGAATATGTGTACCCTGTGGCTCGGTCACATAATTTGTAGACCTTCACCCCATAGCGGGCCCTTTTGCTGGGCATAAATTGCTTCATTCTAAGCCTGCCACTAAATTTAATAAGGGACTCATCCACACATATGTGTTGGTCTGGGGTAAACAATTTGGGGAATATTTCTGAAAAATAATTTAGTATTGGTCAAATTTTGTAAAGGCGGTCATAATTTGGATCATTTAGTGGAAGGCACTGGGAATTGTCACTGAAATGTAAGAACCTCAGGATCATCTGATATCTGGTTCTGGGCATTACCGCGGAGAAGAGCGGTGAGTGGTGGAGGGGGTGGGTTGACCAGTAGGTACGTAATTGATTTTTTTTGTTGAGTCCCATATTAAATGTGAGGCCTAAAAAAAGCTTGAACTCCTCCACCGTTAGGTCTCTCCATTCATAGGGACGGGCATAATAGGAGGTCGGATTTTGAAAAATAAAATTGTTGTGCATACAGGTTGCACTGGGCCACAATTGACGCCAACATGTCCTCCGTAAAAATTAAATTAAAAAAATCTATAGGGCTAAAATTCTCTGTGTCCACCTGGACTCCTGGCTGGGCGGTGAAAGGGGGAACATTGGCCTCTCCTGAATTAGGAGGAAGCCACAAGGGGTTCTGAAGGGCATAGGGAAGGCCAGCATGGCTCCTAACCCTTTGGGGCTGAGATGACACCCCACTGGTACTTGGCCTTACTTGCTGGGGCAATGCGGTGCTGGTGGACGGCATTGCGGTGCTGGTGGACGGCACTGCGGTGCTGGTGGACGGCACTGCGGTGCTGGTGGACGGCACTGCCTCACTAGAACGCCTTCGCTTGATGGGCCGGATATCTTCCTCCTCGGATTCATCAGTCAGTGTTTCACTGCTGAGGACTGGCTCATAATTTACGTCGGCTTCAGAATCCGAATAGGAATCTGAAGAGGAGAGCTCCCCGTTGCTCTCGTCGGCCGCGGAAATAATTTGGTACGGCTCCTCAGCGGAAAAGACACGTTTAGCCATGGTAGCACTGATGGGCACTGATGAGGTGGCACAGATGGGCGCTTTTGAGGTGGCACAGATGGGCGCTTTTGAGGTGGCACAGATGGGCGCTTTTGAGGTGGCACAAATGGGCACTGATGGGTCGGCACAGATGTGCACTGATTTATTGCACAGATGTGCAGATTTATTGCACGGATGTGCACTGATGAGGCGGCAGATGGGCACTGCTGAGGCGGCAGATGGGCACTGCTGAGGCGGCAGATGGGCACTGCTGAGGCGGCAGATGGGCACTGCTGAGGCGGCACAGATGGGCACTGCTGAGGCGGCACAGATGGGCACTGCTGAGGCGGCACAGATGGGCACTGCTGAGGCGGCACAGATGGGCACTGCTGAGGCGGCAGATGGGCACTGATGGGTCGGCACAGATGTGCACTGATTTATTGCACGGATGTGCACTGATGAGGCGGCAGATGGGCACTGCTGAGTCGGCACAGATGGGCACTGCTGAGTCGGCACAGATGGGCACTGCTGAGTCGGCAGATGGGCACTGATTTATTGCACGGATGTGCACTGATAAGGCAGCAGATGGGCACTGCTGAGGCGGCACAGATGGGCACTGCTGAGGCGGCACAGATGGGCACTGCTGAGGCACAGATGGGCACCGATTGGCACTGGCGGGCACTGGTGGTGCACAGATGGAGCACTGGCGGTGCACAGGTGGGCACTGGCGGTGCACAGGTGGGCACAGGTGGGCACAGGTGGGGTAGATTTGGACGCAGGTGGGGTAGATCTGGGCACAGGTGGGGTAGATCTGGGCACTGGCAGGGTTTATACTAGGTTTATACTGGCACTGGCACTTTTAGATTGCTGGAAAACACTCACTATCTCCTTAGGTCTCCTCACACGCTATCGCTGTGTGAGGAGACACGTTCGGCAATGGGTGATGATCTCATTTGTTTACATTTGAGATCATCACCCATTGGAGGCGGCGATCGCGCTGTAAACGGCCGCTGTGATTGGCCGTTTACAGCGATCTGTGATTGGCTGTGTCCAGGGGACACGGCCAACACAGATTTTCCCCGATGCGTGCTCCCGGGAGCGCGCGGGGAGCTCTTAAAGGGGACGACGTCAATAGACGTAGTCCCGGAAATTGAGATCCGCGCTGTAGCCGTCATTTGACTATAGCGCGGATCTCAAGTGGTTAAAGACACTTCCTTAACAGGTGGGTTAATCAATTTTTATTCCCTTAAAGAGACCACAACCCAAACAGAGGGGAAATATAGCGTCCTTCCAGGACCCAGCCACGGCGTCCTGTACAATATATATATATATATATATATATATATATATATATATATATATATATATATATAAATAAAATCATGCACTTCCGGGTTCGAGTGTGTGTGCCACTGGCGGCTCGCTCCCATTGCGATTCTACACAGTGGGGGCTGATCAGCGGGTCCCACAGATCCAATGTTCACCCGCACCTGCTGATTGTTCGGTACACAGGCAGAATGCCGGTCTGTCTATGTAAACAAGGCATATTGCCGTTCTGTCAGTAAGGAAGGCATGGATCCTATGTTTTTGCAAAGCAGGGATACAGATCAATGCCTTCCCCTTGTAAAAGCACCTCCCACACTACACTAAAACACTGGTCAGGCACACTGTTAACCCTGTGTTCACCCCTGATGTTAACCCCTTCCCAGCCAGTGTCATTATTACAGTGACAGTGCATATTTTTAGCACTGATCATTGTATTAGTGTCACTGGTCCCCAAAAAAGTGTCACTTAGTGTTCCGATCTGTCCACTGCAATGTCACAGTCCCGCTATAAGTCACTGATTGCCACCATTACTAGTAAAGAATATAAAATAAATTCCATAAATATATTGCATAGTTTGTAGATAATATAACTTTTGCGCAAACCAATCAATATATGCTTATTGGTATTTTTTTTAACCAAAAATATGTACTGGAATACATATTGGCCTAAATTGCTGGAAAAAAAATGTTTTTTTTTTTAAAACAAAAATTTATTGTGTGTGTTTTATAGCAGAAAGTAAAAAATATAGATTTTTTTTTTCCCAAATTGTCGCTCTTTTTTTCTCTATAGCACAGAAAATAAAAAAAATGCAGAGGTGATCAAATACCACCAAAGGAAGCTCTGTTTGTGGGAAAAAAACAGAACAAAAATTGTCAGTTAAAGTAACGCAGTTTGGTATCACAAAAAATGGCAGGGTCGTGAAGGGGGGTACACCTTCCGAAGCTGAAGTAGTTAACGTGTATACAAACCTCAACAATGAACTTGTTTGTTCTCTGTTACTCTGTTATATATTCCATTGAAAGGGTTTTGTTAGGTAAGTGTAAAATTACCCGTTGATCCTGCCAGAAATTGAGTGAGTTGATAACTTCCAGTGAACCATGCCTGTTTTGAAAGCTTATCAGTAAGCATTGTTCTCTGTGACAACTCTGCTCCTCCATAGATACAGTACAGTGAGTAAGCTGCAGAGGCGTAACTAGAACCTTCAGGGCCCTGGTGCAAGAAACCATGATGGGCCCCCCTGACCCACCCCCCCCCTTCCATCTGACCCTGGACTTCCAATTTTCGGAGGGCATCCATGGACATCCTCTCAGAACCCTGCTTCCAGCATGCCCCCTGGGACGTGCATCCAGCGCAATCACAGTGGCCCTTTACCATGTAATCATCTGATCACATGTAAACAGACTTGCTGGGTATCAGCAGGACTTTCCTCCCACGCTGTGTATGTGTAAGGAAAGGAGAGGCGTTAACTGCCAAGAATGTCAGTACATTGTTTACACTGATAATCAGTGCTGCCTACCAGTGCCATCTATCAGTGCTCATCAATGGCCCCTATTAATGTCCGTCAATGTTACCTATCAGTGCTGCATTTCAGTTCCGCCTATCAGTGCCCATCAATTCCAACCTATCAGTGCCCATCAGTGCCACCTGTCAGTGCTAATCACAGCCGCCTATCAAAGTCTATCAGCGCCACCTATAAGTGCTGCATATCAGTGCTCTATGCCCATCAGTGCCACCTATCAGTGCCCATCAGTGCCACCTATCAGTCCTCATCAATGCTGCCTATCAGTGCTCATCAATGCCGTGTATCAGTGCTCATCAATACCGCCTATCAGTGCTCATCAATGCCGCCTATCAGTGCTCATCAATGCCGCCTACAGTGCTCATCAATGCCGCCTACAGTGCTCATCAGTTCCACCTATCAGTGCTCATCAATGCCGCCTATCAGCGTCTATCAGTACCAACTATAAGTGCTCAATACCCATCAGTGCCACCTATCAGTCCTCATCAATGCTTCCTATCAGTGCCACCTATCAGTGCTTATTAACGCTGCCTCTTAGTGCCACCTATCAGCGCTAATCAATGCCGCCTATCAACGTCTATCAGTACCACCTATCAGTGCTCAATGCCCATCAGTGCCACCTATCAGTCCTTATCAATACTACCTATCAGTGCCACCTATCAGTGCTCATCAATGCTGCTTATCAGTGGCACCTGTCAGTGCTCGTCAGTGCCACCCATCAGTCCTCATCAATGTTGCCTATCATTGTCTATCAATGTCTATTAGTGCCACCTATCAGTGCTCAATGCCCATCAGTGCCGCTTATCAGTGTGTATCCATCCCACATATCACTGTTCATTAGTAGCTCCTATCAGTGCTCATCAATGCCGCCTATCAGTGCCCATCAGTGCCAGTTAGTGCCTCCTATCAGTGCCACCTATCAGTGCTCATCAATGCTGCCTGCCTCCCCAGCTGGTCTCTGAACTGAGAGTGTGTCTCTCTCATACAGCTCAGAGCCATCATTGACAGTTCTCCCTCTCTCTCTCTCCTGTGTGCTCTGTGGGAAGCCAAGTGTGAAGTGAAGCTAACGATGCTCACACTTTCGACAGAGCACACACAGGAGAGGGGGGGGGGGGCAGGGGATTTGGGGGGAGACGAAGCAGATCGGCTGTCTCCTCTCTAATCCTGTGTGAGAGAGGAGAGAGGGAGAACTGTCAATGATGGCTCTGAGCTGAATGAGAGGCACGCTCTCAGCTCAGAGACCTGCGATTAGCAACCCCGCTGGGGCCCCCTGACAGTGGTGAAATGACAGGATGCAGTTGCAAGTGCGACTGCTGTGACCCTGGTTGTTCTGCCACTGGAGAGTTGTCACTCCAGGACAGAAAGTGTGTTACTGGTAGGATCACCAGGTAAAATAAATGGAAAAAGCCTGAAAAAGGAAAACTAATGCAGCTATCTGGTAAGCTGCAGTATATGTCATGTTTGTTCTTGAATTTAAATACATTTTAACAACACACTTTACATTTATAGTACATGTAAAGTTAATCATCCAGTAAAAGTATACTGTCTGTGGTTAGCACTGCCTGATTCTTGTTCCAAGAAAAAAAAATGTTGAATGTTTTTATTTAGAAATGAAGAAGCATTCTTCTATTAGTAAGAATGATGAAAGGTCACATCTTCCACCCTAGGAGGTATCCTGTGGTGCATCCCTGACTTTCTTGTGCTATTAATTATCAGTTTCCCTGAAGGAAGTCCTTTAGCAGATGATTCCTGTACAACATGTATTGTTACCACGATTTCAGAAAGATACAGGGGCGTAAAACGGATGCTAGTATTTTCTTAATGCGACTGAAAAATACCTTTCTTAAGTAAACATCTTTTTCCTTTCTTCCATGAGAAAAATCTGGAGCAGAGCTTTAAAGCAGAACTAGAGATAATACTTTTTTTTCATTTTTGATACAGTTAAATAAGGTTTAAATCCCTGCCATTTTTGTCATCTGTGTCCTATTTGGGAGATTTCCCTTCACTTCCTGTCACATATCTACAACAGGAAGTGTGGGAAGTTCCTGGATGTCACCAGAACTAGCGTCTCCATTGGAGATATCCCCTCTATTAATTTTCTAGTATCTCCACTGGAGATATCCCCTCTATTAATTTTCTAGTGTCTCCATTGGAGATGTTCCCTCTAAGTAGCCACCCCGGTGGTATGATTGTGTCAGAATTTAGCGACTTGAAGCGGTACGTTGTTTTGCATAGAAATTTGGCATTTTATATTGTAGGCATATAATTCTTAGTAATAACACGCTTAAATCTGTCCAAACAAGAGACTAGTAGACATCCCGGGTATGATAAAGTTTGAAACACAAAATCATAAATTATAATATAATAAATAACTATAAATAATTATAAAAAATTATAATATAATAATAAAATTAATTTCCACACTCGGGAATACCGCCAGGGAGGTTAATGTTTTAGTATGTCCATTAGAGAGGTTCCCTTATTAATGTTCTAGTATCTGCATTGGAGATGTTCCCTCTATTAATGTTCTAGTATTTTCATTGGCAATGTCCCCTCTATTAATGATCTAGTACGGTATCTCCATTGGAGATGTCCCCTCTATTAAAGTTCGAACTTCTTGTATCTCCATCGCAAATGTCCCCTCTATTATTGTTCTAGTATCTTCATTGGAGATGTTCCTTTTATTATTTTTACTAGTATATCCATTGGCGCTTTTCTTTCTATTAATGTTCTAGTATCTCCATTGGAGATGTTCCCTCTATAAATGTTCTAATATCTCCATAGAAGATGCCCCTTCTTTAAATGTTCAAGTATCTCCACTGGGGTATCCTCTCTTAGCCCTTGTACACACGGTCGGAGAATCCGCTGGAATGTGTCCTATCGGACCGTGTTGTCGGATAATCCGGCTGTGTGTGGTATGCAACTTGTTGGAAATATTTTCCAATCAACTGGTTTGATCGGACATACTCCGATCATGTGTAGAGAATTTTGATTGGACCAAGTGCCACGCATGCTCAGATCAAATTCCTACATCAAAGCTATTGGCTACTAGCCTGAACGTAGTCCCATCGTAATGAAATGACGTCATCACGTTCTGAATGATCTGATTTTTCGACAACTTAGTCCGACCGTGTGTATGCAACAGTTTCGGACAAGATCCAACCGACAAAATCCGACGGATTTGGTTGTCGAAATCTCCGACCATGTGTACAGGGGCTTGGACATGTGTGCCGTCAATAAATTTCGTATTCGTTCCGCTCCATTTCGTATTAGCCATTAATTCGTATATAAATTGTGTCCAAAATTCAATTTGGATTCGTATGAAATACTAATTTTCGTTAGGTTTGTTAACTTTTCGTAACAATTACAAATGTTCGTTATGATGAATGTATCATAATCAGGGGCTCCCACCATCCCTGTGCTGTGTTCATTGAGGGGCTCCCACCATCTCTGTGCTGTGCTCATTGAGGGGCTCCCACCATCCCTGTGCTGTGCTCATTGAGGGGCTCCCACCATCCCTGTGCTGTGCTCATTGAGGGGCTCCCACCATCCCTGTGCTGTGCTCATTGAGGGGCTCCCACCATCCCTGTGCTGTGTTAATTATGAGGGGCTCCCACCATCCCTGTGCTGTGTTAATTATGAGGGGCTCTCACCATCCCTGTGCTGTCCTAACTTCCTGGGTTTTTAACTTCATCATAATGAATAATCGTAACTAAAGTACAGTCTTATTTTGTCCAGTTCTGAATCTCTCATTGACTACCAGTACCAGTCTCCCACTCCCATATTAAAAAAAAGTAAATTTTCCCAACCCTCACTCAGCAGCAGAAGGAAACCTCTGACTGGTAAACAAAACACCAGTCATGTTTCCGTTGTAACGGAATTTGGATCCGAAATTCATAAATTAATTTCGTATTCTGTACAAAATTCGGAAGCATAGCAATTCGTATTTCGGATCCTCCCGAATGTAAGAATTTACGGAAATTTGTACGAATTAAGATTCGTACGAAACTAATCGCACATGTCTACTCTCTATTAATGTTCTAGTATCTCCACTGGGGATGTCCCCTCTAATGATGTTTTAGTATCTCCATTACAGCTGCCCTCTCTATTAATGTTCTAGTATCTCTATTGGAGATGTCCTCTCTATTAATGTTCTAGTACAGTGATTCTCAACCAGGGTTCTCGTGGGAACCCTAGGGTTCCTCCAGAGGTTGCTAGGGGTTCCTTCAGCGTTGGGCAATTTCTGCTTCTCAGTTAAGTTTCCACCGACACCATTGATCTTTTTTTCCTTCTCTGTAAGGAGGTAATTCTTCCCAATGACCACAAGTGTAAGGACCATTCCTCTCACTGACCATCACACTAATGTATCATGAGCTGTAAATTTCTAATTTTTAGCAGGGGTTCCTCAAGACCGGAGAACTATTCAAGGGTTCCCCTGTGTTGAAAAGGTTGTTCTAGTATCTCCACTGGATATTTCCCCTCTAATAATGCTTTAGTATCTCCATTAGAGCTGTCCTCTCTATTAATGTTGTAGTATCTCTATTAGAGATGTCCTCTCTATTAATTTTTTAATATCTCCATTGGAGGTGTCCTCTCTATTAATGTTCTAGCATATCTATTGGGATGTCCCGTCTATTAATGTTCAATTATCTCCATTGGAGATGTCCCCTCTATTAATGTTCTAGTATCTCTACTGGATATGTCCCCTCTAATAATGTTTTAGTATCTCCATTAGAGCTGTCCTCTCTATTAATGTTCTAGTATCTCCATTGGAGATGTCCTCTCTAATAATGTTCTGGTAACAACTTTTGAAATTTCTTTCACTTTCACTCGGTAATAAAGTTAACAGAACAAATGGATAGAGGGTGAATCTCCCTAACAGGGATACAGACAGTTCTCTTAAATGTCCAGAATCATGAACGAGCATATTTTTTTATAATTTGGCTAGATTGATTCGATGAGGCTGCTCCCATGAAACAGGAGCACCCAGAACAGGAGAGGAGGGGTTGTGGAAGATCCAGATATGCAGATGGATGGGTTTTATACTGCATTTTGATATTATTTTGAGCTTTACAATCTGCTGATACTGTTTCCTCTTCAGAGATCTATAAATATTTTAGAACTGTCTTTGAGTCCAGGCACTGTTGAAGTCATATCTTTCTCAAGCCCTGAGGAAGGAGTGTGTGAGCCCTGAAACATACCTCTTTTTTTCTGCTAATCATCTATTATTATTATTATTAATAAGATAGATGTTGGCTATATGCAATATTTATATCACATAATTAGTAGTCAAGACCCAGAGAAGAACCCTCCAAAAGACCAAAGAACCAGGAAAGACATTAACTCTTACCCTCCTTGCCCACACAGCTTCTAACTAGCTATTTTAACCTGCTTACAAGCTTTTATTTATTATGTAAAACCTTTATCCCAAATGGAAAAGCTGTTTCTGTAACTTCCTAAAAAGAGTTACCTAAAGCTCAGCTTTAATTTGTTAATCACTTATGTAAAGCCCATTTAAATGTACTAGTCCATCTAACGCTATCCTCTCCAGACTGTCCAAGGATGTTCCCTTTGCTCATCCATAGATAGAGGAACCACCTTGACTGGAAGTTTGTTAGTGGCCAGACCACCTACTAAAACTACATCTTAAAGATTGGTGATTGGTAAGCTGCAATATATTAAATCAGGGGTGCCCAACCAGTGTAGCCCACGGAGTCCTCTGATGTGGCCCGCGACCTCCTGCTCTGGGATGGCTGGTTGGCAAGCTGGTTGGCAAGCCCAGATCGTGGGTTCCCAGCCCGGCATCCCAGAGCAGCAGTGTTGTGAATGAAGCCGATGGTAGAGGAAGCCAGCGGTTGCGTAGCAGAGCCACATAAGACGATTCTTCCTGTATAGCGCCACCTCCTGTCACAGGAGGAGTGATACCAAATGCACTCTGCCTGGAACCGCAACAGCTGGCGATATCCAAATTGAAGACTGCTATTAAAGGTATGTTTAATTCTAAAATCACAGTGTATACATGGGCATATCTGTTCTGCAGTGGTTAACGGGCTACTTTCAAACTACACTGAGCCATAGACCTCTGTTATTACCTACGGGTTTGGTGCTCTTTCAGAAAGTGCATAACACATGCAGGATATAACAGAATTCTATGGCAAAGTGCAGCTAACTCACAGGAAAGCCAGAGGTGCACTGCTCTGGCTAGACCACAGCACATCAGTGTGAAAGCAGCCTTAGGCCCCTTTCACATGATCGGTCCAACCCAATCAGACTTTCTATTCACCTCTAAGGAGCGGCAAATGTAAACAGACTTGTGCCCGTTTACACCTGCATACCTTCAATCCGATCCGCTAAAAGAAAAAAAACCAGGAGGGGGATCTGTCCCCTTCCATCTGGGCGGATCGGAGGGCCCATAGAGTAGAGTGGGCTGTGTCCGTGTCCGCTCTGCATATGCGGAGTGTACACGGACCTGTTGTCCACCCACTATGCTCATTGTGGCCCGCAACTGGTTACCAAGTCGCTTAAGTGGCCCTTACTCTTCAAAAGGTTGGGCACCCCTGTATTAAATGTTTGTTTTTTGGTTCAGATATGCTTTAAGTCATTTATTTGGAATGGGACAAAGTCTGAACGTGCCTCAACTGGAATGTCTTAATTTTAACAAAGAACAACTGGATCCTTAAAATAGCATATGGTTTAATTTCAAATGAGGGTTGTATACAAGATATGTGAAGCTTCTCATTCATCCGGGTCATGGTACAACTAAAATTAATTTATCACATTCAACTGGACTTTTTCAGTAATGTTGAAGGACAGTTCATTACTCATCCAAGTAGCTTCTTCAGCTTTTGAGGTCAGCAGGATTACGAATATTGATTGTAGGAGGTTGCAAGATTTAAGCAGACAGGAACCAGGAGTTAAACAAGCTAGGAGACAGCCGAGAATACAGGAACAAGAACTTGGCAATGGTAACTAGGAACACTCAGAGGACAGGATACCATTCCAGGGAAGAAAGGACAGGATACATTGCAGGGAAGTGTTATCATGGAATTTTGTGCTTGGTGCAGTGACTCAATATATAAGCCCGGCATAGCAAATTCCTTGCTGTAGCATCTCATAGATGCCAAGAATGCTGTCAATGCAAAGCATGAGCCAGAAAGATGAACTCAATTTTGTTTTACTAAGAAAAAAAAAAAAAAAAAAAAAGAGAGAAACAGCAATGATTGTTTGACTGTGTAAGGTACAATGGCCAAGTAGACGCTCCCATTGAAGTCTATAGGAACCAAAAACACGTGACACTGACCCAAAGAAGCTCATTTATTTTTCTATGTTCGAGTGACAAGCTTTAACTGACATGATGCTCAGGTGTGAACAGGTACGAGGGACTGGAGATGGGGGTTCATAAGTAAAAGTTCTGTATTGGGATGGGGTTTCCCATCTTTGCTCTGGGCACTGGATGTCCTTGTCCAGCACTGATTAGATATAAAGAGTTAAAAAAATTGTTCTCTTTTTTTAGTGGGTAAGAACCTCTAATTTTGGTATCTTTAAACATTCTAATTTTTACTGTACTTGTGCCAGTTGCATCTCAGAAGACTACATCGTATAAAGTGAAATAGATACATCTTTATCAAATATGGAAATGTATTCAAGCATACAAAATATAAAAGGTTACAAAGGGAATTTATTGTGCTTTTGGGGATGATATTCTCTAGTCTCATCTTTGGAAGTACATGCTCCTGTCCCTCTCCGTGCTTTCCATAGACGTTTTCCCGTCAAGCCTTGCGCCCCTCCGAGCGCGAGCGGGAGGGGTCATTGAGGAGGGGATACTGTCAAGGCTGGGCTCCTGCTATTTATTAGCAGCTCCATTTATTTAGTGCATGTTTCTGTGTATGACTTGGGCTTTTTGACATTTTTTTGAAAAGAGACACCAAAGAGCTGCTAGTAAAAAGCAGGAGCCCAGCCCTGACAGTATCTCATCCTCAATGACCCCTCCCATTTGGACAGGCACAAGGCTTGATGTCTATGGAAATCATGGAGAGCGGCAGGAGCATGTACGTCTGAGGATGAGACCCAAGAGCGTTCATCTGGACCATAACCCCTGGACCTGGATCAACAAGGTATTGTATAGGTTCACGAAACCTACTTGAGTCAATGATAGATTGTATCTCATATTCCTCATGTTTGTCAACCTGAACTGAGCGAGGACTTGATACTGAGGTGGTATAGTGGTTGCACACCAAAGGTTTGAGTAAGAAAAAATGGAATATGTTGGAAATACACATGTTGGAAGGAATATTTAATGCGTAAGCCACTGGGTTAATCTTACAAAGAATGCAGAAAGGCCCAATATACCAAGGCACTAGTTTTATTGAGGGAACACTGAGTCAGAGGTTAAAAGAAGGCAGCCAGACCCTCTCCCCAATTTGTAGGAGGGCACAGGTAGGCGTCATCAGCCGGTATGGAGTCTGTACCTCTCTCTGGTGTGTTGCAAAGATTTGTTGACCTACACCCAAGTGGAGCGGAGTTACTGAAGATGTTCCTATAATGCAGGAATTATTTGCAAAACAAATGTATCAGGCAACATGGATGGCTGGAACCCATAGTTTGCCATAAACGGATATAATCGGGAAGCTGCATTGATGGCGCTTTTGTGAGCAAACTTTGCCCAAGGTAACAGGTCTGACCAGTTGTTATAGTGGTCAGAAATATAACAACGTAGGAACTGCTCCAAGTTTTGGTTGGCTCCTTCTCACAAAGCCCCATTGGACTGCAGGTGATATGCAGAGGAGAAGGAAAGCTGATTTCCCAACTATGCACAAAAGGCTCGCAAAAACCTGGACATAAACTGTCTATCCAAGATGATAACTTTAGGCAACTGAAAGACCTTCCGAGCGAAAATTGATGCCAGTTATATGGACGTAGGCAACTTCGTTATGTGAATACAATTTTCAAAAACCGGTCAACCACCATAAGAAAAAAATTGTTGTCCTGGGAGTTGGGTAAATCCACAATAAAATCAATAGACAAGTGGATCCAAGGCCTCTCTCTATTGGGTATGGATCATAGGAAGCCCACTTGAAGGTGTTGGGATGTTTTATTCTGAGCACACGCGGGACAAGTGGCTACAAAGGCAGTGACATCAGCACTAAGATGGCCACCAGAATTGTTGAGGCATAGTCCATATGAGTTGATTATTTCCTGAGCGCCCAGCTGCTTTAGGAGAATGGTAGGTCTGTATCAAAGCAGTGCAGAGATTGTCAGGGATAAAGCAGCAGTCGTTAGGTTTTTCAGAAGAATGGAGCTGAGAGGCCAGAATTCTCGCACCCAAAAGTGATGTGAGACTAGTGCGAATAGTGGTCCGAAGGTATCACAGGTGTAGGAACAGACTTCATCTTTTGGAAGAGGAGGAAAATTCCACAATGCATCAACCCTTATATTCTTCATACGGGTAAGAATAAGACTATATGATGGAAGCTTGACAGAAAAAGGGCCCATCGTGCACTTCTAGGAGATAAACATTTTGCCTCAGACAAAAATGTGAAATTCTTATAGTCAGTCAAAATGAGGACCTCCACTGAAGTACCATCGACGAGATAACTCCATTCTTTAAGAGCTAAAGTGATGGCTAATAGTTCCCTGTCCCCAATCTCGTAATTGCATTCTGCAGGAGACAATTTTTTAGAAAAGTAGCCAAAGGGAGGCATAGCGCTCTCAGAGGTAGGACATTGAGACCGACAGGAGAGTGCCTACCCCAATCTCATACGCATCAACTTCAAGATTCCTAGGCATATCTCGAGCTGCAACCTCATCTTTAATGTTATCAGAGGGACCATGAGAAAAAGAAGCCATGAGAGTCTCATTGTTCCAACCAAACTCTGCTGCAAGAGTACGGAACTCAATAGTGTAGTCGGCAACAGTTCTCATACTCTGTTTGCTGGACATGAGGCTTGTAACTGAAAGACCTCCTGAGCGAAAATGAATGCCAGTTCTATGGACGTAGGCAACTTCTTTAGGTGAATACAATTTTCGAAAATCGGTCAACCACCATAAGAAAAAAATTGTTGCCCTGGGAGTTGGGTAAAGCCACAATAAAATCAATAGACAAGTGGATCCAAGGCCTCTCTCTATTGGGTATGGGTCATAGGAGTCCCACCTGAAGGTGTTGGGGTGTTTTATTCTGAGCACATGCGGGACAAGCGGCTACAAAGGCAGTGACATCAGCACTAAGATGGCCACCAGAATTATTGAGGCATAGGCCATATGAGTTGATTATTTCCTGAGCGCCCAGCTGCTTTAGGAGAATGGTAGGTCTGTATCAAAGCAGTGCAGAGATTCTCAGAGATAAAGCAGCAGTCGTTGAGGACATTGAGACAGACAGGAGAGTGCCTACCCCAGTCTCATACGCATCAACTTCAAGATTCCTAGGCATATCTCGAGCTGCAATCTCATCTTTAATGTTATCAGAGGGACCATGAGAAAAAGAAGCCATGAGAGCCATGAGAGCATCATTGTTCCAACCAACCTCTCCTGCAAGAGTACGGAACTCAATAGTGTAGTCGGCAACAGTTCTCGTACTCTGTTTGCTGGACATGAGGCGGCTTTTGGCAGCAGAAGTGGAGTGAGCAGGAATATCAAATACCCTTTTAAAGGAGGCCACAAACTGGACGAATTGTTTTTGCATCTCCCATAGATGATTTGCCCAAGCCAAGGCTTTATCACGAAACAAAGAAATAATGAATCCTACTTTGCTTCTGTCCATAGGGAACGCCTGGGGCAGCATAATAAAATATATTCTAACCTGGTTGAGAAACCCTCTGCAGTGAGCTGGTTTGCCCCCAAAATGCTGGGGAAGCAGAGCAGAACCAGTTATACCTTTTACAGAGATAGTATTAGAGGCGGGTGACAGCACAGAGACTGGAGCAGAAGCAAGGATGGCTTGCAACACAGATTGTACCGAAGCAGCCTGAGTGGGAGGATTCAGGTCAGTAGTTTGAATCAAAAACATTTGTAATACTATGGCAAACTGATCTATGCGGTGGTCCTACTCATCCAATCATGTCAAATCACATGCCAAATCAGCGGCAATTGCCGGCAATGACACTGTCCTAATTGGTGCAATGCCACATTTGCGGCGCCGCACCAATTTCCAAAAGTAGTTTCTGTACTACTTTTGGCAAGTTCAGGGTGCGATTTCCATTGACATCTGTGTAGAAACCTGCACAGATGTCTCTGAAATCATCATCTCTGAAATCGGGACTGACATGCGGGAATAAAATCCGCAATCAATGTGAACCTAGGCTTAATGTAATAGGAAAAATAATACAGATCAGGAACGTAGTCAGAGTTCAGAGTCTTTTCCTCTGGCAGAAGCCAGAGTTTGGAAACTAAAGCGGGTAATCGGATGAGTTGGGATCAGGAACCAGGAGTCAGCATTGTCAGAAGTAAAAAAACTAGGAGCAGGAATCATAAGAGATGTCAACCAGGCCAAGTCATACATAGGAATACAGCAGAAACACACTGGATATGTTGACCAGACGAAGGCACAGGGGGAATGAGCAAAGCTTTTTAAATAGTCATAAGGGGCTGGGTGTAGGCTGGACTAATGAGGCAGGTAATGGTAACCAGGTGAGTAACTGTGGAAACAATGAGTGGCTGGTAATAACCGGTAGCTGAGCAGCCTAGTGCACTGAAAGAAAAGAGCCGCTAGTAAATAGCAGGAGCCCAGCCCTGACACAAATGTGGTGTATTTTTGTGCAGCGCAGGGAGCACCACACGGAGATGAGATTGCTACCCTATATGCAGCACACAGCTGCACAGATGTGAACCAAGGGCTTGTTCATCTGTGAGGTTGAGGGGTGGCAAAACCACACACTTTAGCTGCATTTTTAACACCCCCAACTGTTCCCTCTTCAGCTGCAAAAGGCTGCACACATGCTGTGGCTGGAGGTGTACCCCCAGGTAAATGGGGCTGTGCTGCAACTACCCCTGCCACCAAAGTTGCAGCATACTGATGCCTGTCAAATGCCTCTGAAAAAGGAATCAGAGCAGGAATCATTTTTCAGGATGGCATTTTCTTGCTGGTATTATGAACAAGCCATAAAAAAGCAGTTCCTATCGTACAGAAATAGGAGGAATACATACATGCACACAAACACATATATAAACACACATACATACAGATAGCTTTTTTTTAAATCAGCAGCACTGTACCTTTACTCTTTCTAGGGTATTGCACTGTAGGGGGAGGCAGAGAGCACAGCAGACATTGTGCAAGACACCTCTAATTTGCTTTCACCTTAGGTGTAAACACAGTCTGACCGAGCTCCCGCAGTGCCAATTAACAGTTTGGCTGAGAATGGGGGAGAAGGGTCTCATGTGACAGCCTCTCTACCAGGGTGCTGCGGAACCCCTGGTGACCCTAGGTGGCATCCTGGGTTGCCACCATACCCCGGTTGAAAAAGGCTGGTCTATACCATATTAGAGTTCTTATAGTTACTGATTATTTTTACGCCCTGAAGAAAGGGGATGTCTTTGAGCCCTCCAAAACGCATTGGCTGTACTTTGTTTTGTTTGTTAATCAAAGCTTTTTTTAAAGGTTTTTGGACTCTTGGACCGTTTGTTTGGTGATCTCGTTACACTTTGTACCCATGAATCTTCAAATCAAGAGTCCTTTGAAAAAGTATTCATACCCCTTGAAATTTTCCACATTTTGTCTTGTTACATCCAAAAACGTAAATGTATTTTATGTGATAGGACAACACAAAGTGGCACATAATTGTGAAGTTGAAGGAAAATGATAAATGGTTTTCTAAATTTTTTACAAACAAATATGTGAAAAGTGTGGTGTGCATTTGTATTCAGCCCCTTTTACTCTGATACCCTTAACTAAAATCTAGTGGAACCAATTGCCTTCAGAAGTCACCTAATTAGTAAATAGAGTCCACCTGTGTGTAGTTTAATCTCAATATAAATACAGCTGTTCTGTAAAGCCCTCAGAGGTTCGTTAGCGAACCTTAGTGAACAAACAGCATCATGAAGGCCAATGAACACACCAGACAGGTCAGGGATAAAGTTGTGGAGAGGGTTGTAAAGTGGGGTTAGGTTATAAAAAAAATATCCCAAGGTCTGAACATTTCATGGAGCACTGTTCAATCCATCATCCGAAAATGGAAAGAGTATGGCACAACTGCAAACCTACCAAGACATGACCGTCCACCTAAACTGACAGGCCGGGCAAGGAGAGCATTGATTTGAGATGTAGCTAAGAGGCCCATGGTAACTATGGAGGAGCTGCAGAGATCCACAGCTCTGGTAGGAGAATCTGTCCACAGGACAACTATTAGCCGTGCGCTCCACAAATCATTGTGGCACTTTTATAGAAGAGTGGTAAGAAGAAAGCCATTGTTGAAAGAAAGCCATAAGAAGAAGCCATGTGGAGGACACAGCAAACATGTGGAAGAAGGTGCTCTGGTCAGATGAGACCAAAATTGAACTTTTTGGCCTAAAAGCAAAACTATGTGTGGTGAAAAACTAACACTGCACATCACCCTGAACACACCATCCCCACCGTGAAACATGGTGGTGGTAGCATGTTGTGGGAATGCTTTTCTTCAGCAGGGACAGGGAAGCTGGTCAGAGTTGATGGGAAGATGGATGGAGACAAATACAGGGTAATCTTAGAAGAAAACCTGTTAGAGTCTGCAAAAGACTTGAGACTGGGGCGGAGGTTCACCCTCCAGCAGGACAACGACCCTAAATATACAGCCAGAGCTATAATGGAATGGTTTAGATCAGGGATATGCAATTAGCGGACCTCCAGCTGTTGAAGAACTACAACTCCCATGAGGCATAGCAAGACTGACAGCCACAAGCATGACACCCAGAGGCATGATGGGACTTGTAGTTTTCCAACAGCCGGAGGTCCGCTAATTGCATATCCCTGGTTTAGATGAAAACATATTCATGTGTTAGAATGGCCCAGTCAAAGTCCAGATCTAAATCCAATTGAGAATCTGTGGCAAGACTTAAAAATTGCTGTTCACAGACACTCTCCATCCAATCTGACAGAGCTTGAGATATTTTGCAAAGAAGAATGGGCAAAAATGTCACTCTAAATGTGCAAAGCTGGTAGAGACATCCCCAAAAAGACTTGCAGTTGCAGTGAAAGGCGGTTCTACAAAGTATTGACTTAGGGGGGCTGAATACAAATATACACCACACTTTTCACATTTATTTGTAAAACATTTTGAAAACCATTTATCATTTTCCTTCCACTTGACAATTATGTGCCACTTTGTGTTGGTTCATCACATAAAATCCCAATACAATACATTTAAGTTTTTTGGTTGTAACATGACAAACTGTAGAAAATTTCAAGGGGTATGAATACTTTCTCAAGGCACTGTAGACCACCTTTTAGAGGGATGCCTTGTTTTCTGTGAGATCTACCTCACCAGAGCCACTGTGCCTTATTACAAGATGTGATAATTAAATTCCCGGAATACCCCTGGAGCAGAATTATGGTGGAGAGTCACACAGCCATTTGTACTTGAATGTGTTCTGACATGTTCTAACTTGCACTCTCTTGGTTCGCAGACCAGTTGACTCGCTATTTACAGAGTAGTCGAAGAAAAAACACATGTTGCATTGCGCCGTTTGCGGAAAATCAGTGACAGGAATGTGAAGCAGCAGATTACCATCAAATTTTGCAAGAAAATTGAAAAAAAGTGCGAGTGAAACTTTAGCTCTGTTACAACATCCCATGAAGAAATCATGAATCTTTCAATAGTATAGGCGGATTAAGGAGGAGTGGGAAGATGTCCACCATGATGCAAGAGGTGGGCAGCCAAAAACACAAAGGATAGATGTAAATGTGGACAGAACGCAAACCCCCGTATGCTCATGCTGGTGTGTTTTTTGTTTTTTTTTTAATCACTACAAGTTCATAGAACAAGGTACAGCGGTCAACCAACATTGTTTCTTGCAAATTCTGAAACGAATACGGGAATCTTTTCGGAGGAAAAGACCCGAACTGTGGCCTGACAAGCAGATTCTCCACTATGACAATTATCCTGCACAAACATTTATTTACAGTCCATTCCAGGAATTAAATTGTCACACCTCATACATTCTGACCAATATCTGCCTTGTACATTCTGACCAATACAATTATCTTCTGATCATTTGAATCCAGTACCTTTTCTCTTATTATGTGACACTTATCGTATAGCCAGTGTTAGCTGCTTTATACCTAGCAACTCTTTCCTGTCATTGGAATATAAATATACAATTTTAATAGATACTGTAACCTACATATTCTCCTTTATGTATTTTTGTTAAATTATTTATATTCTTTATGTCTTTATATGTAATTGTTTTCCCAAATGTATACATTTGTCTATGTAAAAAAAAAAAAAAAAAAAAAACTTTTCATGTCTCCACATTTTCAAATTCACCCTGGGGTGCCTTCTTATATTTTATATTCTTCATGCCTTTTTTCAAAATATGTTATATTTCAGAATATTTTTATATATTGTATATTTTTTACAATAGTTTTAGAACATTTGATCAATATGTATACCATGATACTTACTGCAGGGTAATATTGATTAATGCAAAATTCAAACGCTACAGATTTGAAAAGTTGGGTCGATATGTGAATTTGAAACAACACTACTGCACAGTCACTGCTGGGAGGGGGAATCGGTTTCTGTGCTTCTTCCAGGAACTTCAAGGAATGATTGTTTCACCCTGCCTGCAGCTACAGAGGGCAGTGAAGGCTTGTTAAGGCTCCATGCACACTAGCGTTTTTCAAAAGCTCAATAGCTAGAAAAAAAAATGTTGGATAACAAATGCTGATTTGTTCATTTTTGTGCCAGCTTTTAGGAGCATTAGAATTTTAATTACTACCAGAATTCATGGTACAGTGGAACCTTGGATTACGAGCATAATCCGTTCCAGGAGAATACTTGTAATCCAAAGCATTCACATATCAAAGCGAGTTTCCCAAAAGAAGTCAATGGAAACGAATATAATTCATTCTGTGTTGACTTCTATTGCATGCAATACCGCATGTGGCCAGAGGTGGGGGGGCACTGAAGAGCAGCAGAAATACTCTGGGACAGCTCGGCTGAACTCGGAAAGCCTCAGAAACACTCGGGAACAGAGTATTTCCGAGTGATTCCAAGTATTTCCGAACGGCTCCGAACCATTCCACACCTCTGGCCAAATGTGGTACTGCACACCCCATTAGCTTAAATTATGCTAATTTTGCGAGACAACACTCGCAAACTGAGTCAGAATTAAAAGAAAAAAATTGCTTGTCTTTCCAAACACTTGTTAACCGCATTACTCGTAAACCAAGGTTCCACTGTATTTATAAATAGGCAGAAATCTGAGTAAGGATGTATTGCTTAAATGCCAAAAAAAAAGACATTTGTTACTATGTGATAATGCCAATTTGGGTTTGCATTAGGGGTTAGAGACCCCAAAAGGTAAACTTTTACATATTATATAATTAGGGGAAGGGACCCAACACTACCGTTTTCTAAGATATTGAGGTGCTCTAGGACCACCTGCATAAACTTGATCTACACTTAAACTGGATGACATTTAGTTTAATGAAGCACCATAAAGTATCATATACAATTGCCAATTTTATTTCTATAATTTACTTTTTTCTTAAACCCTTCCCCCAACCCCCATTTTCAGCACTCCCTTGTAGCTCTCCATGGCAAGCATTTCAAATAATTAGGAGTGGTGACGTCACTCATATGGTCCTGTGACAATGCTCAAGCATAGTGATTGGCTGTTAGGCCAAGGTACCGTCACAGCAAGTCACATGCTCCTCATAGCCGGAAGTGCTGGGCATCCTTTCCAGTTATGGAGGACTGAGTAGCCATGAGTGAGCACAGGTAGGGAGAGTATAGGGTCTAATCGCGTATACACAATTGGAACTTCGGCCAGCAAAAGACAGATGAGATCTTTTCATCGGAAAATGCGACCGTGTGTATGCTCCATCGGAATTTAGCTGGCCGAATTACCGCCAGCAAAAATTTGAGAGCATGTTCTCAATTTTCCCTACGGAAATTCCGATTGTGTGTGTGCAATTCCGACGTGCAAAAACTCACGCATGCTCAGTTTCAACTACGAGACGGAAGCTATTGGCTACTGGGTATAGAACTTCCTTTTTCCTAGTCCCGTGTTGTATGTCACGTGTTCTAAACGATCGGAATTTGGGGTGACCGTGTGTAGGCAAGACAGCTTGAGCGCAATTCCGTCGGAATTTCGTTGGGAAAACCACCAGACCCTTTTCCGACCATAATTCCGATCGTTTGTACGCGGCATTAGAGATTAGATACACAAACGTACAATATGTGCATCAAACTGATTAAACCCCTAATCAGACAAAGGACATATGCAATGGTTATATTTGCAGACCCAAACTCGTTTTATAGCCTTTTATGTATGTTGGCATCTAGTTAAAAGTTAATGATGCACCAAAACATTAAAGTGACACGTGTTTATTTAAATAGCAGTATTGCCATGTTTAGACAAAATGTCATTCTTCTGTGAGGGAAAGCGTACGTCTTCAATGTTCACCACTGCTGGTTATACTGCACAGACTGCAAAATAAAATTTTTTAAAAAAAGTCAGTAAATGTGGAAGAAATAGATTTTTTTTTTTTACAAAATACTTTGATGTTTTAGGCTGCTGACTTGACATTTAAAACAGTAATTATACTTTTTTTTAGCTGATTACCTAAAAAATGCCATAAATCTATTACCTATTTTGTAAACACGATAACATTTGCGCAGGCCAATCAATATACGCCTATTGTGATTTTTTTTTTTTTTTTTTTACCAAAAATATGTAATAGAATACATATTGGCCTAAACTGATGAAGACGTTCGTTTTTTTACATTTTCTTTTGGATATTCATTATAGCGAAAAGTAAAAAAAATATTTATTTTTTAAATTTGCTATTTTTTTTGTTTATAGTGCAAAAAATAAAAACTGCAGAGGTTATCAAATACCACCAAAAGAAATATCTATTTGTGAGGAAAAAAAGACATACATTTTGTTTGGGTACAACATCGCACGACCGTGCAATTGTCAGTTAAAGCGACTCAATGACGTATAGCAAAAAATGGCCTGGTCATTAAGGGGGCAAATCCTTCCGGTCCTTAAGTGGTTAACTGACATTTCTTTACAAACTCAGTGTTTTAAAACCTGCAGTTAAAGCATATCTACAATCAAAATATAAAATCATGTATTCACATTAAATTTTTTTTCTAGCCTACTATTAATATGGATAATCTCGAACTTTGCAATTTACTCTGTGAAGAACTCACACATTTACCTCCTTTAATCCTGTGACATGTATTCACTATGCCCTGTGAGTAGGCACTGCTGTGTCACACGTTTCACAGAGCCTGCCTTCTGAACCTCAGAGGTGCTGAGAGGAGGAGTTTTAGGAGGCGGAGTAAGTATAGTGATCACTGCTTACAGCAGGCATGTCCAAAGTCAATCGCGGCCCGCGGCCCGGTTTTGAACGGCCCGCCTGGTTATTTATAAATATATATCTTTTGTGGCCCCCGGCGATCTCCCAGCACCGGGGCCACAAAAGATATATAGTCCGGCTGCGTCGGAGGGAGGAGGCGGGACGAGTGCACACAGGAGGAGAATTTCCTGTTTACTAGTGATGTCCAGTTCATGAACGAATCGTTCTTTTGAATCGATTCTTTTCAGTGAACTGGATGAATCGATTCATCTGAGTGAACTGATTAGTTTGAAACAGTTCACTATGAACTCAGTACATAGCAGAGCAGCAGAGCTGGCAGTGGTAATATGATCCTAGAGTGAGAGAGCTCCGCCCCTCCCTGCAATCAGCTGACTCAAAGCACAGTGACACTCAGGAACTGGATACAAACTTAAAACAAGAGCCAGGCGTACACAGTACACCGAGTTAAAGAATCATACAGTACACCGAGTTAAAGAATCATATCCGTTTTTAGAACACAGTACACTGAAAGAACCATGAGTCACCGCCAGTAGTTATAACACATTTCCCTATGATCCAATTGATTATAACTCTGATCATACTGATCAAAAAGTAAGGAAAATGTTACATTCTCAATGGGTGACAATTTAAAAGCCTGTACAGTACATTCATTAACCATTAATTATATTTCTAGAATTATTGCAGTCACTCTAGCGTTTGTGGTGACACCTAACGTGTGAAGCAATCATCGTTTATGTACACGTGCATGCCCTATGCACATTTATTCACATGCAGATATCAGGGTTGGTGGGGATGGTTTTAGTTTT
This sequence comes from Lithobates pipiens, assembly GCF_037356315.1. Lineage (NCBI taxonomy): Eukaryota > Metazoa > Chordata > Amphibia > Anura > Ranidae > Lithobates > Lithobates pipiens. Next base: position 160,819,204 of record NW_027507789.1, read on the forward strand.
TATTTTATAAATGTTTTCACTTAACAAGCCCCTATGTGATAGTTTGTTGAAGTGACAGGTTCTCTTTATTGCATATGGAGTCTGGTATATGACTATATGAGTATAGGATTGTGCTCAGTAACCTGGGTAGCAGGTGTTCTGTCAGATCAAGCAATCTATAGGAGCAGCCAATATTGCCACTTACGGTGATGCACAAACAGTTGTGTAAACGAAAAGCATGTTTTTGTGTATATTTTCTGCATTCTGATGTGCTAACTTCACAGGTAAGATTGCTAGCCATCAGATTTGTCCGTAGTCTTTACAGTGCATAATGAGGCTCCTTTTACACTTGTGTGACTTATCATGCAACTTGGGACTACAAAGTCGCATGACAAGTTGTACCCCAAGATTTCCAATGAGTACCATTCATATCTGTGGGTCTTCCAGTCACAACGACTTCAAAGTAGTTACTGCACTACTTTGGTCCGATTTTGATGCGACTTGAGGCAGAGACCTCAAGATTACTTAAGTATTCCTTCAAGTCACATCAAAATCGCATCAAAGTCACGGTAAAAATCGTGGCAAAAATTGCATGACTTTCAAGTTGCACAAGTGTGAAAGGAGCCTAACGATTGGATTTTACTACCGTAGATACTTCGCCTGCACGCGGAAGTAAAATACAATCATTTTTCCTGTGCATGCAATGTAAAGAGAACGGAAAAATCTGATGTCTAGCAATGTTAACTGTGTAGTTGGCCCATCACATGCACAAAAAATCAGCTTTTCATTTTCACAGCTTTATGTGTGTCACCAAAATTGATGACGCTGGCTGATCTGACAAATTGTGGTCTGACAGAATAATAGGATTGTGCTTGTGCTTGTAGCAAGGAACTAAATGCAAGTAAACCTCCCCAGGACCTGCCAGCCTTCTGAGAAGAATCGTTCTTTTGATTCTAATAATTTAAGAAGGTTGAGTCAGAGCTTCGGTTCACTTATGCCGCGTACACACGATCAAACAATCCGGTGGAAAAGTCCGGCAAACTCAAGTCTGCCAAACAATCCCCCCCGTGTGTAGCCTCCGGCATACTTTTTTGACCCGAAAGTACGGCGGACTTAGAATGCCGTGTTGCACACCAATCTTCCCGGCGGACAATCCGGCCGTGTGTATGCCAGTCCGCCGTACTTTTGAAATGAGCGGACTTTTCCCGCCCGGAGAAAAGTCCGCTCATTTCGAGCGGGTCTCCAGGTAGGCGGGGCCCGCGAAGGAGACGTCGCTGGCCCAGCCGCCTGGTATAGACTTAAAGGGGAACCCCAACAAAAAAAAAAAATAAAAAAATAAAAAAAAAATAAAAAATCGGCGTGGGGGTCCCCCCCAAGTCCACAACAGACCCTTGTCCGAGCATGCTACCCGGCTCGCCAGCAAAGGGGGGCGAGCGAGCACCCCCCCTCCTGAGCCGTACCAGGCCGCGTGCCCTCAACATGGGGGGTGTTGATGAGGACAAGGGCCTCTTCCCAACAACCCTGGCCCCCCACCCTATGTGAATGAGTATGGGGGACAGAAGACCAGGCCACCGCTTGTAAAAGAGCTATAAGAAGGCGCGGTGGCCTGGCAGAAGAACCGAAGAGGGGGACAAGACCCCCAAAGTAGAGGCCGGCGGCGAGGAAGAAAGCCGGACTCCTCCGCTAGCAAAAGAGCTACAAGAAGATAGCGGAGGAGTCCGGCGAGAAGACCCCCCGAAGACGTGTGGTGTGTTTTTTTTTGTACTTTTATTTTACAGGTGAATGGGTAGGGGTACATTGTACCCCATACTCATTCACATAGGGGGCCCCCAGATACCGGCCCCCCACCCTATCTGAATGAGTATGGGGCACACACACACACACACACACACACACACACACACACACACACACTTAGCTAAACAGATAAAATGTCTGCCACTCATTACCTAGTGAGGTGTAAGTTCGAGGATCAAAATGCCTGCCATTTAGAAAAATATAAGTAGGTCTGAAGAGTACTTCAAATACTATCGAGATGTCAACCAAGTACAGGATATCCTGCAAATTACTTCCAGATCAGTTAGACCTAAAATGGTGAACACAAAAGAGTATGTGTTCAGCCAAATAGTTGTTAAAATCCATTTCCAATGAAAACATGTATGCCTATAGAGAAAGGAATATACCATGCGAGACCAAGAATGTGCAGGCAACTATTTAATAGAAAAGAGGTGTGCGCAAAGATTTTTGTTGCACTATATGGAAAATTGCCATACACACCTTGGATGTAGTTCACAACCAGAGAGAAAAGTGGAAACAAAGAGAAACCCCCAAGTGCCATTTGAATAGAAAGCCCTGATTTAAATAAACGTGCAGCATAAAGCTGCCTATAGAGCCAAAAGTAAATAGATATAAATAGAATCATGTAGTCTCATACTCACGGATTCTATGGCAAGGGGGGTTTTTGTTTCTATGTGAGACATTAATTGGAACAAACAATGGCTATCTGAATGTTTCAAGTCCACCTTCATGTGTGTGTCAAGCTGAATTAGCATGTATATGACTTGCACCCAGGGTTGCCTTGTCCCATTCCCAGGAAATAAGCCCAAAAGGAAAACTGGAAGCTGTAGTCCAACCACAAATTACCTATAAAGCAGATACGGTAATTCGTATTGTACCAAAATGCATAGATTTACCTCCTTGCATAAACTTCGCTAAAGGGAGTACTTACAAACGGCAAAGCAGTCCTCTATGTGCAGCATATGGATGGCACTGAAATTTCCAACAGCTGACCTGTTTAAATATGGAGTGGTGATCCTCTAATTGGTTGGTGTTTCACTTGCTAAATAGGGAGGGTGTGTGCAATTCTAATGAACCATCCCCCTGTGTGTATAGTGAAGCGATTGTCAGGTTTCACACTCTTACCTAGCTCAGCCAATCAGGGAGGATGTGGGCGTAGAGCCTCACGTGGCTGTAAACCTCCCCAACGAGCAATGTGTATGAGAAAAGTGCGTTGTTGCGGCGCGCACTCTCAGCATAAGCTGGAACGCAAGAGGTATTTCCAGAAACAACAACATCACTAACAAGGCGCCAGTGGGAGTTACCCACACACCCAGCGGAAGTGACGGCGTGTATAAGAAAAGTGCATCATTACGGCGCATGCTCCCAGCATAGGCTGAAACGCACGTAGTCTTTCCGGAACTGACGTTCCTTCCAGAGCGCCAGTGGAAATTGCCTGCGCACCCAACGGAAGTGGCGTCATGTGATGTGTTGTTCTACCTGAGGATGGAACGCGGCAGCGGCCAGTATTGGAACGCAGGCCACCAACGGAACCAACACTAAGATGGCACAGAGAGAAAGACACAGAGTAATTTCAAAAACAAAAACCAAAAAAAAAAAAAAAAAAAGAAAACAAGTGTAAATGTAAGAACCACCAAAAAAAAAAAAAAAATGTGTACCCAATCAAAATTGGTATGTATTACTGTTAAACATGTGTAAACATGGGGCTAATGCCCGTCACTGGACATTAGATAACATGCTAAATCGCACAAATTGTGAAATGACATACCACAAGTCCAAAGAGGGGGGGGGAGCTAGAGGGGAGGTAGGAGAAAAGAGAAGGGGGGGGGGAAGGGGGGAAGGGACGTATGGATGGCACTAAAATTTCCAACAGCTGACCTGTTTAAATATGGAGTGGTGATCCTCTAATTGGTTGGTGTTTCACTTGCTAAATAGGGAGGGTGTGTGCAATTCTAGTGAACAATCCCCCTGTGTGTATAGTGAAGCGATTGTCAGATTTCACACTCTTACCTAGCTCAGCCAATCAGGGAGAATGTGGGCGTAGAGCCTCACATGGCTGTAGGCCTCCCCAACGAACAGCGTGTATGAGAAAAGTGCGTTGTTGCGACGCGCTCCCAGCATAAGCTGGAACGCAAGAGGTATTTCCGGAAACAACATCACTAACAAGGCGCCAGTGGGAGTTACCCACACACCCAGCGGAAGTGACGGCGTGTATAAGAAAAGTGCATCATTACGACGCATGCTCCCATCATAAGCTGAAACGCACGTAGTCTTTCCGGAACTGACGTCCCTCCCAGAGCGCCGGTGGAAATTGCCTGCGCACCCAACGGAAGTGGCGTCATATGATGTGTTGTTCTATCTGAAGATGGAACGCGGTGGCGGCCAGTATTGGAACGCAGGCCATCAACGGAAGCCACACTAAGATGGCACAGAGGGAAAGACACAGAGTAATTTCCCAAACAAAAACCAAAAAAACACAACAAGTGTAAATGTAAAAAACACCAAAGAAAGATGTGTACCCAATCAAGATTGGTGTGTGTTCCTGTTAAACATATGTAAACATGGGGCTAATGCCCGTCACTGGACATTTGATAACATGCTAAATCGCACAAATAGTAAAATGACATACCACAAGTCCAAAGGGGGGGGGGAACTGAAGGGGAGGAAGGAGAAAGGAGGGGGGAGGGTAGAAAGGGGGGAATGGGGAAAAAAATAAAAAAAATAAATAAAAAAAAAATAAAAAAAATAAAAAAATAAATAAATCAACATTACCCTCAATCACATCAGTTTTCATTTACAGCCCCTAAATGGTCACACACATTAATCAAAAATGTTTTCTATTATTTATTATTTTCACCCTTCCTCAAAACATTTTTTGATTGCCCTATTGAATTACATGCCCTCCAGACCATCCCATGTCCCCGAAGTAAACCCCTCCAAAAATGGTCGGAAACTAACACATTCATTGAGGCCCGGTGGGCTAGTGGCACAAAGATCCACTATCCATCTAGTTTCTCTCTGTAACAGAGTTTTATCCCAGTCACCCCCTCTGGGGTTGGGATGAACCCGGTCTAGTACCGTACACTTGATCTTTGGGAGGCTGCCGCAGTGTGCGTCACGTGCATGACGACCCAGTGTTAAGTCTGGGTTGCACGTGCGCACACTGAGTGCATGTCTGCCCATTCTTTTGCACAGCGGTTGTTTTGTCTTGCCCACATAGAAGGATCCACAATTACAAGTTAAGAGGTAAACTACCCCGTAAGTCCGACAGTTTGCAAAATGTGAAGGTTTGAGGATCCTTCCATTGGGCAGCACCACTTTCTGCTCTGTATTTATGAACTGACACTGAGGGCAGCCCCCACATTTAAAAGTACCGTGTCTCTTACATGGGTCATCCCTAAATTCCCCCGTGTATTCACTTTTCACTAGACGATCCCTCAAGGATTTCGAACGCCTGTAAGTGATTGAAGGGTTTTTAGGAATAAATTGTCTGATCATTGGGTCAATAGATAAAATGTGCCAATGTCTCTTCATGATTTTTTGTATAGCAGTGTGTTGTGAAGTATACGTCATAACCATGTTATACACCAATAAATACGGTGTATCCAAATAATACACTTGAGTTCAAATATCCACCACACACACCCACAAAGGCAAGAGAATTCTTGTGGGGAAGTGTATTAGTGCTCAGACAAACACACTTAGACCGAATCTTAATGGTTCAAAGAATGTCAGGCAAAATGATCGGCCCTCGCGCATGTTCACTTCATCAAATATGGCCATCCCTGGCTTACAGGCAGCAAGGTACCATGGGATATGTAGTCCTTAGAAATTGTAAGTAAACAGCAAAGGAGAAGCTAAAAGCAATGCAGAGAATCCAGGGAGTTGTGGAAAGAGATGGCCAGCAGACAGGCAGAGCTCACAACATGCTAAAAGAAAATGTAGCGCTAACAAATAAATAATGATACATATGATATTATATTATATAATGAAACATTGAAGTCCCAAAAGTGAAATAAGTAAAAAATGAGATAAGACCATGTAGTGAATAGTCCTATGGCCACAATCCTGAGAAAAAATTTCACAATTAAAGTGACAGTCCCACTGTGAAATAATAAAATCTCGATGAGAAAATGAATCCAAAACAGGTGAATCCTGGCAACAAGAAGAGGTTTATACACTCTTACCGGAATGGATGGATCAGAATGTCATACGATATTGAATCAAACGAGCATAAATATCCCAATGGAGTGGAACCAGGAACTCAGTGACGTCTCCTCTCTACTTGAAGGGTCTACATGGTATTCAACCAATGTGAGGAATCTTACTTTGCCAATAGTGGAACCCACTCTATGTGAGTTGGAAAGCTGAGGGGTCTGGCTTTGTCTTCCTCTGGATCTGCCTGAAATCAAAATGATTTCAGGAAGATAGCCCTCCTGGCCTGGGGTGTGTGTCGCATGATCCTGCGCCTCGGGGCCGGCTGGCCCGAGGCTTTGCAACTGAGAGAGTGGGTCCAAAAGTCTTGGGGCCTACTGATCCAGGCGTGGTCCTGTGCTGTCTCATCTGCGTGGAGAAGCCAAGCGACTGGAGGATCCAGGGGAGGACTTTTCTAGGAGAGGACCGAGCACAAGGCTGGTATCTCTGGAGGAGCCTGGAGACCCAGTTGGAGGATGCAACCCGGGTCAATAACCATACAGTATCGCCGGGGGCTGAAAGGAAACTGGTACTGTATGACAGTTCTTTAAATTTCTCAAGAAGTTTCAGTTCAATTGACAAGTCTGTGGCAGAGACTTTATTCGAGCATCCCACCGGCTGCTAGGTCAGTGAGAGAGGCCTATCCGGTGATTGCTGGATCCAATCTGTGGAGCTTTTTGTCCTCTGGATCTGAACAATACCTCTAACCTGCAATTACCAGCTCCCCTTAACCCTCTGACCCTCTATTGAAAGACTTTGTGTTTATCCCAAATAAATCTTGAAAAAAAGGAGTGTCGGACCTAACATTTTTTGGGTTACTTTCCAATGGGACCCCTGAGACTGAGAAGCGAGCAGGTGAGGTAACGGTAAGCCCAATAAAAACCAGCAGCTCCTTCGGGGGTCAGTGCTACATAACTATTGCTTGTATTGTTACTACAATGCTGTGACAATAGATCTCCCCAATTATGAAATATAGAGGTTGCCTTTATCACAAACTACATAGCAGTTTTTGGCCAACAAACATCTATGCAAACCTTACAAAGTAAATGTAAACAATTAGGGAAAGATTGGTGTTCTTTCTCACTGTATGTTGCTATTTCAGACATGAGAGCTGAGGATCTTTTTTCTCAAATTCAGTTTGCTGAATGCTGTTCTAATTTACGCAAAGTGAAAATTCCTTTTGAAAAAAACACCCAATCTATGTGCTACAAAAAAAAATAGGAATTTTCCTTGCACATGATGGATGATGGAAACCATCACACCTTTACTTCATTAACTAAGCTAACGGTGACCATGCATGGATTGAAATTCAGCGAATTTTAATCCATGTAGGGCAGGCTGGTTGTAGTGTGTGGGTGAGTGTGTGGATGGGGAAACTTTCTTTAAATTCAACCCACTGGTTTGAATGAAAAAATTTAATGCTGTTGAAAACTGTATTGCCTGCTTAAAGTATATGTAAAACCTCACCTTGTAAAACAACCCATTCAGTTTAAAATATTTTTAATTATTTTAAAAGTGATCTCATACCCTCTGTTTTCAGCTGATATTCCCAGTGAATGGCTGTGCGGGGGTGGGCAACAACTGTAATCTGACAGCAGGGTCTATCAACTAAACACATAGGCTCAGGAGGAAAGCACTCCAGTTTAAAAAAAAGAAAAGTCATCAAGTACTAAACTGTAGCTGCTGACTTTTAAGGAAAGGACTTTTACCAGCCCAGGAGACCAATGCAATCTTTACTGGAGACAATCCTTCGCTGATATAGATCGTTATTTACAGCCAATGGTTGTCAGGGCTGTGCTCAGCCCTTCCTTCTCTGTGCTGGCCACTCAGCTTTCGGCTAATTGCCAGCTCCTATCTCTTCACAGTGACTCACCTGTTGATGATATCCTGCTCGTCAGTCCTGCCTACCTAAGCTGTGCAGCCCAGATGATCTCTGCCTTCGCCTTGATCAACATCACAGAGACTCCTGCGTTTCTGTTAAAGACTTGCTTGGCTGACATTCCTTCTGGCTCCAGATCCTGCTTGCTATTCCACTATGCTGATTCCAGGCTTCCTTACTCTCTGGCTTGTCTGACTATCCGTTCCGGTTACCGAACTTTGGCTATGTTTTGACTACGTTTGTTCTATTTACTTTTATTATTAAACAAAAAAAGTGTGATTTAACTGTACTTCTGTTTCAGTCTGATTCAGGGTTTCTGACAATAGTCCATCAGCTGCAATCCTACATCATGGATGGTACACATCTCTTAGAACTCCTGTCCACAAACAAGTGGGAGCCCATCTACAGTATCTCACAAAAGTGAGTACACCCCTTACATTTTTGTAAATATTTTATTAGATCTTTTCATGTGACAACACTGAAGAAATTACACTTTGCTACAATGTAAAGTAGTGAGTGTACAGCTTGTATAACAGTGTAAATTTGCTGTCCCCTCAAAATAACTCAACACACAGCCATTAATGTCTAAACCGCTGGCAACAAAAGTGAGTACACCCTTAAGGGAAAATGTCCAAATTTCACCCAATTAGCCATTTCAGCCCTCTCCTGTGTCATGTGACTCGTGTCATGTGACTCATTCTATGTGACACCTGTGAGATGGCTGACATCTTGCCCAAAGTTTCTTCCGAAGCTTCTTCCAGGTTTGCGGGGCTCTGACATGTGAGTGGCCGGAGCCGTGATGACGTCACTCCCGCACATGTGCGAGGGAGCTGCCGTTCAGGGCACAGGGCTTGGAAGGAATGGCACTTCAGAGCGAAGTCACTGGCTGCATGTAACGGAAATATCTAATAAACGGTACACATTTAGGAGATGTTTACACTAACTATAGGTAAGTCTTATTATAGGCTAACCTATTGGTAAATGTCTGCAGAGGAAGTATACTTCCTCTTTAAGTAAAGTTCTATTTACATTGGTTAAAGCATCAGGGCATAAAAAAAATGCACTTATATTTTTTTCCCATATTTCCCTGACTTAATCTAAGTCACCTTTTACCTATACAGATGCATACTTCAAACTTCTTTTTATTCGTTTTGCAAGGTAAAGTATAAAACCGAGCCTCTGGCTATACCCCGACTCAAGGCAAACAAAACAAAAACAATAGGAGAAAAAACAAGATTACATAATATAATCTAACATAGCATCTGCTCAAATCTGAATGCAAGAGTATGAAGGAATGAATGAAATATTTGTATAGCGCACAATGCGAACTGAATCACCTCAAGGCGCTGAAAGCGATGAAGGAGAACAACTTATGGTGCCAAACATCTCCAATGCTCCACTGGTTAGGATTATGTGCACTTCAAACTGCTGGACTCCGAATTAAATCACAATGTCCCTAGAGAGCATACACCCACATACATATATTTCGGAGGGAGCTTAATGTTTCAAGCAGAAGCAGTCATGGGTGTGTCAAGCCAAATATCTCATACTTTAAAGAACTTATGAGGACATCCACGAGAGAGGTAAGTGGCTTATACAGATGCTTACTTACCTCAATTTGACGGCTGGGGCTCCACTGTTTGGTTACAGGCAGAACCTTAAAGTATAACTAAAGACAAAACTTTTTTCGTTTTGAATAGAGTGGAGATGGATAAGATCAGCCCTCAAATTTTCTACTCGCCTATTCACACTCGAGATCTGGTGAGCGTGGACTTCCACGGAGGGGGGTGGGGAGCACTGCCGTCAGACGGGGTTGAATTGGAGTCGTTCTCCCAGCAATTGCCCAGGGGAAGAGAAGAGAGGGGAGGAAGAGGAAAGCTGGCCCGATCAGCACAGAGTGGGGATTGCCCACTGTAACAGCTTTCATGTGAATTGTCTGACAGGGGTTATAACCCTCCGTTACTCTATCCAAAAAGAAAAAAAAAGTTTTGCCCATAGTTTTACTTTAAGTCTGCACTGTGCTGACTACACCTGTGCAATATAGCACTATAGGCTTCTATGAGACCATATCCAAACATCTCCAGCCTTATGACATGGCCCCATAGAACCCTTAAAGCCGTTGTATACCTGCAAAAAAAACAAAAAAACAAAACAAACGAAGCCAAAGGCATAATGAGTTAGTATGTAAAGCATACTAGTTCATTATGAAATACTTACCTTAGGCCGCGTACACACGCGCGGACTGTTGGCCCAACTTTGTCCGTCCAACAGTTTGAGCGAACAGTCCGCTCAAACTTAGCATGGACGGACATGGCCACACACGACGAACGAACAGTTTGCTGAAACCGTGCGCGATGACGTGAACGGCACGTACGACGGGACGCAAAATACGACGTCCTATACACTGCATTATAACTTTCGGCTTGAAAATCCTTTCTGAGCATGCGCGGAACTTAGTTTGACGAACAAGCCTACACACGGGCGGACTGTTCGTTGAAACAAGGTTTCAGCGGACAGTTTTTCGGAATTTCCGTAAAACCTTGTCCGTCCAACTGTCCGCTGAAACTGTCCGCTGAAAGCCCACACACGAGCGGACTGTCCGCCCAAACACTGTTCAGCGGACAAGGTTGGGCCAACAGTCCGCGCGTGTGTACGCGGCCTTAGAACGAAGCGCCGGCATCACCTCCTGGTCACTGCTGAGGGAGCTGACACGTTCCCTCTGCGTATCTTCTGGGTTTGCTGTTCCGGCACTCTGAATGGCCAGAGCCGCGATGAAGTCACTCCCGCGCATGCACGCAGGAGTTCTTATTCCGGCAAGGAGCTCTGATTTTCCGGCAACATCCGCCAGACCTTCAGAGCGTATGCACCGGTTTAGAAGATATTAATTTTACCTACAGGTAAGCCTTATTATAGGCTCACCTGTAGGTAAAAATGTGAAAGCGGGGTATACAATCGCTTTAACAATCAGCAATATTTTGGTGTGAAACAGTCTGTGTGACCTTAGAAGAAATCTAAATCCCATCCAAGATATCACCAGCACACCCTGTTCTGATAAACAGACAGGCCACTTTAAGGTCCCAAATGGAATGCAAAGCATTCAGTTGTTGACAGTAAAGTGTCCAGTCTTTTTATATGGACATGGAGTGCTGGTGGTATCTTGGAATGGACATATGCTTTGGTGGTTCCATCCACCATTTCACCATAGCACCCTCTTATTACTGGGTCTTATTGCTGTATAGTGTGTGTTGGACTGTTTGTATTTATAGTCATAGAATAAATGTTCTTCTTACTGTACTCCACTGTGTGCAGCTTATTTTGAAATTTTAATAATCTACCTGTATAAGGTTTGGTGATGTCCATCTTCTCTAATAATATAGTCTATAGCTCATAACCTTACATGTTGCATCAATTCAGTACTACTTACATCGTATCGACCTTTCATTTTGGCTGAATAATCTTCATCACAGGTTGATGCTGGATTGTAGGTCCCTTGGGTACAGTGCTTACAGTACTTCTCTGTAAAACAAAACAAAAAATCAATGCCTTGTCTGATACATTGTACTGCAATTGTTATTAATGTCAGTCAGCTTTGTTGTAGTCAAGGATGCACCTTCCCCATACCTCGCTTTGTCTTGGAGTTTTCTTTGTTGTTCAGCTGGTCGGACGAATAACCAGTAGGCTGGACATTAGTATTTGTCTGTCAAAAACAAAAATTTTGTGATTATCCGGAAAAAAGGATATATATATATAAAATATATATCATTTGCAATAGGAATCAGCCAAAATGTGCCCATTTGGGCTTTAAATGCATGGGTGAAAGGGTATACTCAAACTTCTGGCCTGCGAACATCATTGATGTAGAACGTGCATTGATGTAGAGTCCAGTAATTCACAATAAACCCTGTGGGAAGGCATCTGACCAGAAACAATTGCAGCAAGCAACAGCAATGTGTAGCAGAGCGGGTCTAAGATGTGTCGACAGCGTCTGTCTTGAGGAGCAGAATATGGCCTGGCTGGTCAGGACCCAAATGGGGAGGTCTCCAGGTAGGATAGCTTGCCCCTATCCTTTCGCTACTAGTCTGGAACCTCTCCCTGCCACTAATCGATGTCCCTGTCAGACAGGTGACCTGTTCCTAAACTACCCATATGTGAAATGTGCACCAAGCCTGGGAGTCAGGGCCTTAAATAGGCATTGCCTGACCCAAGATGCTGCTAGAATCACATGGGGAGGTAGCATCCAATTGGATGGCTTCTACAATGACCCAGAAAATCATAGAGGAGCCATGTTCCACTTGACTTCCTTTCCCCCTGCAATGCCACCGCGGTTGATCGCCACCTGCAGTGGAGAAAGTAGACTGCACCTGCCTACACACTTTTTCTTTTTTAGATGTAGTAAAAAAGGGTTAAAATCCCTGTCAGTTTATTTGCCCCAGTGCACGAGGCTTGGGAGTTTATGTACTCGTGATGAGAACCGATGCACCATCCAGCTCCACTGCCTGAAGCCTCTCAAACTCTTTGAGAGGCTGACAGCTGCTGCAGTTGGTTGGGACTAGACGCTTCACCTAGTGGTACTTACATTTAGGGACAAGTGCCTCTCATAGAGTTTGACAGGCTGCCAGCTGCAAGGCTGGAAGGTGTATCCGTGCCCTTCATCTGTACCTAAATGCAAGAGCCTCCTGGGCTAAAGGCATAATTTACATGGAGTCTTAAATACAAAATCCTACTCTTCACCAGTTCATGAAGGGCATTCTTTCAGAATACAAAGTTTTGCAAAGAGAAAGCAACCATAAGGATCCCTATATATATTCAGCATCACAAATTTTATACATATGATAGTTTAAGGCATTAATGCTATCCATAGATTTATGTACTGTTACCTTCCAAGTGCTATGACTTTGCTTTGTACTAACACTATTGTACATAACCCTACATGACAATTAACAGGCCAGCATTGCAGTAGTCAGATTGTGGGTTTAAAATCAGCCTTAAAGATCACAAACACCATTTCAATTTTTGAAGTTGATGAGTAGGGATGGGGTTTGGTTTTGGATCGAAGCAGGATTCTGTCCGAACTTTTCCTATATATGACTTCTCCAGCTACAGCAAGAAGTCATATGTTTAGCAGCAATGTTACTACTGCTGTTAACTGTTACAGCTTCCCACTCAGGACTCCTACTGTAGTTGCTAGGAAGCCAGCGGCCGCTGTCGCCCTACCAACTAGTGACGTTTTCTCACACAACCCATTCAGCTGTCAGCAGAGAATTCCCTGAATGTAAACTAGAGTACAGGAATGGTGGCTGACTTCACTGAATAAATATGAACATGGCTATGTTTGGTCATTGACATCAGCCACCATCCCCACCCCTGTTCACAAACAAGCTGAGGGTCCCAGGATCTGTCATTCTCACTTAGGAGTGTGACGGGAGGGCAACAGCTTTGTAATTTGTTTTTGTGGGTTGACAGAGTTGCTCATAGATATTGACTAGGATCTATATTGCTGAATGAAGAGATTGAAAATTATTTACTTACCCTGTACTCATTTACATGGGGGGCCTGGAAAATCTGGGGGCCATACTATTTTAAAGAGGTTTTACAGATTCCAATAAGCCCCCACCCACAGACTCCCACATCCACCAAGCGGTTCTTGTCCTCATCAATAGTGATGGACGAACTTCCGACGGGACGTTTCGCGAACGCGAAACGCGAACGGACACAAACGTTCGCGAAAACGACCGTTCGCCGCGGGCTCCATTGACTTCAATGGGAGGCGAATTTCGCAAACCTTTAGGTCGAATTTGCGGCCACGGGGTAATTATTAGGGGGTAGCACGTAGTCCCACCACCTGGACAATAGCATAATACATGTATGAGGTGAATTTGGGATCGATAACTACAAGCATTTTTTTTTTATTTGGGAAATTGTTCTGACAATTCAGGACTATGGAGCTAATGAAGGCAATGGAGGAGAGGGAAGGTCAGGGACCAGGGTAGGCAAACAAGAGGGTGCAGGAGATACAGAGCACTGACAGCAGCACCGTAATACAGAGCACTGACATCAGCACCGTGACATACAGCGCTGACAGCAGCTCCGTGACATACAGCGCTGACAGCAGCTCCGTGACATACAGCGCTGACAGCAGCTCCGTGACATACAGCGCTGACAGCAGCTCCGTGACATACAGCGCTGACAGCAGCTCCGTGACATACAGCGCTGACAGCAGCACCGTGACATACAGCGCTGACAGCAGCTCCGTGACATACAGCGCTGACAGCAGCTCCGTGACATACAGCGCTGACAGCAGCTCCGTGACATACAGCACTGACAGCAGCTCCGTGACATACAGCGCTGACAGCAGCTCCGTGACATACAGCGCTGACAGCAGCACCGTGACATACAGCGCTGACAGCAGCTCCGTGACATACAGCGCTGACAGCAGCTCCGTGACATACAGCGCTGACAGCAGCTCCGTGACATACAGCGCTGACAGCAGCTCCGTGACATACAGCGCTGACAGCAGCTCCGTGACATACAGCGCTGACAGCAGCTCCGTGACATACAGCGCTGACAGCAGCTCCGTGACATACAGCGCTGACAGCAGCTCCGTGACATACAGCGCTGACAGCAGCTCCGTGACATACAGCGCTGACAGCAGCTCCGTGACATACAGCGCTGACAGCAGCTCCGTGACATACAGCGCTGACAGCAGCTCCGTGACATACAGCGCTGACAGCAGCACCGTAAGCAGCCCCAGGAGGAAGTCAGCACAGCACAGGGATGGTGTGATCCCCTCATAATAAGAACCCCCAGGAGGAAGTCAGCACAGCACAGGGATGGTGGGAGCCCCTCATAATAAGAACACCCAGGAGGAAGTCAGCACAGCACAGGGATGGTGGGAACCCCTCATAATAAGCAGCCCCAGTAGAAATATGACACCGCTCAACCTCTTCAAAGAGGAGGGTAGGGGCATATAGTACGGTGTGCTTTTTTGGGTCAGGGAAGTGAGCCAAATGAATTAAGAAGGTCTGTGTGCTTGATTCCAAAAATTGTTTATAGACATATACATGGTCTACTGATCACATGTGTTGAATTCCTCCGAGATCCATGCCTCATTCATTTTTAGAAATGTGAGGTAGTTAACACTGTGGTGAGCTAGGCGAGTACGCTTATCGGTCACAATCCCCCCTGCTGCGCTGAACGTCCTTTCGGACAGGACACTGGATGAGGGGCAAGCCAACAGTTCGATTGCAAATTGGGCAAGCTCTGGCCAGAGGTCAAGCCTGCCCACCCAGTAGTCTAGGGGTTCATCACTCCTCAGAGCGTCCACATCGGCCGTTAACCCAATGTAGTCGGACACCTGACGGTCTAGGCGTTCCCTGATGCTGGATCCGGATGACACCTGTCGATGGGTCGGCTGAAAGAATGACCTCATATCCGAAGTCACCAACACATCTTCAAACCGGCCTCTTCTTGCAGGCGCTGTTGGATTGGTACCCGCAAATCCTTCTCTGGGAGTGGGAATTGCTCCTCTGCCAGCGCACGCAAAAGCAGAATGCAGCATTTCTCGAAGCAAGGCCTGGAAGTGCTGCATTCTGACAGCCCTCTGCGACGGCGGTAACATTTCCGCCATTTTGTGTTTGTACCGGGGGTCTAAGTACGTTGCCACCCAGTACTGGTCCTTGACCCTCATGCTTTTTATACGGGGGTCCCTATTAAAACACTGGAGCATGAAGGCCCCCATTTGCACTAAAGTGGAAGCGGTGTGGTGGCCTGGCTCCTGCTCATCATCCAGGATAATGTCGTCCTCTTCATTCTCCTCTCCCCATCCTCGCACAACAGGGATCCCAGAAAGGTTTAAAGCATGCTCTTCTTGCTCCTGCTCATCCGCCCCGGCACCATCCTCCTCTGACTCCTCATCAGACTCCTGTTGTTGACTTGTCTCAGATAGAGTAGCCCCCCCTGGGAATTCATCCAGCATTGCGACTTCCTCATCTTCCCGCTCCTGCTCCTCCACAGCCTGATCAATGACACGACGCAATGCACGCTCCAGAAAGAAGGCATAAGGTACCATGTCACTGATGGCGCCATGGCTGCGACTGACCAGTTTGGTGATCTCCTCAAATGGCCGCAGAAGTCTGCATGTGTCGCGCATGAGCAGCCACTGGCGCGGTGAAAAAAAACCCAGCTCCCCAGAACCGTTTCTTTCGCAGAGTTCATACAGGTAGACGTTAACTGCACGTTTCTGCTGGAGCAGCCTATCAAGCATATAGAAGGTTGAGTTCCATCGCGTCGGGCAATCGCAAATAAGACGTCTGACCGGCAGATGGTGTCGCCGCTGAATGTCAGCAAGGCGAGCCATGGCCGTGTAAGATCTTCTGAAATGGGCCGAGATTTTCCTTGCCTGCCGCAAGATGTCCTGGACCCCAGGGTATTTGACAAGGAATCGCTGCACGACCAAGTTTAAGACGTGTGCCATGCACGGCACGTGCGTGATTTTGCCCTGTTTCAATGCGCTAAGCAGATTGGCACCGTTGTCACACACCACTTTACCAACTGTCAAATTGAGCGGTGTTAGCCACTCATCTGCCTGTGAACGCAAAGCTGAAAGGAGTGCCGGGCCAGTGTGGCTCTTTGCTTCCAGGCACAACAGACGCAGCACGGCATGGCAACGTCTCACCTGGCATGTGGAATAGGTTCTGGGGAGCTTGGGCGGTGCAGTGGAAGAGACGCTAGCAGCGGAAAAGGAGGAGGCAGCTGAGGAGGAGAGGGAGGAGGATGGAGTAGGAGGAGGAGAAGAAGAGTCAGGCCTGCATGCAATCCGTGGCGGTAAAACCAAATCTACACGGGTGCCACGGGTTACATGCTTGACGGCCGTCAGAAGGTTCACCCAGTGGGCAGTAAAACTGATATACCTTCCCTGCCCGTGTTTGCTAGACCACGTGTCTGTGGTCAGATGTATCTTGGCACCGACACTGTGTGCCAGAGATACATTCACTTGCCGCTGAACATGGCCATATAGCTCTGGGATGCCCTTCTCTGAGAAATACTTCCTTCCTGGGACCTTCCATTGTGGTGTTCCAATGGCCACAAATTTGCGAAAGGCCTCCGA
Organism: Lithobates pipiens; assembly: GCF_037356315.1. Lineage (NCBI taxonomy): Eukaryota > Metazoa > Chordata > Amphibia > Anura > Ranidae > Lithobates > Lithobates pipiens. The sequence goes on from NW_027507789.1 coordinate 160,836,159, forward strand.
GTCCACCAGTTTATATGGCAGTAGTTGGCGGGCTATGAGTTCTGACAAGCCAGCCGCCAACCGTTGGGCAAGAGGGTTATCCGGCGTCATCATTTTTTTACGCTCAAACATTAGGCCCACGGAAGCCTGCCTTTTTGCAGAAAAATGTGAGCTTGGCGTGATGGAAGGTGGAGTGGAGGACAATTGTGAGGAGAGAGGAGAAGGAGAAGTAGAAGACGAGGCTGGACGGTGAGAGCCTGCAGTGTGGCTTTGTGTGTTCCGTTGCTCCCACTGGGCTCGGTGATGGCTGCTCATGTGCCTTCTTAAGGCGGTCGTCCCTAGGTGAGTATTGGGCTTACCGCGACTAACGCGTTGACTGCAAAGATTGCAGATGGCAACGCTATTGTCAGCAGCGGACACGTTAAAAAAAGCCCACACTGCGGAGCCATGTGCCGGTGTCCTGGGAGCGCCAGATGTGACCGTACATGGTCGATGACTCGCTCCTGATACATTTGCAGTCTGCTTTGTCCCTGCTGTGCAATGTAAGTCATTGCTGCTTCTCCTCCCTATCTGCTGGTCCATATCTCCCTCTGAACTCCCCTCCTCTTCCTCTCTTGTGGGCACCCACGTGACATCACTAGACACGTCATCATCAACGTCACCTTCCCCACCGCTATAAGTAGAGTAGGCAGCAACACCGGGGACCAACCTCCTCCTTGGGCTGATCTGGGTACTGGCGTCAGACTGCTGAGTAGCGCTTGTTGCTACCTCCTCTTCCTGATCCAATACCAAGAGTGGCTGCGCATCAGAAATGTCCTCTTGATATGGATCGGAAAATAATTCCAGTGACTCAAGCGGAAGGTATGTGGTGGTGGTGGTGGTGGTCGTGTTGTTGGTGGTAGTGTCTTTGGGGGTGCACATAGCAGAGAGTGAAGAAGAGGGTGCAGATCGAGAGGATGAGGAGGGTGCAGAAGAGTAAGGCTGAGCGAGCCACTCAACCAAGTCTGGTGCATCCTTTAAAGTAATTGAACGCACCTTCTGCAACTTCCCACTTTGGCTCAAGCCTGTTGCTCCTGGCCTACCCCTACCACCCCTGCGGAAGGGCCTGCCTCTTCCTCTGCATGTCATTTTTTAAATGACCCTGTGACAAAACTCTTAGTCCCTATACCGCTGAAGGACTGCTGCAGTATAGGTGAGCGGTCAGCAGTGGTGCACGTCAACCCTATCTATTGTGGACCTATAGCGGTCCTTACAGAACAGCAGACTGTACCGCACTCAAGCCTATGTACCGTAGCACCCTATACCAAGTTACCAGTCCTTATAAGAACTTTTGTGGACCAAGCAGGTTGTGTATTAGTGTTTAGCAGACTGTACGTCAGTCCCTATACCGCTGAAGGACTGCTGCAGTATAGGGCAGCGGTCAGCAGTGGTGCACGTCAACCCTATCTATTGTGGACCGATAGCGGTCCTTACAGAACAGCAGACTGTACCGCACTCAAGCCTATGTACCGTAGCACCCTATACCAAGTTACCAGTCCTTATAAGAACTTTTGTGGACCAAGCAGGTTGTGTATTAGTGTTTAGCAGACTGTACGTCAGTCCCTATACCGCTGAAGGACTGCTGCAGTATAGGGCAGCGGTCAGCAGTGGTGCACGTCAACCCTATCTATTGTGGACCGATAGCGGTCCTTACAGAACAGCAGACTGTACCGCACTCAAGCCTATGTACCGTAGCACCCTATACCAAGTTACCAGTCCTTATAAGAACTTTTGTGGACCAAGCAGGTTGTGTATTAGTGTTTAGCAGACTGTACGTCAGTCCCTATACCGCTGAAGGACTGCTGCAGTATAGGGCAGCGGTCAGCAGTGGTGCACGTCAACCCTATCTATTGTGGACCGATAGCGGTCCTTACAGAACAGCAGACTGTACCGCACTCAAGCCTATGTACCGTAGCACCCTATACCAAGTTACCAGTCCTTATAAGAACTTTTGTGGAACAAGCAGGTTGTGTGTTAGTGATTAGCAGACTGTACGTCAGTCCCTATACCGCTGAAGGACTGCTGCAGTATAGGGCAGCGGTCAGCAGTGGTGCACGTCAACCCTATCTATTGTGGACCGATAGCGGTCCTTACAGAACAGCAGACTGTACCGCACTCAAGCCTATGTACCGTAGCACCCTATACCAAGTTACCAGTCCTTATAAGAACTTTTGTGGAACAAGCAGGTTGTGTGTTAGTGATTAGCAGACTGTACGTCAGTCCCTATACCGCTGAAGGACTGCTGCAGTATAGGTGAGCGGTCAGCAGTGGTGCACGTCAACCCTATCTATTGTGGACCGATAGCGGTCCTTACAGAACAGCAGACTGTACCGCACTCAAGCCTATGTACCGTAGCACCCTATACCAAGTTACCAGTCCTTATAAGAACTTTTGTGGACCAAGCAGGTTGTGTATTAGTGTTTAGCAGACTGTACGTCAGTCCCTATACCGCTGAAGGACTGCTGCAGTATAGGGCAGCGGTCAGCAGTAGTGCACGGCAACCCTATGTATTGTGGACCGATAGCGGTCCTTACAGAACAGCAGACTGTAACGCACTCAGGCCTATGTACCGTAGCACCCTATACCAAGTTACCAGTCCTTATAAGAACTTTTGTGGACCAAGCAGGTTGTGTGTTAGTGATTAGCAGACTGTACGTCAGTCCCTATACCAATGAAGGACTGCTGCAGTATAGGGCAGCGGTCAGCAGTAGTGCACGGCAACCCTATGTATTGTGGACCGATAGCGGTCCTTACAGAACAGCAGACTGTAACGCACTCAGGCCTATGTACCGTAGCACCCTATACCAAGTTACCAGTCCTTATAAGAACTTTTGTGGAACAAGCAGGTTGTGTGTTAGTGATTAGCAGACTGTACGTCAGTCCCTATACCGCTGAAGGACTGCTGCAGTATAGGTGAGCGGTCAGCAGTGGTGCACGTCAACCCTATCTATTGTGGACCGATAGCGGTCCTTACAGAACAGCAGACTGTACCGCACTCAAGCCTATGTACCGTAGCACCCTATACCAAGTTACCAGTCCTTATAAGAACTTTTGTGGACCAAGCAGGTTGTGTATTAGTGTTTAGCAGACTGTACGTCAGTCCCTATACCGCTGAAGGACTGCTGCAGTATAGGGCAGCGGTCAGCAGTAGTGCACGGCAACCCTATGTATTGTGGACCGATAGCGGTCCTTACAGAACAGCAGACTGTAACGCACTCAGGCCTATGTACCGTAGCACCCTATACCAAGTTACCAGTCCTTATAAGAACTTTTGTGGACCAAGCAGGTTGTGTGTTAGTGATTAGCAGACTGTACGTCAGTCCCTATACCAATGAAGGACTGCTGCAGTATAGGGCAGCGGTCAGCAGTAGTGCACGGCAACCCTATGTATTGTGGACCGATAGCGGTCCTTACAGAACAGCAGACTGTAACGCACTCAGGCCTATGTACCGTAGCACCCTATACCAAGTTACCAGTCCTTATAAGAACTTTTGTGGAACAAGCAGGTTGTGTGTTAGTGATTAGCAGACTGTACGTCAGTCCCTATACCGCTGAAGGACTGCTGCAGTATAGGTGAGCGGTCAGCAGTGGTGCACGTCAACCCTATCTATTGTGGACCGATAGCGGTCCTTACAGAACAGCAGACTGTACCGCACTCAAGCCTATGTACCGTAGCACCCTATACCAAGTTACCAGTCCTTATAAGAACTTTTGTGGACCAAGCAGGTTGTGTATTAGTGTTTAGCAGACTGTACGTCAGTCCCTATACCGCTGAAGGACTGCTGCAGTATAGGGCAGCGGTCAGCAGTAGTGCACGGCAACCCTATGTATTGTGGACCGATAGCGGTCCTTACAGAACAGCAGACTGTAACGCACTCAGGCCTATGTACCGTAGCACCCTATACCAAGTTACCAGTCCTTATAAGAACTTTTGTGGACCAAGCAGGTTGTGTGTTAGTGATTAGCAGACTGTACGTCAGTCCCTATACCAATGAAGGACTGCTGCAGTATAGGGCAGCGGTCAGCAGTAGTGCACGGCAACCCTATGTATTGTGGACCGATAGCGGTCCTTACAGAACAGCAGACTGTACTGCACTCAGGCCTATGTACCGTAGCACCCTATACCAAGTTACCAGTCCTTATAAAAACTTTTGTGGACCAAGCAGGTTGTGTGTTAGTGTTTAGCAGACTGTGCGTCAGTCCCTATACCGCTGAAGGACTGCTGCAGTATAGGGCAGCGGTCAGCAGTAGTGCACGGCAACCCTATGTATTGTGGACCGATAGCGGTCCTTACAGAACAGCAGACTGTAACGCACTCAGGCCTATGTACCGTAGCACCCTATACCAAGTTACCAGTCCTTATAAGAACTTTTGTGGACCAAGCAGGTTGTGTGTTAGTGATTAGCAGACTGTACGTCAGTCCCTATACCAATGAAGGACTGCTGCAGTATAGGGCAGCGGTCAGCAGTAGTGCACGGCAACCCTATGTATTGTGGACCGATAGCGGTCCTTACAGAACAGCAGACTGTAACGCACTCAGGCCTATGTACCGTAGCACCCTATACCAAGTTACCAGTCCTTATAAGAACTTTTGTGGACCAAGCAGGTTGTGTGTTAGTGATTAGCAGACTGTACGTCAGTCCCTATACCAATGAAGGACTGCTGCAGTATAGGGCAGCGGTCAGCAGTAGTGCACGGCAACCCTATGTATTGTGGACCGATAGCGGTCCTTACAGAACAGCAGACTGTAACGCACTCAGGCCTATGTACCGTAGCACCCTATACCAAGTTACCAGTCCTTATAAGAACTTTTGTGGAACAAGCAGGTTGTGTGTTAGTGATTAGCAGACTGTACGTCAGTCCCTATACCGCTGAAGGACTGCTGCAGTATAGGTGAGCGGTCAGCAGTGGTGCACGTCAACCCTATCTATTGTGGACCGATAGCGGTCCTTACAGAACAGCAGACTGTACCGCACTCAAGCCTATGTACCGTAGCACCCTATACCAAGTTACCAGTCCTTATAAGAACTTTTGTGGACCAAGCAGGTTGTGTATTAGTGTTTAGCAGACTGTACGTCAGTCCCTATACCGCTGAAGGACTGCTGCAGTATAGGGCAGCGGTCAGCAGTAGTGCACGGCAACCCTATGTATTGTGGACCGATAGCGGTCCTTACAGAACAGCAGACTGTAACGCACTCAGGCCTATGTACCGTAGCACCCTATACCAAGTTACCAGTCCTTATAAGAACTTTTGTGGACCAAGCAGGTTGTGTGTTAGTGATTAGCAGACTGTACGTCAGTCCCTATACCAATGAAGGACTGCTGCAGTATAGGGCAGCGGTCAGCAGTAGTGCACGGCAACCCTATGTATTGTGGACCGATAGCGGTCCTTACAGAACAGCAGACTGTACTGCACTCAGGCCTATGTACCGTAGCACCCTATACCAAGTTACCAGTCCTTATAAAAACTTTTGTGGACCAAGCAGGTTGTGTGTTAGTGTTTAGCAGACTGTGCGTCAGTCCCTATACCGCTGAAGGACTGCTGCAGTATAGGGCAGCGGTCAGCAGTAGTGCACGGCAACCCTATGTATTGTGGACCGATAGCGGTCCTTACAGAACAGCAGACTGTAACGCACTCAGGCCTATGTACCGTAGCACCCTATACCAAGTTACCAGTCCTTATAAGAACTTTTGTGGACCAAGCAGGTTGTGTGTTAGTGATTAGCAGACTGTACGTCAGTCCCTATACCAATGAAGGACTGCTGCAGTATAGGGCAGCGGTCAGCAGTAGTGCACGGCAACCCTATGTATTGTGGACCGATAGCGGTCCTTACAGAACAGCAGACTGTAACGCACTCAGGCCTATGTACCGTAGCACCCTATACCAAGTTACCAGTCCTTATAAGAACTTTTGTGGACCAAGCAGGTTGTGTGTTAGTGATTAGCAGACTGTACGTCAGTCCCTATACCAATGAAGGACTGCTGCAGTATAGGGCAGCGGTCAGCAGTAGTGCACGGCAACCCTATGTATTGTGGACCGATAGCGGTCCTTACAGAACAGCAGACTGTACTGCACTCAGGCCTATGTACCGTAGCACCCTATACCAAGTTACCAGTCCTTATAAAAACTTTTGTGGACCAAGCAGGTTGTGTGTTAGTGTTTAGCAGACTGTGCGTCAGTCCCTATACCGCTGAAGGACTGCTGCAGTATAGGGCAGCGGTCAGCAGTAGTGCACGGCAACCCTATGTATTGTGGACCGATAGCGGTCCTTACAGAACAGCAGACTGTAACGCACTCAGGCCTATGTACCGTAGCACCCTATACCAAGTTACCAGTCCTTATAAGAACTTTTGTGGACCAAGCAGGTTGTGTGTTAGTGATTAGCAGACTGTACGTCAGTCCCTATACCAATGAAGGACTGCTGCAGTATAGGGCAGCGGTCAGCAGTAGTGCACGGCAACCCTATGTATTGTGGACCGATAGCGGTCCTTACAGAACAGCAGACTGTACTGCACTCAGGCCTATGTACCGTAGCACCCTATACCAAGTTACCAGTCCTTATAAGAACTTTTGTGGACCAAGCAGGTTGTGTGTTAGTGATTAGCAGACTGTACGTCAGTCCCTATACCAATGAAGGACTGCTGCAGTATAGGGCAGCGGTCAGCAGTAGTGCACGGCAACCCTATGTATTGTGGACCGATAGCGGTCCTTACAGAACAGCAGACTGTACTGCACTCAGGCCTATGTACCGTAGCACCCTATACCAAGTTACCAGTCCTTATAAGAACTTTTGTGGACCAAGCAGGTTGTGTATTAGTGTTTAGCAGACTGTGCGTCAGTCCCTATACCGCTGAAGGACTGCTGCAGTATAGGGCAGCGGTCAGCAGTAGTGCACGGCAACCCTATGTATTGTGGACCGATAGCGGTCCTTACAGAACAGCAGACTGTACCGCACCCAAGCCTATGTACCGTAGCACCCTAGACAGACCAAGTTACCAGTCCTGATAAAGAGCTTTGTGGAACAAGTGAGTTGTGAATGATTAGCAGACTGCAGCAGAAGGGCAGCAGTCAAGTATAATATTCTTTCTATATTTGGAAGAAAGAATATTATACGTGTACAAGCCTATTACCGTACCACTGATACCAGTCCTGAAAAGAACCTTTGTGGAACTAATAGTAACAGCAAGTCTTTAAAATTATCCTCACTGCCTGACACACTGCTTCCTGCCTGTCCCTATACAAATTGGCAAAAAAGAGTAGGCTGGAACGATTAGCTGGAACAGCTCTTTTGTGGACCTGATAGTAACAGCTAATGATGATGATGATGATGATGATGAAGAAAGACTAATCTGGCTGAGCTGTCCCTAAAATAGCAGCATACAGCGCTCTGTCCCTTTATCTAAACTGACAAAAGAAACTCAGGCTGCTGACCTAACACCTATACCAGTCCTGAAAAGAACTTTTGTGTACCAAATAGCTAGCGTTTTCTCTGTCCCTACTCCACACAGGATCCTTTCCCTACAGTGACAGAAGAAAGAATGTAAAATGGCCACCGGATCGGGTGTATTTATAGGTTAGGGGGAATGTCCAAGTGTCCATGAGCTGTCATGTCTCAATTGGTTGTCCTGTAACACATGATAAACGTGTCACGAAAGGTTAAAGTTCTTGTATACATTAAACACGTAAGTCCGCCGGGGCGAACGACGGAAAAAGGCGTTCGAACCCGCGGACGGCGAAAGTCGGAAATTCGCCGCGAAACGACCGCCGGGCGAACCGTTCGGCCATCACTACTCATCAACATGGCAACAAGGTGCTATGCCAAGAGGGTGCCCTCCCCATTATGGAGACATGTAGCCTGGTATAGTTTGGGGGGGCGTGCTCGCTGCTCCCCCTTTTCTTTCTAGCCAGGCTGCATGCTTTGATATGTATTTTTGGGGAACCCGTGTCATTTTTTTTCTTTTTTTATGTGGGGGTCCTATGAATCCATGCCAGAACCTTATCTAAGTTAAAAACCTGGTGTACATTTTTAGGGGGGCATCCACTCAATTTTCTTTTGTCCTTTTTGCTGTAGGATGTACTTCAACAATGGTGATATTTTAGAACGAAAGAAAAAAACCTTTGACGTTAAATAATCTTACCATGTCAGCTTCTTTTTTTGTAAAAAAGGGATGGGGGGCTCAAGTGTCCACCAAAATATATATCATACCCTTAAGGGTCTTTATTATATTTTGGGGGTCTCCATGCAATTAAAAAAAACAAAACAAAAAAAAACAAACAGCGTTGGCATGGAAGCGTCATTAACCAGCAATTTAAATGGTATTTTCTTTGTAAATGTCAGTCCTGCTGGCAAACAAACCCCACAACCAATATCCACCCCCCCCCCTCCAGCCCTGCTCGGAAGCCCACCAGCCCCGCACCTACCCCATCCAATTCCTAGTTTACTTTGGTGGCTTCCCCAGCTTCTCCTCCCGGCCAATCCGGTCACTTCTCCTCCCGGCTAATCTGCTTCCTGTTCTGATTGGCCAGGAGGAGATGCAGGAAGACAATAGCTAATGTTGATTTGCCTCCTTCTCTAATCATGTGCTGCGCAAAAAAAAAAAAATACCCTGTAGAACTCTATGTATCTGGCTCCCTGCATGGAGATTAGGAGTCGGGTGCACAGAGATTAGGGGGGCGGCACACCTTCTCCCCTTATGAACAGGCTGCCGCTGTTTTATACACTAAACATGTTTTAATGTTTCACTTTAACCCATATTTAAAGTGCTGCAAAACAGTATATATATATATATATATATATAGTGTGACATGGGGGATCGTTAGCTCTAATGGTAGATGCATTTTTCAGTGATTCAAGCCAGTCAGGAACTATATTTTAGGGCATTGCAGCCCGTTTTAATAAAAGGCAAATAAAAAGCCCTTAACATAAAGGTTTCCCACGCAGGGGTTCTTATCCAGCAAATACACATAAGCAGAAAAATGCTAGTCCACCTGGCTCTCTCTTTAACAGTACCTCTGTTCTTTCCATGGGTCATACAGACCCCTGGTTCTGCAGTGTTGATGGGTACACTCTAATGCACACAGCTCCACGGGCCTTAGACTCCATGCACACTATTATGCCCTGTACACATGGTCAGAAATTCTGCTGGAAAAGGTCTGATCGGATTAAATTGTCAGAAAATTTGATCGTGTGTGGGCTCTCTTGGACTTTTTCCGTTGGAAATTTCCGACGGAAAAAATTTGAGCGCAGGATCTAAAATTTTACGTCAAAAAAATCCAATCGGACTTTTTCAGATTGTTTGTAGAGAATTCTGACGGACAAAGTGCCACGCATGCTCAGATCAAATTACGAGACCAAAGCTATTGGCTACTGGCCTCTACGTAGTCCTGTTGTATGCCACGTACGTCATCACTTTCTGAATGATCGGATTTCCGACAACTTTGTCCGACCGTGTGTATGCAACACAAGTTTCGGACAAAACCCATCTGAAAAAATCTGATGGATTTTGTGGTTGGAATATCTTTTTTTTTTTTTTTTTTTGCATCAGTATACAGCACGCCATAATCTCTCTTCATCAAATTGTGGCTAACTTTGCGCCCTTGTTACTTTAGTTCCTTCTTCTTATCGCCACCATTTTGCCTGTTGGCAGTGCTATTTTCACATCACATGCAAACCTTTTTAACATTTTCCTCTATTTAATTCTTTGTTTATTTTATTAAAGTTTCAGAGAAGAAATATATTACAAAAAGTATGCTACCCATTCCATTTTCGTATCTATCCCCAACCCCCCCCCCCCAAGGCCCGCTCCCTCCCTCCCCTCTCTCTCTCTCCATCTCTCCCCCGCGCTCCCCCCCTCATTTCCCCTCGGATCCGCTCATTCTGAGATATTCCCTTGTTTTCTTGAACTCCAACCATTTTCCCCACTTACTGAAGTAAGTTTCCACTTGGTCCCCTCTTCTAGATATTGATTCCTCCATTGATCTTACCCACTCTATTTTGCCTAACCATTCCCTCATAGATGGGGGTTCGGGGGTGCCCCATTTCTTTGGGATCAGGCTTTTTGCTGCAATCAATAAGTGAGGAATCAATGAGTTTTTGTATTCCCCCAGTGTTTTGTCAGTATCGTGAAACAGGCATGTCCATGGTTCCTTCTTTACCTCTTCCCCTGTTATTCGGAAAATATTTTCTATAATTTTCTCCCAGTATGGGCCAATCTTTCCACACTCCCACCATATGTGTGCAAAGGTTCCCACCTTATCGCAGCCCCGCCAACATAGTGCTGATATACCTGCTCTCCTCTTATGCGCTCTTTGTGGGACAACATACCATCTTGCCATTAATTTAAATGACATCTCTAATGACATATTGTCCCTAGATATTGTACCTGCTATTCTTAAGATCTTCTTTCTACGTTCCTTATCCCCCACGGTGCCCAACTCTTCTTCCCATTTTTTCAGGAATAGTGGTTCCCCTGGGTCCTCTTCCTCCTGTAGGATTTTATAAATTTTGGACATACTTTTTTTCTTGCAGCTCGAGTCTGAGAGCATTCTCTCCATTGGTCTGAGATCTCCTGTCCCTCGAAGTGGCCGAGGCAGAGTCTGAACAAAATGTTTAATTTGTGCATATCTCCAGCTATCTAAGTTCCTACTTCCCCATCTTTGTCTTATTTCTCCTAAAGTGCAAAATCTATCCCCGTTCATCACATCTTTCAGTAAAATATCATCTTTTTTTGCCCATCTAGTGAAATAAACAAATTCCTCCTTCCCTGGTTTAAAAAAACTTGTGTCTAATAAAGAAATTAAAGGTGAGTTGTACTGCCAGTGATTTGATTCGCCCACTTTATCCCATGTTTTGAACAAATTAGTAGTTAGTGGGTTAGTGCTCCTCCCCAAATCGCGAAAATCCCGTGGTATCCAGATCCTTTTTCCTAGATTAACTCCGCTTTGTGTTTTCTCTATATTTACCCACCCTTTATCCCCTTTGTCATACACCCAATCCACCACTCGTGAAATTACTGCTGCCTGATAGTATCTTCTAAAGTTTGGGGCTGCTAATCCCCCTCCTACTTTCCCCCTTTCCAGAGTCGCATAAGAAATCCTGGGCTTCCTACGTCCCCATATGTATTTTAAAGTTAGAGTTTTAAGTTTCGTGAAGAACTCCTGCGGAACTTTTATTGGGATCATTTGGAACATATATGTCAATTTTGGTAAAATGAACATTTTTAACGCATTTACTCTCCCTATTAGTGACAAGGGTTTATATCTCATACTTTTAATACATTCTTTGACCTTATTTAATACATATGTATAATTGGCCACGTATATAGATGCCAATGTGGGCGTAATTCTTACCCCCAGATAACTCAGCTCCTCCCTGCACCAAATAAAGGGAAAAGAGCTCTGGAGTTCCTCTTGTTCTTTTTTAGGTACTGTTATGTTCAGAATTTCAGTTTTTGACATGTTGATCTTAAAATTTGTCAACCTCCCATATCTATGGATCTCCTTAATTATATTTGGGAGAGTCACCCTGAGTTCTGAAGCATAAAATAATATGTCATCTGCATACGCAGACACCTTATACTCTTCTCTACCAATTCTCACTCCCCTTATATCTTCATTTTTCCTAATCGAGACCAACAAGGGTTCCAAGGCCAGAACAAACAGCATTGGGGACAGAGGACATCCCTGTCTGGTTCCATTATATAGCTTTACTACCGGGGAAAGGTTACCGTTAATTTTTATTTTTGCCGTCGGGTGGGAGTAAAATGCTTTTATCCATCGCAATGTTTTTTCTTTTAATCCCAGATATCCTAAGGTCTCGAACATGAAGCCCCAGTCGACCCTGTCAAATGCTTTTTCAGCATCCACAGATAACAGGGCGACTGGGGATCCGCTACTTTCCACTCCTTGGATCAACATGAGGGTTTTAAGGCAGTTATCTCTACCCTACCTTCCCATGACAAACCCCGTTTGGTCGCTATGGACCCATTGGGGTAGTAATGGTTTTAGCCTTTCTGCTATCACTTTTGAAAATATCTTCACATCCGTATTCAGAAGAGAGATCGGTCTATAACTCCCCGGGGTTGTTGGATCCTTCCCCTCCTTTAATATCAAAGTTATGTAAGCCATCAGTGCTTCTTCCCTAAGTTCTTCCCCTTCTGCGACTGCGTTCATATACTCGCATAGTTTGGGCGCCAGTATTTTTTCAAACTTTTTATAATAAAGGATTGGGAACCCATCCGGGCCTGGACTCTTCCCGATTGCCATCCCCCTTATTGCCCGCACCACCTCGTCTACCGTTACCGGGGCGTCTAACCTCTCTAACTCATCCTCTGGAACTGTAGGGAACTCTATTCCTGTTAAGTACTCGATAGTATCTTTTTTATTCCTACTTTTCTCCTTTCCCTGTCCTACCTTATATAACTGGCTATAATAACCATGAAAGACCGTTGCGATTTCAGGAGTGGAGTGCTTCATTTCCCCCTTTTCATTTTTTATTTTTGATATGAAGGACACATTTCTTCTCTCCCGCACTACTCTTGCTAACCATTTCCCAGATTTATTCCCCTCCTGGTATCTTATACTCTCTACCCAGTGGTTGACTCGCACCCTTTCCTTCTCCATAAGTCCTTCTAATTCTAGCTTCTTATCTTTTAGTTCTACTCTCTCTGGGATCCCCTTTGGTCTTGTTCGTTGCTCCAATTCCCAAATCTCCTTATTTAACTCTTGTAGCCTTTTCCCTGTTTCCTTTTTTTTCCCTGTCCCGATGCTTATTAAAATTCCTCTTATAAATGCTTTGTGGGTCTCCCATATCGTACCCCTCGTAACCTCTGGGGAGTCATTTCTTATAAAGAACTCTTCCAGCTCTGTTTCGATCCTACTTCTAGTCTCTGGGTCCTGGATTAGCGCTTCATTTAATCTCCATGTCTCTCTTTTGGCCTGGTCTGTTGCTAGTTCCAGCTGTACCATAACTGGGGCATGGTCAGATAGGGAGATGGGTTTTATTACTATATCTTTGAGTGCTGGGAGTATTTGATGTTCAATCAGTACATAGTCGATTCGTGTAAATGTCCCATGTACCGATGAGTAGAAAGTATAGTCTCTGCTATTTGGATGTTTAATCCTCCAAGCGTCGACCAACTGAAATTCTAAAAGCATAGCCTTTATCTTTTTATATCTGAGCCCCGTCCATCGGGGGGACCCCGCTGAAGAGTCCACCCGAGGGTCGATGCACATATTCAGGTCCCCCGCCACTATCAATTTACCTTTTCTGAACTCTGCCAATAAATCCAGGACCTTCCTTAGGAATTTATCTGGGTCCCTATTTGGGGCATATATGTTCGCAAAAGTGTATACTCCATCCGAGATTCTTCCCCTTATGAACAAAAATCTCCCTTCCGGGTCGGCCATTTGTTTCTCAACTTCGAACCTGACACTCCTCTCGAATCCTATTGCTACCCCCCTAGCGTAGCATGTAGTAGAGTCACCATAGAACCATGTAGGGAACGTGGTTGGAATATCTGACCGTGTGTACAAGGCATTCGATTTTCTGCAGATTTTTGTCTTCAGATTTACCAAAACCATGTAATGTGAGGGCCTGCCTGATTGGATACAAATTTAAACTCTTAAGGTTTGACCTCATATTATATGGTTTTGGTAAATCTGAAGTCAAAAATCTGCAGAAAATCGAATAGTGTGTATGGGGCCTTAGTCTTCAGACTGCTTATTATCTCTTGCAGACAATCATATGCTGGCTGCCTCCAGCAACCCTTCAGACTCCTGGAGAGAAATGTGGTTCCAATGAATCCCCATGCACAGACCTCCTGTCTGTTGGGTGGAGATATCTCCAACTGGGAGCCCTGAGGTATTCCCATACATTCATTATAAGGGCTGTGCTTATCTGAGCACACATCCTGCTGGTCATCTACAAAACCTGCACACATGGTTGGCGATTCCGTCCCACCCAAGACACTATAGAATCTCCCAACTACAGAGCCCCATCCAGGTATACCTAAACCTGAAAAAAGCTGTAAAAGCAGTTTTCTCCACTCCATAGCTACACGCTGTAGTCCTGCACTGAGCCGATGTGCACATTCTGTGTCCTTTAAATTTACCAATTTCGCAGTGACAGCATCTCATCCTGTCACTCTATATATCTATATATCTATATCTATATCTTTATATATATATATATATATATATATATATATATATATATATATATTTATATATGTATATATAGTAAATGTTTGCTATGGCAGAGTGCTTAAAGCGGTTCTTCACCCTAAAGGGGAAGTTCCGCTAATCTTATCCCTCCCCCCCTCCGGTGCCACAATCGGCACCTTTCAGGGGGGAGGGGGGTGCAGTTACCTGGATAATCCAGGTAACTGCACCCACTTCCGGCCAGACCGCCGCAGACCCCCGCAGACGCTCCGCCCCCCCCCGTTGTGTTCTGGGAAACACACAGTTCCCAGAGACACAGCGGGGGACCATAAGAGACGCGCAGCGCGACTCGCGCATGCGCAGTAGGGAACCGGGCAGTGAAGCCGTCATGCTTCACTTCCCGATTCCCTGACAGAGGATGGCGGCGGTGGCAGCAGCGAGACGAGCGATCGCTCGTCATCTGCCGCCGACATCGCTGGAACCTGGGACAGGTAAGTGTGATTTTATTAAAAGTCAGCAGCTGCAATATTAGTAGCTGCTGGCTTTTAATATTTTTTTTTTAGGTGCAGCTCCTCTTTAAGCACCCCATGCCATTTGTGAAAATGTTCTGCCTACTAGCCTTGGAAACCGCCAGTTTATGATGAGTTTATAATGAACTTTGAGTTCATTATAAACTTTATAATGAACTTTAAAGATTCTGCCCCAATTGACTTCAGTGGGGTGTGGATTAACGTTGGAACTTGTGAGCAGTTCGGTGATCCACAAACCGAATCCAGGTAAATTCTAAGCCCAGTTTATGGGTAATTTTCATCTTTTGAAAATGGATACTATTCAATTAACAACTAGTCCTGTCAATATAAAAATTGAGAACAATGCCAAAACTTTCTTTGAAAATATTAAGTATCCCTCAAATTCACAATATATAGAATAGAACAAAGACAAGTTTAATTTAAGTTTAAGTTTAGTTTAAGTCTAATTTTAACACTAACGCTGGGTCTCATTCACAAATTAATATTGTGACTATCCCACTTTTCTAAATTTGATTGGGGCAATAAATGAGATATTTTCCTATTGGTGCCTTGCTTGCATTTATACTATATAAGTAAATTAACATATCTCATTTATGTCAACATACAAACATGACATGGCTTAAAAAAGGCAAACTACAATCAAGATGGATTACTCACCACATTCTCAAGCTTAGCTCTTCTCTGGTCCAATACATGCTGCTTGCGCCTTGCTTCCCAGTGATAAGCTGACATGGTGTTCAGAGTTCTGTATAAATTAAAACTTATGAGCCATCAAACAAGAAATCGCTGAATTGTAATTGATTCAAACATTAACTGTTCTGCAATACATAAAAGTGCAGTGAAATCCAAACCAAACCAAATCTTGTCCTCTATTTTCTATCTAAAAGCAAGTAGCAAGATATAGTTTCCTGATAATTACCCTGAGAAGCTGGTACTTTGTTAATCATTAGAATACAGGCTGATAGACGGTGTGTAATGGAATGAGTTTTCAGTTCATTAGTATTAGCCGCTCTACCCTCCCCTGCCACAGGCTGATCTCCCTTGCATTGACATAACAATGCAGTGTCCAAGCAACTGCATACACTCATCAAGCTTCACAAAGAGGAAGGCTGTTTGTGTTAAATGACACCAAGAGGACAGAAATAAAGGACTTCTAAAATAAATGTATTTTTATTTTTAAAAAGCCAATGCAAATACGCATGACATAAATATAATTTGAAATATTCTACAGTCCAGGATTATACTTTCTTGCTTACACAGTAGTTTAGATAATAATATTAATTATATTATATCAATATTATAAAATAATGATTAGTCATATTATTATTATTGATGTTATATAATGATTAAGTTGATGATGATTATTATTATACAGGACCAGAGTTTGTGCAACACTTTACAAAATTAAGGGAGATCGTTTAGCTACAATCAAATCCAATCCAATAGAGCAGTCTTTCTCAACCTTTTTACCCCAAAGGAACCCTTGAAATCATTTTTTAGTCTTGAGGAACCCTTACTAAAACCAATTCATTGGTGGTCAGCGAACAAAAAAAATGTCCCTTACATTTGTGGTCATGTGAAATAATGCAGCCCTTAGCCCTTGTACACACGGTCAGAGATTCCGACAACCAAATCCATCGGAGTAATTCCGATGGATTAATTCCGGAAGAGGTCCGGAAGTGATGTTGCATACACACGGTCGGACTAAGCTGTCGGAAAATCCGATTGTACATAACGTGATGACGTTATTTCGTTACGACGGGGTTCAGGCTAATAGCCAATAGCTTTGGTCTAGGAATTTAATCTGAGCATGCGTGGCACTTTGTCCGTCGGAGTAGACTACACATGATCGGAGTATGTCCGATCGGAGCATTTTGTCGGAAAATTTTACCGGCAAGTTGGAAAACTTGGTCCGTCAGATATTCCGACGGAAACAGTCCGATGCAGACCACACACAGTCGGAATATCGGACAAAACGGTCCGATAGGAAACATTCCGTCGGAATCTCCGGCCGTGTGTACAAGGGCTTACAGTGGTGGTCAAAATGCAATCCCTACAGATGGCTTAAAAGATTGTTGGCTTCATGCAACTCCCAAGTGGTATTGACCCCAGAACTATGCAGACACCTTAACATAGGAGGTCAATCAGCCACAGCTCAAGGAACCCCTAGCAACCTTTGAAGGAACCCTAGGGTTCTACTGAACCCTGGTTCAGAATGGCTGCAATAGAGTTTAGTGGGTTTATAATCTAATGGGAGAGGCAAGAAAAGGGGGGAGTAGCTAATTACAAAAGTTAAATTACAGTTGTTAGGAAGAGGTAAGATAGACATTCCTAAAAGGCTGTGTTTTCAATTATTTCCTATAAATGAACAGTATAGGCGATAGCTGTATGGATTGGAGTAGGGAGTTTCGGGGGGGGGGGGGGGGCTGGGGGTTCTGGAGAAATCCTGAAGACAAGCAAGAGGAGGGGTTGTGAGCTAGAGAGCAACAGATCTTGCGAGGAGTGTAAAAGATCGTTTGGGTGATATTTGGAGTTGAGGCTGCCGATGTAGCTTGGGGAATACTTGTGGAAAACAGTATAGGGATTGGCAAAGAGGGTTGATAGACACTGAATGGTTGATTAGGTGGAAGAGTCTGGCAGTAGCATTCACGATAGACTGAAAGGAGGATAGCCTATTGCCAACAAGGGGGTAGTTGCTATTTTCCAGGTGAGGGTATTCTGACAGCAGAGGAGTCCTGCCGTTAGAATATAATGGCACAGCAGGGAGGATTACTTTAATTTTTCTTTGATTATCCCTCTGACTGATCGACAAAAAGGGGCATCTATGGCCAGACGTATTGATTGCAATGCTGGTGATCTTGATGGAGAAGGATTGGAAAAAACTTTCAAAAAAAATATGAAATAACCCTCATATTTACTACCCGCACCCCATCATTTTTATGTAAGCAGTGCTTAAAATAAAAGGCCTTATAGACCCAAGTGCTTCTACGAGCATCAGTTCAGCAACTGGATGAAGTAATATGTTGCCACCAAATCTGTCCTTTAGTCTTTAATGCCTCTGTTGAGCTCCCATTGCGGTCCACTGACTGTGGAATGAGTGTACTCCCTGGAACCATGCCACTTAAAGTGGTCACAGATGGAAGCTTCCTCACCTTACCCACCTATGTATACCGACAATACTACATGCCATTCATCCTCGTGTTACAGTGCTTTTTATGTGAGTACCTGATTTTTATGAATAAAAATAAAGTATTTTAGCCACACAGTGTGCACTAAATATTTTTTCATTGTTTTTATCATGGTACTACGGTTGGAATTTAAGAGTGACAATGTGCGGTTGTTAAAAGTGGTTGGACATCGTATCTTATTTATCTGTACATTCAAGCTACCATCTGTGACCATGAATCTGTCATTGAAGGCTTATGGTGTCTGTTGAATGTACTAAGAAGATTCGACGGAGCAGCTAAACTGTACGACGCCGCAATCGTACATTTCCGGTCGAATGTTGGGCCTACAAGTTATAGTAGAATTCTAATGTTGTATGACACTAGCAATAATTATATTTATTAATTATTATTACTAGTCAACCAACATTAGAATTCTTCTATAGCCTATGGGCGGAGCATTTGAACATAAATGTCCACTCGCAGTGACTGCTTCGTTGAATCTTTGTGTCGAATCTTTTCTCGCTATGTCGAATAATCTTGGACTAATAGAGTTAGGTTAGGCACATTCGATCTTTTTTGCTATTGTCTCTATAATGTCGAATCTTTTCTCTCTATGTAGAATAATCCTGGACTAATAGAGCTAAGGTTAGGCACATTCGACCACAGGTTAGATAGACACAGATCGCTATTGTCAGTGTCATGTCGAATCTCCTATCTATATCGAACTGTTGTCACAACGAAAATGAAAATAAAGCATTTGCTTATGTTGGATCTTTTAGTTTTCGGATTCTGCGCATTCGTTATTGTTTGTTAAAACGATAACGAAAATACCCGAAATACGGACGAAAATGTACATGTCTACTATTTACCTATTACATGTTTAGAAGAATTTTCATATATTTGCCTTTTAGTGTACAGCTGCTTTCATTTTGTGAGTTTATGTACCGTATATACTCGAGTATAGGCCGACCCGAATATAAGCCGAGGCCCCCAATTTACCCCCAAAAAAACTGGCAAACTTATTGACTCGTGTATAAGCCGAGGGTGAGACATGCCTGTCCATCCCTGTGTGTGTGTCCGTCCATCCCTGTGTGTCCGTCCATCCCTGTGTGTCCGTCCATCCCTGTGTGTCCGTCCATCCATCCCTGTGTGTGTGTGTGTCCATCCATCCATCCATCCCTGTGTGTGTGTGTCTCCATCCATCCATCCATCCATCCATCCCTGTGTGTGTGTGTCTCCATCCATCCATCCATCCATCCATCCCTGTGTGTGTGTGTCTCCATCCATCCATCCATCCATCCCTGTGTGTGTGTGTCTCCATCCCTGTGTGTGTGTGTATCCATCCATCCCTGTGTGTGTGTGTGTCTCCATCCATCCATCCATCCGTGTGTGTGTGTCTCCATCCGTGTGTGTGTGTGTGTGTGTGTGTGTGTGTGTGTGTGTCCAGCCTACCTGTGTCCCGAGCCTTTGTCCCGAGCCTCCGTCCCGAGCCTCCGTCCCGTGTCGTGCCTTGCCTTCGTCCCGTCCCGTCCCGTCCCGTCCTGTCCCGTGCCGTGCCTTGCCTTGCCTCCGTCCCGTGCCCTCTTCGTCGGCGGCCATTGTAAAATTCAAAAGCCGCGCCTCCTCCTTCGCCTGTGATAGGCGGAACACTGAATTTCCCAGCAGCCTGTGTTCCGCCTATCACGGACGTCGTATCATCCTCGTCCGTAGTACGAGGATGAGAAGATGCCCGTGATAGGCGGAACACAGGCTGCTGGGAAATTCAGTGTTCCGCCTATCACAGGCGAAGGCGGAGCCGGAGGCGCGGCTTTTGAATCATAGAATGGCCGCTGTCTGTCTGCTCGACACGCTGATCGAGCGGGCAGACAGCGATGACTCGAGTATAAGCCGAGGGGGGCACTTTCAGCCTCAAAAAAGAGGCTGAAAATCTCGGCTTATACTCGAGTATATACGGTATATCGTCTTGCGCTGATTGAACCCCCATATTTTACATTGACTTATATAATTAATATGCTCTACATTTTTTCTATATATACATGGTAATTTCAGTGGCTTTATTTTATCTGCTCCTATGCTCTCACAACGATTTATGCCTCAATGCCTCCATGATGGCAGCTGAATCTGGCCTGACCCTGGGTTAAGTGCCCTCCATCCCACTCCTTTAGGGTTGCCACCTTTTCTTCAAGTCAAACCCAAACACTTCAGCATCGCACAGCAATTTTTTTTCATAGTATGCATAGATGTTGCTATTAAATAACATTTCTAATTATATGAAGTTAATCACAAGAGTCCCCCTTTACATTAGAGTCCACAGAGTTCCCCTTTACAGCAGAGTCCACAGAGTTCCCCCTTTACATTAGAGTCCACAGAGTTCCCCTTTACATCAGAGTCCACAGAGTTCCCCCTTTACATCAGAGTATACAGAGTTCCCCCTTTACATCAGAGTCGACAGAGTTCCCCCTTTACATCAGAGTCGACAGAGTTCCCCCTTTACATCAGAGTCCCCAGAGTTCCCCCCTTTACATCAGAGTCCACAGAGTTCCCCCCTTTACATCAGAGTCCACAGAGTTCCCCCGGTTACATCAGAGTCCGCAGAGTTCCCCTTTTACCTCAGAGTCCACAGAGTTCCCCCTTTACATCAGAGTCCACAGAGTTCCCCCTTTATATCAGAGTCCGCAGAGTTCCCCCTTTACCTCAGAGTGCGCAGAGTTCCCCTTTACACCAGAGTGCGCAGAGTTCCCCTTTTACATCTGAACTCGCAGAATACCCTTTCACTGTAAGGGGGGACTGTGCAGACTCTGATGTAAGGGAGAACTCTGAGGACTCGAACATAAGGGATGCTCTGGTGTACAAAGGGCAATGGAGGATGTTTTGCTTACTGCTATGTCTACCCTGATGCTAATGTGTAAAGTATGTGATATTGTTAAGAAAATTGTCAAATGTTGATGGGGACAAGGGCCTCTTCCCGTCAATCCTGGCCGTTTGTTGCCGGGGTCTGCGGGCAGGGGGGCTTATCGGAATCCGGGAGCCCCCTTTAATAAGGGGGCCACCAGATACTGGCCCCCCACCCTATGTGAATGAGTATGGGGTACAAAGTACACCTACCCATTCACCTGGTGAAAAAAATGTAAAAAAAAAACACCACACAAGGGTTTAAAATAATTTACTGCACAGCTCCAGGGGTCTTCTTCAGTCTTGGTGGGTCTTCTCACCGGACTCCTCCGCTATCTTCTGCTAGCTCTTTTACTAGCGGAGGAGCCGGGCTTTCTTCTTCGTCGCCGCCCGGGGGTCTTCTTCCGACTTCGGGGGTCTTGTCCCCCTCTTCGGTTCTTCTTGCCGGGCCTCCACTTTCTTCCTTTAGCTCTTTTACTAGCGGTGGCCCGGTCTTCTGTCGCCGCCGCCTCTTCTTCCGACTTCGGGGGTCTTGTCCCCCTCTTCGGTTCTTCTTGCCGGGGCTCCGCTTCTTCTTCCAGCTCTTTTACTAGCGGTGGCCCAGTCTTCTGTTGTCGCTGCCACCTTCTCTTCTTCTCTTCTTCTTCCTTGAGCTGTTGACTCAACGCTCTCTCTGGCCGCAATGACAGGGGCGAAGTGTGTGGCGACTTATATAGGGACAATGGGCGGGGTCACCGGGTGATGTCCCCGCCCATTATGATGTCACAGTCCCAGCATCCTTGGGCAGTACCCAAATGATCAGTCTGCCCCTGCTTAACACAGTTCATGCAGGAGAGGCCCCCCTCTCTTGTTTAGCATCTTACTGTCCTTCCGCTGCACACTCCTAAAGGGACAGCTACAAGTGCACCACCTACAGAAGGGCGCCAAGGAAAGCTGATTAACACTGACAATTAGGTGTCAGGTAGGCACCAGGTACTTTGCATTTACTTCCAGGGGTACTCCTTAGTTAGGATTGCATACTGGAATTATATGGTAGTGCGCACACAAGGACCTTTAATTTCATGGCTTGCTTGATGCCAACACATAAACCCTGTTTGCACCAGCTAGAATTTGGTTTTGCACTGTTAAAGTTACATTTATTGGACTCTTTCACCGACCCCGATCTTCCGATCTATGGTTAATGTAACACAGTTTCAGGGTTTTATCTCCAGAACTTATTCCATGGTCCTCGCTGCCTGCCTCGGGGGATTCCCGCAGACGGCACTGAGTAAATGGGAAAGGGATTGTGGTACATTCGAGGAGGCGCAATGGGAGGAGGCCCTACAGGCCGTACAATACTGCTCACTAAATGTGGCCCAGCGGCTATCTCAACTATATATTGTGCTCAGAGTTCACTACACGCGGGATAGGCTGTTTAGGATGGGGGTGCGACAGGACCCAGACTGCCCCAGATGTGCTAGGGATCACGGGGATTTGATCCACCTGCTGTGGAGATGCCCCAAACTACACCTATTCTGGACAGGGGTACTGGACACTATTAACAGAGTGTTTCAGATTACCATACCCTCAGACCCAAAGCCATGTCTCCTTGGGATCCTGAATGACGTTTCCATGGGGAACAATAGTGGACAGGCCATGGCCAGGGCCCTGTTCCAGGCACGGAAGATGATTCTCCGGCACTGGAAGGCGCCCGAGCCCCCTACACTGGGGGAATGGATCGCCCAAATGGGGGATACTCTTAGGATGGAAAAGTACATTTTTCAACATAGAGGGCGTCCGGAAAAATTTGAGGAACTCTGGGCGTTTTGGTTGGATACTCCTGGCCTTTCACCGGTTGACTTAGTTCTGGACAGAATGCTGAGATAAGGGCTAGGGGAGTGAAATTAGAATGAGAAAATACATGACTCTGTATGGGTGAATCAGGGGACAGGTGAAATTTAATGCATGACTAAGGGAGGTGCCTATTTTGTGAGGCTCCCCAAAACAACACAATACCCCCTCTTATCGTAAATAGCTTATGATTGACCAGACGACACATTCTCTTCTTTGGAGTCGAATGGCCATAGCAGCCTTCTTTTTATTATCAACATATGAAAATACAAAATCTTATAGAAAACATAACTTAATGCACATAAATACATTTTTACAACAAAACATTATAAACCAAATATATAAATATCTCAGTATTACACATTTCTGATCTAGAGGTCTTTGAAGGTAAATTATCATTTCCAACCAACTAGTTGTATCGGTACACCCATGAACAGGCCCCCCCGCCTCGTATTACGAAAGCTCAGGGACAAAAAAACAGCAACTTCCTTCCAGATACAAACTTCTGCACCATCTTTACCATTTAAGGGAATGGACACCCATATCTCCATATGAGCCCAACTCCCCTAGACCTCCATTATTTTTTAGCACCACCTTCAAAGACCCCATAGACCTAATGCCACAGCACGCGCACGTGAAAACCTTACGTGCGTGTCGCCCTCCACATCCTAAACGCCCGCTGAATGCCATCCTGCAAACCCAGCTGCCAAAGATCAATCCCGATGGCATTCAGGTGTACACCATCCGCACGCAAAAAACGTCACGTCTCTTTCTCCAAATCCCAGTGACGAACCGCCAAACCCCCGTTCCGCACAAAAAACTTGGCCACCGCTTTGTTCACCTTAACCCTAGCTCTGTTCAGGCCCGCAACAGAGCGAGCCAAGCACCAAGCTGTCCTGGCCACAATGTCAGACCAAATAAAAATAGTGTCTGGAAAAGAAGATTGTAGCCGTAAAAGATCAAATTTGATGTCCCGCACCAACTCCCGCGCACATCGCAAACCCAGATCATTACCCCCAACATGCAACAGGACCACATCAGGGGGACGGTCCAATCGGGCGTACCGGTGCATTTTGGGCACCACCCTGGACCACAACATACCCGGGACTCCCAACCAGCACACCGTGCCCTCCTCCCTGGACAAACCCAACAGCCTACCATCTCTTCTGACGTCTGCCCTCCTGGTACCCCAATAAACATAAGAGTGTCCCATGATCCACATCAGGCAGGATTCTGAATCTGCAAGAAAAGAAAACACAGAAATAGGATGGGGGGGGGGGGCACGTGGCAGCTCTCACCCCGCTATAACAGGAAAAGGAAAGGAAGAAACAGAAAAGAAAAAGGTGAAAATTCACAACCAGAAAACCTCCTACCCTGGAGCCCGACTGCACGTAAGGTCTCACAACAAATGGGGGCGGACATACAATTTAAACCACGCTGACTCCCAGCGACCGATTCTCTGTATCACCCTGTCGTCCAGACCCCACCGAACCGCCTCTGTAGCCGCCCCGATACGGAACGAATGAGAAGAGTAATTTGCGGCCGACAATCCCGCAGCCACCAAACATTTTTTGAATACCGCCTGAAACTGAAATCGGGACACGGCGGTGCCATCCCCATGCTGAAAGAAAACCCCCCCTACCTGAGGCCTGAGGCGACAAAAATCCCCCACAGCCGCCACCGGACACATGGGAGAACCCGGAATCGACCTCAGCTCTACCCAGGCCCCCTTGCCTAATTGATCGGTCTTGGACCTCCTCAGAAACACCCTCAATGTATCGTCACGCACCAACACGTCCCTCACATCCAGACCACCTTCCCCCTTCTTGTTCCTACTCACCAGCTCGCCCACCCGAAAGGCCCCGAAAAAGGCCAGTACAAAGACGGCCCGAAACAAAACCCTCTCAAACTGTGAAAAACAAACGTTCCCCAACTGCGCCACCACATCCCCTAAAACCTGAAAAGAAACTGGGCATCTCCTGTCAGCTGCTGTGCGACCTGAGCGATATCCACGCATAGCGTGCCGGACCATGAACGCCTTAGTAGCATCCCGCTGACCCGCCAACTGGAACATGAAGGCCAATGCGGCCAAATTTTTGGACATATGGGATACCGACACCCCACTTTCAAAATTCCTACCAACAAAATATAGCAGCACATGAGCCCTGTCCTCATCTAGAGCACAATCCCCCACTTCCCACATCAAGGCACCCCATTCCAGCCAAACCTTGCTGTACGCTCTCCAAGTAGCCTCGGAAACCGATCTGCGAATCAACATCTGGGCTGTGGCAACACGATGTCCCATAACCAAGCCGGGCAAGGAATCCCGCTCACCTCCGCCTCCGGAGCCAGTTGGCGAAATCTGTCCCACTGGAAACGAGACAACGCATCAGCCACTGAATTATCGATCCCTGGAACATGCACAGCAGTCACAAAACAATTAATGCATAAACACCGTAGAACCAGGTGCCGCAACAAGCGCACCACCGGAGGGGAAGAGGCCGTGTTATTATTGATGGCCTGCACCACCCCCAGATTGTCACAATGAAAACGCACGAGGCGGTCCCGGAACTCCTCGTCCCACAGCTCAACCGCTAGCACGATGGGAAACAATTCCAACACCGCTAAGTTGCGAGTTAAACTGTCCGCCCTCCAAGCCTCCGGCCACTCCCCAGCACTCCACCGGCCCTGATAAAAAGCCCCAAAGCCACAAGAACCGGCCGCGTCGGTGAACAATTCCATATCAAAATTCGACACTACCTGCCCCAACCAGAGAGAGCGGCCATTATAAGTCACAAGAAAGGAGTCCCACACCCTCAAATACGCATTCTGCTCCCGCCCTAACCTGACAAAATGATGTGGCGCCTTAACACAGGCTGTGGCCGCCGCCAGACGCCTGCAAAAAACACGCCCCATTGGCATGATGCGGCAAGCAAAATTCAACTTGCCGAGAAGTGATTGCAAGTCCCGAAGCTGTATCTTCTTCACCCTTACTGCCCCGGCAACCTCTAACTTCAAACCCTCCAGCTTGTCCAAAGGCAAACGGCACTCCATCCTCACGGTATCAATCACTATCCCCAAAAAACGCAGCTCAGTGGCTGGACCTTCAGTCTTGTCGGGTGCCAACGGGACCCCAAAAACTTCGAAAAGCTGCTGAACCGTCGCCAACAGGGAAGCACAGACTAGGCTATCCGCCGGCCCTATACACAAAAAATCATCCAAGTAATGGATGACGAATGGCAAGCCTGTGACATCCCGGACCGCCCATTCTAAAAACGAGCTGAACTGCTCGAACAAATAACAAGAAATAGCGCACCCCATGGGCAAACATAGGTCAACAAAAAACTGGCCCTGCCACCGACAACCCAACAAACGGCAGCAGTCGGGATGAACCTGGGAAGAGGCGAAAGGCCGACTCAATATCCGTTTTTGCCAATAACGCCCCCTTGCCAAAACGTTGAACCCAGGCGACCGCCGTGTCAAAAGAAGTATACGACACCGTGCAAAGGCCCGGATCAATGGAGTCATTGACCGACCCCCCACGCGGGTGAGACAAATGGTGAATGAGCCGAAATTTGTTCGGCTCCTTCTTCGGAACCACACCCAACGGTGAAATAACAAGATCGGGAAGCGGTGGCCGCTCAAAGGGGCCAGCCATACGCCCCAACGCAACTTCTTTGAGAAACTTCTCAGTTACAATGCCAGCCTGTTCCCTCACCGACCTCAAATTGTCCGCCAACGGCGGCACCACCCGGAGTTGACTGTTCAACCGAAAACCTTCGGTAAACCCGAACTCCAGCAACTGCGCCACATCCCGATCAGGGTAGCGCCTTAGGAAGGGAACCATCCTTCCTACCCTCACCGGCGTCCTCCCTTTTTCCAGGATCACCCCCTTTTCCGCGACCCTGCTTGAAACACCTAGACTGTGGGTGCGAACCCCCGCAGGAGGAACACTCATGTCGGAATCGACATTTTGCCCCGAATTTGCAGGAACCCGCGTTAAATTGCCAGCAGAAACCCATGCGATTGCCGGCCGGTTGTCCGGCAGCTGCCTGACCACTGGCCCCTCCCTGAATGGGAGACAACGCACTGCGCAGAGACGACATTAGCTTCATCCACAAACTAATGTCCTTGTGATCCCATCGTAAGGACGGACGGACAGCCTTTCTCTGCCTGAATTGCTCATCATAGCGCAACCAAGCAGTACCCCCATAAACCCTCTGGGCCTCCCCGATGGAATCGAGATAGCAAAAAAGGGGGGAGCAGTTTTTAGGCGCCTTTTCGCAGATAACACTCGCCAATATCGCAAACGCCTGCAGCCAGTTAGCAAACGTACGCGCTATCAGACGGTAGCGCCGCTTCTCCTCTTCCTCTTTCTTGCTCTCGTCGGGCTTAACTTTATCCAAGTTAAACTTCTCCAAAGGCAATAAGGAGAAAATTTCCTTTCCAAATGCGGTCTTTCACCTCAGTCTTCAAGTGAGCGCCTAAAGGCCCCTCAAAACAGACGTACACCGTCGGCCCCAACAGCCGCTTTCCCACTCGCCGTGGCCTCCCCGACAGGCGCCGGCGTCGACCATCACAGCCGACGAGGACGCAGACGCAGCCCCCGGAGCGGTCACCCCTGCCACAGCAGCCCCAGACGCAACAGCCTGGCTTAACCCCGCACCTTGCACTGCAGAGGTATGAGCAGCTGCCCACGCCACCACCGGAGCAGCGTCCGCCGCCGTCCGCGTACCAGCCTCGCACCGCGCCAGAACCTCCCGCAGACCCGCCAGCAATGTCTGCACCATCCCCCCATCAAGGGGCCCCGCCATCCCAGGGGATACGGCACTCAAACCAGGACCCGCCCCGCCAGAGCCCACCCCCTGCGCCACAGGTGCGCCCGCATCCCGAAACCCACCCACAGAAACCCCCTTTGCTAGTACAGGATAGGGAGAAGAGAGAACAGAAGAAACCTTACCTGGCTGTCGTTGCCCCAACGGACATCCAGCCGTACGTCCAGCTCCGTGCGACATCCACGGCACCTCGTCCTCGTCCCGCTCGACCGATTCCCCCTCTGACAAGCTGTCCTGGGAACTCCCGGCCTCCCTCGGATCCGCTTCCACAGGCTACCGATCTGGAGTCTCCACGGCCGCCGGGCGCTCAGCAGTGACGACCTCACTGCGCGCCGTCCCGTACCGCGCCACATGCTCGGGATCATTGCCACACTGAGCCCTAGGCCGGGCAGGTGAAGCCCGCCTGGCCGCATACCTGGACCGGACCTCGGCTAGGTCCCTCCTATGGCGCGGCTGCATCCCCTCCGGCCTCCTCCTGCCTCTCTCTGCAGGAATACAGGCCCTGGCCGTTCCGTGTGCGTGGCCATCACCCGCGAGGCACCTCTCCCCCGCCGAGCCACCCTCGGTCCAGGTTGGTGACCCGCCGAGGCAGCCTCCACCCGCCTCCTGTCCACCATCAGCCGCAGGGTATTGGGGTGCAGGCCCGCCATCCTCCATTCCACCCCGTGTCCGGCGCCTCTGGGGGGTCCCACTAGCCGCCGCGCAGGCCCCAGGATGCTTCAGTTCGGCCGGCGGGGTCTGCAGGGCCTGATCAGGGCTCCCAACCCCATCCCTCATGCTGGCTGCCCCTGGGCTATACCGCTCTGGAGGCCTAGAACTCCTAGCACGTGTCCTAGGTGGGGGAGGGGGGCCGGTGGGCGCACTGGACGAGGCCTGGCTGGGCGCCTGTAACAGGCCGTCGACCGAGGCCTGCAGCCAGCCAGCCTAACAAAGAGTGCCTCAATGTCCCCCATGGTACCTGCTGCCGCCGCTGCCGCCACCGAGCTCTGAGAAGGGGGGGGGCGATTACTACCGCTGCAACGGAGCTCCACTGAAAAGCTCCTTCTCCTGTGTTAAGATGGCGCCGACTGCGCGTGCGTGCGCACAAGCTCCGCCCACCTCAACTAGCGTCACCGCCCCACCGCCATCACACATTCATTCCGCCGCCTCACATCCGCCCCCCCCTCGTCATGCCAGGCCCTCCCCCTAGTGCCTGTGTCCGGGCCGTTCCTTTAATTGCTGTGGAGGCTGGGGCGCTGAGGCATGTGAAGAGGTGAAATAATTGTCTGTATATTCCTTTTGTAAGGATGAACAAGTTTGTACACTGTGCCAAAGATTTGAATTTGAGATGTAAGCTGCAAGTTGTACTCAAATGTTTTGTTGTTACTTAATAAACTTTTCTGATTTAAAAAAAAAAAGTTACATTTATTGCCAGCTTATAGGTCATTGCTCATGTATCTAGTACAGCATCTTGATTGGCTGTACAATGGTTTATGCATTTAACTGCCTCCATTAACTTACATCCATTTAACTTACCACCAAGAGCTTGGCCTAGTTCCTGTGTACTGTCATAGAGTGATAGAGTACTAACACTAAGTTACTCTGGTGTGAGCCTCCTCCAACCTACAACTAGGTGTGTCAGTGGGGACGGAGCAGCTTTAAGAGTCGTGGCAGAACAGGGAATCCATCATCCCCCTGCGGGGGGTAAACACTACACATAGACACGCACAGAGCAAACAGAATACAAAGCAAAAAACCTATGGAAAAAGCCTCTTCTGGTTTGGCAAACAAACATTTTGAAGCTATTTTAATCATCATATGGCATACATTTAAGGGGGCACAATTTTATAGGGCTCTGTTGAAGGTTTCAGAGGGCTACAAGCAGTTGTCTTTGTGTCATACACAGGAATATAGTTATTCTTGCAAGGCCTTTCGAGGTAAAGGCAGTGAGAACATAACACTGCGGCTGCACCGTGCTTATGTATCTTTTATGAGCTAAGTGCTGTCATATTAATGAAGCCTTTATGTTGCTAGATGGCCATGTTAAATAATTTCAGCATTTGAAAACATCCTCCTCCATGTTAGAGAATTGCCTTTTAGCTCAATAACACATGGTTCATGGTATATAGATGTTTGACAATGGCTCATTGCTTCTCCCTGTGGCTTTGAGGCCTTGTTAAAAACATTTTACACTAAAGTAAAACATTACAAAAGTCACATAATTACTGACACTGGACGTTTTAATCTTTACACTTCATTATGGTGCCTTAGGGAATGCGATTTAATGCGTGTTATTGTATGTCTGTGTATCCTTTAAAGTCTGTATTAAGTTAGCATATTTAAACAAGCTGCCTGTCTATCACAACTCAGAAAAAACTGGATAGGCACATTTGTTTTTAACCCAGTGCACCCCAACACTGTGCATTTGGGCTCAGGTCAACTGACATTGTTTTCCTGTGTTTGCTGTGTATTTGGAACACAGAGGTCAGCAAAACCCCATTGACTGGACTTGAGCAGTACACATGCATAGTTGCCAACATTGTAAAAAAAATCCAGGTCACTTTTTTGGCTGCAGGCAGAGTTGTATTATAATTAGGGGGCGGGGCATGCGTTTGTAGGTGTGGCATAGGAAAAACTGCCGCAGCGAAAAATGTGCATGGTTTACATGAAATAATGGCTGTGGCTTAACCACTTGCTTACTGGGCACTTAAACCCCCCTCAGTCCCAGACCAATTTTCAGCTTTCAGCGCTGATGCACTTTGAATGACAATTGCGCGGTCATACAACACTGTACCCAAATGACATTTTTATCATTTTTTTCCCACAAATAGAGCTTTCTTTTGGTGGTATTTAGTTACAGCTCGGAGTTTTATTTTTTGCTAAACAAACAAAAAAAGATGCAAAAAAAAAAAAAAAAAAATCATGTTTTAATAGTTTGTTATAAAATTTTGCAAACGGGTCATTTTTCTCCTTCATTGAAGTGCGCTGATTAGGCGGCACTGATAGGCTGCATTGGTGGGCACTGATGGGCTGCATTGGTGGGCACTGATGGGCTGCATTGGTGGGCACTGATGGGCTGCATTGGTGGGCACTGATGGGCTGCATTGGTGGGCACTGATGGGCTGCATTGGTGGGCACTGATAGGCTGCACTGGTGGGCACTGATAGGCATAGTTAAGGCGGCACTAATAGGCACAGATAAGGCGGCACCGATGGGCACAGATAAGGCGGCACTGATGGGCAAAGATGGGCACAGATAAGATGGCACGGATGGGTGGCACGGATAAGTGGCACGGATGGGTGGCACGGATGGGCACTGATAGGTACCACAGATAGATGGGACTGATGGGCACTGATAGGTGGCACTGATAGGTGGCTCTGATAGGTGGCACTGCTGGGCACTGATGGGCGGCACTGCTGGGCACTGATGGGCGGCACTGCTGGGCACTGATGGGCGGCACTGGGGTGCAGCACCTTTGAGGCAGAGATTTTGGGTGGCACTGTGGGTGGCACTGCTGGGTGGCACTGTGGGCACTGCTGGGTGGCACTGTGGGCACTGTGGGCACTATGGGCACTGCTGGGTGGCACTGACAGGGGGGCACTTACTTTATTTCAGGATGGCACTGCGGGTGGCAGGTGGGCACTGGCAGGGGGCAGGTGTCCGTTTAAATTGCTGGCCGTGATCGGGACTGATGTCCCGAACACGGCCGCCGGCGATCGGCTTTTTTTTTTTCTCCTCGCGCTGTCAGCGCGAGGAGGAATACTAGCCGATTACCGGCTCCGTTTTATCACATGATCAGCTGTCATTGGCTGACAGCTGATCACGTGATAAGGGGTCGGGATCGACCCCTTACACGGATCGGTGATCAGGCGAGTCTCACGGACTCGCCGATCACAGAGCGCGCCGCGCGCGCCCCTCAGGGGGCGCGCAGGCCGCTCGTAACCG
Organism: Lithobates pipiens; assembly: GCF_037356315.1. Lineage (NCBI taxonomy): Eukaryota > Metazoa > Chordata > Amphibia > Anura > Ranidae > Lithobates > Lithobates pipiens. The sequence continues at coordinate 160,867,516 of NW_027507789.1, forward strand.
GGACTACGTCAATAGACGTAGTCCCGAAAATGTGGGTCCGCGCTATTGCCGTCATTTTGCAATAGCGCGGTACCCAAGTGGTTAATAGGTGTGACTCAAAGGGGTGTGGTTAGAGTCTGAGATGAATGCGGGATGGAGAGGGAAAGGGGGAAAGGGGGGGGGAGCGGGATGGAGGGACAGCAGCCCCAAATCCTACACCACAATAGCAATATGTGTTTTCCAGAGTTTAACAATCAGCAGATAAAGATACTCCAAACACCTGGTGTTAGCGCCTTAATCATCCCAGCACCATGGATGATTAAAGCGCATTATTTCTATTATTACAGTGGAATATAAAAAGAAATCCTTCAACTCACCATACTGCAGATTCAGTGGGAGCCCTGAGTGTGTTATTTGCCACGTTGCCTGCCACCACCATCAGCGGAGCCTTCTTGGCTAAGATCAAGTGTAGTGTCCCCACAGTTGTGTAGTGTATCAGTGTCCCCATCAGTGGAGTCCTCCTTATATCTGGTGTCCCCACCAGTCCTTCTTACACCTGTGTCCCCATCAACAGAGTCCTCCTTACATCTGGTGTCCCCATCAGTCCTCCTTACACCTGGTGTCCCCATCAGTCCTCCTTACATCTGGTGTCCCCATCAGTCCTCCTTACATCTGGTGTCCCCATCAGTCCTCCTTACATCTGGTGTCCCCATCAGTCCTCCTTACATCTGGTGTCCCCATCAGTCCTCCTTACATCTGGTGTCCCCATCAGTCCTCCTTACTTCTGGTGTCCCCATCAGTCCTCCTTACATCTGGTGTCCCCATCAGTCCTCCTTACATCTGGTGTTCCCATCAGTCCTCCTTACATCTGGTGTCCCCATCAGTCCTCCTTACATCTGGTGTCCCCATCAGTCCTCCTTACATGTGGTGTCCCCATCAGTCCTCCTTATACGTGGTGTCCCCATCAGTCCTCCTTATACGTGGTGTCCCCATCAGTCCTCCTTATACGTGGTGTCCCCATCAGTCCTCCTTACATGTGGTGTCCCCATCAGTCCTCCTTACATGTGGTGTCCCCATCAGTCCTCTTTACATGTCGTGGTTTCCCCATCAGTCCTGGCCCCTGTGACATCCAGACTGCCCCTCTTGTGACATCCAGACTGCCCCCCTTGTGACATCCAGACTGCCCCCCTTGTGACATCCAGACTGCCCCCCTGTGACATCCAGACTGCCCCCCTGTGACATCCAGACTGGCCCCCCTGTGGCATCCAGACTGGCCCCCCTGTGACATCCAGACTGGCCCCCCATGTGAAATCCAGACTGCCCCCCATGTGAAATCCAGACTGCCCCCCCCGTGACATCCAAACTGGCCCCCCCGTGACATCCAAACTGGCCCCCCCGTGACATCCAGACTGGTCCCCGTGACACCCAGACTGGCCCCCGTGACATCCAGACTGGCCCCCGTGACATCCAGACTGGCCCCTGTGACATCCAGACTGGCCCCTGTGACATCCAGACTGGCCCCCCCGTGACATCCAGACTGGCCCCCCCGTGACATCCAGACTGCCCCCCGTTGACATCTAGACTGCCTTCTCCTGTGACATCCAGACTGCCCACCGTGACATCCAGACCTCTGATGTAACGGAAACCTGCGTTACATAAGAGGGGGCGGGGTCACCCACACGTCACTGGGGAACCCCTGGCTTCCCTCTCCAGCGTCAGAGGGGCGGGGTCAGGTGACGGGTGGCCCCGCCCTCCTAATATAAGAAACGTCAGCGCTGGGATCTCTGCAGTGTCTCCGGAGTGGAGACAGAAGAAGGATGTATGGACAGCGCTGGACTGAGAGATCCCCCGTCGCTGGATATGATCATCCATCGCTGGACCCCGGAGACCCGTCGCTGGATAGCAAGAGTGGATTAGCACCTCTGGAATCTTTTTTTTATTTTTTTTATTTTTAATAAAGGAATTTTTCAAAAGTGTGTTTGTCTTATTTAACCATTTTGACACTTTCTTTGTGAAATGGTAGGGGTACTTTTGTACCCCCTTACCATTTCAAACAGGGGGGGGGGCGGGATCTGGGGGTCCCCTTGTTAAAGGGGGCTTCCAGATTCTGATAAGCCCCCCGCCCGCAGACCCTCACAACCAACGGCCAGGGTTGTGAGGATGAGGCCCTTGTCCTCATCAACATGGGGACAAGGTGCTTTGAGGGGTCACAGACCCCCAAAGCATCCTCCCAATGTTGAGGGTATGTGGCCTGGTACGGTTCAGGAGGGAGGGGGGCCGCTCTCTCGTCCCCCCCTCTTTTCCTGCGGCCTGCCAGGTTGCATGCTCGGATAAAGGGTCTGATATGGATTTTTAGGGGGACCCCCACGTCAATTTTTTTTTTAATTTTATGCGGGGTTCCCCTTAATATCCATATCAGACCTGAAGGGTCTGGTTATGGATATTTAGGGGGACCCCCACGCTTTTTTTTATTTTTATTTTTTTTTATTTTTTTTATCAATGAATGAATGAATTGTCGGCTAATGCAGAGAACACTCATTGAGGCCGGGTTCACACCGCTGCGATGTGGGAACGCCGCGAATCCGCGGCGTTTTCCCGCATCGCATTACTCCCGCCGGCAGTTCACACTGCCCTATGCGGACGGCTGGGAGTGTCAATGATATGTTAATGACACCCCCAGATCCGTCCGCATATCGCAGTGCGGTCTGCCGACTCGCACAGGAATCGGATCGCATGGTGTGAACCCCCATGCGATCCGATTCTGTTGCGGACCAAAAAAAGGGTCCCGTGCGAGTTTGCTGCGGGACCGATGCGAATTCAGCCATACTATCTGTATGGCTGAACTCGCATCGCTACGGAGATCGGATGTGATTTGCGGTGCGAATCACATCCGGATCTCCCCCCGCAGCAGTGTGAACCCAGCCTGAGTGTTCTCTGTATTACGGGACCCGACAATAGCCGCAAGTGATTTTAAAAGACTTTTTTTCCTGCACAAATGACACTTTGTGCAGGGACAGTTCTAAGCACCAGAAACATGCGCCCCTTCACATGCATACTATAGATACCCCCCAGCTACGAAATTTAAAGGAATATTACACTTTTATTGTTTCACTTTAATCATTATTAAAATCACTGCTCCTGAAAAAACGGCCGTTTTTAAAACTTTTTTTTGCATTGATCCATGTCCCCTGGGGCAGGACCCAGGTCCCCAAACACTTTTTAGGACAGTAACCTGCATATTACCCTTTAAAATGAGCACTTTAGATTGTGAACGTTCGAGTCCCATAGACTTTAATAGGGTTCTAAAGTTCACACGAAGTTTAGGTCTGTTCGCAGGTTCTGGTGCGAACCGAACAGGGGGGTGTTCGGCTCATCCCTAGTACTGAGAAACTGGGTACGTGACACAAAGTTAAAAAGATTTTCTGATCATATCAATGGGCTTAATGACATATTAATCTACTATTCTTCTGGCTACTTCTTCATATTTGTTTAGTTCCTGGACTGTTTCTCAGCAGGGGCTGCTCTTAACCACTTCAGCCCTGGAAGAATTTACCCCCTTCCTGACCAGAGCACTTTTTGCAATTCTGCACTGCGTCGCTTTAACTGACAATTGCGCGGTCATGCAACGTGACTCCGAAACAAAATTTACGTCCTTTTTTTCCCACAAATAGAGCTTTCTTTTGGTGGTATTTGATCACCTCTGCATTTTTTTTTTTTTTTGCGCTATAAACAAAAAAAGAGCGTCAATTCTGAAAAAAATGCATTATTTTTTTACTTTTTGCTATAATAAATATCCCCCATAAATATATAAAAAACATTTTTTTCCTCAGTTTAGGCCGATACTTATTCTTCTACATATTTTTGGTAAAAAAAGTAAATCGCAATAAGTGATTATTGATTGGTTTGCGCAAAAGTTATAGCGTTTACAAAATAGGGGATCATTTTATGGCATTTTTATCAATTTTTTTTTAATGCCGGCGATCAGCGATTTTTATCGTGACTGCGACATTATGGCAGACACTTCGGACATTTTTGACACATTTTTGGGACCACTGTCATTTATACAGCAATCAGTGCTATACAAATGCACTGATTCCTGGGTAAATGACACTGGCAGTGAAGGGGTTAAGCACTACGTGGCAGTGTATGGGTTAAGTGTGTCCTAGGGGCGTGTTTCTAACTGTGGGGGGGGGGGTGTCTGTGCCTGGCACGTCACTGATCTCTGCTCCCGATCACAAGGAGCAGAGATCAGTGACACTGTCACTAGGCTGAACGGGGAGATGCTTGTTTTACATCTCCCCGTTCTTCCTCCCCGTGAGGCGATCACGGGTATCCCCGCAGTGATCGAGTTCCTGGGACCCGCAACCCGACTCACCGAGCTTTGCGTCGCACGCCCGCTGGCCGCCTCTCAAAGGGCAGCGTACAGGTACGTGATTCTGCCTGTATGAGCCCTTCTGCCGACATATATCGGGGTGAGGCAATCGGCAAGTGATTAAACTAGCCATAGATGGAACGAAATTTGGGATGTTCAGCAGAGACCATTCCCATTCAAGGGGAGTCAATCTAATGATCAACTTCTCCCAAACTGGACTGTTGGTAAATTTTAATTTGATCAGCACTGCAACCAATCAGCTGTCATATAGTGCTGTTTCCTAATGCCTCGTACACGCAATCAGAATTTCTGATGGGAAAGTGAGCTTGTTGTCGGAAAGTCCGACCATGTGTATGCTCCATCGAACATTTGCTGTCGGAATTTCCGCACATAAATGTTTGAAAGCAGGTTCTCAAATTTTCCAAAAACTAAACTTGTTGTCGGAAAGTCTGATCATGTGCACACAAGTCTGTCGCACAAGCGTTCACGCTCTGAATCATGCAGAAGGCTATTGAACTGGCTACTGAACTTCCTTTTTCTCGGCTCGTCGTATGTGTTGTACGTCACCGCGTTCTTGATGTTTTGAATTTCCAACAACATTTATGAAACCGTGTGTATCCATGGTTTTGTTGTCAGAATGTCCAATCGTGTGTATGCGGCATAAGTGTACCAGGTCCAGCTTCAAGGATGTGGAACTGCACCCCCTCGCCCCACTCCTAATACATGCTGTAGAATGGCTGCCCCATCCTGCACCCATTTTCTGCCCCCTTGTTTCAGCCATCCATGGTTGGCAGGGAGTATGCACTGTGCACGCATGGGCAATTGCTTGTTTTCTAACAACTAGAAGGAACAGCTAGAAGAAGCTGTGGGAGGATGGCATGGAGAGTGGGTATGTTTGAGCACAATATGGCATCCGTAGATATCAGAGCAGACATGAAAACACAATCTGCTCATTGTTAGGCAATGATTTGGAGTGTGCGTGTGGTGAGGGGGTGCGCCTCCTGTCCACCCTTTGTCATGCCCTTGGCCATACCTATATAGTATTTGTACATCTCATGGAAGCCTGAACTGCAGATAATAAGCACCATCATTGTTTATAGTTTTTTTACATTTTGGATTACAGAATTATGGTCTAACTATTAAGAAATAATGAATAATATTGGATTTCATTTAGATATCTGCACTATAGCCCTAGAACCGTATTCTCGCTTTAGTTTTGCTCTTTTGAATTTAGTATATCAGCCCTTTAAAGGCTGCAAGGGCCTGTTAAAGACATTTTGACCTAATGATTATAAAACTCTGCTGAGATGTTAAACTATCAGTAGTATATTCACCAAGAAACTGATAACAGTTGCATAACCCTGTTTTGTAGGTACCTAGAATAACCAGAGTCTTCTCTAAGTGGAAAAGTGGGTTTAAAGTGGTTGTAAATAGTGATGGCCGAACGGTTCGCCCGGCGGTCGTTTCGCGGCGAATTTCGGTCGTTCGCGGTCTGCTCGTTCGCTCGCCTTTTCCCGTCGTTCGCCCCGGCGGACTTACGTGTTTAATGTGTAAAGGAACTTTGACCTATGATGACACGTCTATCATGGGGTACAGGACAGCCAATTGAGATATGACAGCACATGGACACTTGAACATTCCCCCTAACCTATAAATACACCCGATCCGGTGGCCATTTTACATTCTTTCTTCTGTCACTATAGGGAAAGGTTGCTGTGTGGAGTAGGGAGAGATAAATCGCTAGCTATTTGGTACACAAAAGTTCTTTTCAGGACTGGTATAGGTGTTAGGTGTATATAGGGTTGCTGTGCTACTGATTCTTGCAGCAGCCTGAGTGTCTTTTGTCAGTTTAGAGAAAGGGAAAGGACGGTGTGTGCTACAGGGGCAGCCAGATTAGTCTTTCATCATCATCATCATCATCATCATCATCATCATCATCATTAGCTGTTACTATCAGGTCCACAAAAAAGCTGTTCCAGTAACCACTAATCGTTCCAGTGTACTCTTTTTTGCCACTTTGTATAGGGACAGGAAGGAAGCAGTGTTGTCAGGCAGTGAGGGTCAGTTTAAAGACTTGCTGTTACTATTAGTTCCACAAAGGTTCTTTTCAGGACTGGTATCAGTGGTACGGTAATAGGCTTGTACACATATAATATTCTTTCTTCCAAATATAGAAAGAATATTATACTTGACTGCTGCCCTTCTGCTGCAGTCTGCTAATCATTCACAACTCACTTGTTCCACAAAGCTCTTTATCAGGACTGGTAACTTGGCCTGTGTAGGGTGCTACAGTACATAGGGTTGAGTGCAGTACAGTCTGCTGTTCTGTAAGGACCGCTATCGGTCCACAATAGATAGGGTTGAGGTGCACCACTGCTGACCGCTGCCCTATACTGCAGAAGTCCTTCAGCAGTATAGGGACTGACGTACAGTCTGCTAATCACTAACACACAACCTGCTTGGTCCACAAAAGTTCCTATAAGGACTGGTAACTTGGTCTAGGGTGCTACAGTACATAGGGTTGAGTGCGGTACAGTCTGCTGTTCTGTAAGGACCGCTATCGGTCCACAATAGATAGGGTTGAGGTGCACCACTGCTGACCGCTGCCCTATACTGCAGCAGTCCTTCAGCGGTATAGGGACTGACGTACAGTCTGCTAATCACTAACACACAACCTGCTTGGTCCACAAAAGTTCCTATAAGGACTGGTAACTTGGTCTAGGGTGCTACAGTACATAGGGTTGAGTGCGGTACAGTCTGCTGTTCTGTAAGGACCGCTATCGGTCCACAATAGATAGGGTTGAGGTGCACCACTGCTGACCGCTGCCCTATACTGCAGCAGTCCTTCAGCAGTATAGGGACTGACGTACAGTCTGCTAATCACTAACACACAACCTGCTTGGTCCACAAAAGTTCTTATAAGGACTGGTAACTTGGTCTAGGGTGCTACAGTACATAGGGTTGAGTGCGGTACAGTCTGCTGTTCTGTAAGGACCGCTATCGGTCCACAATAGATAGGGTTGAGGTGCACTACTGCTGACTGCTGCCCTATACTGCAGCAGTCCTTCATTGGTATAGGGACTAGGAGTTTTGTCACAGGGTGATTTAAAAAATGACAGGCAGAGGAAGAGGCAGGCCCTTCCGCAGGGGTGGTAGGGGTAGGGCAGGAGCAACAGCCTTGAGCCAAAGTGGGAAGTTGCAGAAGGTGCGTTCAATTACTTTAAAGGACGCACCAGACTTGGTTGAGTGGCTCACTCAGCCTTACTCTTCTGCACCCTCCTCATCCTCTCGATCTGCACCCTCTTCTTCACTCTCTGCTATGTGCACCCCCAAAGACACTACCACCAACAACACCACCACCACCACCACCACATACCTTCCGCTTGAGTCACAGGAATTATTTTCCGATCCATATCAAGAGGACATTTCTGATGCGCAGCCACTCTTGGTATTGGATCAGGAAGAGGAGGTAGCAACAACCGCTACTCAGCAGTCTGATGACAGTACCCAGATCAGCCCAAGGAGGAGGTTGGTCCCCGGTGTTGCTGCCTACTCCGAGATCTCTACTTATAGGGGTGATGAAGGTGACGTTGATGATGACATGTCTAGTGATGTCACGTGGGTGCCCACAAGAGAGGAAGAGGAGGGGAGTTCAGAGGGAGATATGGACCAGCAGATAGGGAGGAGAAGCAGGAATAACTTACATTGCACAGGAGGGACAAAGCAGACTGCAAATGTATCAGGAGCGAGTCATCGACCATGTACGGTCACATCTGGCGCTCCCAGGACACCGGCACATGGCTCCGCAGTGTGGGCTTTTTTTAACGTGTCCGCTGCTGACAATAGCGTTGCCATCTGCAATCTTTGCAGTCAACGCATTAGTCGCGGTAAGCCCAAAACTCACCTAGGGACGACCGCCTTAAGAAGGCACATGAGCAGCCATCACCGAGCCCAGTGGGAGCAACGGAACACACAAAGCCACACTGCAGGCTCTCACCGTCCAGCCTCGTCTTCTACTTCTCCTTCTCCTCTCTCCTCACAATTGTCCTCCACTCCACCTGCCATCACGCAAGCTCACGTTTTTCTGCAAAAAGGCAGGCTTCCGTGGGCCTAATGTTCGAGCGTAAAAAAATGATGACGCCGGATAACCCTCTTGCCCAACGGTTGACGGCTGGCTTGTCAGAACTGATAGCCCGCCAACTACTGCCATATAAACTGGTGGACTCGGAGGCCTTTCGCAAATTTGTGGCCATTGGAACACCACAATGGAAGGTCCCAGGAAGGAAGTATTTCTCAGAGAAGGGCATCCCAGAGCTATATGGCCATGTTCAGCGGCAAGTGAATGTATCTCTGGCACACAGTGTCGGTGCCAAGATACATCTGACCACAGACACGTGGTCTAGCAAACACGGGCAGGGAAGGTATATCACTTTTACTGCCCACTGGGTGAACCTTCTGACGGCCGTCAAGCATGTAACCCGTGGCACCCGTGTAGATTTGGTTTTACCGCCACGGATTGCATGCAGGCCTGACTCTTCTTCTCCTCCTCCTCCTACTCCATCCTCCTCCCTCTCTTCCTCAGCTGCCTCCTCCTTTTCCGCTGCTAGCGTCTCTTCCGCTGCACCGCCCAAGCTCCCCAGAACCTATTCCACATGCCAGGTGAGACGTTGCCATGCCGTGCTGCGTCTGTTGTGCCTGGAAGCCAAGAGCCACACTGGCCCGGCACTCCTTTCAGCTTTGCGTTCACAGGCAGATCAGTGGCTAACACCGCTCAATTTGACAGTTGGTAAAGTGGTGTGTGACAACGGTGCCTTAGCGCATTGAAACAGGGCAAAATCACGCACGTGCCATGCATGGCACACGTCTTAAACTTGGTCGTGCAGCGATTCCTTGTCAAATACCCTGGGGTCCAGGACATCTTGCGGCAGGCAAGGAAAATCTCGGCCCATTTCAGAAGATCTTACACGGCCATGGCTCGCCTTGCTGACATTCAGCGGCGACACCATCTGCCGGTCAGACGTCTTATTTGCGATTGCCCGACGCGATGGAACTCAACCTTCTATATGCTTGATAGGCTGCTCCAGCAGAAACGTGCAGTTAACATCTACCTGTATGGACTCTGCGAAAGAAACGGTTCTGGGGAGCTGGGTTTTTTTTCACCGCGCCAGTGGCTGCTCATGCGCGACGCATGCAGACTTCTGCGGCCATTTGAGGAGATCACCAAACTGGTCAGTCGCAGCCATGGCGCCATCAGTGACATGGTACCTTATGCCTTCTTTATGGAGCGTGCATTGCATCGTGTCATTGATCAGGCTGTGGAGGAGCAGGAGCGGGAAGATGAGGAAGTCGCAATGCTGGATGAATTCCCAGGGGGGGCTACTCTATCTGAGACAAGTCAACAACAGGAGTCTGAAGAGGAGTCAGAGGAGGATGGTGCCGGGGCGGATGAGGAGGAGCAAGAAGAGCGTGCTTTAAACCTTTCTGGGATCCCTGTTGTGCGTGGATGGGGAGAGGAGAATGAAGAGGCCGACATTATCCTGGATGATGAGCAGGAGCCAGGCCACCACACCGCTTCCACTTTAGTGCAAATGGGGGCCTTCATGCTCCAGTGTTTTAATAGGGACCCCCGTATAAAAAGCATAAGGGTCAAGGACCAGTACTGGGTGGCAACGTACTTAGACCCTCGGTACAAACACAAAATGGCGGAAATGTTACCGCCGTCGCAGAGGGCTGTCAGAATGCAGCACTTCCAGGCCTTGCTTCGAGAAATGCTGCATTCTGCTTTTGCGTGCGCTGGCAGAGGAGCAATTCCCACTCCCAGAGAAGGAGTTGCGGGTACCAATCCAACAGCGCCTGCAAGAAGAGGCCGGTTTGAAGATGTGTTGGTGACTTCGGATATGAGGTCATTCTTTCAGCTGGCCCATCGACAGGTGTCATCCGGATCCAGCATCAGGGAACGCCTAGACCATCAGGTGTCCAACTACATTGGGTTAACGGCCGATGTGGACGCTCTGAGGAGTGATGAACCCCTGGACTACTGGGTGGGCAGGCTTGACCTCTGGCCAGAGCTTGCCCAATTTGCAATCGAACTGTTGGCTTGCCCCTCATCCAGTGTCCTGTCCGAAAGGACGTTCAGCGCAGCAGGGGGGATCGTGACCGATAAGCGTACTCGCCTAGCTCACGACAGTGTTAACTACCTCACATTTATAAAAATGAATGAGGCATGGATCTCGGAGGAATTCAACACATGTGACCAGTAGACCATGTATATGTCTATAAACTATTTTTTTAATCAAGCACACAGACCTTCTTTCTTCATTTGGCTCACTTCCTTGTCCCAAAAAAGCACACCGTACTATATGCCCCTACCCTCCTCTTTGAAGAGGTTGAGCGGTGTCATATTTCTACTGGGGCTGCTTATGATATCCCTGTGCTGTGCTGACTTCCTCCTGGGGGTTCTTCTTATGAGGGGATCACACCATCCCTGTGCTGTGCTGAGTTTCTCCTGGGCCTGCTTACTATGAGGGGATCACACCATCCCTGTGCTGTGCTGACTTCCTCCTGGGGGTTCTTCTTATGAGGGGATCACACCATCCCTGTGCTGTGCTGAGTTTCTCCTGGGCCTGCTTACTATGAGGGGATCACACCATCCCTGTGCTGTGCTGACTTACTCCTGGGGCTGCTTACGGTGCTGCTGTCAGTGCTGTATATCACGGTGCTGGTGTGAGTGCTTAATGTCACGGTGCTGCTGTCAGTGCTGTATATCACGGTGCTGATGTCAGTGCTTAATGTCACGCTTCTGATGTCAGTACTCTCTATCACGGTGCTGCTGTCAGTGCTGTATATCACGGTGCTGATGTCAGTGCTTAATGTCACGCTTCTGATGTCAGTACTCTCTATCACGGTGCTGGTGTGAGTGCTTAATGTCACGGTGCTGCTGTCAGTGCTGTATATCACTGTGCTGGTGTTAATGCTTTATGTCACGCTTCTGATGTCAGTACTCTCTATCACGGTGCTGCTGTCAGTGCTGTATATCACGCTGCTGATGTCAGTGCTCTCTATCACGGTGCTGCTGTCAGTGCTGTATATCACGGTGCTGATGTCAGTGCTTAATGTCACGCTTCTGATGTCAGTACTCTCTATCACGGTGTTGCTGTCAGTGCTGTATGTCACGCTGCTGATGTCAGTGCTCTCTATCACGGTGCTGCTGTCAGTGCTGTATATCACTGTGCTGATGTCAGTGCTTAATGTCACGCTTCTGATGTCAGTACTCTCCATCACGGTGCTGCTGTCAGTGCTGTATATCACGGTGCTGCTGTCAGTGCTGTATATCACGGTGCTGATGTCAGTGCTGTATGTCACGCTTCTGATGTCAGTGCCCTCTATCACGGTGCTGCTGTCAGTGCTGTATATCACGGTGCTGATGTCAGTGCTTAATGTCACGCTTCTGATGTCAGTGCTGTATATCACGGTGTTGCTGTCAATGCTGTATGTCACGGTGCTGGTGTTAATGCTTTATGTCACGCTTCTGATGTCAGTGCTGTATATCACTGTGCTGATGTCAGTGCTGTATGTCACGCTTCTGATGTCAGTGCCCTCTATCACGGAGCTGCTGTCAGTGCTGTATATCACGGTGCTGATGTCAGTGCTTAATGTCACGCTTCTGATGTCAGTGCTGTATATCACGGTGTTGCTGTCAATGCTGTATGTCACGGTGCTGGTGTTAATGCTTTATGTCACGCTGCTGATGTCAGTGCCCTCTATCACGGTGCTGTTGTCAGATGCCTCTATCACGGTGCATGTGTCATTGCTGTATGTGACACTGCTGGTGATCATCTCCTGCACCCTCTTCTTTGCCTACCCTGGTCCCTGACCTTCCCTCTCCTCCATTGCCTTCATGCGCTCCACAGTCCTGAATTGTCAGAACAATTTCCCATATAAAAATAGAATGCTTGTAGTTATCGATCCCAAATTCACCTCATACATGTATTATGTCATTGGCCAGGTGGTGGGACTATGTTTTCCCTGCTAATAATTACCTAGTGGCTGCAAATTCGACCTAAAGGTTTGAAACGTTCGCCTCCCATTGAAGTCAATGGGGCCCGCGGCGAACGTTCGGTTTCGCGAACGGTTGGCCTCGTTCGCGGTCCGCGTTCGCGAAACGTCCCGTCCGATCTTCGGGCCATCACTAGTTGTAAACCCTTACAAACCACTTTGACCTACAGGTAAGCCTAGATTAAGGCTTACCTGTAGGTCCAATAAATATCTCCTAAACCTACACGGTTTAGGAGATATTTACTAAAAGACAGTGACAGCTGTCTACGGCGCAATCTCACTATGCCGTTAGTGGCAGCTCCCGCGCGCATGCGCGGGAGTGATGTCATCGCTGCTCCGGCACTGTGAGTGGCCGGAGCAGCGATACCCAGAAGAAGATGGATGCTCCGGACTACAGGGGACAGCGGTGACATCACTGGCTCCTGTGTCAGGTAAGTGACACATAATGGGCTACTATGCGATGCATAGTAGCCCATTATGCTTTACCTTTGCAGGGAGACAAAGAGGAAGTAAACCCATCAGGGTTTACTTCCTCTTTAAAAATAAGTTTGGCAGTGCCTGCACTTAGAACAGGGCATCTGTGAGCAGAGAGAAACCCCTTTCTGGGAAATAAACTAGTAATCGAATCAAAGTAATTGGGACTACTGCACCAAGTATATAATAACTATACATAAGCATAGAAATAGTGCACTGTTGGCTCAGTGGTGATGAAGAGATCATACAACCAGCATTTGATCAGCCAGAGAAGCTGCCTCTTACTGTGAAGCAAAACCTAAACTATTATAAACGAAAAACTATTAGAAAACAGGAACACGTGCCTAATAGTCTCTGCTCCTGGTCTAAATGATATGATCATACGGCCTCATTTTTGCATGGAAGCCTTAATATATAATAATATTACAGTCCACCAGTCTGACCCAGCTAGCAGGGACAGGAAGTAGATGTTCATAGTGATATGGCTATGTTTACCATCTCCACCACAATAGTTACAAAATTACATAGTAGGTGAGGTTGACAAAAGACACATCAAGTCCAACCTATGTGTGTGATTATATGTCAGTATTACATTGTATATCCCTGTATGTTGCGGTCATTCAGGTGCTTAATAGTTTCTTGAAACTATCAATGCCCCCCCTGCTGAGACCACCGCCTGTGGAAGGGAAGTCCACCTCCTTGCTGCTCTACGTAGTTTAAGGTTAAACCTCTTTTCTTCTAATTTTACACACCCTTTTGCAAAAAAGTTTGATCCCTATTGTGGGGTCACCAGTACGGTATTTGTATATTGAAATCATATCGCCTCTCAAGCGTCTCTTCTCCAGAGAATAAGTTCAGTGCTTGCAACCTTTCCTCATAACTAATATCCTCCAGACCCTTTATTAGCTTTGTTGCCTTTCTTTGTACTCGCTCCATTTCCAGTACATCCTTCCTGAGGACTGGTGCCCAGAACTGGACAGCATACTCCACGTGCAGCTGGACCAGAGTCTTGTAGAGCGGGAGAATTATTTTTATCTCTGGAGTTGATCCCCTTTTTAATGCATGCCAATATTCTGTTTGCATCACTAAGTAGGAAGTGCTTCTCTGTAACCAGCTATCTATGTGATAATTAATAAGCAACAGCTATTTAAAAATACGGGCACCAGAGAAAAGCCAACTCAAAGCACACTCCCCCTGGTCTTAATGTCCTGTCAAAGACAACACAATACACATAGTCAACATCAATTTAAGACAAAGTTAAATGCGATACATTGCGAAGTGAAGCAAAAACAGCCAACATATTGACCAAATTGCCAATTGTTCCTTCCCAAGGTGGTACAGATGAGGCTGGGAGATAAATCTGGGATCAAGATGATGGTAGCCTGACTTTTTCTTTTCTCTGTACTTACCTCCAATGTAACTTTATGTTTTCAGCCACTGAACTAGGAATATGAGTCATGGGAAGGGATGGCATGCTCACTAACTGAAGAACAAACTGCTGATCTAGGGTTCAATACTCTCTTGGATGAAAAAGAGCTGTTGGACTAGAGGCCTACAGTCCAATCACTCTTATTGGTATCAAGAAGATAAGATGTAATGTTTGCCTGGAGCTGTTAACACTGTCATCCGAGCCATCTATCACTGAATTACGTAATAGGCAAATGACACCTTGTGCTGGTATCCTGTAGAGCAGGTGTGACTAGATATATGAGGCTACATAGAGAGGACCAGACTAGGTGAAGAAACACGTTGTTTTTTAAGAATGCACACAAGCAACAACAAAACAACATAACCACAATGATAAGATGCTCAGGAATCAGGTTCAGTTATCACAATCAGGATGAATGGTAGAGCGAGTAAGGCATGCAGGAAATGGTACAGGAGGCAGGATCAGAAGTCTAGTACAGGGAGCAAGGGATAGGAGAGGCAGATATGGACATCAGAAGGATTAAGGTGAGATACACAAGAAGCTGGGTCAGGCAGCAGAAACAAAGTGACTGGTACAAGAAACAGCAGATCAGAGAGTATGGGCACATGGATAAAACACTGAGGCACTGTAAGACACCTGAGGGCTACTCAGAGACACCCTTTGGTGGAAGTGCACTCTTTAGGTCCAGGGACCACAATGCCACCAGCAGGTGCTCTAGTATGTAACAGCAGCAAATGATTTTGATGGCATACTTTAACATGGCTTTCTGGTCCCTTTATCTAGTACGCTGAGATTCTGGACAATTTGTTCTCCATTATAAAGGTCTTATTTCACCATTGGTCAGCCATTTTATGCTTACCAGATACTCCAAAGTTTCAAAGAAAGACTCACTCAAAGAAAGAAAGCCTCACTCACCTAGTTTTAGTCTCTATATCTCACACATAAATCAACCCTTCTTTTATTATTTTTGTTTATTTTTGCTCCATTTTCTTCATTCATATGGTGAGCAGACTTGAAGGTATCTTTTAGGTGAGCCTCATATTGGTAATGGCTTTGATGGCAACTCCTAACAGGGGGTCAGTGGGCAATTTACACCCCTCCCAGACATCAGGAATTAGAGGGAGAATCATGTACCTTAATGCCTTGTACTGTTATAGGCATGGACAATGGCATCAACCCTGCTGGTCTTTGACCCATAGAGTACCTAGCATATAAAGCAAAATACTGCTGATTTTCTCAGAGAAAACATCACATTCATGGTGGTAAGGAGTGGTCTGGCTCTTGCAGATGTTCATTAGCTGGAATAATTCTTTAATTATCTTGCTCTTAAAATTTCTGCTTTGATCTGAGTGCAACATGTGGGGTAGTCCATAATGGATAAAATACCTTTTCAAAAGCACTCTGGAGACTGTAATTGCCTTTTTATCCATAGTAGGACATTTTTGGTCACCACCAGTACAGTACATTTCCAATTCCTTTTGAATCACTGTCAAAGCAGAGGAAATCTTTGCAAACTATATCCATGAGACATGAACTCTTTAATTGCCCAATTATAGCAACTTGAACTGACAAATCAAAATCTACAAAGACCACTCTCTGTATCTCCCTTCCTGGGCCAGTAAAGAAAAAAGAGAAAGGTCTGGTGTCGCCAGTGACACACCTCCATCCCTGAAAATATGCAACAAAACAGAAAATTTGCCCTGGGATAGAGTTGGCCTTGCGTTTCGCCCATCGGTCGGTTTGTGGCAAATTTTGCTCGTTCGCGATTCGCCAAACCGGCGGACTTCTGCCGCTGTTCACGCGGTGGACATATGTGTTTACATTGTGAAGAACTTTGACCCATGATGACACATCCATCATGGGGTACAGGACAGCCAATTGACACATTTCAGCACATGGACAATTGGACATACCCCCTACCTTATAAATAGACCTGATCTGGTGGCCATTTTACATTCTGTCTTTTGTCAGTGTAGGGACAGGACGCTGTGTGGAGCAGGGACAGTCAGTCTAATCACTAGCTATTACTATTAGGTCCACAAAAGTCCTTTTAAGGACTTGTATAGGTGTACAGTATATAGGGTCATAATACACTTAGAATATACTTTGTTTCAAAGATACAAAGTATGTTCTGGTGCACTGCTGTGCTGCTGAGTGCACTGCTGACCGATTCTGCAGCTGTCTTTTGTCAGTGTAGGGACAAGAAGCTGTGTGGAGCAGGGACAGTCCGTTTAATCACTAGCTATTACTATTAGGTCCACAAAGGTCCTTTTAACCACTTAACAACCGGCCCATAGCCGAATGACGGCTACAGGGTGGTTGTTTAACTCTAGGAGGCCGTCATATGACGTCCGCCCAGAATTCCGCTCTCGCGTGCCCCCTGGGGTGTGCACTCAAGAGCATCCGTGACCGGATCATCACGGATCATGGTAAACGCCCGCTCATCGCGGCCGTTTACCACGTGATCGCTCCGTCAAATGACGGAGCGATCACTTGTAAACAAACCGGGTCATCTTATGACGCCGGTTCCTCCCTCCCCCTCTCTGTACCGATCGGGACAGCGGAGGGGGAAGAGATCGGTGTCAGCAGCGATGTGGGCTGCATCTGCAGTGCCCACATCACTGCTCACCGAAAATTAACCCCTCAATTCCTTGCCATTACTCTGCAATACTCTGCAATACTCTGCAATACTCTGCATTACTCTGCAATACTCTGCAATACTCTGCATTACTCTGCATTACTCTGCATTACTCTGCAATACCCTGCAACACTCTGTAATACCCTGCAACACTCTGCAATACCCTGCAACACTCTGCAATACCCTGCAATACTCTGCAACACTCTGCAACAATCTGCAATACCCTGCAACACTCTGCAATACTCTGCAACACTCTGCAATACTCTGCAACACTCTGCAATACTCTGCAACACTCTGCAATACCCTGCAATACTCTGGAATACCCTGCAACACTCTGCAATACTCTGCAACACTCTGCAATACCCTGCAACACTCTGCAATACCCTGCAACACTCTGCAATGCTCTGCAACACCCGCCGATACCCTGCAACACTCTGCAAGACCCGCCAATACCCTGCAACACTCTGCAAAGCTCTACAACACCCGCCAATACCCTGCAACACTCTGCAATGCTCTGCAACACCCGCCAATACCCTGCAACACTCTGCAATGCTCTGCAACACCCGCCAATACCCTGCAACACTCTGCAATGCTCTGCAACACCCGCCAATACCCTGCAACACTCTGCAACACCCGCCAATACCCTGCAACACTCTGCAACACCCGCCAATACCCTGCAACACTCTGCAAAGCTCTGCAATGCTCTGCAACACCCGCCAATACCTTGCAACACTCTACAATGCTCTGCAACACCCGCCAATACCCTGCAACACTCTGCAATGCTCTGCAACACCCGCCAATACCCTGCAACACTCTGCAATGCTCTGCAACACCCGCCAATACCCTGCAACACTCTGCAACACCTGCCAATACCCTGCAACACTCTGCAATGCTCTGCAACACCCGCCAATACCCTGCAACACTCTGCAATGCTCTGCAACACCTTCCAATACCCTGCAACACTCTGCAATGCTCTGCAACACCCGTAAATACCCTGCAACACTCTGCAATGCTCTGCAACACCCGCCAATACCCTGCAACACTCTGCAATACCCGCCAGTATCCTGCAATGCTCTGCAACGCAATACTCTGCAACGCCATACTCTGAGATACCCAGCCATACTCGGAGATACCCAGCCATACCCAGCCATAGTCGGTGATACCCTGCAATACCCAGCCATAGACATCCCCCCCCCTCCTGCCGCCCTTCGGTGCTTCTACCGACTCGCCAATACGATCAAAGCCAGAATCTTTTTCTTTTTTTTTTCAGGCTTCCCAGCCTAGAGGTGAGATGCGGGGTCTTATTGACCCCATATCTAACTGTAAAGAGGACCTGTCATGCCATATTCCTATTACAAGGGATGTTTACATTCCTTGGAATAGGAATAAAAGTGATCAAAAAAAATTTGGGGGGGGAAAAAATGTCAAACTAAAATAAATAAAGTAAAATGAACAATAACATTTTTTTTTTTTTAAAGCGCCCATGTCCCCATGTGCTCGCATGCAGAAGCGAACGCATACGTAAGTCCCGCCCACATATGAAAACGGTGTTCAAACGACACATGTGAGGTATTGCTGCGAACGTTAGAGCGAGAGCAATAATTCTAGCCCTAGACCTCCTCTGTAACTCAAAACATATAACCAGTAAAAAAAAATTTAATCGTCGCCTATGGGGATTTTTAAGTAGCGACGTTTGGCGCCATTCCACGAGCGTGTGCAATTTTGAAGAGTGACATGTTAGGTATCTATTTACTCAGCGTAACTTCATCTTTCACATTATGCAAAAATTGGGTTAACTTTACTGTGTTTTTTTTTTTTTTTTTTTTAAAGCACAAAACTGTTTTTTTTCCAAAAAAAGGCATTCGAAAAATTGCTGCGCAAATACCGTGTGAGATAAAAAGTTGCAACGACCACCATTGTATTCTCCAGGGTGTTTGCTAAAAAAACATATATAATGTTTTGGGATTCTATGTAATTTTCTAGCAAATAAATGATGATTTTTACATGTAGGAGAGAAATGTCAGAATTGTCCTGGGTGCTCCAGAACGCCTGATGGTGCTCCCTGCATGTTGGGCCTCTGTATGTGGCCATGCTGTGTAAAAGTCTCACACATGTGGTATCGCCGTACTCGGGAGTAATAGCAGAATGTGTTTTGGGGTGTAATTTGTGGTATGCATATGCTGTGTGTGAGAAATAAACTGATATTATGACAATTTTGTGAAAAAAAAAAAAGTTAAAAAAATCTTGATTTTGCAACGAATTGTGGGAAAAAATTACAACTTCAAAAAACTCACCATGCCTTTTACTAAATACCTTGGAATGTCTTCTTTCCAAAAAGGGGTCATTTGGGGGGTATTTGTACTTTTATGGCATGTTAGGGTCTCAAGAAATGAGATAGGCCGTCAGTACTTCAGGTGTGATCAATTTTCAGATATTGGCACCATAGCTTGTGGACTCTATAACTTTCACAAAGACCAAATAATATCCACCAATTTGTACTTATTTTTACCAAAGATATGTAGTAGTATAAATTTTGGCCAAAATTTATGAAGAAAAAATTACTAATCTGCTAAATTTTATAACAGAAACAAAGAAAAATTCATTTTTTTACAGAATTTTCTGTATTTTTTCTTTTATAGCACAAAAAATAAAAAAACGAGCGGTGATTAAATACCACCAAAAGAAAGCTCCATTTGTGTGAAAAAAAGGACAAAAATTTCATATAGGTCCAGTGTTGCATGACTGAGTAATTGTCATTCAAAATGTGAGAGCACCGAAAGCTGAAAATTGGTCTGGTTATTAAGGGTGTTTAAGTGCCCAGTGGTCAAGTGGTTAAGGACTGGTATAGGTGTACAGTATATAGGGTTGTAATACACTTAGGCCGCGTACACACGGGCGGACTGTTCGCCCAACTATGTCCGCTGAACAGTGTTTCAGCAGACAGTCCGCTCGTGTGTGGGCTTCAGTGGACAGTTTCAGCGGACTGTCTGACGAACAAAATCTTACGGAATTTCCGTAAAACTGTCCGCTGAAACTTGGTTTGAGCGGACAGTCCGCCCGTGTGTGTGCCAGTCCGCTGTACTTTCGAAATGAGCGAACTGTTCCCGCCCGGAGAAAAGTCCGCTCATTTCGAGCGTGTCTCCAGGTAGGCGGGGCCCGCGAAGGAGACGTCGCGGGCCCCGCCGCCTGGTATGGACTTAAAGGGGAACCCCAACGCCGAAAAAAATCGGCGTGGGGGTCCCCCCAAAGTCCACAACAGACCCTTGTCCGAGCACGCTACCCGGCCGGCCAGGAAAGGGGGGCGAGCGAGCGCGCCCCCCCTCCTGAGCCGTACCAGGCCGCGTGCCCTCAACATGGGGGGTGCCTTGGGGAAGGGGGGGCCCATGTTGATGAGGACAAGGGCCTCTTCCCGACAACCCTGGTCGTTGGTTGTCGGGGTCTGCGGGCGGGGGGCTTATCGGAATCCGGGAGCCCCCTTTAATAAGGGGGCCCCCGGATACCGGCCCCCCACCCTATGTGAACGAGTATGGGGTACAATGTACCCCTACCCATTCACCTGTGAAAAAAAGTAAAAAAAAAAACACAACACAGGGTTAAAATATTTTATTGCACAGCTCCGGGGGTCTTCCGTCTTCGGGGGTCTTCTCGCCGTACTCCTCCGCTATCTTCTTGTAGCTCTTTTGCTAGCGGAGGAGTCCGGCTTTCTTCCTCCCCGCCGCCGGCCTCTTCTCCCGACTTCGGGGGTCTTGTCCCCCTCTTCGGTTCTTCTGCCGGGCCACCGCGCCTTCTTATAGCTCTTTTAGAGGCGGTGGCCCGGTCTTCTGTCGCCGCCTTCCGTTCTTCTGCCGGGCCACCGCGCCTTCTTATAGCTCTTTTAGAGGCGGTGGCCCGGTCTTCTGTCGCCGCCTTCCGTTCTTCTGCCGGGCCACCGCGCCTTCTTATAGCTCTTTTAGAGGCGGTGGCCCGGTCTTCTGTCGCCGCCGTCGCCGCCTTCCGTTCTTCTTCTTCTTCTTCTTCTTCTCCAGGAGATGTTGACACGACGCTCTCTCCGGCCGGAATGCCAGAGCCGCGCTGCGCTGCCACTTATATAGTGACAATGGGGCGGTGTCACATGGTATATGTCACATGGGTTGGTCACATGGTGACCCCGCCCCCTTACGATGTCATAGTCCCCATGTGACATCAACCCATGTGACCAACCCATGTGACATATACCATGTGACACCGCCCCATTGTCACTATATAAGTGGCAGCGCAGCGCGGCTCTGGCATTCCGGCCGGAGAGCGTCGTGTCAACATCTCCTGGAGAAGAAGAAGAAGAACGGAAGGCGGCGACGGCGGCGACAGAAGACCGGGCCACCGCCTCTAAAAGAGCTATAAGAAGGCGCGGTGGCCCGGCAGAAGAACGGAAGGCGTGACAGAAGACCGGGCCACCGCCTCTAAAAGAGCTATAAGAAGGCGCGGTGGCCCGGCAGAAGAACGGAAGGCGGCGACAGAAGACCGGGCCACCGCCTCTAAAAGAGCTATAAGAAGGCGCGGTGGCCCGGCAGAAGAACCGAAGAGGGGGACAAGACCCCCGAAGTCGGGGGAAGAAAGCCGGACTCCTCCGCTAGCAAAAGAGCTACAAGAAGATAGCGGAGGAGTACGGCGAGAAGACCCCCGAAGACGGAAGACCCCCGGAGCTGTGCAATAAAATATTTTAACCCTGTGTTGTGTTTTTTTTTTTTGTACTTTTTTTCACAGGTGAATGGGTAGGGGTACATTGTACCCCATACTCATTCACATAGGGTGGGGGGCCGGTATCCGGGGGCCCCCTTATTAAAGGGGGCTCCCGGATTCCGATAAGCCCCCCGCCCGCAGACCCCGACAACCAACGGCCAGGGTTGTCGGGAAGAGGCCCTTGTCCTCATCAACATGGGGACAAGGTGCTTTGGGGTGGGGGGGCCGCGCGGCCCCCCCTTCCCCAAGGCACCCCCCATGTTGAGGACACGCGGCCTGGTACGGCTCAGGAGCTCACGAGCGAGCGCGCCCCCCCTTTCCTGGCCGGCCGGGTAGCGTGCTCGGACAAGGGTCTGTTGTGGACTTTGGGGGGACCCCCACGCCGATTTTTTTCGGCGTTGGGGTTCCCCTTTAAGTCCATTCCAGGCGGCGGGGCCCGCAACGTCTCCGTCGCGGGCCCCGCCTACCTTGACACGCGCTCGAAATGAGCGGACTTTCCTCCGCGTGTGTGGGCAAATCCGTTCATTTCAAAAGTTGCGCGGACTTAGTACGACGAACTTAGTCTGCCGTATTAGTCCGCTCAAAAAGTGCCGTGTGTGGGCAAGTTCGTTCATTCAAAAGTTTGAGCGGACTGTCTGACGAACTTAGTTTGGGCAGACAGTCCGCCCGTGTGTACGCCGCCTCAGAATATACTTTCTTTCAAGTATATTATGGTGCACTGCTGACTGCTGAGTGCTTGCTGACCGATTCTGCAGCTGTCTTTTATCAGTGTAGGGAGGGACAGTTTGGAGCAGGGACAGTCTGCAAATCACTAGCTACTAGGTCCACAAAGGTCCTTTTAAGGACTGGTATATGTGTACAGTATATAGGGTTGTACACGTATAATATTCTTTCTTTCAAATATAGAAAGCATATTATACTTCACTGCTGAGCTGACTGCTGCCAGATTCTGCAGCTGTCTTTTATCAGTGTAGGGACTGAGGGACAGTTTGGTGTTTGGAGCAGGGACAGTCTGCAAATCACTAGCTGCTAGGTCCACAAAGGTCTTTTTAAGGACTGGTATAGGTGTACAGTATATAGGGTTGTACACGTATAATATACTTTATTTCAAATATAGAAAGCATATTATATATCACGGGGCTGGTGTCAGTACTCTCTATCACGGTGCCGGTGTCAGTGCTCTCTATCACGGTGCTGGTGTGGTGTCAGTGCTCTCATTCTCAGTGCTGGTGTCAGTGCTCTCTATCTCGGTGCTGGTGTCAGTGCTCTCTATCATGGTGCTGGTGTCAGTGCTCTCACGATGCTGGTGTCAGTGCTCTCTATCACAGTGCTGGTGTCAGTGTTCTCTATCTCGGTGCTGGTGTGGTCTCAGTGCTCTCTATCACAGTGCTGGTCTCAGTGCTCTCTATCACAGTGCTGGTGTCAGTGCTCTCATGGTGCTGGTGTCAGTGCTCTCTATCGCGGTGCTGGTGTCAGTGCTCTCATGGTGCTGGTGTCAGTGCTCTCTATCACGGTGCTGGTGTCAGTGCTCTCTATCTCGGTGCTGGTGTGGTCTCAGTGCTCTCTATCACAGTGCTGGTGTCAGTGCTCTCACGGTGCTGGTGTCAGTGCTCTCTATCACGGTGCTGGTGTCAGTGCTCTATCACGGTGCTGGTGTCAGTGCTCTCTATCATGGTGCTGGTGTCAGTGCTCTCTATCTCGGTGCTGGTGTCAGTGCTCAGTCTCTACCGCGGTGCTGGTGTCAGTGCTCAGTCTCTATCGCGGTCAATCAGCAGGCAGTGCCAGCACCATGGCTGAGGATCAGCACTGGACTGGCACCTCTGGACCACCGCAGTGGAGCCCTGCATAGGTGGGGGTAAGGGCCGGGCAGAGGGAGTGGTCAGGGGCTCAAGCACAGGTTGGCACACTAGGACACTGGCACAGGACTGCGCTGCCCTGACTGTGGCACTGATCATCTCCTGCACCCCCTTCATAGCCTGGCCTGACCTTGCCTCTCCTCCATGGCCTTCATGCGCTCCTGAATTGTCAAAATTTGACAGATAAAAATAGAATGCTTGTCGTTGTCGATCCCAGATTCACTTAATACTTTTGTTATGTCAGTGTCCATGTTGTGGGACTATGTGTGCACAGCTAGTAAGTATTTTGTGGCTGAAAATATGACCTGGAGGTTTTTAAGGTTCACCTGCCATTAAAGTCAATGGGGTCCGCCGCAAACTTTGCAGTTCGCAAACTTTTAGCCGCGTTCGCGGTTCGGGTTCGCGGAACGTCCCGTCGGAATTCGTCCATCGCTACCCTGGGACTTTGAGTGAGGTGAGCACAGTTTAGCCAATAAACATGGCAGCAGTAAATACAGTATAAAAATGTATTCAAGTAGAAATAATGTATGCATTGATGTCACCAGCAAATGCCAATTCATAAGGGATACATATAAGTAAATTGTGGTACATAAATGTAATAGCAATCACATAACACACAGGCATCTAGTGTACCCAACGCGTTTCACGAGACCGGCTTGCTCTTCAGGGGTGGATGCATGTAAAATGTACCTAGAATGAAAGAATATAAATTGGAAGTATAGCATAATATTGATTATATAGGCGCAGGGTAAGAGGGGCCTTGATACAAGGAACCCCATACTCACCACTGAACAAGACCAAAACAGCGGATGTACAGCTCTCAGAAGGCGGCAGCAGGTGTCTCGCCTGGGCCAGTAAAAACAATCTTAAACTAAGCCATACATTTTTGCCGGTCCCTGAGCGAGAGCAATAATTTTGGCCCTCGACCTCCTCTATAACTCAAAACATGTAACCAGTAAAAAAATTTAAAGCGTCTCCTATGGGGATTTTTAAGGAGCAAAGTTTGGCACCATTCCACGAGTGTGTGCAATTTTGAAGGGTGACATGTTAGGTATCTATTTACTAGGCGTAACTTCATCTTTCACATTATGCAAAAACATTGGGCTAACATTTTTTTGTTTTTAAAAACGCGTTCGAAAAATTGCTGCACAAATACCGTGCAAGATAAAAAGTTGCAACGACCACCATTGTATTCTCTAGGGTCTTTGCTAAAAAAAAACTATATATAATTTTTTGGGGTTCTATGTAATTTTCTAGCAAATAAATAATGATTTTTACATGTAGGAGAGAAATTTCAGAATTGGCCTGGGTGCTCCAGAATGCCTGAAGGTGCTCCCTGCATTTTGGGCCTCTGTATGTGGCCACACTGTGTAAAAGTCTCACACATGTGGTATCACCATACTCGAGAGTAATAGCAGAATGTGTTTTGGGGTGTAATTTGTGGTATGCATATGCTGTGTGTGAAAAAATAACCTGATAATATGACAGTTTTATGACAAAAAAAAAAGAAAAAAAAATCTTGATATTGCAAAGAATTGTGGGAAAAAATGACAACTTAAAAAAACTCATTATGCCTCTTACTAAATACCTTGGAATGTCTTTTTTCCGAAAACGGGTAATTTCTGGGTTATTTTTCTGGCATGTTAGGGTCTCAAGAAATGAGATAGGCCATCAGTACATCAGGTGTGATCAATTTTCAGATACTGGCACCATAGCTTTAGGACTCTATAACTTTCACACACACCAAATATACACCAATTTGTACTTATTTTTACCAAAGATATGTAGTAGTATAAATTTTGCCCAAAATTGATGAAGAAAAATTACTAATTTGCTAAATTTTAGAAACAAAGAAAAAATATTTTTTTTACAGAATTTTCAGTCTTTTTTCTTTTATAGCACAAAAAATAAAAAACCAAGCGGTGATTAAATACCACCAAAAGAAAGCTCTATTTGTGTGAAAAAAAGGACAAACATTTCATGTAGGTACAGTGTTGCATGACTAGTAATTGTCATTCAAAATGTGAGAGCACCGAAAGCTGAAAATTGGTCTGGTTATTAAGGGGTTTAAGTGCCCATTGGTCAAGTGGTTAAAGGGTTGATGTTCGTTCTTACTTCAAACATAGCTCCCTACAGGTAATCATGCAGCTTAAAAACAATGGCCCATTTACACTAAGAACTCCAACCTGTGAAATAGGTAGTTGCACTAACTAGGAGTGAGGCTTTGACTGATAAAGACTGTGGGTCGTAAACCAGTTGGTTAATCTTGGTGCAGCACCCAGTCCTTCAAAATTAGCATCCACACAGAGCACATATGGCCTCTGGTCATTAGCATAAACTAAGACTGGCTTCTGTTAGCTTCATCTTGAATGGAGTGAAGGCCTCTTTACATACAAAAGTCCAGTTGTCCCAAAAATGACTTTTGGAGTACCTCTTTTGTTTCTCCTAAGCACACAAAATATTCTTCAGCAAGTCATGAATATGGTGGCTACTCCATCAGTTGAAATGATGCAACCTACTTAAGTGACCAATGACCTGCAGCACTTACACTTATTTGCTGACAACTTCAGTCCTTCTTTTAGGTGATGTAGTACACGTATGAGCTGCTCTTTATATTCTTCTAATGTAGCCCCAATTACAATAATGTCATTGAGGTACACAAAACATTTCTTGGGCACTTGATCATCCAAAATACTTACCATTACCTTTGGAATAGTGCAGGCACATCTCTCATAAACTGATAGAAGACCACAGGATTTTTAAAAGGCTGAATTCTCCTATTTCTCACACACTATTGGAACTTGCTGGTATTCAGACCTCAGAGCTATCATGGCAGACCAATGATTTAGAGTCGCGAGAGTGTCTTCAATCAGGTATTGTCCTCCAGTTCAGGGCTTTATTATCTACACACAGGTAGATGGATCCACATTTTTTCCTTAGTACCACAGTTCCTTGGCCTTTAATCAAGTGTAGGCGCTAAGTATATCAACATCTTTTGGTGCTATCCTCTCTTGGGGATAATTGCATCAGTTACTCCAAAAGTAACATGTAAAATGGGACTTTTGAGGCACAACAACTTAAATTAAAACATTTTAATATATTTCATTATCAAACATTTCTTAAAAGGATCAACATATATTTGCCCAATTCTAAAATTTACACAAAACATGTATGAAACAATATACAAAGAGTCTAGTTATACATTAACACGTGCTTGATGGCTGCAGCCTCCCACTGGGCATGCACAGTGATTCTCTGAGGAAGCGGCAGCCCACATGCCATCTGGTGCTCCAGGCGGAGAATCACCACCTGTAGCCAATTAGGCGGGGCTATATCAGTGGGGGACCCTACCTATACACCCAGGCTATTTCAATACCTCCAGTGCAATATGGCGCCTATGTTGTGGTGTGGCTGGCTATAAATTTGAGAAGCTCAACAGTTTCTTAAGGTAGGCCTTAGAAGGCTAGATGTATGGGAATCCATATTTTCAGGGGTTTTATAAGGATGTAATTCCCATCCCCAGGCAGCTGGGGGGCAACACTGGAGGCTCTCTCTCCCCCAGGTGGAAATTCAACAATGTGAAACACCATTCCATGCCAATAGACTTCAGAAAGTACATTGCAGAGATCCTTAATGTCAGATGATATATTAAATTAATTAAAAGAAGCAGTCTGATCGCCCTCAATAAACTACTGGAAAGCACTATGTACTGCTTTACAATTAGTGCCCAATATCACTGGGGTTACATGGACATCACCTATGTTAGGACAAGTAAGAGCTATTATCTTCATAGGAAGAATCTTGTTCTTAAACCCAGGGACAGTCTACTTGCAAATTCCAGTTACTAAGTAGGCTGAAAGGGTATGCTGTTCAAATAAAGCTGGGATGGTATGCCCGCTGATAGTGACCATGGACATCAACATAGAACCTATGAAAACTTTTTTGGCCTGAAACATTGCAATCTGTGTTTTAATTTCTGTAAAGGTAATGCAACCTCTTGCACTGTTCCTCTATAGCCCTCATGACACTATGTGGTAGAATGGCCAGGCTTGTCACACCTGAAACACCTTTTAGAATCCATCTCTGTGAAGCAGTTGTTTGCGCATCTGAAGATTTGGGTAAGTATGACTCAGTTTATTCACTTGTGGGTATAGCTGGAGGAGTGGTCAAGGGGAAAAAACAAATAGCAAACTAATAGTGGGTGTGTGCTACAGGTCTGCTAACCTGAAGGATGAAGAGGAGACTGATCTCCTCTCACAGATAGAAATGGTGTTGAAGCTGGCAATGTTATTAACATAGTGGACTTCAATTCAGATATTGACTGGGCACACGGAACTGCTAAGACACATAGGGCTCATAATTTCTTGAATATTTTGCAGGACAATTTCATGTGTCAGTTGGTGGATGCACCAACTAGAGATAATGTACTGCTTGACCGACTAATTACAAATAACACAGAGCTGATTGCAGATGTAGAAGTAAGAGATAACATGGGAAACAGCAATCACGGGGTAATTATATTCACCATAAATTATAGGAAAATAAGACACAATGTTGGGAAAAGAACATTACATTTCAAGAGAGCCAACTTTACTAAATTGCACTCCATACTTCACAATATTAAATGGGAGGATATTCTATATACAAAAAGCATAGAGGAAAAGTGGGGTAATTTAAGAACATATTAATTAATGCATCAGCCAGTGTATTCCAATGAGCAACAAGTATAAAAGAACATATCAAAACAGAGTTCCTCCAACTTTTACAAGGTGATCTTAAACTAAAGACCACTCCTCCACACCTTGTTTTTGGATATTTACTTATTTATTTTCCTTACCTACCTTTTTAGAAAGAATACATTTACTCCCGTCCTAGCCCAGCCATGGCGAGCGCTCCTCCTTCTCCCCCACTGCCTTCTGGGACCTGTGTGTGTCCCAGATGATGAGCTGGCCATTCACAAACAGTTGTGCATCTCAAGCTTGCGCAGTAGGAAACCGGCTGTGAAGCCTGAAGGTTTCCCTTAGTAGGAATCAGCCCTGGGGAGCTGACATCACATGCTCCCTGGACAGGTAAGTGTCCTCATGAAAAGTCAGGAGCTACAGTACTTGTAGCTGCCGACTTCTAAAAATTTTTTTTTTGTGGCTGGAACTCTGATTTAAAGAGAAAAGAGGACATGAGGAGGACATTGTGAGTAATCCAACATTAGAATGCAATAAGAAATGTAAGAGTGCGATCAGGGCAGCAAAAATATACCACAAGAGACACATGGTGGAGGAGTGTAAAAAAAAAACTCGAACATTTTTTATATATATTTAGTGTAAAATGGCAAAGCCAGAGAATAATGACCCCATTAAAGGATAGTCAGGGGAATTTGGATACAAGTGTGTCAGAAACCATGAATCAGACCGAGACAGAAGTACGGTTAAATCACACTTGTTCCCTGGCTTCCTGACTTTCTGGCTTGTCTGACTATTCATTACGGTTACCAAACGTAAACAGCATAGTGGAACAGCAAGCAAGATCTGGAGCTAGAGGGAATGTCAGCCAAGCAAGTCTTTAACAGGAATGCAGTCTCTGTGATGTTGACCATGGCGAAGGCAGAGATCATCTGGGCTGGATGGCTTAAGTAGGCAGGACAGACGGGCAGGATATAATCAACAGGTGAGTCAGTGTGGAGAGATAGGAGCTGGCAATTAGCCAACAGCTGAGCGGCCAGCTCAGAGATGGAAGGGCTGAGCCCAGCCCTGGCAGTACCCCCTTCTCAATGACCCCTCCCCCTCGGAGGACAAGCAGGCTTGAGGGGAAAATGTCTATGGAAATCAAGGGGGGGACAGGGGCATGTACGTCCGAGGATGAGACCCAAGAGCGTTCCTCTGGACTGTACCCTTTCCAATGCACCAGGTACTTTATGCGCCCATGGAACCTATGGGAGTCAACAATGGACTGTACTTCATACTCCTCATGGTTCTCAACCTGTATAAGGTAAGGATGAGGCACCGAGGTGGTAAAGCGGTTGCAGACCAAAGGTTTTAAGGAGACATTAAATAAATTTGAGATACACATATTAGAAGGAAGGTCTAATGCGTAAGCCACTGGGATAATCCTGCAAAGAATACAGAAAGGCCCAATAAACCAAGGTGCGAACTTCAGAGAGGGAAAATGAAGTTGGAGCTTGTGAGATGACAGCCAGACCCTGTCCCCAACCTGCTAGGAAGGCACAGGCAGGTGTCTGCAGTCAGCATGGAGTCTGTACCTATCATTAGCATGTTGCAAAGCCTCCTGGACTTGTGCCCAAGTAGAACGAAGACCATGAAGATGCTCCTCTAACGCAGGAATACTCTGTGAAACAAATGAGTCAGGCAACATGGAAGGTTCGAAACCATAGTTCGTCATAAACGGGGACAATATGGATGCAGAATTCAAGGCACTATTGTGAGCAAACTCCGCCCACAGTAAGAGGTCTGACCAGTTGTTACGATGGTCAGAAATATAGCAACGTAGGAAATTCTCCAAGGACTGATTCGCTCGTTCTGCGGCCCCATTAGACTGCGGATGATACTCAGAGGAGAAAGCAAGCTGAATTCCCAACTGTGCACAAAAGGCTCGCCAGAACCGGGACACAAACTGTCTACCCCTGTCCTAGACAATAACCTTGGGTAGCCCATGAAAGTGAAAGATCTCCCGATCACAAATGGAAGCCAGTTCCTTAGAAGTGGGCAACTTTTAAAGTGGAATATAATGAGACATTTTCAAAAACCGGTCAACCACCATAGGGATAAATGTGTTGCCCTGGGAGTTGGGTAACTCCACAATGAAATCCATAGACAGGTAGGCCCAGGGCCTCTCTCCATTGGGTATGAAGTGAGACTGGTGTGAACCGTAGCCAGAATATGATCAGGAGGAATCACAAGAACTGGAACCGACTATCTTGCAAGTGGAGGAAAATTGTTGTGGCAAAGCATCAGCCCTTACATTCTTAGTACCAGGTAAGAATGAGACAATGTAATTGAAACTAGACAGGAAAAAAGCCCATTGAGCCCTTCTGGGAGAGAGCCATTTAGCCTCAGACAAGAATGTGAGATTCTTATGGTCAGTTAGAATGAGAACCAGCACAGTAGGGCCTTCGAGGAGATGTCTCCATTCTTTCAGGGCTAAAATCATCGCTAATAGCTCTCTGTCACCAGTCTTGTAATTGCAATCCGCAGGTGACAATTTCTTGGAAAAGTAGCCACAAGGATGCATAACGCTCTCAGAGGTAGGACGTTGAGACAGAAGGGCGCCAACTCCAGTCTCAGAAGCATCAGCCTCAAGGATAAAAGGTAACTTAGGATCAGGATGTGCCAACACAGGAGCAGAAACAAAGACAGCCTTGAGACTCGCAAAGGCCTTAATGGAGACCAACTCTGTGGGTTACCGTCCTTTCTGGTCATATCAGTCAGGGGCTTGACCAGAGATGAAAAGTTACGAATAAACTTCCAATAATAGTTGGCAAAGACAAGAAAACGCTGCAGAGGATGTAAACCTACGGGTCGGGCCACTGTAGGACTGCTGAAAGTATCTCTGGGTCCTTTGAAAAAACTGCAGTGGAAATGACATAACCCGGGAATTTATTCTGTTCACGACGGAATTCGCACTTCTCCAATTTACAATAGAGATTGTTCTCTCTTAGTTTCTGAAGCACACAACAGACATCTGTGTGGTGGCTCTCCAATGACTTGGAAAATATGAGGATATCGTCGATATAAACCACCACACATAACTGCCACAAATCTCAGAGGACATTGTTAATAAATTCCTGGAAAACTGCCGGGGCGTTACAAAGGCCGAAAAGCATTACGAGGTACTATATCTGTTGGTACCACGAATAGACACACGAACACCATTGCAATGGGTTGACAAATTTACTTACCTGGGAATCCGTACAGGGGGTACCAATGCTGACTACCTTGAAAAGAATGTTCACCCACCGCTGTCTCAACTTGCTTGCAGGTGCGCTACCTGGTGAACACTCCCCTTGACACCAGTTAGGTGGGTGAACCTCCATAAAATGGTGTACTTACCAAAATTCCTTTTTTTTCGTAACACCCCGACCCTTATTCCCAAATCTTTTTTTCAACGGTTGGATGAGGTGGTGGCGCCTTTTGTCTGGGTTGGGCGCACCGCATGGGTGGCTCAGAATACCCTTCAACTCCCGTTATCTAGTGGTGGATTGGCACTTCCGAATTTCCAATTGTACTATTGGGTGGCGGTGCTGGTAACTGTGCAGTGGTGGTTCTCTCAGTTTAGACAGAACCCTGCAGTTACTAGAGGAGTCCCTTTTAGGCTCTTACGCAGCCCTGATTAACCTTGTGTTTTGAGGACCTAGGGCTCACCCAGCTGTGACAGGTCCTATGTGAGCTACGATCAAGGTCTGGATTCAAGTTTGGGCCATATATAGGAAGCCTTCCCAATTCTTCCCTTATACCCCCTTCTGGGGGAATCCTACTCTCCCTCACTTCTCACTTATGTACACTTCCTGATCCTTACCTCTGGGCTAAAAGGGGAATAAATAATTTGAAACATGTTTTTTCGGATGGTAGGCCCCTGCTGTTTCAGGCCCTGTGGCAAACATACTTGTTGCCTAAATCAGTTTCACTATTGGCAATTAAGACATGCTCTTGGATCCCAAATTCCAGATCCTGTTGTTCTGGAGTCCAATCCCGTAGAGTGCCTTCTGACCTCTAAAGAGATGGGGAAACCCTTGTCCTCCTTTTACCTCGGCTTGTCTGTAACCTATGACACGAAATCTACTATTTGTCAGATGGTGTGTGGATATCCCCACCCTTACTGAAGACGAGTGGGAAGGATGTGTGTCTCTCTACATGACACCTATGATTTCAGCTAGAGACAGATTCATACAATTCAAATTCCTGCAAAGGGCATATTATAATCCTAAACGATTGGCCACTATTTATTCTCAGGTTGACCCCAAGTGCACTAGGTGCGGCGCTGAACCTGGTACCTTTTGGCATGTGGTCTGGTCCTGCCCTAGGCTTCGCCCCTATGGTTGACACTTTGAGTGATTTAAGTAGTGTTGTGGTACCCTTAGACCCCCTTGTTTTGCTACTGAGTTATATGGAGAATATTGAAGGAGCTATAGATAGATATAGATATACTAAGCTCTGCCTTACTTTTACCCTCTTTTATGCGAGAAGGGAGATCATCCCGAGATGGAAGTCTGCCGACCCTCCTTCTCATGCTTCTTGGCCGAAGGCTGTTAGTTCAGTGATACCATTATAAAAGATAACGGGAGCAGAAATTGTCCTAAAAAGTTTGACAAAACATGGTCCAATTCGATCAATGCATATGGTAAGGACTAGGGATGAGCTCAGGCGTGTTCGCATGGTCCACCTGCAGAGCCCGCCAGGAAGTCGGTGCACCGCTGCGCTAATCACAGGCAGTGAGACATTGCCCTGATGCGCGGCTGCAGAGATCGGGCAATGTCTCACTGCCTGTGATTAGCACAGCACTGTGCCGACTTCCTAGTGGGCTCTGCACGTGGACCATGCGAACACGCCAGAGCTCATCCCTAGTCAGGACCCTTGGATGGATTTTTTTTTTTTTTTCCATAAAGATTTTATTGAGGATTGCAAAAAAATAACAGGACCAGATCGTCACAAATAAACAGGTACAGTGCACAAGACAATCAGCAAGAAAAGAACACGTCAAAGGAGGGGCCAAAAGGAACCTCCTAGGAGTACCAAGCAAAAGAATGGGCGGAGAAGTCTGTTCCAACAGCTATATCGGATTTACGCTAAGTCTTACTATGGTAGATTCTCAATGGTGGGGGGGAGGCGACTCGGGTGGCTACCAGCGCTCACCCGAGACGCCCTAGAGTAGAAATCCGGGCCAAAGGGTGGGGCAAAGAGAGGCGTCGGAAACCGGGCAACAGACACGTCAACAGGGGAGGGGAAGGGTAATGGGGAAAGGAGGGGGGGGGGAACAGGGACGGGTGGGAGAAGGGAGAGGAAGGAAGAGAGGGAGGACAAGCGAAAGGAAAAGAGTAAGAAGAAGGGAAAAGAAGAAGAAGAAGAAAAAGAAAAAAAAGGGGGGGGATGTGGCCCCCCGCCTCAAGACCCCGAGGGGCAAAAAGGATGAATAGCAGGGCTCTAGGTGAGAGTCAATGCTTAATCTGGGGGAACATGTTGTTTAAATTCAGGGGTGAGTATTTCTCCATTCTCTCTTGGGAGATGTGAATCAACTCTTCCATGCCACCAATCCTGGAGATGGTCGCGAACCATTCGCCCAAAGTTGGGGCGCGGGTGGTCCGCCAATGTCTAGGAATACACAATCTTGCAGCGTTGACCATGTGCATGGCCAGGGATTTGAAATAGGCTCTCTGGGAAAGGGACGTGTGATGGAGGAGAAATTGTGCCGGTGTGAAGTCAAGATCAAAGGTGGTGACTGCTAGGATGAGTCTGTGAACTTCCCTCCAGAAAGGTTGGATGCCCGGACATGCCCACCATAGATGTAACACCGTCCCAACGTCGGCGTTACATCTCCAGCAAACATTCGGGATGGCAGGGGAAAATTTATGGAGGCGGGATGGAGTCCTATACCATCTAGTGAGAATTTTATATCCGTTCTCCTGAATGGCTACATTCAGTGAACCACCGTGAGCGTACTCATGGACTCTAGTCCATTCAGCCGGTGTTAAGGGGGTCGACAGATCTCTGTGCCAGGAGGATTGTGACGGAGATAGGGTCGAGGCGCCCGGGTCTGAGACGAGGGCATATAGGAGGGAGACGAGGTGCTTTTGGGGCGTCTTGCGGTTGCACAAGTCCTCAAACGGGGTGAGTGGTCTTGTCCAGTCTTCCAGGGAGGCCTGGGTAGAGAGGAAGTGGCGAACCTGACGGTAAGTCCAGAACGAGAAGGAGGAGGATTTCGAGAGGCTACGAAGAGTATCCAAAGAGGCGATCCTGCCCCCTGGGTAAAAGTGTGAGGCAAGGACATCCTCAAAGGGCCAGTCCTGCCGAAGAAAGTTGGGCGAATTTCCAGGGGGAAAGTCAGGGTTGCATCGCAGTGTGGTTAAGGGGCCTGGGGACGGCGCAATAGGTACGGAGGCGGAAGTTTTCTTGCATAACATCAAGGAAGTGTAGATAAATGGGTGTGTGGCCAGAGAATGTGGCCATTGTTTCGGGAGTAGCCAGGGAAGGAGGTGGATGGGGACAGGGGAGAAGGCGTTTTCCAAAGATACCCACAATTTTTCAAGCGGGTGGATATTCCAGTCTGCTATCCTGGTGAGATGGCAGGCTACATAGTACTTGTATAGGTCCGGGAGGGCAATACCTCCTTTAGGTTTGGGCAGTGTAAGTCTGGAGTATTTGATCCTCGGGGGGGAATCTTTCCATAGAAAGGCCGAGCAGACCCTCCGATAGGAGGAGAAGAAGCTGCCGGGTAAGGCCATAGGGATGGTTTGGATCAGGTACAGGAAGCGAGGTAAGATAATCATTTTAAGAAGGGCTGCTCGGCCGAACCAGGACACGTTAAGGCGATTCCACTCCTTAAGATAGGTTTGGGTGTGGGCCAGGGCCGCGTGAAAGTTGAGGGAAAAGAGGTCAGAGAGGTGATGTGGGATTTTAATACCTAGATACGAGATAGCGGTACGTTCCCAATAGAAGGGAAAGGCGGCTTGACAATGAGCTACTTCCTGGGAGGGCAGGGTGACATTTAGGGCCTGAGACTTGGAGTAGTTGATCCTGAGGTTGGAAATCTTTCCGAAAGCCTCCAAGTCACGAAGGAGCGATGGGAGAGAAGTGCGCGGTGCGGTCAGAGAGAGCAAAATGTCGTCTGCAAAGGCCGAGACCTTAAACTCCCTCCCCTTCACCAGGACCCCCCTGATGTCCGGGTTCGCTCTGAGTTTATTCAAGAGGGGCTCTAAAGTGAGAATGTATATCAGTGGAGAGAGGGGGCAACCCTGACAAGTGCCGTTGGTAATAGGGAAGGCGTCCGATAGGTGGCCATTGACTCTCACCGCCGCGGTGGGGCCGGGGTACAGGGCCATTATAGAGGCGAGCATGCGGTCACCCAAGCCCACCGCTGCTAAGACTGCTCGCATGTAGTCCCAGGCCACTCTATCGAACGCCTTCTCGGCGTCTAGAGAGAGAAAAAAGCCAGGAGTTTTAGAAGAAGTGAGCCAATGGTGTAGGTTCAAGGCACGGATGGTGTTATCCCGGGCCCCCCTGCCCGGGACAAAGCCCACCTGGTCATTGAGAATTAGATTAGGGATCAGAGGTAGCAGTCTGTTGGCTAGGATTTTGGCATATATTTTAATGTCAACATTCAACAGTGATATTGGCCTATAGTTTGCTACCAGGAGCGGATCTTTACCCTCCTTGGGTATTACGGCGATGTGGGCCTTTAACATCTGATCTGGTCGCACTTGGGGGTCAGCTAAGGCGTTGAACGTGTGTAGGAGGTAAGGGGAGAGAGTGTCCAAGAAAGATTTGTAATATTGGAGGGAGAACCCGTCAGGCCCCGGGCTTTTGCCGACCTTCATCTGCTTCAGCGCGGTGTCTAACTCAAGGGGGGAAAACCGTGCCTCCAGGGATTGAGCACACAGGGAGGAGATGGGCTTGGGACTGTGTAATGAGAGAAAGTCCGCGATAATAGCATCGTGGGCCGCTCGTGCGGATTGGGAGTGGCGGGGTGACTGAAGGTTATATAGTTTGGTGTAAAAATTCTCAAATTCTTTCGCAATGTCCCCATTTTTGGTAAGTAATGAGCCCGTGGGGCTGCGCAGGTTATGGACAGTGGGAGATAGTTTGGCTGATTGAACCGAGAGAGCCAGGAGGCGGCCACACTTGTTGCCATGCTCATAGAAGACCCTTTGGCCTAGAACATATTGCCTTTTAGTGCGTTTGCCCAACTCGTCTGCGAGCAAAGCTCGGGTGTGGATCAGGTCTTGGAGAGTAGCCTGGGCTTGTGATTGTTTATGGGACAGTTCCAACGCCTTTAGCTTTGTCAAGAGGGTAGACACACGTTCCTGATGTAGTTTTTTGGCTTGTGAGGAAATAGCCATCAGTTCCCTTCTGATCACACACTTGTGGGCCTCCCAAAGAGAAACCGGGGAGGCAACGGACCCCGAGTTCTCCTGGAAGAACAGCCGAATACTCGAGCGAATACGTTCCAGGGCGAGGGGGTCTTTGAGCAGAGATGGGTTAAAGCGCCATATTTTTGTTTTGGGGCAGGATTCGGGGAAAGAGAGTGTGAGGGTGATAGGGTGATGATCAGAGAGGAACATGGGCTCAATGGAGGAGTGCTGAAGGAGGGGGAGGTCCTTCTGAGACAAAAAAAAGAAATCTATTCTGGAATATTTTTGGTGGGGGGCCGAGAAAAATGTATAATCTTTGGAGGAGGGGTAGAGAGTGCGCCAAGCGTCGTGAAGTGATAAGGCTTGGAGATGGGATTTGATCTGATGCAGGGCTTTGTAAGTCAGCGAGGACGTCCCAGTGGACGTATCCAGTAAAGGATTCAGGGGTACATTGAAGTCCCCAGCTAGGAGAAGCAGTCTGCTCTGGAAGGAGGATAGTAGGGCACAGGTTGTACGGAAGAAAGTTACCTGGTGTTCATTTGCGCAATAGATGTTGGCCAACGTAATCGGTGTAGACGCGTAGGTGCCCTTAAGGAAGACATACCTGCCCTCCGGGTCTATCAAGGAATCGGTCAGATGAAAGTTAGCGTGCTTGGAGACAAGGACAGACACACCCCCTCGTTTTTGCTGCAGGATTGGTGGCATGGAAGGCCGTCTTGTAGACATGGTTCGAGAGTGCAGGAATGGCATCAGAGCGAAAGTGCGTCTCCTGCAAGAAAATAAAAAGTGCTTTGAATTTGGTTAAAGAGGAGAGTACTTGAGACCTCTTTTCCGGCAGGTTGAGCCCCTTCACGTTAAGGGAAACACATTTCAGTTGCAGAGGAGCGCTAGTCGGGGAGGTAGACTGCATCGTAAGGGACTGGGCAGGTATAGAGGTTATTCACCGGGATCTCAGATGCAAAAGCCTACACAGGGGAATGTGAAGCGGGGGGCCACACCCCCAGGGGAGAGCAAGGAGGAGGGTAGAGAGCGGGGCGGAAATAGTAGAGGAGAAATAGGGGGAGAAGGGTATGGGGGCAAATCAGGGGAGGAAAAAGGCAAGGGATCGGAAAAAGAGGAAGCGTATAGGGGAAGGAGGGGTGGGTGAGGGTAAGGGTAGGGAATCGGGGGAACAGAAAACCAGAGGTAGGACTAGTCCAGCTGTCTACCTAGAGGGACGGGTGGTGAAACCTGGTGTGTCAGCCTGGTCTCAAAGAGACTGCTGTGTGGGGACTATAGAACAGACGAGGACCACATGACGGCCGCGATCCGGGGGATCTAGATAAGTAAATGAGGGACCTCACCCATTCTGAGGAGGGACCAGGCGTATAGGGGAGCCTACCAAAGGAAAGGAACCTGGAAAAAAAGGCATGTTGTTAGATAATATTAGCTAAACTGTAAAACAATAGAGAACCGTGACTAATCATAGGAAAACGAGCCATGTGTCGCAGAGCCTATACAGTGAAACCAAAGTACACAAAGAACATTGCAACTGAACATGAACAAAGCATTCTCGACATCAGGAAATTGGCCTAGGGTGGGGAGGCCTGAGAGAAGTCTTGGTCGAGTACCTCACCCTCCTTGGAGAGGGATTGGGGGGGGAGGGGAGGAGGGGAGGAGGGAGGGGGGAAAGGGGAGGGGGGGAAGGAGGGAGGGGGGAAAGGGGAGGGGGGGAAGGGGGGGAAGTGGAGGAAGGGATATGGAAAGGGAAGAGGAGAGCAGCAGATGAGAATAAGGGCAGCCTCGGGGGCAAATGCACAACTTAAAAATTTCAACCAGTGAGACAATGACATACAGTTACAGTTATATGAGAGAGCAAGAAGATCATAAATTTGTGTCTTCCCAACATCCATCCAAATAAGAAGGGGGCATATAGGTGGGCATTTCGGCTGCAGGAGGGAGGGGGGGAGAAGCCTTACCCCACGGAAAAAGTGGGACAAGCCAAGTTCCAAAATCTCCCGGGGCAAAAAGGATGGCAGTCAACGGGGGTTTGCAGCATACATCCATAGAGAAGGCACTGGGGGGGAAAAAGGGAGATCCGGGTGTAGGGCTAGGATAGGATGAAGAAAACCTCATGAATATAGGTATCCTCCTGGAGTGCGAGGGTATTTCCACAGAAAAAGTTCGGTGAATTCTAGGCAATGCCGGTCATCGCCCAGACGACAGTGGGGCTGGAGAGACTCCCGTTAGTGTGGGCACCCCACATTCCGGGGGTGAGAAGGGCTGTCACTGTGTGTCGCGGGGCGACGAGAGGTAACATATGGAAGTCTCGAAAGTCACAGGGGAGCGTGGTGGGTGGCGGCATAAAATGGACGGCCGCAGCCAGCGTTACAGGGAAGGGGGGGGGGTAGCAGGACAAGCAAGGAAAGTCTCAGGGACGGGGACAGAAGGGAAGTGGGGAGAGGTACTCACACTCAGCGGGACTCCGACAGCTACTGCACCTCTCAGTCCTCCAGGGCCCCACCCCGTATTAGCGGGGGTGAGGGGCTTCGTTGGCGCAGGTCTCGGCGCAGCGAGCGAGCGTTAGGAGACATCGGGCCAGGTCGACGATGGCGAGACCTCTGGCGAGCGGCTTTCGGCGATGGGTTGAGAGAGACAGGACGCCAGGGTTCCGTCGGAAAGAAGATTGCGTACCAGTCCGGGAGCTCGACGTGTGGAAGGTCGAGTTGGTCGCAGAAGGCCGGAAGATCCTCTGGGGTGCGGAGGAGAGCAGAGCGCCCCCTGGCGGAGGCAGATAGGCCGAAAGGAAACCTCCAGCGGTATTGAATATTTCTGGAACGTAGGGCCTCCAGCAACGGTCGGAGCGCCTTCCTATTCTGGAGAGTGATCTGCGATAGATCTTGGAAGAGTTTCACCTCTGCCCCATTAAACAAGATACGGCCCTTCATGCGCACTTTACCAAGGATTTCTTCCTTGAGAGGAAAGTTCACAATCGCGCAAATAATGTCCCTGGGTGGTTCAGAGTCCCTGGGTGGGGGGCGGAGGGCGCGATGAGCTCTTTCCATGTCAATGGGGGAGTCAGCCGGGCGCTCCATGAGGTCATTGAATATGGCACACAGGGTGGATTGAATGGCATCCGGCTCAATGGTTTCGGGGACACCCCGCACCCTGATGTTGTGCCGCCGTCCGCGGTTGTCCAGGTCCTCGACGTGCCTGTGGAGCTCAAATACCTGGGAGAGCTGGGAGTCATAGGCAGATTGCACCTGGCGAATGGCCGCGGCGTGGGTCTGGGTGGT
The DNA here is from genome assembly GCF_037356315.1 of Lithobates pipiens. NCBI lineage: Eukaryota > Metazoa > Chordata > Amphibia > Anura > Ranidae > Lithobates > Lithobates pipiens. The sequence goes on from NW_027507789.1 coordinate 160,907,385, forward strand.
CTGTTCCACGCTGTCCATGCGGTGGGCCACAGCCAACAAGTCCGCCTTGAGGTCTGCGATTGCCGCGGTCACCGTGCATTTGATGTCTTGAGCGACTTTCTCCAGGTCGAAGAGGCTCGGGGGGTGGGCCCCCCCAGGGCTGGGCGCGGAAGCACCAGGCATGTGGACCGGTGGGGATCCGTCAGGCGAGGCCGGGGATTGGGCCTGCGGAGGATTGTGGGCCTGGTGTTTCTGTGACCGGAATATCTCCAGGATGTGCCTCCCCTGTAAGGTCCTGGACTCCTTAGGGGTGCGGGAGGTGGACGAGCTCCTGGTAGACCTGTGCATAGCAGGGAAAGGTGGTAGGCTCCCGTATGAGCAGGTAAGGTATCCCCGGAACGCGGGAGCTCACCAGTTAGGCATCCATCACGGTCTCCGTCCAGGCCACGCCCGGGGATGGATTTTTAACTTCCAAGTGATTTTCTCCTTGACAAACTCCTGACTCCCTCCCCCCGCCCTGCTCCCTCCCTCATGGTCCCCTTCTACACCTGTCCCCATTTCTATTTGTATTCCTAACCATGGAATGTCAATGAGATAGTGCTTATATTTCCTAGCGGATAATACCTGTTTCCCACATCATGTTATATTTGATGCACTGGTACTGCTGCATTGCATGCTGATTGTGACATACATATTTTTGGTGCTTTATATATTCTTTCTCTATGGTTCATTACTGTGAAATGTTTTCTAATTTTTTTTTCTATTGTAATGCCTTTTTGTTTAAAAAAAAAAAAATTCTGTTAAAAAATAAATAAGAAAACAATGTCCCCTGATGTAGATCCATTGTCAATCACGATGCCCGCTGAACCCGGATCCCATAAAAAAGGAAAAAAAGCTCCGCCCACGACAAAGGTTACCACCGTCTGCCTACTCCACCGTGTGACAGTTCTTAGGCAAGATGTGGGGCCACCTGGCAACGTTACCTGGTGGCAACCCCCCTTGTGATGTCATTGACCCAGCATGCACCCAGATTCACCCCTCACCTATTTAAGAACTGTCACGTGGCAGAACAGGCAGTCAGTGGAGAACCTTCACCAAGGTCTTTTGGGTACATCGAGGCACACTTTTTTTTTATAAAGTAATTGTCAAAAGCCGTCAGTGTGTGTTTATTTTTGACACTATTTGGGTGAATGAGTAGGGGGTACAATGTACCCCCTACTCATTCACATGGGGGGCAGGATCTGGGTCTTCTGATCCCCTACCTGCAGCCCCCCACAACCACCAAACAGGGTTGAGGGGAAGAGGCCTTGTCCCCATCAACATGGGGACAAGGTGCTTCCCCCCATGTTGAGGTATGGTTCTTCCTGGTATGGTTTGAGGGGGTCTGCCAGGTTGCATGCTTGGATAAGGGTCTGGTGTGGATTGGGGGACCCCACACCATTTTTAACAAAAATTTGGGCATGGGGTTCACCTCAAAATCCATGCAAGACCTAACGGTCTGGTATTGGTACAGGGGGGACCCCACGCCATTTAAAAAAAAATGTTGGTGTGGGGTTCCCCTTAATATCCACACCAGACCCAAAGAGCCTGGCATGGATTGGGGGGGACCCATACGTAATTTTTTTTTTCTTAGTTTCTTTCATAGAATTTTGCAAATAAGTTTTTTTTTTCTCCCTCACTGATGAGGCTGCACTGATGGGCACTAATAGGCAGCACTGATGAGGCTGCAATGATTTGCGGAAATGATGGGTACTGATTGACAGCACTGATAGGCACTAATAGGCAGCACTGATAATCAAGACACTGATAATCATTACCCTGATTTTCAATGTAAAAGTCCCATCACATTGCCGGTTACTGTTTCGAAAAGGAATGCTGATAACCGGAAAGCGTATTTACATGTGATCAGCTGTGATTGAACACAGCTGATCACATGGTAAAGAGCCACTGTGTTTGACCCTTTACCCAATCTGTGTGGATATTCATGGACACCCTACCAGAACTAGACAAACATGCTGTAGCCATCTTTTGGCTTTAACACAGTCAGGAAGTGGTTAAATAACGTGCCTGGGTGATGCTGTGAACCTAACTATAAAGTGGTGTGTCTGCATGGTAAATGCCACCTGTTACTGTGATAGTGACATTTACAAAGAAAAAAAATGCACTTTAAATTACTGCTAAGTAACTGCTCCTTGCTTCAATCTGGGTCTTTCAGGGTCCTATTGTCAAATTTTTAGCAACAATTTTTTAACCTTAAATTATATGGGCAGCACAGTAGTGTAGTGGTTAGCACATTCACCTAGCAGCAAAAAGGGTTGCTGGTTTGAATCCCAACCGTGACACCATCTGCCTGGAGTTTGCATGTTCTGCCTGTGTGGGTTTCTTCCAGGTACTCTGGTTTCCTTCCACACTCAAGTTGATGGTGCTATATAAGTACCTGAAATAAATATGGACACTTAGACAACTGTTTGGCACTCTTCGTGTCCATTTCCCTTGGATTTTCAGGGAGGCCATTGCTCTTTGAATAGGGTGACAGTCCCCGGATTGAGGACACTGTCCTCGGATTGGATTTGAACAGGGGCTGGGGCAATTTCAAAGACAGTCAGTGCAGAATTAAAAAAAAAAAAAAAACAGAATTACTCCCCCCCCCCCCCCGCTCTGCCGCTCCTACTAGCTTAGGGGGTGGGGGTGTATTTTTTTCATTATCTGTGCCCCTTTCTGATGATCATGATCGGAGTGGAGAGAATATTTCTTCAGTTTCAGGTGCATGCCCCTTCCGCTCCTGCTCGCATGTTCTTCTACCTTGGCTCAAGTCCCGGCCAGCCACCTGCTCATCTCCTTGCCTTCCCTGGTGGCGTGATCTTCCTCTGCTCCCCACCCAGTGGTAGCCGAGGCCTGGAGAGTAGGACTTGACAGGCTGTGAGGAGACGGGCAGAGAGTCGCTAATTGCTGCCATTACTAGTTAAACAAAAATATGTCCCCGGATTTCATTTAACCACTAGAGACCCGCGCTATAGCCAAATGACGGCTACAGCGCGGACCTCCTTTGCCGGGACTACGTCTATTGACGTCGTCCCGTGCACGAGCGGCCTGCGCACCCCCTGAGGGGCGCGCGCGGCGCGCTCTGTGATCGGCGAGTCTATGAGACTCGCCTGATCACGGATCCGAGCAAGGGGTCGATCACGACCCCTTACCACGTGATCAGCTGTCAGCCAATGACAGCTGATCATGTCATACAACGGAGCCGGTAATCAGCTATTATTCCTCCTCGCGCTTACAGCGCGAGGAGAAAAAAAAAGAGCCGATCACCGGTAGCTGTGATCGGGACATCAGTCCCGATCACGGCCAGCTTACCAGTGCCCACCTGCCCCCCTCAGGAATAAATAAGTGCCCCCCGTAAGTGCCACCCAGCAGTGCCCATAGTGCCACCCAGCAGTGCCCACAGTGCCACACATCAGTGCCCACAGTGCCACCCATCAGTGCCCACAGTGCCACCCACAATCTGCTTCAACAACGGTGCTGCACCCCAGTGCCACATATCCATGCCCATCAGTGTCATCTACCAGTGCCCATCAGTGCCCAGCAGTGCCACCTATCAGAGCCACCTATCAGTGCCACCTATCAGTGCCCATCAGTCCCATCTATCAGTGGTACCTATCAGTGCCCCTTAGTGCCACCCATCCGTGCCACCCATCCGTGCCATCTTATCTGTGCCCATCTTTGCCCATCAGTGCCACCTTATCTGTGCCCATCAGTACTGCCTTATCTGTGCCTATCGGTGCCACCTTATCTGTGCCTATTAGTGCCGCCTTAACTATGCCTATCAGTGCCCACCAGTGCAGCCTATCAGTGCGCCTCATCCGCGCACTTCAATGAAGGAGAAAAATGACCTGTTTGCAAAATTTTATAACAAACTATTAAACATGATTTTTTTTTTTGTATCTTTTTTTGTTTGTTTAGCAAAAAATAAAACTCCCAGCTGTAATTAAATACCACCAAAAGAAAGCTCTATTTGTGGGAAAAAAATGATAAAAATTTCATTTGGGTACAGTGTTGTATGACCGCGCAATTGTCATTCAAAGTGCATCAGCGCTGAAAGCTGAAAATTGGTCTGGGCAGGAGGGGGGTTTAAGTGCCCAGTAAGCAAGTGGTTAAAAAAATCTGGTCACCTTATCCTTGAAGGCTTTCAAAGTGTGGTAGAGCTGCTGAAGATGTCATCCAGTCTAACTCACACCCCTTGATTGATGGAAAATAGATTCAAATTCAGTGCCTCTTGAAATTTAGGTGAAGGAATTTAACCTCTGCATTGTTATAATAAGGAGGTTAGCATTTCTGAGAGTTTAGTTCCTCTTCAAGGTCTATTGGTGTCGAGGACATTGTATGCACATAAGTAGGACACATGGTTACACGAATGGGTCCAGAGAGTAGTTATGAACGACTCATTCTCTAAATAGACTAAGGTTGTGCCCCAGGGTTTTGTTTTGTGATAATGCTGTTCAACCAGTTTATTTAAATAACAATATATAATTATTTAAATAACAATATATAATAGATGAGCATCTTAATGAGACACAATGTACAGGGATAGGGACAATTCTAGATATGCACACTCACTCAGGATGGACTGGTGTCTTTATTCAACCTTAGTAACTATGTAATTACCAAGCAACAGCTATTTACCAATATAGACACCAGAAATAAAAAGCTTTTACTCCCTTACCTTTCCTACTCCCCTACTGCCCTGTTTGTCTTCCAGAGCCCCCTGGAAATATCTAGTATTTCAAGGTATGGGTGAGCATCAGGGGCGTAACTATAGGGGGTGCAGCAGTCGCGACCGCAACTGAGCCCTGTTCTGCAGGGGGCCCATGCAGCCCCCTCTACATATGGCCGGCAGCAGCATAGGCAGCTAGGGGTACAAGTGCACCATGCACACGGGTGGCTGGAGGTGGAGGGTGACTGCGCTTTAGTTGTGCATTCCCCACATGACCTGTGTCCTCTCCTGCTCCATGCATTGCCGCTAAGTCCGATGTCTCTGTTCTCCCCAGCCAGAGTCCTGCCCCCCCCCCCGGCCCACACTGCACTGCATACTTCTCCCGGGTAAACAAACTTTAAGCACACAGATGCAGTGCAGCCCTATGAGAGCCGGCTCCCCGGAGGACACTGCAAGCTTGTCTGCCAGCCCCCCTCCTCCCCGTCATACACAGATGATGAAAGGTCTTTCTGGGAGATATGCTGATCACCCGTCCAGCACACTGGATGGAGCCCAGGCCAACATGGATGAGTGCGCGGCCTGCAGCTTGGTCATGGTGAGTGAGAGGACCCCATCCCCCACACACCATTACTTACCCCCTCCATCTCCCCCTGGGGACAGGGGCCCCTTCTCACGTGGGGACAGGGACCCCTTATCACCTGGGGGCAGTAACTTCATCTGCCCTGGAGAAAAGGACCTAATTTCTTCTGGGGACGGGGACCCCATCCTGCCTAGGGACAGTCCCCCAATGGGGCACCTAAAAATAAAAAAAAATAATAAAAAAACTACTGATGCCAGTGGTGGAACTACAGGGCTCACAAAGGTCATACCTGTGACCACGCCCTGGAGTTCCACTGCCGGACTCGGAGGGAAGGGCCCTGGCTGGGGTTCAGGGGGGCCCTTCATGGTTACTCGCATCGGGGCCCTGAAGGTTCTAGTTACGCCACTGGTGAGCATATGACACACTTTTTTGCTTGACCATCTGACTCAGGCCAACCCAGAACTTACACAAGGCCTTTTGTCCACTTCTGGAGATAAGGACCAACTAACTTCAAATCCAATACACACCACTCATAAGCCCGGCAAAGCATGTTAACAACCCTTCTGATGAAGTTCCCTCCCAGGGACGCAACACATAAGGGCGGAGTTATGGAGTTATGTCATCATACACGGCTGCTCAGCTTGGTTTGCAAGTGGTATGTATTGGATTCAAATTAACTGGTCCCGATCTCCAGGGAAGGGGGCGTGTACTTTTTTTGCTGGTTGTGGTCGTTATCTTATACTGTGTGAGTAAAATCGTTTTTTTAAACTTTTAAAAATAAAAGGTGGAGACAGGGGCGTAACTAGAAATCACAGGGCCCCATAGCAAAAATGTTGTATGGGCCTCCCCCCCACAAAAAAATTAACTACTGCCATTGAGCAACAGATTACCACATTCATGTGGCACAGTACCCAGGCATCAGCTTATATTAATTTCGAAACAACAAAACAAAAATTTGCCAATAAAATCTACAGGTTGCATTCAGTACATTATATTGTAAGTAAAGTCAAAAAAGTTTTTTCAAATTTTGCACTCCCACAACTAACACCCCAGGGCTTGTAGGGAAGAAGCCCTTGTCCCCATCTGCACGGGGACAAGGTGCTTTTCCAGGCACTGTGCAAAACAGATGACAGCCTGTCTCTCACTCCCTTCGTACCTCCTGTCCAGACTCCAGAGCCTCCTCATGTGCCGAAAACAATGTCCCTTCACAGGCACGCTCGAGCGTTCTGCCCCGCCCACTCCGCTCTCTGCTCCTGCCCCCTGCTGTATGCGGCTGCGTGTGTTGGGCCCCGCGAGTCTGGCTGTGTACCAGGAGGCTTAACAGTAAACTTACATTGCTCATCCCCACCGGGCATAGTTGCCAATATTGTAAAAAAAATTATAGGGACAATTTTTTTGTCTGTGGGTGAAGTCTTATTATAATTAGGGGCTGGCATTCATTTGTAGGTTTGGCCTAGTGGGGAAAGAAAAATGCGGAGCACAAAGTGCGCCATGGGGAAAATGGGCATGGTTTAAGAGTAATATTGGGCGTGGCTTAAAGGGGCATGAATCAAAGCGGGTGTGGTTAGAGTCTGAGATAAACGAGGGATGGAGGGAGAAACAAAGGAAGAAAGAAAGAGAGGGGGGAAGAAAAAAAAGAGGATTGGAGGGACTGCAGGCCCAGATCCTACACCATAATAGAAATATGTGTATTCCAGAAAGTTTAACAATAAGAAGATAAAGATACTCCAAACACCTGGTGTTAGAGCTTCAATCATCTCGTCACCATAGTTGTTATGGCGTCAGGGTGATTGAAGCGCATTATTTCTACATTGTAATATAAAATGAAATAGTTCAACTCACCATAATGCAGAATCAGAATCAGTGAGATCTCTGAGCATGTCACTTGCCACGTTACCTGCCACCAGATGCCCTCAGGTGTCCCCAGCGGAGTGCTTCCTTACATCTCAGGTATTCCCAGTGGAGTGCTTCCTTACATCTCAGGTGTCACCAGCAGAGTGCTTCCTTACACCTCAGGTGTCACTGTCCCCAGCCAGCGAAGTGCTTCCTTACATCTCAGGTGTCACTGTCCCCAGCCAGTGAAGTGTTTCCTTACATCTCAGGTGTCCCCAGCCAGCGGAGTGTTTCCTTACATCTCAGGTGTCACTGTCCCCAGCCAGTGGAGTGCTTCCTTACATCTCAGGTGTCCGACGGAGTGCTTTCTTACATTTCAGATGTCCCCAGTGGAGTGCTTCCTTATATCTCAGCTGTCCCCAGGGGAGTGCTTCCTTACATCTCAGATTTCCCCAGCGGAGTGCCTCCTTACATTTCAGGTGTCCCCAGTGGAGTGTTTCCTTACATCTCTGGTGTCACTGTCCCAAGCCAGCAGAGTGCTTCCTTACATCTCAGGTATCCCCAAAGGAGTGCTTCCTTACATCTCAGGTATCCTCAGCAGAGTGCCTCCTTACAGCGCCTTGCTACAATAGAAATTGAGCTGCGGCACTGCCCACCCTCCACCCCTTTCCACAACTGGCCACAGATGACAGACAGACCAGGGTGTCTAGTCTTCTGGAAAATGGTGGCCAGTGGAGGACCTCTAGCGACGGCGAAAAATCATGAAAAAAGGTGATATCTATTGGCAACTATGACCTAGCCGCACTCTGCTGCGGGCCCCATAGCGCCCGCGTGGGTTGCTATGGCGGTAGTTCTGCCACTGGGTGGTGACATTGAATTCTGTCCTCCCTGACATATAATAAAGCCTGCCATGTCCTCTTATAATCTTGTTGTCATCTCCAATTTGAGAAGATTCACAGATATTCAAGTGGTGGTGTTGGAAGTGATGGTCATGTAATTATAAGAGGAAAATCACTATCTAAAATTTTTTTACAATTTATGAAGGTTAAGGATTTGTTTTACTTTTATGCATTTTTATTTGATAGATTTTTTCACTACTTTTCTATGAAGATTTTGATAGACTTTTTAGTTGTGTCACATTATATGTATTTGTGTAATAGGTATATTAGCGCTGCACAGATTTTCAGAACAAGGGATTAATCAAGATTAGCACTTGTTCAGACATGTGGCCAGGGGGCAGTAAAAGCAGGCAGTTAAAGCAGAATTAATCCCTCAATTAAACAAACAAAAAAAGCTGACAGGCAGGGTTTTTATGACAGAAGAGACCCGCGCTAATAGGTGAAAACATATAAATAAATGAACATTCAGTGGGTAATCACTATTCAATGTGAACTCAGAAGTGAAGGATATGTATACAATCTATAAATCATCAAATACAAAAGCAATCTGTGAATCACCACAATGAAATCTAAATTTAATTATAACTAATACTTAACAGAGTCCATCAGTTGCAAGTGAGATGTGAAAAAAACTTGAATATTCAGACTGATTGACCAGATTCTGAACACCACGACAGACTAGTGAACCTCCACCGCATAAAATGCGTGCTTACCAGTGGCAAGCTTAATCGTGCTTGCGGCTATCAACTCGGCCAGGGCCTTTATCCAGGATTTGTTGAATTGTTAGCACACAATGACTCCTCAGTAGAAAATAGGCAGATCACCCTCACATCCGGACCAGGGCAATATGATGTTCAATGGTCATAAACATGAGCCAGGCAGGTACACCCAAAAAGGAAAAAACTAGTGTAAAATGTAACACACTAATTTATTTATATTAAAGGTTGCACTTACCGTATATACTCGAGTATAGGCCGACCCGAATATAAGCCGAGGCCCCCAATTTACCCCCAAAAAAACTGGCAAACTTATTGACTCGTGTATAAGCCGAGGGTGAGACATGCCTGTCCATCCCTGTGTGTGTGTCCGTCCATCCCTGTGTGTCCGTCCATCCCTGTGTGTCCGTCCATCCCTGTGTGTCCGTCCATCCCTGTGTGTCCGTCCATCCATCCCTGTGTGTGTGTGTGTCCATCCATCCATCCATCCCTGTGTGTGTGTGTCTCCATCCATCCATCCATCCATCCCTGTGTGTGTGTGTCTCCATCCATCCATCCATCCATCCCTGTGTGTGTGTGTGTGTCTCCATCCATCCATCCATCCATCCCTGTGTGTGTGTGTGTGTGTGTGTGTGTGTGTGTGTGTGTGTGTGTGTGTGTGTGTGTGTGTGTGTGTGTGTCCAGCCTACCTTTGTCCCGAGCCTCCGTCCCGTGCCTTGCCTCCTTGCCTCCGTCCCGTGCCGTGACTTGCCTCCTTGCATCCGTCCCGTGTCGTGCCGTGCCTTGCCGCCGCCGTCCCGTCCCGTCCCGTGCCGTGCCTTCCCTTGCCTCCGTCCCGTGCCCTCTTCGTCGGCGGCCATTGTAAAGTTCAAAAGCTGCGCCGCCGCCTTCGCCTGTGATAGGCGGAACACTGAATTTCCCAGCAGCCTGTGTTCCACCTATCACAGACGTCGTATCATCCTCGTCCGTAGTACGAGGATGATACGATGTCCGTGATAGGCGGAACACAGGCTGCTGGGAAATTCAGTGTTCCGCCTATCACAGGCGAAGGCGGAGCCGGAGGCGCGGCTTTTGAATAGAATGGCCGCTGTCTGTCTGCTCGACACGCTGATCGAGCGGGCAGACAGCGATGACTCGAGTATAAGCCGAGGGGGGCACTTTCAGCCTCAAAAAAGAGGCTGAAAATCTCGGCTTATACTCGAGTATATACGGTACATGAAAAACGTAAAAAAATAGCATCAATCGTAAAACAAGCCGGAAGGCTAGCGAACAGCCGTCCTACTGGTATCACAATGCGATGACATCAGCATGCCACTCCTCCCGACGTGCGTTTCTTCATAAACTGAGGTCTTCCAGGGGCACGGGTGACGCACTAACTCATTGTGCTAAATAGTACACAGGAAGAGCCAAGCGTCGATCTGAGTCTCAGGTGGCGGATCACAAAACTCCATATAGGAGACTAGCACATCACCCCCTACGCCAGTACTAACCTTCCGGACCACCTCACACAGATATACTGTGGCAAAAGGGCACATACAGGCAGATTAACGTACCTGTACATTGCCCTTTAAGAAGTGGCTTGCGGGCGCGCGTGCACCCGCCTGGAGCTCCGTGACCGCGGGTCCCGCAGACCCAATGTCCGCGGGGATACCCACGATCATCTCACGGTGAAGAAGAATGGGGAGATGCTAATGTAAACAAGCATCTCCCTGTTCTGCCTAGTGACACTGTCACTGATCTCTGCTCCCTGTAATCGGGAGCGCTCATCAGTGACGTGTCACACACAGCCCCTCCCCCCCCCCCACAGTTAGAATCACTCCCTAGGACACACTTAACCCCTACAGTGCCACCTAGGGGTTAACTCCTTCCCTGCCAGTGACATTTTTACCGTAATCAATGCAATTTTTTAGCATTGATCGCTGTATTAATGACAATGGTCCCAAAAATGTGTCAAAATTGTCCATGTGTCTGCCATAATGTCGCAGTCACGATAAAAATCACTGATCGCTGCCATTACTAGTAAAAAAAAAAAAAATATCAATAAAAATGCCATAAAACTATCCCCTATTTTGTAGACGCTATAACTTTTTCGCAAAACAATCAATAAATGCTTATTGCGTTTTTTTAACCAAAAATATGTAGAAGAATACGTATCGGCCTAAACTGAGTAAAAAAATTTTTTTAAAATATTTTTGGGGGATATTTATTATAGCAAAAAGTAAAAAATAACAAATTTTTTTCAAAATTGTTGCTATTTTTTTGTTTATAGCGCAAAAAATAAAAACTGCAGAGGTGATCAAATACCACCAAAAGAAAGCTCTTTTTGTGGGAAAAAAAAGACGTCAATTTTGTTTGGGAGCCATGTCGCATGACCGCGCAATTGTCAGTTAAAGCGACGCAGTGCGGAAGCGCAAAAAGTGCTCTGGTAAGGGTAAAGTCTTCCAGGGCTGAAGTGGTTAAAAAGGAAAGATTTAACCAAATAATAAAAACTGTTAAAAAGGTCTACCTAGATCAATCTCTAATGGGCAATTAGTAACTAATTATTAGTATACAGGGTATATCCACCCAGAATACATTACCTATCAAACTGTCAGTTACTACTATATTGAGGGCTTAGTCGCAATAGCAGGCTGACACACTAACAACAGGATAATGGAGAGAGGCCTGAATAAAAGCACAACTATTAGATGGTTATGGGTTACTCAAAAGCCATCCATAGAAACTCCCACCTATAAAAGGAAACAAAAAACAGAAAAGGGGCATAAGGGAATAAACTCAACACTGACCCCTAGTGTCAAAAATTAAATTAGGATAGGAGTAATTTACAACGCCTTGCCCTCATTTCCTCACTAGGCTGCTGCTACTTGCCAATTTGCCTGAAGGATCAGCAGCACTAGTACTGGCCCTCTGCTCCATATGAGACCCTTGCACCTCAACAACAGCAGAAGAATGGGGTCGGATACGCCTGACCTTGGCAGGGACCACAATTCCATCGTCAGTGCTATCTGTCAGGGTGCCGCTGCTGTCTACAGGTTCATATTCTGAGCCTGAATCTGACAGATGGGTGGTCTTCACTCTCATCAGTCGTGCTCAGAAACGACTGACTAGTGTACCTTCGATTGGACATTTTGGCCTCTAAATTTACTGGTACAACTAATGAGACTCACAGGAAAAAAGAGCACCTGATTGTCAACGACTGCTTCAAACGCTACCAAAAAAACTGGTAGCGTTCGCAGGGATCAGGCCTGACTCTGTGAAGGCTGCAGCTATGTGTTTAGTGTTTTGTAAGTGACAGTGATCGATTGATACTGCGCTTGGGTGAGATGGGCTGGGCAGGGGGGCTAAACGCAAGTGCTGGCAGGTATCTGGGCTGATCCTGCTAACGCTGCATTTTTGGGAACCCTAAAGTATTGGGGACGCTAATATAGTTCTGATCAGATCAAAGATATCGATCCGTTCAGATGCTATACTACTAAGGAAGGTGTATGCTGCGTGCGTGGGTGTTAGCACTACTGGTACTATTCTGACACTGCCTGGGCTGACGCAGACCCCAACTGACGCTAACACCTGATATCACCCGCCGGGTGATCAAGGGGTTAAACCTTTTATTAGGTAATGTATGGCGGATGCATTGTACCTTTATACCCAGTAGGTGGCACTGCAGTGTTATAATGTGTATTCTCTTTGGTAATAAAATAACAGGATTTATTGTCTGTATCTAAGTGTGTACTTGTATACTACTGCTTCCTGTTCATGTTTTTCCATTCTGTAAGACATGTAATATATTTCTCCATAAAAGTAAAGCCATCGCTGTATACCAAGAAGCATCCAGCACTTAATTGCAATAATCTGCACAATAGAAACACTCCTCGAATGAGGCATTGAGGTGTAACCTATATGGAGTTACACAGGAGAAGCAAAATAGGGGAGGCATAGATTGCAGACAAAAGCAGTGTACTTATCATAATCATCATCATCAGCAGTGTTCTTTTTCCACGCTTGCGGTATTCACAGGTGGTACATACATATACAGCCCCTTACCGTGACCAGTCATTTATATTACCTTCCACGAGTATGATTTGGACTGTATGAATGAGGATGTGGTGTCTAGATGCACTTTGGTATCTGAGACAACGTTGTCTTTTTTAAATTTAAGGAAGGTGGTGATGACCATATTTAATATGTTTTACTCGATTTATGTGTAGCGCCGGCTCCTGAAGAGCACATGCTATGTGTTTTTTTTCTATTTAAAATTCCTAAAGCCCCAGTTGGGTTTTAGGGTCAATTATACCAAATTATGGTTTCAGTACCAGTCTAGCTGGATTGCACTGGGTTCTGCTTGGCCACAGGTGGCGCTGTCACCACTGGCAAGTGTGAGAACACAGTTTAGCTAGGCGTATTGAGTGCCATTCTTTCTCAGAACCAGCCCAGTGGGAGTGTCATCTTGCTGTGCATTCTGGGAGAGGGTACTTAATGTACTGACATCACGTGCTTCTGGGTTTCGGTCCAGAAGATCTTTCTGTCTGTTTGGTCCTGGTCCTCCCGACCAGCCCCCATGGCCCCCATGGCCTGGGGTGCAGATCCATCCAATTCCGAGTCTCGGGGCTGGCTAGCCCGAGGCAAAGTAACTGGGAGGAGGATTCAAAGGTGGCCGTGTCCTGTCTCATCTGTGGAGAGGCCCAGCAACTGAGGAAGCAACCAGTGGAGGACTCTTCGGGAGAAGGCCACTCATAAGGCTGGCTTCTCAGAAAGAGCCTGGAGGCTCAGTTGAAAGACATCAAGTGAATCTACACTCATATGGTATCACCGGACCGGCTGCGAGATACTGGTACCGTTTGATAACTCTCTAAATGTACCTACATCCTTCAGTTACAGTCAAGTAGGTGGCAGAGACTTTATTCACAAGTGTTCTACATGCAAGTCTGTGGCAGAGACTTTGCTTTACTTAAACACTCTATCGGCTGCTAGGCCTAGTGAGAGGAGGTCTATCCGGTAGCTGTGAGAATCCAGTTGTGAGCAGAAAATCTCTGGATTTCTATAGAGAGAGACTTCCTACCTGAACTTCCTACCCAACCCTCTATCCTTCATTGAGAGACTGTTCTGTCTACTTGTTGTCCAATAAATATCCCAAAAGTGGATCCAGTGTCTGCAATTCTTTGGGCCATCTACCTCAGGAAACCCCTAGACGCACATGAGGTCAAGAAGGTAACGTTAAGCCCAATTAAACCAGCCGCTCCTTCAGGGGTCAGTGCTACATGTGTAATTCATAAAAGTTTTTGTATTTTCTTATTTTTTCCCCCCTTTTTTCATTATTTTGTATTGGTTCACTATACCCCAGAGGCTTGATGGTATGGTTATTTGACAGTTCTGTTTTCTAGTTCTGTCTTCTTTTTGGTATATGGTTTATTTTGCCATAGAGCCCCACTACAACCTGTTAGTGAGTTAGGTAAGTGATTTGATGGTACATAATGATACCTATATATATGTTCCCTTTCTCTATATATTTTTATGTTGACAATTTCCTTATCAATCTCAGCTCAGTGGTCAATCAGGTTTACACTTAAAGCCCCATACACACTATCAGATTTTCTGCTGATTTTTGTCTTTAGATTTACCAAAACCATGTAGTGCAAGGGCCTGCCTGATTGCATACAAATTGAAACTCCTAAGATTTGACCTCATATTATATGGTTTTGGTAAATCTGAAGGAAAAAATCAGCAGAAAATCTGATAGTGTGTATGGGGCTTAACACAATAAAGTATTTCTGTTGGCGGTGCGCAGTCTCACCTTTATCTTACTAGTGTTGGACATGTTGCACTCATATACTTAGTCAAGAAAGAGGCATAATGGCTTTTATAATTTTTTACTAAAGTATCAAAAAGCATTAAAGATGATCAGTTATATAATTCTACATGGATGGCCATACAGTATAATATCGTAATGCGAAAACATGGTAACCTGGCTGTAATCTGTTGTGGAAATTTTATGAAGATGTATTTTAATATGTATTGTCATAAGAGTCTCTTAGTGTTAGTTCTCTCGCAGCCCATTCTAAAGAGCTGACTGGGGCATACTGATGCTGGTTGAGATCTGTTGGATGTAGAGAAGTGTTTGCGGAATGGAGACATGTACGCCAGCTAAGGGCCCCTGTGCGATGCACAGAACGATAGTCTGCTGGGGGTGTGTTCGCTCTGCAAAGAAATTATCGGTTTAATGAGTGTGCGCTCGTGCCGCCCCATGTGTGCCTGATCAACATATTCGTGGCCCAATGAGCATACACCTGCCGATAATCTCTCGTCCACAAAGACAGTAGAATAGTCCGTGTATGAGTTGTTCTCTAGAACAACACAAAATAAGGATTCCTATCAGCAGAAATACAGGAGTCTCTTGGGTTGTTATGGTTAGAGACGGAGTCCATGTTTGAAAGCCATGTGGCTTCTAAAAACATGCATGCACCCTGTATCTGCTCAGACACGCCCATAAGACTCCTGTAGTCATCGGTCATTGATTGTTGTATTGTTTGTTGTATTTCCTGTGTTGCCATTCATATCCTGTGTTATATCCTTATTTGGTCATTTCCTGTGAGGTCAGAAACTGTGTAGGAGGTGATTTGGCTTTTGGAGGCAAACCCTCCAGTTTGGGACTTCCTGTTTATGTGTAAATAAAAGCAGATACATGGCTCATAAAGGTCAGTCATGCTGATGGAGCTGAGAACGTAAGCTGTGGTGGTGTCTCTTTACTTGGGGATGCAAGGGAACTGGAATGATAGGTAAGGTACATTATATCATTAGACGGAATGTGTGCTTAGGAGCAAAGGAGATATGGCTGTGTGCATAGTGTACAGCCAAATTTCCCAGACAATAGGGTTGCCACCTGTCCAGGATTCACCCGGACAGTTCAGGTTTGGCATCATGCGTCCGGGTTTCAGCCTGCCCGAAACCCAGACACATTATTCAGACTGGACTATGGCTTCCCAGAAGGGTTGCTGGCTGCAGTTTTCTAAGCTGAGAGTGTCTGTTACACTCTCTTTCACACTGCCCAAAGCCATTATTAACAATCCCCCCCCCCGCCCCCCCAAATACATGTACAGATGGGAGAGGAGCAAGGGCTCGATCTGCACCTCTTCCTCCAGTCCCCAGGGATGTGCCTCGGAAAAGGAAAGTGGGGGCTGGAAATTTAAAGTTCAGCAGCCTCAGAGACATCTGGATGAAAGGTGCTGACTGCCAAGGGGTAAGTGAGCTCACCATCCATCCCTGTTGGTGACTGAAGTCTCCCACCTTCTCTCTCCTGCCTCCAAGTACACTAAGGTAAAACAGGGTTCTCAGAGCACTTCTTACATCAGAGTTCTCCTTTACACCAAAGACACAGTGTTCCCCCTTACATCAGAGTCCTCTTCATACATCAGAGTTCTCAGTGTTCCCCCTTAGATCAGGGTTCCCAGAGCATCCCTCATGTCAGAGTCCCCAGAGTCCTCCCTTACATCAGAGTCTGCAGAATCCCCCCTTAGGCCGCGTACACACGCAGGGACTGTTCGCCCAACTTTGTCCGTCAAACAGTTTCAGCGGACAGTCCGCTCAAAATTAGCATGGACGGACTTGCCCACACACGACGAACGAACAGTCCGCTGAAACCGTGCGCGATGACGTGAACGGCACGTACGACGGGACTAGAAAACGACGTCCTATACACTGCAATGCAAACTTCGGCGTGTAAATCCTTTCTGAGCATGCGCGGAACTTAGTTTGACGAACAAGCCTACACACGAGGGGACTGTTCGCTGAAACAAAGTTTCAGCGGACAGTTTTTCGGAATTTCCGAAAAACTTTGTTCAGCAGACTGTCCGCTGAAACTGTCCGCTGAAAGCCCACACACGAGCGGACTGTCCGCCGAAACACTGTTCAGCGGACAAAGTTGAGCGAACAGTCCCCGCATGTGTACGCGGCCTTACAGTGAAAGGGAACTCTGCGAGTTCAAATGTAAAAGAAGAACTCTGTGGACTCTGATATAAATCAGGACTCTTGTTATTAACTTCATATGATTAGAAATGCTATTTAATAGCAAAATGCATGTATAGTTTATATAACAAAAACATTTAAAAATTCTGTGCGCCGCTAAAGTGTTCGGGTTTGACTTGAAGAAAAGTCAAACCCGAACGTTTGACTTGAAGAAAAGGTGGCAACCCTACCAGACAAATTGATCTAAAGTGCCACTAAAGTCCTCAATTATGTGCTCTTCAGGCCTAAAGCTGGCGAACAAAATGATTCCCCATCCACACAAGCAAGGTGGATAGAGGAATCTTCCCCACTGAGGCATACAATTCTGACAGTGGAGACTCTCTGCTGTCAGAATACCCTGATCAGCGGCTGTAGCTGCTGGTCGAGAATTTTCTTTTTAACAGAGTGGGAACACCAATAGATGGCTCAAAATTCGGCCAGTCCCTGTGATGTAGTCTGATTATGCCACAGTAAATCATAGCATATAAACCATACAAAAATGGCACATAGTCAAGTGAATAAAAAGTCCAAAAAAATAATAATGATGAATCTTGTGAACAAATTTTCTATTCAGGAGAAAAGTAGAACACCTTCACCACCTATGGATATCACCCAAAGGGCTCAATGAATGGGTGTCAGCTTACCAGATGTAGTTGACCTAATTAATGAAAAAAAGGTCAAATGAGCTTTAGCAAGATAATGCTTGCTGCAATGGAGAAGACTGTGGACTGCAATGAATCCCTCACACCGTTAGAAACTCCAAATGGAATATGAAAAAAATGTAGAGGAAACCAAATAGTGTAATCTTGTCTAATAAAAGTAGTAAAAACAAACAGGGCCAAGTGGCTGCTTACATTGATGGTGCCATCGCCCGGCACTGAGGCTGGAAGGCATCACAGGGTATGTGGATGGATGTCCCACAGTAATACACTGGGAGCCGGCGTGCGTTCCACCTACAACAGCAAACAGCCAGGCGGACCGCATATGATGTAATTGCTTGACCAAGTACTGCCTCTACATACATTTTGTTTAAAACGTCATCAGGAAGCTCTGATATTATTAACATAGAGGTTTTAGGCATTTTGGATGGCCATACTCACTAGTCAATGGGTTTCATACAATCCAGCTAGGCAGGCTGGTGCTTTTGTATTATTTATTTTAGTTTCTATTTTCTCAAATTTATTATACTACCAATTTGTTTCCTTCTACATAAAGATGGCCTAGGCAAGTGATGGCAAACCTTGGCACCC
This sequence comes from Lithobates pipiens, assembly GCF_037356315.1. Lineage (NCBI taxonomy): Eukaryota > Metazoa > Chordata > Amphibia > Anura > Ranidae > Lithobates > Lithobates pipiens. The sequence goes on from NW_027507789.1 coordinate 160,925,348, forward strand.
CAGATGTTTTGGAACTACATTACCCATGATGCTCTGGCAATCTGCGGTGTAGATGAACATCATGGGAAATGTAGTTTCAAAATTTCTGGGGTGCCAAGGTTCACCATCACTGGTCTAGGCTATAAGAAGATTGCCAAGACCCTAAACTGAGCTGCAGCACAGTGGCCAAGATCATACAACAGTTTAACAGGACAGGCTCCACTCAGAACAGACCTCGCCATTGTCAACCAAAGAATTTGAGTGCACGTGCTCAGTGTCATATCCAGAGGTTGTCTTTGGGAAATAGACGTATGAGTGCTGCCAGCATTGCAAGGGGTGGGGGGCCTGTCAGTGCACGGGCCATACGCTGCACACTGCATCAAATTAGTCTGCATGGCTGTTGTCCCAGAAGGAAGCCTCTACTAAAGAAAGCCCACAGACAGTTTGCTGAAGACAAGATTACTGGACATGGATTACTGGAACCATGACCTGGGGTCTAATGAGACCAAGATAAACTTATTTGGTTCAGATGGTGTCAAGCGTGTGTGGCGGCAACCAGATGAGCAGTACAAAGACAAGTGTGTCTTGCCTACAGTCAAGCATGGTGGTGGGAGTGTCATGGTCTGGGGCCACATGAGTGCTGTCGGCACTGGGAAGCTACAGTTCATTGAGGGAACCATGAATACCAACATGTACTGTAACATACTGAAGCAGAGCATAATCCCCTCCCTTCGGAGACTGGGACACAGAGCAGTATTGCAAAATGATAACAACCCCAAACACACCTCCAAGATGACCACTGCCTTGCTAAAGAAGCTGAGGGTAAAGGTGATGGACTGGCCAAGCATGTCTCCAGACCTAAACCTTATTAAGCATCTGTGGGGCATCCTCAAATGGAAGGTGGAGGAGCGCAAGGTTTATGATATCCACCAGCTCCATGATGTTGTCATGGAGTGGAAGAGGACTCCAGTGGCAACCTGTGAAGCTCTGGTGAACTCCATGCCAAGAGGGTTAAGGCAGTGCTGGAAAATAATGGTGACCACATAAAATATTGACACTTTGGGCCCAATTTGGACATTTTCACTTAGGGATGTACTCACTTTTGTTGCCAGTGGTTTAGACATTAATAGCCGTGTGTTGAGTGTTGAGGGGGCAGAAAATGTACGCTGTTAGGCTGGATTCACACCTATGCATTTTTTGTGCTTTTTGCATTTTTCAGCTTTGCACTACAGAACGTGTTCCATAGGAAACCATGTTAAATGGACTGTAGTGCAAATCTGCAAAATGCAAAAAGTACTAAAACTGCATAGGTGTGAATCCAGCCTTATACAAGCTGTACACTACTTTACATTGAAGCAAAGTGTCATTTCTTCAGTGTTAAATATAATAAAAGATATAATAAAATATTTACAAAAATGTGAGGGGTGTACTCACTTTTGTGAGATACTGTACTTCCACTGAAGTCTATAGCAACCAAAAACATGTGACTGAGTCAGAGAAGTTCTTGAACTTTGAGCTACAAGCTTCAAGCAACACGTAATCTTCTATTATATGATTAAAGGATTTTTTTTGTCAACTGTGATGAGCTGCTGACGCTTTGATACTTCCTATGTCCAAATCCGTTCTCCAGTCTGATGTAACTCCTGTTTAAAGCACATTCCAATGTCTTAATGCTGGGAAGTTATATATTGTCATATTTAGGTATGTGATTACGGTAATGGTATCTGCATACACTTTGATAAACGATCAACCTATTTTCCAATCCATAGGAAGAACCAATCTATAGTCAACAAGCCATACAATCGATATGCCACACACGGCAGAGTGGTTTTGATTGATAGTTAGGATGTGATTGTAACTTAGGATCATAAGTTAAGTTAACTACATTTGTTTCCACCGTGCAGTCTCATAATTGAATCAATCGAATGACAATCCTAAGAATGAACAAAGTATCACAAGGATTACACAACGTTCAATAAATTTCCACACATGGCTGATCAGTTTGATCAAACACAAATTGATCTGAACAGAAGTCGTGTCTATTTGGTTGTTTTAATCAAACCACACATCAATCGGATAATAAAATCCAAGCATGTTTGTCCACTCTTATGCCCTGTGCACACGGTCGGAAATTCCTACAGAAAAGGTCCGATCGGATTTTGTTGTCGGGAAATCCGATCGTGTGTGGGCTCTGGGATCAGAATTTTTAAGTCGGAAATTCCCACGGAAAACTTTTTTTGAGCAGGATCTAAAATTTTCCGACAACAAAATCCGTTCTGACTTTTTCCGATCGTTTGTAGAGAATTCCGATTGGACAAAGTGTCACGTGTGCTGAGATTAAATTACGAGACCAAAGCTATTGGCTACTAGCCTCTACGTAGTCCTGTCGTACGCAACAAACGTCATCACGTTCTAAACGATCATATTTTTCGACAACTTTGTCCAACCGTGTGCGTGCAACACAAGTTTCGGACAAAATCCGTCAGAAAAAATCTGACGGATTTTGTGGTCGGAATGTCCATCCGTGTGTATAGGGCATTAAACTCAAAGCGGTTGTAAAGGTTTAATTTCTTTTCCCTAAAATAATAAACATATTATACGTACCTACTGTAAGTGTAATGGTATTGCACAGTGTGGCCCCTAACCTCCTCTTCTGGGGTCCTCCTCCTCCTTTTCTGTGTGTACCCTGTAGCAAGCCATATGCTATGGGGGCACACGTTTGGGTGCGCTCCCAAGCCATGGTGTGTGTGTCCACAGCCCGACTCGGCCCCCACCCCTGCTCCCTTTTCACAGGACTTGCATACCTCCCAACATTGTGAGATGGGAATGAGGGACACCTTCTAACAAATGTATGTAGGCATAGGACACGCCTTCTGCCACACCCCCTTAAAGCGGTTGTAAACCCGCTGAAATTGTTTTTTTCTCACCTGCAAAGGAAAAGGTATAATGAGCTAGTATGCACCGCATACCAGCTCATTATGAAATACCTTAGAACGAGGCCCCGATATCTGGCCCAATCCACGCCGAGGGAGCTGACATGTTCCCTCTGCGTTTCTTCCGGGTATCACGGCTCCGGCGCTGTTTCTTCCCGGCAGGGTCCGGCGTCTGCCGGGCTTCCAGCCGAGAATCCCCTGTGCGAATGAGCCGCTGCAGTCAGCGGCTCATTGCAAGGGGGAAAGATTTTTTTTACCTACAGGTAAGCCTTATTATAGGCTTTCCTGTAGGTAAAAGTCAAAAAAGGACCTTACAACTACTTTAAGGCTGGTTCACACCGGAGCGATGCGGGAACGCCGCGAATCCGCGGCGTTTTCCCGCATCGCATGCCTCCCGCCGGCAGTTCACACTTCCCTATGCGGACTGCTGGGAGTGTCAGTGAAATGTTAATGACACCCCCAGATCAGTTCGCATATCACAGTGCGATCTGCAAACTCGGACAGGAATCGGATCGCATGGTGTGAACACCCATGCGATCCGATTCTGCTGCGGACCAAAAAAAGGGTCCCGTGCGAGTTTGCGGCGGGTGCGATGCGAATTCAGCCATACTATCTGTATGGCTGAACTCGCATCGCACAGAGATCGGATGTGATTTGCACTGCAGTGCGGTGCGAATCACATCCGGTTCTCGCTGCCGCAGCAGTGTGAACCGGACCTAAAGGAGAATAAACCAAAAAACGGTTACTTGAATCCACAAAGACTTTTTTCACCACTACTATTCCTTTATATTGGCTTTTAAAATGTACAAATGCAGCAATTTAGAAATCAGATGAAAGGTTTAGCACTGGGAAAAAACTTTTTGAAAGATAAAAAGTGCATTTTATATACAACTTTATGGATCTGACCAAAATGAGGGGGAAAGAGGGACAGAGGGACATTGCTCCAAAGCAGGGACAGTCCCTCCAAATCAGGGACAGTTGGGAGGTATGGGATTTGATTGAAAGCAGCAGGAACCAATAGCCCCCGCTGCTGCCCCAAAGACCAGCCCACGGCAAATGGGCACAGCGCTGGATCAAGATAGGAATCGGGTAAGTACATATGGTGGGGAAGTGATACAACTACTTGGACATTTTTTACCTTAATGCAGAGAATGCATTAAAGTAAACAATGTCTTGCCTTTAGATTTGCTTTGATATTTCCTAATTTCCCCATAACATAGCAAACCTCCTCTCTTTGGATTCAGTTCCCATTTATTTATAAAATGAAGCACAGAGGACATCTAGTGGTGGAATGGTAAAACTTCCTATTCATTATCTTGTTTGCAATTGTGTACTTAACACATTTATTATTATAATACAGAATTTACATAGCACCAATTTACAAATTTAGCCACTCACCTACTGGGCACTTTTACCCCCTTCCTACCCAGGCCAATTTTCAGCTTTCAGCGCTGTCACACTTTGAATGATAATTGCGCGGTCATACAACTCTGTACCCAAAATACATTTTTATAACTTTTTTTCACACACATAGAGCTTCTTTTGGTATTTAATAACCCCTTTTTTTTTTTTTTTTGCTAAACAAAGACTGAAAATTTGAAAAAAACAAACATTTTTCATAGTTTGTTATAAAAGTTTTTAAACAGGTAATTTGTCTCCTTCACTGACGTGCGTTGAAGGGGTGCACTGTTAGGCACTGATGAGGTGACACTGATGGGCACTGACAGACCAGCCCACTGGATCAAGATAGGACTCGAGTAAGTACATATGACGGGGAGTGGTTGTATAGCCAATTTTGGCACTTTTACCTACAGGAAAGCCTGTAATAAGTCTTACCTGTAGGTAAAAAAAATATCTCCTAAACCTGTACGGTGGTATTGATGAGGTGGCACTGGTGGGCACTACTCAGGAGGCACTGATGAGGCTGTACTGATAGGTGGCACTGATGGGCACTGAGAGGTGGCACTGATAGGCGGCACTGATGAGGTGGCACTGGTGGACACTGATCAGGAGGCACTGATGAGGCTGTACTGATAGGTGGCACTGATGGGCACTGATAGGTGGCACTGATGGGCACTGAGAGGGGGCACTGATAGACGGCACTGATGAGCACTGATAGGTGACACTGATAGGCACTGGAAGGCGGCACTGATAGGCAGCAATGATAAGTGACACTCATGATGAGGCACTAATGGGCACTGATTGGCAGCACTGATGGGCACTGATTAGCAGTACTGATGGAGACTGATAGGTGGCACTGGTGGGACTGATTAGCAGTTCTGATGGGCACTGATAGGTGGCACTGGTTGGCAATGATTAGCAGCAATGAATGAATGAATGAATGATTTATATAGCGCTACAACTGCGAACTGAATCACCTCATTGATTGGCTATGTTTGGAGCGATGGTCCTTTAACAGGAGCCAGTTATCCGTATACACTAGCAGCGTGAGGGAAAAAAAGCCGATATTCAACTTCTGTCTACATTGTGTGATCAGCTGTCATTGGCTGACAGCTGATCACGTGGTAAAGGGCCACTGTTATTGGCCCTTTACCCCGATCTGTGATCAGCTGAGTCCGAAAGGACTTCCTGGATGCCCTTCCCCCATTGTAAGCCCGTGCTGTAGCTGTCTTTCAGTTATAGCATGAGCAGGAAAAAGGTTAATATGTGAAGTTCCTTATATGACTATGCCAAGTGCACACCCCCATTAGTATAATATGAAATATTTTTTATTATAAAAAGTTACACATCCCACTTAAAAATAAGACCGTGTGACCAAGCTTTCATAATTTTATTTAACATCACATACTATATAAATTTTTAGTGCACCTGCTCACCCATTTAAATAAATCCATTGATTTCCTCATTGATTCGTTGATGTGTTAAATGTTTTGGGCAGGGACACTGCATATAGCCTCATAATGAAGCACATATTGGTGCAAAATATGTCAAGGTGATAACTGTATTCTCTGATGATTCTACATTTTAAATTTTCAATAAACTATTATACATTACATAGCTGCTCTTTAGACCTCATTTCATTTTGTGGACTTAGGTGACAGCTTAGGTAAAGCTGAGATAATGAGAAACAGCTGCGTATGGTCGGGATCCCGGGTGTTCAGCTGCAGTGACATTTACATATCAGAACACTAATTTGATTACCGGTGGAGGATTAAATCATCTCTTCACATTTGCTTTTGTTGATTGCCAGTGTATTCTGACATTTGTTGTAAACAATTAAAGCCTAAACCTAGCCAAAGATGGATTGATATCCATCCAGTTCAGCACGGCCATCCTATTTTTGATCCAGGTGTGGGCAGGAAAATTGTACAGAAGTCAGTCTACCATCAATGTTCTCTTTGCTCTCACTTGTTCCTCATGAAAACCTTCATGTTACCACTATTTCTTGCAGATACACAAAGATCAACAGGAGGAACCAGAGAGATCTGCATTGGATCATGGAGATGGAAACCCTTGGTAATGATGGTGTCCCTGAAGACTTCAGAGGACTATTTCTCAGAACTGAAGCTTGCTTGACTGAAACTGTTTAATTATGTGACAGATTTACTTTAGGTGGAAGTAGGCTTGTTGCCCTGTTGGGTTATATTCATTTTATATATATACAATGTCTCTCACATAGGAATTTCACTTTGGTGTAATAATTTAGGTATTGCTTAACATAGAAGATTTACTGCTACAGGGCTGCACCTGTGTGCCAGATCATGTATATGTACACCTGATCTGACACTTCTCAGGAGGCATTTACAGGCCATCGGGACTACCAGGAGTTTTCCGGTGGGCCGATGGTTCAGTGGGCCGGTTTCAGTGAGAGCCAGTGGCATTACTAGGGGTGGTTTTTTGACTAAAGCCCCAAATCTGGGGCTCATAGCTCAGAGTCCCAGGGGTCCCCAACCACAGGTAGTGGGCCATGGCCTCTCTGGGGACTCTGATGTAAGTGGGGGAGCTCTCTGGGGACCCTGATTTAAGTAAGGGGGGCTCTCTGGGGACCCTGATGTAAGTGGGGGGCTCTCCAGGGACCCTGATGTAAGAGGGGCTCTCTGGGGACCCTGATTTATGGGGGGCTCTCTGGGAACCCTGATGTAAGGGAGAGGCTCTCTGGGGACCCTGCTGTAGGGGGGCTCTCTGGGGACCTGGATGTAAGGGGGAGGATCTTTGGGACCCTGATTTATGGGGGGGGCTCTCCAGGGACCCTGATGTAAGGAAGAGGCTCTCTGAGGACCCTTATGTAGGGGGGCTCTCTGGGGACCCTGATTTATGGGGGGGCTCTCCAGGGACCCTGATGTAAGGGAGAGGCTCTCTGGGGACCCTTATGTAGGGGGGCTCCTGATGTAAGGGGGAAGCTCTTTGGGGATCCTGATGTAAGGGGGGGCTCTCTGGGGACCCTCATATAAGGGGGGTTCTCTGGGGACCCTGTTGTAAGGGGGTTCTCTGGGGACCCTGTTGTAAGGGGGTTCTCTGGGGACCCTGTTGTAAGGGGGCTCTCTGGAGACTCTGATGTTAGGGGAAGCTCTCTGGGGACTCTGATGTCAGTGGGGGGCTCTCTGGGGACCCTAATGCAAGGCTAAATCACTCTGGGGACTCTGATGTAAGTGGGGGCTCTCTGTGGACCCTGATGTAAGTCGGGGCTCTCGGGGACTCTGATGTAAGGGGGGCTCACTGGGGACTCTGATTTAAGGAGGGGCTCTATAGGGACTCTTATGTAAGGGGCAGGCTTTTTTTTTGTGTAATTGCCTATAGTTTAGATATTGTTTTTGTGCATGTTTGCAAAATTAAAGTGGGCCGGTCTGGATGAAGTCCAAGGCAACATTTTTTGTCCCAGTCCAGTACTGCTTCCGGGTAGGGGTGCACATGCATGCAGCCAGGAGCTTGCTTTCGCTGTGAATAAACACAGCAGAGCCTGATGGGGACCCTGATGTAAGGGCGAGGCTCTCTGGGGACCCTGATGTAAGGATGGGCTCTCTGGGGACACTGATGTAAGTGGGGGAGCTCTCTGGGGACCCTGATGTAAGTGAGGGGGGCTCTCTAGGGACCCTGATGTAAGTAGGGGGGCTCTCTGGGGACCCTTATGTAAGTGGGGTCTCTGGGGACCCTGATGTAAGGGGGGGGCTCTCTGGGGACCCTGATGTAAGGGGGAGGCTCTTTGGGGACCCTGATGTAAGGGGGGCTCTCTGTGGACCCTGATGTAAGGGGGGTTCTCTGGGGACCCTGTTGTAAGGGGGGTTCTCTGGGGACCCTGTTGTAAGGGGGCTCTCTGGAGACTCTGATGTTAGGGGAAGCTCTCTGGGGACTCTGATGTAAGTGGGGGCTCTCTGGGGACTCTGATGTAAGTGGGGGGCTCTCTGGGGACCCTGATGCAAGGCTAAATCACTCTGGGGACTCTGATGTAAGTGGGGGCTCTCTGGGGACCCTGATGTAAGTGGGGGACTCTCTGGGGACCCTGATGCAAGGCTAAATCACTCTGGGGACTCTGATGTAAGTGGGGGCTCTCTGGGGACCCTGATGTAAGTGGGGGGCTCTCTGGGGACTCTGATGTAAGGGGGGGCTCTCTGGGGACCCTGATTTAAGGAGGGGCTCTCTAGGGACTCTTATGTAAGGGGCAGGCTTTTTTTTGCGTAATTGCCTATAGTTTATATACTGTTTTTGTGCATGTTTGCAAAAATTTAAGTGGGCCAGTCTGGATGAAGTCCAAGGCAAAATCTTTTGTCCCTGTCCAGTACTGCTTCTGGTTAGGGGTGCACATGCATGCAGCCAGCAGCTTGCTTCCACTGTGATTAAACACAGCAGAGCCAATCAGCAGATGTACGGTACCCAATGTCCTCCAGCACCCGTCGATCATCAGACAGAGAGGCAGAATGGTGATCTGCCTATGTAAACAAGATTGCCGTTCTGACAGGAGGAAAGGGGTGGAATTTGTGTCCCTCCAAAGCAGGAAATAAATTTAATCTCTTCCTCTAGTAAAATCACCTAACACAGTTTAGTGAAGCACAGGCTAGGCACACAGTTAATCCTTTGATCGCCCCTGATGTTAACCCCTTCCCAGCCAGTGTTAGCACTGATCACTGTTTTAGTGTTACTTACTGGTCCCCAAAAAGTTTCAAAAGTGTCAGGTAGTGTCAGAATGTATCCTGCAATATCGCAGTCCCACTATAAGACACAGATTGTCACCATTACTAGTATAAAAAATAATTAAGATATAAAAAAAAAAAATCCCATAGTTTGTAGATGCTATAACTTTTGCGCAAACCAATCAATATACGCTAATTGGGATTTATTTTACCAAAAATATGTAGCAGAATACATATTGGCCTAAATTGATGAAGAAATTAGATTTTTTACATTTGGTTTGAGGCTCAGTTCACACTAGATGCTGCACGAATTTACAACAAATTTGTTTCAAATTCGCACTGCATCTAAATTGCAAACCTGCTCTGCCAACGTGAACTGATTGCGGTGTGTAAGTTAAGTTAACAACACCCCACAATCAGGGTCCTGCACGAGTTTGGTCCGAATGCAATGCAAATTCAGCCATACAGTTTGTATGGCTGAATTCGCATTGCACAGACATTGCATGCGATCTGCATAGCAATGCGTTGCGAATCACATGCGATGTCTGGCATTGCACCAGTGTGAACTGGCTCTGATAGCAGAAAGTAAAAAATTTAGTTTTTTAAACAAAATTGTTGGCCTTTTTTTCATAACACAAAAAATGAAGAACGCATAGGTGATCAAATACCACTAAAACAAAGCTCTATTTGTGGGGAAAAAATATATACTTTTTATTTGGGTACATCATTGCATGACCACGCAATTGTCAGTTAAAATAAGGCAGTGCTGTATCGCAAAGAAAATGGCCTGGTCATGAAGGGGGGTGTAGTTGTGTCACACAACAGTTGTGTCTGCATCAGTGTCTTTGTGTACAGTATAATTCTTTTTACAATTGTTGTGTTTCTTTCTTGCAACCACCATCACAACCTATCATAGAACTTTAATTTTGATGGATATTCATTTTTGTTTTGTATATTATTAACAGTAATTTTCTCACTATATATGCGTGAAACATGATGGAATCAAGTCAAGGCACAATCACAGACCAAGATTTATCAGTCTTAACTTATGTAGTTTTCCACATATATGTTATCATGTTTGGCAGTTATCCTTAAAAAGTAACTCCGTATTTGCTGAGAAAAAACAAGCCCTCTGGGTGATCAATGTACATTGCAGGGATTTCAACAAACTTTGTAGCAGATTCCTACTTTTTTTTGTTTTGAAGAAATATCTGTTTGTTTTACCAGACTCATTCTAAATGAGAGGGTCTGGTTTATTATAACCAGGTGATGTACTTTCTGTGTTTTAATGAGGAAAACTGCAGTGTCTGCATCCCTTTATAAGTAATTAACCTTTAGGCCCCTTTCACACATGTGGATCGTTTGTCGGTTTTTCATCCATCCGTTAACGGATGAAAAATGGACATCAACACATGTCTATGGAAAAACAATGTAAACAGATGATCATGTGTTTACCTCAGCATCCATTAACCACTTGCCTACTGGGCACTTAAACACCCTTCCTGCCCAGACCAATTTTCAGCTTTCGGTGCTCTCACAATTTGAATGACAATTACTCAGTCATGCAGCACTGTAACCAAATTAATTTTTTGTCCTTTTTTTCCCACAAATAGAGCTTTCTTTTGGTGGTATTTGATCACCTCTGGGGTTTTTTATTTTTTGCGCTATAAATGAAAAAAGTTATTAATTTTCCTTCATACATTTTGGCCATAATTTATACTGCTACATATCTTTGGTAAAAATAACCCACATTAGTGGATATTATTTGGTCTTTGTGAAAGTTAGAGAGTCTACAAGCTGTGGTGCGAATCATACAAAATTGATCACATCTGATGGTATTGGTGGTCTATCTAATTTCTTGCGACCCGAACAAGCCAGGAAATACCCCCCAAATGACCCCTTTTTGGAAAGTAGACATTCCAAGGTATTTAGTAAGAGGCATAGTGAGCTTTTTGGTGTTGTCATTTTTTCCCACAATTCTTTGCAATATGAATATTTCTTTGTTTTTTATTTTTTTCCCCACAAAATTGTCATTGTTATTTCTCTCACATGGCATGTGTATACCACAAATGACACCCCAAATTAAATTCTGCTCCTCCTCCTGAGTATTACGATACCACATGTGTGGGACTTTTTCACAGCCTGGCCACTTAGAGATGCCCAACATGCAGGGCGCTCCATCACGTGTTCTAGGAGCATAAATTACACATCTAAATTGCTGACTACCTATTACACTTTTGAAGGCCCTGGAGCACCAGGACAATGACACGTGACACTGACGTGGCACTGATGGCAGATGGCACTGATACATGGCACTGATGGCACGTGACACTGATGTGACACTGACGACAGATGGCACTAATACGTGGCACTGATGACACGTGGCACTGATGGCAGATGGCACTGATACACGGCACTGATGGCACGTGACACTGATGTGACACTGACGACAGATGGCACTAATACATGGCACTGATGACACTTGACACTGATGACAGATAGAACTAATCTGTGGCACTGATGACACGTGACACTGATGTGGCACTGATGACAGATGGCAATAATACGTGGCACTGATGACAGATGGCACTAATACGTGGCACTGATGACATGTGATACTGACAGGTGGCACTGATACGTGGCACTGATGACATGTGACGCTGACAGGTGGCGCTGGGGATACATGGCACTAGGGACAGGTGGCACTGGGGACACGTGGCACTAGGGACGGGCGGCACTGGGGACACGTGGCACTGGGGACAGGTGGCGGTGGCACTGGGGACAGGTGGTACTGGGAACAGATGACACTGTTAGGTGGCACTGGGGACAGATGGCACTGATAGGTGGCACTGGGGTCAGGTCGCACTGGGGACACATGGCACTGACAGGTGGCACTGGGGACAGATGGCACTGATAGGTGGCACTGGGGACAGGTGGGCATGTGTGTTTCACTGTGTGTGTGTTTTACTGTGTGTGTGTGTTTTACTGTGTGAGTGTGTGTACACTCACTGTCACAGTCACAGACGCTGCAGCTGCAGCATGGAAGCTCTCCCTCCTCACACGCTGTCTCTGTGTGAGGAGGGGAGCCGGCGATGAGAGATGATCTCATATGTTTACATATGAGATCACCTCTCATTGGATAGCCCAGTCGAGTACTAAATGGCCACTGTGATTGGCCATTTAGCACGATCTGTGATTGGCTGTGTCCGAGGGACAAGGCCAACACAGAACTTCCCCAATGCGCGCCCGCGTCCTCCCGGCAGTTAGCGTCCGCTCTGTAGCCATCTTTAGGCTATAGGGCGGGCGTGAAGCGGTTAAGATACGCTTTTTTGAATCGGATCATAGCTCTATTTTTGCGGTCCTAATGGACCTAAATGTATGTAAATGGACGATCGGTCCATTTTTGCATTAGTTGTTAGCAGCCGACACCTGCTGGCATCCTAACAACCAGTGAATCATCTCTGCTGTCAGCAGGCATTCCCGCTGACAGCAGAATGTAAACAAAAGATATTAAAAAAATGCAGCTACAGGGTGCAGACAAGGGGGTAGTGTGCACGAGGAGGTGGCAGTGTAAACAGTAAGGAGGCAGTGTGTACAGACCAGCTCCCTCACCTGCCCGCACTGACTATAATTGCTGGATCTGAATGTAACTACCGGCTCCTTTTTGCTTTGTTTACTTCAGTGCTGGAGAGGGAGCTGTCATTCGACTCTGCCGCTAAAGTAGAGAAAGGGGCGGAAAAAAAATAGAAAAATTGGCCCCAGGGTTCAAGCTAGTGGATGATTGCTTATCGCATTGAATTTTACAGAAAATTACAGTGGCTATAGTTAGGAAAGGAAAGGTAAAACATGAATAGATTGCATGCACACAGCGATCACGTGGTATCTGGGCCACTCACAGCGGGCCGATACCGAGCACCATAATCCACTGTGTTCACAAGAGATCGTGACGCTGTGTGTCTAGGGTGACCACATTTCCAAACTACCATTCAAGGACACCCCCAACAACTCAAAAAAAGACAATTTTTGATACTTCATTATTGTCTCCTCAGTTCACTGTGTGTCACGTTCATTAGTGCCTCCTCAGTTCCCTGTATCACCTTCATTAGTGCGTCCTCAGTTCCCTGTGTGTCCAGGGCCAGATTAACAGCATCATGGGCCTGGTGCTGAGGATTTTGGTGGGCCTTTTTTACGGAAACAAAATGAAAATGCAAAAATGTTTTGCTAAAACAAATTAAATATACTTTCACCAGTAATATCGGCCGTGCAGCCTTTGAGCAGCAGGAACACCCCCAATACCACCTGCTATGCGGTCTCTCAACAGCAGCAACATAGGAGACCACATTTCCAAACTGCCATTCAGGGAGATCCCCCCCTTCCCAAAAAAAAAAAAAGAGGGGGGATGTAGTCTCGGGTTGATGGGGAAATAGGTGGCGGGGGGTGATTTTTCAGGCAAATGGCACTTAGCACTTAAAATCATCCTGACGCTATGCTTGATATGGCATCGGGATGATCAAATTCCATTATTTCTATTACTACATTGTAATATATAGTGAAATAGTTCAACTCACCATGATGCATTATCAGTGGGAACCTGAGCTTGTCACTTCCCACCAGATGCAGTGTGTCGCTTGCCACCATTGCCTGCTGCCAGATGCCACCCGCAGCCTGCCACCAGATACAGTGTGCCACTTGCCACCAGATACAATGTGCCACTTGCCATCAGCATGCCACCAGATACAGTGTGCCACTTGCCACCAGCAGCCTGTCACCAGATACAGTGTGCCACTGGCAGCCTGCCACCAGATACAGTGTGCCACTTGCCACCAGATACAGTGTGCCACCAGATACAGTGCCACTAGCAGCCTGCCACCAGATACAGTGTGCCACTTGCCACCAGATACAGTGTGCCACTTGCCACCAGCAACCTGACACCAGATACGGTGTGCCACTTGTCACAAGCAGCATGCCAGATAGTGTGCCACTTGCTACCAGCAGCATGCCACCAGATTAAAGCGGGATTCCACCCTAAAGTGGAACCTCCGCTGATCGGAACCCTCCCCCCATCCGGTGTCACAATTGACACCTTTCAGGGGGGAGGGGGGTATTTTCACCCACTTCCGGGCATAGACTCCCACGGGAGTCTACGCCATTTCCTGCCCTGCCGCGCTGTCTGCTGGGACACACACGGGTCCCAGTGACAGCGCGGAGATTTCCTATTGCGCGGCGCAGCTCGCGCAGTAGGGAACCGGGAAGTGAAGCCGATTCGCTTTACTTCCTGATTCCCTCACCTAGAATGGTGGCGGCAGCAGCCGAGGCACGAGCGGTCGATCGGCCTCGGCATCGCTGGAACCCGGGACAGGTGAGTGTCCATTTATTAAAAGTCAGCAGCTGTAGTATTTATAGCTGCTGGCTTTTAATATTGTTTTTTGGGCGGAATCCCTCTTTAAGTGTGCCACTTGCCACCAGCAGTCTGCCACCAGATACAGTGTACCACTTGTCACAAGCAGCCTGCCACCAGATAGTGTGCCACTTGCCACCAGCAGCATGCCACTTGCCACCAGCAACCTGCCACCAGATACGGTGTGCCACTTGTCACAAGCAGCATGCCAGATAGTGTGCCACTTGCTACCAGCAGCATGCCACCAGATACAGTGTGCCACTTGCCAACAGCAGCCTGCCACCAGTTACAGTGTGCCACTTGCCACAAGCAGCCTGCCACCAGTTACAGTGTGCCACTTGTCACAAGCAGCATGCCAGATAGTGTGCCACTTGCTACCAGCAGCATGCCACCAGATACAGTGTGCCACTTGCCAACAGCAGCCTGCCACCAGTTACAGTGTGCCACTTGCCACAAGCAGCCTGCCACCAGTTACAGTGTGCCACTTGCCACAAGCAGCCTGCCAGATATAGTGTGCCACTTGCCACAAGCAGCATGCCAGATACAGTGTGACACTTGCCACCAGCAGCATGTCACCAGATACAGTGTGCCACTTGCCACAAGCAGCCTTCCACCAGATACAGTGTGCCACTTGCCACAAGCCGCCTTCCACCAGATACAGTGTGCCACTTGCCACAAGCCGCCTGCCACCAGATACAGTGTGCCACTTGCCACAAGCAGCCTGCCACCAGATACAGTGTGCTACTTGCCACAAGCAGCCTGCCACCAGATACAGTGTGCTACTTGCCATCAGCAGCCTGCCACCAGCAGCAGTGTACCACCAGATACAGTGTGCCACTTGCCACAAGCAGCATGCCAGATACAGTGTACCACTTGACACAAGCAACATGCCACCAGATACAGTGTGCCATTTGCCACAAGCAGCCTGCCATCAGATACAGTGTGCCACTTGCCACCAGCAGCATGCCAGATACAATGTGCCACTTGCCACCAGCAGAATGTCACCAGATACAGTGTGCCACTTACCACCAGCAGTGTGCCACCAGATACAGTGTGCCACTTGCCACCAGCAGTGTGCCATCAGCAGCCTTCCACCAGATAGTGTGCTACTTGCCACCAGCAGCAGTGTGCAACCAGCAGCCTTCCACAAGATAGTGTGCTACTTGCCATCAGCAGCCTGCCACCAGATACAGTGTGCCACTTGCCACCAGCATGCAACCAGATACAGTGTGCCACTCGCCACCCACAGCCTGTCACCAGATACAGTGTGCCACTTACCACCAGCAGCCTGCCACTGCCTCCAAGACTCTCCCCAATTGGTTAGAAGAGACAGGGCCTGCATAGTCAATCAAATCCCTGGAGCCCCCACCCCTCCTGAGCTGGGATGGTATGGCTGTATGCCAGGAGTTTTGTTTAGACCAAGTTGTACAGGGTTGTGTGTGCAAGCTTTTGGGCTCACACTGGTGTGCTGCAGTTGGCTGCACTGCTCATGTATCTGCAGTTTTAGCTGCAGTCCTATTGATTTATATCAGGTTGCAGGTTTTTGCTGCATTTTCTGACAGTGTGCCAAAGATGCAGCATGCAGGAATTTTGGTGCGCTTTCAGAAAATGCAGAAAAAACAAACAACCTAATAGAAATCTATAGGACTGGGGGTAAAACGCAGGAAAACCGTGGATACACCAGCAATGGGCCAAAACACAGCAAATCAGTGTGAACCACCTAAAAGCACAAGGGACCACCAAGCACTGCCACAGGCTGATGACACAATTCTAAACACTTTGGCTGCAGTTATAACAGCTACTGCTGGAGAAAAAAGTTAAAAACGAGGGAAAGGGATATAAGAAACCAGTCACTGAGCTCACATGTGGACGGTCCCTGGAGGCTCATCACTCAGAGATATCCTGTTCACCTTCTATCTGCCGGTGTTTCCCACCCACACGGCTCCTTCACTGCACAGACTTCACAGAGGGGGAGGGGAAAGGCAGAGCCAACTCAGCCTCTCCCATTTGTGTAGGGGGGGAACTGTGCACTGTGACATTGTAATAACCACAGTGAGCAAACACAGATGCAGCCAGACACCCCTACATTTACACACACTTCTCCTGTCCCATAGAAGTTTATGGACAGGAAAAAAAAAAATCGGGCTTATGCTGCTGGCTGGGTGGGCCTATTTTAAGGCAGGGGCTTGGTGCTGCAGCTCCATCAGCCCCTATGTTAATCCGGCCCTGTGTGTGTCCCCTTCATTAGTGTCTCCTCAGTTCCCTGTGTGTCCCCTTCATTAGTGTCTCCTCAGTTCCTTGTGTGTCCCCTTCATTAGTGTCTCCTCAGTTCCCTGTGTGTCCCCTTCATTAGTGTCTCCTCAGTTCCCTGTGTGTCACCTTCATTAGTGCCTCCTCGGTTCCCTGTGTGTCCCCTTCATTAGTGTCTCCTCTGTTCCCCGTGTATCCCCTTCATTATTGTCTCCTCAGTTCCCTGTGTGTCCCCTTCATTAGTGTCTCCTCAGTTCCCTGTGTGTCCCCTTCATTAGTGTCTCCTCAGTTCCCTGTGTGTCCCCTTCATTAGTGTCTCCTCAGTTCCCTGTGTGTCACCTTCATTAGTGCCTCCTCGGTTCCCTGTGTGTCCCCTTCATTAGTGTCTCCTCTGTTCCCCGTGTATCCCCTTCATTATTGTCTCCTCAGTTCCCTGTGTGTCCCCTTCATTAGTGTCTCCTCAGTTCCCTGTGTGTCCCCTTCATTAGTGTCTCCTCAGTTTACAGTGTGTTACCTTCATTAGTGTCTCCTCAGTTCCCTGTGTGTCCCCTTCATCAGTGTCTCCTCAGTTTCCTGTGTGTTCCCTTCATTAGTGTCACCTCAGTTTTCTGTGTGTCCCCTTCATTAGTGTTTCCTCAGTTCCCTGTGTGTCCCCTTCATCAGTGTCTCCTCAGTTCCCTGTGTGTCCCCTTCATTAGTGTCTCCTCAGTTTCCAGTGTGTCACCTTCATTAGTGTCTCCTCAGTTCCCTGTGTGTCCCCTTCATCAGTGTCTCCTCAGTTCCCTGTGTGCCACCTTCATTAGTGTCTCCTCAGTTCTCTGTGTCACCTTCATTGAGTCCCCTTAGTTCCCTATTTCTCACCTTCATTACTAATTCCTCACTTCTCTGTGACACCTTCATTACTATTCCCTCAGTGCCCTGTGTCACCTTCATATCCCCTTACTTGTCACCTTCATTACTGTCTCCCACTGCGTCACCTTCTTCATTACTATTCCCTCACCTTCTATCCCCTAATATATATATATATATATATATATATATATATATATATATATATATATATATATATATGTATTTTATTTTATTTTATTTTTATTTTTTTAAACACACTTCTTTTCTGTTTTTTTTTTTTTTTTTTAATGCAAAGGTGACTTACCACATAATAACCGCGACAAAATATATTAACATAACCATAAAATACATAGGATAAAATATACTAAAACATTTTTTTTATTTAGGGAGGGAGGGAGGGAGGGGAGAGAACACCACAGCTCTTCTTCTGAGGCAAATGAGCCCCCTAAACGGAACCCCCTTTATAGCCCTGCATACCCCAGAAAAACTGGTTTAAAACAGTTCTTCCCAGGCTTTTTCACGTGTCTGAAGAGGGGTCACCTGTACCCCTCCTCAATACACGTGACTAACAGCTGTTTCCCCGTGAGCCACAGGCTCTTCAGGGAACTTGAAACATCTGATCCAGCCGCTCTCCCATGAGGAAAAGGGGGGGGCAAGAAACTGCCCCCTTCCTTTTCCTGTCATGGGACAGCAGGCCGGAATGTTATGCAATAAATTGAAATAAGACAAGCAGACAAGTATTTGGAATAATAAAGGGCACGGTTGTTTATTACTGGTTTCAAAATATGTACATAAACTCATCAAAAAACTCATCCAATAAACTTAAAGCTAGCCCAGCCACTACCGTTCAGGCAGCAACAACAAAATACTCAAAAAGGCAGGCGGACCTAAGGCCAACTGCCCACAGAACCCCAACCCGCGGCCAACTCAACACAAGAGCTTAAATCCACATTGAATATATCCAAACCAATATCAGACAAATGGATGCCATCCTGCCTGTAAAGGCCTGGAATACCCCCCTCTAGCTCAGTGTGCATTCCCAATCTAGACAATAGCTTGGATACTGCCCTATTCACTCTCTTCCTGAAAAAGGGCGTACAGAAGTATAGGAAAGCCAACCCATTCTCTGCACAATTTCGGAAAAAAACACTACCGCACTGGGAAAGGATAACTGGATTTTCTGTAGATCATCCCTAATCTGAAAAATAAGGTCCAAGGTTTTACGATAACCAATATCATTACCTCCTAGATGAATAATTAAGATATCCGGAGAGGGAAAATTAAGAAGAAGCTGTGAAATAAAAGAATTTAGATCTGATCATAACATTCACCTCTTTCCGCACCAAAAAATCTTAAATTTATTAACATCCAATCCTAAATTGCTAGTATAAACTTGTTGTTGAGCTCTCAAATTTGCCCAATAGATGAAGGAGTGTCCAATCATCCACACAATGCGAGTTTTACCTGAAATAGATCATAGCAATACGTTAGGACGAATATAAAGTAGGTACCTATCCGATTTCCATCTACCAATCTGTTTAATTTATCTAACATCAAAACCCAATCTAGTGGCCTCTGTTGCTTCTCCAATTCGAAAAAAATGTGACGACAAATGCTCCTGATCTAAGTTTAAAGCCTTCAAACACTTCTTGAAAATACATACGAACTGGTGCTTAGTAAGGGGTAAACCGGATTCATGAATGAAAAATTTTGAAAACCCCAAAGGCCTAATTGATAAATATTGACGTATAAGAGCAACCGGGCAAATACTAGCACTTACACACATATCTAATGTTAACCAAATTACCTTTACCTACCTGATCCGTTTTGGATCTTCTAATCAAAATTTTCATTGAACTTTCAGAAATAACAACTTCAGATGTGTGCATTTGAACCAGCTCAGATACCCTAAGCGCCGCAAAAAACATGCCCGAAAAGAACTGATTCAAAGTAAGAAAAACAAATTTCATCTGTTATGGAGCAAAGCTCCCCCAGCACCAATAGAGTGATGGGCTTCCTTGAATCAGATCTAAAATTATTCCTTTTATAACCTTTTAAAGAGGAAGTAAACCCTGATGGGTTTACTTCCTCTTTTTTTCCCTGCAAAGGTAAAGCATAATGGACTACTATGCATCGCATAGTAGCTCATTATGTGTCACTTACCTGACACAGGAGCCAGCGAAGTCGCCGCTGTCCCCTGTAGTCCGCCGCATCCATGTTGCTTGTAGCGTCTCGCAGCTCCGACGAATCACAGCGGCGCAACCGCGATGACGTCACTCCCGCGCATGCGCATGGGAGTCGCGCCTCGCAGCTCCGCCGCTGTCATACGGCGAAGCCGCGATGACGTCACTCCCGCGCATGCGCACGGGAGTCGACAAATTTGGCAAATCCATTCTTGGATTTGCCGCATTTAGTGCGCCTGCGCGCCGCTGTCTACGGCGCATGCGCCGTAGACAGCGGTGCCCATTTTCGGGCAAATATCTCCTAAACCATATAGGTTTAGGAGATATTGCTTGGACCTACAGGTAAGCCTTAATCTAGGCTTACCTATAGGTCCAAGTTGTTTGGAAGGGTTTACTTCCTCTTTAAAGCTTGTTTTATAGAAAAATATTGCATGCAAGACGGCATGTTATTTAATTTCAAGAAAAAAAAAAAAAAAAGACAGAGTTTTATGTATGTAGGACCAAGAATAATTTTGCTCAAAAAGAGTACCAAGAAACTTCAATAATAGTAACTCAGACATGGAACCCAATGGTTCACCTATCATATTCAAACATTTTAAATACAGAAACCAGGCAGACTGATATCCTGCCCAAGTAGAAGGTGCCAAAGAATTGATAATATAAGCAAAAATGGGCCTTAAATCAGGTCCCATAAATTGATTGGACAGGAATGTCCCACTCGATCCGCCTCCGGAAATAGCTTGAAAAAACGCTCCATCTGTAAACAAGACAATGCATCCGCCAAATCATTGTCCTTACCTGGTACATGTATAGCCTTTAACCATATGTTCAAACTTAAGCATTTAAAAATCAGGTATCTCATAAGGACAATGACTGGGGGAGACTTGGATGTTAAACAATTAATAGCCTACATTACTCCTTTATTATCTGTACGTATCAAAATTCTTTTATTTTGGAAAAAAGAACCCCAAATCTCAAGTGCAACAATGATAGGGAATAATTCCAGTAAGACTATGTTTTTAATGTAACCTTTTACTAGCCAAGAGTTATGCCAACGTTCTGCGCACCAATGCTTCTGCCAAATTGCGGCAAAGCCATGCGACCCTGCTGCATCAGTGAAAAGAAGGAAATCTAAATCTAGAATGAAATCCTCCTGCCATAAGGCCCTACCATTGAAATGTGAAAGAAATTGTAACCAAACCAGCAAATCCTCTTTCATATCACTGGATAATCGCACGTATGAAAAGGGGGATTTTAAACCAGCGATCGCGAGGTAGAGCCTCCTGGAAAATATTCTGCCCACTGGCACGACTCTTGTAGCCAAATCCAGAAGCCCCAACAGAGACTGCATCTCCTTTAAGCAGGCTTTCTTTTTTCTGATTAGCTTTAAAAATAAAGAGCTAATCTTCTCAATTTTTTCTTCTGGTAACCTGAACTCTATTAACTCAGTATCAATAATGATACCTAAAAATTCTAGACAAGTGGAAGGCCAAATAGTCTTTTCATGAGCCAATGGGATACCAAAATGTGCGCAAACCTCAAAAAATGTCTGTAATAAAGTATCACAATCGAAGGATTTGGGAGGGCCTAAAAACAAAAATCATCTAAATAATGAATTAAAAATTGTGAACCAGAAATGTAAGAAACTACCCACTCTAAAAATGAAGAAAAAGACTCAAAATAAAAACAGGACAAGGAACAACCCATAGGTAAACATTTATCAAAATAAAAACTACAGTTAAAGAAAAACCCAAGGGAATTAAAAGATAAAGGATTAATGGGAAGCAAGCGAAAAGCTGACTTGACATCCACTTTTGCTAAAATAGCTCCCTTCCCCAAAATTCTTAACTTTACTAGAGCATCTTCGAAAGAAGCATATGAAACTGATGACATACTCTCATCAATTTGGTCATTAAGGGATTTGCCTTTGGGAAAAGATAAGTGATGAATTAATCTAAAAATTATTTTCCTTTTTTGGAACTACTCCTAAAGGAGAAATCCTGAAATCAGAAAACGGAGGGAAAGAAAAAGGGCCCACCACCCTACCTTCTGAAATTTCAAAATGAATCTTATCTAAAACTACCTGAGGAAATTCAGACACCGATTTCAAATTATTAACTATAGTACAACCCTGACCTTGAAATATAGGCAATAAAAACCCGTCCCTAAATCCTTCAATGAGAAGATGGGCCTTCAACTTGTCTGGAAACGCCTGAAGCCATGGGAGCATATTTGCTAAGATCACTGGTGTGCGTGCTTTTTGGAAAATTTCCAGATTGCAAATTTGCTGCTGACATTTTTTTGGAACATTTTGTAACTGAGTGCGCTCCAGCACAAAAGGCGCATTCATGCCTGTATTTACAGGAATTGGGCCATTTACACTGACTGTCGTTGAAATTGAAACAGATTCCTCTTTTATAACCGGCAGCGCTGTTAAAGAGGAAGTAACCCTGATGAGTTTACTTCCTCTTTGATTCCCTGCAAAGGTAAAGCATAATGGACTACTATGCATCGCATAGTAGTCCATTATGTGTCACTTACCTGACACAGGAGCCAGCGAAGTCACCACTGTCCCCTGAAGTCGGTGGGTCTTGGTAGGTCTTGCTGCTCCGCTGCTGTCATTCGACGAAGCCGCGATGACGTCACCCCCGCACATGCACAC
Source organism: Lithobates pipiens (assembly GCF_037356315.1). NCBI lineage: Eukaryota > Metazoa > Chordata > Amphibia > Anura > Ranidae > Lithobates > Lithobates pipiens. The sequence goes on from NW_027507789.1 coordinate 160,947,691, forward strand.
GGGAGCCACCACTCACGGCATATCGCCGTTGACAGCGGCGGGCTCAGTGCGCCTGCACGCCGCTGTCTACGGCGCATGCGCCGTAGACAGCGGTGCCTGTCTTTCGGCAAATATCTCCTAAACCGTGTAGGTTTAGGAGATATTTCTTGGACACAGGTAAGCCTTAATCTAGGCTTACCTGTAGGTCAAAGTGGTTTGTAAGGGTTTACAACCACTTTAACTGGTGGTGCTGACAGTGGCCTTAAAACCGTTTGCCTCTGGGGTAGAAAAAGGTTCAGCCAAAGGCCCACATCCTTAACTCCCCAGTGTAATCTAGGATGAATGTACAATTTCTGACGAAATGCCTCATCATAATTAAACCATGCCACTCCCCAAAATTTTTATATGCCTCAATTATAATGTCTAAGTGTTGAAATAAACCCATACTTTTTTCAGGTGATTTTTCACATAAAACACTCGCAAAAATACAAAACGCCTGTAACCAGTTATTAAAAAATGTTTGATACAGGTCTACGTCTGTCATCATCCTCCTTTTTCTCTGATTTATTAATAAAATCTTTAGCGGAAGGAAGAAGTGAGAGAATATGTAACAATTCCCCCCCCCGCCAAATTTTTTCCTAACCTGAGACAAATGAGATCCTAACGGTGAAATATCACCGGGTATGGACTCCTTTAAACAAATTTCCGGTAAGTTTTGTGACAGCATTGCTATAAGAAACAATGATATTCTGTTCTAAATGAATTGGCAAAGCTGGAGTGCCATTAGCAGAAACGCCACTAGGTGGCGACCAAACTCCCATAGCTGAAACATCAGAAGTTAAAACATTACTCATAGCTGGCTGACAAAACGATTTCCGGACAGCTAATTCTTTAGACACTTTAGGCCCCTTTCACACATGCGGACAGTATGTCCGTATTTCATCCATCCGTTTGAGGATGAAATACAGACATACATGCATCCCTATGGGATAGCGGGTGTCTGCGGATGAACATCTGCAGATACCCGCTATTGTCCGCCTCCGCTACTGTCCGATTCTGCAGACGGAGGAAAATCCTATTTTTCTATCCATCTGCAGAGCGGATCGGATGAATACGGACGGACAGGCCATGCTCATCCAATCCCCCATAGAGGAGAGCGGAGAGCTCACAGGGCGGTCCCTGCACAGTGTGTGGAGACCGCTCTGTCCGCCGCCGGCTCAGCGGGGACAACGGAGCGATCCCCACTGAGCGAGCGGATCATCACAGGGCGGATCATTACTGATCCACCCCGTGTGAAAGGGGCCTAAGTTAATAATTCTACAACACCATTTAATAATTCATTAACAGAAGGTTCATTCATACCTGCACTCCCTTGATACAAAGCAGGCCCACTATCAGACCCTGCTTCAGTAAAAGGCAGCATGGTCGGTTGCCTAGGTGATGCCTGACGCTGTGGAGAGGGAGACCACTCCCTCAGAGAGGTTGCTCCGCCTTCTGTACCGCCTCCGGCCCCGTCCACCGCTTCAGACATGGGAGCTCTTCCGCTCAGTTGGCCGCTCTGCCTTCCCGCTCCAAGCCTTCCCCCGCCCGCCTGCCCTCTGGTACAGTCCTGAGAAGGACCAGCTCTTTTATGTACAGCAGGGCGCGGCGGAGTAGGCGAATAGCTCCGGCGGGGGTTACGCTTCCTCTTCGCCGCCCCATTCAAACAACCAGGGGCGGCTCTTCCTTGCTGACGCGCCGGCTCCTCCCCCACATCTTCGGCATCCGCTTCTTCCTGCCGCAGCGACGGCTCCTGGGCTTCCACCGCTGGCCGCTCTCCTTTTCTCTCCTCTGGACCAGGACGGCTGACAGGCGGTGTAGCTCCCACCGGAGCCTCTTGACATGACGGGAGGGGTAAGTCTAAGCACTGGCGAATCCAGGCTTCCCCGCCATCCTCTCCAGCCCGCTTGATCAGTCGCCAAAGGAGGTTCATCTTCCGGCCTCAGAAGAGATTGCTTGTTCAGGGCAGAACCCAGAGAGAACACCACAGCTCTTTTTCTGAGGCGAATGAGCCCCCTAAACGGAACCCCCTTTATATAGCCCCACATATCCCAGAAAAACTGGTTTAAACCAGTTCTTCCCGGGCTTTTTCACGTGTCCGAAGAGGGGTCACCTGTACCCCTCCTCAATACACGTGACTAACAGCTGTTTCCCCGCGAGCCTCAGGCTCTACGGGGGGAACTTGAAATAGCTGATCCAGCCGCTCTCCCATGAGGAAAAGGGGGGGGCAAGAAACTGCCCTCTCCCTTTTCCTGTCATTCCAGGACACTGTATTGTCTCGGAATTAAGGTGCCCAGGACCCAGTACAGACATGTCAATTGAGGGGCAGTTCCGGGCAATCCAGGACACGTGGGCACCCTACCTGCACCCCAGGGGACACGTGCAGTGTGCAAGAGCACCGCCATCTTGCACACTGCACATGTCCCCTGGGGTGCAGGTAGGGTGCCCACATGTCCTGGATTGCCCGGAACTGTCCCTCAATTGACATGTGTGTACTTGGCCCCCGGCACTAAAAAAATTTGTTGCACAAATTATTAAAAATGCAAAAACAAAAAAACATGATGAAAATCAAAGTTAATGTACTGCTGTTAGTCAGCAAGTGGTTAAAGTTGTTGTAAACCCTTACAAACCACGTTGACCTACAGGTAAGCCTAGATTAAGGCTTACCTGTAGGTCCAAGCAATATCTCCTAAACCTATATGGTTTAGGAGATATTTGCCCGAAAACGGGCACCGCTGTCTACGGCGCATGCACCGTAGACAGCGGCGCACAGGCGCACTGAGCGCGGCATTTCCAAGAATGGAGCTGCCGCGCGTGTCGACTCCCATGCGCATGCGCGGGAGTGACGTCATCGCGGCTTCGCCGAATGACAGCGGCGGAGCTGCGAGACCCCACCAACAAGATGGATGCGGCGGACTACAGGGGACAGCGGTGACTTCGCTGGCTCCTGTGTCAGGTAAGTGACACATAATGGGCTACTATGCCTTTACAGGGAATGAAAGAGGAAGTAAACCCATCAGGGTTTACTTCCCCTTTAAACCGTTGGACTGTAGTCAGCACCTGATTCCCTTGATTACAGCCAGAGCCAGATTACATTCAGCACTTGATTATAGCGCCAGATTACAGAGAGTGCGCCTGATTACAGTCAATTCTTGATGAACCACCTTACCCCCCCCCCCCCCCCCCCCCCCCCCCCGTGGCCAATTCTGACATTTCTGTCATACATGTACAAATCAGCACTTTTTTTTTTCCTAGAAAATTATTTAAAATCCCCAAAGATTATATATTTTCTAAAAGCAGAGACCCTGGAGAATAAAATGGTGGTTGTTGCAATTTTTTATTTTGTATCATATTTGTGCAGCCATTTTTAAAACACAAATTTTTTGTAAAAAATACTCTTTAATACATTTTAGTGCACATAAACAGAATTCAATACCCCGAAAAATATCAAAACTGATTTATGCCAAATAAAAAGACATCTAACATGTCACACTTTAACCACTTAAGTCCCAGACCATTTGGCTGGCCAAAGACCAGAAAGTTTTTTGCGATTTGGGGCTGCGTCGCTTTAACTGCCAATTGCGCAGGTGTGTGATGTGGCTACCAAACACCATTTACGTCCTTTTTTTGACACAAATAGAGCTTTCTTTTGGGGATATTTGATCACCTCTGCGTTTTTTTTTTTGCGTTATAAACAAAAAAATGCGACAATTTTGAAACAAACGCATTATTTTTTACTTTTTGCTATAATAAATATCCCCAAAAAAGATATAAAAAATTTATTTTCCTCAATTTAGGCCGATACGTATTCTTCTACATATTTTTGGTAAAAAAAATAAAATAAATCGCAATAAGCGTCTATTTCCGGGTTAAGCAGGCGGTGAGGGGTTACAGGCTCGCTAAGCCGAACAGGGACACGAGACGGCCAGTGTCCTTTGCGCTGCTGGGCAGGTTGTTGACACAGGTGGGGGTCACCTGTTCATCGGTCTATGAGGTGGTTTTTTTCCGCGCAGCGTTCGCCTTAGCATTTTTTGGGGCGTTCAGGATTAGTGAGTTGGTGAGCCCTTCTAAGCGACAACATGGGGGGTTAGGGGTGGTGGATTTGGTTTGCGGGGCAGACAGGCTGTCAATATGGTTACGGCGGTCGAAAACGGATCAGCGGGGCAGGGGCAGGAAGGTGCAAATTTTTGCATTGCACGGTTCTCCCCTGTGCCCAGTGGAGCTGGTGAGGGGGTTTTTGGAGTTGCGGCCGGAGGTGGGGGGGTCGTTGCTGGTGCATCAGGATGGGTCATCACTCTCTAGGTTTCAATTCGTGGCGGTGTTTAAGAAGTGTTTGGCGGCATTGGGGCTGGGTGATCAGCAATTTTCTTCCCATTCGTTTCGTATAGGGGCAGCGACGGAAGCGGTTAGGTGGGGGTTGGACGAGGCGGCTGTCAAACGGATTGGGAGGTGGGAGTCGAGGAGGTTCCGATCGTATGTTCGCCCTCATCTGCTGGGTGTTTAACTAATTTTTGGTTGGGGGGGGCATTACGGTTCAGTGAGTGTCATGGTTTTGGGTGCTACAGACTGTTATGGGGTTGTTTTGTTCTTTTCTTACAGGTGGAACTCAGGGCCTGGTCTGGATTGTAGGCCATTCCTACGTGTATTGGGGGGCTAGGAGAGGAGATGTTCGACCTGAGGGGAGGTAGCTCGGCTTTTCCAGACAAGATGCCTGTATCAGGTGGTTTGGGGTGCCGGGTATGCTGTGGGGGAGGACGGTTTCGGAAGTGCATAAGTTTGCACGTCTGAGTAGGCCTCCTGACGTGTTGGTCTTACATGTTGGGGGCAATGACTTAGGCCTTAAGTTCATGTTGGACCTGGTGCGGGATATCAAATTAGATTTTTGGCAGCTTCGGTTGGCCTACCCGCATATGGTCATCGTGTGGTCAGACATGGTGGCCAGGACCTCATGGAGGTTTGCCAGGTCTGTCGACAAGCTCAATAGGGCAAGAAAAAAGGTGAACAAGGAGGTCAGTGGCTTCGTGGTTAGAAATGGGGGGTTGGCTGTTCGCCACTTGGAACTGGAGGTGGACACGTGGCGGTACCTGAGGTGGGATGGAGTGCACCTGAATGACGTTGGGATTGACTTGTGGGCCCTGGGGTTGCAGGATGGAATTCAGAGAGCCTTGAGGGTTTGGCGGGGCACACAAGGGTAAGGTTTTCCCCTGGTGTGCTGTGGCGTGGTGTTGGTCTTTGCGGGTGGAGGTTAAACCCCAGTTATGGAAGAGGGCGGGACTCATTGGTGATATGGGGCCCGTGGGTGGTGATCCAGCTAACGGTGGTTTTAGCTGGAAGGTGGTTACCGGGTGCACTGCGGTCAGTGGTTTGTGTCTCCGAGCCAGCAGGTCAGCTGGAGGCCTATTTTAGTTTTAAGGTACCGCAGTGTCGGATTGGAGATGGTGTTTAGAGTGGTGGGTTTTTCCTGCAAAGACCAACGGGTGGAGTTAACGGATACTACAGTTTTATTACAGTTTTATACAGTTATGTTTATTGATGTTAATTTATTTGAATATTTAATAAACAAAGTTAATTGGCTGCTACGGCCAATTATTTACTCCAGTTTTGGTGTGGTCTCATTTTCTGGGGGGAGTATGGGGACGTAGCAGTGGTTAAGATATATGGTTACAATATGGGGGATAGTAGCCCATCTATTATACGAGGGTCAAGTGACTGTATTCTTATAAAGGAATTTGTTACAATTTGTTTAGATGTGGTGTCTTGCCGGATGCCTTTCCCCTCATGGGTGTCTACCTATAGAAGTCTCAGAGTCTGCCAATTAACATTGCAACTACCTAAGGGCCCTAAACCCTCTCTCCCAAGTTTGTGTTCAAGAGAAATAAAATCACTTTGCATTCAAGAAGTGTCTGGCGCCAATGAATCTATCTTGCGTTACACCCACTATGCCTTCTAACCCACGCTATACAGAAAGATGTCAGAAGCTCTTGGCTCTGGAGGTTCTCATTAGACTAAAAGAGGCGTGGGACCTTGCTACATATTTTATTGGGATTTTATGTGATATACCAACACAAAGTGGCTCATAATTGTGAAGTGGAAGGAAAATGATAAATGGTTTTCAATTTTTTTTACAAATAAATATCTGAAAAGTGTGGTGTACATTTGTATTCAGCCCCCCTTTACTCTGATACCCCTAACTAAAATCTAGTGGAACCAATTGCCATCAGAAGTCACCTAATTAGTAAATAGAGTCTACTCATGTTTAATCTCAGTATAAATACAGCTATTCTGTGAAGCCCTCAGAGGTTTGTTCAAGAACCTTAGTGAACAAACAGCATCATGAAGGCCAAGAAACACACCAGACAGGTCAGGGATAAAGTTGTGTAGAGGTTTAAAGCAGGGTTAGGTTATAAAGAATTATCCCAAGCTTTGAACATCTCACGGCGCATTGTTCAATCCATCATCCGAAAATGGAAAGAGTATGGCACAACTGGAAACCCACCAAGACATGACCGTCCACCTAAACTGACAGGCCGGGCAAGAAGAGCATTAATCAGAGAAGCAGCCAAGAGGCCCATGGTAACTCTGGAGGAGCTGTAGAGATCCACAGCTCAGGTGGGAGAATCTGTCCACAGGACAACTATTAATCGTGCTCTCCACAAATCTGGCCTTTATGGAAGAGTGGCAAGAAGAAAGCCATCGTTGAAAGAAAGCCATAAGCAGGGGCAGACTGACAACTCATGGGGCCCTCGGGCAATAGGAGATTATGGGGCCCCCAGGCAATCAGAGATTATGGGGCCACAAAATATACAAACACACAGTATACAATCACACAGTATAGACATACTTGTACACAGAGGCGGCTCTAGGCTTTGTGACGCCTTAGGCGAAACTTACACATGAGGCCCCACTCACGCCCATAAGGAGGAAAATAATTCAAGCAATAAAAATGGCTGCAAAAACACACCGTTCATCAGCACCACTGGCACTCTCCTCACCCATCAGACATATGCAGCCAATAAAACACCAGGGACCCAGCAAGGTGGCAGAGGGGGGAGAGAGAGGGGGGAGGGAGAGAGAGAGAGGGGGAGGGAGAAAGAGGGGGGGGGGAGAAAGAGAGGGGGGGAGGGAGAAAGAGAGGGGGGGGGAGAGAGAGGAGGAGGAGGAGAGATAGAGAGAGTGAGGAGGGGAGGGAGAGATAGAGAGGGAGAGGAGGGGGAGAGAGAGTAGGGGAAGGGGAGAGAGAGGGGGGATAGAGAGGAGGGGAGGGAGAGAGAGAGAGAGAGAGAGAGAGATGAGGGGAGGGAGGGAGAGAGAGAGAGATGAGGGGAGGGAGGGAGAGAGAGAGATGAGGGGAAGATAGAGAGAGGAGGGGAAGATAGAGAGAGGAGGGGGAAGGAGAGAGAGAGAGAGAGGAGGGGGAAGGAGAGAGAGAGGAGGGGGAAGGAGAGAGAGAGAGAGAGGAGGGGGAAGGAGAGAGAGAGGAGGGGGAAGGAGAGAGAGAGAGGAGGGGGAAGGAGAGAGAGAGGAGGGGGAAGGAGAGAGAGAGAGAGGAGGGGGGGGGGGAGAGAGAGAGAGAGTAGGGGGAAGGAGAGAGAGAGAGGAGGGGGAAGGAGAGAGAGAGGTGAAGGAGAGAGAGAGAGATGAAGGAGAGAGAGAGAGATGAAGGAGAGAGAGAATGAAGGAGAGAGAGAGAGAGGGGGGAGGGGAGAAAAGAGTAGAAGAGGGGAGGGAGAGAGTAGAGGGAGACCAGGGAAAGGAGAGAGAGAGAGAAGAGGGCAGGGAGAGAGAGATGGGGAGGAGAGAGAGAGAGGAGGGGGAAAGAGATGAGGGGAGGGAGAGAGAGCGGAGGGGAGGAAGGGAGAGGAAAGGAAGGAGAGAGAAGAGGAGAGGGAAAGGGAGGGGGAGGAGAGGGAAAGAGAAGGGGAGGAGAGAGAGGAGGGGAGGAGAGAGAGGAGGGGAGGGAGAGAAGGAGAGAGAGGAGGGGAGGGAGGGAGGGAGAGAGAGGAGGGGAGGAGAGAGAGAGGAGGGGAGAAGAGAGTGCTGGGGGTGGGGTCTGGAGAGTGCAGGGGGTGGGGGGCGGAGAGTACAGGGGGTGGGGGTGGAAAGTGCTAAGGGGTGGATGGGGGCAGAGAGTACAGGGGGGTGGGGGTGGAGAGTGCAGGGGGTGGGGTTCGGAGAGTGCAGGGGAGTGGGGGTGCAGGGGGTGGGGGCAGAGAGTGCTAGGGTGTGGCGGTGAAGAGTGCAGGGGGTGGGGGCGGAGAGTGCTAGGGTGTGGAGGTGAAAATTGTGGGGGGGGGTGGCGGAAAGTGCAGGGGCAGAGAGTGCTGGGGGCCAGAGAGAATTGGGAAAGCTGGAGAGCACAGGAGGGGTGGGGGCTGGAGAGGGGGAGCAGAAAGAATTGGAGTGGAGAGCAGGGGGGTACTGGCGAAATGGGGCGGAGTCAGGAAGGACAAGGAGGGGCTGCAGAGCAGGAGAGGTGGAGCCAGGGAGCACAAGGAGGGGCTGGAGAGCAGGAGGGGCGGAGCCAGGGAGCACACGAAGGAGCCGTGCAGCACAGGGATGGAGAAAAAGTTAGATAGGAGGAGCGGTGGGGAGACTGCACATAGTAAAATAGATTTTTCCATATTCCTCCATGCAGCCGCTTAATGATCACTTCTCCTCCTCTCCCTGCTGCAGACATTCAGCGGCTGCAGGAGGAATATGGAAAAATCAATTCCACTATGTGCAGTCTCCCCACCGCTCCTCCTATTCAGGCACACAGGCATCACCTTCTCTCCGGTCGGCCAGGCAGCAGCGCTCCTTCCTCTTCTTCATAATCATGGGGGCAGGTGCGGAGGAGAGGTCGGGAGAGCGGCACAGGCTGAAGGAGCTGCGGATCCCACATGGACATGCCGCCCACATACCTTGGAGCCCGCCTGGTGCTGCAATCCAGCCGCAGCCTCCACCTAGAGGCCACTGTCCCGCTTCCCACACTTGCTGCCATCGTACGCTCCGTGACATCAGCGTTTGATCACAGGCAAATTAGGCGGCCCGCGAGGCCCCTGCGAGTGCGAGACCTTAGGCGTTCGCCTAATTTGCCTAATTAAAGAGCCGCCTCTGCTTGTACACATAGTATACACAGACCTGTTTCTATTGGCTGAGAAGGTACTGGAGAGGTGGGGCAGCTATAATCTCAGGATTTTTAGACGAAAAGGATGTCGGTAAAGGACATTTGAGAGACAAATATAAAAAAACAGCTTATTACATACTGTCCCTGGTTTTACTGAGGCTGGCAACCCTGATGGGGCCCCCTAGTGGCCCGAGGCCCTCGGGCAGTGCCCGAGTGGCCAAATGGTCAGTCCGCCCCAAGCCATAAGAAGTCCTATTTTCAGTTTGTGAGAAGCCATGTGGGGGACACAGCAAACATGCGTAAGAAGGTGCTCTGATCAGATGAGACCAACATTTAACTATTTGGCCTAAAAGTAAAACCTTATGTGTTGCAGGAAACTAACTGCACATCACCCTGAACACACCATCCCCACCGTGAAACATGGTGGTGGCAGTGTCATGTCGTGGGGATGCTTTTTTTTCAGCAGGGACAGGGAAGCTGGTCAGAGTTGATGGGAAGATGGATGGAGCCAAATACAGGGCAATCTTAGAAAAGGCTTCTGCAAAAGACGTGAGACTGGGGCGGAGGTTGATCTTCCAGCAGGACAATGACCCTACACATACAGCCAGGGTTACAATGGAATGGTTTAAATCAAGGCATATTCATGTGTTAGGATGGGGCAGTCAACGTCCAGACCTAAATCCAATTGAGAATCTGCGGCAAGACTTGAAAATTGCTGTTCACAGACACTCTCCATCCAATATGACAGAGCTTGAGCTCTTTTGCAAAGGAAAATGGGCAAAAATGTCACTCTCTAGACGTGTAAAGCTGGAAGAGACATCCCCAAAAAGACTTGTAGCTGGAATTGCAGAGAAAGGTGGTTCTACAAAGTACTGACTCAGGGGCAGAGGCGGCTCTCTAATTAGGAAAATTAGGCGATCGCCTTAGGCCTCGCAACTCATAGGGGCCCCTCGATCGCCTAATTTGCCTGACCGGTGCGTGTGAGTGGCAGCGAATATCTCCGGTCAGTGTCCCCAAACTAGCGGGACGAGTGAGCGGGATGAGCGAGGCTCAGCAAGCAACTACTGAACACAGTGACAACGCTGCTAGTGCTATGTGACCAGCGCCGCACTCTCTGCCTCAGGCTCTGCACTCTCCAGCGCCCCCTCTCTCATTGTCCTCGAGGCTCCAGCGCTGCCTGGGGACAGATTATAGAGGCGGAGCTGGTGGCCTCTGCTGAACCCAAGAGGGATGGATGAAAGCACGGACATGCAGGAGTTCCCTTTGTTGGGTGTGGAGGGAGATGAGCTGACAAGTTTATGGGAGCACTTGTGACTTGTATGCAGGGACTAGAGATGGATGAGGGAGGGGGCGGTGAGAGCCGTGTCTGCAGCACAGGGGGCTAGTCCTGGTACTGTGCTCTTCAGTTGCTCTATGCATGCCACTGCAAAGTGGTCTCTGCAGTGCTGGAGCAATAAATTAGGGCTCGGTCACACCATATACCAGTTTTATACCATTTGCACCCCTCCCATGTCATACTACCCCCATACCAACCCCCCGATACACTCTGCACCCCTCTCATATGCATACTACCCCCCATACACTCTGCACCCCTCTCATATACATACTACCCCCCATACACTCTGCACCCCTCTCATATACATACTACCCCCCATACACTCTGCACCCCTCTCATATACATACTACCCCCCCATACACTCTGCACCCCTCTCATATACATACTACCCCCCCATACACTCTGCACCCCTCTCATATACATACTACCCCCCACATACACTCTCTGCACCCCTCTTATATACATACTACCCCCCATACACTCTGCACCCCTCTCATATACATACTACCCCCCACATACGCTCTCTGCACCCCTCTCATATACATACTACCCCCCATACACTCTGCACCCCTCTCATATACATACTACCCCCACATACGCTCTCTGCACCCCTCTCATATACATACTACCCCCCCATACACTCTGCACCCCTCTCATATACATACTACCCCCCATGCACTCTGCACCCCCCTCATATACATACTACCCCCCCATACACTCTGCACCCCTCTCATATACATACTACCCCCCATACACTCTGCACCCCTCTCATATACATACTACCCCCCATACACTCTGCACCCCTCTCATATACATACTACCCCCCATACACTCTGCACCCCTCTCATATACATACTACCCCCCATACACTCTGCACCCCTCTCATATACATACTACCCCCCCATACACTCTGCACCCCTCTCATATACATACTACCCCCCCATACACTCTGCACCCCTCTCATATACATACTACCCCCCACATACACTCTGCACCCCTCTCATATACATACTACCCCACCATACACTCTGCACCCCTCTCATGTACATACCACCCCCCACATACACTCTGCACCCCTCTCATGTACATACCACCCCCCCATACACTCTGCACCCCTCTCATACACATACTACCCCCCACATACACTCTGCACCCCTCTCATGTACATACCACCCCCCATGCACTCTGCACCCCTCTCATATACATACTACCCCCATACACTCTGCACCCCTCTCATATACATACTACCCCCCACATACACTCTGCACCCCTCTCATGTACATACCACCCCCCACATAGACTCCGCACTCCTCTCATGTACATACTACCCTCTGTCATACCCTCCATTTTCCTCTACTACACATGTTTACCACCATTGTACTGTGCCATCATAATAGCATCATGGACAAAGTAATGCCCTGGGGCCCCTACTAGGAAGATGGTGACCTGTGGCATACACAGAGCACCGCAGAAAACAGTGAGTGAGGCTAAATTATGCTACATATTGGGCATGACTTTTTGGTCTGATCAGAAATTTTTGTCTAATTTTATTTATTTTTCTTACAATTTTTTTAAAACCAAAAATTTTGTTTTTTGGTGAGTTTTTTGGTTTCCTTGGTGAGATATCAGGGGTCTAAACAGACCCCTGAAGTCTCACTTTTGACACAGAGAAAGGGACTGAGGACAGATTTTCCCCAGTCCTTTTCTCTGTAGCCTCAGCTTCACTGCAAATGAATGAACAGGAGACAAAGTCTCCTATTAATTCATAAACCGAAGCAGAGAAAACACAGCTTACTATGCTTCAGTTATGAATGAACACAGTGAGTGATCAGTACCGATCACTCACTGTGTTCATTTAGAAAAGTAAGGGCTGGTAAATTACATATTTACCAGCCCCTTTATCTGAAGATCCCCCAGTCAGCGGGAGAGAAGAAGAGGGAAGCCAGCAGCGCTGTGGGGGGGGGGGGGGGGGGGTTATTGCTTTAATTATTTTTCCCATTATGGGAGTGAGTGGGGTCTCATGTCTGAGTTTTGCCTAAGGCCTCACAAAGCCTAGATCCGCCTCTGCTCAGGAGGGCTGAATACAAATGCACTCCACACTTTTCACATATTTATTTGTAAAAAAATGAAAACCATTGATCATTTTCCTTCCACTTCTCAATTATGTACCACTTTGAGTTGGTCTATCGCATAAAATCCCAATAAAATACATTCACGTTTTTGGTTGTGACATGACAAAATGTGGAAAATTTCAAGGGGATAGAATGCTTTTTCAAGGCACTGTACATCTGCATACATGGGGTACTTTATATGCATATAGCGGTACATACCTATGTACAGCCACCTATACTTAGGGCCCTTTCATACTGCTCCATTGACAAAAGCACATGCCTTTTTTATGCATTTTCTGGTTCCCTGACTCCAATCATGCACCTGTGAAATATGGGCATGTGACTTAAAAAGCATTCCAAAAATGCAACCAGGGCTCGTTTTTTGTTGCATTTTCCATTTATTTCAATGAAGAGGTGCATGTCAGTGTGCTTTTTAAACATGCACCAAAAATTCAGAAAGCAGGACTTTTAGGGCCCTGATCAATTATTTTAATGCGCTTTTGGTGTTCAAAAAGCAGAACAAAAATGTATGAAAAATGTATCCCATTAAATCCTATAAAACTCTTCACACCAATTTGCTGCGGGTGCAGCACCAAAGAAAACCAAAACCACACATCCCCCTGAAATCAATGAAAACACTGCAAACGTGCACTGGGGTTGTGTTTCAGTTGTGCATGATTGGAATCAGGTAACTAGAAAATGCACCAAAACCCATGAAAAATACATGCGTGTTTTTACAGAATTTTTTCAACAAAACAGTGTGAAAGGGACCTTAAAAATGCGCAACAGCACATTGGTGTGAAGTGTTCCTTAGGAGTTAACCCGTTCGCTATGTCGTACAGGCCTAACAGCAGGGCGTTTCATACATAATCCGATGACTACACCACTGGAATTGTGTGGGAGCCCTGGTTCACACATATGCGATGCGGGAACCAGCACGAATTCAGTGCGGGCTCCTGCATCGCATCTCCCCCGCAATCAGTTCACACTGCCCTCTGCAAACCGCTGCGGGTGTCAATATAAAGTTAAGGACACCCCCAGATCGGTTCACAGATCGCAGTGCAAACACCCATGCAATCCGATTCCAGTGAGGGGGAAAAAAAGGTCCCTGTACCTTTTTATGTGCGAATCCAATGTGAGTTCAGCCATACAACTGTACCGCCCTGGAGTTTGGTCAGGGAGCTCCTCACCAAATTCCTTGTCAGTAGTAGCTACTGTAGTTAATTGCTAGAGATCCACTATTTCTCCCTAAGTTTGGCCTGGTTGTACTTTTCTCTGCTGCTTCCAGGTGGCCGGGCACTTGGAGGTATTAGGTTGAGAAGGACAACTCAAGGTCAGGTTATGGGTATATGGGGTATCTCAGCCAATGGGTAGGGGTTTTCTTGAATCCCTTGGTCTCAGGGCCGTCTTTACTATTGATTGGAACACGGGCAAAACATTTTTTGGGGGCCCCCTCCCATGCAATTTCACTCTCCACCTGCTCTGAGACATACAATAAATAGAAGCTGGACTTAAAATCAGTTTACTGTATCAGATCAGGCAGCAATTGTGATTGGATGCCAGAGGTTACAGCATATCATTACTGCTTACTGACTGGTTGCTAGAAGTTACAGCACACATTACGGCTCACTGATTAGTTGCTAGAGGTTACAGCAAATGATTTCTGCTTGTTAATTAGTTGCTAGAGATTACTGTACAGTAATACTGCTCACTGATTGCTAGAGGTTACAGCACATCATCTTCTCACTGCAGGGAAGCATGATATTCATATGAATGCCACCTTTATTTACATATCAATGCAGATGCCACAGCTCTTTGCTTAGTAATGCCACTGCTATTTACGTATGAATGCCAGGTATTTACATGTAAACACAGGGTCTGCAGGTGAGTCATCTGTACACAACAGGGCTAAAACTTCAAGGGACAAGGAAATTTAAACTGGGATAGTTGGCAAGTATGAGGCAGCTGCTTTGGGCCCCACAACAATGACAAGGCCCAGGGCAGCTGCCCCTTTTGCCCTGCCTTAAAGACGGCCCTGCTTGGTCTGCTGGGAGATCATTATATTTGGGTGGAGTTAGGTGATCTCTGTTCTGTGCCACCCGGACTGCCATCTGGGTGGACATGTGTCATCTGCTCTCGGGCTGCTAGACCGGAGATTGGGCCTATCCCGGGGGCATCTGGCTGCCAGGCTGTGTGAGGGCCCATGCAGAAGTAAGAGGGCAGTGCAGGGTTGGGACTGCCGCTTGCAAAAGTGAAGGTTCTGCTGGCTGGAGAACCTGTCATGGTCGGAGGTAGAAGGGAAGCCGCCACCACTGAGGGACCAACCAGCTTTACCAGTGACCACAGTGAGTAACTGAAGCAAGTATCGGAGCAGTATTCTCACCGAACGGGCACGGTGGACAATCTGAAAACTTTAGGCGGTGATCAAGTCAGAGACCCAACCAGTACTGACTAGTGCTGTTCCCAAATCTCCATCATGGTCGTAATTATCTGGTTTGTTTATGGCTCCATACCATATATAGTGTTTATCACTATATGCTTGGCTGACTTAAGTGGTATATGCCTCTTTAACCACTTTCAGACCAGACCAATTTGTTGGTCAAAGACCAGACCACTTTTTGCGATTCGGCACTGCGTCGCTTTAACTGACAATTGCGCGGTCGTGCGACATGGCTCCCAAACAAAATTGACGTCCTTTTTTTCCCACAAATAGAGCTTTCTTTTGGTGGTATTTGATCACCCCTGCGGTTTTTATTTTTTGCGCTATAAACAAAAATAGAGCGACAATTTTGAAAAAAACGCATTATTTTTAACTTTTTGTTATAATAAATATCCCCCAAAAATATATAAAAAAACATTTTTTTCCCTCAGTTTAGGCCGATACGTATTCTTCTACATATTTTTGGTAAAAAAAATCACAATAAGCGATTATTGATTGGTTTGCGCAAAAGTTATAGCGTTTACAAAATAGGGATAGTTTTATAGCATTTTTATTAATAATTTTTTATTATTTTTTTTTACTAGTAATGGCGGCGATCAGCGATTTTTATTGTGACTGCAACATTCTGGGGGACCCATCGGACATTTTTGACACATTTTTGGGACCATTGTCATTTATACAGTAATCACTGCTATATAAATGCAGTGATTCCTGTGTAAATGACACTGGCAGTGAAGGGGTTAACCAGTGAGTGGCAGTGTAGGGGTTAAGTGTTCCTAGGGGTGTGTTACTAACTGTGGGGGGGTTGGGCTTTCATTTAGTGAACACTGATCTCTGCTCCAATCACATGGAGCAGAGATCAGCGTCACTAGTTGCTAGGCAGAATGGAGAAATGTTGTTTACAACGGCACTTCTCCATTCGGCAGCTCCGTGAGACGATCGCGGGGATGCCCCCGGCGATCGAGTCCACGGGTCCCGCGACCGGACTCACGGGGGTCCCGACCAGTGCGGGAGCGCGCCGCCGGCGGCGCGCTCCCGATGGCAGGGTGGCAAATTTAAAGGGACGTACATGTACGCCCATTTGCCTGCCCATGCCATTCTGTCGACGTACATCGTCGTGCGCTGGTCGGCAAGTGGTTAAAGCGGGAGTCCGCCATTTTTTTTTTTTAAAAGCCAGCAGCTACAAATACTGCAGCTGCTGACTTTTAAAATAAGGACACTTACCCGCCCAGCGCGCCCGCGATGTCGGCACCCGAAGCCGATCTCTCGATCGTCTCTCAGGTGCTGCCGCTGCCATCTTGGGTATGGGATATAGGAAGTGGAGCCTTTCGGCTTCATTTCCCGGTTCCCTACTGCGCATGCGCGAGTCACGCTGCACAATAAGGATGGTCCCGCTGCCTTCTGGATCCGTGTGTTTCCCAGCAGGCAGCGGGGGACTTTCGGAAAGGGGCGTAATCTACGCTCCTTTCCGCAGATAGCTATGCCGGAAGTGGGTGCAGATACCTGTACTGTACAGGTACCTGCACCCCCCTCCCCCCTGAAAGGTGCCAATTGTGGCACTGGAGGGGGGGAGGATTCCAATGAGTGGAAGGTCCACTTTAGGGTGGACCTCCGCTTTAAGTCCATCGGCTCTGGTAAGCCTTCTTACAACTGGCGGTGTCTTCACAAGATTCTCCTCCACTTATTTGTTCCCCCAACCACTTTCCCTTTGAAGACTCTTCAGATATGTTGCTTCATTATTAATTGATATTATCACGTGGTAGACTTTTTTTTTTGTCATTTTATGGACTTTAATTGTTTATTCATCCCCAGGGTAATTCCACAAGTATTTATACATTTTTGAATTTTTTTCACATTTGTGATACACAATTTTTCTATACAATATATTTAAAGAGGGAGTCCACTGGAAAAAAAATATAGTATAAATACTACAGCTGCTGACTTTTAATAAATGGACACTCACCTGTCCCAGGGTCCAGCGATGTCAGCAGCCGAGGCCGATCGATTGCTCGCCTCTCAGCTGCTGCCGTCGCCATTCTATGTGAGGGAATCAGGAAGTGAAGCGTTGCGGCTTCACTTCCCGGTTCCCTACTGCGTATGCGCGAGTCACGCAGTGCAATGGGAATGGTCCTCGCTGTCTCTGGAACCCGTGTGTGTCCCAGCAGACAGCGCGCCGGGACAGGAAGAAGCATAGACTCCCGTGGGAGTCTATGCCCGGAAGTGGGTGCAAATACCTGTCTTAGACAGGTATCTGCACCCCCCTGAAAGGTGCCAACTGTGACACCGGAGGGGGGGAGGGTTCCGATGAGCGGAAGTTCCACTTTAGGGTGGAACCCTGCTTTAAGTGAAGATTTTGTTTTTTTGTGAGGCTTGAAGGTATCCGAAGTGCCAAGCTAGGGACCGAGCGGGGAAGCGTGGGTGATGCAAAAGCCTTGAAAAGCTCATGGGATTCAGAGTCAGAGAATCAAAGAGTCCAGTGAGAGACTAGGGGGTCAAGGGGGCCAAAGAACTACAAGGAGAAGTTGTAGTAAAGCTGAGAGAACTGTTACGTTTGAATTAATAACTGTTAAATACTGTTGCCATAGGAGACAGCAATCCTGCATGTGCAGAAGTCCTCCTATTGAAGTCTCGGAGTCTGCCATTTGAAATTGAAACTACTTAAGGGTATCCTGGCCCTAACCCTCTTTCCCTTGCAAAATATAAAAAGGACTGTTAAAGAAATAAAACCTCTTTTGCATCCAAGAAGCTTCTGGCGCCCAATGACTTTTACCACCTTTGCACCCACTATGCCTCACAACCCACCATGTATTGAAGGATGTCAGCCATCTTTGGCCTTGAAGGTTCCCATTAGACTGGAGGAGATTAGAGATTCTGCTACACAACTGTATGGCTGAATTCGCATTGCAGACATCGCATCTGATCGGCACAGCAATGCAGTGCGAATCACATGCGATGTCTGTGTACACATATTGCTAAAACTGACAAGCAGACTCCTGCCTGTCAGGTGGAAGCATTCAGGTAGTTACGCTGCCAACTGATTGCTTCCACACTCCCCCGGTAATGGTGCCACGCCATGTATTCTGGGCTCTGCTTGCCCATCTGCAGGCCCAGGACCGACACGGTGGGTGCCAGCAGGTGGAGGGACTCTTCGTTTTATTTTTGGTGACCCGGAAAGCGACATGTATGACATCACTTCCGGGTCACCCTGTCACTTTCCCCTGGCTAGCGTAGAGGGCAGGAAAATAGCATAGCGCATATAGGGAAGCAATGTATAGCAATGCCATTTTCATTGCAATACATCCAGTGGAGCCTAGAGGAGACATGCAGGATCTTGTAGATCCTGCACGTCTCATTAAAGAGAACCTGTCACAAAAATATCAAATAGACAACTCTTTGTCCCCGATGTGATGAAAACAGTTAAAAAAAAAAAATTATGTATGAAAACGTTGATTGCAATACATGTCACATATCTCCGCACACGCCGGAGTGAGAGCCATAATTCTATCAAAAGGCCTCCTCCATAACACTAAACTGATGACCTATAGGGGACTTTTGAAGTGTCACATAGAAAATATAGGGTACTGAAGTTTATCACCCATTCAGGGGTCTGTACAAATTTAAGGTTTGGCATGTTGGGTATCTACTTACTCAGTGTAAACATTTATATCTTACCAAAAATGTGAGTAATTTATTAAGTTTGTTTGCCCTAAAATTCACTTTAGGCTGGGTTCACACTGCTGCGGGGGGAGATCCGGATGTGATTTGCAACGCAAATCACATCCGATCTCCGTAGCGATGCGAGTTCAGCCATACAGATAGTATGGCTGAATTCGCATCGCTCCGGCAGCAAACTCGCACGGGACCCTTTTTTTGGTCCGCAACAGAATCGGATCGCATGGGGGTTCACACCATGCGATCCGATTCCTGTGCGAGTCGGCAGATCGCACTGCGATATGCGGATGGATCTGGGGGTGTCATTAACATATCATTGACACTCCCAGCCGTCCGCATAGGGCAGTGTGAACTGCCGGCGGGAGTAATGCGATGCGGGAAAACGCAGCGGATTCGCGGCGTTCCCGCATCGCAGCGGTGTGAACCCGGCCTTAGTGTGTTTTTTACTGAACCTTCCAAGACCTTTGCGATAATATCATGTTACATAAAAAATTGGAACTACCATTCTCTAGGATGTCTGCTTTCAGAAGATATATACTGTTTGGGGGCCTATACCCATCTGTGCTGCTATGGAGCTCGTCAGATAAGGAAAATTACGGTATTTGAATTCAATTTTCCGTTTTTAAACATGTGCAAAAATGTAAAAACGTTTCTGGCAGTGAAAGGTTAAAGTTATACATTTTTCATGCATTTTTGTTCCCCTTTTTCAGCACCAAAAATGCATAAAAAACTGATCAGTGTGACAGGGCCCTTATTAACCACTTAAGCCCCGGACCAATTGTCAGCCTAAGGACCAGAGGTCTTTTTACAATTTCGCACTGCACTGCTTTAACTGGTAATTGCGCGGTCATGCGATGTTATACCCAAACGAAATTTGCGTCCTTTTCTTCCCACAAATAGAGCTTTCTTTTGATGGTATTTGATTGCCTCTGCGATTTAAATTTTTTCGATATAAAAGGAAAAAGACTGAATATTTTGAAAAAAAAAGATATTTTCTAATTTTTGTTATAAGAAAAATCGAATAAACTCAATGTTAGTCATACATTTAGGCCAAAATGTATTCAGCCACATGTCTTTAGTAAAAAAAAATGTCAATAAGCGTATATTTATTGGTTTGCGCAAAAGTTATAGCGTCTACAAACTAGAGTACATTTTCTGGAATTTACACAGCTTTTAATTTATGACTGCCTATCTCATTTCTTGAGGTGCTAAAATGGCAGGGCAGTACAACCCCCCCCCCCAAATGACCCCATTTTGGAAAGCAGACACCCCAAGAAAATTGCTGAGAGGCATGTTGAGACCATTGAATATTTTTATTTTTTTGTCCCAAGTGATTGAATAATGACAAAAAAAAATAAGTTTACAAAAAGTTGTCACTAAATGATATATTGCTCACACATGCCATAGTTATATGTGGAATTGCACCCCAAAATATATTCTGCTGTTTCTCCTGAGTACGGGGATACCACATATGTGGGACTTTTTGGGAGTCTAGCCGTGTACGGCATCCCGAAACCCAATCACTGCCATTGCGGGAATATTACAAACTTTTTTTTTTTTTTTGCACAAAGTTGTCACTAAATGATATATTGATCACACATGCTATGGGCATATGTGAAATTACACCCCAAAATACATTCTGCTGCTTCTCCTGAGTACGGGGATACCACATGTGTGGGACTTTTTGGGAGCCTAGCCGCGTACGGGACCCCAAAAACCAAGCACTGCCCTCAGGATTTAAATATAAAACGCTACCAAAAAAAACTGTTAGCGATCGCAGGGATCAGGCCTGACTCTGCGATCGCTGCAGTTATGTGTTTAGTGTTTTAGTGTTTTGTAAGTGACAGTGATCGATCGATACTGCACTTGGGTAGGCTGGGCGGAGGGGCAAAACGCAGATGCTAGCAGGTATCTGGGCTGATCCCGCTAACAATGCATTTTTTTGGAACCCTAAACTGCTGGGGACGCTAGTATAGATCTGATCAGATCAGATATTGATCCGTTCAGATACTATACCACTAAGGGAGGTGTATGCTTTGCGCATGGGTGTTAGCGGTACTGGCACTAACCTAGCACTGTCTGGGGCTACGCAGACCCTATCTGATCCTAAAACCTAATTGATATCACCTGCCGGGTGATCAGGGGATTAAACCTTTATTGGGTAATAAATGGTGGGTGCCCTGATGCTATAAAAAGCAAACTAACTAACCAGAGTCACCCGTAACACTTATACGGTGATCACTGGTGAAAGGGTTAACTAGGGGCAATCAGGGGGTTAAAACCTTTATTAGGTAGTATAGGGGGGTCCCTGACGCTATATAAAAACCTGACGGGGAACCTAAATAACTAACTGGCTAACCAGTGTCACCAGTGACACTTATACCGTGATCGCTGGTGAAAGGGTTAACTCTAGGGGCAATCAGGGGGTTAAAATCTTTATTAGGTAGTATATGGAGGTACCTAACACTATAAAAACCTGGCGGTGAACCTAAAATATAACTAGCTACCTAGCGGCACCAGTGACACTAATGCAGCGATCAGAAAAACGATCGCTTAGTGACACTGGCAAAAGGGGGTGAAAGGGTTACCTGGGGGCAATCAGGGGGTTAAAACCTTTATTAGGTAGTATATGGGGGTCCCGAACGCTATATAAAAACCTGACGGGGAACCTAAATAACTAACTGGCTAACCAGCAGCACCAGTGACACGTATGCGGTGATCGCTGGTGAAAGGGTTAACTCTAGGGGCAATCAGGGTGTTAAAACCTTTATTGGGTAGTATATGGGGGTACCTAACGCTATAAAAACCTGGCGGTGAACCTAAAAAATAACTAGCTACCTAGCGGCACCAGTGACACTAATGCAGCGATCAGAAAAACGATCGCTTAGTGACACTGGCAAAAGGGGGTGAAAGGGTTAACTCTAGGGGCAAGCAGGGGGTTAAACCTTTATTGAGGGGGGTAGGGGGCTACCCTGCACCTAACACTAACTGCCCTGACACTTTTTACTGTCACAACTGACACTAAATGCAGTGATCAGTAAATAAATGATCACTGCAATCAGTAACACTGTGACTGGGAGGGGAGGGGATTAGGGGGTGATTTGTGTGCCTATGTGTACCTACATGTCAGTGTAGTGATTGGTGCACTTACTATGTCTTCTCTCCTCGCAGTCCGGTCAAAAAGTCCGCCCGAGGAGAGTGACATCACTTCCTCCTGCCTGTGTTTACACTACACAGGCAGGGGAAGCTTCTCATTCGCCAGGAGCGATCGAGAGGGGATGGCCAGAAACCAACGGCTATCCCCTCATCCTGGATCGCTCCTGAAGCGAAACGGACCGCCGCAGCCAGCGGGAGGGGGTCCGATTGGACCCCCCACCCACTGGAAGGCAGGCACGTACGGGTACGTGCTTGTGCCCGTACATGCCATTCTGCCGACTTATTTTTACATGTGGCGGTCCTTAAGTGGTTAATTTAGAGGAGTGACTGTATGCAGCGCCAGGAGAACTCCGGTTCAAAATGGTGCCAGTGCGCTTATGCTGTATGGGGGAATGCACTCGTGTGCATGAGCCCTACAGAGTCCACTCACACTGATCAGTTTTTCAGTTAAAAAAAGCATAATAAAAATGCATGAAAAAATGCAGCCCTTTAACCGCATGCTGACCAGTCACCACAGTTGTACTGCGGTAGCATGGCTCGGCTGCGCGAATCGCCGTTATGTTACATGAGTAGCATAAACTGCCACTAGGGGGTTCTTGCCCCCACTCGCTCCCCGAGCCGATGCGAGTGCCCGGTGGTCTCAATCACTGCCGGGCTCCCGCAATCACTCGAGTCACACGGAGAACCGGGAGCTGTGTGTGTAAACACAGTTTATGGTTCTCTGAACAGGGAACTGACAGATCGTCTGTCCATACAGAGTATGGACAGCGATCTGTTAGTTTCCCTGCACAGTCCCATCCCCCCTTCAGTTAGAACACAAAATAGGATTCATATCAACCCCTCCCTTGCCCCCTAGTGTTAACCCCTTCACTGCCAGTGACATATTTACAGTAATCAATGCACTTTTGATCGCTAATGCCAATGGCCCCAAAAATGTGTCAAAATTGCCCAACGTGTCCGCCATAATGTTGCAGTCACGATAAAAATCGCTAATTACTAGTAAAAAAAAAAATCCCCTATTTTGTAGACGCTATAACTTTTGCGCAAACCATTCAATGTATGCTTTTTGTGTTTTTTTTTTACCAAAAATATGTTGAAGAATACGTATCGGCCTAAACTGAGGAAAAAAATGTTTATATTTTTGGGGGATATTTATTATAGCAAAAAGTTAAAAATAATGCATTTTTTTTCAAAATTGGCGCTATTTTTTTGTTTATAGCGCAAAAAATAAAAACCGCAGAGGTGATCAAATACTACCAAAAGAAAGCTCTATTTGTGATAAAAAAAAGGACGTCAATTTTGTTTGGGAACCACGTTGCACGACCGTGTAATTGTCAGTTAAAATGACGTAGTGCCGAATCGCAAAAAGTGGTCTGGTCTTTGGTCAGCCAAATGGTCCGGGGCTTAAGTGGTTAAATCCTTTGGAATGCTTCACACCGGTCAGTTGTGTTTCGTTGCATTTTTGGTGTGTTTGATGCATGTTAAAAAAATGCACCTCCTCATTGAAATGAATAGAAAATGCATCAACAACTCGCCTGCAGTTGCATTTTTTGAGTCATATGGCCAAGTTTCACAGGTGCATGCTGGGAAATAAGCACCCCGAAAATGCAACTGAAAGTGCATCAAAAATGTGGCACAAGAATATATTGCATTTATTGCATTTTTGTATGTGTTCTTTCGTTTCTGAGCCTGCGTAGTTTTTCTCTTACGTTTTTTTCCGTGAGAAAAAAAACGTACTAATGAAGCGAAAATCAGACGTTGAGTTCACATCCGACTAAAATCTTATAGTCTGCACATCCAGCTTTTTTCTGGCAAAAAAGCGGAAAATCGGCTGTCGAAAGCACTGTACTAACGATCCAGAAAACGTCAGACAGCTCGTCGTACGAATTTTTCCATCCGCATTTTATATCGCGTGTACAGGCCTTAAGATATACAAATATGTTGTAGCTAGGGTTGCCACCTCATCCCTTTAAACCCGCAACACATATGAATTACACAGGTTCTGAACCTAATTTAATGCAGGTAAGGCACCAAGTGAGTTTTATTACCACCGAACCAGCCACAGAACTTGTGTAATTCATATGTGTTCGGGTTTAATAAAGAGATGAGGTGGCAACTCTAGTTGTAGCATAAAATCCTGACTTTGTAGTCGCAGGTGGTGCATATAGCCCGCCAAAAAAAAGTAAATAGCTGTATGCGGCCATACTCAGGTGAATGAATATGCCTATCAACATTTATATATGAAGAAGAGTATGACGAATTTCCACCTCATCCCTTTACCACTAGGGATCCGCGAGGACCTGCTTTGCCGGGACGACGTCTATTGACGGATCGACGAAGCAAGGGGTCGATCCTGACCCCTTACCACGTGATCAGCTGTCAGCCAATGACAGCTGATCATGTGATCACAACAGAGCCGGCAATCGGCTATTTTCCTCCTCGCGCTGTCAGCGCGAGGAGAAAAAAAAAAAGCCGATCACCGGCGGCCATGAGAGGGACTTGAGTCCTGATCACGGCCAAGTCATCAGTGCCCACCTGCCCCCTGCCAGTGCCACCTAAATAAAGTAAAAGTGCCACCCATCAGTACCACCCATCAGTGCCCATAGTGCCACCCATCAGTGCCCACAGTGCACCCTATCAGTGCCCACAATCTGCCATAACAACAGTGCTGCACCTCATATGCCACATATCCGTGCCCATCAGTGTCATCTACCAGTGCCGCCCATCAGTGCCCAGCAGTGCCACCTATCAGAGCCACCTATCAGTGCCCATCAGTCCCATCTATCAGTGGTACCTATCCGTGCCACCCATCCGTGCCACCCATCCGTGCCACCCATCTGTGCCATCTTATCTGTGCCCATCTTTGCCCATCAGTGCTGCCTTATCTGTGCCCATCAGTGCTGCCTTATCTGTGCCTATCAGTACCGCCTTATCTGTGCCTATCAGTGCCACCTTAACCATGCCTATCAGTGCCCACCAGTGCAGCCTATCAGTGCCCACCAGTTCTGCCTCATCAGCGCATTTCAATGAAGGAGAAAAATGACCCGTTTGCAAAAAATTTTAACAAACTATTAAACATGATTTTTTTATTTATTTTTTTATTTTGCATCTTTTTTCGTTTGTTTAGCAAAAAATAAAACTCCCAGCTGTAATTAAATACCACCAAAAGAAAGCTCTTTTTGTGGGAAAAAAATGATAAAAATTTAATTTGGGTACGGTGTTGTATGACCACGCAATTGTCATTCAAAGTGCATCAGCGCTGAAAGCTGAAAATTGGTCTGGGCAGGAGGGGGGTTTAAGTGCCCAGTAAGCAAGTGGTTAAACTCAAACTTAAGGTTCTGTGGCTCATTAACCACTTTCAGACCGGACCATTTTGCTGGTAAATGACCAGAGGTCTTTTTACACTTTGGCACTGCGCTGCTTTAACTGGTAATTGCGCGGTCATGCAATGTTGTACCCAAACAAAATTTGCGTCCTTTTCTTCCCACAAATAGAGCTTTCTTTTGATGGTATTTGATTGCCTCTGCGATTTTTATTTTTTGCGATATAAACGTAAAAAGACCGCAAATTTTGAAAAAAAATGATATTTTCTACTTTTTGTTATTAGAAAAATCCAATAAACTCAATTTTAGTCATACATTTAGGCCAAAATGTATTCAGCCACATGTCTTTGGTAAAAAAAAAGTCAATAATTGTATATTTATTGGTTTGCGCAAAAGTTGTCACATCTACAAACTAAGGTACGTTTTCTGGAATTTACGCAGCTTTTAGTTTACGACTGCCTATCTCATTTCTTGAGGTGCTAAAATGGCAGGGCAGTACAAAACCCCCCCAAATGACCCCATTTTGGAAAGTAGACCCCCTAAGGAAATTGATAAGAGGCATGATGAGCCCATTGAATATTTTATTTTTTTGCCTCAAGCGATTGAATAATGACAAAAAAAAAAATTTTTTTTTTTTTTACACAAAGTTGTCACTAAATGATATATTGCTCACACATGCTATGGGCGTATGTGAAATGACACCCCAAAATAAATTCTGCTGCTTCTCCTGAGTATGGGGATACCACATATGTGGGATTTTTTGGGAGCCTAGCCGCGTACGGGGCCCGAAAACCAAGCACCGCCTTCAGGCTTTCTAAGGGCGTAAATTTTTGAGTTCACTTCTCACTACCTATTACAGTTTTGAAGGCCATAAAATGCCAAGATGGCACAAAACCCCCACAAATGACCCCATTTTAGAAAGTAGACACCCCAAGCTATTTGCTGAGAGGCATGTTGAGTTCATGGAATATTTTATATTTTGCCACAAGTTGCGGGAAAATTACAAACTTTTTTTTTTTTTTTTTTTTAACAAAGTTGTCACTAAATGATATATTGCTCATGCATGCCATGGGCATATGTGAAATGACACCCCAAAATAAATTCTGCTGCTTCTCCTGAGTACGGGGATACCACATATGTGGGACTTTTTGGGAGCCTAGCCGCGTACGGGGCCCCGAAAACCAAGCACCGCCTTCAGGCTTTCTAAGGGCGTAATTTTTTGATTTCACTCCTCACTACCTATTACAGTTTTGAAGGCCATAAAATGCCAAGATAACACAAAACCCCCACAAATGACCCCATTTTAGAAAGTAGACACCCCAAGCTATTTGCTGAGAGGCATGTTGAGTCCATGGAATATTTTATATTTTGCCACAAGTTGCGGGAAAATTACAAACTTTTTTTTTTTTTTTTTTTTTTCACAAAGTTGTCACTAAATGATATATTGCTCACGCATGCCATGGGCATATGTGAAATGACACCCCAAAATAAATTCTGCTGCTTCTCCTGAGTATGGGGATACCACATATGTGGGACTTTTTGGGAGCCTAGCCGCGTACGGGGCCCCGAAAACCAAGCACCGCCTTCAGGCTTTCTAAGGGCGTTACAGTTTTGAAGGCCATAAAATGCCAAGATGGCACAAACCCCCCCCAAATGACCCCATTTTGGAAAGTAGACACCCCTAAATTTAGGGGTACACTAGTGAGACTAGGTAATAAATGGCGGGTGCCCTGAAACTATAAAAAAATAACTAACCAACCAGCGTCACCTGTAACAGTTATATGGTGATCACTGGTGAAAGGGTTAACTAGGGGGCAATTAGGGGGCTTTATGCGGTAGTATATGGGGGTCCCTGGCGCTATAAAAAGCTGCAGCGAACCTAAATACCTACCTGCCTAACTAGCGTCACCTGTGACACTAATACAGCGATCAGAAAAACGATCGCTTATTAGGCTGGGTTCACACTGGAGCGATGCGGGAACGCCACGAATGCGCGGCGGGTTCCCGCATCGCATGCCTCCCGGCGGCAGTTCACACTGCCCTATGCGAACTGCTGGGAGTGTCAGTGAAATGTTACTGACACCCCCAGATCAGTTCGCATATCGCAGTGCGATCTGCAAACTCGGATCGCATGGTGTGAACACCCATGCGATCCGATTCTGCTGCGGGCCAAAAAAAGGGTCCCGTGCGAATTTGCGGCGGGTGCGGCGGGTGCGGCGAATGGCTGAACTCGAATCGCACAGAGATCGGATGTGATTTGCACTGCAGTGCGGTGCGAATCACATCCGTTCTCATAAACCGCTGCAATGTGAACCCAGCCTTAGTGACACTGGCGACGGGGGGTGATCACGGGGTTAAACCTTTATTGGGGGGGTTAGGGGGGTACCTTAGAACTAAAGGGGGCTAACCCTAACTGCCCTAACAGTTATTAGTCACAAATGACACCCGCCGGGTGATCAGGGGGTTAAACCTTTATTAGGTAATAAATGGCGGGTGCCCTGAAACTATAAAAAAATAACTAACCAACCAGCGTCACCTGTAACAGTTATATGGTGATCACTGGTGAAAGGGTTAACTAGGGGGCAATCAGGGGGCTTTATGCGGTAGTATATGGGGGTCCCTGGCGCTATAAAAAGCTGCGGCGAACCTAAATACCTACCTGCCTAACTAGCGTCACCTGTGACACTAATACGGCGATCAGAAAAATGATCGCTTATTAGGCTGGGTTCACACTGGAGCGATGCGGAAACGCCGCGAATCCGCGGCGGGTTCCCGCATCGCATGCCTCCCGGCGGCAGTTCACACTGCCCTATGCGAACTGCTGGGAGTGTCAGTGAAATGTTACTGACACCCCCAGATCAGTTCGCATATCGCAGTGCGATCTGCAAACTCGGATCGCATGGTGTGAACACCCATGCGATCCGATTCTGCTGCGGGCCAAAAAAAGGGTCCCGTGCGAATTTGCGGCGGGTGCGGCGGGTGTGGCGGGTGCGGCGGGTGCGGCGAATGGCTGAACTCGAATCGCACAGAGATCGGATGTGATTTGCACTGCAGTGCGGTGCGAATCACATTCGTTCTCATAAACCGCTGCAATGTGAACCCAGCCTTAGTGACACTGGCGACGGGGGGTGATCACGGGGTTAAACCTTTATTGGGGGGGTTAGGGGGGTACATTAGAACTAAAGGGGGCTAACTCTAACTGCCCTAACAGTTATTACAGTCACAAATGACACCAATGCAAAAAAAAAAAAAAAAAAAAAAAAAATGACATTGGTGTCACTGTGACTGGGGGGCAGGGGTAATTGGGGGGGTGATCGGGGGGTAAAGGGGGGGTGTGAGTGTGCCTGGCATGTTCTACTGTGTGTGTGAGTGTTGGTGCAACTTACTGATCCGCTCTCCTCCGTGTCGGAACGAAAAATACCGACACGGAGGAGAGAATACATCACTTCCTCTCCTGTGTTTACATTACAGGAGAGGAAGTGATGTCACCGGGGATTTCTATTCGTCGGGAGCGATCGCGAGGGGGTGGCCATGAATGAATGGCCGTCCCCTCGTCCGGGATCGCTCCCGTACGAATACCGACCGCCGCAGGCACCGGGCGGGGGCCCGATCGGGCCCCCGACCCGCGGGAGGCAAGGGACGTACATGTATGTCCTTATGCCTGCCCGTGCCATTGTACCGACGTACATCGGCGTGCGGCGGTCGGCAACTGGTTAAGGTGTAATTAAACTCACTTGGTGATTTATCTGCATTTAATTAGCCTCAGAACCTGTGTAATTGAAAGGTGTTTGGGTTTAAAGGGATGTCCTCTAATATGGCCACATATAGCCATTCACATCTATGGCTGGACGTGTCACCTTTTTGTGGAAAAAACACCAGTATTTTTTACGCTACAGCAATGGTCATCAACCCTGTCGTCAGGGCCCACTAACAGGCCAGGTTTTATGTATTACCTTGGGGGAGATGCAGACTAGAGTACGGCAATCACGGAGCAGCAAATGATATCGCCTGTGATTTACAGTAATTCAGTTATCTTGCAAACCTGGCCTGTTAGGCCTTATTCACACCTATGCATTTTTAGTGCTTTTTGAAAATTTGCACTACAGTCCATTTAAAATGGTTTCCTATGGAACACGTTCTGTGGTGCAAATCTTCAAAATGCAAAAAACACTAAAATTGCATAAAGTGAATCAGGCCTTAGTGGCCCCTGAGGACAGGGTTGATGACGACTGCGCTACAGCATACATAAGATCAGACCCGATTGGTCCATTTCTGTTGTCCCTTTTCTATGTTTTTCATACAGGCCCACTTTTCTATTTTATTTACATTTTACAACAGGCCTGGGATTGCTTATACATCATTTTACGTGTGTGATTTTCTAAACATTTCTAAAACCAGTGTGTGCACTTTTCACATAAACATCTTCCTCATGATTTCACAAGGTCCCTCTCCGCCTACAGGAGGTGCGGCCTGGTCAGGCTCAGTTCCTGGAGACACTACGTCTATTATATACCTTTGGACTAGTACAGAGAGGTGCAGGTACTGAATGCTGCAGAGTGCAGACCTTCATAGACTTTTACTTTACAGCCTCATATTGATATGTTATGTTTACAGTTCTGAGTAATCTGCATACTTTCATTTCTCTAGGTTGGGTTTTATGGTGCAGATTCACTTCCACATTTGTCTGTGTAAGACACACGGAAATCTTCATAGTTTGATAGCTGATACAGATGATTGTACAAAGTGGAACAGACGACATCAATCTGCAGGTAAACAGATTAACATCAGCCAACAATTTATTGCAGACTCGATCCTGCTTGATTTGCAAATAGCTTTTAAAAGTGTATGCCTGTATCTATATTGTCTGTTTTATTCCTGAGCTATAGGCCTCATTCACACAGGCGTACATCTGAGCAGAGGGCTGAATTCATGCACCCAGCTGGTAAAAATTAGGCAGCAGCTGCATGTTTCATCTTGTATGGCCAAGTGTTTACATCCGTACAGGGATGAGGGCTCAGCTAAGGACGCAGTATATATGCAACTAGATCTATGCATCTTTCTGTTATGGCCTTATTTACACGGGGGGTATGAATCTGTACCCCTGCGCTTGGGGCCATGCACCCACACGGATGTCACTATGGGAGCAGCAACTATGTCCAGGCAGCTGTTGCGTCTTGATTAAGGATGAGCTCCGGCGGGTTCACATGCTCCACATGCAGAGCCAGCCAGGAAGTCAGCGCAGCGCTATTCACAGGCAGTGAGACATTGCCGACTTCCTGGCAGGCTCTGCACGTGGAGCATGCGAAACAGGCCTGAGCTCATCCCTATTAAGGATGGGCTTGCAGGCCCATGTGCCCAATTCCCCCAGGAAGCTTACACTGCGCAGCGCTAATCCCAGGCAGTGAGACATTTCCCATCTCTGCAGCGGATCAGGAAGTGTCTCGCTGCCTGTGATTAGCGCTGCACAGTGTAAGCTTCCTGGTGGGCTTGGGCATGTGGAGCTGCGAACATGTCCATCCTCAGTCCTAATTGACAGCAAATTGGAGGCCCACACCGGTATGCATGAACGCTTGCGCATCTCCATATAGTAAACCTGGCTGCCGTGCACTATACGGAGTTATGCATTCCATGTGAAGCCATGTGACTCGGGTTCAGTTCACACCTTTTGTGTATTTTTTTTTTTTTTTTTTTTTTTAATGCTTTTTGCAGAAATGGGCTACAGTCCATTTAACATGGTATCCTATGGGACACGTTTACAGCTATGCTTTTTTTTTTCAGAGCTGCTGCCTTTTTGGAAAGGGTCATTGACTTTTTTTTTTTTTTTTTTTTTTTAAAGCAAAATGAGGCGTTATTGGTTTAATAGACTTCAATGAAGAAGCTGCAAAAAAAAAAAAAAAAAAAGCATGCAGTATGCTTTTTTTTGCTTGCGATTTATTTTTTATTTTTTTCTAATCCACTCAACAACAAATTGGCCCAAAAAAACCCATAAAAAACGCATCAAAAAACATGTGAAAATGCATTAAAAACGTGTGTACAAAAAAATGCACTGCAGAAACGGATCAAAAGCAAACTACTTTGGTGTGAACCAAGCCTTAAGCCGCATACACATGATCAGACTTTCCGATGGGAAATGTTCGATGACAGGGTGTTGGCAGTAAATCCGACCGCGTGTATGCTCCATCGTGCAAATGTTGGATCACAGGTTTTCAAATTTTCTGCATTTGGATTATCATTATCCCGTAGTTTTTAAGATCAAAAATACAACTATGTTGTTCTTTGTTAATTTTACATTGTATTTTTTTTAAATGTAACTACCTACTCCCAAACTGTCCATTTGAAGTAAAACATAGCCAAGTATTATTCTCCAAATTTTTTTTTTTTTTTTTATTGTGCATTAAAAAAAGAAAACAAATAAAATTAGACATGCTATCTGCCAATAGAACTTAACCAAAAGTGCATTCTATGCATCCAAAAATATACCTAATCAAATCATTGTTCAACCAAAAAAAATGCCAAAGCAATAACTCCAAGGCCAATGATAAATAATGGCTGGTTGATGAATGGCCATTCAGAAATGAACTGAAAAGCGCCAAACTTCTAACATAACAAAAATTATCAGGAGGAGCCCAAAGGGTGGCGCTAAAGAGCTGAAAAACCACGTTGTACATCTAGTAAGTCACTACGTTTGTAATTTTTGGCCAACAATTATGTGGCTGTGTGTATGCAAGACAAGTTTGGGCCAACGCCCTTTGGACAAAATTCCCAGTTTTGTTGGTCAACAATCCGATCATGTGTATGAGGTATAAGATTCTTGGATGTACAGGAATAGGTATGAGCACAGTCAGGTTTGGACACAAGTCCAAACCTGCCTGAGCTGTCCCTTCTGGGTGGTTGCCAAAGCCAATAGCCAATCCTAGGCATTCCCCGCAGCCACATGTATGCAAGGGTTGCATATATGTGCAACTGCAGTGAATGCCTCCGCTGCCTATGATTTTACAGCTTCCCAGTGGGATATTTCAGGTGGGGTTGGATTTGTGTCTGAGCCCATCACTATATGGAATAGTTTGTAAAACCGCTGCATCTCTCAGCCCGTCACAATACTCTTTACAAGCGTGTGTCTATGTACACATTGGACTGAGCGTTTTCCCACATCTGAAACTGTGGCTAAGCCCCTGTTCACACCTGAGCATTTTGTTGTGCAATTCCTGAAGCAGGACAGTTCTCGGGATGAGGAATCCCGTTATCATCAATGGATCTGTTCATATCTGGGAGTTGTGCGACTTGTTGGGTGAAGCACAGAAAAATATACTGGCTTCTTTGGGGCAGAATCATGTGCTTTTGGTTGTAAAGATTTGAATAGGAGCACCTGAAAGACGCATGTTTACGCAAGTATTTTAGGTGCCAAAAATGCGCTAGTCTGCTCCTAGGCTGTAGTGCAGGGTAACACATGTGCGTTAAATGTACCACTGTGGTCTGGCATGGTGTGACTGGGCCCTAAAGTGTTGTACAGAACTTTTCTACCCTTAGAAAGCACATACAAGAAATGCACCACCACATGTAATGTCTGCCCCCCCCTTCCCCTCCAGTATTCATTGCATTGCCAGAAGCCTCCAAACTCACCTCTCGGGTTAGGCTTCATGTACACGGAACGTTGTTTAACCTCTCCTGAATGATTTAACTTGAGAGCTAGAAACCGGCGTCTAAAATGTCCATTTAGCCACGTTTGCATCAAAGCATATTATAAAAATGTGTGTGGCACTAACCCCCGAAGGAGCTGTTGTTTTTATTTGGGCTTACCGTCGCCTCACCTGCTTGCTTCTCCGTCTTGGGGATCCCATGGTAAAAATGGCCCAAAGAATGTTGAAACTGACACTGAATCCTCTTTTGGGTTATTTATTTAGATAAACACAGACTCTTAACTGAGGGTAGAGGGTTAGGGGTGTGTTCAGGCACTTAAATTTCAGGGTGAAGATATTGAGAGAATCCAGAGAATAAAATGGTTCCACACTGGATTCAACAACTCCCGGATAGACCTCTCTCACTAGGCCTAGCAGCCGGTGGGATGTCCGGTAAAGTCTCTGCCACAGACTTGTGAGATACACTTGAACGTTACTGAAGGATGTGGATAAATTTAAAGAACTGACATACGGTACCAGTTTCTCTCAGCCGATCCGGCAATACCGTATGAGTGTTGATCCAGGCTACATCCTTCAACTAAGCTTCCAGGTTCCTCCAGAGAAGCCAGCCTTGCACATGGCCTTCTCCTAAAAGTTCTTCAGTTGCTGGGCCTCTCCCTTCTGGTGAGACGGCACCGGACCATCCCTGGATCAATAGGCCCCGAAATTCGCTCGGTGCAAACTCTGCTTTGTTTTATGACATTTGTGAAGCACTATTGAAAGCTGGACCCTAGTGGATGACGTATGAATTTGGGATACCTAAAGAGGGAATACCTCCTTAAGGCTTTTTGCTCAACTGTGTCTGGTGAGTTTAAACCCCGAAAGGGGACGTGTCACACGCGGTGAAATCCTGCCATTATCTGGTGGAAGTGATATTAACAGCACTTTGAAACAACCACCGTTATCACCTTGCAACGTTGACTAAACCAATACAGTCACTTTTTCTGCACATTAAGGACTCTTCTTTTTTAACTTTATATGGTTATTTCTTGGACTTTATTTAGAGCGCTGTTTTAATACTGAAATTTTCAGGGATCGCATTGATTTCTGTATTACTTTTTATATATACACAGGGTCATTTATAGTAGTTTCTAGGCAATTGAGTTTAGAGGCTTTTTTTTTTTGGAACCCAAAAAAATGCATTTTAAAAGGCATTTCAAATGCTAAGCGCGGTTACCCGCGTTATGGTCTAGAAGCGTTTTAAAAGGGAAACATTTTATTTATTGCTTTTGAGCCTGGAAAATGCTAACGACACACCAAAAACTCCATTATCATTGCCTGCAAGCTTTATATACCATGTGAAGTTGAGTCACCAACAGACGTTCCTCTGGTGGCACGCTTTTCCTCATGTTGGTGTCCATGCGAACTAGACGGGGTCTAACCTTTTCCAAGAGAATGCCAAAGGTGGCAATTGACATGCGTGTAAAATAAAATAAAAAATCTCTGGGTAATTACGCATCTGAACATAGATATTAGAAAGTATCCTGTGGACATGAGTTGAGCCATCAATGGATGTGTCCAGTAGCAACAAATCCTGGTCCTCTCATGCAATTTTCTACATCTTTTGGAGCCTCAGCAAAAGCAACATCAGGAGCATTTCCTCACACACGCTCATCATGGGATCCATATTAACAAACCAACCAAAGAAATAACAGCCGGCTACAAGCACTGTTCTCTCACAGAATGGCTGAAATAGTTAATACATACGTGTTTTTAGTGCTTTCTAATCATTTGGGAGGGTCTCCTGAGGTTATCTTTAGTAAAGCTTCTGAACGCAAACGTGGCTAAAACACACGTTTTTAACGTGGATTAATAGCTGTGCTGTTCCAGCGAGGTTGAGAAACGTCCCTACATGAAGCCTTGCAACATTTACAAGCATTTCGCATTTCAAATGCCTCTGAAGATGTGTCTGAACCCATTTTTTTTTTGCGTTCCAAAAAAGGTTTATACAGGGGGTCCCCAACTTACGAACGCCCGACTTACGAACATCTCCTACTTATGAACCGGGCGCTGCAGGGAATCAAAATGGGGACCATTTTGCCCAGACATGGCCGTTCTGCGCATGCGCAGCCAGGCGGAGCCTCGGAAAATGACGGAAAACATCGGAAATGTCCATAATTTACCACGCATGTGCAGAATGGCATTCAACGGGACATCGGAAATGTCCATAATTGTCGTTCTGCGCATGTGCGGCCGACTTATGAATATTTCCGAATTACAAACAGGAGGACCGTCCCTAACAGGTTTGTAACCCGGTGACTCCCTGTAAACTCAACTGCCTAGAAACTAATATAAAAAAAACCCTGTGTACATTTACTGAAAAGATAACATAGAGAGTTCAGGGGCAGCTGTAAAAAATGCCCAACTGCTCATAAGCGTCCGTTTACCAGAAGTAGTGTACATGAGGCCTTTAAAGTTTGGATGGTATATGCTGGAAGATTCAGGAGTTTTTTGTTTGTTTTGTTTTTTAGTGTGTATACAGCGGGGAAGGATTAGAAACCCTGTCTACTTCTATACAGGATTCCATTAGAGCAGGGATATGCAATTAGCGGACCTCCAGCTGTTGCAAAACTACAAGTCCCATCATGCCTCTGCCTCTGGGTGTCATGCTTGTGGCTGTCAGTCTTGCAATGCCTCATGGGACTTGTAGTTCTGCAACAGCTGGAGGTCCACTAATTGCATATCCCTGCATTAGAGGAATTTCCCCTAACTTCCTGTCCTGCTGACAATCGTTTCACTAGACAGGAAGTGACAAGAAATCTGACAGGGGCTCTACCCTTCCCCTACTCAATTTCTGTTGTCTGTGTTGCTGTGTCAACAAATGCATTTTTACTGCAATCCAGGGCTCCATTAGAGACATTACCCTCAACAAGTGTTCTAATCTTTCCTGCTTCTAGAACGAAAAAAAATCATTATTTTGGCTGGACATATATTTTGTAGTTCATTCACATTTAGTTCACACCAGTGCACTGTGGATTGACCACAGCATGGGTGCAGCATGATTATATCCACATTTTACACATGGCTCATAAACTTCTATTAGAAGTGCATTTTCTGAAAGCACATCAAGGATGCAGCATGCAGGACTTTGATGCGCTTTCATAAAAAATGCACTCTCTAATAGACTTCAATGGGAGTGCGCTTAAAACTGTGTGTAAAACGTGGATAAATCTCGCTGCACCAAAACCTCAGGGCACCGGTGTGAACCCGCTTTTATGCTACGTGATAAGCATAAAGTGTTAGCACAGGTTATTGTGTCACCGCTAGAGATTTTTAAGATCCATACATATATCCCATGTGAATAGGAGATGTAATTTATTTATGAGCCCATAGTGATTCTAGTGCTCCTGCTGTCCTGTCCTTCTTTAGTAGTCACTTGGTGCAATAGAAGTGCCTTTAAATTGAACCAGACCTGATCTAATATCTTTCTAAGGTACTGGCCTTGTGCAAATATTCTTGTACTGTTTGCAGATATTTGTGTTAGGCGCTTGTGTCCCAGTGAGCACTCTTTCTAGTTGCAGGTACAGTATTACGTTGGGCCTTCATTTCTATACATGTTAACATTAAGTCTCACCACTCGGTGTGCTTTTCCCCGGCCCCTTGAAATTAATGTTAAAGCGGCACAATCCCACTGGGCGTCTCCGGGATTCTTGCCGCAATCCCACTGGGCGTCTCCGGGATTCTTGCCGCAATCCCACTGGGCGTCTCCGGGATTCTTGCCGCAATCCCACTGGGCGTCTCCGGGATTCTTGCCGCAATCCCACTGGGCGTCTCCGGGATTCTTGCCGCAATCCCACTGGGCGTTTCCGGGATTCTTGCCGCAATCCCACTGGGCGTCTCCGGGATTCTTGCCGCAATCCCACTGGGCGTCTCCGGGATTCTTGCCGCAATCCCACTGCGGGTCCCCTGGTTTTTTTGCCGCAGGCCTCTGCTTATGTTATAATACCACTGCAAGTCTCCAGGGTTCTTGCCATAATACTGCTGTGTGCAAGGAGAAAGATGGGAAGCACCCTGGATTGGCATGACCATTGCTGGTGGTGTATCGGGGCGCTTCTAACATGCACATTCTCAGCAGTGGGATAAATGAGTTCTTGTGCACATGTGCAGGACTTGTCATCCTGTGCTGGCTAATCAAGACATCCACAGACCTAACACCTAGAAGAAGCCAGGAACATGTCAGAGCCTATTCAGTCTCTTTTGAATTGTACAGGTCCCCTTTATATGGCCATAGAAAGCAGAGGCATCAATTTTAAGCCTTGGTAGCCTTGGTATGTGCAGCCAGGATCATTTAATAATGACTGGATCAGCTTCACCGTCCTATAACTGCGGATGCTGCTAAAGATCAGGTTCTGGGGTCACTTCCTGTTTTCCAAACTTTTCATTATGGAGCAAATATATCTTTGTAGGCTGTTAGCATAATAATATGCTTTACTACCGATTAAATTGTATCTACAGGTTAAACACTTCATTTCTTTTT
The DNA here is from genome assembly GCF_037356315.1 of Lithobates pipiens. Lineage (NCBI taxonomy): Eukaryota > Metazoa > Chordata > Amphibia > Anura > Ranidae > Lithobates > Lithobates pipiens. Next base: position 160,985,006 of record NW_027507789.1, read on the forward strand.
TCTTTTTTTTTTTTTAATAGACTAGAGAAGGATCATAACCCCTGTTATGTTTTCTATTGTTGTCTGTATCCCTGCTGGGTTGATGGGTTGATTCTCTTTTTTTTCTTTTTTTTCCCCCAGATCATTTAACATTAATGTAAATGTTCTGGTTCTTAGGCAAGCAGTTTCTGCACCCCAGAGGATCTTCATGGTTTCCTGGACTTGTAGTGTAATGCAACTATTCCCAACTGGGGTGCCACAGTGTCCTGGTTGAGAATTTAGAGTGCACGTTACTGTCTGCTCTCTCTACCGACAGTTGGGGCGACTTCATCCTGGGTGGTGATCTGCTCTGTCAGTTCGTGTGGCTGTTCATCAAATGTGTACAGTGCCTTCCAAAAGTATTCATACCCCTTGAAATTTTCCACAATTTTGTCATGTTACAACCAAAAACGTAAATGTATTTTATTGGGATTTTATGTGATGGACCAACACAAAGTGGCACGTCATTTTGAAGTGGAAGGAAAATGATAAATAGATTTCAATTTTTTTTTACAAATGTCTGAAAAGTGTGGCTTGCATTTGTATTCAGCCCCCTTTTTACTGATACCCCTAACTAAAATCTAGTGGAACCAATCGTCTTCAGACGTCACCTAACGAGTAAATAGAGCCCACCTGTGTGTAATTTAATCTCAGTATAAATAAAGCTCTTTTGTGAAGCCCTCAGAGATTTGTTAGATCAGTGGACATCAACCCTGTGGTCAGGGCCCACTAACAGGCCAGGTTTTATGTATTACCTTGGGGAGATGCAGACTAGAATACTGCAATCACTGAGCAGAAAATGATATCACCTGTGATGTATTTCAGTTATCTTGCAAACCTGGCCTGCTAGTGGGCCCTGAGGATGGGGTTGAAGACCACTGTGTTCGAGAACCTTAGTAAACAAACGGCATCATGAAGGCCAAAGAACACACCAAACAAGTCAGGGATAAAGTTGTGTAGAAGTTTAAAGTAGGGTTAGGTTATATAAAAGAAAAATTATTTATATATGTATATATCGATCGCCCAAGCTTTGAACAGCTCACGTAGCACTGTTTGATCCATCATCCGAAAATGGGAAAGAGTATGTCACATCTGCAAACCTACCAAGCCATGGCCGTCCACCTAAACTGACAGGCCGGGCAAGGAGATCATCAATCGGAGAAGCAGCCAAGAGGCCCATGGTAACTCTGGAGGAGCTGCAGGGATCCACAGGACAACTATTTGTGCACTCCACAAATCTGGCTTTTATGGAAGAGTGGCAAGAAGAAAGCCATAAGTCGCATTTGCAGTTTGCAAGAAGCCATGGGGGGGGACACAGCAAATATGTGGAAGAAGGTGCTCTGGTCAGATGAGACCAAAATTTAACTTTTTGTCCTAAAAGCAAAATGCTATGTGTGGTGGAAAACTAAAACTGAAGATCCCTCTGAACACAACATCCCCACCCTGAAACATGGTGGTGGCAGCATCATGATGTGGGGATGTTTTTTCTCCAGCAAAGACAGGGAAGCTGGTCAGAGTTGATGGGAAGATGGATGGAGACAAATACAGGGCAATCGTCAAAGAAAACTTGTTATGCTGCGTACACACGATTGGAATTTTCCGGACAGAAAAAGACAGATGGGAGCGTTTCATCGGAAAATGCGACCGTGTGTATGCTCCATCGGAATTTAGCTGTCCGAATTCCTGCCAGCCAAAAATTTATAGCATGTTCTCAATTTTCCAGACGGAAAAACTTTCTATCTGTAATTCCGATCGTGTGTATGCAATTCCGACACGCCAAAAATCACGCATGCTCAGACAGAAGCTATTGGCTACTGGCTATTGAACTTCCTTTTTCTAGTCGTGTCGTACGTGTTGTACTTCACTGCGTTATAAACTATCGGAATTTGGTGTGACCCTGTGTAGGCAAGACAGCTTGAGCCGAATTCTGACGGGAAAACCATCGGAGCTTTTTCTGATGAGTATTCCGATCGTGGGTACGTGGCATTAGTCTGCAAAAGACTTGAGACTGGGGCAGAGGTTCAACTTCCAGCACAACAACGACCTTAAACATATAGCCAGAGCTACAATGGAACGGTTTAGACTAGATCAAAGCATATTTATGCTTCCTTTCCTATGTGAATAAGGCCTGTTCTGGTCTGAGAGAGTATATAGGTTTCCCGCCAGGAGAGCCCCTTATATTTTGGATGGAAAACCCACGTAAGGAGGGAGGATGATGCTAGGAGCCTGGAAGTACTGGCATTTTGGATCGACCAAAGATCTCGCAGAAGGTTATATCTGCAAGTGATAATGACCTCGCTACTGACAGGTCTACCACATCATAAGGGTCTCCATCATCTTTCGTGTATGTCCTAAGGAGAAGCCTATCCTTCGTTCCCTCGGTGGTGGTGAAATCAACCTGTGTGTTGTGTGTTTGTTTGTTTTTTTTTGTATTTATTTTCCCCCTTTTTCTTTCTATGTTTTTTTAGAATTGGACTCAGTGTTCATTATATGTGAACTATACAGTAATTTGTTTCGCTTATACAATTTTTTTTTTTTTTTTGCACTATATAAAGTTTTTATGTGGACTTTAGTCAATTGCTTTTTTCACTGGTATGGATAGATATAGTCCTTTATAATTTATTCACGTAGTGTTATTTTGTGCATTTGGGTTTTGAACATACTTATTCATTTTAAGATTGTCATAATACTAGCGTGACTATTTCCCTTTTACATATTCATGTGTTTATAAGGGTCCAGCCCTAAATCCAATTGAGAATCAGTGGCAAGACTTGAAAATTGCTGTTCAGAGATGTTCAGAGACATCCTCAAAACGACTTGCAGCTGTAATTGCAGTGAAAGGGGGTTCTACAAAGTATTGACTCAGGGGGGCTGAATATAAATACACGCCACACTTTTCAGATCTCTTTGTAAAAAAAAATTAAAAACAATGTTATCATTTTCTTTCCACTTCACACTTTGTGATTTGGGTATCACATAAAATCCCAATAAAACATATTTAAGTTATTTTTTTTTCTTTTTGTAACATGACAAAATGTGGAAAATTTCAAGGGGTGTGAATACTTTTCAAGGTAGATCAAGGTTTTTAGACAATATGAATAACACAAAAACTTTTCTTTCACTCAGGGTTAGTGTTTGGCTGAAGCCTTTTATTATCAATCAACTGTTTACTCTTTTTTTTTCTTAAATCATACTGACAACAGAATTTACCAAATGACCCTGACCAAAAGTTTACACACCACAGTTCTTAATACCGTGTATTTTTTGTGCTATTTGTAGATGAGGCTTTATTTCTTCTCAGATGGTAAAGCTGCTTTTTCCTCTTGGAAAAAAACCTCCTGTTCATGTAAATTCTCGGGCTGTCTTGCATGAACTGCACGTTTTGAGATCTCCCCAGAGTGGCTCAATGATATTGAGGCCAGGAGACTGAGATGGCCACTCCAGAACCTTCAATTTATCTTGTTGTAGCCAATGACAGATCAACTGGCCTTGTGTTTTTGGATCATTGGCATGTCCAAGTACGTCCCATGCGCAGCTTCCTGGCTGATGAATGCAAATGTTCCTCCAATATTTTTTGATAACCTAATGCATTCATCTGGCCAACAATTTTGACTAAATTTCCTATGCTTTTGTAGCTCACACATCCCCAAAACATCAGCGATCCACCTCCGTACCTTTTTATAATTGTAGGCCTTGTTGACTCCATGTTTATGGTTGTGACCCAAAAGCTAAATTTTGGTCTCATCGCTCCAAATGAGTTTGTGCCAGAAGGTTTTAGACTTGTCTCTGTGCTGTTTGGCATATTGTAAGCGGGATACATTGTGGCATTTGCGTAGTAATGGCTTTCTTCCGGCGACTCGCCCATGCAGCCCATCTTTCTTCAAGTGCCTCCTTTATGGTGCATCTTGAAACAGCCACACCACATGCTTTCAGAGAGTCCTGTATTTTACCTGAAGTTATTTGTGGATTTTTCTTTGCATCCCAAACTATTTTCCTGATAGTTGTGGCTGAAATTTCAATTGGTCTACCTGGCCGTGGTTTGGTTTCAACAGAACCCTGCATTTCCCACCTGATTAGTTTGAACACTGTTGCTTGACATTCTCAATTCCTTGGATATCTTTTTATATTTTATATTCCTTTCCTGTTTTACACAGTTCAACTACCTTTTTTCCTGCAGATCCTTTGACAATTCTTTTGCTTTCCCCATGACTCAGAATCCAGAAATGTCAGTACAGCACTGGATGAAAGATGCAAGGGTCTGTTGTCAGGAGTCCAGAAACGCATTGTGTGTGTGTGTGTGTGTATATATATATATATATATATATATATATATATATATATATATATATATATATATATATATATATATATATATATAACCGTATTTTCCGGCGTATAAGACGACCTTTTACACTTAAAAAAACTGAGCAAAAAGGAGGGGTCGTCTTATATGCCGGGTCAGCTGCTGGGATGCCTTCTAGATGTCCGGTAATACTGTATGTAGCTTCGGCTACATACAGTATATACCACTGAACCAATCCCAGTGAGCGATGTATTCAAATGAATACAGAGCCTGCTCGGATTGGAGCAGCAATCTCTGCCAATCCGAGCAGGCTACACACAGTAGCCTGCTCCGATTGGCTTTGAGAGTGAGGCGCGGGCTGATGATGTAACAGCCTCCGCCAATCCCAGCAGGCTTTGTATTCATTAATAGAATACATTGCTCGCCGTGATTGGCTCCAGCACCAGAAGGAAGAAGGAAATGGCTCCAGCAAGAACGAAGAAGAAGAGGGATATGAAGCGTCGGAATCGGGGGTCGTCTTAAACGGTGAGTACGGGCAAAACATTTTAACTGTGCAGGTTTTTAGGGGGTCGTCTTATATGCCAGGTCGTCTTATACGCCGGCAAATACGGTATATATATATATATATATATATATATATATATATATATATATATATATATATATATATATATATATATATATATATATATATATATATATATATATATATATATATATATATATATATATATATATATATATATTATTTTTTTTTTTTTTTTTTTTTTTTCTCAAACAGATCACAGGTGAGGATGGCTGCCTTTAGTAGCCATTCAAACTGCATTGTGTCAACTTGTGTACATGTTATCAGGTCAAAATCACCAGGGTATGTAAAATTTTGATCAGGTAATTTGGGTAGTTTCTGTTGCCATTATGATTTAAAGAGTAAACACAGTTGATTGATAATAAATGGCTTCAGCCAAGCACTAACCATGAGTGAAAAAATGTTTTTGTGTTATTCATATTCTCTGAAAAATGGCTAAGAAATCATACATTCTGCCAGGGTATGTAAATTTATGAGCACAACTGTAAATAAATAGAACAGCACACATAGTCGGACAATATATTTTTTTGATGCTTATAGAGGAACTTCAGGCTAAGATTTGCAGAAGCTTTGTCTCCTCTGCATTAAAGCTATATGCCTGCTTGTCTACTCATGTACAGAAAGCTGCACAAGCGCATCTCGCTGCACATATTTGGCAATGCCAAAGCTGATGGAGTGTGGGAGTGATGTAATCTCAGTCCAGCCAATGGTGGCTGGCAATAGAGGCCTGGAAGCGTGGAGTTCCGGGTACAGCGCATCATTGGATTCAAGGTGAGTATAGTTCCTCTTTAAAGTTAATTTCATGTTATGGGTTTACTGAAACTTTACCTACTTGCAGCCCTTAGGACATACTAGTATGTCCTTGGTGGAAGTGCTTATACCAGGATCATGGCTGTGGGTATCAACGTTTTCAGCCAGTGATGGGCTTTCCTATAAAAGTGATCCACGCAGCTCTATAGCTGCTGGGTCACTTTTATAGAGCGCAGAAGGAAGCCACCCTCCCTCCTCGTCCGCCCCCACTGATGTACTGCTTCTACCTTTTGTGGCTGTCTGAGTACACGGCAAAGGAAGGTACAGCCTCTGTGACAAATGAAGCCAGAAACGACAAGGGTTTCATCACTTCTGGTTTTGGTTTGTTTACAAGCTGTTACTGGTTTGTAAAGCATTTTATCAAACAGATCTCCGTTTTATCAGACGCTTTTGAGGGCAGAGAAGAGATGTGGGATCTACCGTCTAATAGACAACAGATCTCTCAATAAAGAGTACTTGCTACTGCCCATGCCATTACAAAGAATGTTGTTCATCTCTTGTGATAGTAATAAAGTTGATCCAAAAAAAAAAATGTAGACACAATAAAAAATGATAAGCAAATGCAAATATGTATGTAGGTTTCGCACACACATGTAAACGGTGATCAAACATTTAGATCGCTTTCACGTTGAGGCGGTTTTCAGGTGCTAAAGGGCTAAAAATAGCGTGTGAAAAATGCCTCCTCTGCCACCCCAATTTGAAAGCCTGAGTGCTTTCACACTGGGGTGCTGTGCTGGCAGGACCTTTGGAGCAGTGTATACACTGCTCCTACCCATTTGAAGTGAATGGGCACTGCTGCTGAAGCGCCGCTACACGGGCACGTTTAACTCTTTCCTCGGCTGCTAGCAGCCGACTAGCGATCGGTGTGAAAGCGCTCTGGTATCATTGTGAATGTCAGAAAAGGCAATCGTTTTAATGCCAGGCCTCCTGTTTAACTCTAAAAAGCTTTACAGGTTACAAGTTTAAAGTGCTGTATATGGATAGTTTAATGTACCATCGTTTATCGTCGTCCCATGGGTTTACGAATTTTTGACATGTTGGGTATCTCTTTACTTGGTATATCATCATCTTTTGTATTTTACCAGAAAAAATAGGGATTATATTTTTTTTTGTTTGCACTAAAAAAAAATTAAAGTGTATTTTTTCCTGAAAATGTGTTTGATAAACTGCTGCGCAAATATTGGGTGACATAAAAACTTGCAACAACCACCATTTAATTGTCCATTTGCTTTCAGAAAATATATAATGTTTGGGAGTAATTTTCTAGCAAACAAATGCAGATTTTTTTTTTCATGTATGTGAGAAATGTCAGAATTAGCCTGGTAGGCAAATGGTTACTACTTAAAGGGAAGATAAAAACTGCACTCAGAGATTATAGATAGCAGCTTACACTCACTATACATATAGTGTAAGTATAAAAAATGATTGTGCAGCGCTATGTGTATATATGAAAAAAATAAAGTGCATAATAAAACAGGTGGTGATTAAATGAAAGTGGCGATTTAAGCAATAGGCTGGTGCAATAATTAAAAATATCAATACATAAAGTCCATCAACAAAATAGTGATAAAATGAATAGTAAAAAACTGTGCTATAGTCAAAAACACTCAAAGATCATAAATGGATCATTAAATAGTCCACCATGGAAATGAAGTCCATAGAACAGAGAGAAGACACCCATGTGAGGGCACAGTAGAGTTTAAAAACTGCTCAGAGTAGTGCAGTCCCCCACCATATATTGAAAATGGCACGCGTACCAGAGGGTGTGGAGTCACATACTGATAAGTATTGAATCAAACAAGCATTTGTAAGGTATGCATCAACAATGTCCAGATTGAATGGAGAGGTTCCACTTGAAGCAAATAGGCTCCCAATAACGGCAGACATCAATGAGAAAGGCCTGTCCCAGGCATATATGTAGGGAATGAACGGGCACACGGTGAAAAACTGCATACTGTCAAATATTTTAATGTAAAAACAGGTGTATACGTGCCAACATCCACTTGTATAGCGCTGTATATGCCAACATGGGATCAGAAGAGATTGAAATGACTCCACGAGCATAACTCGACATGTTTTATCCAATTGGACATCATCTGGGGTGTGAGGGTCATGCACAGTGACTGCAGTGTGTGTGTGTGTGTGTGTATATGTATAATATATATATATATATATATATATATATGTGTATATATATGTATAATATATATATATATATATATATATATATATATATATATATATATATATATATATATATATATATATATATATATATATATATATATATAATGTGTGTGTGTTTTCAATCCAATGGGAAATAGCCCCCCCAAATTGGCAATGGTAACGCCACCTGAATTCAGGGATCCATGTTGTTCCAAGATGGCGTCGGCGTGCGTTCCACGCCTCGCTATCATTCCCATTATGATTCAAGGGAAAAGGAAGGGCAATTGGGGCATTAGATCATGCGATCCACGCCTCATTATCCAAACCGTTCTGCGCCTCGCCGTTGCTTCCTGTTATGACAAGGGGGGAAAAAAAGGAAGCGCAATGACGTTTGGACCCTGCGGTCCACACCTCATTATCAAATTTGACCTGAACCAGAGGGAGCACGTGATCAAAACCGGAACTAAAACATTCAGGCGCCACCTCTGGTTACAGGGAGGGTTGGTTATAAAGACACATGTCCTCCCAAGCATCATTTTGATCACAAAATTCCAATATAATAAATGAATCTTAAAAAAAAAATAACTGGTTACAGGTCCTATAAAATCAATGATATATATCCATAATGTGTAAATAGCCAAATCCTAACTTGGCCATTAACCACTTCAGCCCCGGAAGATTTGGCTGCTGCATGACCGGCCATTTTTTGCAATTCGGCACGGCGTCGCTTTAACTGACATTTGCGCGGTCATGCGACGTACCCTAACAAAATTGACGTCCTTTTCCCACAAAGCTTTCTTTTGGTACTATTTTTTTTACTATAAACAAAAAAAGAGCGACAATTTTGGAAAAAAAGTAATAATTTTTACTTTTTGCTATAATATCCCCCAAAAATATATATAAAAAAAAAAATGTTTTCCCTCCGTCTAGGCCGATATGCATTCTTCTACATATTTTTGGTAAAAAAAAAAAAAAAAAGGCATTAAGCGTATATTGATTGGTTTGCGCAAAAGTTATAGCGTCTACAAAATAGGGGTTAGCTTTATGCCATTTTTATTAGTAATCTGCAATTTTTTTTTTTTTTATCGTGACTACGACATTATGGCGGACACATCTGCCACTTATTTTGGGACCATTTATCATTTATATAGCAATCAGTGCTATAAAAATGCACAGCTTACTGTTTAAATGACATTGGCAGGGAAGGGGATAACCACTAGGGGGAGATGAAGGGGTTAAGTGTGTCCTAGGCAGTGATTCTCACTGTGAGGGGAGGGGCTACCTATGACATGACAGCGATCACTGCTCCCGATCACAGGGATATGTGATCTGTCACAACACAAGCAAGAACGGGGACATACACTTCCCCGTTCTTCCTCTCAACACCGCAATCACGGGCAGCCAGAGAACATCGAGTTCCTGGGACCTGCGGGCATGCTCCCGCAGCGGACGAATGCGTGCCCAAAAGCGGTAAATTTTAAAGGGACGTACCTGTATGCCCATTTGCCTGCCTATGCCATTCTGCCGACGTACCTCTGTGTGTACCGATCGGCAAGCGGCTAAACATACACAATCAATAACTGCAGAATAATGACATATTGACAATATCTATCAATATACAGGCGTCATGAGTGTTAAAGGGGTTGTAAAGGTAAATGTTTTTTCACCTTAAAGCATTCTATGCATTAAGGTGAAAATACATATGACAGTACCGGCGCCCCCAGTTTTACTTACCTGACCCCTCGAAAGTCCTGCGCTCGCCCCCGACGTCCTCTTCGCCACTCAGCCTGGCCGCTGATTGGCTGGAGTGGATGGATTGAAAGCAGCGCAGCCATTGGCTCGCGCTGCTGTCAATCACATCCAATGACGCGACGGGGGCGGGGCCGTGTGATACAGCGAGCGGCTATAGGGTATATTTTTATTTTTTTAAATAACAAACATGTTATACTTCCACCGTGCAGCTCGTTTTGCACAGAGTGGCCCCGAACCTGCTCTTCTGGGGTCCCTCGGCAGCTGTCTCGGCTTCCTCCAGCAGGTACTTCTCACATTCATGCGGGCTCCCTCGCATGGTGAGAAGCACCTGCGGGCACGCTCCCATGATACAGCCAGCAGCTATAGCCGCTCACTGTATCACACGGCCCCACCCCCAGCGCGCCACATCTTTGGATGTGATTGACAGCAGCGCGAGCCAATGGCTGCGCTGCTTTCAATCCATCTACTCCAGCCAATCAGCGGCCAGGCTGAGTGGCGAAGAGGATGTCGGGGGCGAGCGCAGGGCTTTTGAGGGGTCAGGTAAGTAAAACGGGGGGCTGGGGGCGCCAGCACTGTCAGATATTTTTTCACCTTAATGCATTAAGGTGAAAAAACATTTACCTTTACAACCCCTTTTAAATTAAAAACCTAATGGATAAAACCAAAAATTCTAACCCAATGGTCTATAGAGTGAATGGATAAAGGGAAGGCACTAGAACATTTGTAAAGTTAGACATGAATTAGATTGTTAATGAAAATTGTTACACATAAAAATTTATATTTAGAAATCTATATATAATATGTATATTAGATGCACAGGTGAGAAGGACAACTATCTAACCTTTTAATATGAGTTAAGGCTCTAAGTGGTGATATATATTGTAATATGACTTGAGTGCCTTGATGTGCCCCAATGACCGTTGATGGGCACATCACTCCCTATTAATAAACACACTGATGTCCCACTACACGTTCATACCATGATTAAATTTTAGATAAAAGAAAAACCATATCTAATTCCAATAGCACCTCGTATTCCTATGATATATTATCTCCCCAAAGTCCATAAGAGTATCACACATCCTCTCGCTTGACCCATAATTAGTGGGATTGATTTGGTTACATCAAGAATTGGTAGATATATAGACTTTATTTACAACCTCTAGTCAAAAATATGCCACCTTATCTGAAAGATACTAAAGACACGATCCAACTTTTAGACAACATAGAGGTCTCTATGCCCTAAGTCCAAAAATAATTTATCATGGAATTATTGTCCTTCACCACTAGTCATAATTACTTTTGGTTTAATGGCCAATACTACCTCCAGAAAAAAGGCGTGGCCATCGGGGCCAAGTTTGCCCCGTTTGGCCAATTTATTTATGGCCAAATGCGAGGAGTATGCGGTCTTTGCCTAGAGGAGACCAGAATTGATCCTCCTGGGCTCGTTATATAGACAACATCCTCCTCCTTTGGAATGGCAGTTTGGACTCACTCCACTGCTACATGGCCACTCTCAATGCTAACACTAGGGGCATAGCATTATTATTTGAAGCTAGCCCAGAGAAGATTCACTTTCTAGATTTGGAGATCAGAGTGGAAGGTACTAGGCTTGTTACCAGCATGTATTTTAAATTGACAGATAGGAATTTAATTTATTCCTGTCGATAGGTGCCATCATCAGAATTGGTTGAGTTCGGTCCCGCACAGCCAATGCTTAAGATTACGTCGTAAGTGCATTAGTGCTCAAGATTTTGAGGTACAAGCGACTACAATTAAAATAATGATTTTTTTGGAAAAGGGATACTTCCCCATCGATCTTGAAACTTAGATGTGAACTGTTCCAATCGTAACTCCAAGTACCCCAAATGGTCGGTTATTTTTTCTTCTTTTTTTTTTTTGTCTTTCTCGATCCAACATCCTGAAATTTAATACATCCTTAACACTGAGATGTTTTAAAAAATGACTGTATTATAGGGCCATTAATGCTTGAAAGAGCTGATGTTATCTACAGAGGTGCTCCATCTTTACAGATGAAAGTTGCTGCTAATGTAATCAATCCTCCTTCTAGACCCACTTTTTCCATAATTTAACTGGGTACTATCCATGTAAAAAATGTAATCTGTGTCTTCATAACGCACATGGGAGAAGAAAAACAAAATCCTTTAGATCCAATGAATTTGGCTACTTACACATTATGGATATATATCATTCCTTTTATATGACCTTTTTTTTTAATTACATTTTTTTTTTTTGATTCATTTATTATATGGGAATTTTGTGATCAAAATGAGGCTCAAACAATGTCCAATATTACGAAACGTGTTGGGTGATGCTCGTGGAGTTATTGCAATCTCTTCTGATCTCATGTTGGATTATACAGCTCTATTAAGTGTACACCTGTTTTTACATTAAAATATTTTGTATGTATGGTGGTGGACTGCACAACTCGGGAAGAAGTTTTTAACTCTACTGTGCCCTCACATGGGTGTCCTTTTCTACTTCTATGGACTTCATTTCCATTATGGGCTTTCATTTTTTATTTTCATTGAATGATGCATTTTTGAGTGTTATTGACTATTTTGATTTTGTCACTATTTTGTTAATGGACTTTGTTTTGCTACTTTCAATTATTGCACTATTGGCTTAATCACCACTTGGGTTCACCATTTGTTTTATTATGCATTTTATTTTTCATATATACACCTAGCATTTAGCGCTGCACTATTTATTTATTAAATGGTTACTACTAGGACAAGGAATCCTTCTTTAAAATGTCGGTGGTATTCCCCTTTGGGTCTGAATGAGATACAGTCAAGCTGAATAGAAAATAAAACAATATATTTCCCAGGTGTTAGTGTGGTTGACGCCAACTCAAGTATCAAGAGAACTAAGTAAGAATTAGAACTTAGAAAAGGAACTGAAATAGAAGGGGCCCCTTTTCATTCTTTCTGTATAAGCCAAGAAGTCTAAGGTGACTCCAAGGATCTAGCGGAAGGAATACTGGAGGCTGTCATCCACCAGTGGAAACAGATTTAATCTTTTCAAATTCCTTGCAACATTACTGGAACGTCCACAAGAGATGGTGAATCAACAAATTTTTAATTTGTTCCATCCTGAAACTAAAAGGCAGATGTGCTTTTATCTCAAAATTGCCATTGAAATTTTCTTTTTATTCCCAAACTGCTCACTTCCATGCAAACCATCTTATCAAAACAAATTTTTATATTAGATTTTTATCAAACTCCTTTAACGTTAATATAATACAAATTGTGTTCTATTGAATTTTTTTTATCTTTAAAAATGCAGCAGTGTGCAAATGTTTTAGGCAGATGTGAAGAAATGCTGTAAAGTAAGAATGCCTTCAAAATAATATATTTCATTCTTTGTTTAGTTTTATCAATTTAAAAAATGCTAATTGAGTAAACGTAAGAAAAATCTAAATCCCGTCAATATTTGGTGTGACTACCCTTTGGCTTCAAACCAGCATCAATTCTTATGTTTGTACACTGCACAACGTCAGGGATTTTGTAGGATTAGTCAGGTAAATTATTAACCAATTACACCAAGCATGTGCTAATGATCATCCATATTTAGGTTGCCACACAGCAATTACCTGAAACGGAAACAGCTGTGTAGGAGGCTTAAAACTGACTAACGGGGTGATGAACAGCCAAACTCTGCTACTAAGGTGAGGTGGTTGTTTCATGTCACAGGTCATACATCATGGCAAGACTGAGCACAGCAATAAGGCACAAGGTAGTTATACTGCATCAGCAAGGTCTCTCCCAGGCAAAGATTTCAAAGCGGACTGGGAATTCAAATTGTACTGTTCAAGTTCTTTTGAAGAAGCACAAATAAACTGGCAACTTTGAGGATTGTAGATGCAGTGTTTGGCCAAGGAAACTTAATGCAGCAGATGAAAGACACCTCATGCTTGCTTCCCTTTTACCTCAGAAGATGTCCAGCAGTGCCATCAGCACAGAACTGATGGAAACCAGTGGAACCCAGGTACACCCATCTACTGTCCAGTCGGCCCAGAAGTGGTCTTCATGGAAGAATTGCAGCCACAAAGCTATACCTCCAATGTGGAAACATACCTCTGATGTTAAGCAACTTAACTATACACAAAAACATAGGACAGTGATGGCGAACCTTGGCACCCCAGATGTTTTGGAACTACATTTCCCATGATGCTCATCCACACTGCAGAGTGCCTGAGCATCATGGGAAATGTAGTTCTAAAACATCTGGGGTGCCAAGGTTCGCCATCACTGACATAGGAACTGGAGTTCAGAGAAATGTTAGTTAGAAATATTTGGCTATAGCAGGAGGCCGTTTGTTTGCCAAAGGGCTGGAAAGCAGTTCAATAATGAGTATCTGCAGGCAACAGTGAAGCATGGTAAAGGATCCTTGCAAGTTTGGGGCTGCATTTCTGCAAATGGAGTTGTACATTTTGTCAGGGTCCATGGAGTCCTCAGTGCTAAGAAATACAGGCAGATAGTTATCCATCATGCCTTACCATCAGGGGGCATGGGATTGGCCCCAAATGTATTCTGCAGCATGACAATGACCCCAAACATACAGCTGATGTCATTAAGAGTGTACAATTGATGTTTGAAGGCAAAGGGCGGTCACACCAAATATTGCTTTTGGATTTCTCTTTTGTTCATCTACTTTTCATTTTGTTAATTGATAAAAAATAAACTGTTAACACTATCTGAGAGCATTCTTAATTTACAGCATTTTTTTCACACCTGCCTAAAACTTTTGCATGGTAGTAGGACACCAATGACAGTCCCCCCCCCCCCCCCCCCCGCCCGGGCATTAGACTGATGGGAAGGAGGGGGCAGAGATGACTTTAACATATGAGGCAGTGTGGGAATGAAGAGCTGGGCCATTCTCCCCTCTGTTCTCATCCAGCCTGAACAGGGGGCGTGTCCTGAGACGAGATTGGCCAGGGAGTCCTAAGACCTCAGGAGGAGATTTGGGAAGACAATAGCGAATATTCGCTATTGTCGCACAAGTGGATGGGCTTGGGGCGCAGTACTTTTTTATTTTTATTTTTTTAAACCATTTGGAGCCTCAGGCTCTAATCGCGTGCAAAAAAAAAACAAATGGGAATCCATGTGTCCCGTGCCCTGCAGAGGGTTGGAGACACTGCCATTTACCATTTTGATTGTATCAAAGGATATAAGGGAATGTGTAAATATCCTTTTACCATGTGAAGCAACTGGCAAAGGATTAAATCTAGAAAAAAAAAAAAAGATGTGGGTGGGCTACATCTTCTTCTTTTTTAGGAAAGTCAGGGGAAAAAGGGTAAGGAAACTTTGCTAGGCTAGGCCCAACACAACCGGGTTACTTGTTCTGCTATTCATTGTGTTGCAACTGTACACACCCTAACATCTAACTGCTACAACTGTGCAGAGGACCCAAATTAACCAATGTAATGCCATGCAAAGACCTGAATCCAGTTTTTAGTATCCCGTCATTAAAGGGGTTGTAAAGATAGATATAGATAGATTTTATTTATTATTTATTTTTAAATAACTTACATGTTTATGCTTACCTGCTCTGTTCAAGAGTTTTGCACAGCACAACCTGGATCCTCCTCTTCTGGGGTGCCCTGCCGGTGCTCCTGGCTTCGCCCCTTCATCAGGTCCCCCCCACGGAAATCCGCTTTCCATGGGGAAACCCGTGCAGGCTTGCTCCTGAGTCCTGCTGCTGTATCCATTGACAGCGGGACTCGGGCCCCCCCCCCCCCGCTACTGTGTCACTGGATTTCATTGACAGCAGAGAGAGCCAATGGCTCCTGCTGCTATCGGTCTGTCCAATGAGGAGAGAGACGGCGGCCGGAACTGTTGAGCTTGTGCAGATCGCTGGATCAGCGCCTAGAGGCGATTCAGTTCGCATTGTGCGCTATATAAGTATTTCATTCATTCATTCATTCATCAGATTAGGGTCGGGTAAAAAAAAGGGGGTTTTTGGGGCAGCTGCAGCAAAGAATGTTTTTCATCTTTAATGCATAGAATGCATTAAGGTTGAGACTTTACAATCACTTTCAACAAAATATTAAAGATCAGGTGAGTTTGAGAATCCTCAAGACTGTCAAGATTCTTCTTCCCACTTTTAAAAGTAGACAATCAAAATTTCCATCTTTAGAAGCATAATGTGATCTGAACTTGGCTGTGTGGGATATAAAATGAAAGCATATAAAAAACTGAGTGCTGAACTAAAGTTTACTCGGATCCTATGAATCCTGGAATTCATTTTGGCCACTGAGCATTAGAATAGTTCTACAGTATTTTGGTTAGCTTGGACCTTAATCCAGACCTCCTAAAGCTGTATTTTGATAAACCGACTGTTTTGTGGGAAAGGAAGGGCAAATAAATTGGACAGATTGCTTGAACTTGGGATGATTTATCGTTCTATGCCAGTTCCGATCTAGAACTATTAGTGACCTGTGATTTTAGTTTGAATAATCGGTGATGAATTCTTATTATTTTCCTCTTATTCTCCCCTTATAGTTCCAAGTGTAAATTTGTAAGGTCATCATGAAAAAATTACTGTCCCCTTTTAAGCGGACAGACAAAGAAGAGAAGAACTCCATACTGGAAGGATCTGGATCAGAGAAATATCAAAAGTACATCAGCATTAACAACGATGCATCTGGATCAAGCAGCTCTTCTGAAGAGCCCCCCACAGTCACCTGCCCAACCTGTAGAGGGATAGGGAGGATTCCCCGAGGTACAGTGTTTTTATAGCCATGTTTCTCAACCATTTTTCAGTTAATGTATGATTTAAAATTATGCCTCAGTCTGAAATGTAAAATACTAAACTAATAGTTTTACATATCGCAACAGCATCCACACTCATGGGCCACCCAACAGTAGAGGGGATTTACAAAGTAAATACACCTTTCACCTTTGCAGACTAGTATTGACTAGTATACGTTTCTCTTCTCTTTCAATTTCTTTCCTTCATTCAGCTAATGTGACAGAGGGGAGAAGGGGTGGTGCAAACAAGGAAGACTTCAGGCACCTGTACAGCATCCTTATCAACCAATGATGTCATCCATTTTTAGGATGCCAACGGTTGGCCTGTGTCCAAGGTTTTGGTGCCGCACAATAAAAATGTATGGCTTTGTGTAACAATAATGCTGGCTGGTTGACAATTTTTGAGCGATTTGAGACAATATGGAGGCACTTTGCTAAGGCACTCCTTTTTTAAAAAGGCGGTTTTTATAATATGGGGTGTTTTTTGGAAGTTTAAGTGTGTCTGGTTCTCTATTTAAAAAAAAATTAAAATAGAAGATGCAAAAAAGACTATAATCCCTGGATCTAATCAATTAACCTATTTGGTTCAGTTTACCGTGTTATACCACCCAAGGGCTGCAGAGTAGTTTGCTCCTGGATTTGGATTTCTAAAACCCATAGAGAATTTAATAGGTTTCTCCAAGTACTTTGGTCCACGTTACACTCGTAACTCCCAAATTGCCACTTGTAAGGTAGGAACATTTAAATTATGAACTTTTTTTGTGGGCAGGTACTGATGTGAATATCTCCCAAAATCTGCTTTATATTTAGGAGTAACACCAATTCCAGAATAAATGGTTAGATTTTATGCATTTTTATAAGTTATGTACCAATTATTACAGCATTAAAGTGGTTGTAAACCCTTACAAACCACTTTGACCTACAGGTAAGCCTAGATTAAGGCTTACCTGTAGGTCCAAGAAATATAGGTTTAGGAGATATTTGCCCGAAAACAGGCACCGCACTGAGCGTGGCATTCTCAATGACGGAGCTGCCGCGCGTGTCGGCTCCCGTGCGCATGCGCGGGAGTGACGTCATCGCGGCTTCGCCGAATGACAGCGGCGGAGCTGCGAGACCCCACCAAGAAGATGGATGCGGCGGACTACAGGGGACAGCGGTGACTTTGCTGGCTCCTGTGTCAGGTAAGTGACACATAATGGACTACTATGCGATGCATAGTAGTCCATTATGCTTTGCCTTTGCAGGGAATGAAAGGGGAAGTAAACCCATTAGGGTTTACTTCCTCTTTAAGAGAGTGCAAAACATATATATGTATACATGATAACTACTAATGCCAAACTATCATTTGTTAAAAAGTTATAGAATAAAATGGTATTCTGCTAAATTTTTTCAGTACATAGACCAAACTCTAAATTGGAATTTATGGTCAGAAAAACTAACTCCGATGTGGGGTGGACATGGTTCGTAATCATAGTTAAATAGTATGGTTATGGATCACTGGAAGACTGAGATGATGTGCAAATAGGAGGAATATTTATTGAGAGCGATAATAAAAAAAAAAAATTATATATATATCTCTTTATTATAAGCTTACCTGTAGGTAAAAATAGAGCATTTTAATACCACTTCTACACTTCTTTGGTTGAAGAATAGTGTTGCGCAACTCAAACAATGAATTATGTGATAAATGTGCAGCTGAAAAAAAAAATTTAATGCAGAAAATTATGTCAACAATACATAAATATTGAAGCAATATTCATTATACTAAAAAACAGAAAACAAAAGAATAGTCCAGTAATAAATGTGTAGATGATGAAACAGTCCTGCAGTGCTCCACAGAATTCAGTATCTCATCAGTGCTCCATTGAAAAATAAATGTGCTCTACCTTAGAAGGAACAACTCCACCACCAACAGGAATGCCCATTCACCTGAATCCTGGACCAACAGTGCCTTGAAAAAGTATTCATACCCCTTAAATATTTCAACATTTTTTCATGTTATAACCAAAAACGTAAATGTATTTTAATGGGATTTTATATGATAGACCAACACAAAGTGGCACAGAATTGTAACGTGGAAAGAAAATGATAAATGGTTTTCAACAATTCTTGACAAATATGTGAAAAGTGTGGTGTGCATTTGTATTCAGCCCCCCTGAGTCAATACAGCTGTTGTTCTTTGTAGAACAACCTTTTGCTGAAATTACAGCTGCAAGTCTTTTTGGGGATGTCTCTACCAGCTTTGCACTTCTAGAGTGACATTTTTGCCCGTCGTTCTTTGCAAAATAGCTCAAGCTCTGTCAGATTTGTGGAGAGCACGACTAATAGTTGTCCTGTGCACAGATTCTCCAACCTGAGCTGTGGCTCTCAGGAGCTCCTCCAGAGTTACCATTGGCCTCTTGGCTGCTTCACTGATTAATGCTCTCCTTGCCCGGCCTGTCAGTTTAGGTGGATGGCCATGTCTTGGTAGGTTTGCAGTTGTGCCATACTCCTTCCATTTTTGGATGCTGGCTTGAACAGTGCTCCGTGAGATGTTCAAAGCTTGGGATGTTTTTTTTTTTTTATAACCTAACAATGCTTTCAGCTTCTCCACAACTTTATCCCTGACCTGTCTGGTTTATTCCTTGGTCTTCATGATGCTGTTTGCTCACTAAGGTTCTCTAACAAACCTCTGGTGTCTTCACAGAACAGTTGTATTTATACTGAGATCAAATTACACACAGGTGGACTCCATTTACTAATTAGGTGACTTCTGAAGGCAATTGGTTCCACTAGATTTTAATTAGGGGTATCAGAGTAAAGGGGGCTGAATAAAAATGCACGCCACACTTTAAACATATATTTATTTGTAAAAAATTTGGAAAACCATTTATCATTTTCTTTCCACTTCACAATTATGTGCCACTTTGTGTTGGTCTATCACATAAAATACCAATAAAATGCATCCACCCTATGTGAATGAGTATGGGGTACAATGTACCCCTACCCATTCACCTGTAAGAAAAAAAAAAAGTAAAAAAAAAAAACACAACACACAAGGGTTAAAATAGTTTATTGCACAGCGTCTTCTCGCGGACTCCTCCGCTATCTTCTGCTCTTTTGCTAGCTCTTTCACTAGCGGAGGAGCCCGGCTTTCTTCTTCGCCGCCGCCCTCTTCTTCCGACTTCGGGGGTCCTGTCCCCCTCTTCGGTTCTTCTTGCTGGGCCACCGTGCCTTCTTCTAGCTCTTTTACAGGCGGTGGCCCGGTCTTCTGTCGTTGCTGTCGCCGTCTTCTGTTCTCTTCTTCTCTTCTTCTCCTCCTTCTCTTCTTCTCTTCTCCTCTTCTTCTCTTCTTTTCTTCTCTTCAGATGTTGCCTCGTCACTGCCTCCGCTCACAATGGCAGGGATGCAGCGGGCGGCGACTTATATAGGGACATCACCGGATGATGTCCCCACCCATTATGATGTCACAGTCCCAGAGGATGCTGGGACTGTGACATCATAATGGGTGGGGACATTCACTAGGCACCCCCCCATGTTGAGGGCACGCGGCCTGGCGCGGCTCAGGTGGTGGGGGGCGCTCGCTCGTCCCCACCCCCTTTCCTGGCTGGCGTGCTCGGACAAGGGTCTGATGTGGACCTAGGGGGGACCCCCACGCCGATTTTTCGGCATAGGGGGTTCCCCTTTAAGTCCATACCAGGTTACGGGGCCAGCGACGCCTCCTTCGCTGGCCCCGGCTACCTGGAGACGCGCTCAAAATGAGCGGACTTTTCTCCGCGCGGGAAAAGTCCGCTCATTTCAAAAGTACGGCGGACTAGCGCACACATGGCCGTACTGTCCGCCGAAAAGCGAGTCCGGCGGACAGATTGGAGTGCAAAAATACTTTCTTAATCCGCCGGACTTTTGGGTATAAAAAGTCCGCCGGAGGCTACACACGGGCGGATTGTCCGGCGGACTTGAGTTTGCCGGACTTTTCCACCGGATTGTTTGATTGTGTGTACGCGGCATTAGCTTCACCGAGCAGGCTCACCGTTTCTAACAGCATGTCAAAGAACAAGTCCTGCACTCTTAACCCCCGCGGTGCTGCACACTAATAATGCTCCTCCCGCTGATCATACCGACAATGCGCTCCTTATAGCGGTGTGTTGACAGCTTTTCTCTATAGAGCACTGGTTTGCTTTCAGCTGCCTCATCAGGGAGGGAGGGAGGGAGGGGAAGAAAGGAATAATGGACTGGACAGGGGCGCTCCAGAATGACACTCCTGTACTGGGGGGCACCAGGGACAGGGCCCCGCCCCATTTTTGGCAAGAATTCTCTTTCGGAAAGTTGTTGAAAAGGCCAGTTTCGGCGGCTGAAATTTCGGCGCAACCCCATGTTTTTAAACAATTTTTTTTGATATACTGTAGATTTTTAATAGATTTATATAGTTTTTTATTTTATTTGATCATGCCAGTGTGTACATGTATTTTTAAAGAATTTTCTATATATATTTTTATTTATATCTATAAGAATTTTCATACATTGTTATATAATGGTCATGTATTATTATTTTAAATAACTGCTGCATGATGTTCATTTAAGGTCCATCTAAATTTGGTCAGCATGTGCTTGTATTGTGTATGTGTGCCTTTTTTAATGCAGTTGGGCTCCTGCTTTTTGGGTACACATCCATGCCGACCACGTCTTATGGTTTCATTATTTAATCATTAATTATTTTTAGTAGTATATGCAGCATAATTATTTTATTTTTTTGTTCTAATCATGTAGTATCTACTTTGTTGTTATGCATTTAGCTGTATTCCTTTAATAAGATTGAGTATTTAAGTATCCCTCTCTCCCTGTTCCTCCTACACTTGAGAAAGGAGTGTGCTTTTGCCTTATGGACTTCATGCATGCTCTGAAATGCCCTAGCCTTTATATCGTATTGCCACGCGCAGCTGGCCCTTTCTCACAATACTATCAGGCTATACCTAACGAGTGACCAGCATTTCCTATCGATACAGGACCCCAGTAAACCGTCGGTGTTCGGCTCATGCAGTCAAGTCCCTCCTAAGGGGCATAGTGAAGCACCAACCCCGTAGTTAGTGGCAAACGCCTTCCTATCACGAGTGACCTCTTCAGAGACATGTATGAAATCCTTACTTATTCTCTGTTTGGGGCTTTGCCCAACCTAGTTGTCCAAGTAGCCATCTACCAAATCTTCTACGGTATCCTAAGACCTATTGAATTTATCGTCAGTGGCTCCGGCAGTCAGACACTGCTCTGACGCCACCTGACTCTCACAGTTTGCAAAACGCAACACACCGGCCCTGGGGTTGGCATCAACCTGTTTTTAGACTAACAACTCGACCGACTACTGTCCCATCTACCCAGCCAATCTGATGGTAGCTCATTGCTACCCTTTATAACCAACCTTCTGAGTGCCAGCCAGTTTATCAAGCATGTCAGGATCCTCCTAAGAAACTTGGGCTTTGAGCCTCCCTGCATGGAGTACCAGACCATGTAATCAAGAAACTAGGCCGATGGAAGTCTGTTTTTTTGCCACATACATCCCAAATCCTTCACCAAGCTGGCTCAATAACCACAAGAATCAATAAAGTTATTCCCCCTGAGTCTTTTGCCCCTTTTTCTTGACATACCGACCAAACCACCAAGGCACACTTTAGGTCTATTTATGTTGTAAGTCTTGTCACGTGTTTGATCCACATCTCTCTCTCTCAACTCTCTCGGCCATAGGGTCATGAATATATAATATAATTAATATATAAATGCGCACTTTTTTCCCCCTAAAATCGGGGGTGTGTGTTATATGCCGATCCCCCGCTGTTGCTAATTATCTCTGCGGTTCTCTGTGGCTTCCGGGTATTTTTGGCCGCACTCGCCCGTTCTCTGCAATTTTCAGCCACTCTCGGCAGCTTTTGGAAAGCTGAAAGCTGCCGAGAATGGCCGAGTGTGTCCGAAAATACCTGAAAGCTGCCAAGAACTACCGAGCACCGCCGAGATACACAGGACATCCGCTCTAAATCTTGGTGGCGGATGTCCTGTGTCTTGGTGGCGGATACACTTACGTGTGTGTGTGTGTGTGTGTGTGTGTGTGTGTGTATATAATATATACATTTTTATAAAAAAAAAAAAAAAAAAATTATAATATTTGCCAAACCTTCTATGAGGAGGTGAGTTGCCATTTAGATAAATGAAGGCCAGTAGACGTGGTGTATCTGGATTTTGCAAAAGCATTTGACACAGTTCCCCCATAAACGTTTACCATAGGGTAAGTACGTGGTTTGAAAACTGGCTACAAGGGCGAGTTCAGAGGCCAAGTTGCTGCTAACAAAGCAAACAGAATATTGGCATGCATTAAAAAGGAGATTAATTTCAGTGCTAAAAAGATAATTTTCCAGCTCTACAAGACTCTGGTCCGGCCGAAGGGCCACTAAACTAATAACGGGTCTGGAGGATATTCGTCGCAAGGAAAGGCTGCGAGCACTGAACTTATTTTCTCTGGAGAAGACGCTTGAGAGGGGATGTGATTTCAGTATACAAATACCGTACTGGTGACCCCACAATAGGGATTACATTTTTTTGCAGAAGGGAGTTTAACAAGACTTAGAAGAAAATAGGTTTAACCTTAAACTACGTAGAGAGGGTTCTTTACGGGAAGAGTGGCAAGGATGTGAAATTCCCTTCCACAGGCGGTGGTCTCTGTGGGGGGGCATTGATGGTTTCAAGAAACTATTAGATAAGCACCTGAACGACCGCAACATACAGGGATATACAATGTAATACTGACATATAATCACACACATCGTTTGGACTTTTTCAACCTCACCTACTATGTAATATAATATCATTTTTTTTTCTTTTTATTGGTTGAACTAAATAGGACTTTGTTCAGCCAGACTAACTATGGATATACTGTCCCTTGAAAAAGTATTCATATCCCTTGACATTTTAGTTATGTTACAACCAAAAACGTGTTTTTATGTGATAGACCAACACAAAGTAGCATATAATTGTGAAGTGGAAGGAAAATGATAAATAGTTTTACACATTTTTTACAAATATCTGAAAATTGTGTATTTGTATTCAGCCCCCTTTACTCTGATACCCCTAACTAAAATCTAGTGGAACCAATTGTCTTCAGAAGTTACCTAATTAAATAGAGTCCACCTGTGTAATTTAATCTCAGTATAAATACAGATGTTCTGTGAAGTCCTTAGAGGTTTGTTGGCTAACCTTGGTGAACAAACGGCATCATGAAGGCCAAGGAACACACCTAACAGGTCAGGGATACGGTTGTGAAGAAGTTTAAAGCAGGGTTAGGTTATTAAAAACAAAAAAAACAAGCTCTGAACATCACGGAGAACTGTTTAATCCATCATCCAAAAATGGAAAGAGTATGGCACAGCTACAAACCTACCAAGACATGGCCGTCCACCTAAACTGACAGGCCGGGCAAGGAGAGCATTAATCAGAGAAGCAGCCAAGAGGCCCATGGTAACGGCAGAGATCCACAGGACAACTATTAGTAGTGCATTCCACAAGTCTGGCCTTTATGGAAGAGTGACAAGAAGAAAGTCATTGTTGAAAAAGCGCCATAAGAAGTCCCATTTGAAGTTTGCGAAAAGCCATATCAGGGACACAGAAAACATGGGGAAGAAGGTGCTCTGGTCAGATGAGACCAAAATTGAACTTTTTGGCCTAAAAGCAAAACGCTATCTGTGGTGGAAAACGAACACTGCACATCACCCTGAACACCCTATCACCGCCGTGAAACATGGCGGTGGCAGCATCATGTTGTGGGGATGATTTTCTTCAGTAGGGACAGGGAAGCTGGTCAGAGTTGATGGGAAGATTGATGGAGCCAAATACCGGACAATCTTAGAAGAAAACCTGAGGGGGAGGAGGACAGGGGGGGACCGGAGAAGGACAGGGGGTGGGGACTGGAGGAGCACATACAGGAACACAGGAGGATGCAGGGGACACTCTGGAACTGGTGCGGTGATGGGGGAAGTTGTAATCACAGATCTCCCTATGTGCTTCTCCTCCTCTCCCGTCCACGGCTTCTAGCTGCTTTATTAAAAGCCCAATAGGGAAATCCAATAATTATAAATTCCCCGCCACTGCACTGATAGTTCCCAAGTGTCCAGGTACCGGATTAGGCATCGCGAGCATTTGCAGGAGTACAAGTACTCCTGCAAATACTTGGTATCAGGACAACCCTAGTAAAAATCATTAACCACTATTCTCAGAATTTTTTTTTTTTTTTTAGCCAGTTTTCTCTGCATTTACAAACCTGATCTTTCCAAGCCTGCAGACTTTACCTTACACATGAGTCTTGTGTTTGGAACGGTGTCAAACGCTTTTGCAAAATCTAAATATACCACGTCCACAGCCATTCCTTTGTCCAAATACTTGCCTCCTCATAAAAAGAAATCCGGTTTGTCTGACAACTTCTGTCTTTCATGAATCCATGGTGTCTGTTACTTAGAATATTTTTTTCCAGCAAGAACTCATCTATATGGGCTTTTATTAAACTCGCCAGTATCTTCACAACTATAGAAGTTAAACTAACACGTCTATAGTTATTTGGTTAAGACTTTGATCCCTTTTTTAAATATAGAGACCACATTTTCCTTATGCCAATCCAGTGGTACCATTCCAGTCATTAATGACTCCCTAAAAATTTGAATCAATGGCGTTTGAAATGACAGAGCTCAATCCGTTTAGGATCTGTGTATATGTAAATATGCAGGCCACAATGCGCTAATCAACAATTGGTGCATCAGTCCATCCATTCCTATAATACCCAGGGCCCTGGTGTAACTGATGGTTCTGAAAATACCAGCAATGGGTCGTCTTTAAATGGACAACTGCATAACAACTACTATATAGGTGACGCGCAAGGAAAAGAAAAGGAAGCCACCCAGTAGTGTGATCAAGTTTAATCCAATAAAACTACACACAAACTGCTATAGGAATCTCGCTCATGATGTTAAAATGATTAAAGTCACATGAGCCAGCATGAACAATGTATACTTTCGGTTCTCGACTCCGGACTGGAAGTGATGTCACTTTGGCTCTGCCCTATGCATTACACCACTGATCCATGTAGCTTCATTGTTAATTTTGAGTTGCGCAACACTATTCACTATTCTTCTGTTGTGTTGGTGTGGGAATACATACAGTGTTTGCAGCTTCTCAGCTTGTATGTATTTTTATGTTTTTTTGTGTATGTTTTGGAAGGTTGAATCTTATCGTAAAGAGTCTTATTCCCAATACTTCTTATTTGATCGCCACCATTCATATACAGCATCTCACAAAAGTGAGTATACCCCTCACATTGTGGTAAATATTTTATTCTATCTTTTCATGTGACAACACTAAAGAAATTACACTTTGCTACAATGTAAAGTAGTGAGAGTACAGCTTGTATAACAGTGTAAACACACAGCCATTAATGTCTAAACTGCTGGCAACAAAAGTGAGTACACCCCTAAGTGAAAATGTCCAAATTGGGCCCAATTAGCTATTTTCCCTCCATGGTGTCATGTGACCTGTTAGTATTACAAGGTCTCAGGTGTGAATGGGGAGAAGGTATGTTAAATTTGGTGTCCCTGCTCTCACTTTCTAGTCACTAGTCACTGGAAGCTCAACATGGCACCTCATGGCAAAGAACTCTGAGGATCTGCAAAAAAACAATTGTTCTACATAAAGATGGCAAAGCTATAAGAAGATTGCCCTGAAACTGAGCTGCAGGACAGTGGCCAAGACCATACAGCAGTTTAACAGGACAGGTTCCACTCGGAACAGGCCTTGCCATAGTTGACCGAAGAAGTTGAGCGCATGTGCTCAGTGTCATATCCAGAGGTTGTCTTTGGTTAATAGACATATGAGTGCTGCCAGCAATGCTGCAGAGGTTGAAGGGGTGGGGGGGTCTACCTGTCAGTGCTAAGACCATATGTGCCACACTGCATCAAATTGGTCTGCATGACCACCCACCACCACCATCCCAAAAGGAAGCCTCTTCTAAAGATGGTGCACAATAAAGCCCGCAAACAGTTTGAAGTCAAGCAGACTAAGGACATAGATTACTGGAACCATGTCCTGTAGTCTTAGGAGACCAAGATACTTATTTGGTTTAGATGGTGTCAAGAGTGTGTGGCAGTAACCAGGTGAGGAGTACAAAGACAAGTGTGTCTTGCCTACAGTCAAGCATTGTGGCGGGAGTGTTATGGTCTGGGGCTGCTTGAGTGCGGCCGGCAGTGGGGAGCTAAAGTTCATGAGGGAACTATGAATGTCAACATGTACTGTGACATACTGGAGCCAAGCATGATCCCCTCCCTTCAGAGACTGGGCCACAGGGCATTATTCCAACATAACGATCCCAAACGCACCTCCAAGACGACCACTGCCTTGCTAAAGAAGCTGAGGGAAAATGTGAGGGACTGGCCAAGCATGTCTCCAGTGGCAGTGGGGAGCTAAAGTTCATGAGGGAACTATGAATGTCAACATGTACTGTGACATACTGGAGCCAAGCATGATCCCCTCCCTTCAGAGACTGGGCCACAGGGCATTATTCCAACATAACGATCCCAAACGCACCTCCAAGACGACCACTGCCTTGCTAAAGAAGCTGAGGGAAAATGTAAGGGACTGGCCAAGCATGTCTCCAGTGGCAGTGGGGAGCTAAAGTTCATGAGGGAACTATGAATGTCAACATGTACTGTGACATACTGGAGCCAAGCATGATCCCCTCCCTTCAGAGACTGGGCCACAGGGCATTATTCCAACATAACGATCCCAAACGCACCTCCAAGACGACCACTGCCTTGCTAAAGAAGCTGAGGGAAAATGTGAGGGACTGGCCAAGCATGTCTCCAGTGGCAGTGGGGAGCTAAAGTTCATGAGGGAACTATGAATGTCAACATGTACTGTGACATACTGGAGCCAAGCATGATCCCCTCCCTTCAGAGACTGGGCCACAGGGCATTATTCCAACATAACGATCCCAAACGCACCTCCAAGACGACCACTGCCTTGCTAAAGAAGCTGAGGGAAAATGTGAGGGACTGGCCAAGCATGTCTCCAGTGGCAGTGGGGAGCTAAAGTTCATGAGGGAACTATGAATGTCAACATGTACTGTGACATACTGGAGCCAAGCATGATCCCCTCCCTTCAGAGACTGGGCCACAGGGCAGTATTCCAACATAACGATCCCAAACGCACCTCCAAGACGACCACTGCCTTGCTAAAGAAGCTGAGGGAAAATGTGAGGGACTGGCCAAGCATGTCTCCAGATCTAAACCCTATTGAGCATCTCTGGGGCATCCTCAAATGGAAAGTGGAGGAGCACAAGGTCTCTAACATCCACCAGCTCCATGTTGTCGTCATGGAGGAGTGGAAGAGGACACCAGTGGCAACCTGTGAAGCTCTGGTGAACTCCCTGCCCAAGAGGGTTAAGGCAGTGCTGGAAAATAATGGTGGCCACACCAAATATTGACACTTTGGGCCTAATTTGGACATTTTCACTTAGGAGTGTACTCACTTTTGCTGCCAGCGGTCTAGACATTAATGGCTGTGTGTTGAGTTATTTTGAGGGGACAGTAAATTTACACTGTTATACAAGCTGTACACTCGCTAATTTACTTTGTAGCAAAGTGTCATTTCTTCAGTGCTGTCACATTAAAAAATATAATAAAATGTTTACAAAAATGTGAGGGGTGTACTCACTTTTGTGAGATTCTGTATATGAACCAATAGATCCCAGTGGTAATTTTTTTTAAATTCCCATACATACAGATTTTCACATGCTGTATATCGCACGTTATTTTTTTTGATCGTGCATGAACAGAAAAAGACATTGACGCCATCTCAGTGGAAGCTCGGGATCCGGTTTCCCCTTGACCCTCCTCCTTGGCACTCCTAATTCTTCTGACCATATCTTGCTACTTTATGGCACCAGAGTCTGTTTTTTGTGCACAGAAAATGGGAACTGAAATGTAAATCTGACTTCTTCCTATAACAGAATATAGAATGGCTAAAATAAAAAAACAAAAGCAGAGAAACTGTGTCTGGGTATTGGTTTCAATTCTATAATCTGCACTTGATATATTCAAAATACATTTTAACTGGATATTCTGAGCTATTGTTCAACATTTTTTATTTTTTTCTGCAAATTGTATCTTTTTATTTTTTTTTTGTGGTATATAAATACACCACATTATTCATAGTACAACAGAGTTGACATGAAAGTCATGCAACTTCAGCCTAACATTGATGCGACTTTAATGAACGGGATCCAATTGATCCGACTTTGAGATGAGTGCAACTTGGGTCTTGAGGGGAGGCTCCACACCAAAATGTAAAAACGGCAACATACCTGACCCCCCCCCCCCCCCCCAGTGTTGAGGGCATGTGGCCTGGTATGGTTCAGGATGGGGGGCTGTTTGCTCATTTCCCCTCTCCACTTTCTTGGCCTGCCGGGTTGCATGCTCTGATAAGGGTCTGGTATGGAGCACATGGCGCGTTCTCAAAGTCCGAGCGTTTGTTGCACCAGTGTGAACCGGCCATAGGGTGGCATCTATCACTGTACTGTATGTAATGAACATTGGTCTAAATCTCGCACAATAATGGCTCTGCCCCTCGTCTACTGCAGTATATAAGATGAGACATTCTTTTTGTTTCAATTTAGGCCAAGAAAAGGAGTTGGTAGCTTTGATTCCATACAGCGACCAGAGGCTAAAACCACGGAGAACGTAAGCTGGGATTCTTTATATTTATTCATTATGTGTTTTAGTTGATTACTATTTGTAATTGGGCATCCGATTCATTGCAAGAAAGCAATATAAAAAGTAGTGCAGATTTGTTTCTGTAGATAATTGTTTTAATAGCTCAGTTTCCAGGTAATATTAAATTGTATGGAATGTCTAGGGTCCCAGTAGACCAGGGGCGCCTCTCATACAGATTGATGGGCTGGTAGGATACCATGGTGGCCACTTTGGATAAAATCGAAGACTAATATCTAATCTTTGTATCTGACCTACAATTTGTCTAAAAACTGAAGTCACATTATTCTGACAAAATGGATAGATTGATTAATAGATAAATTAAATATTGTTTCAAAACGGTATAATACATAAAATGTATGATCTCAAACAACCCCACTCCATCCTAATAAGGTCACAGTTGGCAATAAAATGCTGACAGGGGTTCTGATCCCCCTCCGCTCTATCCAAAATCTAAAAACATAGTTTTGCCTTCAGTTATACTTTAACAGCTGAAGTTTAATCTGCCTAGGTTTTGCTTCTCCTGGTTACTCCTTATCAATTTCATCAGCTTTTTAATAGCATTTTAAATAAAACCTTTACATTTCCGTGACATACCTTATTTTAGACAGTGACATTATTACTTGGTCTTTTTTCTTCTCTATGCAATGCAGGCAGGTCATGGCTGGTGGGATGGGCCAGCGGGGTGCTGTACATGCCCTGGTACTCCTCAAGAGCCCCCATTCCTGATGCAAGCAGTGGGCTGGCTCTTGGGAGCAGTTATGCAAATATTACAATGGCTTGATGGGTGGATGTCCGTCTAGAGGCGTGGGCATTGCTTGGCAGACTGCCCTTGTTAAAATCCATATCCAATGCCAAACCTGCCATGATTAAAACTGAAATTCAATAAATAAAAGATCAGGCCAGGGACAGGAGGACTAGATGATACTGTATGTCGTCCAGCCAAAAGGATATGAGCTTTATCGGACTTCTGTACCTTCTAATGAACATTGTGGAAAGCTCACAGTTTGCAGTGAAATCAGACTAAAGTGTTTTCTCTACACGAAAGGAGCCTGTACAACTGTGCCAGACTGGAGCATTCCCCCTTACAGATAGCTAAAAATGGTATCAATTATTACTATGAGGCGCAGAACTTTCTCAAGGAACCCCTAATAACCCTGGTTGGGAAAGGCTGCCCTAGATTCAGCTATGTGTGTTTTTTTTATTTATTATTATTATTTTTTTTTTTTATGTGTCTTCGGCTATTGATGCCAAGGAGTTACGTTTTGATTTTAGCTTCTCGCAACACGTGGTTCCAAAATGCCTCTAGCTTAGCTAGGTTTTGTGTTCTTCAAACATTGACCTTCATCTTGAGCTCACAAGTGGCAATTAATTATTCCTCCAGGTCCTTTGCAGTAATATGTGGTTTTTGCTTTTCATTCTTGGCACGACTACAACCAGTTCTGCCAGATTTTTCTTGATCTTGCTTGGTGACATTCTAGATGTGCATTGCATGAATTTAGATCACTATATAGTCCTCCTTTTTGCTTTGTAAAAAAAAATATATTAAGCAGTTGAGTGAGGATATTAAAAAGAAGAAAAAAATATATATTATATAAAAAAAAAAAAAAAAAAAAAAAATATATATATATATATATATATATATATATATATATATATATATATATATATATATATATATATATATATATATATATATATAATATATAATATATTAATTATATATTTTTTTTTTTTTTTCTTCTTTTTAATATCCTCACTCAACTGCTTGAAGGGAAACCCATGACTATTGGGACACAACACCTTGAAGCTCTCTGGACACTATGCAAATAACCTTGCACAAATGTTTTGAGCAGTATTGTTTGTAATATGATTTTTCCCCTATGATTGTCAGCTCTAGTGGCCATAATGCAGTATTTTTTTGATTGAGGTATTTCAGGAAAATGCTGAATTCTAGCCTCTACATCATAGGAGATAATCTTAAAGTAGCACTACCCCCGTAGGGATTGGAAATGCCAGGGTTCCCTACTGCTGCGCAGCCAGACCATGAGGAACAGGCTTTGAGGCAGAGTGCCACCGACCGCCTCGTCAGCGCTCACTCCATCTCCATCTTACACCCGACTCCCCTACCAGCATAATCCATATTTAAGGACTCGCTTAGTCGCCTGCCAGGCCCACATCTTGGAGATTGGCTAAGTTCCCTTAAATATGCAGAACAATTCTCCTAGCCTCCACCCTCCAGACTCCAGAATGTTCTCCAACTTTCTAGAACCAGGGGGAGGCTCCAGAGAGCTACGTGCATGAGTCATTCTGCCCTGAACTCCAGTAAACCCTAACCCAGATTCCATGACTTAGACTTAGACCTGAGACAGACTATGGTTTACCTACTCTGATGCTAGTAGCACACTAGAGGGTGCTACATTAATATAAACAATATTTTGATCATTCGTTGTGCCTGTGTGAATACTTAAATTGGATCTTCTCTGCAAGTACCACAAACCAAAAAGGACAATTTAATTTGTTTTTAATGTTCAAACCAAACTCGCCCATCCATCCGCTTTGAAAAACGCCCCCTATCATCTCTGTCTGCGGCCATCTTCACTAAGGGCAAATCATTGATGTAACATTTACTTCCCAAAATCTGCCCTTAGCTCAAACATGCATGCAGGAGAGTGTGCTTGGCTAAGAAAACCCCTTCTTCTCTTCTCTCCTCCCCTCCTAAAGACTCCTGGGATGTATGACATCATTTGTCTAGGCAATAGACCAGGAAGTAACTAAAGAAAGCTAAAAAAAAGTTTAAAACCAGTAAATATGATCTACTTTCCTATCTATCTACTAATACTAGCAGCATAAGGATTAAAAATGTTGATTGGGAGAGTGACGTTCCACTTTAAAGGAGAAGTAGGGCCAATGCTCTTTTGGCCCTACCTCTACTGTGGGTCATGGGAGTGTACTCTGTTCTCTACTCCAGTGCCCTGTTTTCAGACAACAGTGGGCTAAAACCCATTTCTGGTCAACATCCCTGAACTGGTACAGGCTCTGAAGGCATCCTGACTTTAATGTCGGGACCCACCCAGATGCCTGGACTGGCAGCTGCCTCAGCCTCTCAGCATGTCGCTGGAAGCCTTAGGCCGTGTACACACGAGAGGATTGTCCGTCCAACTAAGTCCGTCAGACAATCCGACAGACAGTCCGTCCTACTTTTGAATGAACGGACTTGACCACACACGATGAACAGACAGTCCGCTGAAAGCTTGCGCGATGACGTGTACAGCACGTACGACGGGACTAGAAATACGACGTCCAATACACTGCAATGCAACCTTCGGCCGTGTAAATCCTTTCTGAGCATGCGCCATACTTAGTCCGTCCAACTAGCCTACTCACGAGCGGACTGTCCGCTGAAACCAAAGTTGGACGGACTGTATTACGGAAATTCCGAAAGACTTAGTCCGCCAGACTGTCCGCTGAAAAAGTCCGCTGAAGCCCACACACGAGCGGACTGTCCGCTGAAACACGTTTCAGCGGACTAAGTTGGACGGACAATCCTCTCGTGTGTACGCGGCCTTAGCCAGCTGCTCCCATCCCATGCAGAGACTGTGACATTGGCCTTTGATCACTGTTCTCTGTCTTGGAGGCAGCAGGGGAAAGATGAAACCATGCTGCATCCACCTAGTGATTTTTATAAATTTTTTATTTTTTTTATGATCCTGACCTTCTCCTTTTTTTTTTTTGTGGCATTCAAAATGAAAGAGGCCATTTAGAATGAATGGCAATGCAGTGTTTCATGATTCTTGTATTCCTGTAAATTGGGGCAATGTGGGTTTTACTGCAGTGCAACAGAGTGAAGGGGACCTGAGAAATTCAAGACTCAGAAATTTTATTAAGGCAGGTTCTAATTTCGGCAGATTCAGCAGATGGCGGCCTTAATCCAAACCATGTATGCGCAAGTTGATCGATCAACTCGGGTACAACCAGCATGATGGGTTTTACCTGTGATTATCGCTAGTGGCTGATATAGCCGCTAGCAATAATGAGTCTTCTCCCTGGTGGGGATGGCTTCCCCCACCCTCCTGTGCCCCCCTGCCAGGAGAAGACAATGGCCCGGCAGGAGAGATTCCCGAATCAACTCTGTCTGTGTTGATGGGAAAATCGAGCACTTTTCTTTCCTGTAACCCGTGGTTGGCTGACCTTAGCCTTGGATTGTCTTGAACCTAAAACGTAACGCAACAAAAGTACATTTCAGTCTGTTGAATTTAGCAATTAAATGGCTTTTCAGCAAAATCGACAAACCTTTAAATCAATCAAAAAGTCTTTGCTATGCATTATAGAACTTTTTAATTCTTGTCCTTGATCTTACTTAGAACATGCTACCACATCTGACAAACTTTATTCATCACTTTGATGCATGGTTTTGATTGTACGTGGGTGGGGCCAACTCGCCCTGCACGTGGGGGTATTTTTCGCTGTGAATGCGCTCATCAATGCATGGGGCCAGGTGGGGACTGCCCTCATGTGAGACTTCAACATCATGGCATTTCCCCGACTTGAAGAGCCGTGTCACTGTATGCAGTAATAAAAGTACAGAGTTCCTCTGAAACATGTTGTCCCGTGTCACTACACACCTTAGCTTGATGTTTGTTGCAATTAGGAGGGACACTGCTGAGCCCATGTCCTCTTGATCAGTCCAGCGCACCTCCGATACCATACTCCCAGTGACAGAATGGGGTCCCGCCACACACCCACCACACCCCTACCATATGTCCAGGAAAAAGTTTCAAGCTATAATGTGTCTGACTCCAAATGTGCGCTAGAGCCTCAGTTTATGGTTAATAACCAAAAATCTGCAAAGGGGAAAATCCTTCCTACAGTTACCTGGGCAATGGTAACAACATATGCCAACCTTTTTTGGGTTAGGGAGCAGTCCTGGAAGAGGCACCTGTCAACTGAATAAATAAAGCAGTTATAAATCCAAAAACAATAATAGTGACTAGTGCCCAGCAATGAGAAAATAAAAAATTATGAAACGCGGCAGCATTATTTTTTATAGGGATTTCTAATTTTTATTTTCATTTTTTTTTCCATTCACTTCACTTTAAAACAATTTTTATTTTATTCATTCATTTATTTTCTTTATATTCTAGTACACAAAAGGATATATTATATTTATGGTTTAGGCACTGCACAGATCCTAATACGGTTGACCTCATTATTTTTGGGCTAATTTCCCAAGTAAATATTTGCATTTCTTTGTTCTTGTAACGTCTGAGGCATAGCGCCATTCCTACCTATACCTTTTTTCATAACCCTTTCCTAACCCAGGCAGCCTGAACTGTCTGCATAGCTACACAGTGCAATTAATATAATGGCAGGTATATATGCAATGATTTTCAGGGAGATGGTGATCTGTGACGCTCTGTAGCAAAAATTGGGTGTGGCCAAACATGATAGTGGGAGGGGCTTAAGCACAGTGATTGAGCAACTGCACGCCGACCACGACCCATTCAAATAAATGGGGATGCTCTGCAGTGCACTACTTTTTCAAATCGTACCGCGCCAAACCACAGAATACTGCAGTACCATGTGGTATGTTGGCTGCAAACCTGCTGCCATTAACAATTAATGGCACCCATGTTTGTTCCAAAAGGACCACATGGTTGCATGCAGTGTGGAAAGTGCGCACAGAACGACCCCGTCCTGCACTATGTGAACCAACCCTAAGTGGGAGAGAGAGGGAGGGAAGGATCATTATGGTGCTTGGAAGGGAGGGAAGGATCATTATGGTGCATGGAAGGGAGGGAAGGATCATTATGGTGCATGGGAGGGAGGGAAGGATCATTATGGTGCATGGGAGGGAGGGAAGGATCATTATGGTGCATGGAAGGGAGGGAAGGATCATTATGGTGCATGGAAGGGAGGGAAGGATCATTATGGTGCATGGAAGGGAGGGAAGGATCATTATGGTGCATGGAAGGGAGGGAAGGATCATTATGGTGCATGGGAAGGATCATTATGGTGCATGGAAGGGAGGGAAGGATCATTATGGTGCATGGAAGGGAGGGAAGGATCATTATGGTGCATGGAAGGGAGGGAAGGATCATTATGGTGCATGGAAGGGAGGGAAGGATCATTATGGTGCATGGAAGGGAGGGAAGGATCATTATGGTGCATGGAAGGGAGGGAAGGATCACTATGGTGCATGGAAGGCAGGAAGGATCACTATGGTGCATGGAAGGCAGGAAGGGTCACTATGGTGCATGCAAGGCAGGAAGGGTCACTATGGTGCATGCAAGGCAGGAAGGGTCACTATGGTGCATGCAAGGCAGGAAGGGTCACTATGGTGCATGCAAGGCAGGAAGGGTCACTATGGTGCATGCAAGGCAGGAAGGGTCACTATGGTGCATGCAAGGCAGGAAGGGTCACTATGGTGCATGCAAGGCAGGAAGGGTCACTATGGTGCATGCAAGGCAGGAAGGGTCACTATGGTGCAGGCAAGGCAGGAAGGGTCACTATGGTGCAGGCAAGGCAGGAAGGGTCACTATGGTGCAGGCAAGGCAGGAAGGGTCACTATGGTGCAGGCAAGGCAGGAAGGGTCACTATGATGCAGGCAAGGCAGGAAGGGTCACTATGGTGCAGGCAAGGCAGGAAGGGTCACTATGGTGCAGGCAAGGCAGGAAGGGTCACTATGGTGCAGGAAGGGTCACTATGGTACATGGAAGGCAGGAAGGGTCACTATGGTGCAGGAAGGGTCACTATGAAAAACAAAACCAGAGAAAATTCCCAGCTCAACTTGCCAACCAGTCTGCTTACCGACCAAATTAACCTGTCCAGCAGTATGTGTAAAAACAGGGTTTTAGTTAGCACTCATTTGCAAACGCATGCATAAGCTGCAAGACCTCTTCATGACACCCTGTATTACCTGCGGTCCTAATCCTTGTAAATTTATGAGCATCTCCACAGTGGGAGCACATGCATTCTAATGGGCAGTCTGGTTGGAGAGTTGAGTTGGGAATTGTTTTTCCCAAGTGTTCTTCCAGGACAGCCCTTGAGAGATGGAGCTCCTCCCATCGACACAGGAAACACATTGCCACAGTTCAAAAGGCGGTCCCTCAGGTCCCTGGTCAGTCATTTGTGTTTCCTCCGTCGGAGGAACATGTTGCCAGGAACCTGGAGGCCCCTCTCAGGGGCTGCCTGAGAACCTGCAAGCCTAAGGGACCGGGTCCTGGTTTATGGCTGCAGTTTGGGTCCATACCTTTTTCTTTGGCTCGGGTACCGTCCAGCTGAACCGGAGCAGACCCGTTACCCTCCTCCTTCCAGTGCCGAGGTGGCCAGGGGCAGAATGACGCCGGTTTCCCCCAGGAGTGGTGAGTGGAACCTTCCATCTTCCCTCCTCGTTGCAGGGGGTCGGAGACGCCGAGCGTTCACTTCCGGCGGAACCGCGTCATCACTGCGTGCCGAGACTTCCGGTTCCGGGTCTCTAAGGGTACAAGGAGGAGAGGGAGAGCCAGCGCTGTGCCTGTGAAGCCCGACCAGCGTCCAGCTATACCGGATTAGCGGCGGGATTCGGAGCGTCAGAGGGGGACCATGGAGGCTATTCCCCAGGATACTCCGGCGGAGACAGGCACCAGCCAAACCCAGGTAGGCTGCTGGGCATGCTATTACTCTGGTGGAGTGGTGGTGTTTGTAGGCTGGGCCCTGTAGTACCCCACGGTGGCGGTTTACTCACAGTGAGGTTGTTTGTTAGTGGTGATTCTAAGAGGGACATGGTGCTGACGCTAAGAAATCCTTTTGTCTTCTTATTTTCAGGCTAAAGAGATGCCAAGGGAAGACAAGACAGGCCGCAAAAAGTGCCCTAATTGTGGGAATAGGTTGTCCTCGGGCTCTAACAAAGCCCTATGCAAGCAATGCATTGCAAGCTTGCTTAAATCTGAGGCAGATTCCCCTTTAGCAAAGTTTTTGGGCTCCTTTAAAGAGGAAATGGCGTCGACCTTTAAGTCCCTCCGGGAGTTAATCACTGACGTGGGATCAGCTGCAGCTGCCTCCACGAGTAAAACAACTATAATCTCATCCTCACCATGCCTTACAACACCCAGCTCAGGGGAGCCCCGTATGGTCAGGGAGCCTAGCCCCACGTTGATTAGTCCCGAATCCTCTGACACTGACTCGGGTCAGGAAGAGGATCAAGCAGCATCTAAAGCCTCAAAATATAGATTATCTCTCGAGGAAGTAGATGAGCTAATGGGGGCTATCTATGATACGCTGGAAATTGAGGAGGAAGAAACTCAGTTATCCAGACATGATCAAATGTATGAGGCTCTGGGGAAAAAGAAAGCAAGGGTTTTCCCTATACATAAGGTGCTTTCTGACCTTGTCCTTAAGGAGTGGTCTGAACCAGACAAGAAGGTTTTCTTTCCTAAATCCCTTAAGAGAAGGTTCCCTTTTGATGAGAGCCCAGAGGCGGTCTGGAATAAAAATCCAAAACTAGACGCCCCTCTGTCCAAAATCTCAAAGCAGGCTGATCTGGCCTTTGAGGATATGGGCCACCTGAAAGATCCCATGGACAGGAGAACAGACATTGTCTTAAAGAGGGCCTGGGATGCCTCTATGGCAGGCTTAAAACCAGCTCTAGCCACTTCCTGTGTAGCTAGAAACCTGGAGTTCTGGTTATCGCAACTACAAGAACACTTAAAGGCAGGCACTCCTAGGGGGGAGCTTTTGAAATCCTTCCCTATGCTTTTTAAGGCCACCAGTTTCATCTCTGACGCCTCCACGGACTCCGTTAAATTTACGGCTAAATCTGCAGCACTTTCAGTGGCAGCAAGGAGGTCAGTATGGATGAAAACCTGGGGGGGAGACACGGCGTCTAAAACCCGCCTGTGCAGCGTCCCTTTTACAGGAGACTTAGTCTTCGGGCCTGAATTAGACTCCGCCTTAGAAAGGACGGCGGACAAAAAGAAAACCTTTCCCGCAAAAAAGAAAAATTTTCAAAGAAAAATTTTTCGTCCCTTTAAGGAACCCTCTAAATCAGAGAAGAGTTCAACCCCCAAAAAGCATTGGTCGGGACATAAAGGGAAAGAAAAAGGGGGCATACTGTTTAGCCGCCCCAATCAGGATCCCAAACCCCAGTGACGTCAGGGTTCCTGTGGGAGGAAGATTAAGCAAATTTCTTCCTCAATGGGAAGAGACAACCTCGAACGAGTTTGTCTTAAATATAATAAAAAGGGGTCATGCGCTGGAATTTCACAGCAACCCTCCTTCCAAGTTTCTGGTGACAAAGCTTCCAAGTCACTCAGAAAAGGCCAGGGCCTTACCTTTACTAATAGGGGAAATGGTAGATCAAGAAGTATTGACACCAGTCCCGATTCAGGAACAAGGGGACGGTTTTTACTCGCACATCTTTGTGGTAAGAAAACCGTCAGGGAGATTCAGACTAATTATGAACCTCCGTCCACTGAATCGCTCCATCCGTTACAAGAGATTTCGGATGGAGTCCATTTATTCCATAAAGAATCTCCTGCAGAAAGAGACATTTATGGCAACCCTGGACCTAAGGGATGCTTATCTGCACATTCCAATAAGGGAGGAATGCCAGAAATTTCTTCGAATGGCAGTGCAGATAGACACAAAGGTTTACCACTTTCAGTGCAGAGCACTTCCCTTCGGTCTATCATCCTCTCCGAGAATCTTTACCAAGGTTCTCGGAGAGGCTTTAGTTCCTCTGAGGCTTCAATCAGTCTCAATTATCCCCTACCTAGACGATCTGCTCCTAACAGCCCACTCAGAGAGTCGTCTTTCTCAGGACCTAGAATTGACTCAACTCAGTCTGAGTCGATTAGGGTGGATTGTCAGTCAGGAGAAATCCAAGACAACCCCAACACAGGAGATCCTGTATCTGGGGTACTGGATCAAGTCTGTAGATCAGAAAATTATACTGCCGGAAGAAAAGATTTTGAATCTGTGGCAGAGAATATCTTTTCTTCAATGCAGCCCCAAGTGTACGGTGAGGGAAGTAATGTCGGTCTTAGGTCTTATGACGGCAGCCATTCCAGCCGTACAATGGGCCAGGTTCCATCAAAGAGAACTTCAGGGTTTTCTGTTAGAACAATTAAAAGGCAGAGATCTGGAGGAGGAGGTATCGATCCCCTCAAGGGTAAAACGCTCCCTCTGGTGGTGGAAGGACAGGGAGAACCTAAACAAAGGGGTTCATTGGGTCCTTCCTATCACTTCAACACTAACAACGGATGCGAGCAGTTGGGGCTGGGGAGCCCACCTAGGCTCAAGCTGGGTCCAGGACAAGTGGACCCCGGAGGAGAAATGTTTCTCTTCCAATTGGAAAGAACTAACAGCAATCCTGAGAACTGTTCTAGCTTTCCACCCCGCAATACAGGGTCACCATCTACAAGTCCGTTCAGACAATACGACGGCTGTAGCATACATAAACAAACAAGGAGGAACCAGAAGTCCTCGTTTGATGGTGGTAGCCAGACGCATTCTCCAGTGGGCAGAAGCCAATCTGGAATCCATTTCTGCAGTTCACCTGAAAGGGGAGCTGAACAACAAGGCGGACTTCTTGAGTCGACAAAAGATTTCGAACCAAGAATGGTCCTTACACCCAGAGGCATTCAATCTCATAACAGCTCACTGGGGAGAACCAGAGGTAGACCTTTTTGCGAGCAAGAAAAATGCAAAGGTTCCCAATTTTTTCTCGCTAAACCCAGGAGATCAACCCCTGGCGGTAGATGCCTTGCAAACTCCATGGACTTTCAGTCTGGCGTATGCATTTCCCCCTCTTCATCTCATTCCGAGGGTCCTAGCAAGATTCCTCAAGGAGAAAACCTGTTTGATTCTAGTAGCACCTTTTTGGCCCAGGAGACCGTGGTTCACAACGTTGCTACAATTGACAGACTGTCCGCCTCTAAGACTTCCCTACAGACAGGACCTCCTGTCGCAGGGACCTCTTTACCATCCGCAGGTCGCCACACTGAAGCTGTCAGCGTGGTTACTGAGGAGGAAATCTTAAGGAGTAAGGGCCTGTCAGACGAGGTAATTGCGACCTTACTACAGAGTCGCAAACCAGTCACGAGAGCTATTTACAAAAAAGTCTGGAAAAAATTCAATAGCTGGCTGAATAGCCGGGACATAAATACGGCTAATATTCTACAGTTTTTACAGGAAGGTGTAAACAAGGGTTTAACCCTAAGTACTATTAAAGTACAGATAGCTGCCTTAAGTGTATACCTAGATGAACGCTTACAGGAAAATCCTTTTGTCGCTAGATTCTGTAAGGCAGTCGCTAGACGCAAGCCAGTCAGAATCACAAAAGTCCCATCCTGGGATTTAGCAGTTGTGCTAAAGGCTTTCTTGGGGTCACCCTTTGAGCCTATCTCAGAGGCCTCCCTAAGGCTTATTACATTTAAGACAGTTCTCCTGGTGGCAATCACTTCAGCCCGTAGGGTCAGTGAAATCCAAGCACTTTCCATCAGGGAACCATTCCTACAGATCCTAGAAGACAGAGTCATTCTAAAGACAGACCCTGGGTTCTTACCAAAGGTAGCATCTAGCTTCCATAGGTCCCAAGATATTGTCCTCCCTTCATTTTGTCAAAATGCAGCAAATGAGAAAGAGGAACGTTTTCATTTATTGGATGTGAGGAGGTGTATTCTAGAATATCTTAAAATAACAAATCCATTCAGAATCTCAGACTCCCTTTTTGTCCTTTTTTCCGGACAGCGTAGGGGACAGAAAGCTTCAAAAGTAACCATAGCTAGATGGATTAGGCTAGCTATAGCAGAGGGGTATAAGGCCTTGAATAGAGATCCTCCTGAGGGTGTTAAAGCTCACTCCACAAAAGCGTTGTCTGCATCCTGGGCAGAAAGAGCTGGTGCCACCCCGGAGCAGGTATGTAAAGCAGCCACATGGTCAAGCTTTTCCACCTTTACAAGGCATTACCGACTGGACTTAATGTCTAGTCAGGATCAGGCCTTTGGGAGGAAAGTCCTCCAGGCCGTGGTCCCCCCCTAATCTGGTAAGTACTTGGGGATCCTCTCAAGGGCTGTCCTGGAAGAACACTTGGGAAAACTGGAGTTAGTACTTACCGGTAACTCCTTTTCCGGTGGTCTTCCAGGACAGCACGATCCCACCCTTTATTTGATTATAGTGATGTACTAATGTTATTACCTGTTATGGTTTATATGTTTTTCAGTTCCATCCTTCGGTTCTTGGTGAATGACTGACCAGGGACCTGAGGGACCGCCTTTTGAACTGTGGCAATGTGTTTCCTGTGTCGATGGGAGGAGCTCCATCTCTCAAGGGCTGTCCTGGAAGACCACCGGAAAAGGAGTTACCGGTAAGTACTAACTCCAGTTTTCATGCGTTGCCCTTCCATGTGCTCCTTGCTGCGAAGGCCATAGGTTATAGGTGGGGGCAGGGGCCATCTGTTTGTTACAGGAAGGATCACTATGATGCACCTAAGGCAGGAAGGAAGGATCACTATGATACATGGAAGACGGGAAGTATACAGGGGAACATGAGGAGGAGGTGGAGCAGACCTAGCCCCCCACCTCTTGCATTCATACAGGATGTAGAGTGGGTGGGGGAGGTGGAGGAATTGTGCTGGCTGGGCACTAAGCATGTCAGTCTCAGCCTTGCCAGCTGCAGCACGGTGCACAGTTGGCAGGTGAATTGGTGGAATCAAGTGCTGGAAACTTGATTCAGCACTGGGCTCTACTGTGAATTTCAGCCCAAATTCGCACCAGGAATCAAATCTTGGGATGGTCCCGACCCATCAGGGATAATGAGGTATGCAAAAAGATCAACCTAATAATGGGTTGACTTTAAAACATCCCACCTCCAAGTCTCTCTCCTAAAGTCAGTGGACTGAATAAATTGGGATATCCGTGCAAAGGCAAGTTCAATCTTCAGTTACCTTTTCCATACTTCAATTTCTTACTCTAGGCTACTCACAGTGTGCCTTAGCCTTGGCAAGTTATATAAAACCCTTTCCTGGTTGAAGGACATCTAGCATCATCTCTTCTCTTCCTCCCGATCCTAACTGTACCTGACCTGCCCCTTTTTCATTTATTGGATTTCAACTATTTCAATCATGAAGCTCAGTATCACCTGTGTGTGGTCTGGATGCAAATGCAGCCTGCCTAAGATCACCCACTCCTCCAGACTGACTTTCACCCATCAAGGCATTTTAATATTTGTATAACTTCTCCCAAGAGACGGCTCTCTGCTTGTGTCAGAGCTGATGGATATTGAGTACCGAAACGGGTACTGGGATGGTTTCAGGAAGTGATGTACAGTGCCTTGCTGGCCCCTCCTATCAGCCATGATCTCACTGCTTTCCGTAGAGAAGTGCAAAGATCCAGTGATGATGTCATAGTGTAAAATAAGGAATGTAATGAAAACAAGTGCGTTTTGTTTGTTTTTTTTGTAAGTTATTGGCGAGTAGATTAAATGTAAGCTTTATTTGGAAATAGCAAGGCTCAACAAAGGAAGATCTCCTAAAATGGACTCCACAAGCCTGATTCTCTGTCTATTAAAGACACTCTAACTTCTCTGGATATTCTTTGAAACTAAACTAACACTGTACAGTATACTGGAATGTCATTTTTGTGTGGTGTAAAAGTGTTATGGGCACACTTTGTTGGATGTTTTTCAGGAAGTGTTATGTATGCATTGCTGTCTTCTCCTGCCTGGTGATCTGTGCCATTGGTGCAGCTTTGCTCATTCAACTTTCTGTCACTGTGGATCATGCAGGGGTGAATTCATCACTTGTTTCCCATGATGCCTCCAGTTCAACTGTGTACCTTGAAACCACAGTAAGTTGAGAATAATATCTATTCCTTTTATCATAGAGTATTCTGTGAAGAATTGTAGGATGCCTGCACCTATAAAGTAGTGTACTTTGTGAGACTCAAAAGGAATTTGTCATATTTGCATATTTTTTTTTCTCTTTAACAAAAAGTCGTTTTAATATGTTCAGGAATGTCATTTTTTTTTTTTATGTTTTTTTAAATTAATGGAGTGTAATGCAGAAGATAAGCCTATGGCTCTGTTCCTACAAATTTTCCTTGCCAGTTTGCAATAACCCCCAAAGTTTGTGGCAGCTCCAAAAAATATGGAGAAAAGGAACCTCTGTGCCCCTGGCATCTCCAATATATCAGACACTTGGTAGATTTTGTGTAGTGTGATTGAAATTATATATCAGCTTAAAGTGTTACTAAACCAAGGACCCTGCATTCACTCTGGTCTCCCACAGTACACAGAGATAGGTCATGCGCCATGTAGATGTTACCTTGCAACATTTTTGTATCCCACTGTGATATATGGTGAACTCTGTAACTCTCTCATGCTACCCATTTTTAACCATGTTATTACCAGTTACAACTGTTTTAGGAATTGACGCCACATTTAATGTGTATTCCTATTTCTTTGTGTAGCGGCGGCTCCTGAAGAGCACGCGCTATGTGCTTTTTTTCCAAAAGTTAAAATTGCCTAAACTGTAGTTTGGTTTGGGTATAATTGTCTAAATTAGACTTCAGCATCAGTCTGACTGGACTGGAGATGTTCAGCCTGGCCACAGGAGGCACTGTCTCTTCTGGTAGGCATGGAACTATGATCTGGTTAGGTGCTTAAGTTAATCTCTCTCGGAGCCAACCCAGTGGGAGTGGCGCTCTCGCTGTGCTTTCCGGGAGAGGGTATTTAAGATGCGGACATCACATGGTTCGGGGTTCCGGTTCAGAATGATGTGTTGACTTCATGGTCC
Source organism: Lithobates pipiens (assembly GCF_037356315.1). Lineage (NCBI taxonomy): Eukaryota > Metazoa > Chordata > Amphibia > Anura > Ranidae > Lithobates > Lithobates pipiens. Next base: position 161,028,957 of record NW_027507789.1, read on the forward strand.
TGGTCCTCCTGACCAGCCCCCAGGAAGGCTATGGCCTGGGGTGCAGATCCACCCAACTTTGTCTCGGGGCTGGCTAGCCTGAGGCAAGGAAAGTAAAAGAAGGATTCTGAGGTGGTTGGGTGCCGTCTCCGGTTCGGGAGAGACCCAGTAACTTCAAGTATTCCAGGGGAAGACTCTTCAGAGGAAGACCACGTACGGGTTAGCATCTTAGTAAAAGCCTGGAAGGGCTGAGGTAACCGAGAGAATCCGGTCTTGTGGATATCACTAAGCTGGCTGAAAGAACCATGTATCCTACAAGTGTTTCAAGCTTAGTTTCCTACATGTTCTACAACAACGTCTGTGGCAGAGACTTGTTCCTGAGTAAGCACCTTGTTGGCTGCTAGGCCTTGTGAGAGAAGGACTGCCCAACCTGAGTGATCATCCAGTTGCAAATGGCTATTCTCTGGATGCAGTCAAAGTAAGCAAGTTCTTCAACAAATTTGACTTTGACATTAAGAGTACCTGAACTTTCCTTTCCAACCCTCTGATCCCAATTCAAGAGACTGTTTGTTTGTTTTATTGTCTACGTTTATTGCAAATAAAATCCATTCAAGTGGATTGTTTGTCAGTCTCTAAGTTACTGGGTCATCTATCATGGGAACCCCAAAACGTACAATGAGGAAAACAGGAGGTAACGGTAAGTCCAAAACTAACCAGCAGCTCCTTTGGGAGTTAGTGCTACATATGTATGTATGGAAATTATGTGTGTAATTTTGTTATTTACAGAATATTAAATATTTCAATCTCCAATGTTGTATTCATTTTAACCACATGCTTTGTTCAAAATCCCACCCTCTTGCTCCTAATTTTAACAATATCATTGTCAGGGATGGAGGGTCATGACCTTACCAGGCCATGGCCTCATTTAACCACTTCCCGCTCGGTCAATAGCAGACTGACATCCAGGAAGTGGTTCAGTTATCCTGACTGGGCGTCATATGACGTCCGTCAGGATAACAGCCGCTGCGCGCCTTGAGGTTGCGAATCGTGGCGATCGACGGTGCTGTGTGTCAGTCTGACACACCGCTACACCGATCTTGGTAAAGAGCCTCCAGCGGAGGCTCTTTACCATGTGATCAGCTGTGTCCAATCACGGCTGATCACGATATAAACAGGAAAAGCCGTTGATCGGCTTTTCCTCACTCGCGTCTGTGAGACGCGTGTAGAGGAGAGCCGAACGGCGGCTCTCCTGACGGGGGGGTCAGCCTCCCCTTGGATGCCCATACTAGACCACCAGGGAAGCCCCCAGGACCACCAGGGAAGTGGACAACATGTGGATGGCCAGGTATGTAACCTATGGCCATCCACGTGCAAATGACAGCCCAATCTGTGCCAATCAGTGCCCACAAATATGCACTGACTGGAAACCATCATGTACCAAATAAAATCAGTGATGTCCAGCAATGCCACCCATCAGTGTCATCAGTGCCCATCCATTCCACCTATCGGTGCCACCTATGAGTGCCCATCAGTGCTGCATACCAGTGCCGCTTGTCAGTGCCACCTCATCAGTACCACATCATTGATGTCACCTCATCGGTGCCCATCAGTGCCCGTCAGTTTAGCCATATCTCTGCCTGTCATTGAAGAAGAAAACGTATTTACAAAAAATTTTAACAGAAACAAATGGCTTGTTTTTTTTAAAAAAAAATCCGTCTTTTTTTTATTTGTTGCGCAAAAAATAAATATTGCAGAGGTGATCAAATACCACCAAAAGAAATCTCTATTTGTGGGAACAAAATGATAAAAAAATTGTTTGGGGACAGTGTTGTATGACCGCGCAATTGTCATTCAAATTGCTACAGCGCTGAAAACTAAAAAATTGCCTTGGGCAGGAAGGTGTCTAAGTGCCTGGCATTGAAGTGGTTAAAGTCCCAGTGTTTCACCTTCCCCTTTTCCCCAATTTTCCCACAGTACACAGAACATGGAAATGCATATATTTTAGTAAATATAAACTCCTAAATACCTTTTCTCATCAGAAGTATATAGCAGTCTTGTGACTTCTATCAGTGTCTGGTTAAAGCGGAGGTTCACACAAAAATTGGACCTCTGCTTTTTGGAACCACCCCCCCCCTCCGGTGCTGCATTTGGCACCTTTCAGGGGGGAGGGGGTGCAGATACCTGTCTAAGACAGGTATTTGCACCCACTACCGGGCATAGACTCCTGTGGGAGTCTACGCCTCTTCCCATCCATTCTGATTGCGTAGCGTGACTCGCGCATGTGCAGTAGGGAACTGGGAAGTGAAGCCGCAAGGCTTAATTTCCTGATTCCCTTACCAAAGATGGCGGCAGCAGCATCATCCAAGGACTGAGAGATGGTTGGGCCTCGCGTGCCAACATCGCGGGTGCCCTGGACAGGTAAGTGTCCTTATTTTAAAAGTCAGCAGCTGCAGTATTTGTAGCTGCTGACTTTTAAAAAAGATACATTTGCAGGACTCCTGTTTTTAAAGCTTGTAGGAAGGGGTTTATTCTCCTCTGACTGTCTTATGAGGCTGCCTGACCCCTGACCCCCTGTCTGGACAGTATTGATTGGCCCTGCGTCGATCACATGCCCTCTCACAAGAAAAGAAAGAAACTCTAGCAATACACACCAAACTGAGGATGTACAGAGTGCCCCCAAGGCTCTGTACTATGTGGTTGTGGGTTTAGTAACACTTTAACAATATTTTAAAATCAATCTCCTAGTACATGTTTGAATAGTGGATTCATGGGCGAATAATAGCATGCAATCCTCCTTTTTTTTTTTTTTTTTTTTTTTTTGTGTGTGTGTGTGAAAGATATTCGATTCTATTTCCCATGTCTATGTGTGGGGACTGAACGGTTGAATCCATAGTCACTACCACAGAGTAGGGGACAAGGAGTGTCTGGTGGATTTAGGGTCTAGACATAGCTGGTAGGTTTAAGGTCAAGGCAAAGGATGCGCTATGTCTGAAATGTTAGTTGTATTTTGAACTAAATGTGAGATAGGGACTCTTAGACATGTGCACTGCCGAAAAATTTGTTAGTTTTTTGTTTCCGTTTCATTTTGTTTTTTGTTTTTGGGTCATTCGTTATGGTCAAAATTCATTATTTCGAATAAATTTGTATCTCCGGAAAAGTTTGAATTTATGTTCCATTCGTTTAGATGCGGCATTCGTGAAATTCGAAAATCCAAAATAACCAACTAATAACGGACTATTAAATTGTTTGTATTGGAATTTCCTTTCAAATTTGCCCATTTATGAATGTAATGAATATGAATTTATCAAGGTCTGAATTATCCGAAATAATGAATGCCGCATCTAAATGAATGGAACATAGCGAATTAATACTAATTAATAACGTATTTACTATTTTAGTTCCGTTCCGTTAGTTTAGATGCAGCATTTGTTTAGGAAAATTCATAACTTCTGATAAATTCGTATTTGTTACATTCACTAACGGCCAAATTTGAAAGGAAATTCCAATGCCTATAATTTAATGGTTCGTAATAGTTTATTACTTTGGATTTTCGGAAAAAATTTGTTAGATGGGTTTTCGTTAATGCGAATATTTCCGAATTAACGTATTTGGGGAATTTCGTTGAATGAATTCTAAATTAATTGCACTTGTATTGTGACTCAACGCTAAGGTTCTGTAAGGGTCTGAGTCATGTGCCAGCTTAACTTTTTTTAGTTCCTTGATGATGAGAGTAAACTCCCATTGGAGGTAAAGTGACCTGAAGATACCCTTTTGCTGTAGACGTTTAAGGTGTAGGTGTCCACTGATCAAACAATTTTAGTTCTTTGGTCAATGTGGTTCCTATATTTAAAAGGGATCAGTCTGGAGTCAGGCTTGGAGTATAGTAGGTGAAACAGCAGGCAAGTTTGTGGTTATTAACAGGCAAGGTTTGGTATTAAAGGAGCAAGCAGTAGCATAGTCAGTTACCTAGCCAAAGTCAATAGCCACATGTATCTGGTTTAATGCGGAGAGCATTGAGGGTGGTCGGTAAATCTGCAGCCAAGGATAGGTACACGAGCAGTGGTGATGAGGATGCAGGGTTAGGGTAGCAACCAGAACACTGACATAAGCACAATCTGCAACACAGGAAGTGCAGAGGCTTAAATAGGAAGTTCAGTAGAGGAACAATGAGTTCAGCAGAAAACAGTATCAATGAAAAGTGATAAAGAAATCAGACAAGGATCTTTTCAGCGCTTCTAAAGACTCAGTGGGAGGAGCCACTGCCAGGCACAACAAAAAGCCAGCATGCAAAACCAGATCCTGATAATCCATAAGCGATAGCCCTCATGTATACGCAAAAGGCCAACATTTTCAATCAAATCTTTCTTGATCAGATGATCAGACAGAGATTAACTGGAACTTGCAGTTTACTAAACCGGTAAAGTAGAGCCAATAATGCATATTGGGGTCAAAATGGCAAAGAGCATGTATACACCGCTGATTAAGACCGCACAAGAGATAATGAAAGCTGCACAAACATGGGCTCTTCAGTAGTTACATAGCATAGCCTGTTGGGCCCCGTTCACACTTGAGTGATTTTCAACTTGAAGCTCTAAAACGCTCAACAAACAAAATCCTATTAATTTCAGTGACCCGATTCACATCTGGGTGTTTTGTCTCCTGTAGCAAAATGTTTGTCACTCCAAAAAATACACAAGCTTCTCTTTTTTGGCAGAATACAAGTGTTTTTGGCACCATAGACTTCAATGGAAATGCTTGAAAATGTGTGACATGAGTGTTTTACGAGCATTTTGCCATGCGTTTTTTCTGCTCAAATAGCAGCTCTCTACCCCTAATCTACCTCTAGTGCTTTCTATTGGCTAAACAAAAACCCTTGAAGTTCTAAAATGCTTGTAATACATGTCTAAAAGGCTTTTAATACACTTCTAAAAATGCTCAAATGCCTGAAAATTGCTCTGCCCAGGAGTAAATGGGGGCATAAGACTCTATAGCAACAGTTAAAGTGGTTGTAGACCCTTACAACCTACAGGTTAGCTTAGATTAAAGGGATTGTAAAGTAACATTTTTTTATAATTTTTTTAAATAATAAACATGTTATTACCTCCACTGTGCAGCTCATTTTGCACAGAGTGGCCCCAAACCTGCTCTTCTGGGGTCCCTCGGCGGCTGTCTCTGCTTTCTCCCGCAGGTACTTCTCATGTTCATGCGAGCTCCCTCGCATGGTGAGAAGCACCTGTGGGCGCGCTCCCGTGATACAGCCGGCGGCTATAGCCGCTCGCTGTATCACATGGCCCCGCCCCCCGGCGCGCTGCGTCATTGGATGTGATTGACAGCAGCGCGAGCCAATGGCTGCGCTGCTTTCAATCCATCCACTCCAGCCAATCAGCGGCCAGGCTGAGCGGCGAAGAGGACTGCGGGGCGAGCGCGGGATTTTCGAGGGGTCAGGTAAGTAAAACGGGGGGACTGGGGGCACCGGTAATGTGAGATGTTTTTTCACCTTAATGCATAGAATGCATTAAGGTGAAAAAACATTTAACTTTTACAACCCCTTTAAGGCTTACCTGTAGGTCCAAGAAATATCTCCTAAACCTGCATGGTTTAGGAGATATGTACAAAAAGACAGGCACTGCGCACCGCAGACAGCGACGCGCAGGCGCACTGAGCATGCCGCTGCTAACAGTGATATGCCGTTAGTGGCTGCTGCCGTGCGCATACACGGGAGTGACGTCATCGCTGCTCCGACGAGTGGCTGGAGCAGCGATACCCGTAAGAAGGACGCTCCGTGCTACAGGAGACAGCAGTGACATCGCTGGCTCCTGTGTCAGGTAAATGAGACATAATGGGCTACTATTCGATGCATAGTAGCCCATTACGCTTTACCTTTGCAGGATGACAAAGAGGAAGTAAACCCATCAGGGTTTAACTCCTCTTTAAAATCTCTACTTCAGTAGAAAAGTTTAGAACACAAAACAATTATATGTACTTATCTTTATAATCGGAATTCCTCTCAGTGCAGTCTAGGGTACTTTGTTAACACAGGCAAGCAGCTGGAAGGATCCTAGGGATAAGGACAAAATGCCACCAAACTGGAACAGCATTACTGATGTATTGCTGACTTACCGGCTGCCATGACCATGCCTGACTACCCACTTACATAAATAAGACACAACCACTTTAGAATGGATTTAAACGGCCATAACAGCCTTTTATTAAGGAACACAATTAACAAATGCATTTTTTTTATCACATTCCACGAAGACTGACTCTCTTTTAAGTCCAGGTATTTTGGAGGCAAGCCTGGTCTACTGTCAAAAGTGTAGTGTAAGCGCTCTGCTTATATGACTTAAGATGATCCAAAATGGTATGTGCTCATGTATACTAAAACATGAAAAAAAATAATAACCCCCAAAGAGATAGGGGTGATGCTACAAAGTAACAAAAGTTTATAAATACATAGAAAGTGACCTCTAAATATGTGTATAGAAAATAAGTATCAAAATATGTGTATAAACAAACAATATTTGTATAGAAACTGTATAAATAATTATCCCAGTGATAAGACAACCAAAAACTGTAAATGAATGATCACAGTAATAAAGTTCATAGATGTGCATATAGTCCAGATAAACATGCAATTTATCAATCCGGATGTATTGTGATGACAACAAAAATTCCTGTGGTATTGTGATCGAAGAGAATAGTATTTCACCCTGTGACGATCCCACCACCTTATAGGGCACGAGCTTACCAGATCTAAATGACCCTAGTAGACATACGCCTCAGGGGTCAAACAAAGCTTGTGATCTCAGCCAGTGTAATGGATATACCGATCATGGCATTTGCGACTCCAACAAACGACTAGATGAAGTAAGAATTCCTCAAGTACAAGTCCGACAACAACTCAGGCATGGGGAATGAAAAAATAAAGCCAACATGGCATAATAACGTTTTTAAAAAACTCTTTAATAAAAATATGGCTAAAACTCACATTTCCAAGATGGGTAATACAGCATATCAGAGAGAAAAAGATGGCAGTAGCAGAGGACTCTGCTACTGCCATCTTTTTCTCTCTGATATGCTGTATTACCCATCTTGGAAATGTGAGTTTTAGCCATATTTTTATTAAAGAGTTTTTTAAAAACGTTATTATGCCATGTTGGCTTTATTTTTTCATTCCCCATGCCTGAGTTGTTGTCGGACTTGTACTTGAGGAATTCTTACTTCATCTAGTCGTTTGTTGGAGTCGCAAATGCCATGATCGGTATATCCATTACACTGGCTGAGATCACAAGCTTTGTTTGACCCCTGAGGCGTATGTCTACTAGGGTCATTTAGATCTGGTAAGCTCGTGCCCTATAAGGTGGTGGGATCGTCACAGGGTGAAATACTATTCTCTTCGATCACAATACCACAGGAATTTTTGTTGTCATCACAATACATCCGGATTGATAAATTGCATGTTTATCTGGACTATATGCACATCTATGAACTTTATTACTGTGATCATTCATTTACAGTTTTTGGTTGTCTTATCACTGGGATAATTATTTATACAGTTTCTATACAAATATTGTTTGTTTATACACATATTTTGATATTTATTTTCTATACACATATTTAGAGGTCACTTTCTATGTATTTATAAACTTTTGTTACTTTGTAGCATCACCCCTATCTCTTTGGGGGTTATTATTTTTTTTCATGTTTTAGTATACATGAGCACATACCATTTTGGATCATCTTAAGTCATATAAGCAGAGCGCTTACACTACACTTTTGACATATCTCTCAGCTAAAAGGGTCCCTAATTTTAGCGTGTCAGCAGCCGATCGCTTATATATTTTTCTTTTCTTCTTTCCATTTGCGCAATATTGTTGTTATAGATTTTGTTACAAGCCTGGTCTACTGAATAGGTTGTATCAAGCACCAGGTCCATACCACAGCCCCCGGCTGCAATTCCTCCGACTCGGAGACAATTAGTTACCGCATTACCACCTGATACAGCCCCAATACCAATATCGCCTTATTGAAGTCACTTATTCTGGAATGTTCCTATACAAAATATGGGCCCCACCCATCATTCTCCTCAGACAATTGATCATGCCCACTTTCAAAACCTTGATCACTGCTCAGACCCCCACGCAAAATGCCCTGAAAAAATAACGTACACCACCTCTCACCAAACATCAACAGGGGAGGCAACCAAAAAGAAGGGTGAACAACCAACAGTAATATTTAGGGGAGTGAGGTAAAAGTTTCTCCTCATCTATCCAGCTCCGACTGACCCTCAGACAACAACCCCTTCTGCCTAGGCCACCATTGGCCCCACCCTGCCCCTCCTTCCCCCACAGTGTTCTGGGACACTATGGGGCCATTCACAAGGTGCAGCGTCACTTGCACATGTGCAGAAGGAGCTGCAAATCTTCACTGCCTTTTTCCCTTACTTGAGATGCTGGTGCCTGCACCCGAAGCCAATTGAATTTGCTCGGGTGAGGACATCGCTGAATCCCTGGACAGGTAATTGTCCTTTTTATATAAAAAGTCAGCCACTATGACTTAATTATTTAAAAGGAGCCTGTAGGGGATGCGGCCAGGTGGGGACCACCTACCATATTTGGTGGTCATGCCCGAAGGTCAGAAGGTTTTGGATTAGAGTGTATAACTTTGTCTACACAATCACAGGACTGAACCTGAAAAAATCACCTAAGCTGGCCCTCTTGGGGGGCACAGCGGCAGGGGCTTCCAGACCTCAGCAGAGGCTCCTTACCTTTCTATTTATTTCAGCTAAGATCACCATAGCTCGTAACTGGAGATCTGCCGCACTACCGATAGCCCAGCTCAAACATAAAATGTCATGGTTAATGCTAAACGAACGGCTATCTGCGCTGTCTCAAGACAGGATGAAAATGTTCCATAGACAATCCATGGATCCCATATTCTATCTAACTAACGATCCCAGGACACGCTCTGTTTAACGCTATTATAGTAGCAAGGATTCGAGGATCCAGGACTACGGCTCCCTCCCAGCTCTCCCCCAATTCTCCTTTTTCTCCACCTTCTCCTATTCTCTAATCTTCTCTCTTCCTCTGCTATTGGGTCTTTCCCCTCTTCTTTTCTGTTCTTTGTTTTCTTTAAATCTCTCATTTAGCGGTGCTAGCTGCATGATTGGACATCTATAAAACTCAAGAGGTAACAGCATCGGCAGATGGGATTCTGTGTGATCCAGGGTTTTTAGTTATGGAACCTGCGTTGCCGCTGCCAACATGTCTTAGGAACTGACCGGTGTTTTGCTCAATTGTGCATCGTGCTAGATGTAATACTTTGCCGCATTAATGAGACTTTTGTTTGTATTGTACTGAAAACCTTCAATAAAAATATTGAAACATAAAAGGAGCCTGTAGCTCCTCTTTAATTACATGTAACACCAGTGTTGCAAAACTCCTTTTTTAACACTTGTGTTTTGAACTCCAATTTGTTCACAAGCCTCTTAGCAAGAATGACTGATCAGCACAGCCTACTTATCGTAATATAAATACCTGCTGGTTTCAGGTTCATTGTTTTTATGACTGACAATACAACTTTGAGGTGCTGTTTTTATATATTTCTGGTGCAGAAAATATTTTGAGCCTACCATGTGCAAAAAAAAAAAAAAACATTTGCAGCAGTAACACTTTCTTTACCAAGCAAGGAAAGATCCAAACTTTCCCACAATGGTCATGTAAAAGCAAGAGAACTTGCATGATGTAAACCCTGATGACGTCTACTGGGACTAAAGACGTTGGGTAGAGCTAACGGATGCGACGTCGTCATGCACATCTCTGCCGGAAGTCGGACTGGAAGGAGGGTCTTTGCCTGGCATTTTATACATCTTGGTGCACATTCTTTACTTGTAATAAAAGCGGACATTCTTACCTAATATTACACCATGCAAGTCCCCTTGCTTTTTATATGACCATTGCGGGGACCTTACAGTACCCCATATGCACATCTGGTCGCATCTTTCTGGTAAGAGCCTCGTACACAGAGGTGAATTGGTTTCATGGGTGCTTTCTTCACTTGTGGCGGTTCATCTATGGATCATTGACCCTTAACTATGTTTGGATACTTTTCTCACCAGGAGTGGAAGTCTGTTGCCTCCTTTTGTACATACGGAGACTTTTTTTATGGACCCGTTATTTTTTTGATTCTTTATTTCATTTTGCTGTTTTCTTTTACTATTTGATCACTGATGGTGATGTTAATTATATTTTGTATATATTTTATCTAATTTAAAATGTTTTTATATAGTGATGCACTTTAAGGACATATTGAGGTTGATCTACCAAAGGCAAATGGACTGTGCACTTTGCAGTTGCTCTAGTGCTTAATAAATGAGGTAAAGCTTCACTTTGCAAAGGGTATCCAATCACGTGCAAGGAAAATAAAAAGAGAGCCCTTTTGCTTGAACATAATTGGACAATGGAAGTCAGCAGAGCTTCTGCAAGTGCAAACTGCACAGTGTTTGTCTTTAGAATATCAACTTCATTGAGTTGGCTGCTACTACTTTAATAGTAGTATACAACATGAAGTACATACAGAGCATACCCATCATTCCTGGTAGACATTTTTATCTTGTTCATTCAGAGGAAAGTGATGTAAAAGAAAAGTGTGTTTTATAAAGGACCTCCCTATTTAAAATTGCCTTACCAGCTGCTTCTGCCTTTGTTGCACAGTGACAATATTGCATATGGGAAAGATTCTGGGTATTGGAGGTTACGTGACCTCATCACCTGTGACAGTGCTCGTGTCTTCAGCCAATCATTAGGGCCAAGCAATGTTGCATGATGGAGGCTGTGATGCCACTGTACCCCTTGCCCCCAAGTCACCAACTCCAGACTACACCTTGGATTTTAGTGTGGCACAGACAGGAGCTGCGAGGAAGCGCTAGTAAGATGTGTATAAATTAGGCTAGGCAGTGCACCAGCATATTGATGTCCTCTTTAGATAAACAATTTCCATACAAACTATCTTGTAATTTCACTGCATTTTTTTTTTCACAGAATAAATTGAATATAACTAATGATAACCTGATTGGGATAAAAATTTTGGACCTCAATGTTGAGGTTCTACACATGTCTGTTGTAGTCGGAACTCTCAACCTGAAAGAAGATGGAACAGTTGGGTCACGGGTAACTAACCAGGTAAATGTTTCCACTATTGTTAATCTAATAGAGGATTATATTAACCACTTTCAGACCGGACCATTTTGCTGGTAAATGACCAGAGGTCTTTTTACACTTTGGCACTGCGCTGCTTTAACTGGTAATTGCGCGGTCATGCAATGTTGTACCCAAACAAAATTTGCGTCCTTTTCTTCCCACAAATAGAGCTTTCTTTTGATGGTATTTGATTGCCTCTGCGATTTTTATTTTTTGCGATATAAACGTAAAAAGACCGCAAATTTTGAAAAAAAATGATATTTTCTACTTTTTGTTATTAGAAAAATCCAATAAACTCAATTTTAGTCATACATTTAGGACAAAATGTATTCAGCCACATGTCTTTGGTAAAAAAAAAGTCAATAATTGTATATTTATTGGTTTGCGCAAAAGTTGTCACATCTACAAACTAAGGTACGTTTTCTGGAATTTACGCAGCTTTTAGTTTACGACTGCCTATCTCATTTCTTGAGGTGCTAAAATGACAGGGCAGTACAAAACCCCCCCAAATGACCCCATTTTGGAAAGTAGACCCCCTAAGGAAATTGATAAGAGGCATGTTGAGCCCATTGAATATTTTATTTTTTTGCCTCAAGCGATTGAATAATGACAAAAAAAAAATTTTTTTTTTTTTTTTACACAAAGTTGTCACTAAATGATATATTGCTCACACATGCTATGGGCGTATGTGAAATGACACCCCAAAATAAATTCTGCTGCTTCTCCTGAGTACGGGGATACCACATATGTGGGACTTTTTGGGAGCCTAGCCGCGTACAGGGCCCCGAAAACCAAGCACCGCCTTCAGGCTTTCTAAGGGCGTCAATTTTTGATTTCACGCCTCACTACCTATTACAGTTTTGAAGGCCATAAAATGCCAAGATGGCACAAAACCCCCACAAATGACCCCATTTTAGAAAGTAGACACCCCAAGCTATTTGCTGAGAGGCATGTTGAGTCCATGGAATATTTTATATTTTGCCACAAGTTGCGGGAAAATTACAAACTTTTTTTTTTTTTCACAAAGTTGTCACTAAATGATATATTGCTCACGCATGCCATGGGCATATGTGAAATGACACCCCAAAATAAATTCTGCTGCTTCTCCTGAGTACGGGGATACCACATATGTGGGACTTTTTGGGAGCCTAGCCGCGTACGGGGCCCCAAAAACCAAGCACCGCCTTCAGGCTTTCTAAGGGCGTTACAGTTTTGAAGGCCATAAAATGCCAAGATGGCACAAACCCCCCCCCCCCAAATGACCCCATTTTAGAAAGTAGACACCCCTAAATTTAGGGGTACACTAGTGAGACTAGGTAATAAATGGCGGGTGCCCTGAAACTATAAAAAAATAACTAACCAACCAGCGTCACCTGTAACAGTTATATGGTGATCACTGGTGAAAGGGTTAACTAGGGGGCAATCAGGGGGCTTTATGCGGTAGTATATGGGGGTCCCTGGCGCTATAAAAAGCTGCGGCGAACCTAAATACCTACCTGCCTAACTAGCGTCACCTGTGACACTAATACAGCGATCAGAAAAACGATCGCTTATTAGGCTGGGTTCACACTGGAGCGATGCGGGAACGCCACGAATCCGCGGCGGGTTCCCGCATCGCATGCCTCCCGGCGGCAGTTCACACTGCCCTATGCGAACTGCTGGGAGTGTCAGTGAAATGTTACTGACACCCCCAGATCAGTTCGCATATCGCAGTGCGATCTGCAAACTCGGATCGCATGGTGTGAACACCCATGCGATCCGATTCTGCTGCGGGCCAAAAAAAGGGTCCCGTGCGAATTTGCGGCGGGTGCGGCGGGTGTGGCGGGTGCGGCGGGTGCGGCGAATGGCTGAACTCGAATCGCACAGAGATCGGATGTGATTTGCACTGCAGTGCGGTGCGAATCACATTCGTTCTCATAAACCGCTGCAATGTGAACCCAGCCTTAGTGACACTGGCGACGGGGGGTGATCACGGGGTTAAACCTTTATTGGGGGGGTTAGGGGGGTACATTAGAACTAAAGGGGGCTAACCCTAACTGCCCTAACAGTTATTACAGTCACAAATGACACCAATGCAAAAAAAAAAAAAAAAAAAAAAAAAATGACATTGGTGTCACTGTGACTGGGGGGCAGGGGTAATTGGGGGGGTGATCGGGGGGTAAAGGGGGGGTGTGAGTGTGCCTGGCATGTTCTACTGTGTGTGGGATGTGTTGGTGCAACTCACTGATCCGCTCTCCTCCGTGTCGGAACGAAAAATACCGACACGGAGGAGAGAATACATCACTTCCTCTCCTGTGTTTACATTACAGGAGAGGAAGTGATGTCACCGGGGATTTCCATTCGTCGGGAGCGATCGCGAGGGGGTGGCCATGAATGAATGGCCGTCCCCTCGTCCGGGATCGCTCCCGAACGAAAACCGACCGCCGCAGGCACCGGGCGGGGGCCCGATCGGGCCCCCGACCCGCGGGAGGCAAAGGACGTACATATATGTGCTTATGCCTGCCCGTGCCATTCTGATGACGTACATCGGCGTGAGGCGGTCGGCAAGTGGTTAAACGTATCTTTATTTCAAATATTCTTGATTTTTGCAAGGTTTACAGAGGAAGATGCAAAGAAAAATAGAATTACAGATTTAACATGAGGGAATCCAATTCTAACAGGTCGTAGGGAGGGATAGGGGAGTATAATGCGGATTAAAATCTAACAAACTCATGCATGATAGCCCCCGGATCACTAATCAGTCCTCCACCCTGCTCCCCAAGAACCGGAACACAGGTGAGGGAGCCATGATCTGCCACCAGCATTGCCAAAAGGTTCCCATTTTTGTCACCCTCTGCAAAGACCGTCTGGGCCTTTTTAGCTGTTTCTTACGCAGGATTGACTAGTAAAATGCAACGATAACGTGCGCCTCGCCTCCAGCAGGGCCTCATACGCTGGGGAGTCCGCATGTGCCCTGGCTGCCTGACTTTCATGTTGCAGTAAGCCTTCCACCTCCTTCCCATCAGTCAGCCTAGCCATTTTAATGGCCGAAATTAAATGCCCTCGTGTCACCACTTTGAACGCGTCCCATACCACCCGTGGGTCAGCCGTTTCTACATTAGTAGACCAGTACGTTTGCATCTCTTCAGACACCTGTTCGTGGACCAAGTAATTTTGTATCCAACCTGGGGAAAGTCTCCATCCCCCTCTCCTCCCCCCCCCCCCGATGGAAGCGCCAGGGTAACCGCAAGTGGGTTATGATCCGTCAATCCCCCCGCTAGGTAGGTCACCCCAGTCACATATTGCAGCATCAGCCTATTCCCAAACGCCAAATCAATTCTCGGCACGACTTGTGAGTTGACGACACATGTGAGTACCCTTTCTCCATTGGGTGTTTCCATCTCCACAGCTCCACAAGGTCCGCCACCGAGCACCAGCCAAACAAATCGGCCGATTCCCCCCTGTTCGGGTTGGTGGTATCCAAAGCCGCATCAAGGACGGCATTGAAGTCCCCCCAACCAAAGCACCGGGAGGTGAGCATATGGTGCAATCTTGGACAACCGATCATACAACACATTGACATGGAAAAGAGGCGGGACATATACATTAACCAGTACCATTTGTTTGTAAGAAACATCTATAACCACAGCCACAAATCTGCCTCCCGGATCAGAGATAACCTGATGGATTTTGCAGGAGATACTTCTATTAATCAAGATCGAGACTCCTCTGGCGAACGTGGAATACGTTGAGTGTAAAGCTCTCTGTATCCACGGTCTACACAGAGCTAGGACCCTGCTGCCATCAAGATGGGTCTCCTGCAGGAGGATGATATGTGGCTTGGACAGTTTAATAAATTTAAACATAGCGGCCCTCTTCACCTGGTGACTCAACCCCCGAACATTCCATGAAACAATTCTCACATCATCCGCCATTATTTTTGGGGTTTGTATAAATAGACCAGAGTACCCTCGGTAAGTTTAGGATTAATTCAATCCAGACAATGTATAAGTACATTGTGACCACATTTTGTAAGTAAATCCCCAAGTCGAGCTGTGACTCCCTTAAAACCCACCCCTGCCTTTATACCTGAAACAACCCCAACTAGTCCGGTATTCAGCTTTGTCCCTAACCCCAAAAACACAACCAAAAGAACAGTTGTGGCTGTGGCACTGCCACGCCGCAGTGATCGGTAGTCCTGCAGTACTTAATTCAGGCCTCTTCCACTCCACGTTGTTTCTCTGTATCATATTGGAACCATATATCAAGGCACGATTGGCCACTGCAATGCACGCGTAGGCGCGTGTCACCCACGCAGAGAGAGCCTGCAGCCAGGTGCATAACATATGGGCATCCACCCCCCCCCCAGTCCTGTACCACGAGACCAGGTTGACCCTTATCCCATGAATCCTCACCAGGACAGGATAGCTAGCTCAGTCAGGAAAGGGCCACCCACAATATCTGAAAACGTATGCGGCAGTAAGTGTAGTATCCACTGGCCCAGACCTCTGGATCATCGACCCAAAAAGAACCCCTATTTCTCTATTCCAGGAACAACGTGGTGTTTATACAAAGTGGCTCGGGGCTCGTTGCAGGGAAGGAAAAATGGGTAAAAGCAAGGTAGAATAGATCTGCAGCAGCCTTTGGCACAAATAAATGCCATCGTGCACTCGGCCGGAGAGATCAACCAGGGCATAACAAAAAAAAACTCTTTCCGACGCCATCCAGAAGGGAAAACCACTCACAATTCCTTGCCCATCCAGTGACTGGCCTCCTCAGGATGTTCGAAGAACTTTACAGCACCCCTGAGTTGAATACGGAGTTTACTTGGATACAGCATGCTGTATTTGATCTCCTTGTCTCTCAGTCGACGTCACACATCAGTAAAAGATCTCCTCTTCTGTTGCGTGGCAGCAGAGACATCAGGAAAGAGCATAATCTTTTCATTGCCGTGACGTAGCTCCAGGACTTTTCTGGCCCGTGTCAGGATCAGGTCCCAGTCACGGAAGTTCAAAAAACGGACCAGGAATGGCCGGGGGAAAGCTCCTGGGGGCCTGTTACCCGTCGGGACTCTGTGTGCTCGTTCCACCACATACGTGGGAGGCACTTCAGCAATAGACAACAGTTGTTTAAAGAATTGTGCTGGCTTGTCACCTTCAGTCCCCTCCGGTAGCCCCACCACCCGAATATTATTACTTATTGTCTGTCCTCCGCATCAATAGACTTATGCTGTAACGCTCTGACCTGATCTCTGAGCTCCGCCAACTGGGCACCATAGCTATGGGATTTGTTCTCTACATCTGACACCCTCGTTTCTACAGTAGTCAGGCGGCCCCTTGTCTTGTCCAGATCATGTCTAATCAGATTGCATTCAGAGGAGAGATGATCTATGCGACCCATAAGCTCTGCTTTACTTGCACTGATTGCTTCCAATATTGGCCTGGTAATGGCGTCTGTGTCCACTGCTGGGACCAGATCCAGCACTGGCTCAGCTCCTTCAGCTGCGCCATCCTCCCTCCTGTATGCTTGGCGCGCTGTGAAGGCGGCGGGGAAGACAAGATGGCGGGGGCGGGGTCAAGCGCTGTGTCTCCCGCCGCGTGGGAATGCCGCTGGTCCCTGCATGCTTTAGCCCCTTTTCGGGCGGCAGAAGATGGCATCCCCGGCTGCAGCTCACCTTCCCCTTGCAGGTGGTGATATTTGTAGGCGGATGGCGGCTCCAAATGAGGTGGATGATGGTCCGGAGGAGCGGAGCTGTGAAGACACGCTGCTGCCTCGATCACATCCGGCCGGAAGTCCTCCTGCATTGGGAATGTTATTTGATTTCTACTTAGTAGAACCAGGTGTGCTGTGAACAGCACATGCATGGTTATAGGCCTTAGGTCGGGGGAAACTTGTCAATGTCAATACTTAGCCAACTTTAAACAAGCTATACTATAGAGATGATACCCATTATACTTGCTATTGAATGATATACTGTATGGCATTTCAATAGCTCTGTATGTGCGGACAATACCATAACATGTGCAGCAGAGGGCCTATCTGCCCATACCCTCTCCAACATAGGCCAGAACTGTTGTACTTAAATTTGGCTAGAGCATAAGGTGTATAGTACCACCGGAGATGAAGTTTTTGCAGTTGAACATTTGGAAGTAGTTAAGTTAACCTTGATGGTTTTCTGCCATTGCTGGTCTGTGATGGAAGATTATAAATCAGAAGACCATTTAAGTAAGGGGGCTAGATTTAGTAAAGGAAAGTTTTTAGAATGCAGTTGGTTATAGAAAAAGGAGATGCCCTTGCGTTTGGAAGCTGGCGAGAGCAAAAACTGCCAAATGGGTCGTGGTTAAACTCTTCTTTAACCAAAACGTTCATCAAAACTTTTTTTGGGAGTTTGGATGGGGTAGAATTTCCACTTGGTGTCTGTTGTCTGGGCAGGAAGATACTGGCAGCAATAAAAATCTGACTGAAATTCTAACCTTTCACCATGATGATAAAAATGTTGTTACTTTCCCTGATGGGGAAAGTTCCCTTTTACTTTGTGTCTCTAGCCTGCAATGAACAAAACAGGAAGGGGAAATTTTCCTTAATTAAGACACCATAAAATCACTTACAGAAGTTATCAGTTATGACATCAGCCATTGGATGGTTTGACAGTTTGGTTAAGAGCACAACCAATGGGAGTGTTACATTTCTGACATTTCTATGAAACCGTTTTATGGATGGATTTACTTCCGCTTTAATTCAAAACCATTTTGGATGGTGTTGGGTTTAAAAGTCTGACACTTTACCGGTAAGGAGTACATAGAGAAGTGCTTCTAGTGAAATTACAGTTTTTTAAAAATACTTTTAATGATCTCATCTAAGCAAACCTGTCCAGCTATCTCTTTTAAATTCACTCATCCATGTTTTTTACCTAGTCCTTGACACAGCGAAGAGTTCTGTTGCAAATAATAAGTATGCCCTATTCTCCTTGATAGGCATTTTTAGATGTGCTCCCCAATATATATTACATATCTATAGCTACTTGTGGACCAGCGTTGTACCTGTACATCGCTGGACTTCAAGTGATTATACCAGGGTGATGCCTGCAGCTGCAGGTACCAAAAATCATATAAGCTATCTGCACTAAAACACATAAATTACAAATGAGCAGCCACTTAAGCAATCAGTGACACTAGATGCAAGAATTGTGATAAATATACAAAGCACCGCTAAAAAAATGTAACTCAGTATTGTGAAAACACAAAAATAAAACCTATAAAATGACATCAAACTTATTAGGTTAAAAAATGTGTATAAAGAAATTGCACCAAATATGTAAATAAGTGTCCATAAGAGCCCATTCACAAGGGCTAAAAGAAAAATGTATGTGAAATAAAGTCCAAAGCAAACAAATCATCCACGATTCACTTGCTCCACCAGTGTCCCTGCAATCGCAATTTGTAGTGCTTCCACCACCAGGTGACACCAAGCATTAAAGCCTCTTACCGAATCCTGGGGATCATCATATAGTATGGTCAAATGTACGCGTTACATCTCGTTATGACAGGAAACTCCAAAGCGCCAAACGTGATCCAGTCAGGGTTGGTTCGTCAGCAGCATCAAAAATAAAAAGCGTATACACCTGTCGTGTAACCCATAAAGAGCATTTATTAAAAAAATAACAAGTAAAACTTGCAAAGGGAATCACACTAAGCAAATCTTTGGGCAATAGGTTTAAAAAACCGACATAATGCAATAAAAACAGATACAATTGCTCTCCCTAAAAGCTACAGGCTGTGTGGCTGCACCAAACTCTCTCGCCGGTCAAAGTGTGCGTGATGACGAAGAGTCAGCGTGATTCCCTTTGCAAGGTTAACTTGTGGTGTTTTATTTAAAAAAAAAAAAAAATATTTTTTTTTTTTTTATGGCTTACACTATGGGCGTATATGCATTTTATTTTTCATGCTGCTGACGAACCAACCCTGACTGGATCACGTTTGGCGTTTTTTGCAGTTTCCCTTTATAAGAAGATGTCACGTGCGCATTTTACCATAGTATACGATGGTCCACAGGATCCGGTAAGAGGCTTTAATACTTGGTGTCACCTGGTGGTGAAAGCACTACGAATTGTGAATGCAGGGACACTGGTGGAGCAAGTGAATTGTGGATGATGTGTTCCCTTTTGGACTTTCTTGTTTCACATATATTTTTCCTTTTTAGCCCTTGTGAATGGGCTCTTAAGGACACATATTTGGCGTGATTTCTTTATACATGTTTTTTCACCTACTAAGTTTGATGTCATTCATTTTTGTGTTTTGACAATATTGAGTTAAAATTTTTTAGCGCTACATTATCCTGGTACCGTTTTTAGAGGCAGCGATCGGCTCTCTTGTAAAAGCAATCCTAGCAGCTAACTAGCCGATGGATTGCTTTTACAAGCAGAGGAAGGGGATGTCCTCCCTTTCCCGCCGCCTTCTGCGGCTTTCTTGGGAGCTTCCATCCCAATGGGAGACCCAGGTGACCAGCTGGCACCTCCGCCGGCTGATCAGAGAGCCGAAAAAAGCCCGGACCCGGTTTGATCGGCTAGGATAACCCTGAAGTGATAACCTGACATCACTTTTGGTTTACCCAGATGTCAACACCGCCAATTTCAAACATCAAAAGCATTCGAAAAACCCAATTTGTGGTGTGATCGAATGCTTTTAAGGGCAGAGAAGGCATCTGGGGTCTTATAGACCTTGCCTTTTAAAGAGTACCTGTCGCCTACCTATTGCTGTCACAAGAATGTTTACACAGGCTGTCGCAATTTTACAGCATGACATGTTTGGTATCTCTTTACTTGGCGTAACATTTATATGTATTGTATTGTGGGGTTTTTTTTTGCATTAAAATTCAAAAGTGTATTTTTTCCAGAAATTGCGTTTGAAAAAGCGCTGTCCAAATACCATGTGACGTAAATCATTGCAATCCCACCAATTTATTCACTAGGGCCTCTGCCCTATATAATGTTTGGGGACTCTAAGTAATCTTCCAGCAGAAAATACTGATTGTTACAGTGCCTTGAAAAAGTATTCACACCCCTTGAAATGTTTCACATTTTGTCATGTTACAACCAAAAACGTAAATGCATTTTATTGGGATTTTATGTGATAGACCAACACCAAGTGGCACATTAATGGGATTTTTTATTTTTTTTTTGCTGTGGGGGTTCTCCTTAAAATCGATACCAGGTTTTCTGAAGGGTAGACTGAGGCAGGGAAACGCTGCAAAAAGCTAGAGTGGCTAAACACGCATTAACACCAATGCAAAAAGCTACTAAAAGCATGTTTTTACAGCCGTTTTTGGCTTTGCAGCTCATTTTTTCTAATGCTCTGTGTGCATAAGGCCTTAGTTGTGCACTCCACAAATCTGGCCTTTATGGAAGAGCGGCAAGAAGAGAGCCATGAGAAGTCCAGTTTGCGAGAAGCCATGTGGTGGACGCAGCAAACATGTGGAAGAAGGTGGCCTGGTTAGATGAGACCAAAATGGAACTTTTTGTCCTTAAAACAAAGCACTATGTGTGGCGGAAAACTAACACTTCACAACACCCTAAACACACCATCCCCACCGTGAAACATGGTGGCGGCAGCATCATGTTGTGGGGTTGCTTTTTCCGCAGCAGGGACAGGGAAGCTGGTCAGAGTAAAATGGGAATATGGATGGAGCCCAATACAGGGCAATCTTAGAAGAAAACCTATTAGAATCTGTGAAAGACTTGAGACTGGGGTGGAGGTTCACCTTCCAGCAGGATGACCCTAAGCATACAGCCAGAGCTACAATGGAATAGTGTAGATCAAAGCATATTCATGTGTTAGCCTGGCCAAGTCAAAGTCCAGACCTAAATCCAATTGAGACTCGTGACAAGAATTGCTGCTCAGACATTCGCCATCCAATCTGACAGAGCTTGAGCTATTTTCAAAGAAGAATGGGCAAAAATTTCTCTCTAGAGGGGGCTGTGGCTGGCAGCGGAGGAAGATGGCCACTATCTAGCTGAGCTCTGCAGCACTAACTTTCCCTGAAGTGGGACATGGCAACGAAAGAGGTATTGAGGGCGCACAAGATCTTGTAGTACCCTGAGTAATAGCTGGTCACAATGGGGAAAAGGAAGGACTGTGGAGGCTCTGGAAAATTGGGGTCATTTTATTATCAATATGGTGATCCTGTGAGGGGAAAAATGGCACCGCTTCACCTCAGCACTCTGGCGCTGGACAGCAGCCAGCATGCCTCAGTGACACAGTGAACTTGGAAACACTGAAACCTGCAGATATGTGACTGACTCTGACATGGTAGAGGAGATTATTGGCCCTCAGAGACAAAGAATGATTTCCCCCTCAGATGAACATACTAGTAGTTCACTGCTGAAAAACTGCTTGTCTTTCCCACATCTGGACAGCCTATTCTTGATGTAGATATTAAAGAAATGCTTCCCTCCCTGAGAGAAGCAATTCAACAGGATGTGCAGTCATTTATGCACAAAACTAACGTGACAATAGAAGGTCTAGGAGTAAGAATTGATGATATGGAAAACAAAATGGAGGATATCCTTGACGTGCATAATGAACTGGTGGACCATTTTGAGCTAATAGAAGAAATGAGGCAACTTAAGTTGAAAGTGTCAGATATCGAGGACTGTTCCAGACGCAATAATAAATTCCGAGGGACCCCTGAAACTGTCAAAAATACTGAATTACAAGACTTTTTGAAAAAAATTGTCTGACCTTCTCAAGATCCTGCATCAGGAGTTGACAATAGACAGGGCTCATCCAAAACCTTTGCATGTACCAGAAAAACTCCTGAGACGTTATTGAGAGAATTCACTTCTATCATATTAAAGACCTCCTGATGCAAAGCGCATGACATGTCCCACTACCTGATCCATATGCAGGTATTTTTTTCTACTCGGACCTTTCACAAGCAACTTTACTGGCATGGAAAAACCTGAATTCCATTACTAAGATTCTCTCTAATCATAACCTCAGGTATAAATGGAGTTTCTCCACCAAACTGTTGATCGTAATGATTCCTACAACATCCATACACTGGATGACGGCCTGAAGTTTTTGGGGGGCAAATGGGGGGTTACTCCCTATGGATGAAGATAACTCAGAGGAAATAATTTTGCAGTATAAATCACACAAGAAGAGCAACTTGGTCATGCCTAAACTCACTGGATTGCTATGGTTAACTACCCTTAATTATTTAAATGTTTTTCCTTATAGAGACTTTTATATTGCTAAGCCCTCAAACTTATCTGCTCTCAGTGAAATTTTTATCCCCAGAAGGAAATGGTACATTTTTACCTAACTATGTGCATTATTATTTATCCACAATAGGATGTTGCTACTACTTGCCAACACCTTAAATGTTGCAAATTAAAAAAATTCTGAACACCAATGGGCTTAACAGTCCTCATGAAAGAAAGGCTCTCTGGACTGATGCTATCAAACGTCAGAGTGACATTATATGAGTACAAAAATCGCATTTTGTGAAGGTTAAAGCACCTACATTTTCACATCGTCTTTTCCCGCGTATCTTCTGCTCCAACAGCCAGAAAAAGAAGAAAAGTGTTATAACAGTAGTCAAAGGGACAGCCACCTTTTGGACTCCGTAATAGACAACCAGGTCAACTACTACTGAATAAAGACTACACTTTTTTTCTCAAACGTATTCCAGAATTGACTTCTTCATTGCAGACAAAATGTACTCACAAAGCTTTTATAAGGGGTATCCTCATCCGATGGCATCTAGGGATAAAAGAGAGAGGCTGACATTTTGTTAATATGCTTTTAAAAGACAAGACATTTCTAGTCTTGAAAAATAACTTAAACAATCCTCAGATAATTCTAATCTATTACAAAAACTCAACAATAAAAGGAATGAGCTTAGGTCAACCTTATTAACTAACCATGACAAATTCCCCAAATGACTGAAATTGAATTATTACTCCCAGAATAATGGGGCAGGCAAATTGATGGCCTCTGTACTATCAAAACACACAAAAATTGACAGACTAATTCATCACAAATCTGGGAAAGCGTTAATAAACCCACAAGAAATAGCAGATGCTTTCTTCGATTATGGAGATTTATACAACTTTAAAAAAATGACAGATACTATCCAACCAACATTAAAAGACATTACAGTATTCTTAGCCCTTGTACACACGGTCGGAGAATCTGTCGGAATGAGTCTTATCGGACCGCGTCGTCAGATAATCCGACTGTGTGTGGTATGCATCGGACTGATTCCGTCCGAATCTCTGTCCGATCCAAATTTCCAACATGTTGGAAATATTTCCCGACCAACTGGGCCGGACGGACCTAATCCGATCATGTGTAGAGCATTTTGATCGGACCAAGTGCCACGCATGCTCAGATCAAATTCCTACATCAAAGCTATTGGCTACTAGCCTGAATGTAGTCCCATTGTAACGAAATTACGTCATCACGTTCTGAAAGATCTGATTTTTCGCCAACTTGGCCCGACTGTGTGTATGCAACAGTTTCGGACACAATCCGACGGGCAAAATCCGACGGGCAAAATCCGACGGATTTGGTTGGCAAAATCTCCGACCGTGTGTACGTGGGCTTAGACAAAGTGAACTTACCCAAAATTGACTCTAATACACTTGACATACTCAATCAACACATATCATTAATGGAAACCCAGAAAGTTTTATAAAAGACTTTCCACTGCATAAATCACCAGGTAATGATAGTCTATCCAACGAATATTGCAAAACGTTCATTAATATTTTAGCTCTGCACTTAACAAATCTGTTTAATTGCATCCCTACATCCAAATGTTGCCCGAAAGAACTATTAGAAGTGGTAATAATCTCCCAAAATCTGACAAAGACCTGACCTCTCCTTTAAACCATAGACCAGTCTAATTGCTCAATTCGGGCATTAAAATTATGCCAAAATATAGGCCAATCATTTGCTAGTAATCACCCCTTACTTGGTTGACTGTGACCAAATAGGCTTTAAGGGTCGTCAAGCCCTGCACTGCATGAGAAGGATGATAAATTTGATCAACTATGTTGAGAATACATGAACTGCTCTTGGGTCTGGATGCAGAGAAGGCGTTCGATAGAGTGCATTTGGACTATATCTCCAGTACTCTGGAAGTTTGGATTTTCAATAATGTTATCTATGAAGCAATTCTACTTTATACACAACCATCAGTAAAAATTTCCACCTTGGGGAATATTATCTAAGACTTTTAACCTCCCAAACGGCACCAGACAGGGTTGCCCACTCTCACCCATTGTATTTTCTTTGGTAATTGAACCCTTAGCGGAAACCATTAGGTCCAATTACAATATTTCAGGAATAAAGATAGGTAATAGAATACATAAAATTGGGCTATTTGCCAATGACATCATTCTATCTTTAATCCCAACAAATCCCTGCATGTGCTATATTCAGTACTTGCCTTTATTTAGTAGAGTATCTTATTACAAAATTAACAACAGGAAAAGCTTTGCCCTACCTATGAATATATCCAACGATACCTTTTACCATCCTCAAAAGTATAATTGGAATGCATCTTCGTTCATCTATCTAGGTATCAACCTTACATTTCCCACAAAAAAAAACTATATGCAGCTAATTTTCCTACGTTTAGACTTGATTTCTAAAGATTTTCAAACCATAAAACAAACGCACCTATCCTGGATAGGCAAAATTGCAGCATTTAAAATGCAAACCCTACCCAAGATACTATACTTTTTTTTTTTTTTCTTTGTTCCATACCTATTCCAATACCTTCAAGCTTTTTCAAGATTCTAAATACTAGATTGAGAAACCTAGTCTGGAATAACAGAGAACGCTACCCTTGTTTTTTTATTTTAACATCTTCTAAAAACAAAGGGGGTATGAACTTACCTGATATGGATAATTACTACTACGCAACACTTTTGAATCAAATTAAATACTGGTTCTTCCCAAATGACAATAAGCTATGGTTTTCCATCGAAAGAGAAATCACCAAGGGAAGTTATTTATTTGCCCTGTCAGTGGCTTACACGATATTCCCTAAGGTCATTGTTCCTAAATTGCTTTCCATTAAAGCTACCCTGTTAGCATGGAAGTTTCTTGTCTCAAAGTTCCATGCTCTAGGACACTTACAAAAGATACCTATGCCATTCAGAGCCCTTGATTACTGTAGAGGCCGACTCTTGAACAAATGGATTGCCGAGGGCTTTAACTTCTACGTACACCTTCCCTCAGGATACAAAGCCACGATTGACGATAAATGAAATAAGCTCAACCGAAAAGTTTTATCCAAATCAAGATTTTGAAGTTCCTTCTTTAATTTGGACACACCTCACAATTAACAAACCTGTAAAACACAAGTATAGCTTTCTTCTATAAAGTTTTTTTTTTTTTTTTCTCTCTTAATATCCTAAATATGAGAAAAATCCTAATGTGTATAAATGGGGAAAAAGATGTAGGGCAATCCTTTTCGGAAGAATGTTGGTACAATGCTATGGGAATAAACCAAACTGCAACATCCTGCTTAGTGCATTGGGACAACTCCCAGAAAATATTGAATCGAGGGTACCTAACTCCTTACAAATTCGCTAAAATATATCCATCTACATCACCACTATTCTGGCGTTGTAAGGATTAAATTGGTTCCTTATTCCACATTTTATGGAGTTGTAAAAATCTGACCAGTTTCTGGAACTCGATATCCATCTTTTTACCGCCTCTCTCACAGGCGACTTGTTAAAACTATCACCTGCTATGGCCCTTTTAGGTATCAACCTTGACACTTTCTGATTTCAATAAAAAATATTAGTGGCAAATATTCTTATAGTGGCTAGATTTACCATAACAAAAATGTGGAAATCATTTGAGGGTCCTAATCTATATGTGATGTCATTCTTAGAATCAACACCCAGGTGTACTATTAATTACTATTGGCTCTTAAAAATTATAATGTAATTCACTTTAAAAAGCACTGGCACTTATGGGATCATACATCCTAAAGCATCTACAGTACTAAGACTTGTATGCTCATTCCTAACTACCACTTGGTACCCTGTTGTTGTTGTTTACGATATTTCTTGCAGAGACTTTTGCCGATTTCATTTTCTGGTTAGTTTGACTCGCTAGATTACATAGATTTACTAGAGGACATCTGTTCTCTCCTTCTTTTTTTTTTTTTTTTTTTTTTGTCATGTTAGAATAGGCCTGTTCATTTTGCTCCCCTAGTGGTGAATGGGTTTATTATTGGCTGTTTACTATCTAGGAACTGAATTTAAAGATATGAATTTGAAGGGTTATTTACGTTTATTATACTGACTTTAAAGGGGTTGAATAAACTCACACTGGCTGGCCTCCTAGCCACCCGTTTTACTCACCTGAGCATGTTTGTTCCCTCGGTGGAGACACGCTCTTCATCTCTGCCCATTGTCTCAGCTCTTGATTGGATAGATTGATAGCAGCGCAGCCATTGGCTCCTGGGGAGGCAGTGCTGAGTCCTGCATTATGTGTGAATGTACACAGGTGTCAGGAGTGCGCCCGCATGGATGTCTAGCAAGGGGAGTGCTTCTCCAATGTGGACACTCGATGCGGGGAGGAGCTACCAGTGCCACTTTTTCAGATATTTGTAAGAAAAAATTGAAAACCGTTTAGCGTTTTCCTTCCCCTTCACAAATTATGTGCCACTTTGTGTTGGTCTATACATTAAATCTCAATAAAATACATTTATATTTTCGGTTCCAACATGACAAAATGTGGAAAATTTCAAGAGGTATGAATACTTTTTCAGGGCACTGTACAGGTACTGAAGAAAGTGTAATTTGTGGCAGAGGAACCGAGCACAGTGGCATAATGGTTAACTTTTCTACCATGTAACGCTGGGGTCATCGGATTGCTTTATTCAGCATTCATGTTCTTCCCTGTGGTTGCATGAGTTTCCTCCAGGTACTCTGGTTTCCCCTCACACCCCAAAAAAGTACTCTAGAAATATTAACTAATTCATAAAGTTTTAAACTTTAAGAATTTTTTTACATTGGAATATATTAAAACTTTTGTGTCTTGACATAAACTCTTATTGCATTTGTTTCTCAGTTGTTATAAACTGACTCTTCTTTTTTTTTTTTTTTTTTTTTTTAGCAGATATTTTATACTGTGAAGAGTAAAGTTCAGGACCCAAACACATTGTAAGTCACTGAGGGACTGGGTAATCATTGTTGCGCATAACATGACATTAAAATATTATATACAGGGGGTAGACAAAATGATGGTAACATGAAAATTGGTAAAAAAAAAAATGAAGTAACTAAATCCTAAACGCAACAGTTTTGTGATTGGTCACCGCTGATCGCGTGTATTGATTTGTATTGTAAGTGTACTGTCTGCCCTCATGTTGTAAAGCGCTGCGCAAACTGTTGGCGCTATATAAATCCTGAATAATAATAATAAAGGGCCTACATCATAGGCTCTTTACCACGATCGGAGATACGGTGTGTCCGAGTGACGCACAGCACCACTGATTGCCATGCTGCGCACACGAGTGGCATATTCTGCTGGACGTCATATGGCGCCCAGTCAGGATAATGGAACCACATTGTCAATCTGCAATAGGGCGGCTGGTAAGTGGTTAAAAGAGCAGTGATTTTAATGATCCTTTAAATGAAACAATTACAATTAAAAACTATTTTAAATCTAGTGCCTTGGGGTCCCCCTTAGTTTGCCTGTAAAGTGGTGCATCTGTACCGTGTATAGAATCTGCTGCACCAAAACTGACATATATAAAGAAAAAAAAATACATTTAAATGTATTTTTCCTGCAAGCGTTCTTTATTTTGTAAACAGCGGCTTGGGGAGCCAATCTGATGAGGCCACAATTTAGTGCACTCGGAACAAGATTAGACATTTTTTGGATAAATTCTGGTGTCTTTGGCAGACTTTGGATGGAAATAACAACAATTTTTTGCACCACAGTGAACAAGCCTTATGTGAAGAAGGCAAATTCTAGTACACTCAGGTCCAGGTTCATGGGGGAACATAACTGCAGATTTGCTGTTTTATCAGTTTTCTCCCCTCTCTGTAGGCTCGTGTTACTCCCTTCCTCAACCTCACAAACCAACATCCGAATCAATAATGTCTGTGCACCCTCAAGGAGCAAGTGCCCGACACTTCAAATATTTCACCTGACTCCTCCATGCATGATGCTAGGGCTATGGCAGGAGTAGCTGTGGACAAGGAGGCAGAAAAAGCCACTCTGGCAGCTGCGGTGGACAGTGCACTAGTGTCAGCTTAGGTCATAGAGGATGAGGATAGTTTAGTAAGCCAGTCCACCACCACCTCTGCATGCTGTGGCTGGATAGCATGGGCAACATCATTAAACAGAGGAAAATATGCCCTGCCTGAGGATGGACCATGTCTTTTTTTTCCCTGTGGACACAGATGCTGCAGGCCCCCTCATAGTGGCATGGGAACGTCTGCCTCTCCTTGTTGGCTTCCCAGACATGATGTGGGGGGGGGGGGGGGGGCTTATTTCCAAATTTAATAGAAACTTGGAAATGTGTGAGTGGGTGCACTTTAAATTGAGGGCTGACGCTGACAGAAATGTAAAACCTATAAAGAAAGATTATAAAAAAAAGGGGGAACACCAGCGTCCCAGTCAGAAAAACCGTCTGACCATTAAGAAAAAAAATGGGGGGGGGGAGAGCAGGGGACAAAAATATAAAAATGCAGCAACCCCCCCCAAAAAAAATGTGCAGTGGGGCTCAGTGGGGCTCAGCCCTGCACACACCACACACATGAATGATGCACCGCTGATGTCAACCTTCTGGTGGGTGTTACCCGGATGCGGGCCGCCCCCCATAGCGACGCCACGGGGTCTGGCTGCAGCCATTTTAACTGTGGGCAGCTGAAGCTGCTGCCTGTTCACTTCCTGGATTTAGACAGACACACATCCAGCTCTGCAGCTCTCATTGGTTCTCCTATAACTCATCCCTCGCACCCTTCCAAGAAAATTCACAAGCGTGAGAGAGCTGTGCATGATGTCATAAGCCTAGGCTTTTTACCAGACAAACAGGAAGTGGGCTGCATAAGGTATTTACTGGCAGAAAAAAATATGTTTTACTATCCAAAGTTAAAACAACAAGGGCAGAAGATTTAATAGATGGAAATATGGAAAAATTACTGAAGGTCAGCCTTAAGTCGCACTGGTTACTGGTTGGTGCACTGTGCATGTTATCGTGCAGAGATCACACATGTCATGGATACGGGGGGGGCGGGGGCGCAGGTAACAGTGTGTTCAGTCTGTCCTGCATTGCACTTGCTCAGTGTGAAGAATATAGATGACTTCTGAAAAGATAATAGTGCTATAAGTAGATGGAAACTTTTAGCATCAGCAGCATTACGGCATTTACTTGTTAATTATATTGTATGCCTGGAGTTAAGCTGGTCAAAAAGCCACAAAAGCACCCTATCCTCCCTGATTTTATTTTGCTAGTGATGTTAAATGTAAAAAAAAAAAAAAAAAAAAAAAAAAAAAAGTGCGGTAATTTTTCTGCTCCGAAAAGGATGAGGTTTTTCATTATGCAAAGAGGCTACCCAAATTTAGATGAAAGAGCTCAACAGTTAAAGGTTCATATACTGTAAGCCTCAAAATGGTATACCATCATCTGAAATACATAAAAGATCTTTGTATTGCCAGCATAAATGATGGCCACAGGTTTACAAGTGATTCAAATAGAATATTGGAAAAGTTAGACTGGTCTATAAATATATTCAAGGGACCTGGTCAATTCTTTTGCACAAAAAATGACCCATCTTATAGCAATAAAATTAGGAATGGTCATTTTTCCAACATATTCACGCTGTTCATTGCGATCATTATTGCATGATTTCTTAATTAAATGATCAAAAAAGATTTAAATATAACTAAATCTTTAGCATTTTAAAATGATATATTTTTTTTGTTTCAGTAAGGTCTGCACCTGGGACCAGATCAAAATTCACAACATTCTGCTACTTATACAGTAAGTATACCGTGCAGTAAGTAATAGGGTTGGTGCTGCTATGGTGTCCCCAAGGTACAGGATTGCTTATGCCATGGCTATTGTAGAGGACAGCAAAGTCTCTACCACTTATAGCTAGATGGCTGTGAATGGTGTTGAGGTATGCCAAATACCACCTCATTTGTCAGAGTGCAAGTATGGCCACATAACATATTAAAGTGGTTCTAAACTCTAAAGGTTTTTTAACCTTAATACATTCTCTGCATTTGTAAAAAACCTTCCAGTGTCTGTACCCCCCCTCCTTAACATTTACCTGACTACTCCATCATTGATCCAGCTCTGTGCCCGGCTGCAGCTCTTCTCTCCCCTCTCCCATCTCTCACAGGCTTTACTGAGAGCAGCGGGAGTCATTGGCTCCTGCTGTCAGTCAAATCCTTTGAGGAGGGGACATGGGGCAGGGCCAAGCTGCGTGTGTGTGCGTCTATGGACTCGTGCAGCTCGGTTTGGGAGCAGCCCACATGTGTGCCCCCATAACAAGAGGCAGCACTAGAGTCGTCAGATTGAATCTCAAGCACGGCACTACCTTCCTGGAGTTTTGCATGTTCTCCCTGTGCTAGCGTATATGATGGAGATATATATATATATATATATATTGTATAATCTAAGAGAGAGAGAAATTTTCGTAAATTGATGGCACTATAAAGGTACCTGTAATCAATAAAATAATAAGAGGCTTGCTATGAGGTCACATGCAGAAGAGGAGGAGCGGACAGCACTGGCGGGTGACCCAAGAAGAGGCGATAACAGGCCACTCTGTGTCATACCCTTGCACCTTGCCCAGGTAAGTATAACTTTTTATTTTATTTTAATTTTAAAAAGAATAAAGGTTTACGCTCACTTTAAGTGGCATTCAAATTTAGATTTTCTCCCCAGTATTTTCAAACCCAGAAAGCTTATTGTGCAAGCCAAAAATGTTAAGCCACAGTGTCATCTCTCAAGCCTGCATTTAGGATGTGGTAATAGTAATGTTGACATTTAATAGAAAAAACAGAAATTGCTCAGCAAGTAATGGTATAGTAATGGCAAAATATAACGGCACATGAAAGCACCAATAAAACAATTATAAATGTACTAGTACAAGTGAGCTTGTTCCATAATGAGCAAGATCTGGGATATTTGAAACAAAGCTGAAGAATTGATGGGAAATATGCAGACATGAGGTGTACGGAGGATAGGAGAGGGGGCAGTCTATGCAGTAGAGGGTTGCTGAAGGTAATGAGGGTAGTATGTGCAGGAGCGGATTGCTGAGGGTGTCAGAGGAACAGTATGTACAGGAGAAGGGTATTGAGGATGATAGAAGGCAGTAGAGGGGTGGTGATGATAATGGAGGGGGTAGTATGTGCACAGAGGATTGCTGGGAATACTGGAGGTGTGTGCAGGAAAGAATTGCAGAGAGTATGAGAGGTAGCAGTATGTGCAGGGGAGGATTGCTTTGAGTGGTGTATGGAAGGTAAGAGACATAGCAGTAGAGGATTGAGAATACTGAAAGGGGCAGTATGTGCATGAGGGAACTGCTGAGGGTATCGGAGGGGGCAGTATGTGCAGAAGGCTATTGGTAAGTGTATCAGAGGGGGTAGTGTGTGCAAAATAAGAGTGTTGAGGATAATGGAGGGGGCAGTATACGCAGGAGAGGAATAATTAGGATAATGCAGGGGTGGTATGTACATAGAGGATTGCTTAGTATAATGGATGGAGCAGTATGTGGCAAGAATGAGGCAAGAATGGGCACTATGCAAGTGAGGCGTGCAGATGGTATGACAGCAGCCAGCATGCGCAGGGGAGAAGTGTGGTTGATATGACTGTGGGCAACATGCAGGGGAGAAATAAAGAGGGTATGGTGATGGACAGTAGATGCAGGAGACAAGTGAGAGTATGACGATCGATGGTATAGACAAGAGAGGAGTGTGGAGGGAAGGCAGTGTGCATGCTGGCCAGGCTTTGGGATAGCAGAGAGACGCTAGCTTACACCTCTACCTGGGATGTCACAAACTTTACCAAAATCGGAAGACAAACCAATATGGAGGACTCAGTATACCAGAATGAATGCAACATGGAGACATTATGGCAGAAATCTATGTAATAATAGTTGAAACAAATTACTAAAAATAATTAGTAAAAAAAAAACATGAATCTGCATTTCTAAGGTGCAAATCCAGAAAACTAAAATGACTAAACTTCCAATTTATACAGTGCATCCGGAAAGTGTTCACAGCGCTTCACTTTTTCCACATTTTGTTATGTTGCAGCCTAAATCCAAAATTGATAAACCACTTGCCGACCAGCGGCTGTCAGGTTGGCACGTTCCGTGAGCCATCATAGCTATATGTCGACTCCTTTAAGCGGCATAGCAGGTGTGCCCGCTACACTGCGGGAGTGCCGATGCTCGTGGCAGACGATCGCAATGAACGACGGCCACAAGCCATCGCAGGCAGAACAGGGATGTTTGTGTATAAACAAATCCCTTTTCTGTTCTGTGAGGAGAGACAGATTGTGAGTTCCTAATAGCTAGGAACCACGATCTGTCATCCCCTCTAGTCAGTCCCCTCCCCCTACAGTTAGAACACACAGCCAGGGAACACATTTAACCCCCCCTCAGTGTTATCCCATTCCCTGCCAGTGACATTTATACAGTAATCAGTGCATTTTTATAGCACTGATCGCTGTATAATTATCAATCGTCCCAAAAAATTTGTCAAACATGTCTGATGTGTCCTCCATAATGTCGCAGTAACAATAATAATTGCAGATCGCTGCCAAAGAAATAAAAATGCCATCAATCTATCCACTATTTTGTAGACGCAATAAAATTTTCACTAACCAATATACGCTTATTGCGATTTTTTTTTTTTTTTTTTTTTTTTTTTTTTTTAATTTTTATTACCAAAAATAGAATACATATCGGCCTAAACTCAGAAAAAAAATTGTTTACAAAAAAAAATAATTGGGGATATCTATTGTAGCAAAAAGTACAAAATATTGTGTTATTTCGTTTTTTTTCTAAATTTTCGCTTTGTGTTGTTTATAGCGCAAAAAATAAAAACCACAGAGCTGATCAAATTGCAGCAAAAGAAAGCTCTATTTGTGGGGGGAAAAAGGACATCAATTTTGTTTGGGTACAGCGTCGCACGACCACGCAATTGTCAGTTAAAGTGACGTATAGCAAAAAATGCTCTGGTCATTGAGCAGCCAAATATTCCGGGGCAGAAGTGGCTAAATTCATTATTTTCCCCAAAATTCTACAAACCATACCCCATAATGACAACATGAAAGAAGTTTATTTGAAATCTTTGCAAATTTATTAAAAATTAAAAAATAAAAACAAAAAAAATCATATGTAAATAAGTATTCATAGTCTTTGCTCAAAAATTTGTTGAAGCACCTTTGGCACCAATTACAGCCTCAAGTCTTTTTGAGTATGATGCTACAAGCTTGGCACACCTATTTTTGGGCTGTTTCTCCCATTCTTCACAGGACTTCTCAAGCTCCATCAGGTTGGATGGGGAGCGTCAGTGCACAGCCATTTTCAGATCTCTCCAAAGATTTTCAGTCGGGTTCAAGTCTGGGCTCTGGCTGGGCCACTCAGACATTCACGGAGTTGTCCTATAGCCACTCCTTTGTTATCTTGGCTGTGTGCTTAGGGTGGTTGTCCTGTTGGAAGATGAATCTTTGCCCCAGTCTAAGGTCCAGAGAGCTCTGGAGCAGGTTATCATTAAGGATGTCTCTGTACATTGCTGCATTTGTCTTTACTTTGATCCTGACTAGTCTCCCAGTTCATGCCGCTGAAAAACATTCCCATGGCATGATGCTGCCACCACCATGTTTCACTGTAGGAATGGTATTGGCCAGATGATGAGCGGTGCCTGGTTTCCTCCAAACATGACACTTGCCATTCAGGCCAAAGAGTTCAATCTTTGTTTCATCAGACCAGAGAATTCTCATGGTCTGGGAGTCCTTCAGGTGCCTTTTGGCAAACTCCAGTCGGGCTGTCATGTGCTTTTTAGAGAGGAGTGACTTCTGCCTGGCTACTCTACCCTATAGGCCTGATTGGAGTGCTGCAGAGATGGTTGTTCTTCTGGAAGGTTCTCCTCTCACCACAGAGGAATGCTGGCCATTGGGTTCTTGGTCACCTCCCTGACTAAGGCCCTTCTCCCCTGATCACTCAGTTTGGCCAGGCGGCCCACTCTAAGAAGAGTCCTGGTAGTTCCAAACTTCTCCCAGTTATGGATGATGGAGGCCACTGTGCTCATTGGGACCTTCAATGTTGCAGACATTTTTCTGTACCCTTCCCCAGATCTGTGCCTCCATACAATCCTGTCTGAGGTCTACAGATAATTCCTTGGACTTCATGGCTTGGTTTGTGCTCTGACATGCACTGTTAACTGTAGGACCTTTATATAGAGAGGTGTGTGCCTTTCCAAATCACGTCCAATCAATTACTACAGATGGATTCCAATGAAGTTGTAGAAGTAACTCAAAGATGATCAGTGGAAACAGAATACACCTGAGCTCAATTTTGAGTGTCATGGCAAAGGCTTATGTTCGTTTTTTATTTTTAATAAATTTGCAATGATTTCAAACAAACTTCTTTCACGTTTTCATTATGAGGTATTATTGTTTGTGGGATTTTGAGGAAATAAATGAATTTAATCCATTTTGGAATAAGACTGCAACATAAAATGTGGAAAAAGTGAAGCACTGTGAATTCTTTCTGGATACACTGTATAAATAATAACCACTTGTAAAGCAGAAGATCTCCAATTAGAGCTATATCATCGAAAAATCAAAATTTGGAAAAAGTCAAGAACCATATATTAAACATCCTCTAGATGGCACCATTGTATCAAGACCTTTAACCGCTTAAGTCAGCTGAGCTTTTATAATTCCTCTAAACTCCCTTAAATCCTAGACCATTGGCTAAAACAATATTATTTTTCCCATGACGTTTTATTAATTCAGTATCCACTTTTACTTTTGTCGCTTGCAGGGGCTCTCTGAAATTCTCGCACATCGGTCATGAGGAAGAGGTACAATTTTCTGGATATGAGTACCTAGACTGTAAAAATAATTCCACGGTTCCCCAGTGACTTTCGTCTGTTGCACCAAGCAGAATTTATATTTTTATATACATTCTGAAAAATACCTTAATAGTCCCTGTTGTTAGGGATCAATCTTTCTTATTTGCAAATACATGTCATTTTTCTAGATTGACTGTGACAATTTAAATGAAGAGCATTTTCTGTATCGTTGATTATTTATATCACTTATGGGCACTAAAATGCATTTAAAAAACTCATAAAAATATGTAAACTGAACTTTTCTTTTTGTTTAATATTTGAGTAAAACATTTTTTTTATACTTCATTTCCTTTTTGTACAAATAATTGTTTCTGGTATAGCGATTCATTCCATGTTTCAACATCTCCGTTCAAAGTTTCAATCTTTAGTTCTGTATCTAGCTGTATTTGCAGTCGTTTTTTTGATTAGATAAGAGACAGGCTTACATGAGGTTGTATATGACGCTATGATGTTCTAGCCTTTACAAGCCAAATAAGATTATGGAATTGATGCCGAATAAGATATTGTATTGCCGCCCAGTTGTCACATTTTATATTTTTATCAAACCGGATTTGTATAGCACCAGTTTGTGCAGCACTTTACAAAATAAAGGGAGAGAGTTCAGTAACAATACAGTTCAATATAATTCAAAGAACACTGCTCATGAGAGCATACAATCGAAAAAGGAGGGTCCAGTTATACAAAAAAGTAAAAATTGCGTGGGATGAGCTGATGGATGATGCACTATATTGTCAAAAGTATTGTGACACCTGCCTTTACCGGAACATGCACTTTAACCACTTCAGCCCCGGCCTATAGTCATATATAACGCCCACACGGTGGGCGTCATATGATGTCCTCTGATTCCTGGCCACCTAGGGGGCGCGTGCGCACCCGTGGCATCACTCTGGACCCGGTGCATGTGCCCGGCGGCCGTGATGTCCGCTGGGCACCCGCGATTGCCCGGGAACACAGCAGGACCGTGGATCTGTGTATGTAAACACACAGATCCACGTCCTGTCAGTGGAGAGGAGTCCGATGGTGTGTTC
The DNA here is from genome assembly GCF_037356315.1 of Lithobates pipiens. Classification (NCBI taxonomy): domain Eukaryota; kingdom Metazoa; phylum Chordata; class Amphibia; order Anura; family Ranidae; genus Lithobates; species Lithobates pipiens. The sequence goes on from NW_027507789.1 coordinate 161,065,281, forward strand.
CCTGTACAGAGGAACACCGATTGGTCTCCTCCCCTTGTGAGTCCCCTCCCCCCACATTTAGAATCACTCCCATAGGGAACATATTAACCCCTGCAGCGCCCCCTGGTGTTAACCCCTTCCCTGCCAGTCACATTTACACGGTAATCAGTGCAATTTTATAGCACGATCGCTGTGTAAATGTGAATGGTCCCAAAAATGTGTCAAAAGTGTCCACCATAATGTCGCAGTCACGAAAAAAAATCGCAGATCGCCGCCATTACTAGTTAAAAAAAAAAAACTTAAAAAAAATAACATAAATCTATCCCCTATTTTGTAGATGCTATAACTTTTGCTAATTGAGATATATTATTATTTTTTTATTCTATTTTTTTTTACCAAAAATATGTAGAAGAACATCGGTCTAAACTGAGGAAAAAATGTGGGTATTTATTATAGCAAAAAGTTAAAAATATTGTGTTTTTTTTTTTTTTTTGTTTTGTTTATAGCGCAAAAAATAAAAACCGCAGAGGTGATCAAATACCACCAAAATAAAGCTCTATTTGTGGGGAAAAAAGGATGTCAATTTTGTTTGGGTGCAACGTCACACGACCACGCAATTGTCAGTTAAATCGACGCAGTGCCAAATCGCAAAAAGCGCTTTGGTTTTTGGTAAGGAAGGGGGTAAAATCCTCCGGGGCTGAAGTGGTTAATGGCATCCCAGTCTTAGTCCTTAGGGGTCAATATTGAACTGGCCGACCATTTGCATCTATAACCGCTTCAATGTTTCTGTTAAGGCTGTCCACAAGGTTTAGGAGTGTGTCTATGGGAACTGATGTTGAATGAGAAGGCCTGGCTCATAGTCTCCGCTCTAATTCATCCCAAAGGTGTTCTATCAATAAAAGAATATATAGAAGAGCGCCAAATCAGTAAAAAGTGCATTTATTTTATACAATCAATAAAAGTCTCACTTACATCCATAATTATTATTGTCCTCTGTTTGATAGTCAAATCACTGTTCCCTTTCGCTGGTGCTGTTACTGGATCAATCCTCCTCCACAGCGCGCTAGGGGAAGCTCCGCTGTGTTCTGTGATGTACAGAGACACAGACTGGCTCGTAGACAGTGTGTGACGTCAGCCGGGGGGTACCCGAGAGCACAACGCGTTTCTGAGCTTGCGCAAGCCTCGTTCGGGCATGCAAGCTCCTTTCTCAAGTGCAGGTATAGGCGATGCTGCAGGTGGACTGCTCTTAAATAGGAGAGTGAATAGATAATGACAGACAAGATAGCAATTAACCCTATAATCGATGCAAGTAGGTTGAGAGGGTTATACTAATGATAATACTATGGCAAGTGAATAAAATATATGGTAACGAAGGTGAACTTGAAAAAGGTGAAAAGTTTTAGAGAAGAGTATAAGTGTGTGTGTGTGTATATATATATATATATGTGTGTATATATATATATATGTGTATATATATATATATATATATATATATATATATATATATATATATATATACATACAAGGTAAGGTATTCCATATGCATATATATATACCGGGGAGGGGAAGGGCATTGGGATTGCAGTCCTTCCAGGAGAGAAACTCCTGGTATGTATATACATATGGAATACCTTGTTTTTATGTATGTGATTTCTCCTTTTTATGTATGTGATTTTTATATAATTGTTATAAGTTTGATCTCTCCGTTTCTGTACACGCAAAACTTGGGTATATATTTTAACTGTGAAGGCTCGTAAACAATTTTCCTTCCTTCCTTCCTTTATACATATACCTTTTTTATACACATATCTTTTAAACATAATTTAATCGCATCACCTCTATCAATTTCGATGCAAGTCGCATTTATCTGTAACTGGGCTCATGATTATATGCTATTACCATGAAGTTATTTCTTCATTTATAATACCTCCAATCAGTCAAGATTGATTAGTAGTAGTAATGGTGGTAGTGGTAGCATTAATACTATCACTACTATTGTTGTTGTTATCATTATGATCACCATGTTCACATTATTCAAGCCTTTAGTTGTTATCAACATCTCTATAGACATTCCTCAATTTGGCCTATTATTGACACTTTTGAGATCCAAAATTACCTACCATCTATAAATATACTTACTATTACCATCTTTATATTTATTTTATTTTTATTATCATTTTTATTCCTATTATTATTTATTCATTTTCATCTTTATTCTCATTTTTACTTTTATTTCATTTCCATTATTATCACTATTTTTATTTTTATTATCATTATTAAGTTTATTAGTATTTTTGCATTAAAAATGTTTTATTTATTTTCATTCTTTTTCATTTCTCTAAATGTTTCACAACTCTTTTATACATACATTCTTTGTTCCATATATATATATATATATATATATATATATATATTATATATATACTGGATCAATACATATATATACTCTTCTCTAAAACGTTTCACCTTTTTCAAGTTCACCTTCGTTACCATATATTTTATTCACTTGCCATAGTATTATCATTAGTATAACCCTCTCAACCTGCTTGCATCGATTATAGGGTTAATTGCTATCTTGTCTGTCATTATCTATTCACTCTCCTATTTAAGAGCAGTCCACTGCAGCATTGCCTATACCTGCACTTGAGAAAGGAGCGCGCATGCCTGAACGAAGCTTGCGCAAGCTCAGAAACGCGTTGTGCTCTCGGGTACCCCCCGGCTGACGTCACACGCTGTCTACGAGCCAGTCTGTGTCTCTGTGCATCACAGAACACAGCGGAGCTTCCCCTAGCGCACTGTGGAGGAGGATTGATCCAGTAACAGCACCAGCGAAAGGGAACAGTGATTTGACTATCAAACGGAGATCAATAATAATTATGGATGTAAGTGAGACTTTGATTGTATAAAATAAATGCACTTTTTACTGATTTGGTGCTCTTCTATATATTCTTTTATTGGTATCCTACTCATGAGATGATTTCACTCTAAAGAAGCAGCTGCAGCAGGTGATTGTGCCCATACATCCCCTATCTTCTAAGGACAGCAAGCAACCTTTCTGGATTTTCAAAAAATTCCAAGTACTGTTTTCTCAGATGACTTTAAAAAAAAAAAATCTTGCTTTGATAAAAACTGTTTTGAATTTATTTTAATGAACAATACAGACTGAACTGAAAAGGACACACCAGTATCTTTTAAAGCACTAGTATCTTGTGTTGTTGTTTTTATCAAAGGTGTTCTATCGGGTTGGGGTCAGGACTCAAATTCCCTCACACAAAACTCGCTCATCCTTGTCTTTTTAGACCTTGGTTTGTGCTCTGGTCCAAATCATTTGGTGGAGGCAGGATTATGGTGTGGGGTTGTTTTTCAGGGGTTGGGCTTGGCCCCTTAGTTCCAGTGAAGGGAACCCTTAAGGCATCAGCATACCAAGACATTTTGGACTATTTCATGCTCCCAACTTTGTGAGAACAGTTTGGGGATGGCCCCTTCCTGTTCCAACATGACTGTGCACCAGTGTACAAAGCAAGGATCATAAAAACATGGCTAGTTTAGTGTGGAGGAACTTGACTGGCCTGCACAGAGTCTTGTCCTCAACCCGATAGAACGCCTTTGGGATGAATTGGAGAATTGGGAGACTGCGAGCCAGGCCTTTTTGTCCAACATCAATGCTGGACCTCAAAATGTGACTCTGAAAGAAAGAATAAACATTCCCATAGACACACTCATAAACATTGTGGACAGCCTTCTCGGAAGAGGTGATGCTATTATAGCTATAAAGGGTTGGCCAACTCAATATTGAACCCTATGGACTAAGACTGGGATGCCATTAAAGTTCATGTGTGTGTAAAGGCAGGCACCCCAATAGTTTTGGAATATAGTGTATATTAGTTTAAAGTGGGATAGGCTTTCCTGAAGAGATGAGTTTTCAGGGATCACCTAAAGGTGTCAAAAAACAACAAAGAAAAATTTCCAGCTCACTTGCCAACAAGCCTGCAACAAACCAAATTGTCCTGTCAAAACGTTCACGGTACAAACAGGGGTTTAGTTTGCACACATTTGCAAATATAGGCGTAAGCTGCAAGGCCACTTCGCAGCACCCTAGTGAATTACAGTCCTAACTCTATACATTTTGAAAGTCTCCAAAGTTGAAGCATATACAAACCATTGGCAACCACCCCAACCTGTAACTGGCCTTTGCAGCAAAAAGCACATGGAAGGGTGACACATGTCAAACTACAAAGAAAAGTTCTCAACTTAAGGCCAGTTAAAGGTTGGGGTGCTTAGTCACCAAAATATTATTATATATAAATAATACTCTAGCGCAAATGGATCTGCATCTAGTGTAATGGGTGATTATCCAGTTGACCTCTGGAAGATTTACCCCTGAAATAAATATAGGGGTGGTTTTGGATTCCCCATATTTATTATAAATGCATATTAACTTGTCTATTCCTATAGCTAGCTAGCCTAGTCAAAGCTCTGATAAAGTTAATGATGATGGTACAAATAAACACATTGTCTAAATAAGCAAGGATCTAATTTATTTCCCAAGAAAGTAGAAATGCTAACATAAAACACGAAGAAGAATATTATAGAGCATATAAAAAAAAAGAGCATAGATGATACGTTACGTAAGGGTGCCCTCTGTGTTTGGTATATCAGCTGGTACGTGATCTGGCAGAGCGTAGACGCAGTATATGTACGGTGGGGTAAGAACGTTGTTAACCGGTGACTTGCTTCAATCTTGTTTTTTAAATGGCATTTTCCTGGGCAGCGAGTAAGTTAAAGAGGAAGTAAACCCTGATGGGTTTACTTCCTCTTTTTTTTCCCTGCAAAGGTAAAGCATAATGGACTACTATGCATGGCATAGTAGCTCATTATGTGTCACTTACCTGACACAGGAGCCAGCGAAGTCGCCGCTGTCCCCTGTAGTCTGCCGCATCCATGTTGCTGGTGGCGTCTCGCAGCTCCGACGAATCACAGCGGCGCAGCCGCGATGACGTCACTCCCGCGCATGCGCACGGAAGTCGCGTCTCGCAGCTCCACCGCTGCCATACGGCGAAGCCGCGATGACGTCACTCCCGCGCATGCGCACGGGAGTCGACAAATTAGGCAAATCCATTCTTGGATTTGCCGCATTTAGTGCGCCTGCGCGCCGCTGTCTACGGCGCATGCGCCGTAGACAGCGGTGCTCATTTTCGGGCAAATATCTCCTAAACCATATAGGTTTAGGAGATATTGCTTGGACCTACAGGTAAGCCTTAATCTAGGCTTACCTATAGGTCCAAGTTGTTTGGAAGGGTTTACGTCCTCTTTAAGCACTGAATAAGAAGATGGTAATGAGAGTGATGAAACAGGACTGTATGGCAGCGCATAAGCAGGAACTGTATTTTTGAAGGTCAGATTTATGCAAGGTAAAGTCTTGTCAGGACAACTAAGGGATCTCCAAAACAGCCCAAAAAGAAAAAAACGAAAGCACTAAAAAGCTCCTTACAGAACCTTTCAGGCAAAATTACCATCCGCAGTAGCAGACACGTGCATGTGAAGAAGATTGGGTTGCAGTTTTACAAATCTGTAACACTAAGGCCTGATGAGAAAATACACACTGGCCCAGTGGAATAGGTTTTAATGGGCAATGATGATGGTATAGGTCGAGTGTTGTAATAACTGAAGGGAAAAAAAAGGACACAGCCCTCTATAAAAACACAAAAAACTTAAACCACTGAAAAAAAAGTCCTCCACATTCATTGATAAATATTACAGGAAGACATTTTACACGTTTTATCAAGCTTGATATTACAGAATATAAAATACCCCTGAACCTGGGCTTTAACAGCTAGGTCATCAAAGTCAACAACTGAGGGTGAAACATCAATTCTTGAGATAACAGATCTAGCTGATCTGGTAAAGGCTACAGAACGTTGGCTAGCAAATGAACAAAGTCTTCATACCACACACTCCAAGGCCAGTCCAGAGTTATAGAAAGGACTGGAATGTTCTCAACTTAGTTCCTTCAAAGTAGACCAGGAAAACATTTCTGTGGAGGAAATAGATCAGAGTATACTGATCCCTATGGTGCTATCACTGGATCTGCTGCATCCACTGTTGGGTTCTGCATCCTGGGAAACAAACTTGCCTAGCTTCTTGTTGAATCGAAATGCTAGGAAGTCTATGTCTGGGGTTTCGTAACACAGGCATATGTCCCAGAACAGACCAGATCTAGGTATTGTCTGCTGAGAATATTTTCCACCAGTTTTCGACCCTGGAAATCACTGAAACGTGAAACCGCACCCAAGATAGAATACATTAACTCTGTCACCACCACAACTCTCCTGATGCCCCCTGATGACTGATTTAAAAGAGAAGTATGATTTATGAAAAAAAATATTTATACTCAATAAAAATATAAATCGATCTGATGCTGCATCTTTCCCCTGCTGGTTCTGCAGTGAGAACTAGCAAAAAGGGGATTTCACCATGTCAGAAAAGTATTTTCCAGAGAGGAAAGCTTGTTTGTTTGGTTTGCCTGATCACAGGGAGTCATATAGCATACCAAAAAGCAAAAGACAGCTACTATGGCTGTAGCGGACAAATATAGGAGGATATCAGTTAATTCAAACTGTTTATTAATTATTTAAAAAGCCACACCAGTATAAAATCACATTGCCCTATGGCTGAAGTACATCCGATCCTGCTGGGCATTAGATAGTGACACACCAAAAATCTAACAAATACACTCCTGGTGCGTCCTACAACCAATAACCAAGATACATTCAAACAATAGACTCACATAAAACACAGACAAGGCGGACAAGGCGCCACTCAGGCCAATCGCGCACCAAGTTCCTTGTAAGAGTAACCTCCCTAATTACAGAAAAAGTTTTCTTAAAAAATATATTAGATAATTCATATTGTAACAAAGAACTCCATGCATGTATGGTCCCCAAGGATTGCAAGTATATAAGAATAAATCAAACTTATTTGCTATAAAGTAGTTAATGAAGTAACCAATTAATTCATGTCAGGTGTTACTACTAAGCTATCCCCGCTAAAGCAAGTTCCTTTAGGCTGCTTTCACACTGAGGCGGGAGCGGCGTCGGCGGTAAAGCGCCGCTATTTTTAGCGGCGGTAAAGCGCCGCTATTTTTAGCGGCGCTTTACCGTCGTTTTAGCGGCGGTCTGCGGGCGCTAGCGGGGTGGTTTTAACCCCCGCTAGCGGCCGAAAAAGGGTTAAACCCGCCCGCAAAGCGCCGCTGCAGGGGCGCTTTGCCGGCGGTATTCCCGCGGTGTCCCATTGATTTCAATGGGTAGGAGCGGTATAGGAGCAGTGAATACACCGCTCCTTCACCGCTCCAAAGATGCGGCTAGCAGGACTTTTTTCAGCGTCCTGCCAGCGCATCGCTCCAGTGTGAAAGCCCTCCGGATTTCACACTGGAGGGAAAGGGGCCGGTTTTTTTCAGGCGCTACACAGGCGCTATTTTTAGCGCTGTAACGCCTGAATACCGCCCCAGTGTGAAAGCAGCCTTAGGCTGCTTTCACACTGGGGCGGGAGCGGCGGTGGCGGTAAAGTGCCGCTATTTTTAGCGGCGCTTTACCGTCGTTTTAGCGGCGGTCTGCGGGCGCTAGCGGGGTGGTTTTGAACCCCCGCTAGCGGCCGAAAAAGGGTTAAACCCGCCCACAAAGCGCCGCTGCAGCGGCGCTTTGCCCACGGTATTGCCACGGTGTCCCATTGATTTCAATGGGTAGGAGCGGTTTAGGAGCGGTGAATACACCGCTCCTTCACCGCTCCTTCACCGCTCCAAAGATGCGGCTAGCAGGACTTTTTTCACCGTCCTGCCAGCGCATCGCCCCAGTGTGAAAGCAGCCTTACTCTCCACCAAGTCTCATTAACCTCCCTGGCGGTATGATTCTGTCAGGAATTCTATTCCAAAAGCGGTACAATTCTTTTGCATGAAAATTTGGTGTTATGTATCATAGGCCTGTAATTCTTAGTAATTACTTACTAAAACCTGACCAAACAAGGCTCTAGTAGACATCCCAGATGTGATAAAGTTAGAAACACAAAATCATGAATTATAATCTTATAAATAATATGATTTTATTCAATAATGTAATGTGAAATAATGAAATTTGTCAAACAAAGAAAATTCAATAAATGTTTAAGGTAACAGCCACTTTAATTCTATTTAATTCTAGGTATACCATAGTTCAGTGATGGTGAACCTTGGCACCCCAGATGTTTTGGAACTACATTTCCCATGATGCTCATGCACTCTGCAGTGTACCTGAGCATCATGGGAAATGTAGTTCCAAAACATCTGGGGTGCCAAGGTTCGCCATCACTCCCATAGTTCATGTGTTTTTCTAAATCCATAACAATGAGGAATTGGGAATTATAGATTCCTATGAACAAATATGGATTTAAATGAAATTACCAGCCTAAAAGATGTTTTCATTTATATAATTATACTATATGAAGTGATTACATTTTAGATGTCTTTTGAAATGATTATAAGGTACCTGAAAAAATCAAATTTTTGTTTACTGAATAAGGGATAATGGTACAGTATGTTCTTTGGCATACGAATGCATTGTCTTTTTACGAGCTGGAGCTGCGCTCCACCATGCCAAACATTACCCTGTGAGCTCCTTCTCATACTTGTGAAATGTTGCAATCGTGTCCTGAAATACCTCCCTAAAAAAAAGCACAGTATTAAAAACAATATTAAAGATATTCAGTTTAGGTTTATTCTACACTCCTCGGCCACTTTATTAGGTACACCTTGCTAGTACCGGGTTGGACCCCCTTTTGCCTTCAGAACAGTCTTAATTCTTCATGGCAAAGATTCAACAAGGTGTTGGAAATATTCCTCAGAGATTTTGGTCCATAGTGACATGATAGCATCACGCAGTTGCTGTAGATTTATTGCCTACACATCCATGATGCAAGTCTCCCATTCCACCACATCACAAAGGTGCCATATTGGATTGAGATCTGGTGACTGTGGAGGCCATTGGAGTACAGTGATCTCATTGTCAAGTTCAGGAAACCAGTGGTGAGATGATTTGATCTTTGTGATATGGTGCATTATCCTGCTGGAAGGAGCCATCAGAAGATGGGTGCACTGTAGTCATAAAGGGATGGACATGGTCAGCAACAATACTCAGGTAGGCCGTGGTGTTTAAATGATGCTCAGTTGGTACTGAGGGGCCCAAAGTGTGCCAAGAAAATATTCCGCACACCATTACACCACCAGCCTGAACCATTGATACAAGACAGGATGGATTCATGCTTTCATGTTGTTGACACAAAATTCTGACCCTACCATCTGAATGTAGCATCAAAATTGAGACTTATCAGACCAGGCAAAGTTTTTCCAATTTAGGTGAGCTTGTGCAAATTGTAGCCTCAGTTTCTTGTTATCTGACAGGAGTGGCACCCGATGTGGTCTTCTGCTGCTGTAACCCATCTGCTTCAAGGTTTGATGTGTTGTGTGTTCAGAGATGGTATTCTGCATACCATGGTTGTAACGAGTGGTTATTTGAGCTACTGTTGCCTTTCTTTCATCTCATACCAGTCTGCCCATTCTCCTCTGACATCAACAAGGCAGGGCAGCAGGGATGGGTCCACTGAAAATATGTTGTGCCTCTATGTAGAGGAAGCTGCTGAGCTGCTTGTGGAGAGAGCTGACGCACGGATCTCCACATAGAACACAACCGCTGGAGGATGAGACTGAGGTCCACATGCTCACTATTCCACTACTGCATCACCAAAATCCTTGCCAAGACATATAAATGGTGCTTTGGGGAGAAAAGTGTCCAGCCGCCCAAGTTCAGAAGTGTACAGCCTGGGCATAACAATAAAAAGGATGGATTCCACCCCCCACCCTTACAAACAATGCCCAGCCTGGTAACCTATGTAAGAATATAGGCAAGTGCAATAGATAAAGGACAGATTTGCATTACTTTGCTTACTCTTTCCTGCCAACTTTAGACATTCACAAAGAGGGACAACCTGGAGAGGGGTGACCCTAAGAAAGACCCTAAGAAATAATGAAGAGCGCCACACCCAAGTACAGAAACCTGGTAGCTTTGATGTTACTGGGTGCCAACATTCAACAGGGCTTGTCCAGCCTGCCAAAAATTGGTTACTCGGGTCACCCACAAACACCCACACATCCCCTCCCCAATGGTCCATCCGTTCGTCTGTTTCTTTCTATGTTTCATAGTGGGGATGGTTTGTTCAGGGTGATGTGCAGTGTTAATTTTCTGCCACACATAGCGTTTTACTTTTAGGCCAAAAAGTTCAATTTTGGTCTCATCTGACCAGAGCACCTTCTTCCACATGTTTGCTGTGTCCCCCACATGGATTCTCACAAACTGCAAATGGGACTTTTTATGGCTTTCTTTCAACAATGGCTTTCTTCTTACCACTCTTCCATAAAGGCCAGATATGTGGATTGCATTGGCTGCTTCTCTGATAATTGCTCTCCTTGCCCAGACTGTCATTTTAGGTGGACGGCCATGTCTTGGTAGGTTTTCAGTTGTGCCATAGTCTTTCCATTTTCAGATGATGGATTGAGCAGTGCTCCGTGAGATGTTCAAAGCTTTTCTAACCTAACCCTGCTTTAAACCTCTCCACAACTTTATCCCTGACCTGTCTGGTGTGTTCCTTGGCCTTCATGATGCTGTTTGTTCAGTAAGGCTCTCTAACACACATCTCAGGGCTTCACAGAACAGCTGTTATTATGCTGAGATTAAATTACACACAGGTGGACTCTATTTACTTATTAGGTGACTTCTGAAGGCAATTGGTTCCACTAGATTGTAGTTAGGGGTATCAGAGTAAAGGGGGATAAATACAAATGTCCGCCACACTTTTCAGATATTTATTTGTAAAAAAAACTTGAAAACCATTTATCATTATCCTTCCACTTCGCAATTATGTGGCACTTTGTGTTGGTCTATCACATAAAATCCCAATTAAATACATTTACGTTTTTGGTTGTAACATGACAAAATGTGGAAAATTTCAAGGGGTATGAATACTTTTTCAAGGCATTGTATATGGCAACCAAACTACTACATTTGTTATTTAAAAATATACATTTTATTATTATTGACAGTTTAAGAAAAGAAGGAATACTTTTTCAAGGCACTGTAAAAAGTCCTAAAAAAAAGAGGAATTTCTATTTTTTTTTGAACACGAGGAGGGTTGGGGTGTTGGCAGTGAGAAGGAAGAAATGAAGCAGGCTTCAAGGGGGGAATTTTACCCCATCCTAGACCCGGGAGTTGTGTGTGAGTGGGGTGAAAATGAAGGGGGACTTGGTCTGTGCAAGGACCCCAGGATTCAGGTCACCAAAGAAAGGGACCGATATTGGATGGCCAACCTACTAGATCCCTGAATCTAAATTTAAAATGGCCAAACAGGGCAAAGAACTGCTTTAATTGTATTTAGTTTTTTATCATTTAGTATGGATGCTGGCAGACAGCACACAGCAGAGGCCAGTCACATCTGCAATTCATCTACTTGCGCAGCATAATCGTCTTCCTACCAAGCACTGAGGGGCCAGATTGTTTTTTTATTTTTTATTACATTGTAGTCAGAACACTGCAGGCATAGCTACAGAGGGAAAAACCTATAGCTATAGGGTCCCCACACTTCTACAATGCAGGGGAAGGGAAGGTAGCAGCAAACGGAGGTGGGGTGGGGGTGAGGGATTATATAGCCAGGGGGGAGGGCAGGCAGCAATAAAAAGTTGTAGTATTGTATGGCCATAGACTGCCCGTACTTCCTGAAATCTTCCTTCAATGGTCAAACATACACTATATTGTCAAAAGTATTGGGACACCTGTCTTTACATGCACATTTAACATGGCATCCCAGTCTTAGTCCATAGAGTTCAATATTGAGCTGGCCCACCCTTTGCAGCTATAACAACTTCAACTCTTCTGTGTAGGCTGTCCACAAGCCCGGCAGGTCCGAAAAGGGAGGGGACAAGCGAGCGTCCCCCCCTGAACCATACCAGGCCGTATGCCCTCAACATGGGGGGATGGGGACAAGGGCCTATTCCCGACAACCCTGGCCTGCGGGCGGGAGCGTAACGGAATCTGCAAGCCCCCCTTTATGAAGGGGGCCCCCAGATTCCACCCTCACCAATGTGAATGGGTATCAGGTACATTGTACCCCTACCCATTCACCTGAGAAAGCAGTGAAATGTAACAAAAAAAAAGAGCTGGTACCGGGAGAGACGGCGGCGGGAGAAGACTGGACTGGAAGAGACGGCGGTGGGAGAAGACTGGACTGATAGAGACGGCAGTGGGAGAACCAGGTGTCCCCGCCCCCTCTGATGCTACGGGAAAGCCATAGGGATGTCCCCATGCGCCAGAGGGGGTGGGGTCATCCGGTGATGTCATCGCGTGGCTCCGCCCTCAGTTATAAAAGAACTGTCACCTGAGAGGCAGTCATTATGGCGGGTGCCTCCTGTGGAGGCAGATCATGGCGGCGTGCGGCTTTGAAGATGAATAGACTTCGTGGGACATATTTTTTTTATTTTATTTTTTAATAAAGGACTTGTCCCATGCCGTGTCTTGTGTTTTTTTTACCATTTTCACACTTTTTCTGTGAAATGGTAGGGGTACATTTTTACCCCGTTGCCATTTCACACGGGAGGAGGCCCTTGTTAAAGAGGGCTTCCAGATTCAGATAAGCCCCCTGCCCGCAGACCCTCACAACCACTAGGAAAGGGTTGTGGGGATGAGGCCCTTGTCCCCATCAACATGGGGACAAGGTGTTTTGGGGGGTACCCCAAAGCACCCTCCCCATGTTGAGGGCATCTGGCCTGGTATGGTTCAGGAAGGGGGGCGCTCTCTCGTCCCCCCCCCTCTTTTGCTGCGGCCTGCCAGGTTGCGTGCTCAGATAAGAGTCTGGTATGGATTTTTGGGGAGACTCCCACGCCTTTTTATTTTACATTTTGGCGCGGATTCCCTTCAAAATCCATACCAGACCTGAAGGGCCTGGTATGGAATTTGGGGGGGGGGACCCCCGCGCAATTTTTAAAAAAAATGTTGGTTCGATGTTCCCCTTAATATTCATACCAGACACAAAGGGTCTAGTAATTGACTGTGGGGGAATCCCATGTTTTTTTCAATTACTTTTATCTGTATTGCGGACCGACAATTCATTATAGCCGTGAGTACTTTTAAATGACTTTTTTCCTTTAGAAAAGTCCTTTTGCTCTCGGACTGTTCTAAACACGGGAAACATGCGTCACTTTACAGGCATATTATAGACACCCCCCCGGGTACGAAATTTAAAGGAATATTTCACTTTTATTGTTTCACTTTAAGCATTATTTTTAGCGGTGCTTTACCGTCATTTTAGCAGCGCTATTTAGCCACTAACGGGGTGTTTTTAACCCCTGCTACCAGCCGAAAAAAGGGTTAAAACTGCCCACAAAGCGCCGCTGCAGCGACGCTTTGCCAGTGCTTTGGAGGCGCTTAGTCTTTTTTTTACCGTCCTGCAAGCGCACAGCTCCAGTGTGAATGCACTCGGGCTTTCACACTGGAGAGGCTCTTTACAGGCGCTATTTTTAGCGTTAGAGACACAGAATGCCTATGTATGTAAAAAGCAGCTAACTTTAATTGATACTGGTCAGGCTGCATTTAATTGGGGGGGGGGGGGTGCCAGTGCGTCACCACCCTGAAATTAGTTTTTGCAGGTTGGGATGTCTGGGATATTGGCCGGTCGCTCTTCACAGCAACACCTACCATGATCTCACCGGGCCAGGTATGTACTGGCCATTGAGACTACAGGGAGTTTCCCGGTGGGCCGATGGCTCAGTGGGCCGGTTTCAGTGACAAAGTAATGGCTGCACGGCTTACCCTCAACTTCACGCAGAACGTTTTGCCAGTTGTGGAAGTGATTGGTTGCTTCACAGCCGCTTGTATCAGTTCCACATTAAATGCCATCAGTCGGCTTCACAAGAGAGCACACACTCCAAGCCGGTATCTGCAGCATGTTTAAAATCTGAATCCCCAGCAAGTGGCTGGGAATTTTGATTTTACCCCCCCCAGCATCCTAAGGCAGTTGCCTAATCTGCCTTATGCTGGTGTCAGCCCTGGCCACAGTGTGTGAGCTACATCTGGACTGTCTCCTTCTGGCATGTGCACTGGTACTAGTTGGGAAATTGTTGGTTGATCAGTGTGCTATTGTTTTTTTACTATTGTTATAGCATTTTGGATACCTTCCATTTCTTATTTGTTACAGGCTGCTAATAATTATATGAAATAACACTGGGGACTGTTGTTCCAGCGAAATATCAAATGGCCTTTGGTGATTATGAAATCCTTTTTTCCATTAGATAAAAATTGGCCCACACTTATAAGAGACTTTATTGCCAGACCAATTTTCCCATAAGCTTATATGCGCAGTTAACATATTTTATGCGTGTTATTTGATTGTAAACACCCTCCAGAAACATCCGGAAGCCCTGTAACTACTGCTGGGTGCTGCCATCGTGAATGTAATGTCAGCAACCCCAGCAGGCTTAGCGTTGACATTCTATTGCATTCCCCTTCATCCCTTCCCCTTAAGCTACATGACAGGTTATGTAGGGAGGTGAGGAGAAGCTGGGCCAGAGCAAAGAATAATTACACTCCCAGAAGAGGAGAAGGATGTGACATGAGTGGAGGTTGGGGGCTGTGATAGGAAATTGACTCTTCCTGGAGAAGTCACATTTTCTATCAAGTTCAAAGCAAAGGCATTGCAAGCAAATACAAACTTGTTTATGGAAGGCATAATCACTGCAAGCACATTTACAGTGTAGTTAAAATATTTGTTTTTTTTGCCCGCAGCTTTCGTTCACAGGCTAATAATTATTTAAATAAGAAATAACTTGTAGAATGTTAATTCGATAATTCAATTGCCTTTGTGGTTCAAGATGTTTTCTCTGTTACAGAAAATTGTCCCACGCTTTTTTTTATTTTTTGCTTCTTCATGTCCTGTCTTAGACATCATGCCTTCTGTTACTTTTGTTGGTCAGGATTAATAAACTATATTTTTAGGTTTTTGTGTTCTATGTTGTACTATAATTTATATCAGGGGTCAGCAACCTTTTTCCACTTTAGGGCCGGATTCAATGTATTCAAGATAACATTACACAGCCCCTGCATCTCTGGCCCCCTTTACATTACACAGCCCCTGCATCTCTGGCCCCCTTTAAATTACACAGCCCCTGCATCTCTGGCCCCTTTTACATTGCACATCCCCCTGCACCTCTGGCCCCCTTTACATTATACATCCATTGCACCTCTGGCCCCCTTTACAATACACAATCCCCTGCACCTCTGGACCCATTTATATTACGCAGCTCCTCCTGCATATTAAACTACCCCCCCTGCACATCACACAGCTCCCCTCCCAGTCTCCCTGCATATTACACAGACCCCCGCATATTACACAGCACCCCCCCCCCAGCTGTGTAAGCACAAAGGGATGGAGCACTTTACATTTTTATTATTATTTTATTTTTTACACTGTCTCTTTAAAAAAAAAAATCTGATCACTTTTAGTGCTGTCACAAGGAATGTAAGCATCCCTTGTGACAGTAATAGTGTACAGCTTGTATAACAGTGTAAATTTGCTGTCCCCTCAAAATAACTCAATACACAGCCGTTAATGTCTAAACTGCTGGCAACAAAAGTGAGTACACCCCTAAGTGAAAATGTCCAAATTGGGCCCAAAGTGTCAATATTTTGTGTGGCCGCCATTATTTTCCAGCATTGCCTTAACCTTCTTCGGCATGGATTTCACCAGAGCTTCACAGGTTGTCACTGGAGTCCTCTTCCACTCCTCCATGATGACATCACGGAGCAGTGGATGGATGCTTCTCCACCTTCCGTTTGAGGATGCCCCACAGATGCTCAATAGGGTTTAGGTCTGGATACATGCTTTGTCAGTCCATCACCTTTACCCTCAGCTTCTTTAGCAAGCCAGTGGTCATCTTCGAGGTGTGTTAGTGGTCATTATTATGTTGGAATACTGCCCTGCGGCCCCGTCTCAGAAGAGAGAGGATCATGCTCTGCTTCAGTATGTCACAGTACACGTTGGCATTCATGGTTCCCTCAATGAACTGTAGCTCCACAGTGCCGGCAGCACTCATGCAGCTCCAGACCACGACACTCCCAACACCATGCATGACTGTAGGCAGACACACTTGTCTTTGTACTCCTGTACTATCTGGTTGGCGCCACACACGTTTGACACCAACCAGTAATCTATGTACTTAGTAGGGATGAGCCCAACACCCCCCGGTTTTTTTTGCATCAGAATATTTGAACGGACAGAAAGTTTGTGCGAACTTTCGAACCCCATTAAAGTCTATGAGATTCAAACGTGAGAAATCAAAAGTGCGAATTTTAAAGGTTAATATGCAAGTTATTGTCCTTAATAGGGTTTGAGGACCCTGCCCCAGAGTACATGTATCAATGCAAAAAAAGTTTTAAAAACGTCAGTTTTTTTCGGTAGCAGTGATTTTAATGATGCTTAAAGTGAAAAAATAAAAGTGAAATATTCCTTTTAAATACGTGCCTGGGGGGTGTCTATAGTATGCCTGTAAAGTGGCGCGTGTTTCCCGTGTTTAGAACAGTCCCTGCTCAAAGTTAAATTTTTAAAGGAAAAAAAGTCATTTAAAACTGCTTGCGGCTTTAATGTCATGTCTGGTCTGGTCCTTTAATGTCATGTCTGGATGAAAATCATTGAGAAACACCCCCCCCCCCCCCAGCTCCTTTGGGTCTTGTATGGATATTATGGGAACCCTGCACCCAAATAAAAAAAAGGAAAGGCCCTATATACTCTGAACAGCAGTACAGTACATACAGGCGGTGCAAACAATACAGGGACTGTAGGTTTGCTCTTAAAGCGGGAGTCCGCCGGGAGTTCCGCCGTTTTTTTTTTTTTTTTAAAGCCAGCAGCTACAAATACTGCAGCTGCTGACTTTTAAAATAAGGACACTTACCCGCCCAGCGCGCCCGCGATGTCGGCACCCGAAGCCGATCTCTCGATCGTCTCTCGGGTGCTGCTGCCGCCATCTTGGGTATGGGAATCAGGAAGTGGAGCCTTTCGGCTTCATTTCCCGGTTCCCTACTGCGCATGTGCGAGTCGCGCTGCGCAATAAGGATGGTTCCGCTGTCTCTGGGATCCATGTGTTTCCCAGCAGGCAGCGGGGGACTTTCGGAAAAGGGCATAGATTCTGCAGAATCTACGCCCCTTTCCGCAGATAGCTATGCCAGAAGTGGGTGCAGATACCTGTACTGTACAGGTACCTGCACCCCCCTCCCCCCTGAAAGGTGCCAATTGTGGCGCCGGAGGGGGGGAGGATTCCAATGAGCGGAAGGTCCACTTTAGGGTGGACCTCCGCTTTAAGTAGAATCTGTTTCTAATTTTGAACTGGTACATTTTTTACGTGTAGCTCCAGCCAAAAAATCTATTTTTAAGCTTTTTGGAAAACATAGGGAAGGATTATCACCCCTGTAACATTTGCTGCCCCTAGGTATTCCTGCACCATGTGAATCAGATGCTGGCGATGGTTGCTGGAACCGATCATACCTTGGGGCTGCAGACTAAAGAACTGTTGCATCGATCAGATGGCCACCTTCTCCACCACTCCTTCTGTGACTGACCGAAGCCTCAGCAACACGTTGTCCAGGAGGACCAGGAAATTTGAGTTTGTGTAGGTTTGTGTAGTTTGCAAATTGCGTAGGTTTGCTAAGGTATTTGGTCCGGAGTCCTCTGGGTCACTAGGACGACATGATCCGCAGCCACCTCCTCCCAGCCACGTACAAGTCCATGGGTTTCTTCGGACTGTAAATGATCCCTTGAAGACTGCTGCTGATTCTGAGTGCTAGGCTCCACCTCCATGCTGACACAATCCTCCTCCTGTGTGATCGGTGGGCACGCAGGAACACTGTCTGGATAAAGGGGGCCTTGAGAGGTAAGGAAGTCCTCCTCTTTCTGCCTCTGTTCTGCCTCAAGTGCCCTGTCCATTATTCCATGCAGCATGTGCTCCAACAGGTGGACAAGAGGGACAGTGTCACTGATGTATGCACTGTCACTGCCAGGGCCGCTGATAGAAATCATTGG
Source organism: Lithobates pipiens (assembly GCF_037356315.1). Classification (NCBI taxonomy): domain Eukaryota; kingdom Metazoa; phylum Chordata; class Amphibia; order Anura; family Ranidae; genus Lithobates; species Lithobates pipiens. Next base: position 161,083,398 of record NW_027507789.1, read on the forward strand.
GCCCCCTACAGCCCACCTGACGGGCCCCCTTCAGCCCCATCACTGGTCCCTCCTTCAGCCCCACCCCTGGTCCTGGCCCTGGTCCCTACTTCAGCCCCACCCCTGGTCCTGCCCCTGGTCCCTCCTTCAGCCCCAACCCTGGCTTCTCCCCAGTGAGTTAGGACACACAGGGGTCTCTCAATATAAGGAGTTAAATCTCCCCCATCCACATGACATGACAGGGGGTCGCCCATTATGAGTACACTGTTCTCAGGACACACAGGGGGCCCCCATTATATGAAGTACAGTACACCTCTGCACACATGTTCTATCACTGTACACCTCTGCACACATGTTCTATCACTGTAATCCTCTTCACACATGTTCTATCACTGTACACCTCTGCACACATGTTCTATCACTGTACACCTCTGCACACATGTTCTGTCACTGTACACCTCTTCACACATGTTCTGTCACTGTACACCTCTGCACACATGTTCTATCACTGTACACCTCTTTACACATGTTCTGTTACTGTACACCTCTGCACACATGTTCTATCACTGTACACCTCTTCACACATGTTCTATCACTGTACACCTCTTTACACATGTTCTATCACTGTACACCTCTGCACACATGTTCTGTCACTGTACACCTCTGCACACATGTTCTGTCACTGTACACATGTTCCATTGATTTACCCTCATGTACATATGTGTCATCGCTGCACACATGTTCCCTCAGTGCACCCCTCTGCCCACATGTTCCATCACAGTACACCATTGATGGTAAACAGGGTTCAGTGTACAACTATAACAAGAGAGGCCACTGGCTCTTACCACTGTTGCTCCAGCAGACATTTAAATCTCCAGGCTGCGCATTGTATTTCCTGCACAGACTGGACGTCAGGAGGAGGCCGGTGCAGTTCTGAGTGACAGAGCAGCAGACCAATTGGTTTGACATCCTGCTGGGAAGTAAAAATATGTAGATAGCAGTGTAGGAGAGGATTCCATGGTGCTGTTCTCCTCACTGACACAAGGGACATGAGTAGAGATGTGAGTGTAATGTGAGCAAGTCACACATGCAGGCTGTTTGCCGTTGGTGCTGTTAAACTGAAGCCAACCCCTGCCCTGAGTTTACTTACTGTCTGGAAAGTGTTCTCCTCCTCCTTTCCAGCCTCGGAGTGCTGCCTGCCGCTCCTCACCTCTCTGGTGATCACACCCATCTCGTGCTGGCTGGAGAAATATATATATTTTTTTCTTTCATGCTCTGCTCAGATTGCCCGGGCCCCCCCCCCCCCCTGCTGGCTGGGCCCGGTACAACAGGGCCAATTGTACTGGCTTATCAGCGGCCCTGGTCACCGTTCACCATCCTTGTGGCCTCCTCAAATGGTGACAGGACAGTGCATGCATCCCTGATCATGGCCCACTGGCTTGGGAAAAAAGACCAAGCTCTCCTGACCCTGTCCTGGTGCCATAGTCGCACAGGCACTCATTGATGACCCTCTGCTGCATGTGCAGCCGCTGCAGCATGGCCAACGTTGAGTTCCAACTGCTGCTCATGTCTCAGATTAGGCGGTTTTTGGGCAGGTTAAATTCCTTTTGGAGGTCAGCCACTGGCATTATATGACTGACGGAAATGGACACAGACTTTCCTGGCCTGCCTTTGGGAACCTGCCACTGAGGTACCGCACATTCCACAAACTCACGGAAGGGGGTAGAGTCTACCAACTGAAAAGGGAGCAGTTGAAGTGCTAGCAATTTAGCCAAGCTAGCATTCAACCGCTGGGCATGGGGATGGTTGGGAGTGAACTTCTTTCGCCGGTGGAGCAACTGGGGTAGGGAAATCTGCCTGCTAGAATTGGACGTTGGTGTACCGATAGAAGATTGCCCGCAAGTACTTGGCACACCTAATTTTACACCTTCATTCCTATCAGTGCAGGTGTCTGAGAGGACTGAAGGTATAGTGGGGTTGGAGACCCAGCTGATGAAGAGGAGCAAGGAGAGGTCTTGCTCTTGTTCTTTGGTGTGGGTCTTTTAGGTAATGTTGCCAACGGGCTGCATGGGAGCTCGACATATGTCTGATTAAGCATGTGGTGCCCAAGTGCTTGCTGTCTAGTCCATGCTTGATACACTTGAGACATAATTTGCAAATAGCAACGGTGCGATCTGCTGCACACGTCTCAAAAAAGGCCCAGAAGAACTTTTGGAATAACACACGGAGTCACCAGCGCCCTGCACTTGCGGAGCTCTGCGGTGTGATGCAGTCGGTTGGCTGCCCTTAAGCTGGCCCCTGGAGGGCATCCTGCCTCATTGGAGATGTGCCTCCTCTGCCTCCTCCTCTCTCCTATCAGGCGCCCAAGTAGAGTAAGTGAGCTCATCATCCCCTCCCTCCTTATCACTGGAGCAAACCTGGCAGTATGCTGCAGCTGGGGGAACATGACTGCCAGTTTGTTGTCCTTGTGCAACCCCTCTCTCTGGGCTCACGTTACTGCCTTCCTCAAGCTGGGTACCATCATCAGAGCCTTAAAAACGCTGTGCATCCTCCTACAGCATGTACCCAACACTGTGGTCGAACTCCTCTGGTGGGGCTAGGGAAGGAGTAACTGATGATGACCTCGAGTCCAAGGAATAGGCCGCTTTGGCACCTGCATTGGCAACCAAGGTAGTCGGGGTAACAGAGGATGAAGAAGATGAGGACGGCTTGGTCATCCACTCTACCAACTCTCCGGCATGTTGTTATTAAAATTGGACACAGCCGTAGTACAGGAAATAGAAAAAAATGATAAAAACATATATATACAGTGGTGTGAAAAAGTGTTTGCCCCCTTCCTCATTTCCTGTTCCTTTGCATGTTTGTCACACTTAAGTGTTTCGGAACTTCAAACCAATTTAAACAATAGTCAAGGACAACACAAGTAAACACAAAATGCAATTTGTAAATGAAGGTGTTTATTATTAAAGGTGAAAAAAAATCCAAACCATCATGGCCCTGTGTGAAAAAGTGATTACCCCCCTTGTTAAAACATACTATAACTGTGGTTATCCACACCTGAGTTCAATTTCTCTAGCCACACCCAGGCCTGATTATTGCCACACCTGTTCACAATCAAGGCATCACTTAAATAGGAGCTCCTTGACACAGTAAGGTCCACCAGAAGATCCTTAAAAGCTACACATCATGCCGAGACCCAAAGAAATTCAGGAACAATTGAGAAAGAAAGTAATTGAGATCTATCAGGCTGGAAAGGGTTATAAAGCCATTTCCAAAGCTTTGGGAATCCAGCGAACCACAGTGAGAGCCATTATCCACAAATGGCGAAGACATGGAACAGTGGTGAACCTTCCCAGGAGTGGCCGGCCGCCCAAAATTACCCCAAGAGCGCAGCGACGACTCATCCAAGAGGTCACAAAAGACCCCACAACAACGTCCAAGGAACTGCAGGCCTCACTTGCCTCAGTTAAGGTCAGCGTTCCTGCCTCCACCATCAGGAAAAGACTGTGCAAAAATGGCCTGCATGGCAGAGTTCCAAGGAGAAAACCACTGCTGAGCAAAAAGAACATCAAAGCTCGTCTCAATTTCTCCACAACACATCTTGATGATCCCCAAGACTTTTGGGACAACATTCTGTGGACCGATGAGACAAAAGTGGAACTCTTTGGAAGGTGTGTGTCCAAGTATATCTGGCGTAGAAGGAACACTGCATTTCATAAAAAGAACATTATACCAACAGTAAAATATGGTGGTGGTAGTGTGATGGTCTGGGGCTGTTTTGCTGCTTCAGGACCTGGAAGACTTGCCGTGATAAAAGGAACTATGAATTCTGCTGTCTACCAAGAGATCCTGAAGGAGAATGTCCGACCATCTGTTCGTGTGCTCAAGCTGAAACGAACTTGGGTTCTGCAGCAGGACAATGATCCTAAACACACCAGCAAGTCCACCACCGAATGGCTGAAGAAAAACAAAATGAAGACTTTGGAGTGGCCTAGCCAAAGTCCTGACCTGAATCCTATTGAGATGTTGTGGTATGACCTTAAAAAGGCCGTTCATGCTCGAAAACCCTCTAATGTAACTGAATTAGGACAATTCTGCAAAGATGAGTGGGCCAAAATTCCTCCAGGACGCTGTAAAAGCCTCATTGCACGTTATCGCAAACGCTTGGTTGCAGTTGTTGCTGCTAAGGGTGGCCCAACCAGTTATTAGGTTTAGGGGGCAATCACTTTTTCACACAGGGCCATGATGGTTTGGATTTTTTTTTACCTTTAATAATAAACACCTTCATTTACAAATTGCATTTTGTGTTTACTTGTGTTGTCCTTGACTATTGTTTAAATTGGTTTGATGTTCCGAAACACTTAAGTGTGACAAACATGCAAAGGAACAGGAAATGAGGAAGGGGGCAAACACTTTTTCACACCACTGTATATATATATATGTATATATAGGTTGCAGCTCCCCAGCCAAGAAATCCCCATAAGGGGTTTTCACAAATGGTTAATAATCTCAAAAAAATTGGGGTGTCTGGCGCTACCTAATATTAGAGAGGAGGACCACCATTGTTTCCACCGCTGAAGACGTCAATGACAAAACGCGTTCAACGGAGCCACGCACACTACGTCATTTCCGGGTCGCCCCGAACGGTTGGAATGCAGCTGGAGCGCACGCTGTGTATCCTCCGATCAGGCCCCGAATAATTTTTAAAGCCCGCAGAGGGGATATATTCAGCCTCACCCTGGGAATCAGGGATCTCCGCTCCATATTTTACAGTATTGGACTGCCCGCAATGATTGAGAGTTAATCTGGAGCGGACGATTTTTTCCGTTTTGCGGATCTCTTGCTGATTAATATAGGATTAGCCTCGATCCCTTCGGGTTAAGAGCCATCTGAATGTTTTAAAATCCGTTCTCTGTTTTTTATATATTTTTTTATATTTTTATTTTTATATTATTTATGGGATCTTTTTGATTTAGATTTTCTGCTATCCCACTGATTTTTAAATGATAAGTGGGAGCATTGGATAATAATAATTTCTATATATATACTTTTTGTTATATATTTTTTTGCTATATGTAAAAAATAAATTTTTTCTTTTGGTATACATGCTTTATAAGAATAAAAGTTTTTTTTTCCGTCAAAACAATTAATTAGTGCTTCCATTTGATCACATACAAATTACATATTACACTATGGAGATTTTATTTTTTCTCCTATGAGGAATAAACTGGACTCTCTTTTTGGATATCGTATACGGGCCTGAGAGCCGGAATCGCATGAAGGCTAATTTAAAGGCACAGTACCCCTGTAGGGGTGTATCTCTCTGAAGAATTGTATCGTATATGGGCCTGAGTATTGGAATCGTATAAAGGCTGATTTAAAGGCACAGTACCCCTGTAGGGGTGTATCTTTCTGGTGAGTGGGGAACCTTGTGGGGGAGCACGCAGTCACCTGAAGAATATATTGCAAGCACTAAAGTCACCTTTTTTCTGCTGGATTTGCACAACCGAGGATTTTTTGATTTTCTATCCAATTTTCACATTTTTTCACCTGTGGACATTAATAGACTTCTTGCTCTTTTTTTCTCTAACTTTGTTTTATTGTTCATTCTTAAAAAAAAAATTATTTTTATTTTTATTATATTTTTTATTTTTTATGCACATAATTATTGATATATTTTTTTGTTTATGATATATAAGAAAGTTGCTTGATATATATCCCACGTATACACATCCATATTGGATGCTTCCTTTTTGTGACTTTACACCATTAGATATAGGAGGTTTGGAGTATATGGTTATAAATCTTATAGCCATACCGTGTGCTTTTTTCATATGTTTGCACTTTAATTTGATTGTTTGTAGTTTATTAGCGTTGAAAAATTCAACACACAGTAGGAATTGTGTGAATTTTAGCATCAGTCGCATTAAGTATCATATGTTGCACTTATTTTTGCACAAAAGCACTTTATATGGGCATTTGTAGGCCTTTTCTCACAATTGATTGAATTTATATTGTGATTATTAGAATACTCTCAACTAACATAGAAAGGTTTATGTATATTAACAATCTATTGATTTGAGGTGACACTTGGTCTGGTGGAAACAACGGTGGTCCTCCTCTCTAATCTCCGCTATGTTGTGCCTCAACACGGCCAGCTGCTGCAAAAAAGGACAAGCATGCCCCATGGCCACGTGCTGATGAGGATGCAATGTGTCCACGATAGGGTTGCCACCTTTTCTTCAAGTCAAACCCGAACACTTTAGCGGCACGCTTTTTTTAGCGGTGCACTTTTTTTTTATAGTATAAACTATACATTTATTTTGCAATTAAATAACATTTCTAATCATATGAATCTAATCATAAGAGTGCCCCTTTACATCAGAGTCCACAGAGTTCCGCTTTTGCATCTGAATCCGCAGCGTTCCCCTTTTACATCTGAACTCGCAGAGTTCCCTTACACTGTAAGGTGGGACTCTGTAGACTCTGATGTAAGGGAGAACTATGGGGACTCTAACATAAGGGATGCTCTGGGAACCCTGATTTAAGGGGAACACTGAGTACTATGATGCACAGTGAGGACTCTGATGTAAGGGGGAACACTGTGGCCTCTGGTGTAAAGGGGAACTGTGTTATAAAGGGTGCTCTAAGAATCCCGATTTACCCTAGTGTACTCACTCAGAGGCAGAAGATAGAAGGGGGAGACTTCAGTCACAGACAGGGATGGATGGTGAGAAGGATGGTAGGCTTAGTCACCCCTTTGCAGTCAGCACCTCTCATCCAGATGTATCTGAGGCTGCTGGACTTCAAATTTCCAGCCTCCCACTTCCCTTTTCTGAGGCACAGCACTGGGGATTGGAGTGTGGGCAGACACAGAGGGGTAGGGGAGGGAGGAAAAGGAGCAGATCAAGCCCTTTCTCCTCTCCCATCTGTATGTAGGGGGAACTCTTAGTGCTGGCTTTGGGCAGTGTGAAAGAGAGTGTAACAGACATTCTCAGCTTAGACAACTGCAGCCAGCAACCTTGCTGGGAGGCCATAGTCCAATCTGAAAAATGTGTCCGGGTTTCAGGTAGTCTGAAACCTGGACGCATGGTTCCAAACCCGAACTGTCCGGGTGAATCCCGGACAGGTGGCAACCCTAGTCCACGACCAGCACCGATGCCTCTAGACACAGAGCCTGCTTGCCCTATTTTATTGGCCTGTGACTGTCTGCCTCTCCTTGTTGGCCTTCCAGACATACTGTCTTTGATGTATTGGAATAGGTACACAAGGAATAGCCTGCAGTGAGACGTAGCTGCACAATGCTGGGATGTATATATATACTGATTATACTGCAGCTAGCTGAATCTCTTGCCTGTCTGTAGTGTTATTAGGAAGAAAACAACAGGAATTGTCTGCAGTGAGCTTTAGCTGCACACTGTGCCCAGTATACAGTACACTAATCTACTGCAGCTAGCTGAATCAACTGCCTGCCTGTGGTATTATTAGGAAGAGAACACCAGCAATTGTCTGCAGTTGGCTTTAGTTGCACACTGTGCACATGATACAGTACACTGACTGAAAATACTGCAGCTGCCTGCCTGTGGTATTATTAGGAAGAGAACACCAGCAATTGTCTCCAGTTAGCTTTAGTTGCACACTGTGCACAGGACACAGTACACTGACTGAAAATACTGCAGCTGCCTGCCTGTGGTATTATTAGGAAGAGAACACCAGCAATTGTCTGCAGTTAGCGTTAGTTGCACACTGTGCACAGGACACAGAACACTTACTGAAAATACTGCAACTGCCTGCCTGTAAGTATATTAGGAAGAGAATAACAGGACCGGATCTAGCTAAACTGAATACAGTGTGTGTGTGTGTGTGTGTGTGTATATATATATATATATATATATATATATATATATATATATATATATATATACACAACACCTGGGATGCCTATATATACTAAATACACTGACGACTGCAGATAACTGACTCGCCTGCCTGCTCTATCTAACTCAAATGAAATGACACTGTCTCTCTCTCTTTCTCTCTCTCTATCTATCTCTCAGCACACCAGAACACACTACACAAGGCCGAAATTCCAGGTGGCCTTATATAGTGTGGGGCGTGTACTAATTCTCCTGAGGCACAATTGGCCAATTATGGCTCTCCATTCTTACTGTGCTGTGATTGACCAAATCATGCGGGTCATAGTGCATGCTTGGCCAATCATCAGCCAGCAATGTACTGTGATGCCGCAGTGAATTATAAGCCTTGACACGCCACTTGAATTTGGCGCGAATGGCCCATAATTATTCGTAATTCAACAAACGGTCGAAGCTCATCCCTACTCCTTAGTCTTCTTGTCTTAAGCAAACTGTTTGTGGGCTTTCTTGTGCATCATCTTTAGAAGAGGCTTTGTTTTGGGACGACACCCATGCAGACCAATTTGATGCAGTGTGCAGCTTATGGTCTAAGCACTGACAGGCTGACCCCCCCACCCCCTCAACCTCTGCAGAAATGCTGGCAGCACTCATATGTCTATTTCGTATGAAACCTCTGGATATGAGGCTGAACACGTGCACTCAACTTTTTTGGTCGACCATGGCGAGGCCTGTTCTGAGTGGAACCTATCCTGTTAAACCGCTGTATGGTCTTGGCCACTGTGCTGCAGCTCAGTTTCAGGGTCTTGGCAATCGCATTATAGCCTAGGCCAGTGAAGGCGAACCTTGGCACCCCAGAAGTTTTGAAACTACATTTTCCATGATTCCCATGCACTCTGCAGAGTAATTGAGCATCATGGGAAATGTAGTTCCAAAACATCTGGGGTGCCAAGATTCCCCATCACTGGCCTAGGCCATCTTTATGTAGAGCAACAATTCTTTTTTTTCAGATCCTCAGAGTTCTTTGCCATGACGTGCCACGAGTAACTTCCAGTGACCAGTATGAGAAAGTGAACGCTATAATACCAAATTTAACACACCTGCTCCCCATTCACACCTTGTAACACTAATGAGTCACATGACACCGGGGAGTGAAAAAGGCTAAATGGGCCCAATTTGGAAATTTAAAAAAAAATTTCCTCAGTTTAAATATTCTACATATTTTTGGTAATAAAAAATCACAATTAGCGTATATTGATTGGTTTGGGCAAAAGGTATAGCATCTACAAAATTGGGGGAAAGATTTATGTCATTTTTATTGTTATTTTTTTACTAGTAATGGCGGCGATCAGCGATTTTTTTTCTGGACTGTGATATTATGGCGGACAAACACTTTTGACACATTTTTGGAACCATTGGCATTTATACAGCGATCAGTTCTATAAAAATGCACTGATTACTGTGTAAATGTCACTGGCAAGGAAGGGGTTAACACTAGGGAGCGATCAAGGGGTTAGCTGTGTTCCCTAGGGAGTGATTCTAACTGTGGTGGGAGGGGACTGACTGGGTGAGGAGAGCGATCATTGTTTAGTATGAACAACAGATCGCTCCTCTCACCCCTGACAGCACAGAGAGTTGTCTGTTTACCCTAAAAAACAAAAAGAAAACACCGCGCTAATTCAAACAAAAACAAGTGAAAGGAAAAGTGATAAAACTATAAAATTTCTGGGAAAAACACAGCCCAGCTGCTAGCACACAAACAAACCAAGTTCACATAACATAAATACAATTAGTGCTGCGCTTAAAGGCACCTATTTAAATAGGTGAAAAAAGTGAATAATGTGCATAACTGACACTACAAGCAAGTGAATGCAAAAGTTCATTAAATATTTGAGAACAGTCCCAAAAATGATTCGCTCTGGAGCGTCCAAAGCTAAATTACAAGTCCGCAGATGGCATTCAGGGTGAATTATCCTGCTGCGCTCTCCGCCCTTGGCGACTCTTGGAACTGAATTGTAAGCAAGTAGAAAGAATAAGTACCCTTACCAGATGGGTTGGACACATCCACCTTATAGTAGTGTGTCTTGTGAGCTTATGGGGGGGCTCCAGCCACTCACCCCAGTACACCGACCCGATGTGTTTTCCTCTCAGGGTTCCTCACGGTCTACGGATAGGAAAGGTGAATGGGATTTCCGTGCCATACACTGCGATCGAACTTGATGCCAGACGTCCCGTAAGAGTTCACCATAAAAGAAATAGAGCATAGAAGACGCTTCGCATGGTGAAATATAGGGATGAGCCGAACACCCCCCGGTTCGGTTCGCACCAGAACTTTCGAACGGACCCCGCGTTCGTAACGAACGTTAGAACCCCATTGAAGTCTATGGGACTCGAACGTTCGAAATGGAAAGTGCTAATTTTAACGGCTGATATGCAAGATACTGTCCTAAAAAGGGTTTGGGGACCTGACTCCTGCCTCAGGGGACATGGGTCAATGCAATAAAAAGTTTTAAAAGCGGCCGTTTTGGCGGGAACACTGATTTTAATGACGATTAAAGTGAAAAAAAAAATTAAATATTCCTTTAAATATGGTGCCTGGGGGGTGTCTGTAGTATGCCTGTGAAGTGCCACGTGTTTCCCGTGTTTAGAACAGTCCCTGCACAAAGTGACATTAAACGGAAATAACGTTATATCTGGTTCCTGCAATATGGTTGAAAATCATTCAGAAAAATGGCATGGGTAGCCCTCCCTGCCCATTACCAGCCTATTTGGGTCTTGTACGCATATTAAGGGGAACCCCGTACCCATATTAAAAAAAGGAAATGTGTGTGGCCCCCAGGCCCTATATACTCAGAACAGCAGTATACAGGTGGTGCAAACAAGACAGGGACTGTGTAGGTTTGTTGTGTTAAGTTGAATCTGTTTGTAATTTTCAACTGGTACATTTTTAAAGTGTAGCTCCAGTCAAAAAAACTATTTTTAAGCTTTTTGGAAAACATAGGGAAGGGTTATCACCCCTGTATAATTTGTTTTGTCGTCCATCTTTTTTCATCTCACTTGCTGTTGTCTCCTTCCGTTTGCAAGTAGGAGATGTTTGTAAATTGGATGTTTGAAAGTAGGGGCCTGCCCTATATGCTCTGCAGAAATGGCGGAACAAGGTGTTGGTTTTGCCACAACATTGTAAGCCCTCAAAGTGACTCTTGGTGGGCGCTGGAGCGCCCTGCTGTGAACGATTATATCAAGAATTGTAATTACATGCCATTGTTGAACAGTGGTAGAAAAATTGACCTTTGGTGGTTGTGGTGCTGGTGCCACAACACTATAAGTCCTCACCGTTACTCTGGGTGGGCACAGGAAGGGGCCCTCCTGTGAAATATTATATCAAGAATTGTAATTACATGTCCCTGTTAAACAGGGGCAGAAAAATTGGACCTTAGGCACTGGTGCCATCACACTGCAACCTCTGCCATATACTCTAGTTTTATTGCAGGAATTAGCCCTGCTGCAAAGCATTGCATCAAAAATTGTACTTAAACGCCCCTGTTAAACAGGGGCAGAAAAATTGGGCCTTAGGCACTGGTGCCATCACACTGCAACCTCTGCCATATACTCTAGTTTTATTGCAGGAATTAGCCCTGCTGCAAAGCATTGCATCAAAAATTGTACTTAAACGCCCCTGTTAAACAGGGGCAGAAAAATTGGGCCTTAGGCACTGGTGCCATCACACTGCAACCTCTGCCATATACTCTAGTTTTATTGCAGGAATTAGCCCTGCTGCAAAGCATTGCATCAAAAATTGTACTTAAACGCCCCTGTTAAACAGGGGCAGAAAAATTGGGCCTTAGGCACTGGTGCCATCACACTGCAACCTCTGCCATATACTCTAGTTTTATTGCAGGAATTAGCCCTGCTGCAAAGCATTGCATCAAAAATTGTACTTAAACGCCCCTGTTAAACAGGGGCAGAAAAATTGGGCCTTAGGCACTGGTGCCATCACACTGCAACCTCTGCCATATACTCTAGTTTTATTGCAGGAATTAGCCCTGCTGCAAAGCATTGCATCAAAAATTGTACTTAAACGCCCCTGTTAAACAGGGGCAGAAAAATTGGGCCTTAGGCACTGGTGCCATCACACTGCAACCTCTGCCATATACTCTAGTTTTATTGCAGGAATTAGCCCTGCTGCAAAGCATTGCATCAAAAATTGTACTTAAACGCCCCTGTTAAACAGGGGCAGAAAAATTGGGCCTTAGGCACTGGTGCCATCACACTGCAACCTCTGCCATATACTCTAGTTTTATTGCAGGAATTAGCCCTGCTGCAAAGCATTGCATCAAAAATTGTACTTAAACGCCCCTGTTAAACAGGGGCAGAAAAATTGGGCCTTAGGCACTGGTGCCATCACACTGCAACCTCTGCCATATACTCTAGTTTTATTGCAGGAATTAGCCCTGCTGCAAAGCATTGCATCAAAAATTGTACTTAAACGCCCCTGTTAAACAGGGGCAGAACAATTGGGCCTTAGGCACTGGTGCCATCACACTGCAACCTCTGCCATATACTCTAGTTTTATTGCAGGAATTAGCCCTGCTGCAAAGCATTGCATCAAAAATTGTACTTAAACGCCCCTGTTAAACAGGGGCAGAAAAATTGGGCCTTAGGCACTGGTGCCATCACACTGCAACCTCTGCCATATACTCTAGTTTTATTGCAGGAATTAGCCCTGCTGCAAAGCATTGCATCAAAAATTGTACTTAAACGCCCCTGTTAAACAGGGGCAGAAAAATTGGGCCTTAGGCACTGGTGCCATCACACTGCAACCTCTGCCATATACTCTAGTTTTATTGCAGGAATTAGCCCTGCTGCAAAGCATTGCATCAAAAATTGTACTTAAACGCCCCTGTTAAACAGGGGCAGAAAAATTGGGCCTTAGGCACTGGTGCCATCACACTGCAACCTCTGCCATATACTCTAGTTTTATTGCAGGAATTAGCCCTGCTGCAAAGCATTGCATCAAAAATTGTACTTAAACGCCCCTGTTAAACAGGGGCAGAAAAATTGGGCCTTAGGCACTGGTGCCATCACACTGCAACCTCTGCCATATACTCTAGTTTTATTGCAGGAATTAGCCCTGCTGCAAAGCATTGCATCAAAAATTGTACTTAAACGCCCCTGTTAAACAGGGGCAGAAAAATTGGGCTGCTGGCATCACCCAGAACCAAAAATGTTCTTCCAACATATCAGCGGAGGAGGAAGAGGATAGACAATCAACATAACAGGACAGTCACTCAGCATCAGCATAGGCAGTCTTGAAGGGATGTGGTATTTCAAAAAAAATTATTCGGTTACATCAGCTTCAGGTGCTTGGTAGCTGTGGATGATCCAAGACTGATTCATCTTGATGAAGGTCAGTCGATCAACTGATTCGGTGGACAGGCGCACCCTGTGATCGGTAACGAAGCCACCAGCAGCACTGAAGGTGCGTTCCGAAAGAACGCTGGATGCAGGACAGGCCAGTAGCTCAATTGCATACTGTGCAAGCTCTGGCCAGTGATCCATCCTCAAGACCCAGTAAGCCAGAGGATTTTCAGTGGGAAAGGTGTCCAAGTCTGACCTTGCCCCTAGGTATTCCTGCACCATGTAAATTAGACGCTGGCGATGGGTGCTGGAACCAATCATACCTTGGGGCTGCGGACTAAAAAATTGACTGAAAGCATCAGTCAGACGGCCACCTTCTCCACCGCTCCTTCTGACTGATGCCTCAGCAACACGTTGTCCAGGACCATGAGTTTGTGACCTCCCAGTCTCTGGGAACGCGTTGCACAGAGCTTTCTGCAAGGCCTCCCGGAGATGTCTCATCCTCTGCTCCCTCTGCGATGGCAAGATAAGGTCGGCAACCTTACCCTTGTACCGTGGATCAAGGAGAGTGGCCAGCCAGTAATGGTCCCTCTCCTTGATCCGAAGAATACGAGGATCCTTCCGCAGGCTTTGCAGGATCAGGGAGGCCATGCAGCGTAGGTTAGCTGAGGCATTCGGTCCGGAGTCCTCTGGGTCACTAAGGACAACATGATCCGCAGCTACCTCCTCCCAGCCACGTACAAGTCCACGTGTTTCTTGGGACTGTAAATCATCCCTATAAGACTGCTGCTGCTGCTGATGCTGAGTGCCAGCCTCCACCTCCATGCTGACACAATCATCATCCTCCTCCTCTTCCTCCTCCTCACCCTCTTCCTGTGTGATGGGTGGCACAGCAGGAACACTGTCTGGATAAAGGGGGCCTTGAGAGGCAAGGAAGTCCTCCTCTTCCTGCCTCTGTTCTGCCTCAAGTGCCCTGTCCATTATTCCACGCAGCGTATGCTCCAAGAGGTGGACAAGAGGTACAGTGTCACTGATGCATGCACTGTCACTGCTCACCATCCTTGTGGCCTCCTCAAACGGTGACAGGACAGTGCATGCATCCCTGATCATGCCCCACTGGCGTGGTGAGAAAAAACCAAGCTCCCCTGACCCTGTCCTGGTGCCGTAGTCGCACAGGTACTCATTGATGGCCCTCTGCTGCGTGTGCAGCCGCTGCAGCATGGCCAATGTTGAGTTCCATCTGGTGGGCATGTCACATATAAGGCGGTTCTTGGGCAGGTTCAACTCCTTTTGGAGCTCAGCCAGCCGAGCACAGGCATTAAATGATCGGCGGAAATGCACACAGACTCTCCTGGCCTGTTTCAGGACATCCTGTAAGCCGGGGTACCTGCCCAAGAACCGCTGCACCACCAGGTTAAGGACGTGAGCTACACAGGGCACATGGGTCAGTTGTCCCTGTCGGAGGGCGGAGAGGAGGTTGGTGCCATTGTCGCAAACCACCATTCCTGGCTTAAGCTGGCGTGGCGTCAACCACCTCTCGGCCTGCCCCTGCAGAGCTGACAAAACATCCGCCCCAGTGTGGCTCCTGTCCCCCAAACAAACCAGCGCAAGCACGGCATGGCATCGTTTTGCCTGCGTACTTGCGTAGCCCCTGCAACGCCTACGGAGCACCACTGGTTCTGAGGACAGAGCACTGGAAGAGGCCATGGAGGAAGAAGAAGAGGAGGGGGTGGAGGAGAGAGGTGTGTCACAACCAATAGTAGCATTTTGGAGGCGTGGTGGCGGAACAACCTCCAACACTACTGCACCTTGTCCTGCATCCTTCCCAGCAGCCAGAAGAGTGACCCAATGGGCCGTGAAAGACAGGTAACGTCCCTGTCCATGCCTGCTGGACCATGAGTCAGCGGTAATATGCACCTTACCGCTGACCGCCCTGTCCAGCGAGGCAAGGACATTGCCTTCCACATGCCGGTAGAGAGCCGGAATCGCCTTCCGTGAGAAAAAGTGGCGTTTGGGGACCTGCCACTGAGGAACCGCACATTGTACAAACTCACGGAAGGGGGCCGAGTCTACCAACTGAAAAGGCAGCAGTTGAAGTGCTAGCAATTTAGCCAAGCTAGCATTCAACCGCTGGGCATGTGGATGGCTGGGAGTAAATTTCTTCCGCCGGTCCAGCAGCTGGGGCAGGGACATTTGCCTGCTATAATCGGACGTGGATGTACAACTAGCAGAGTTCCCGGAAGCACTTGGCTGTGACACACCTAATTCTACACCTTCATTCCTCTCAGAGCAGGTTTCAGAGAGGACTGAAGGTCTAGTGGGGTTGGAGATGCCAGCTGATGAGGAGCAAGGAGAGGTCCGCTTTGTTCTTTGGTGTAGGTCTTTGAGGTATGCTTGCCAACGAGCTGCATGGCAGGTCAACATATGTCTGGTCAAGCATGTGGTGCCCAAGCGGCTGATGTTTTGGCCACGTGAGATACGCTTGAGACATATGTTGCAAATAGCAGCGGTGCGATCTGATGCACTCGTCTCAAAAAAGGCCCACACCAAAGAACTTTTAGAATAACGCGCAGAGGAAGCGCTCTGCGCAGGCGGAGCTCTGCGGTGTGATTCAGTCGGTGTGCTGCCCCTAAGCTGGCCCCCGGAGGGCATCCTGCCTCGTTGGACATGTGCCTCCTCCTCCTCCTCCTCCTCCTCCCTCCATCCAGGCACCCACGTGGAGTCAGTGCCCTCATCATCCCCTCCCTCTTCATCGCTGTAGCAAACCTGGCAGTATGCTGCAGCTTGTGGAACATGACTGCCAGATTGCTGTGCTTCTTGAGCATCCTCTCTCTCTGCGCTCACGCTACTGCCTTCCTCTAGCTGAGTGTCATCATCAGAGCCCACCAAACACTGGGCATCCTCCTGGAGCATGTACCCAACACTGTGCTCAAAGAGTTCAGGAGACTCCTCAGGAGGACGTGGTGGGTCTAGGGAAGGAGTCACTGATGATGACATTGAGAGGAGGGACGACGATGTGTTGGCAGCTGCTTTTCTACTACCCTGAGACTGGGTGAGAGAGGATGAGGAGGATGAAGAGGGCTTGGTCATCCACTCTACCAAGTCGTTGGCATGTTGTGGTTCAACATGTCCAGCTGCAGAAAAGAAGGACAAGCATGTCCCATGGCCACGTGCTGATGACAATGCACCGCGTCCACGACCAGCACTGTTGTCTCTAGACACAGAGCCTGCTTGCCCTCTTTTATCGGCTCGCGCCTGTCTGCCTCTCCTTGCTGGCCTTCCAGACATGGTAATGGCCTGAAGGGAGTTGGGTAAAACAGTAGTTGGGTAGTTTATATTGTGCTGGAGGCACACAACACCCACTAACTCCTGCAGATGCCTTTTTTTATAGAACAGCAGAGTTAAAGGGGTATATACAGATGTATACTGTGCTGTGCTGGAAGCACACACAACTTCCAATAACTCCTGCAGATGACAATCGGGCCCAAATAGAGAACAGCTATGTAGGTGGATTATAGCGGTATGTACTGGGTACAGAGCACGCACACAGCACGCACTATCTCCTGAGTGACACTACTGACTGCAAGCTCTATTGTTAAAGATGGACCACTAGCTATATAGGTGAGGTGAATATCACGGTGTATACTGCGGTCAGGGCACGCAGACAATAACCAGAAAACAGCAGAGTTAAAGGGGTATATACAGATGTATACTGTGCTGTGCTGGAAGCACACACAACTTCCAATAACTCCTGCAGATGACAATCGGGCCCAAATAGAGAACAGCTATGTAGGTGGATTATAGCGGTATGTACTGGGTACAGAGCACGCACACAGCACGCACTATCTCCTGAGTGACACTACTGACTGCAAGCTCTATTGTTAAAGATGGACCACTAGCTATATAGGTGAGGTGAATATCACGGTGTATACTGCGGTCAGGGCACGCAGACAATAACCAGAAAACAGCAGAGTTAAAGGGGTATATACAGATGTATACTGTGCTGTGCTGGAAGCACACACAACTTCCAATAACTCCTGCAGATGACAATCGGGCCCAAATAGAGAACAGCTATGTAGGTGGATTATAGCGGTATGTACTGGGTACAGAGCATGCACACAGCACTCACTATCTCCTGAGTGACACTACTGACTGCAAGCTCTATTGTTAAAGATGGACCACTAGCTATATAGGTGAGGTGAATATCACGGTGTATACTGCGGTCAGGGCACGCAGACAATAACCAGAAAACAGCAGGGTTAAAGGGGTATATACAGATGTATACTGTGCTGTGCTGGAAGCACACACAACTTCCAATAACTCCTGCAGATGACAATCGGGCCCAAATAGAGAACAGCTATGTAGGTGGATTATCGCGGTATGTACTGGGTACAGAGCACGCAGACAGCACGCACTATCTCCTGAGTGACACTACTGACTGCAAGCTCTATTGTTAAAGATGGACCACTAGCTATATAGGTGAGGTGAATATCACGGTGTATACTGCGGTCAGGGCACGCAGACAATAACCAGAAAACAGCAGAGTTAAAGGGGTATATACAGATGTATACTGTGCTGTGCTGGAAGCACACACAACTTCCAATAACTCCTGCAGATGACAATCGGGCCCAAATAGAGAACAGCTATGTAGGTGGATTATAGCGGTATGTACTGGGTACAGAGCACGCACACAGCACGCACTATCTCCTGAGTGACACTACTGACTGCAAGCTCTATTGTTAAAGATGGACCACTAGCTATATAGGTGAGGTGAATATCACGGTGTATACTGCGGTCAGGGCACGCAGACAATAACCAGAAAACAGCAGAGTTAAAGGGGTATATACAGATGTATACTGTGCTGTGCTGGAAGCACACACAACTTCCAATAACTCCTGCAGATGACAATCGGGCCCAAATAGAGAACAGCTATGTAGGTGGATTATAGCGGTATGTACTGGGTACAGAGCACGCACACAGCACGCACTATCTCCTGAGTGACACTACTGACTGCAAGCTCTATTGTTAAAGATGGACCACTAGCTATATAGGTGAGGTGAATATCACGGTGTATACTGCGGTCAGGGCACGCAGACAATAACCAGAAAACAGCAGAGTTAAAGGGGTATATACAGATGTATACTGTGCTGTGCTGGAAGCACACACAACTTCCAATAACTCCTGCAGATGACAATCGGGCCCAAATAGAGAACAGCTATGTAGGTGGATTATAGCGGTATGTACTGGGTACAGAGCACGCACACAGCACGCACTAACACTACTGACTGCAAGCTCTATTATTAAAGCTAGATCACTAGCTATATAGGTGAGGTGAATATAGTGGTGTATACTGCGGTCAGGGCACAGACAGTAACCACTACACAAGAGCAAGATAGTAAATCAGCCAAAAACGATTGGTGTGTAACTGTGTTGAAGGTACACAGAACACCCACTGCTTCAGACGCCAACACACTGCACGAGGCCGCCTTAATGGCGGCCTTATATAGTGTGGGGCGTGCACTACACAGCCTGAGCTATGATTGGCCACAGGCAGGATGCCTGTGGCCAACCATGGCTCTCCTCGCTGCTGGCGCTGCGATTGGCCAAGCATGCGGGGTCACAGTGCATGCTTGGCCAATCGTGAGACAGCAATGCATTGCGCCATCGCAGTGCATTGTGGGCCACACGAATTTTGCCGCGAACGGCCCAAACGTTCGGAATTCGGCGAACGCACGAACGACCGATGTTCGAGTCGAACATGCGTTCGACTCGAACACGAAGCTCATCCCTAGTGAAATACAACCAATGATGGTTTATTGAAAAAAATTTTCGATGAACAGAACTAAAAATATAAAATCACGTGATACATAAAAAATAGCAATGTGGGGAGCAGACAACTGCTAGCCCTACGCGTTTTGACCTCAAAGTCTTCAACAGGGTCTGTTTACCCTGACAGATCTCCATTCTGTCTCTGTGTAGAGCGATCGTTGGTGCCCAGCTGTCATTGTGACCGCCAGGCATGCGCATTTGCTCCGGTGTCCCACGCGCCCCCTAGTGGTCAAAAGACGAACCGACATACAGTTACGTCCTCTTCTCTTCTCTTCTTACTTGCGATGTTGACATGACACTCTCTCTGGCCGCAATGGCAGGAACGCGTTGTGCAGCGACTTATATAGGGACAAGGGGCGGGGTCACTATGGCCCTGCCTCCTTATGATGTCACAGTCCCAGCATCAGTCGGGACTGTGACATCATACGGGGTGGAGTCACCATGTAACATCACCCAGTGACCCCGCCCCTTATCCCCATATAAGTCGCCGCACAACGCATCCCTGCCATTGTGGCCAGAGAGAGCGTTGTGTCAACATCGCAAGAAGAGAAGAGAAGAAGGTGACAGCGACAGAAGACCGGGCCAATGCTAGTAAAAGAGCTGGAAGAAGAAAGCGGAGGCCCGGCAGAAGAACTGAAGAAGGGGACAAGACCCCCGAAGAGCGGGACAAGACCCCGAAGTTGGAAGAAGACCCCCGGATGGCGGCGACTACGAAGAAGAAAGCCGGGCTCCTCCTCTAGTCAAAGAGCTAGCAAAAGAGCAGAAGATAGCGGAGGAGTCCGGCGAGAAGACCCCCAAGACAGAAGACCACCGGAGCTGTCTAATAAATTATTTTAAAAACTTGTGTTGTTTTTTTATTTACACTTTTTTTCACCAGGTGAATGGGTAGGGGTAACATGTACCCCATACTCATTCACATAGGGTGGGGGGGGCGGTATCTGGGGGCCCCCTTATTAAAGTGGGCTCCTGGATTCCGATAAGCCCCCCGCCCACAGACCCTGACAACCAACGACCAGGGTTGGCCCTTGTCCTCATTAACATGGGGACAAGGTGCTTTGGGGTGGGGAGTCATAGGGCACCCCTTCCCCAAAGCACCCATGTTGAGGGCACGCGGCCTGGTACGGCTCGGGGGGGGGAGCGCTCACTCATCCCCACCCCCTTTCCTGACCGGCCAGGCCTGATATTGACTTGGGAGGGACTCCCACGCCATTTTTTTCGGCATAGGGCCTCCCCTTTAAGTCCATACCAGGTAACGGGGCTAGCGAGGCAGCAACATTGACTTCCTGCGCTAGTCCCGGCTACCTGGAGCTGCTTTCAAAATGAACGGACTTTACTCCGTGTGTGGACAAGTCCGTTCATTTCAAATTTCAAAAGTCCGGTCGTGTGTGGGCAGATCCGATCGTTTGGAAAGTCCAGCGGACCTCGGCTGCAAAGTCTGGCGGTTTGTCCGCCGTCCGATCGTGTGTACGTGGCATTGGAAAACCTGAAGGTGGTGCTTGGTTTTTGGGGTCCTGTAACTGGCCAGACTCCCAAAAAGTCTCATGCAGGTTTCCCTGTACTCAGGAGAAGCAGCAAAATGTATTTTGGGGTGTAATTTCACATATGCCCATGGCATGTTTGAGCAATATATAATTTAATGACAACATTGTGCAAAAAAAAAAAAAAGTTTGTAATTTTCCTGAAACTCGTGGCAAAATCAAAAATATTCCATTGACTCAATCTGCCTATGAGCAAATATCTTGGGGTGTCTACTTTCCAAAAAGGGGTCATTTGGGGGGTTGAACTGTTCAAGCTTTTTATGCACAATACTTAGAAGCTTATGTCACACATCACCCACTCTTCTATCCACTTCTAAAGCCCTTTCTGACACTTTTTGTTTATATGAAAAATTATTATTTTTTTTTGCTAGAAAATTACTTTGAACCCCCAAACATTATATATTTTTTTAAAGCAAAGGCCCTACAGATAAAAATGGTGGGTGTTGGAATTTTTGTTTTTCACACAGTATTTGCGCAGCTTTTTTTCAAACGCAATTCTTTTGGGAAAAAACACTTTTTTAAATTGTAATGCAATAAAACACACTATATTTTATATGAAATAAAAAAAGATGATCTTATGGCAAGTACACGGATACCAAACACTACATGCTTTAACCACCTGCCTACTGGGCACTTACACCCCCTTCCTGCCCAAGCCATTTTTCAGCTTTCAGCGCTGTCGCACTTTGAATGACAATTGCGTGGTCGTGCTACACTGTACCCAAACAATTTATTTATTATTTTCTTCGCACAAATAGAGCTTTCTTTTGGTGGTATTTAATCACTGCTGGGTTTTTTATTTTTTACAAAAAAAGACCAAAAATGTTGAAAAAAAAGACTTGAAAAAAGACTTTCATTTTGTAACTAAGTAATTTTTCACCTTCACTGATGTGCGCTGATGAGGTGGCAATGATGGGCACTGATAGGCTGAACTGGTGGGCATTAATGAGGTGGGGCTTATAGGCACTGATGAGGCAGCACTTATGGGCGCTCATTAGGTGGCACTGATGAGGAGGCACTAATATGCCGCACTTATGGGCACTGATAGGTGGCACTGATGAGTACTGATAGGCGACACTGATGGGCACTTTTAAGTGGCACTGATGGGCACTAATAGGGGGCACTGGTGGGCACTGATAAGCGGCACTTGTGGGCACTGATAGGTGGCATGGATAGGCGGTACTGATGGGCACTGATGGGCATTGATGGGTGGCACTGATGGGTGGCACTGATGGCCATTACTGATGGGTATTGATGGACATTGATTGGAAGCACTGATAGGCTGCACTGATTGCCAACACTGACTGGCATTGCAAATGGGCACTGTTTGGTGGCACTTGTGGGCAGTGGTGGGCACTGATTGTTGCCACTGGTGGGCACTGATAGCTGCCATTGGTGGGCAATGGTGGGCACTGATTTGTGACACTGTTGATCAGTGCCCTGATTACATTCCCCTGCGTGGAGATGTGCCACTGATTGGCTCTCCTCGCCACACACTCTGTCAGTGTGAGGCAAGGAGAGCCAATTACTGGCATCTCCGTGTTAACATGTGACTGGCTGTGATTGGATACAGCCGGGCACATGGTTAAAGAGGCACGGACGTGGGTCTTTACAGAATTCGGGGTCGCGCCCTGTCCTAGCAGGTGCGCAAGAGTGGCCCTTCTGGGGCGCCATCATATGACGTTGTCCCAGAATGAGAGCCACACTGCCCCGTCATCATTTAACGGTGGGCAGCAAGCAGTTAAAATTGCACACTAATTTGCAGCGGGGACATATTACATACATTTTTAAAAGCCTTTAAAATCCTTTACAGGTTACCACTTTAGATTTACAGATGAGGTCTACTGCTAAAATTACTTCTCTCAATCTGACCTTTGTGGTGTTACCTCACATGCATGATGCAATTGCTGTTTAAATATGACACCAGCTGGTTTCTAACAGTATTGCTTAATATAGTTCATTAAAAACAGCTAATTGGTTTGCTCGGGGGGCGTGACCGGATGTCAGGGTGAGAGGTCGCGGCGGGCTCAGACCTACCGCTCGCTCCAGAGACTAATGCTGCCAAGGTAGTGTGGAGGAGGAGGAGGGAAGGAGAAGCCGAGCGTTGAGGAGCCGAAACGAGGGGACGCTGTGAAGCTGTGACACCACGAAAGCGAGAGTAACGGTACACTCGGTTGACCGAACGGCGTAACAGTGGAGATATGTGGAGGTCGCCATAGGAAGCTCTCCCATAGAGGAACATCGATCCCCACGTAAGAAACCCTGTGAGAGAGGGACTCAAAGCGAAGGGAGGGATTGAGCGATACCCCCCCCCCCCCCCCCCCCCCCCGGTGGAAGAGACGTAAGACCCGAAGGTATGACTAGGAAAAGGGGGGTGGAGGAGGCGACCACACATAATGGATCACAAACATTACGTAGTTCCAAAGATAAGGCTGGCCACTCGACCGGGCTGACAGGCGTTGCTGCTGCTGCCGCCGCTTCTAAACTGGAGCGATATGCCCATACGCCTAATCAGACCCCAAACCAAACACCTAAAAAGAACGTGCAAGTCGGAGAGGGGCGACCGCAGAGTACTGCAGCCGTGCAAACGGTCGGAAGGAAAAGCCAGGGCTTGACGACCGAAATAGAGCCGACAAGTTTAAACAAAGCAATATGTGTGGCAGTCCGGTCGGACACTACGGGTGTAATGGGTGGAATATCGGAAGCACAAGCGTCCGTGAGTAATCTCTCCTTGGAGAGGGGGACCGGACGAGACACTGAGATAAGTATAGAAGGAGAAATTTGGGCAAAAGGTAAAGAACCATCACTAAAAGAAATTCTTTCTGCGGTGAATACATGTAAATTATCATTGGATGATGTATCAGACCAATTAAAGCAGATAAGAGAAGATGGGATAAATCTTAAAAATGAAGTACAGAAAACTGCGGCCCGTATATCAGATATGGAGGAGAGAGTCAGCCAGGTGGAGGATGAAGTACTCCCGTTGAAACAGGAGATGCAAATGATGAAGGGCCAGTTAAATTTGTGTATGGTTAAAATGGACAATATGGAAAATATTATACGCAGGAAAAATAGCAGAGTTTTAGGTGTCCCGGAGAAAAGTGAAGGCAGTAATCTTGCTGAATTTATGGAAATATGGATAAAGGATAAAGTAGGGAGTGAGAAGCTATCAAGATTTTTTGCAATTGAAAGGGCGTATAGAATTCCGTTTAGGATGGTGGAAGGAAGAAGTCATCCTAGACCTATAATCATCCAATTGCTGTCCTATAGAGATAAAGTTGTTATCCTTCAAAGAGCAAGAGAACTGCGTAACCTTGAATATAATGGGACAAAGATTTCATTGTATCCGGATTTTTCCCCAGAGCTGCAAGGACAGAGAGCCAAGTTCATAGAGTGCAAAAAGAAATTGCAGAGTCTTAAAGTGAACTATGCATTGCTTTATCCGGCAAAGTTGAGGGTATCAGCATTTGGGGAAAACACATTTTTTAATAGTCCAGAAGAAGTTAAGTCGTGGTTGGAGGAAAATGAATGTCTGCTGCAACAGAGGGGAATGCTGTAATATGAAAACAGAAAGAAAATGGACATTTTATTTATTTTCCCTTTTTTTTTTTTTTTTTTCTCTTTTTTTTTTTTCCTGGACTAAGAGGGAATGCCCCCATATTGCTCTGTTTGTCTCCCTCCCTCTCTTCTTCCCCCCTTCCCCCCTTTTTTTTTTTTTTTTCTCTCTCTTGGCAGTAATTTGGACTATTTTTTGTTATAGAAATAAGAGTTATGGGAGTGGGTGGGTAGGGTGAGTAGGTGGGGAGGATATATCACCCTGGGAGGTAAAAACGGTCATGTTGGAAGCCCCTTAGAAGGGCCCCAAGTGGGGCATGGGAGGGTTGGGGAGGGGAAAGAAAAAAGGGATGGGGAGTATGAATGGATGAATGATAACGAGAGAAAGGAGGTTGAAAGGATAGGAAAGGATATAGGTAGGCATGGTAAAGGATTATTAATTGCACAAAAAAAAATATATTTAAGTATAAAGTTGATGGGTGAAATTGCATTTGAATACGGTGGTCAGGAAAAAGGGCACAAGAAAATGAAACTAAGAGAGGCACAAGGAAATAATATTGCTTAATTTATATAAAATGTGTGTATAATGTGCATAAGAAATATGGTAAATATGAGATACAAAATATGTGTGGGATTAAAATCTTGGAGCACTGGGAAAAAAGAAATAAGCGAGGGGGAGAGCACGTGTGAAAACACAGAGAAAGCACGTAGAATGGAGAATAAAAGTATGATATTGTGATTTAGGTTTTAAATATGGGAGTAAGTAGTAAGGTAGGGAACTTCACTAAAAAGGTTAAAATTTGTTCTTGGAATATACGGGGGGTGAAGGAACAGCTGAAGAGACGTGCGTTATTTTCCATGGGGAATATGGGTAATTATGGGATGCTCTGTTTGCAGGAGACCCACCTGGACCGTGATACAATCAGTGTGCTAAGACACAGAAAATATAGGATACAATATCACTCTACATACACTTCCTACTCAAGGGGAGTGAGTGTCTTAATAGATCCTGGGTCGGGCCTAACCTGCAGGCAGAGCATCGTAGATGTTAAAGGGAGATATGTGTTCCTTTTTTGTGGTATAGAAGATAGAGTATGTGTGATTGCAACTGTGTATATCCCACCACCATTTAATGCAGAAATATTACATGAACTGCTGAAGTTTATAAAGGATAAGCCCGGAATCCCAGTCATAATAGCAGGGGACTTCAATATGATAATGGATCAAAAAATAGATAGGTTCCCACAGAAGGTCGGTAGTAGGGAGGGACCTAATGGGTTGTTATTTCAATTCTGTGAAGAAACGGGTTTTGTGGATATATGGAGAAGGTGGAACCCCTTAAAAAAACAGTATTCTTGTCACTCTAAGACGTACTCCACCTTGTCCAGGATCGATATGGTGCTGTGTAATGAAGAGGCGCTGGGGATGGTGGAGAAAGTGGAGTACGAGCCAAGGGGAATTTCGGACCATTCACCGGTAATGTTTTTAATGACAATAGGGAGAGGATGTAGTAGAAGGGAATGGAAGATAAACCCATTTTGGTTAGAACTAATGGATAACATGGAGGGGGTAAAAGAAAATCTAAAAGAATTTTTGAGCATAAATGTGGGATCTACGTCCCTGGGAATAATGTGGGATACTTTGAAAGCCTTCTTAAGGGGGGAACTAATAAAAAAGATATCGCAGATTAAGAAGAATGGGGTAGCAAAGGAAATAGAAGCAAAAGAAAGGATAAGGAAGTCAGAAGAGAGGTATATAAGGGCCCCCTCAGAAGAAAGTTCCAAGGAATGGGAGAAAAATCAGGTAGAATATAAAAGACTTATATGGGAGAAAGAAGAGAAGAAAAGGCAGTTCCAGAGGCAGTCCTTCTTTGGCGAAGGGGAACAAGTGGGGAGGGTATTGTCAATGATTGCTAAATCAAATAGTTCGTCCCCAATAATACCGGCGATATTGGACAGGGAGGGAGGTATGAGGAAGTCAACACCTGAAATAGTGGAAGAGTTTAGAAAATATTATGAGGAACTATATAAAGTTTCAAACTCTGAAGTAGAGGGGGAGATGCAGGAATTTTTTGGGAAAATAACATTACCCAGGCTGTCGGAGGAAGATAGGGAGGGTTTGGAAGCACCATTGACCCTGGAGGAGCTGCAAAAAGTAACAGCAGAAATGACAAATCAGAAAGCACCAGGTCCGGATGGACTGCCGATAGAGATTTATAAAAAATTTGGGGAGATACTTTTACCGGCTCTCCTACAGGTGTTCAATGGCGCTTTTGAAGCGGGACAGCTGCCGCAATCAATGATGGAGGCCACAGTGGTGGTCCTAGCAAAAGAAGGGAAAAACCAATTGGAGACCGCATCATATAGACCTATATCGTTACTGTGTTCAGATGTTAAAATTTTGGCAAAAGTACTTGCAACAAGGGTAAAAAACATAATACCAAAACTAATACATCAGGACCAAACTGGGTTTATCCCAGGGCGGTCCACAAATATGAATGTGAGACGCACCTATTTAAACATTCAGATTCCTTCAGAAAACAAAGGGAATAGAGCAGTTATGTCCTTAGATGCAAAAAAAGCCTTCGATAGTGTGGAGTGGCATTATTTGAGGAGGGTGTTGGCGGAATTTAAATTTGGTCCGAGATTTATGCAATGGATAAGAGTACTGTATACAGGCCCTAGGGCGAAAGTGAGAATAAATGGGGAATGTTCAGAGGGGTTCCATTTGGAGAGGGGGACAAGACAGGGGTGCCCTTTGTCGCCCCTGCTTTTCGCCCTCTCGATGGAGCCTCTGGCTATAGCCTTGAGAGAGGCGAAGGATATCCGGGGGTTCAAAAGAGGGAACGAGGAGGAAAAGGTTGCCTTGTATGCAGACGATGTATTGCTGTTATTAGGGGACACGGGGCCCTCATTGGTGGCGGCAATGACCCTGATAAAAGAATTTGGGTATTTCTCTGGACTTGAAATTAACTGAGAAAAATCTGCCCTCCTACCAGTGGATCCCCTCGATACCCCACTGCCAGTACAGGTATCCCAAATAGAAACAGTTAAACAAATGAAGTACTTGGGAGTGAATATGACGGCAGACCCAAGGCAGTATATAGCAGGGAATTTAGTTCCACTTATGTCAAAATTAAAACGTAAAATTAGAATATGGAAGAACCTCCCCTTGTCAGTAGCCGGTAGGTGCAACTTAATTAAGATGGTGTGGATGCCTCAAATATTATATGTTATACAAAACTCACCGGTTTGGATTCCAAAATATTGGTTTAAAAAAATGGAAAGTTTGTTTAGAGAGGTAATATGGAAGAACAGCGTGGCAAGAATTAGCTTACAAGTACTACAGAGACCAAGGGAAAAGGGTGGGATGGCACTACCTAATATGAGATACTACTTTCTGGCTGCCCAATTACAGTATATGAGGGGAGGTAACCTGGTGGCAGTGACAGGAAGGGGGGGTGGACCCCTGGGGAGGGATACTCCACATAATACGGTCGCGGAAGCCGTGGAAGCCGACTCATTTAGGACTAGCTGCCCCACAGTCCAACTGATGGTAAAGTGTTGGGAGGAGGTAAAAGTAATATTGGGGTATAGAGGATATACAGAATTCTCACCAATATGGGAAAATAAAAATTTAGAGGAAATTAAGAAAATGGGGAGATTAGTAGAATGGGATCGGAGCGGCATACACTACTTAGTACAACTATATAAGGACGGGAGACTGAAAACATTTCAGGAACTAAGGGATGAATATGGGTTACCGGCTTATTACCTCCTTAATTATATACAAATTAAACATGCGTTAGAGGCACAATTTAGAAACAGGAAGTTGGAATGGAGTAAGATGCCTGCACTCAGGAGAATCATAAGCTATAATATATCGAAAGGAGGTATTTCCGAGATCTATAGGTATCTAAAGGGAACAGAACAAGAAGGGGTAATAGAGGAGGAAAAAAAGGCAAAATGGGAAAGAGAGGTGGGCCCAATATCGGTAGAACAGTGGTAAAAGGTTCTGGCATTGGGGGCGAAAGTTTCCTTATCTCCATCAAATAGTATATCTCAAATGTATTTAATCCATAGGGTATATTACACGCCTCTTAAATTGTTTAGATTTGGGTGTAGACAGGATGCAGAATGCCAAAGGTGTGGGGACCGAAGAGGAGATTTAATACATATGATTTGGCGATGCCCAAAATTATATAGATATTGGGTAGGAATAATAGGGGAAATTAATAAAGTGTTTGGGTTATCATTGGAAGTAGAAGCTAAAACCTGTATAATGGGATTGATAGAAGAAGAGGAGGTACGAAGGGATATCCACACAGCGGTTATTAGATGCCTTTTTCAGGGGAGGAAATTAATTGCGTGTAAATGGCAGAGGAGGGAAGCGCCTACAGTAAAGGAATGGATGGAAAGGGTGAAAGATAACATAAAAAAGGAGGAATACATATATAGGAAAAGAGGTAATTATGGGAAGTTTACTAAAATATGGGGAAAGTGGGGCGAGCAATGAGAAAGGGTGAGTAAGTTGTAAGAGTGATGGATGAAGGAGGGAATGAATGAGAGGTGGGAAGGGGGATGGGAGAAGGGAATGAGTAATTTGTTTAAGTTCGATGTTATTTAAAAATTTTCTTTTGTATAAATTGTGAATGGAATATTATTGGCGGAGGGAATGGGAGGGGGAGGGGGTTGATGGGGGGAGGGAGGATGGGAGGGGGGGATAAGGGAAATTTGTCTGTAAGGGGAATTATTGTATGTGATTACTTTGTGGCAATATTTGTAAATTTGAATATAAAGCAAATAAAATAAAAAAGTTTAAAGTTTATAAAAAAAAAATATGACACCAGACCGACGCTTGCGTTCGCCTGCGTGAGCACGGGGGGACAGGGGTGCTTTTTTTTTTAAACTGCTCCTTTAATTTTTTTAATTTTTTTTATAATTTTTATTGCTATTTCAGGGAATGTAAATATTCCCTATGATAGCTATGGGTAGTGACAGGTACTCTTTTTGAACAAATTGAGGTCTATTAGACTCTAGTTCTAGTGCTTTCCCAATTTCCCAATGGTTCTGTTTATATCTGGCAAAACCTCAGTCATGAAATGCTTGTAGCTTCTGGTTTCTTAAGCCATAGAGATGATTGGAGCCATTCTGGTCTCCAATCAGCTCTATGGTCAGCTGACGGAACCACTGGCTGCATTATCGGGTTCCCTATTGGGACAGGAGAGCCTGAGAAAACCATGAAAAACGGTGGGAGGGGGAGACGTTGCAAAATGCCCCTTGTTGGGCATATATTGTAATGTTCTTTTTTTCATGCAGCCTGTGGGCTGAACGAAAAAAAGAGATTGATTGGTGGGTATGTCCACCATTAGTATACCGCCCTTACTCACTTGTAAAGATAGGCATACATGCACCTTTTTCTTTTTTTTTTTTTAACTTAATTTTTTAACGCAATCTGTACCTAAAAAATATATGCCGAAGCATGGGGGCAATCTGCCCCTAATGTTAGGCGCAAACCACTCCTCCACCCCTGCCTCCATGCTTCAGCATATATATATAAGTCGCCGCGTGCCCGGTCAGCGCCATTGTGAGCGGAGGACTCGACGAGGCAACATATGAAGAAGAAGAAGAAGAAGAGAAGAACAGAACAGAAGGCGGCGGCAACAGAAGACCGTGCCACCGCCTGTAAAAGAGCTATAAGAAGGCGCGGTGGCCCGGCAGAAGAACCGAAGAGGGGGGACAAGACCCCCGAAGTCGGAAGGAGAGGGCGGCGGCGAGGAAGAAAGTCGGACTCCTCCGCTAGTAAAAGAGCTACAAGAAGATAGCGGAGGAGTCCGGCGAGAAGACCCCCGAAAGAAGGAAGACCCCTGGAGCTGTGCAATAAACTATTTTATCTTGCCATAGTATTACTGGGGCGGCTGGTCTGGAACTGGTTAAAAAGGATTGGAGGGCTAGCCCAATGGCAATGAAAGTTGATGGTAGAACTAAAGAAGATTTTATAGTGCATGGTCAGCCTAATGGCTGCAGGGTACCGTGTAACCACAACTCAATTTCGATCTCCCCTGAGCCCTCAGAACTCTGGGGAAAAAGGGCATGTAGCAAGTATAAAGTAAGTGTTATCCCAATTTGGCTGCAAAAGTAGAAATACACTTTAAGTTTTTACTTAGCATCTTCCAAACTAATTAAACTCATTGCACTTTCCTGAGCCCATGCCATTGATTAATGAGCTCAGATATAACTTAAGGTTGCCATGCAAAGGGAAATGTAATAATACAAAAAACTAATAATCTGGAGGCTTCTATATAGGGAAAACGAAGCGTCCCTTTTTCAAGTGCATCCAAGATCATATCAAACCCATATACATACCCATACCCATGAGAGGGGGCATTGCATTTCATAGTGGTCTATATAGCCAATTAACTATTTCTCTTTCTCCTTCTTCTTATTTGTCTTTTGTTTTTGTTTTTTGTTTTTCTCTTTTCTTTCCTTTTCTTTTCTTTTCCTTCTTTTTCTTTATTCTTTTCTCTTTCTTTTCTCTCTTCTTTTTTATTATTAGTTTTTTGCTTATGCTGATAGTTATGGTATTCTCAGTATATGTTTTTCGTATTTGTAACAGTTTTTCCCTCCTTTTTTGTATCTATTATGTTTATTACATATAATATTTACTATTGATATTTTGCTTATTAACCACCTCAATACAGTGCAGTTACACCCCCTTCCTGACCAGACCAATTTTCAGCTTTCAGCGCTCTCAGAGTTTGAATGACAATTACTCAGTCATGTAACACTGTACCCATATGAAACTTGCGTCCTTTTTTCCACACA
This sequence comes from Lithobates pipiens, assembly GCF_037356315.1. Taxonomy (NCBI): domain Eukaryota; kingdom Metazoa; phylum Chordata; class Amphibia; order Anura; family Ranidae; genus Lithobates; species Lithobates pipiens. Next base: position 161,114,352 of record NW_027507789.1, read on the forward strand.
AATAGAGCTTTCTTTTAGTGGTATTTAATCACTAGTGAGTTTTTTATTTTTTGTGCTATAAATAAAATAAAACGTACATTTTGTGAAAAAAATGCCTTTTTCTTTGTTTTTGACCATAAATTTTTGCTAATTAGTAATTTTTCTTCATACATTTTGGCCAAAATTTATACTGCTACATATCTTTGGTAAAAAAAAAACACATTAGTATATATTATTTGGTCTTTGTGAAAGTTATAGAGTCTACAAACTATGGTGCCAATCGCTGAAAATTGATCACTTCTGATCAGGCCTTCAGTACATCAGGTGAGTCTCATTTCTTGAGACACTAACAAGTCAGGAAAGTACAAATACCCCCCAAATGACCCCTTTTTACAAAGTAGACATTCCAAGGTATTAAGTAAGTAGCATGATGAGTTTTTTTAAGTTGTAATTTTTTCCCACAATTCTTTGCAAAATGAAGATTTTTTTTTATTATTTTTTTTTTTTACAAAATTGTCATATTATCAGGTTATTTCTCACACACAACATATGCATACAACAAATTACACCCCAAAATACATTCTGCTACTCTTCCCGAGTACGGCGATACCACATGTGTGAGACTTTTATACAGCCTGGCCAAATACAGAGCACCAACATTGAAGTAGTACCTTCAGACGTTCTACGAGCAAAAATGACGCATCTCATTTCTCAACCACCTATTACAATTTTGAAGGCCCTGGAGTACCAGGACAATGGAATTGCCCATAAAATGACCCTATTTTGGAAAGCAAACACCCCAACGTATAATCTGTGAGGCATAATGAGTCTTTTTAATGGTTAATTTTTTTCCAGAAGTTTTTGGAATATGTGGAAAAAAATTAAAACGTATTTTTTTTTACACAAAATTGTCAATTTATGAGATATTTCTAACACATAGCATGTATATAGCAAAAATTACAACCCAAAACACATTCTGCTACTCCTCCCGAGTATGGCGATACCACATGTGTAGGACTTTTACACAGCCTGGCCACATAGAGAGGCCGAACATTGAAGTAGTACGTTCAGGCGTTCTAGGAGCATAAATGACACATCTCATTTCATTCCTACCTATCACACTTTTGAAGGTCCTGGACCACCAGGACAGTGAAATTACCCACAAGATGACCCCATTTTGGAAAGCAAACACCCCAACGTATATTCTATGAGACATGGGCTGCAAATAGGTACTCGGGTACTCTTATGGGCTGGAGATAGGTACTCTGGTACTCTGATGGCCTGGTGACAGGTACTCGGGTACTCTGATGGCCTGCTGACAGGTACTCGGGTACTCTGATGGCCTGGTGACAGGTACTCGGGTACACTGATGGCCTGGTGACAGGTACTCGGGTACTCTGATGGCCTGGTGACAAGTACTCGGGTACTCTGATGGCCTGGTGACAAGTACTCGGGTACTCTGATGACCTGGTGACAGGTACTCGGGTACTCTGATGGCCTGGTGACAGGTACTGGGGTACTCTGATGGCCTGGTGACAGGTACTCGGGTACTCTGATGGCCTGGTGACAGGTACTCTGATGGCTTGGTGACTGGTATTTGGGTACTCTGAAGGGCAGTGACAGGTACTCATATGGACTGTGACAGGTACTCGGGTACTGAGATGAACTGTGACAGGTACTCGGGTACTCAGATGAACTGTGACAGGTACTCAGATGAACTGTGACAGGTACTCGGGTACTCAGATGAACTGTGACAGGTACTCGGGTACTCAGATGGCCTGGTGACAGGTACTCGGGTACTCAGATGGCCTGGTGACAGGTACTGCGGTACTCTGATGGCCTGGTGACAGGTACTGGAGTACTCTGATGGCCTGGTGACAGGTACTCTGATGGCTTGGTGACTGGTATTTGGGTACTCTGAAGGGCAGTGACAGGTACTCGGGTACTGAGATGAACTGTGACAGGTACTCAGATGAACTGTGACAGGTACTCGGGTACTCAGATGAACTGTGACAGGTACTCGGGTACTCAGATGGGCTGTGACAGGTACTCGGGTACTCAGATGGGCTGTGACAGGTACTCGGGTACTCTGATGGGCTGTGACAGGTACTCGGGTACTTTGATGGGCTGTTACAGCTACTCGGGTACTCTGATGGGCTGTGACAGCTACTCGGGTACTTTGATGGGCTGTGACAGCTACTCGGGTACTTTGATGGGCTGTGACAGCTACTCGGGTACTTTGATGGGCTGTGACAGCTACTCGGGTACTTTGATGGGCTGTGACAGGTACTCGGGTACACTGTTGAACCGTGACAGATACTGGGGTACCCTGATGGACTGTGACAGGTACTCGGGTACCCTGATGGACTGTGACAGGTACTCGGGTACCCTGATGGACTGTGACAGGTACTCGGGTACTCTGATGGGCCGTGACAGGTACTCGGGTATTCTGATGTGCCTGACAGGTACTCGGGTACTCTGATGGGCCGTGACAGGTACTCGGGTACTCTGATGTGACGTGACAGGTACTCGGGTACTCTGATGGGCCGGGACAGGTACTCGGGTACTCTGATGGGCCGGGACAGGTACTCGGGTACTCTGATGTGACGTGACAGGTACTCGGGTACTCTGATGGGCCGGGACAGGTACTCGGGTACTCTGATGGGCCGGGACAGGTACTCGGGTACTCTGATGGGCCGGGATAGGTACTCGGGTACTCTGATGGGCCGGGACAGGTACTCGGGTACTCTGATGGGCTGGGACAGGTACTCAAATACTCTGATGGACTGTGACAGGTACTCTGATGGACTGTTATTGACAGGTACTATGAGGGGTGGTGACAGGTCCTCTTTATTGGGGGGGCAATCAGTGTGATTGGTGTACACTGAGCGGTAACGGGATGTTACCGCAATCTCCTCCTCACACACGATCGGTGTGTGAGGAGGAGAACAACCCGGTAACATCTCGTTACCGCGGTTTGTTTACATTTTAGTGATTGGCTGTGAAACGATCACAGCCGATCACGTGGGTAAACAGCCGGCCAATGGCTGTTTACCAGCGTCGGTGACGAGCAGTGTTCCCGGGGCACACGCCGCCACCGACGTGCACGCGCAGCGCGCTCGCGATCGCGCGCATGCGCCGTGTACAGCCGGGGAGTGACCATCTGTGATCGGCCGTGACTTCATCACGGCCGATCACGTGGTAAACAGCCATAACCAATGGCTGTTCACCCCCTTCGGTGGCGAGCGGTGTCTCCGTGACACGCCGCCACCGAATAAACAGGGATGCGCGCGCACGATCGCACGCATTCCCTGTTTAAACGGGAGGCCGTCATATGACGGCCTCCCGCCACAATAGGTGCGCCGGTCAGCAACTAGTTAAATATATATCTTTGTTTAATAAGTGTTTATTTTTATTATTTTATGCTCTAGCTCATTTGCATTTTTCACCATGATTTGTGGGTTACCGTTATGTGGTTACCAGTCCCACTGGGTTTTTCAGGAGTATTCCATCTCTTGCCTTCATGGGAATCCTGATTTGTGGAATCTCCTGGGGTGGTAGGCACGCTCTGGGACCGTATGGATGCCCAGATCGCTGAGGGGGTTTGTCTCCCAATTGCCGCCCGTTCTGCACCTCTGTGCTGCCTCTGTCTCTTTTCCCCTATGATGTTTTCATAACATGGTGTTCATCTAGTTCTGAACACTCCAGACTCTTTGCTTATGGTGTTTGCCCCTTTCTTTCTCTTAACCAATGGGCCATCTGGATTGACTTGAGGGATGGGCGGCGATGCGGTGCGATGACTGGTTTTGTCCACCCTTCCTGTCCGTGCCGATGACCGCATCCCCTTCCCTTGTGTTTATCGCTCGGCCCCTTGGTTGTTGTAGTTTTGCAAGCATTCCAGAGGTCAGGTGCATACACGTTGGCGCCATCACATCCGCATTCGGCCGGTGACGTCAGGTGCCACAAATGCTGGCACATTTAAGCCAGCATCTCAGGCATTACAACAGCCAGAGACTGAAGGCGGCCTGTAGGTTAGACCTGTTTGCTTTCCAGGTAAGAAGTGCCATTACTCTATATGCAATTCTTTCATGCCGTGTACACACAATCAGACTATCCGGCGGACTTGGACAATAGGTGATGTCACATGGTAACCCCACCCCTTATGATGTCACAGGCCCAGCATCCCCTGGGCCTGTGACATCATGAGGGGCGGAGTCACCATGTGACATCACACAGTGACCCGCCCCTTTATGCCTATATAAGTCGCCTCGCATGCGTCCCTGGCATTGTGGCCAGAGAGAGCGTTGTGTCAACTTTGGAAGAACAGAAGAAGAAGGAAGAAGAAAGAAGAAGGCGGCGACATCGACAAGACCAGGCCAACATGTAATAGCGTGTGTTTACTTTAGTCCAAAGCACAGAGTGTAATTTCTCTCTGCTGTCTCCTTTGTCTGCTATCTACTACTGTCTGTATGTGGGCAGATTGTCAACATCAGACAATCTCAGGTGACAGCCCTCTCCAGTACACAGCAGGTAGTTGACAGCCTCAGCTGTCCAATCTTCCCTTTAACAATTTGTACAGGGGTGTGCCCATTCCTTCAACCCCCTGCCTCCCGGAGCTGAGAAAAAGCCTTTGATCAGTGTGTTTTGAGAGGCTATAGAGAAGAGAGGGTTGCAGATAAACAGGTACAATGTATGCAATTATAGCATTAAATCTTAAAAAAAAATTGTTAGAAATAATTAAGCAGTGAAAGATGGTGTTCTAACAAATTTAGATTATTTTCATTTGAAAATCATACTTATTTACTTATTAAAGGATTATAACATTCACAAAACAACAAAGGCATTACACAACATCTCTGCAGTATGCTACTAAAATGTAATTGCTTCTAAAAATGTGGAATTTGAGAGGAGAAAAAAAAACAGGATATAATTGTGATGTATGAGAGGTTCTTAAGGGGCCTCAGTTGAAACGTTTCAATATAAGTCACACAATCTCCTATTCTAGTGCATCCAATTCCTTCCCCCTCCTATTTCAGCAGTTTTCTCTTACCCAGCAAGTTAAAAAGGCTGGGAATGAGTAAGTAAAATTCTTTCTGTGCCAAGTCAAGTCTGGAAGCTCACAGTTCTGCACTGGAGCTGGTTTACTACGACTAAACATGAATGTGAAAGTTGTTACAGCAATTTTGATTCTTGCCGTTCTAACAATTTTAGCTTTGGTGCTGGTCATTTTGTTTGATCCAAAACCAAAATCCTGCAGTTTGACAAATGAAAAAGTTTCCCTCCTAAAGCACCATGATAAGAGTTTGGTCTTTGCGGATCTCACACCTGAAGAATATGATGCAGTGGTAAGCTATTTAAAGAAAAATCTCCACGCAAATCTGGTGGACATCTCCACGGCTGAACCTGATTCTAATTGTATATATTCCGTGGAACTTGTACCACCAACAAAACAAGATGCCTTACTGTATTTGGATAAGGGAGGACCCAAACCCAGAAGAGAAGCATTGGTCGTAGTTTATTTTGGAAGCCATCAGGAACCAGAAATTAAAGAATATGTAGTGGGACCCCTTCCAAAACCAACGGACTATAGTGATATTACTGCCAAAAAATACAAAGGCAAACTACCTTATTATCGTAGACCTGCAATTGGCAATGAGTACATACAGATAAGAAAGCATGTACATTCCAAGGAGTTTCCCAAGGCAAAAAGTTTCCTCAAAGAAGTGTTTGGCCATAATGAGTCTGATAATGAATATTTCACTGCTTTAACCAGTGCTCCAAGAGGATTACAATCTGGAGACCGGAGCACCTGGTTTTCTATTTTCTATAACACACGGGGCAGTGGATATTTCCTACACCCAATTGGATTAGAACTACTCTTTAACCACAAACACCTTGATGTAAAGAAATGGACAGTGGATAAAGTATTTTACAATGGTCAGTATTTTGACACATTTTCTGAATTAGAGGAGCAGTATAAAAGAGGGAGTTTAAAGACAGTTAAGATGCAAAAGCCACAACTTAAAGATGACATTGCTTCACTGAAGCCTCAAAAACGTGTGCTATCTGATATGCCCATGCAATATGAACCACAAGGTGCCCGCTACAGTGTCAGAAATAATCAGGTGTTATTCCAACACTGGAGTTTTGCATTTGGGGTTAATGTAAACACAGGACTCAGACTATATGATATTAAATTCAAGGGTGACAGAATTGTCTATGAGCTTGGTCTCCAAGAAGCAATTAGTATTTATGGTTCCAATGCCCCAACTGGGATGTCAACAAGGTATATGGATGGACACTTTGGCATTGGACGTTCTGTCTACCAACTGGTTCGTGGCGTTGACTGTCCTTACTTTGCTACTTATATAGACACTCATTACTTGCTTGATTCAGATACATCAGTCCTAAACAAAGGCTCCATCTGTGTCTTTGAGCTCAACTCTGGCATTCCTCTAAGACGTCACTTCTCAAGTTTAGGTTCTAATTTTTATGGTGGTTTGGTCAACACTGTTCTTGTCATAAGAACTATTGCCACACTGGGCAACTATGACTATGTGTTTGATTATATCTTCTATCAAAATGGGGCTATAGAATCAAAAGTTCATGCAACAGGATATATAAGCACATCGTTCTTTATGGAAAATGGTGTTGAACATGGACACAAAGTGGGGCCCCATACACTGGGAACTATTCACACACATTTTATGAATTACAAAGTTGACTTGGATGTTGGAGGTAAGCATGCATCAGTGCAAATCATAATTTAAGTGGTAGAAGCATGTATTTGAGTTGAAGATAATGTTTTAAAGCTGTCATTTAAAAACAATCAATTTTCAAATTCTTAGGAATGTATGTAGGAGAAGGAGTGGGGTGTAAAATTGTGAAATGCAAACATGTATATTGATCATGTTTGGGTTTATAAATTATATTCAGTAAGCAAATAATCGGAAATCAAATTGGGATTGGGATTGGGATGCAGTCCTTTTACTATTACATCTAGTCAGCAGCTAAAGTTTTGAGTCATTCACCACGTGCCGACCGGCTGAAGCCGATATACGTTGGCAAAGTGGCACGGGTGTGCAAAACAACAGAGCCATATGCCGCTGTGACATCCACGGCATTACGGGAGCGTGCCCGCCGGGCCCACGGACTCGATGTCCACCGGGGTCCCATGATCCTGACACGGAGAAGCAGAACGTGGAGATGCCTATGTAAACAAGGCATTTCCCTGTTTTGCCTAGCAAAATGACAGGGGTCTACTGCTCCCAGTGATTAGGAGCAGTGATCTCTGTCATGTTCTAGTGAGCCCATCCCCCCCCCACAGTTAGAACATGCTGAGGGAACACAGGTAACCCCTTGATCGCCCCCTAGTGTTTAACTCCTTCCTTGCCAGTGACATTTACATCAGTGAATCAGTGAATTTTTATAGCGCAGATCGCTGTATAAATGCAAATGGTCCCAAAATAGTGTCAAAAGTGTCCAATCTGTCCACCACAATGTTGCAGTCATGATAAAAACTGCCGCCATTACTAATAAAAGAAAATTATTAATAAAAATGCCATAAATCTATCCACTATTTTGTAGATGTAATAACTTTTGCGCAAACCAATCAATATATGCTTATTGTGATTTTATTACAAAAAATATGTAGAAATATGTAAAATATGTAGAAGAATACATATTGGCCTAAACTGTGAAAGAAATTTGTTTTTTTTAAATATATTTTTATATGATATTTATTATAGAAAAAAGTAAAAACATATTGCTTTTTAATCAAAATTGTCGCTCTTTTTTTTGTTCATAGCGCAAAAAATAAAAACCGCAGAGGTGAACAAATAGCACCAAATGAAAGCTCTATTTGAGGCAAAAAGGGATATCAACTTTGTTTGGGTACAACATCGCACGACCGCACAATTGTCAGTTTTTTGCCATATCGCAAAAAAGGGCTTGGTCAGGAAGGGGGTAAATCCTTCCGGGGCTGAAGTGGTTAAATAAAGACCCTGAGATGTACACAGACCTCCCTGCATAATTGTTATTAGAGTCCCAAGTGACTTGTGAAATGTTTATGTATTTAACAAGTACAAGGGCCATGCTGACTTGCAATAGGAGAGGTAATGGGATAATTAGGAAATATTTGACAGTAAAATAGTTATCTGTAATAATAATGTCTTACAGCTAATTATTAGCAAAGCAAGTAATAGTTGGTGGTTAAACCAGGAAGGCAAATGCATTCAGTAGACTGCACAAAAAAAATATTATATATATATATATATATATATTATATATATATTATTTATTTATTTATATATATATATATATATATATATATATATTGTGGTAGTACGGAATCTCCAATCCTGGGACCGGGTTTTGGGAACAGCCAGCAGTCTGGCTGGATGATTGCACAGGTGGGTCTTGGGCTTAAAACAAAGACAACACCATGGTTCTGGGCTCCACCCTCCCGAGGAGTCCAGGCGTGTAAGGGAGAAGAAGTGTGCATGTCTGCACAGGTCGGTCTGTCAGAGCAGACAGAGGGTCCAAGCTTGTGGGCTGAAAGAGAAGCTGTTAAAGAGTGCTGAGGTACTGGGTGTACAGGAACTCTGTTAAAGAGCCAAGAGGGCTGCAGCAGAAGTCTGAGCAGCAGTGCTGCTAAAGAGAGCCAGGTGGCTTGGTATTTTTGGTTCTACATACATTACTGCTGTGGAAAGCTGAAACCCCTGTGTGGGCAACTATTTTGTTATCTGACTTTTCTTTCTTTAATAAAAGTGGGCCTACGAGCCCTTAAACGACATCTGGTGTGGATCCAGCTCACTGGTAAGCTCTACCTTTAAGCTAAAATAACCCCCAAATATTACAAGTGGTGTTCGAATGTGGGCACAAGATGGTGGAATCCGGGTCCTTGCTCCACAGTAAGTTCAAGTCAGGAACTATTGGCTGTGTGTGAAAGTGCAGCCAGGCAAAAGGCATTCCGTGTTGCAGGTGGTGTACCTGTGAATGAAAAGTCAAATTTTTTTTTCTCTTGCTATGAACTGTGTTTGTGTGTATGAGACAGCACAATCAGTGTGTGCAATGTGCAGGTGAGGAAAGCTTGCATGAAGAGAAAAGCAACTTGCTTTAAAAGAGACACTTTCATTTTCCTGGACTGTTTAAAGTTGTTCTGGAGTCTCTAAGTATGGGGCGGTCAAAGCTCTTAAAAGAAGCCAGGTTTGCTGAAATGAGAGACAGAGCTCTGTGGTTGGAGGGGTTGTTACCGCCTGAACGAGCCCCATACATACCTGATCAGAGTTTATCAAGGAGAAAAATGGCTGGGGTTGTCCCTAGCAACCCTGGTGCAATGAGTGCACAGGTGACTGCTGTTATGGAGAGTCCACCAGCATTTGAATCTGCAGTGGATTGGTGCAAGCGGCATTTAGCAGCACTGAACCAAGCTACAGAGGAAAGGAAGCCAACCCTCAGTGCAAGGGAAAAGCCGCTGGATGTCCATAACTGGAAGAGGGCTGTTGTTGCCCCTGGCAAAGCTGCTGCAGTTAAAACAACAGCTATTGTGAAAGATGTGAATGTGTCACAGCATGAGATGGGATCCAGCAGAGCGAAGCCCATGCGATATGCAAGGAGAGAGGCTGATCAAAGGCTTAGGATGAGAGTGGTTGCCCATAGCAACGCAAAGGAAGCCAATCTGGCTGTCTCTGTACCATGGGCTATGTCTAATAAGGATCGTGGAAAGTGGCTTAAGGAGGAGCCAGTTTATTATGTTGGAGAGAGCCAGCAAAGTTCTGCTGGGAGAGTGCGGTCTCCCATGGCAACCGGAGTGAAATTTATGCCTGAAAGGAGCTGCAGTAGAGGTTTGGTTCAGCGTCCCCACAAAGAGGCCTGTGCATTCCGGCCAGCTGGGAATCGCCAGGAGAGAATCGCTTTTGGAAAAAATCGTCCAGTACCATGCCTGGAATGTGGCCAGCTGGGGCATGGCATGTTTTCTTGCCCTAGGTTGTGGAATACGGCTGGAGATAATGTTGCTGAGAAAGTTTTGTCTGTAGGCCCAGATTCCGGTGAAAATGTTTGCAGTCACCCCTAGCAACAAGAAGTTTCCTGTTGTGCCTGCAGGGGGTGCTAAACGGTGGGAGATGCCTGCTGTGGTTTCATCCCATGGCCACCAGGAGGAGTTGGCCAGTAAAAGTGCAGCAGAGGACTGGTGCATAAGACGACGTACTCAAATGAAGATGGTGACACCAACTACTGCGGTGGGTAAGACGGTCTTTAATGAAATTATGGCTGGAACTGCTGATTTCATGTATAAAAGGACTGGTTACGAGACTGTCCATGACGATGTGAGAGTGACCCCAGTTAGTGGGGCCACTGAATGTGCACTTGAGAATGACTTTTCCCTATATAGTGGGAATGCAAGGGTTAAAATCCAAATAGAACCTGTGTTGATGACTAAAAGTGTTGTGTCTATTGACTATCAGGCTCAAGTTGACCATGGGCTAGGACAGCCTACAAATGCGAAAAATGCTATAAGTGTTACTGTTAATGAAAAGTTTAATGCTGTTGGGAAAACTTTTGCTCTGAAAGAACCTGAGGTTATCAAAAATGGGCCGTTGCCTGTAGCAACTGGTGGTAAGACAGCACAGTTGTCCACAGGAATCTCCAGGGAACTTCATGTGTTGGAGTCAGAGGTTGCCCTGGACAACTGCGATGTCACTCTGGTGGGACAGAATGGAACTGTACCGTGTAATGGTAATGTGTTAGTGCAAGCTGAGAAAGGTGGTGAATATGGTGTATTGCAACCTGTGCTACCACAGTCTGACATGATTTACAATGACTGGTGTTATGAGTCTGCAACTAAGCCAGTCTGTTCTTATGTCTCTCCTTGGGCAGATGGATTGGTGCTGAGGAGTACCGCAGAAGGGAGCGCACATACAACAGATTGGGATAGTTGGAGCAAAAATCTTATCTCCCTGATAGATAAGGCTTTTATGCACAAAGATAAGGTGGACACGGTTTCTGCTGGGCCAGCAAGAGGGGCTGCAGAACAGCCTGTACCTGAGGGCGCGGTGGCTGCTGCAGGGGTTAACCCTGGTGAGCAGGATGAAGCAAATAAGGGCACAGCAGAGACATTGTCCGTGACCCACAAAACTGAGGTTGGCATGGAGTGTCAACGTGATGTCACTGGTAATGTTCTGGAGCAGTTCACTGATGCTGAGCCTGAGAAGTTGTGTATAAGTCCAGCACCTGGCAGCGCTCTGGTGGAGCACCAGGCTGGGTTTACCTCCAGACGGGAGGAGGTTCCGTTAACCTTCGCAACTTTTCAAGTCTCAGCAAGTGGGTCTCTCTGCATCCCCAGTGTCATGAAAATCCCCAGGAAGGACTTAGGTCTGGAGTCAAGGGCCTGGTTTATAACTGAAGCATTAAAAGAGATGCTTGAACTTTGGGATGTACAGCCAATCTATACTAGTGTGTCTCCTCCACAGTCTGATGGGCTGGTACTGCGCAGTACCACTAGGTGGAGCACTGTATGGCAGGCTGTACAGAGCAAAGCAAAACAGGACAGGAATGGTTTATTCCTAAATTTGCTACTTTTGTTAAAAGTTGCCGCTACGTATGCTGCTAGATTAGATCCAGAAGAAATATTTGAGACAGACATTGGAGAAGTTGAAAATAAGCCTAAATTGCCTGTGGTTACACCTCCTAACAGCCAGATGGGAAGCATTTCTGCTGCTATGGTCCAGTGTGGTGCTGGTCAGTTGGTGAAGGGCGTGTATACTGCACCAGTAGAAAAACCACATGAGGTGGAAGGGCCATGTGTGGACCTGAAAGCAGCAGAGATCCTGACCAGGGCTCAAACAAAGGTGGTTAAAGAGACTGGGGTCCCCAGTCCAGTGGTTGGTTTAGGTGAAAAACCTAATAAGGTTCCCGGGACAGGGGAATGGACAAGGAGCATGGTAAAAATTGTATGTGGATCAGACGAGAGCTTGCCTGTTCCGGTGGATAAAAATACAGGTAGCATCAGAACGGGTCAAGTGGTAGGACAGCTGCCTGCAGAGTGGGTGAACCCAGGGGAGGTGGCGTCCTGTGAGGTTCCTGTGGGTGATGGCGGCCCTCTGGTATGTATGCCCTCTGCAGACTCTGCCCTAGCAAATTTTGAAAAAAAAGGCATTGGTGACATGTGCAACATTGAGAGGTCTAATGTTGGTTTGAATATGTCTGTCAATGATGAACCAAATAATGTGTTAATGGTACATGATAATGTGGTGCCCAAAGGTACAGGTAAACCTGGTAATCAATTAGTGACTGCTGAGTCAGGTACCAGAAATAAGAGGTGGGTCTCCGTTCTAAACACTATAAAAATAGGCCCCCTACAGTCTCAGAACAGTACTGCTGAGAGAGTTTTGGGGAAACCTGGGAACCTGAAGCGTGGAGGCAGAAGGGTTGGTAGGAAGACCAACGGGAACCCATTAAGATTTCAGGAGAGGAAGTGCTTATGGAAATGCACTCGGAAGAAAAGTTGGGAAGGTTGCATCAAAGCTCATAGCAGAGTGACAGTAAGGCTTAGAGGGAGACACCAAAGGAGGCATTGGGTGGAGTTCCCCGTTAGGAGAAGCGAGGTTGGACAGGAGGGTACTTCTGTAAATGGTATCTGGCACAGAGGTGCCAAAAGTAACTTGGGTGTTCCGCCCTCTGGGTCGAAACAAAGGGGGGGATATGTGGTAGTACGGAATCTCCAATCCTGGGACCGGGTTTTGGGAACAGCCAGCAGTCTGGCTGGATGATTGCACAGGTGGGTCTTGGGCTTAAAACAAAGCCAACACCATGGTTCTGGGCTCCACCCTCCCGAGGAGTCCAGGCGTGTAAGGGAGAAGAAGTGTGCATGTCTGCACAGGTCGGTCTGTCAGAGCAGACAGAGGGTCCAAGCTTGTGGGCTGAAAGAGAAGCTGTTAAAGAGTGCTGAGGTACTGGGTGTACAGGAACTCTGTTAAAGAGCCAAGAGGGCTGCAGCAGAAGTCTGAGCAGCAGTGCTGCTAAAGAGAGCCAGGTGGCTTGGTATTTTTGGTTCTACATACATTACTGCTGTGGAAAGCTGAAACCCCTGTGTGGGCAACTATTTTGTTATCCGACTTTTCTTTCTTTAATAAAAGTGGGCCTACGAGCCCTTAAACGACATCTGGTGTGGATCCAGCTCACTGGTAAGCTCTACCTTTAAGCTAAAATAACCCCCAAATATTACTATATATATATATATATATAGTAAAGAACTTTGTCAGTCTACACTTAGATCGGAGTACTGAAGCATGTGTACGCAGGAACATCTTATCTTATCTTAGGAGGCTTATTTATTTAAAGAATTATATAAACAGTTACAGCTCTTGTGATTTACTGTAATAATCCCCCCCCCCCCCCCCCCCAATTAGGTATGCTCAATGATATAATCTTCATATCTTCTCAGGAAAGTAAAATCATTAAAGGATTAGTTCCCTGTGGGAAGAATTTACACAGATTTAATGATTATTACCAGTAGCAGAATATTGTACCCGGATAGTCCTATTTTAATGCAGAACGTTGGAGCTTAATTTATTAGAGATGCATGATTTGAGATGACTTGGATCCCTTCTTCAGGGTTTCTACAATTCATAAAGCATAGAAAGGGGATCTACTGCATCCCAAAAAAATTGCATCCTAATTTACTTAAAACATTTGTTATCCCAAAATTTCATATTCCAGATATATTTCTGCTATACCATGTATTTGTATGAGAAAGTATCCTGTTCGTTTTGTATTGCTTCATTTGTGTAAAATCCCTGGTGTTCCTGCTGGTCCCCTTGCTTTCCTATCAAAAATTAACCACACTAAGCAGGAGAGCACATTGTGGTCATTTCTCTGGCTGAGCTGGGAACTCAGCCTACCCTCCTCCAATGATAAGACTTGATCAATCACTGGGAAGCTCAGTGTACTGCTGCTTCTCCTCTCCCAGCTCATATGCAGCTGTGAACAGAGGGAACAGAGGGAATGAGATCACTTATAAAAAAGGGAAAAAAAAAGTTTTTTTATAATTTTGTTATATCTATACAAAAATGCTTTACCTTTTCATTTCCATTTCAAACTGAATGGGTTGTTTTACAAGGTGATCATTTACAATCACTTTAACCACTTTCAGACCGGACCATTTTGCTGGCTTAAGACCAGACCACTTTTTGCGATTCGGCACTGCGTCGCTTTAACTGACAATTGTGCGGTCGTGCGACGTGGCTCCCGAACAAAATTGACGTCCTTTTTTTCCCACAAATAGAGCTTTCTTTTGGTGGTATTTGATCAACCCTGCGTTTTTTATTTTTAGCGCTATAAACAAAAATAGAGCGATCATTTTGAAAAAAACGCATTATTTTTTACTTTTTGTTATAATAAATATCCCCCAAAAATATATAAAAATACATTTTTTTTCCCTCAGTTTAGGCCGATACGTATTCTTCTACATATTTTTGGTAAAAAAATCGCAATTAGCGATTATTGATTGGTTTGCGCAAAAGTTATAGCGTTTACAAAATAGGGGATAGTTTTATGGCATTTTTATAAATAATTTTTTTTTACTAGTAATGGCGGCGATCAGCGATTTTTATTGTGACTGCGACATTATGGCGGACACATCGGACATTTTTGACACATTTTTGGGACCATTATCATTTATACAGCAATCACTGCTATATCAATGCAGTGATTCCTGTGTAAATGACACTGGCAGTGAAGGGGTTAACCAGTGGGGGGCAGTGTAGGGGTTAATTGTTCCTAGGGGCGTGTTACTAACTGTGGGGTGCTGGTCTTTGTTTTAGTGAACACTGATCTCTGCTCCAATCACATGGAACAGAGATCAGCGTCACTTGTTGCTAGACACAACTGGGAAATGCTGATTACAACGGCATCTCCTCGTTCAGCCGCCCCTTGAGACGATCGCGGGTATGCCTCGTGGCAATTGAGTCTGCAGGACCTGCGACCGGACTCACAGGGGTTGCGATGGCAGGGCGGCATTTAAAACTGGACGTACCTGTACGCCAATATGCCTGCCTGTGCCATTCTGCCGATGTACATCGTCGGTCGGGAAGTGGTTAAGTTAGCCAATAAAGGATATCATTGAAACCCTAAATATTCATGAATATTACCAGCCATCCTCAAAACCTTTAAGAGCAGACCAGGCAGCTAAAACTGGTGTTTTATTGTCAAAACTTAGCCACTTGCCCACTGGGCATTTAAACCCCCTTCCTAACCAGACCGATTTTCAGCGTTCGGTGCTCTCACATTTTGAATGACAATTACTCAGTCATGCGACACTGTAGTTATATGAAATAGTTGTCTTTGTTTTGCACAAATAGAGCTTTCTTACGGTGGTATTAAATAACCGCTGGGTTTTGTTTTTTTATTTTTTGCGCTATAAATGAAAAAGACCTAGAATTTTGTAAAAAAAAGCATTTTCTTCATTTCTGTATAAAATTTAGCAAATTAGTAATTTTCCTTCATAAATTTTGGACAAAATGTATACTGCTACATATCTTTGGTAAAAAATAACCCACATAAGTGCATATTAATTATTTGGTCTTTGTGAAAGTTGTAGAGTCTACAATCTATGGTGCCAATTACTGAAAATTGATTACACCTGGTATACTGAGGGATCTAATTTCTTGAGAAATAAAAGTAAAAATACCCTCCAAATTAACTTTTTAGAAAGTAGACAGTCCAAGGTATTTGGTAAGAGGCATGGTGAGTTTTTTTGAAGTTGTAATTTTTTCCTACAATTCTTTGCAAAATTAAGTTTTTGTTTTTTTCACAAAATTGTCATAACAAGTTATTTCCCACTCACAGCATATGCATACCACAATTTTACACCCTAAAATACATTCTACTCCTCCTCCTGAGTATGGCGATACCACATGTGTGAGACTTTTACACAGCCTGGCCACATACAGAGGACCAACATGCAAGGAGCACCATTAGGCGTTCCAGGGACATAAATTACACATATCATTTCTAGACTACCTCTAAGCCCTTGTACACACGGTCAGAGATTCCGTCAGAATGTTTCCTATCGGACCGTTTTGTCGGATATTCTGCATCGGACTGTTTCCGTCGGAATATCCGACGGACCAATTTTTCCAACTTGCCGGTAAAATTTTCAGACAAAATGCTCCTATCGGACATACTCCGATCATGTGTAGCCTACTCCGACGGACAAAGTGCCACGCATGCTCAGATCAAATTCCTAGACCAAAGCTATTGGCTACTAGCCTAAACGTAGTCCCGTGGTAACGAAATAACGTCATCACTTAGACAACTTAGTCCGACCGTGTGTATGCAACATCACTTCCGTACCTCTTCCGGAATTAATCCGTCGGAATTACTCTGACGGATTTGGTTGTCGGAATCTCCGACCGTGTGTACAAGGGCTTACAATTCTGAAGGCCCTGGAGCACCAGGACAATGAAAACACACACAAAATTACCCCATTTTGGAAAGTAAACACCCCAACGTATAATCTATGAGGCATAATGAGTCTTTTTAACATGTAATTTTTTTTGGAAAACGTGTAAAGAAAATGAAAACCCATTTTTTTTTACACAAAGTTCTCCATTTATAAGCTATTTCTAACTCATAGCATGTACATAGCAAAAATTACATCCCAAAATATATTCAGCATGGACGTGGCATGGATGAGCACTGATGTGGCATGGATGTGGCACTAATGAGAACCGATGTCGCATTAATGAGCACTGATGTGGCATGGATGTGGCACATATGAGAACTGTTATGGCACGGATGAGCACTGATGTGGCACAGATGAGAACTGATATAGTACGGATGAGCACTGATGTGGCATGGATGTGGCACGGATGAGCACTGATGTGGCATGGGTGTGGCATGGATGAGCACTGATGTGGCACGGATGAGTACTGATGTGGCATGGATATGGCACGAATGAGCACTGAGCTTGCATGGATAAGCACTGATGTGGCACGGATGCATTGCTGGGACAAGGTCATCCAGAGCCCAGGGCAAACATGCCAAACTGCACCCCTGCCCCCAAGGTGTAAGAGCATTATATGTCATCAAAAATCCCTCCCCCACAAAAATAAAGACTGAGCACTATTCTTTTTCACCCCCTAAGCATAAATGCCCCCTCCTCCCAGTGCAAATCTGCTCCCCTGCTGAAATCCCACCTCCCAGCACAAATCTTAACCCCCATCCCCCAAATCCCCCCCAATTCAAGTGCCCCCAAAAGAAAATCACTCCTCCTAGCACAAATTCTCTACCACTAAAATTGCCCCCCCCCAATAACCCCACTGCAAATCCCCCCTTCCAGCACAAAGTGCTACAATCATCCCCCCTAGCACAAATCTTCTTCCCTCATTCCTCCTCCCCTACATTTTAGCATACCCCCCAAATTTCCCCTCCTAGAACAATACTTACTCCCTGCTGCCCCCCAAATCCCCCTTTCCAACACAAATTCCCTCCCCCATTTTCCATGTGGTGCCCCCCCCACTTCACATGATACCACAGTGCCCAGGGCAGCCACCCCTCCTGCCCACCCCTTGTTCCGGCGCTGCACGGATGATCACTGATGTGGCACAGATGAGTACTGATGGGGCACAGATGAGTACCGATGTGGCACAGATGAGCTCTGATGTGGCATGGACGATCACTAGTGTGGCATGGGTGAGCACTGATGTGGCATGGATGTGACACCTATGAACACTGATGTGGCATGGATGTGACACAGATGATCACTGCTGTGGCAGGGATGATAACTGATATCGCATGGACGTGGCATGGATGATCACTCATATGGAATGGATGAGCCATGGATGGGGATGGATTCACCAAGGATAAAGCATGAATGTGGATTGATGAGCCAGGGATGGAGCATGAATGTGGATGGATGAACCTGGGATGGAACATGGATGAGCATGAATGTGGATGGATGAGCCAGGGATGGAGGAGCTGGGGATGGGTGGATGGATGAGCCAGGAATGGGCACAGACCAGCACTGTGGGCACTTCAGATCCAGCCCACAGCGCTGCTGTACCAGCTCCCTCCTCACATGCTGTAATGATGAGCGTGATGAGAGGAGCTGAACCGGATAAGCTCTGGTTTGTTTACAAGCGATCACTCCGTCATTTGGAGTGATCACATGGTAAATGGCCGATGTCATTAGCCCTTTACTCCGATCCGTGACAAGCCAGATCTGGGAGACACAACGGTCACGGACATTCCCGGGTCTATACCCCAGGGGTTCTAAAAGCAGAAGGTTTTTTATCGATGTTGCACAAGAGCCTCGGCTGTTCGGGAATTTCCCTCCTGATTTCCTGAGACACAATCAATCAAAGTCAGTGAGCCAATGAGAAGAGGGGGTGGAGCCGAGCCACAGATCCCTGTCTGAATGGACACACAGAGCAGCAGGTCAGCTCGGGTGCTCCATAGCAAGTTGCTTGCTGTGGGGGCACTCAGCATGAGAGAGAGGCCAGGAGCGCCAGCGAGGGATCCAACGAGGAGGATGTGGGCTGCTCTTTGCAAAATAATTACACAGAGCAGGTAAGTATAACGTGTTTGTTATTTTTATAGAGGAATTAAACAAGACTTTAATATCACTTTAATGGAAGAAGATGAAGTTAGAAGCTGATGGGCTACCACACACAGCTGCACCAGATTACGAGTGATCCAATTTTAGTAAATCTCCCCCTGTATATCAAGTTTAGACGTGAGAAGTCAATGTAATTTTCCAACAAAAGCTGTAAAGTAAATAAATGGAGACACAGCATGGATTTTAATCTGAACTTTAAGATAGATAAGTGGAGGCTACTTAGGGGAGGAATCGGGAGATCAGAGGATAGGAATTTTCTTATGTAGAGTATGTGAGAAAAAGCTGTAAGAACCTGGGATAAAGACTAGGGGGAAGGGTATTTTGGGATAAGCATGATGATGAAGCAACGATGAGTATAAGCAAGGCCAGATTGTGGCCAGATTGTGGAACAGAAATGAGGAGATCCAGGACAAGAGTACAGTCTGGAAGAACAGATCATGGATGGGAAGTTGGGAAAGAGAAAGCATTAGCAATAGCTTACTAAAATAAATTAATTTCCCCCCTGTATGGGACTTTAAATGGCAACCAACAGACTAATAGGTAAAAATTGGATAAAAACTCGTTAATGACAAATGTGATGATAGTTAAAAACACAACACAAATACAAATGAACAATAAACATATTTTCTTGCAAAATAAAGTGCCGGTATATATGTAAAGTAGTTACTCTCCAATGCCCGAGAAGGACGCTTCAGTACTCTCTGTACCCAATGTGTTTCAGGCTCAAAGCCCTTTCATCAGTGGTATTTATGTGGAAGAATTTGTATTCAATGTACGATGAATGCCGCAGCACCCAGATGCAGAGATGTTCAGAAAAATGTATGGAAAAATTGAGTTATCGATGTCGATGGATGGTGTGTTAGGAGGTCTGATCTAGCCTCCTTTAAAGTCTCTGAACCTACAGGTTATGTCATAGCAATCTCCCCCACAAAGCAGAGTATTGATAGGTGACAGGATATTGAAAGCTAATACAAAGGGGTTCTCTCAGCAGGGGCTGCGTAAGGCCTTTCCGTAATCCTTCATTGTAGAGGGAAATGGGCATTATGCTGAGGATTGCTTTCACTCCCTGTGCTGTGTTGGGGGTCCGTAGGTCGCACCATCCGTCCTGGCAGTGTCCTTAGCAATAGCTTACAGTACAGAGGGGCTAAAAGTCAGCGGGCATGGTTTGTGGTGGGAAAACAGACAGCAGGAGCAAATGACTTTTGAGGGGCGAGGAAGTAGGCAGAAGGACATTAGGCAGAACGGCAGAGTGAAACTTCTAATTCTTCCCTTCTGTGAAGAGGATCACCTGTTTATACCCTTTCTCCATTTGTGTGATGCAGAACTGCAGATTTCTGAGCCAGACAGAACACAGTGAAGTGCAGGGGCCACACTTAGTGCTAAAATGATTTGGACACTATAAAGGCCTGCATTAGCTGGCCTCTCGTCCCTTCAAGGGGAATTTGCTTACTCATACAAGTCTATAGAAATGCAAAACCCCCTGAAGCAGGTCAAATACAGGCCAGAAAAAGGTCAACTGCAAGAGCATGAGTAAAGTATCTTTGAATGCTCCATTTATGTGCTTGTAATTGCAGTAGCTTTATGCATTAAAAGTCTAAACACCTTGCAGTTTGTGAGTTGAAAGAGGAGAGCAGATCTAGTAGATGGAAAAATAAGAGTTGTAATGGGCACTGATGGTGGCACTAAGAACTTTGAGTATAAAGAAATGAGAGAAAATGTGTGCTAAGGGATGATTTGGATGGTGATTAAAACTCCCTGACAAATGCAAAAGCCATAACCATTGGCCCGATGGATTATTTCAGGGGATGTCAAACTCAATTTAATCACGGGCCACATCAGCATTATGGTTGCCCAAAAGGGCCGGTTGTATCTGTAAGACTATATAAATGTATCCGGGGCTTTTCTTCTGAGAGAATAAGTGAAGGAACTCAACCATGCCACCCCAATGAACTGCAATGAATCACACACATAGGTTGGACTTGATGGACTTGTGTCTTTTTTCAACCTCACCTACTATGTAACTATGTAACTATATGTGAGTGTGAACAAATTGAACAGTGGGAGAATCTTAAAGGGGGCAATAAATACTTGCTTTATGTGTGGAGTTTAGGAATACGCTATATACAGAGTGCATAAATCAGGGGTGTGCTATATACAGAGTGCAGAGTTTAGGGGTGTGCTACATAGAAAGTGCAGCTTACCACATGATTTCCCCATCCCACACGGCACCTACATCTCCCTTGATACCGTTGTGAATGCAGGGATCTGTGAGAACCGCCGAGAAGAGTGGCAGTGGGGAGTGAGTTCTGGAGTTTTACCACCTTTCAGCTGAAAAAAAACCCTTGGGTGCGAGGACCACATGAAATGGTGTGGTGGGCTGGATTCAAGCCACAGGCCTTGTGTTTGACACATGGGGATTATTGGGCCTGTACACTGGGCCAATGGCCCAAACAGACCATTTGTATACAAATATTATCGAGTCACGCTCCAGTTTCCATTTCAAGAGAATTTTGAGAGTAGCCACTGTCGTTATCGCTAACCAGCAAAGAAAGTTGTATGCTGCACCTCTAAAGACATTTGAGTTTTATAAATTGTTCTTGTCTTGATAAATCACTGTTTCAACCACCTATCCCAGATACCATAAAATAGACTTCACACTATCACCACTGTCACCATTATCATATTGTTTTAAATGTTTAGGGATTCAGATACAGTATGTGCCATTTTGTGTTGGTCTATCACATAAAATCCCAATAAAATACATTCATGTTTTTGGTTGTAACATGACAAAATGTGGAAAATTGCAAGGGGTATGAATACTTTTCCAAGGCACTGTACCTCACATGTGTGGGACGATCGTGGTTTGCATGCGTTTGGAGCCGACACACATGTCCGCCTTTTCTCTAGCATGGCGGAGACGGGGGAACTTTAAAAAAAAAAAATTAATAATTGATTTATATTATTTAATTTTATTGTTATTCTGTTTTATTGTATTGTTTATTTAATCACTTTTATTACTGTCACAGGGAATGTAAAATTCCATGTGACAGCTATAGGCATGTGACAGGTACTCTTTATGGAGGGATCTGGGGTCTGTAAGACCCCAAATCCCTCCTTTGCACTTGAAAGCATTCAAAACACCAAGATTGGTGTTTTTGAATACTTTTGATTTTCAAAAATTGGTGCCTTTAAGACTCCAGTTGACCATTTCTTCAGTTCTCCGGCCAGCTGGCGGACGTGCTGCTGGTTGTCTCGGGTGGGACGGGAGAGTCCCACGTGGCTGGGAAGGGGGGAACTCCTCTTCTGCCGCTTGTAATAATAACCGAGCGACTGCTTAGCCACTCTGGTTGTTATTACAGGAGAGCCGACCGTCGGCTCTAAAAAACAGTACTGGGGTATAATCAATTGAAGCCAAATGATGTACCATGTGATTTGGCAGCAAGTGGATAATTATGATGATCCCCATGATTAAGCTTTACGGGGTGGAGTGAAACGGGTTGGGGGTACAGCCTGGTCGTAGCCCAGGGCTGAGGCTGTCACACACTTCCTTGCACTGGGTTTGCAGAGATGTGTGCCTTATGTTCCTTTTCACACATTCATATTTTAAAAAAAATATTTATTATTATTTACAGGAATAAATAATTCTGTGGTGGCCCTTGACATGGAGTTTCAGGATGTGGCTGCTCCTTGGAATCCTGAATGGAAGTTGGACCAAACAAAGCTTACCAAGAAAGTACTTGAAACTGAAGATCAGACAGCATTTACCTTGCATGGACCAATGCCACGATATATCCAGTTTGCCAGCAAGCAGAAGAATAAATGGAACCACAATCGTGGCTATAGGATCCAGATAGTCAGCTTTGCAGGGGACTATCTACCAGAGAAGAGCAAATTACACGATTCAATGAGCTGGGCAAAGTAAGTGTACTACGTGTGGTAAAGTATAAAATATATTGCAGTAAATGTATTCTTAGCTGTCATTTGTTGAATGCCTACAGGAATAATAACACCTTCTCTGTATTTAAGTTATTTGCCAAATTATCCTCGGCTACCATCATTTTTATTAAAAGGTCTGTCAGGAGGTTGCAGCAATTTTTTGTCCAGTAGACACTCTGTGCAGCTTACAAAACGCAATGGTCCCATTTACAGTGTGTACGGTAATGCATAGAGAGTGGAGTGATGGGGAGGTACAACCAAGCATACAGTTTGGGGAATATATTTTGTGGTACAAGGGAAAACCCTGCAGCATTGTGGAGTATGTAATGTACAGCATAGTGCACAGACTGCAGTAGTCACACAAAAGGGAATAAACTGTAGTATATAACATACAACTGTAAAATGTAATATAACTCAGAGACTACATAGTGCCATAGTCTCAACAACTTTGCAATCTACAGAACAATAAAAAATGGTGTGTGCAGAGGTCAGTGGTCTAGAGCAGAGTTTTTCAAACGGGGTGACACAAAGAGTCCTATGGGGTGCCATGGCCACATCCTGGTCTGAGTGCTACTTGTGTTAACTCGTGTGCAGTCCATAGGGCTCTCTAATACTCCCTGCAGCTATGTGTACCATTGCTGGCAAAGCATAAAGCTGTGTGGGTCATCGGTTTTTAAGAACGTGGCGGATGGGGATTTGTGCTAGGAGGAGGAATTGGGGGGGGGGGGCGTGCTAGGAGGGTGGATTTGGTATGGGATTTGTACTAAAAGGGGGGATTTGTGCTAGGAGGGGTGATTTGGTGGAGAATTTGTGCTAGGTGGGGGGATTTGTGCTAGGAGGGGTGATTTGAGGGGAGGGGTGGGTTGTGCTAGGTAGGGGGATTTTGTGGTGGATTTGTGCTAGGAGGGGTGATGTTAGTGGGTTTGTGCTAGAAGGAGGAATTTGGGAGGGTTGTGATAGAAGGGTGGATTTGGTGGAGGATTTGTGCTAGGAGGGGGGATTTGAGGGAGTATTTGTGCTAGGAGGGATTATTTTAGGGGGTTTGAGTTAGGTAGGGGGATTTTGTGGTGTATTTGTTCTAGGAGGGGTGATTTGGGTGGGCTTGTGCTAGGATGGTGCATTTGGTGGGGAATTTGTGCTAGGAGGGGTGATTTTAGGGAGTTTGTGCTGGAGGAGGAATTTGGGAGGGTTGTGCTAAGAGGGTGGATTTGGTGGCGGATTTGTTCTAGGAGGGGAATTTGAGAGGGGGGTTTGTTAGGAAAAACACATTTCTGGTGGGTTTGTGCTAGAAGGGGGAATTTGGAGGAGTTAAAGCCCAAGATCACTGAACTTTGCCTCACAGACTACATTTGGGGCTTGTTCAAACCAGGTGCAGGGAGGTAACACGTGCCATATCGCAAGTATTAATGCACAAAAATGTGCTGCCTTTTGCAGTCACATGTGGATCCCATTATTTCTTATTGGCAAGCCCACGCATCTAGCAAACGCATGTATGTTTGCACCAGAGCTTGAGTTCTGCAGCAATACATGGGAACGATGTTCCTGCACTTATTCCACAGGAGGGACACCATTTCCATTAGCAACCACCATTCGATCCTGTATTGGGCCTGTGGAGCTCGGGGGCGGGTCTGGCAGAGGCTGTGCAAGTGCGGCGCACCTATAGGTCAGGAGGTGAGTGATGACTCTATGATGTCATGGTGTATTCCTGCCACAGCACCACACCGCACCAGGAGCCGAGCAGGCAAAACGGAGGAGCTGAAGCAGTGTGTATGAGTAGGAGCACTGGGAGAGGAGTCTGTCTGTGCCAATTGTAATGATCTCTCTGCCAGGAGCCGATCGGGCGAAATGTAGGAGCTGAAGCAGTGTGTGTGTGTGTGTGTGAGTAGGGGCAGAGGGAGAGGAGTCTGTCTGTGCCAATTGTAATGATCTCTCTGCTAAATCCTCACTAAGGGTCTCTGGATACATGTCCCCAGAAAGCTCCTGGCTGCCGATAGGGTGAAGTTTTTCTATTCATCTTTTGGAATTTGGAGTATATAGTGTAAAGCAGTGTTAACAGTTTTTTCTGGGTTGGATGTAGAGGAACAAAATGGATGAAATAGTTATGTTTCCTGGACAAGATATTACTTCAGATGGCCACATGTCTGAGGTCCATGAACTGGCTCATATGATCTTTGCTGATGAGGATAAGACTAATGCCATGTACAGACGATCAAACATTCCGACAACAAAACCATTGATTTTTTTCTGATGGATGTTGGCTCAAACTTGTCTTGCATACACATAGTTGCACAAATGTTGCCGAAAATTCCGATCGCCAAGAACGCGGTGACGTACAACACGTACAACTAGTCAAGAAAAATTAAGTTTAATAACCAGTGCAGCTCTTCTGCTTGATTCCGAGCATGCGTGAACTTTTGTGTGTCGGACTTGTGTGCACACACTCAGAATTTCCGACAAGTTTTGTTGTCGGGAAAATTTGAGAACCAGCTCTCAAACATTTGTTGGCGGAAATTCCAACAGCAAATGTCCGATGGAGCATACACACGGTCAGAATTTCCGACAAGAAGCTCACATCGAACATTTGTTAATGGAAATTCTGATCGTGTGTAGATAAGAATTGCCTGATTCTCTTCTCAAACCATGCTTATCCTTTAAAGAGAATCTATCTAAGCCCTTGTACACACGGTCGGACATTCCGACAGCCAAATCCGTCGGATTTTGTCCGAAACTGTTGCATACACACAGTCGGAAAAAGTTGTCAGAAAATCCGATCGTACTTAACGTGATGACGTTATTTCGTTAGGATGGGACTACGTTCAGGCTAGTAGCCAATAGCTTTGGTCTAGGAATTTGATCTGAGCATGCGTGGTACTTTGTCCGATCTGAATTCTCTACACATGATCGGACAAAGTCCGATCGGATCATGTTGTCGGAAAATTTTATAGCCCAGCTGGAAAACTTGGTCCGTCGGATACTCCGACGGAAACAGTCCGATGGAGCCCACACACTGTCGGATTATCCGACAACACGGTCCTATCTGAAATTGTCCATCGGAATGTCCGACCGTGTGTACAAGGGCTAACAATAATAAGGATATCCGTGGTGTCTGGCAAATATCCTCATTATTGTTAGACAGATTCTCTTCAAAGGATAAGCATGGTTTGAGAAGAGAATCAGGCAATTCTTCATCTTATCTTCATCAGCAAAGATCATATGACCTAGTTCTTGGACCTCAGACATGTGGCCATCTGAAGCATTATTTTGTCCTGGAAACATAACTATTTCAGCCATTTTGTTCCTCTATATCCAACCCAGAAATTTTTTTTTAACACTGCTTTACACTGTTGCAGACTATATACTGCAAATTCCAAAAGACGAATAGAAAAACTTCACCCAAGTTGGCAGTCAAGAACTTTCTAGGGATGGGTATCCAGAGACCCTGAGTGAGGATGTAGCTGAGAGTTCATTACAAGTAGGTCTCGAGTCCTTTGAGAACAGCATTCCTGTAGTTTTTCCACAGCAGGAATGCCGTTCCCGTTTGCAGCCGTGTCCTGCCTCTGAGCTACTGGCCGGCCCCTTCACATGGACGAGGAAGAACATCTCATAGAAGTCTGCAGCCAGGAGAAGGAGAAAAATAAATTATTTGCAAAATCTGATAACAAACCAAAAAGTTTTTTTTAATTTTAAACATTCAGTCTTTTTTTGCATGGCATCAGGTGTGTGCAATTCTTATTGCCTGACGCCCCGAACATGCAGTTCTGGGTGCTGGGCAGCTGATTTAAAAAACTGGCTCCGAACTTGTTCAGCTGACTCCTAGATTCTAAAGAAATTTGTCAAGCCCTGGTTAGCATACAGGTTAAATTATTTTGTTGTTACATCTGTGCTATATTTATTTATTTAGGCACATTATGATAAATGTTGCACTTTATTTGTTAAAAAAGGACCACATATTTTTTATAATTTAGCACAGTGTACAGCACTCTGGAAAGTAATTCTCCTTTTAGATTAAACATGGCAAAGAACTCTGAAGTGGAAAATGAATGACTGCTTTTGTCATCAAAACAACATACAGCATATCCTGACAGTTCAGTTTAGTTTCACTAGACATATTAAGGGGTTATTTACTAAAGGCAAATCCACTTTGCACTACAAGTGCAAACTACAAGTGCAAAGTGCACTTGAAATTGCACTAAAAGTGCACTTGGAAGTGCAGTCGCTTTAGCTTGCACATGATTGGATAATAAAATCAGCAGAGCTTCCCCTCATTTCAGATCTACCCCTCAGATTTACAACGAGTGCACTTTCAGTGCAATTTCAAGTGCACTTTGCAAAGTGGATTTGTCTTTCATAAATAACCCCCATTGCATTTCACCACTGGTTTTCTCTGAAAGTCTTTTGTGAATTGGCTCACTATGTTTAGATATTTATAATTGTTGGAGGTTACTGCTCATGGTTCACCTATCCATTATCTGACACAAATGTAAGATCTTCAGCAGATGGAGGGCTCCTTTAAACTTGTGTTTGGGGGGGCTGTAAAAACATCACATTCTTGCAACAAAGAATACTGAAGAGAAGTGGGAGTGCTTTAAGGACATATTAAACAATGGCATTCATCAATGCATTCCACTTGGCAACAAATATAAAAGAAAAAATATCAAACCTGGGTCACTAACTAATAATGTAAAAAGGCATATTAATGAGAAAAAAATGCCCTTTAAAAATATAATAATGAAGGATCATCATCGGCATTCCAAAACCACAAAGAATGCAGTAATAAATGTGAAAGCGATATCAGGGCAGCTAATTAATTAATTGTTTATGAGAGACCTGTTGCTGAGGTGATGAGAGTAAAAAAAATCCCCCACATTCTTTCAATTATATTAATAGTAAGAAGGCTAGATCAAGAAATATTGGCCCAGTGAAGGATGATCAGGGGAGTTAGTCAAAAGCAACAGGGGGAAGACAACCGTATTAAATACATTCTTCTCTTCAGTATATACAAGCAAAAAGGAGGTGTATAGTAAGCAAGGCAATATTATTTATAACATTATATTGACTGTACCCACTTGGCTGACAGATACCAGTGTTCAAAAAAGACTAGAAAACCTAATGTGAACAAATCACTATGACCAGAAGGCTTACACGAAAGAGTTCTAATTGAATTTACCCATTTTATAGTCAGACCATTATTCCTACTTTTAAAGGTTAGTGTACTGATTGGAATGGTACCAGCAGATTATTGAAAAGCAAACGTGGTACCAATATTGAAAAAAGGACCAAGCTGTATACCTGGAAATTACAGACCAGTCAGCCTAACATTAAAAGAATGTAAACTATTGGAAGTAAAGATAAATGGCCATATCCAAGAGTTTGCCAGTGAAAATCTTAATATTTGTAGTAACCAACATGGAATTATGAAAGACCTTTATCAGACCAACCTTTTAACATTCTATGAGTAGGTGAGCAAAAATTTGGATAGAGGAAGGCCTATGGACGTATAGTATCTAGATTTTGCTAAGGCATTAACAGTACCCCAAAAAATGCTTAATTTACAGATTGAGGTCTTTTGGCACTAATGATATTATATATACCTGGACAGAAAACTGGTTTCTATAGTGTATCCAGAGGGTGTTGATTAATAGCATATTTTTTGAATGGTCTAGAGTTGTGAGTGGGGTGCCCCAGGGCTCTGTCCTGAGTCCAATTCAGTTTAACTTGTGTAATAAGAAACGCCAATGTTGGCGCTGCTAATAATAAGTGTAATTGACTATCCCCCAAACATGGTGAGGGTATAAGGCAAGGAAGTAAATAAATCTTGCACCACTATGAAAATCTAATGAGTTGGTAATGGTAATGTATCTAATTTAAAACAATATAAGGTGCAAATTTTGAACAGTATGATGAAAATCTAATGGTAAGTGAAAAACCACTCTCTCACCACATCAAATATAATGCATATACATAGGGTATGCAATGACCAATAGTTGATAAAATAAAGTGAATCCTAAGTTGCAAGATAAAATGACAAGTGTGAATAATTAATAATAAAAATCCGTGAGCAGTTCATCATAAAAAAAAGTATGTATGTATCACTGTGTATAGATGACAGAAGTCCATAAACCAATATATAATAAGAAATTGTTCAATGTCCCATATTCATATTTTCATGAAAGTGACTTGTGCTGATTTCCAGGTATTGCGACTTAATGTCCTCTTCTGTGCATAAAATAAAGTGACTTCTTGTGCATGAAATAAAGGGACCAAGTGTATCAATATAAAGTGACTTCTCCTGCTCCCCCTCAAGTATGTGCACTCACCAGAGGCCCCAACCCCTGCAGGGGTAAAGAGCGTGTAGTAAACTGTATCTCCAATCAGGATATTACCAGGAAACAGTAAGTACTCCTGCTCCAGAACAGAATGTGTGTAAAAACGGCATCCATCAATAAAGGAGAAGCGGTCTCACACTGTACTCCAATTATGTCTCCTGGAAGATATGCAGAACTTTTCTCCGGTAGTTGGGAAATCTTGCAGAAGCTAAAAAGACCATCAAGTTCCATAGACAAATGTCATATGTATCCTGTGGCTATCATACCTCTCTGATCTGTGTATCAGCTTATAAGCCACCCCACAAGACCCCCCCCCCCCCCAAAGAAATACCTGCTACTCGCACCTATCACAAGTGGAAAAATGTGACCCATTCAAGCAATGGTCTACCCGGCACTACACCTTAGTACTGCAATGGCAAAATAGAGAAACAGATCTACCAAATTACATAAACATAATGGACCTAACCTTACCCCTATACTAGTAGTATACTGTTGATACCCTGGTATTCAGCATGTGGAGAAATTACAAACTCAGAGAATTAGATCAGCCTATGCAGTATACAGTCAAAAGCATGAACCAGCTTGGGGTTAAACTTACCTCCATGACTAAGCCCCATGGGTGGGACGAAACCTGTTAGGGTGCATGACCTGGATGGAGTTAGGAGGAGGCTGCTCTCACTTATTACATGCTGAACTTGTATAGTTTGCTGTGCCTGAAATTTTTCTAAATTTTTTCTGTGAAGAACAGTTTTAAGCATGCATAGTAGGCCTAACTTTTGTATGCCTAACTTATAATTTGACTATGGAGATAGGGAGTGTGGTGTATGTGACTGATATAATCTAAGGTGAGTTGAGAGCACGCTGTTCTTGCAGGGTTCTTGTTTTAATTCAAATGATGCAGATGTGAATAAAGGGCAGCTCCAAGTACAGATGGTAAGTAACAAATAGAGATGGGCTCGGGCGCGTTCAAAATATCACGTGCCCAATCCTGCCAGGAAGCCGACACTGCACAGCGCTAATCACAGGCAGTGAGACATTTTCCGGTCCGCAGCTACACAGATTGGAAAATATCTCACTGCTTGTGATTTGCTCTGTGCAGTGTTGGCTTCCTGGCAGGATAGGGCACGTGAGATTTCGAACACGCCCAAGCCCATCTCTAGTAACGAATCACAGTTACACTTTGAACACCACAAACTTAAAAAAGGCCTTATGAATATAAATTGAAAATAAAAAAACAAAAAAAAATGTGACCCCAAGACCCCTAGACCCCTATCCCCGAAATAAAAGGCCATTGTTTTTAGAGGAAATACTTGCAACAAAAAAAGCAGCTTGGCCTAAAAAAAAGGACCTAGCAACATAAGAAACAAAAAAAGCCTCAAAATAATGAAAACCCCAAATTACCATCTCCCCCTCACAAATTATTATTATTTTTTTTAAAACAAAATCTCCTTTTTTTTTTTTTTTTTTTTTTTTAATTGTTCATATGTATATCTTTTAGATACAAGTTGGCTGTTACCAAATACAAAGACAACGAGCAGCAGAGCAGCAGCATCTACAACCAAAATGATCCATGGTCACCATCACTGGCATTCTCAAAATATATTAATAACGAAAACATTAAGGATGAGGTGAGTTTTTGATGAGATAATACAAATTCACTCCGAAAAGGACTGTACACTATTTATAAGTTACTGAATTTAGAATGTGGAATAAAATGAAAAATATACCAGATGCTTCAATGGTATGTATGTAGACAGGTATCTATGCAGCTGAGCACAATCCTTGCAAGATGTCTCAAAATTATTATCATCTGCTTGTAATAAACCTGTTAAGTGGGCAGCCACATAATGAGTAGGTGACATATCACCTGCTCCGGGTCTGTCTATACCTAGCCAGCCCAGAGGTGACTCAAGGTGTAGATGCTGGTGTAGTCTCTATCCCAGACCTGACAACATCCAACAAAGAATAAGAGAAGATTGCAATTTATGTTCTATATTCCAAATCAGAACACGATTTATTATAAAGCTCAAGGTTTGCATTATTCCAAATCAGCATAATATACAAGAAAAAGGTCGAACTCCTTTCCTTCATTCGTAATCAGTACGGGATGCAAGCGCCAAGAACATTATCTTGTATCCTGTGCTGAGTCTAAATACAGAAAATAAAGTTACTCTTTGTATACGTGGAAAATAACATTCATGCTTCATAAAAATTAGGGGAAGTAAAACTGGGTGAGTTGATGATTGAGATGAGAAGGATCTACGTGCCCTGACCAAAGATCTTTGGACGGACATATGTAATATCCATATGATGACAACGCTTGTTAATGCTTTTGGTGTAAGCTGATTTTGCGAAGTGAAGTTTTCCTAGGAGCACATCTGTAGCTTGGCATTTTAACTGCTTCAGGACCGCCCCCCTCCAATGCATATATACTGCAGCAGGGTGGCCCTCCAGTGCAAAATCATGTACCTGTACGTGATTTCTTTCATCGGGTCGAGGGCGTGCATGTGCGTTGGGTCTGGTGGTCCCCGAGGCAGGCTGCCTATGCAAAAAAGGCAGATATCCATTCTGTCAGAGGGGAAGATGGAGATCTTATGTTTCTGCTAAGCAGGAACACATATCTCTGTCTTCCCCCAGTCAAAGCACCTCCTCCAAGGTTAGCAAGCACTCCCTAGTAACACATTTAACTCTTTTATTGCCCCCGATGTTAACCTATTCCCTGCCAGCGTCATTAGTACAGTGATACAGTCAGGGCTCAAGTCCTGCGGCAATGCATGGGAACGGAGTTCCTGTACTTTTTCCACAACAGGAACTCAGTTCCCGTTAGCAGCCGTGTCCTGCAAGACTTTGAAGTATGTAGCTGTGTGGCAGGTGCTACACCAGCAGCTGCTGACACAGCTCACAATAGTAGGTGCCACATACCTAACCATTCAGGCATTGCTAGTAGGGGGCCCCATGACAGCTTCCACTTTGATCTACCTGTCAATCACAGCTAGCTGACGGGTAAAACAGGTCTAGGTCTAGCTGATGGGTAGATCAGCTATTCTGCTCACAGGATATGCAGAGAGAGAGATGAGCTGAGGGAGGAACATCAGTTTGGGGTGGTAAGCTGAGCACAATACCTGGCAAAGTTTAATGCCAGGAGGGAGGTTTATGTGAAAAAATGTGAAGGGTTGGAATAGCAGCGAGTTTGTTGGAGCCCTGCAGAGTTTGCAGCCCCCCCCAAGCTAACATACATCTCCTAAGCAGGAACACATCACTATCTCCCCAAGCATTCTGTTCAGATAATGTGCAGTTCATTTATGACCTTTTCCGTTTAACCCTGTGTTATCCAAACTCTGTTCAATGAAAAGTGTAAACTCACCACATAAACACTCTATATACAAAATAAAATTCCCCAATAAAGATCAGAACATGATGTTCACATTTGCATGGAAGCACAATTGAATGAATGCTGATTATTCAGAGAATGACCGTATTTATGTTTATTGAGGATTGTTTTTTTTATGTACTAACAGTTAAGCTTCATACACACAATACAAAAATTGGATGAAAAATACCACTTTTGAAGCGTTCGTGCATATGAGCGTATCATTTTTTTTTTTTTGGTGGGGGAGTGGATCGAGGGTGGGAGTTCCCACACTTTTTTACCCAGGACTTGACCCCTGGATACAGTGTATTTTTTTTAACACTAATCACTGTATTATTGTCACTGGACCCAAAAAAGCGTCACATACGATCCAAAAATCATCCGAAAAATACCGCTTTCTAAGCTTTCGTACGATCATAAGATAATCGGATCCTTAGTACAGAGCTTTCGATAACCAATTACGACAGTTCATCCAGATACCAGATCAGTACAGTAGAGTTGTCGTCCGAAAACACAGTACACATACACTACAACACATGATTTTCGCAACTTTAGGAAACTCTTCAGGTTTGATATACGACTAGCATGAAAAAAAAAAAAACGAAAGACCTGTTGTCCAATTTTCAGATTGTGTGTACGAGGCGTAATGTGTCCGATTTGTCCATCGCAATTTCGCAGTCCTGCTAAAAATCAATGATCGCCGCCATTACTAGTAAAAAAATATTATTTTTTATGTAAATTCCATAAATCTATCCCATAGTTTGTAGACAATATAACTTTTGTGAAAACCAATGAATATACGCTTATTGGGATATTTTTACCAAAAGTATGTAGCAGAATACATATTGGCCTACATTGATGAAAAAATTTGAAAATATTGTTTTTTTTTTCAAAATTGTGGCTTTTTTTTTATTTATAGCGCAAAAAATAAAAACCACTGAGGTGATCAAATACCACCCAAAGAAAGCTCTATTTGTGGGAAAAAAAAAGACATCGATTTTATTTGGGCACAGCGTGGCATGACCGCGCAATTGTCAGTTAAAACAACACAGTGCCATATCGCAAAAAATGGCCCAGTCAGGAAGGGGGGGGGGGGTAAATCTTCTGGAGCCGAAGAGGTTAATAGTATCATAATTTTGGAGTGTGATTGATTTTATGTGTTACAACATTCAAATTTTGATAATTTTGTAATTTGCGGTTCATCACCTTCTACAAAAAATAATAAAGATAAATCAGCCTGCAAAGCAATGCAATGTGTTACTGGAAGTGGCAATGGACTGTGAGGAAGTAATCACCACGCAGAACTTGGTAAGCTTATAATGTGGCTATGTGGGCAAAGAAGAGCCCCCACATATTGGTAGGGGTGTTTTGGGGATTCGCACTGAACTGATGAACAGGAACGCACCAGAATCCATGCTGGTAACCGTGGCCGCACATATGTGAACCTGGCCTTACAGTACACTCAAACCCTAGAGCAAAGATGTAACATATTGCTGCTTACCAGTCCTTAGATGGGATGGCTGCACTAGTTTACCTTTTTTTATGGACAAAAACACGTGTTTTACAAGTACAGAAAAAATATGTTGATTCTGGCATGAATGCCTTTTTAAAAATGTCCTTTTTAATTCCTGTGAACTAAATTGAAGCCTCAAATAATGTTATCAGCCTACAGAACACCCACCACGTTATGACAATGAGCAGGGCAGGACTTAGGGTGGTGGGGGCCCCTGGGCTTGAGTCACTTTCGGGCCCTACCTTCCATACATTACCGTATTTATCAGAGTATAACACGTTCCCCAAGTTTAGGAGGGAATTTTAAGGAAAAAAACTTTTAGGAGGGAAGTTTAAGGAAAAAACATTTAAATGCCCATTACTGCAGCCTTGCCCATCCATCTGCAGCCTTGTCCAGTGTCATTTGCAGCCTTGTCATTGCAGTCTTGAAGTTTAAAAATGGCACCGCCAAAATATAGAGTCCTGTGTATCTCGGCGGCTCTCGGGTCCTCTTGGCGGTGTAACGAGATATTCGGCGACCCATCACAGTTTGCTACAGAAGTGGCGTTCCGTTGCCACCATCTTGGTACACTCGTCCACAGTAAGGATACACTAAGAAGGGGTAAAGTGGACATGTTGTTACACCCACCGGAGTTTTGCATTTTAAATGTATTTATAACAGTAAAGTCAATTTATATAGTGAAATACAGGACTTATAACTCCGTCTGACTACTTAGATCTTGAATTTTAAAAGCAGCGGCAACCCTGCCCATCTCACAGGTTTGCTAATCTGACAGATGTTTGCTGCTTTTAAAATTCAACATCTAAGTAGTCAGACGGAGTTGTAAGTCCTGTATTTCACTATATACTAACCTTAATGTTATAAATACGTCTAAAATGCAAAACTCCAGTGGGTGTAACAACATGTCCGCTTTACCCCTTCTTATTGTATCCTTACTGTGGACGAGTGTGGGGTGTAGCAAGATGGCGGAGAAGGAATGTCACTTTCGTAGCAAACTGCGATGGGTCGCCGAATATATCCTTACAGTGGCTCTCGGGTCCTCTTGCAGTCCCGAGCGGAGCCGAGAGTAGCCGAATGTACTCGGCTCGGCTCACAGTCAAGCCCAGTCCCTGTGTTATGTCCATCATAGAGCGGGACTGGGCGTGACTGTAAGCGGAGCGGAGCCGAGTACACTCGGCTATGTATCTCGGCAAGGCCCGTGTGGCCCTCTAATGGGTGGGGCCCATGGGCTTGAGCCCAGTCAAGCCCAATGGTAAGTCCTGCCCTGACAATGAGGGGTTTGTAGTCCTAACACACTTTTGCATACCTCCCAACATTTTATGATGGGAATGAGGGACACCTACTAGCAAACGTATGTAGGCATAGGGCACGCCCCCTGCCACACCCCCTTAAAGGAGAATTAACCCAAGAAAAGGTTAATAAAATCCACAAGGGACTTTTTTTTAACACTACTATTCCTTTATATTGGCTTATAATATTTACAAATGCAGAATTTTAGCATTGGGGAATACTTTTTGAAAGATAAAAAGTGCATTTTATATACAACTGAGGGACAATGAGGGACAAATGAGGAGGAAAGAAGGACAGAGGGACATCGCTCCAAATCAGGGACAGTCCCTCCAAATCAGGGACAGTTGGGAGGTATGCTTTTGGCAGCACTACTCTTCACTCCATGTGACAGGCATTAAAAGCAGAGTAAAGAGTCACTGTGTGTACCGACAGCAGGGTCGCAGATATAGGGGGGTGAAGGAGAAAGAAGCAGATGGTGGACAGGAAGGAGCGATCATTGTGGTGGAGGAAGAGGGGGGCAATTACAATCTCCTGTGTGTCTTTGGTTGCAGCCACTGAAAACCAGTTTCTCCTCCTCTCCCTCCACCCAGGGCTTCCAGCGGCAGCAGTCAGAGACACACAGGAGATTGGTTCTTGTAATTGCCCCCCTCTTCCTCTACCTCAATATTCGCTCCATCCTGTCTACCATCCACTTCTTCCTGATGCCCAGGCCCCCTTGTGTGCCCCCCCAGCACTACTAGATTCCCCTTCTGTGCCTCTCGCCAGCAGCTGCTGCAGGCACGCAAGTGGATATTTCAGTCTTGAAAGAAGAAGGGGCCGGTAAATATGTAAATTACAGGCCACTTCCTTTTCTGAATAAACACAGTGAGAGATTGTTACTGATCGCTCACTGTGTTCATTTATAACAAAAGCATAGTAAACATTATTTACCATGCTTCTGCTTATGAATGAACAGGGACCTCTGTATAGAGCCTCCTGCATTCATTTAGAGTCTGCAGAGAAAGGGATTGAGGAACATTCTCTATCTCAAAAGTGAGACATCAGGACCCCTCAAAATTAAAAAAAATAACATTTTAACCAATTGTTTAAAAAAAATCATAAAAGGTGTAAGGCCTCATTTAGAAGTTGTGCTTGGGGAGTCAACTTTGCCATGGGTGCGAAGCATGTAACCACCCCGTCTACTACCTATTGCAGCTTAAGGAGGGGTGGTTGGCAGGTGGCAAAAACACAGCTAAACATACTCAGTTTAATAATACAATATCAATAGGAGGTACGTATGTCAATTCTGTACCACTAGTAAAAGAGTGTAATAGACCTGTGCTTAGAGAATATATGTAGCTGCTGGCACTTCACTAGACATATAGTGCATACACATGAATAAACAATAAAAAGCATAAAAAACATACATAAAGCAAAAACTAATATTGCCTACTGGTTCTGAGACATTGCTCTCGGTACCACAAAGTTATGAAATAAACCACTCCAATCAATGTGAAATGTCTATGGTGGTCCAAATGTGATAATCAAACAATAGTAAAATGCAGATGAAAAATTCATAGATATTAAAAATCAATTAAAATCAATAGTCTAGTAGTCTTGTTGTGAAAAGATGAGTCCCATAAAAGATTGGATTGGTGTAACCGGTGAGGGAATAGAATATCGGAAATCTCCACCATCAATTTGTGGTCCACCACCAATGTGTAAAGCCACAAAATGTGGACTCATATACTGCAAGTATCTAACACGCAGTTAGTCAAACACGCAGTTACAGGAAATCACTCCAACCGTATCCAACACTTTTTTTTTTGGAAGCACATGATTAGAGTCTGAGGCTCTAATTGGATTAAAAAAAGGGTGGGCTCGGGCGCAGAACACTGCACCCTGAGCCCACCCAGTTGTGTGACAATAGCAAATTAATATTCACTATTATTTTCCTGCTTCTCCTCCCAGCCAATCAGGGAGTGGGTCCTGAGACCCAATTGAGCTTAGAGGCGATTGAGTTCGCATTGTGCGCGATACAAGTATTTCATTCATTCAATTGGCTGAGAGGAGAAGAGACCGTATTGGCTGTTACCGGAGGGGATGTACACGGAGAATTGGATTTATTTAAAAGATAGATGTACGCTTACATAGGTCCACTTCTAAATAGGTATAAACATCAAATCCATGGATAAGGATCGCAGTGGCGTCACAAACACCACCCATTTTTGGGTCAATTGGATATCTCTCTTTAACCACTTCAGCCCCGGAAGGATTTGGCTGCTCAATGACAAGGCCATTTTTTGCTATACGTCACTGCATCGATTTAACTGACAATTGCCCGGTCATGCAACGTTGTACTCAAACAAAATTGATGTCCTTTTTTTCCCACAAATAGAGCTTTCTTTTGGTGGTATTTGATCATCTCTGCGATTTTTATTTTTTGCTCTATAGACAAAAACACAATATTTTGTACTTTTTGCTACAATAAATATCCATAATTTTTTTTTAAAAAAGCTAATTTTTTTCCTCAGTTTAGGCCAATATGTATTCTTCTACATATTTTTGGTAATAAAAATTGCAATAAGCCTTTTTTGATTGGTTTGCGCAAAAGTTATATTTTGTTCCTTTTCCATACATTCATCTGACAGAAACAGAAAGGAAGTGGTGTACTCGGGTTCTCACAGCTATGAAGGCCATATGGTTCATTCTTCTTTCACAAATGATGGGAATGGTGCTTGACAGTATAACATGGGGGTGTGATGAGTCGTGTGTAAGCTCAAGTTTGGACCTTCTTTGTGTCCTCCAGACATTAATTTCTCTCATAAACGGAGTGGCAAGGAAGTGAAAAGAGAGTATAATAAGCTGGGAAATGGGGGATCTATGGGGTGCAGTATGGAAGTGAACTTGTAGGGGAAAAGCACAGGTTTAATGTAAGCCACGACTAGGGATGAGTTCAGGCGTGGTCAGATCCTAGTCCGAACCCAACTGAGCAAGCCCTCTAGGAAGCTATACTGGGCTATTCATCTACCAGGGACATATACAGTATATGTGTAGGGTAGAGTATGCCTTGGGATTGATTGGTCCAATACAGTGACAGCTTCCTTGTGGACTTGCTCATGTGGGTTTGGAATAGGATCTGAACACACTTGAGTTCATCCCTAGGCATGACCAGTCCTAAGACTTCAGTAGTAAGTGTTTGCTTACTGCCTTCTGAAATTATAACATCTACATCTTCCCTATTACATATTGTATGCCTATGTTACAGCAATAAACAAGATACATTTCTATTTCAAACACAAACATTTTTTTCATACACAGGATTTGGTTGCTTGGATTACAACTGGGTTCCTACACATTCCACATTCAGAGGACATCCCAAACACCGTGACAGCTGGAAATTCAGTTGGATTCTTCCTCCGACCTTATAACTACTTTGATGAAGACCCATCGGTTCACTCAGAGGATGCTGTCTATTTCTTACCCGAAGAAGAACTCAGTTCTTGTAGTGTCAATCCTTTAGCCTGTATACCCGAAAAAGCATCGTGTGCTCCCAAACCACCACCATTTACCTATAATGGGTTTGAGAACACCTACATTATATTATAACTGAATTGTTATATGCTCAGGAACTGTGACATGGTTTTAGATTTATCTCTTTTAACTAATGCGTTCAGAAAAATAGACATAAATTGAAGGCCTAGGTTTTTGGTAACATTGATAATTGCCCTGTTAATAGGATAAGCGCACTTACATATATGGCCTGTGTTGTGGTCATTACCTCTGGTGCTTACAGAATTACAGTTCTGTTCATGTGCTAAGATGAAGATAGAGTAACAAACGGAGGGTTAACAACACTGTTCTGTGAGAGTCATTGATTATATATTCCTTTTCACTTTAACACACACTCAGGGCCCCATTAAAATCAATGGAAGTGAATGTTAATATGTGTCAGCGTGTGGTGTAATGCATATCAATGGCTGTAAAATGTATGTAAATATGCACATAATAACACAATGACACATGTTCCAGCACACCTTAAACATACTGTAATGAGTAGTACAGAACAGTAGGTTTGAAACCCGCCTTAAGGCTCCATTTACATCGTGGCATTCCGAATCACGAGTGAAATCGCTGCAATTCTGCCTGCGTTTCGAAATAACAGCAAATCAAGGGACGTCCATGCGATCCCTGTCACTTTCAATGGCACCCTGATCACGCTGCGATTTTGCTGCAATTGGTCTAGTGACAATCGTGGTAAAATCACGCAAACAGAAACGCGGAACAATGCCAATCCTTTCCACAACTATTTGACACAGGGCAAGAGATATGGCGTGAGGTTGGGGACAAAGGCTAAAGCCTTTGCACCCAGATAGAAATAAGGCAATGTGTAGTAATAAAATAGATATAATATTAAGAGACACCTATTTCAGTTAGTGACCACTCATTGTAACATTTACCTTTTCATCTAGATGTCTCTCAGGCATCTTGTAGTCCACCAGAAAGCCACCTTTGCCTAACAATCCATAATTAGCTCTCCTTTCCAAGAATTTTGGAGCTTTGTTGCTGGAAATGTTGTTACTGTCATACTAAAATTGTAATTGTTTGTTATGCTCTCCTCTCTATATAACTTTTCGAGACACTTTCATATGCACACTTTGGCACTTTCTAGCACTTCCTAGCAATGTTGGTATCTTACCCACCTCTCCTGTTCCTGCCTATTGGTCTGTAAGATCCAATAGGAAGTTTTGGGGTTGGAGAGTATGGGCCATTTGTCAACACTTTTTAAAAAGTGTCAAAGCGCCCTTATTGTTTTTATGATGAACCCATGGGCATCCGCAGGTAGGGGCTAGGGGGGGTCTAGTGCCCCCCCCCCCCCCAGAATTAGGGATCACATCTTAAATTCAGCACAGTTGTGTTGATATCGGAGTGCAGGCAGCCCACATCTGGGTGCTACCCGCCAGTGGGGTGACACCATCAAGGTGCTGTCAAGCCCCCCCATCAGTGTAGTGTGACATCGGGCTCTATTCCCTGCTCAGTTCAGCAGAGAACTCGGCGGCGCTGTGACAGGAGAAAGGTGAGCTGTGGACTATCAAAGGTTTCCCCCACTCGCCCCCCCCCCCCTTCTCCTGTCAGGGAGAAGAGATGGCGGCTCTCACCAGGTTCCCCGCCCAGCTTCCTGCCCGCTCCGTTCCTTCCCTATTGGCCATAACTGAGAGCCAATCAAAGGAGACTAGGAGAGGAGACCATCATGGGACCTGTAGTCCCAAAGATTGATGGCCCCATTTTCCACAGGGAGGAAGCTACAGCTCGATCAAGAGAGAGATTGAGAGACTGCAGCATGGAAAAAAGCTGAGGGAGAGAGTGCTACAGGGCAAAGAACGAGGAGTGTGCTGGGTGGAAGCCAGAGAGAGAGCTGCGCTGCCCAGCACTACCAGAGAGAGAGCTACACTGCCCAGCACCACCAGAGAGAGCCACACTGCCCAGCGCTACCAGAGAGAGAAAGACTGAGCCACTACCAGGGTACAGACACACTACACTACTAACTAGAGAAGCCCCCGGGGAACCCAGAGTGAGCGATCATCCAGCCGGAGGGATCCTTGCTGTATTCTTGCTGGGTCTGGTAAGAGGGCCTGTTGGCCATTATCCATTACTTATCCTAGGGACTGTACTATGTCTGCAGTCTCTGACCATGATAATGTGATAATGGCATTGTCGAAAATGGGCGGTGCATGGGTGACCCTAAAATGATGCCCCCCCCTGAAAAAAGTCCTGCGGACACCCATGGTTGAACCATAGAGGTAACTTTTTGGGAGTTCTATACACCCTTTTTCATGAGCACAAGCAGGCAAAATGGACCCAGATTTCAAGCTAATCTGAAGTGATCTATCTACCTAATCTCGTGCTGGCAGCACATAGCAGGCCCCTCTGAATGCATGCACTTAATGTCAGTGTAAGAACCTTGGGTGCTGGGAATGCTCAACTGTTCTAATATGCATGTAACTCCTGGATTGATAGGTCAAAAACCAGGCCTCATATCTTCCTGTCCCTTATACTTCTCTATTGGCGTACGACGATGGACACCTCCCCTGGTTAATAGTGAGACAGGAACGGCTGAGGTAACCTTCTGACATATGGACTAAGTAAGAAAATGCACACCAGGACACTTGGGTGTCTATGCTGAAAAAGAACCTAAAGTGCAATTACCTAGAGGTGTCTTTCTTGTGCTGACAGTGCTAGAAAAGGTAAGTATATAAATCATTTAAGATTTTCCTTCAATCGTATTACATAGTGATCAACAAAATGGAAGTGTCTTTTATGTTATTTTTTTATTATCTGCAACCACTAATGATTCGTTAGTATTAAGCGTGGAGATAGAACTGATTACTTAAAAAAATCATATATTGTCTGTAATAATCCAGTTCATGTGAATGTGAATTTCTCATTTTAATAGTAAATTGTGTACACTCTGTGATGTTGTCATTTTGATTCTTTCAAGTGCTTTGTGTGACCTTCCTGAAAACGCCAGTGGCAGCCACAAAATGGGTTGTAAGTCTCACGTGTTTCCAATAAAACATCATTGTTTTTTTATTTGGTCCATCTAGTTTAGATGTTCACCACCATGCCCCAACTACCACCTTCCAAATTGCAATGTTTTGTCATCAATAGCATTGTGAGTATTCTGTTTTGGCTGGCTGCTTTGGGCAGTGGTATACTTATTCTGGCATTCCTGAAGATCGCCATTAAAAGTGGACGTCTAGCTTTGGTGACTTAGACCAAAATCCATCTGAGTGGCATGTGCTTTCTTCCATACCAAGTGTAACTGTAACTGTTGATCTGATCAATTTGTCAAATGGCAGGAGCTTGTGCATGTTTGATCCTCTAGATCAGGGGGTCTCCAAATTATTTAAACAAAGGGCCAAATTTACTGTACTTCAGACTTTAGGGGGGCCGGAGTGTGGCCAAGGAAGTAGAAAATGGCCTGACATCAGTGTGAGTAAACAGTGCCACATCTTTGATATTAGGGGGAGGAATAGTGCCCCATTGTTGGTGTCAATGGGAGGAATCGTTCCACATCTTTGTTGTCAGTGGGAGGAACAGTGCCCCATCATTGGGGTCAGTGACAGGAACAGTGCCCCATCATTGGTGTCAGTAGCAGGAATAGTGCCTCATCATTGGTATCACTAGGAGGAATCATACACTACTGTTGGTGTCAGTGACACAAATATTGCCCCATAATTGGTGTCAGTGGCAGGAATACTGGCCATTAGTTGGTGTCAATGGTTGGTGTCATTGCTGGCATCAGTGCAAATAACAATGCCTGATTGTTGGTGTCAGTGGAAGAAATAGTGGCACATTCTTGGTGTCAGTGGAAGGAAAAGTGCCCCAAGAGCCAGATAAAAGAAAGCAAAGGACCGCTTCTGGCCCCCCAGGCCACAGTTTGGAGACCACTGCTCTAGAGTGCTACACAGTCAATAATATTCCTGTTCGTGACAGTAAGGGCTCATTCACACTATGTCTTGTAGTAAACCACTGGTATCCCACAATAGATGGTGCCTTACATTTTTCTTTTCGTTAGCTCCCCAATATATCTATACAGCTCAATACAATGTGCAAGAGTTTTAGTATACAGCATAGCACAAATATGAGCCATCTGTGGCCACTAAGATGCGTTTGCTGCCAATTCAAAATGAATGGGCTGCCTTAATGCAACACATGGTATAACACACTGTAGAATGTGTTCACTTAGGGGTGTCTTTATTTTATAATGAAGGGTTAGGTTAATTTATAAATGGGCATACATAGATTCTAATAAAAAAATGGAGATTTACATATTATCATGTTACAAAAATATATATAGAAAAGTGGATAAGGACAAAGGTGATGAAGATTTAAAGGGTCTTTTTATGTTAACACACAATTGTTCACATAATTGTTCTTGTTGCAATATTTCATACACAAGGGATTCTTGGCCAAATTTGGACCCTTTCCCTCAAGTGGGTTCCAGTGAATCGCATCCCATTTTTACAGAAATCTTGCACCAGGGGTCATAAAGGTTCACTCCTGTCCTAGGCTCAGAGTTGAGATTTTTCACATAATCATAATGATTGTTCCTCCACCAAGCACACTGCAATGCTGAACAACTGTGGACAGTAAATACCACTGTAAGGGGGCATACTGTCCCTGTTCCAACAACCCTCAGGCACTCATTCCTTGAAGTTTGGTACTGCTTATCCAGTCCTTTTGTTGATGGTTTATTTTACAAACTTCGTCTGCCCTAATACAAATTCATTTGCAATTTGTTCTTTCAGGAGGCACATTTTAGTTTATATCAGGGGTATCCAAACTTATTTCAAAGAGCGCCAGATTTGACAAAGTGAACATACGCAAGGGCCGACCATTTTGCTTGACATTCTTTGAACCATTAAAATTTGGTCTAAGTGTGTTTGTTCGAGCACTAATACACTGCGCAACAAGAATTCTCTTGCCTTTGTGGCTGTGTGTGAGTAAAGAGATGAGCTTGGGCGTATTATTTGGATGCACCGTATTTATTGGCATATAACACGCACCTTCACTTTAAGGCCGCGTACACACGGGCGGACTGTCTGACGGACTTGTGTGGGCTTCAGCGGACTTTTTCAGCGGACAGTCTGGCGGACTAAGTCTTTCGGAATTTCCGTAATATTGTCCGTCCAAACTTGGTTTCAGCAGACAGTCCGCTCGTGAGTAGGCTAGTTCGACGGACTAAGTATGGCGCATGTTCAAAAAGGATTTACACGGCCGAAGGTTGCATTGCAGTGTATTGGACGTCGTATTTCTAGTCCCGTCGTACGTGCTGTACACGTCATAGCGCAAGCTTTCAGCGGACTGTCTGTTCGTCGTGTGTGGTCAAGTCCGTTCATTCAAAAGTAAGACGGACTGTCTGTCGGATTGTCTGACGGACTTAGTTGGACGGATAGTCCGCCCGTGTGTACGCGGCCTAAGAGGCAAGTTTCAGGAAATAAAATAACATTTTAAATAAAGAACTGTGAAGCAAAATAAGGGTCAGTGCCTATCTGCAGAACACACCATTGCCAGGAATGCAGAACCCACCACTGCCAGGAATGCAATCACGAGCGCCAAAGATTACCTACAGGAGAATCTCCTGTTTACACGGCGGCCTCTTTAATAGAAAGTCGAGCCTCCTTTGATGGACAGAACAGTCGTCCAATGGCAGCACCAGAGACTTCCTATTACAGAGGCCGCCCATAAACAGGAAATTCTCCTGTGTGTGAATGTTGCTCGTCCCATCTCCTCCCTGTCCCCTCCAAGGCATATACATCTTTTGTGACCCCGGCGCTGGGAGATCGTTGGGGGGGCCACAAAAGATATATAGGTCCAAATAACCAGACGGGCCGTTCAAAACTGGAACGTGGGCTGTGATTCGCCCACGGCCAGACTTTGGACATGCCTGGTTTATATCAAAGATGCTTGGATATCAGTTTGACAGTTCTAACACATATCAGCAGTGCATTTATTTGTTGTCCCCTGCGCTACTAGGTAGTATACTAAATAGTGGTATCCTTGAAACTGATGAATAGAACTATAGTAAATTAAAGCAAAGGTGCTTCTATGGAGATGCTGCAATACCTACAGAATTGTGTTCACAATTACAGGTATAAAGAGTTAAAATAATAAATGGTGTTGTGCAATTCCTCTAATGCTCCAATGTGAAATCAGCATATACATTCATAACATTTATTTAGTGATTGTTGTTTATAAAGTAGTGCAAATCACCATAAACCATAAATCAATACTGAACCAAAGTAAATGTGTTGAATATAAGTGAAAGTGTCCACGTGATCTATTCAAGTAGTGTGTATAATCCTTCTTTGTTAAAATCCAATATATGGGACTGATGAACATTCCTTGGAGTACCTCTCTCCTTATCTGCTTTATGTTGTTTCCAAGATC
This sequence comes from Lithobates pipiens, assembly GCF_037356315.1. Classification (NCBI taxonomy): domain Eukaryota; kingdom Metazoa; phylum Chordata; class Amphibia; order Anura; family Ranidae; genus Lithobates; species Lithobates pipiens. The sequence continues at coordinate 161,159,318 of NW_027507789.1, forward strand.
CAGGCTCTTGAATTATCACTAATAGCACCAATCCACATAGGGGAATGAAATAGACAATATGCCTCTCATAGTGTGAAATCATTTAAAATATAGCCATTTATTTAAATATTAGAGTTAAAAAAGCATGGCAACTTTAAAACATCGGCATTTCTGACTCTCACTTCACTTCCTCTCCACCTTCTGTTCCAGCCATGCCCTACTCGTTACGTCACATCACGTGACTGTCTCAGGGGTACCCTAAAAATAAATGGCTGCATTTTAAATGATTATAGGGAGGATGTCCATCCTAAAGAGGGACATCCGTCCTAGCTCAGAATGACGCATTGATGACCATCTCTTAAAGCGCAGCTGCATGTTATTCAGGAGCGGAGAGTATTTTATCTTGTTCAGTTTTTGAAGCTGCAAAGGTATTTGAACTCTTAGCCCTTGTACACACGGTCGGACATTCCAACGGAAAATGTCCAATCCGACCGTGTGTGGGCTCCATCGGACTGTTTCCGTCGAAATATCCGACCGACAAAGTTTTAGAGCTGGGATATAAAATTTTCCGACAACATGATCCGATGGGACTTTGTCCTATCGTTTCTAGAGAATCCTGTTTGGACAAAGTGCCACGCATGCTCAGATCAAATTCCTAGACCAAAGCTATTGGCTACTAGCCTGAACGTTGTCCCGTCATAACGAAATAACGTTATCATGTTACGTACGATCGGATTTTCTGACAACTGTGTCCGACCGTGTGTATGCAACACAAGTTTCGGACAAAATCTGTCGGAACAAAATCCAACGGATTTTGTTATCAGAATGTCTGACCGTGTGTACAAGGGCTTAGATATTTTATGAATTCTGTGCCCAATGAAATGGGAATTTATTTGCAATGGAGTCTCAAGTACCTGCCGGAAGTGATATATCTAAACAATATGATTTAGTAGCATTAATTTTAAAATTACTGCCATATAGTTCAATTTCCTTTAATAGTGAGAGGAAAGCTATTATCGGATTGGTAATATAGAGCAAGAGATCATCCGCAAATAAGCTAATGTTATATTGTTTGCTAGCAATGTCCACACCTTCTATTGAATTATTGGAGCACAAAACAACCACCAAGTGTTCTATTGCCAATATATACAGAAGCGGTGTATCCAAACAAAAGAACTCGCTGCTCCAGGTGAGACAGGAAGCCTAATGATATCACAGGTGCCCGCCTCGGCTCGCCTCCGCATACGATCAACACTGAGGAAATGGCTGCATTCCAAGATACATCAGAATTCTTATTTAATAAAAAACATCGCAAGTGTTACAGACAGTTCAAATGGTAGACGCGTTTCACACACTAACAGGTGCGCTTAGTTATTACAAAGATAAGTCAGCATTATTCTCCTTATATAAATCTATCCAATATAGCAACAGGTGATACAGATCATTAAATTGCAGACTTCTTTCTAGCCACATGTGATTCACATAAACATTCATGAGAAAGAAAAAAACTGTTATATAAACTTGCACATATTTGGATAACCTTTCATAAATAAATGGTAGTAGTGAGGATATACCAATATAGACATTTCATATGCTATGAAAAAACAGGAAAAATGTGTACCGTATATACTCGAGTATAAGCCGAGATTTTCAGCCTCTTTTTTGAGGCTGAAAGTGCCCCCTCGGCTTATACTCGAGTCACCGCTGTCTGACTGCTCGATCAGCGTATCGAGCAGACAGACGGCGGACATTAAAATTCAAAAGCCGCGCCTCCTTCTCCGCCTCCGCCTGTGATAGGCGGAACACTGAATTTCCCAGCAGTCAGTGTTCCGCCTATCACGGACATCCGTTCATTCTCATACTACGGACGAGTATGAGAGGATGTCCGTGATAGGCGGAACACAGGCTGCTGGGAAATTGAGTGTTCCGCCTATCACAGGCGGAGGACGGAGGCGCGGCTTTTGAATTGTAGAATGGCCGCCGAGAAGAGCGGCGATCCTGGAGCGGCGATCCTGGAGCGGCGATCCATCGGCACGACACGGGACGGAGGAGGCACGGGACGGAGGAGGCACGGGACAGAGGAGGCACGGGACAGAGGAGGCACGGGACAGAGGAGGCACGGGACAGAGGAGGCTCGGGACGACGGCGGCTCGGGACGGAGGCTTGGGACACAGGTAGGCTGGACACACACACAAGGCTGCACGGACACACACACACACACACACACACACACACACACACACACACACACACACAGGGATGGATGGATGGATGGATGGATACACACACACACACACACACACACACACAGGGATGGATGGATGGATGGATACACACACACACACACACACACACACACACACACACACACAGGGATGGATGGATGGATGGATACACACACAGGGATGGATGGACGGACACACACACAGGGATGGATGGATGGATGGATGGATGGACACACACACAGGGATGGATGGACGGACACACACACAGGGATGGACGGACACACAGGGATGGACAGCCATGTCTCACCCTCGGCTTATACACGAGTCAATAAGTTTTCCAGTTTTTTGGGGGTAAATTGGGGGCCTCGGCTTATATTCGGGTCGGCCTATACTCGAGTATATACGGTACATATAAAGTATGAGTAAAAAAAAAAAAAATATATATATATATATATATATATATATATATATATATATATATATATAGATATAGATATATATATATATATATACACACACACACATATACACATATAGAAGAGAAAAAACATCCACATTTAAAAACATTACAACCTATTTATATCCCAGTGATTAAAGATGAATGTATGTTTGCTATACTCCATGAAACCTGGATAAATGTATATGTAATTACTAGGGATGCACCGAATGGGTTTTGGGGCCAACCGATACCGAAAATAAATCTTCCTTCATCCCAAAAACCAAAACCGATACCGTAACCGAAATAGGCTTTATTTTATATATTACCCCCAAAAAATTATTGGATAAGCAAAATTGTGTTACATTCGTATTAGTTATTATTTATATTCAACTTAATCATTCGTTTTATGAAGAAAAGAATACTACAATCCAGTAATGTCAAAAAGTACTTTAATAAAAAGTAACCCACATAAAATTGGACAGTGGACACAGAAGATAAAAATAAAATAAAATAAGACTGCAGTCGGTGCACATTACGCCACCATACCAAATAAAACAGGCATAAAAAATAAAATAAATAATAATATATAATATTAATAATAATAATTGATAATAATATAAAAATGCCAAAGACTGAATTTTTTATATTATTAATTTCCAATTTACATCAGAACTAGTAATTCAGTTCTCTCCTCCTAAGGTGTCAGCGGCTGGATGTGTGATGAGTGTATGTATGTCGCTGCGGGCTACATACATAGTCATAGCGTAGACCACACTGTGTTTCGGCCTCGGGTATGGGCGGAGACATCCTGGAACACAGACTAGTCTACAGCAGCGGTGCTCAGCCAATCACAGCAAGCAATGTAGACTAGTCTGTGTTTATGGAAGTCTCCGTCCATATCCAGAACACAGTGCGGTATAGTGTATATAGTACTGTAGTATGTAGACAGCCACAGATACAGAACATACAGTTTTGCACATGCAGAGAGCTGACAGCTTAGAGAGAGACAATGCGATATAAAAGTGTATGTATGTAGCTGCGGGTTAGATACATAGTCAATACAGTAGACTGCACTGTGTTACGGCCCTGGGTATGGGCGGAGACAGAACACTGGAACACAGACTAGTCTACAACAGCAGTGCTCAGCCAATCACAGCAAGCAATGTAGACTAGTCTGTGTTTATGGAGGTCACCGCCCATACCCGGAACACAGTGCGGTACTGTAGTATGTAGACAGCCACAGATACAGAACATACAATTTTGCACATGCAGCGGGTTGACAGCTTAGGGAGAGACAATGACATAGTTTGGCCCATTAACAAACTATGAAGTGCAAACAAACTATTGTGGCAACACGCAGGTAAAATCACCTGGTTGTATCCAGGATGGGAAATATGTGTGCCCTAGATTCAGGCTTTATGCAGACTTGTACAACTAGAGGGAAAGAGTTAATGAGCCCAGCTGAAGTAAATGGGCTCATTAAGACCTCTACAAAAAACCCCAGCATGCTTAGGGAGATGCTCCATCCTGGAACCAGTTTTGTGTTGTATAGACTGGGGAGTGTGATATCTGTTCTGTGCGGTGAGTTAACGCCTGTGTGGCAAACCTCTACAACAGAGACAGGGACTGGTGCAGCACAAGGCTGCACTCAGTTGTTAGACAGGGAATCTAAGTATGTAGTTAGAGGTCAAGCTGACCAGGATTTATTTTCATGTTTTATTTTTGTTTGGCTGTTATATGTATCACTGCATGTAGCATAAATAAACCGCATCTTTTGTTTTTTGCACCTACAACGCTGTCTGCTGTGCCTGATTTTGTGTTGTGAACCCATCCAGGGGGTCACACACACCCGCTGCCGAGCTAACCCCTCACACTATGTATACAGAACATATAATTTTGCATTTGCACATGCAGTGGGCTGACAGCTTAGGGAAAAACATAGTTTGGCCCAACAGCAACAAACTATGGTACAGTAGTTCAAAAGCTGGAGTTCTCTCTTAAATTGAAGTGCAAAAAACTGTAGAAGAACTACAATGAACAACCAACAAATGGCACAACTAGACAATTGGAACATACTATTTAGTCAGTCATACTATGCTGTATGTTCCAATTGTCCAATAGCACAGTCCAATACCAATTCATTTACTATATTCAACATGGTAAATGAATTGGTCTATTCTACGGATTTTTAAATCTATTTCAGTAAAAGTGGCAGATTTCGCTTTAAGAACAAAAGTTGTTCAGCTTTCTCACAGGAGAGACGGTTTCTCTTCTCATCAAGAATATGAGATGCTACACTGAATAGTCTCTCACTCTCTGTACTGGTGCTTTGGGCAGATAAATATCTGTGTGCAATCTGTGCAAGCAAGGGAAAATGTTATTTTTTGATGCGCCAGTACTCAAGGGGATTGTTGCTTCTGGCAATAGGCTAAATAAATGTCCAGCTGTTGGGTAGCTGCACTTTTTGTGACACTGCTATGGATTGGGGTGCATTCGTGTAAAATTTCTTCAAACATATCAGATATGGAGGGAGTGTGTTCCTCTTCACATGTATGTGACCTTTCTCCCTTTCCTTTGTGCAACACCTCTAAACTCGTTCAATAGATGCTTCCACCACCTCCATTTGTGCCAGTATCATTTCCTGTGCACGCTGTTTTTTCTCAACATTAGAGTAATGCTCTTTAAATCGAGGATCTAGAACTGTTGCAATGAAGTACAGAGTGATGGACTCGGTGTCTTGAAACTGATTGGTAACGGCCTCCAGTAGAGTGGTTTTAGCTGTTTTTACACCATGGTCTGTTTCTACCTCTTTTCCAAGCAGACATTTCAGTGCAGCAATCAAGGGAATAACCTCAGCAATGGAAGCATTAGTTGAGCTTATTTCTTTTGTTAACTGTTCAAATGGAGATAGAAGAGACAAACTACTGATAAGGTCCAATCTGTTTTTATTCTTGGCAATCATCCAGGACCTATTGATCATCCATCTTGGATATCCTCTTTCCAAGAACTGGTGGGATAAAGATGCTGCCTCTTGCTCAAAATCGACATCATCCCTACAGATTCTACTGATTCATACAAACTGTCCCACAGGGATCCCCTTAATGGTGTGTCTAGGGTGTCCTGATTGAGCTAAAAGGAGGGAATTTCCTGACAAAGGTTTTCTATAGAGAATAGTAATATCATCCTTATTCACTCCCTTAAGGAGTACATCCAACTAGTGTATCTCACCGTTTTCAGTCTCACCAGTAAAGGTGAGGTTTTTATTGTTACAATGAACTAATCTTATATTGTTTGCCAGCAATGTCCACACTTTGCATTGAATTATTGGAGCACAAAACAACCGCCAAGTGTTCTATTGCCAATACATACAGAAGCGGTGAAAGAGGACGTCCTTGATAGATCTCATTAGATATATGACCTGGGTCGGCAAGTAAACCATTTACTCTAATCCAAGCTGTAGGGCAAGAATAAAGGGCCATTATTTTGTGGATAAAAGCTGAGGATAAGCCAATTTGCTCCAACGTTGCTTTCAGAAATGCCCAGTCTAAGCGAATAAAAACTCTTTTTCTGTATCAATTGAGAGAAGACAGAGAAGGATCTTTCGTGATTGACAATGAGAGTTAAGGGAAATCATTTTAATAGTGTTATCTCGTGGTTCATGAGTGGGGACAAAACCAATTGTTGTCAAGACTAATAATAGTTGGAATGACCAACTGAAGTCTATCCGGCAATAGTTTAGCTTTTTTTTTAAGGTCAACATTGATTAAAGATATTGGAAGGTAGCTTGAGCATTTGGCTGGGTCTTTTTGATCTTTAACAACTTCAGCCCTGGAAGATTTTATTCCCTTTCTGATCAGAGCACTTTTTACAATTTGGCAAATTTCTTCATCAGTTTAGGCCAATATAAATTCTTTTACATATTCTTGGTAAAAAAAAATCACAGTAAGCGTATATTGATTGGTTTGCGCAAAAGTGCGTTGGCGTCTACAAAATGTGAAAGATTTATGGCATTTTTTTTTTTTTTACTAGTAGTGGCAGTGATCTGCGCTTTTTAGTGGTACTGCGACATTACGAAGGATAGATCGGACACTTTTGATGTGTAGTCCCGTTCAGTTGGATATAATACCTGCCACAAATTAACCTGTTAAGTTGGGGAAGGGAAAAACGAACACAGGTTGAGGTTGAATCTAATTATGAATCAAGTATAATATTTACCGGTAGATCTCCTCCCATCCACCAGAGAACCCACTTTATGTAAGAGGGCAAGCAGCATAGGGATCTGTCAATGATTAGGAGTATACAGCAGGGGCAGACTGACCATTTGGCCACTCGGGCACTGCCCAAGGGCCCGGCCACTAGGGGGCCCCATCATGGTTGCCAGCCTCAGTAAAACCAGGGACAGTATGTAAAAATCAATGTTTTTTTACATCTGTCTCTGAAATGTCCCTTACCGACATCCTTTTGGTCTAAAAATCTGGAGATTATAGCTGCCTGGCCTCTCCAGTACCTTCTCAGCCAACATGTATGTGTATACTGTGCGATTGTATACTGTGTGTGTGTATACTGTGTTGCCCCATAATCTCCTATTGCCCGGGGGCCCCATGAATTGTCAGTCCGCCCCTGGTATACAGACTGATCAAAGTAAATTATATTTTATTAATTTTACATTTAAGAATAAGAAATCTTCCCCCTGGGTCGTAGACCTCCTAAACATCTGAGACCGAAAACAAGGTATGAAAACCATTTTCAATTTGTTCTTTTAGGAGGCAAATTTTAATTTATATCAAAGATGCTTAGATATCAATTTTTAACAGTTCTAACACATGTCAGCATGTGTGCATTTGTTTGTTGTCCCCTGTGCTACTAGGTAGTGTAATAAATAGTGGTATCCTTGAAACTGATGAATAGTACTATAGTAAATTAAAGCAAATGTGCTTCAATGGAAATGCTGCAATACCTATTGTGTTCACAATTACATATATAAAGAATTTAAATAATAAGTGGTGTGCAATTCCTCTAATGCCCCAATGTGAAATCAACATAAACATTCATAACATATATTCAGTGATTGTTGTATATAAAGTCATACAAATCACCATAAACCATAAATCAATAATGAACCAACGTAAATTTATTGAATATAAAATAAAGTATACAAGTGATCTATTCAAGTATTGTATATAATCCTTCTTTGTTGAAATCCAAAAAAATGCTGTGCTTTTACCAGTCACCTCAGTGCTCACAGAACTCTCACCTTATAACCACATCTATAAAGCCTTAGGCCGCGTACACACGGGCGGATTGTCTGCCCAACTTAGTCCGCTGAAACGTGTTTCAGCGGACAATCCGCTCGTGTGTGGGCTTCAGCTGACTTTTTCAGCGGACAGTCTGGCGGACTAAGTCTTTCGGAATTTCCGAAACTTGGTTTCAGCGGACAGTCCGCTCGTGTGTAGGCAAGTTGGACGGACTAAGTATGGCGCATGCTCAGAAAGGATTTACACGCCGAAGGTTGCATTGCAGTGTATTGGACGTCGTATTTCTAGTCCCGTCGTACGTGCTGTACACGTCATCGCGCAAGCTTTCGGCGGACTGTCTGTTCATCATGTGTGGTAAAGTCCGTTCATTCAAAAGTTGGACGGACTGTCTGTCGGATTGTCTGACGAACTTAGTTGGCCAGACAATCCGCCCGTGTGTACGCGGCCTTAGGATTAGGTTCTAATATGGGACTGTTGAACCTTCATATCTCTCTCCTTTATGTTGTTTCCAAGATCCAGGCTCTTGAAGTATTGCTAATAGCTCTAATCCACATAGGAGAATTAAATAGAGAATATGCATCCCATAGTTTGAAATCGTTTAAAATTTACCCATTTATGTTGCCATTTGAAGACAATTGGATGTTTACATCAAAACAGAGTTAAAATTGCATGAAAACTTTAAAACATCTGCGTTTCCGACTCCTAATTTACTTCTGGTCCGCTGTCTTCTCCGGCCACGCCCTACGCGTTGCGTCACATCACGTGACTTCCTCAGGGGAACCTTTAAATAAATGGCTACATTTTAAACGATTTCACACTATGGGAGGCATATTGTCTATTTCATTACCCTATGCGGATTGGAAACATTAGCAATACTTCAAGAGCCTGGATCTTGGAAAAACATAAAGGGGATAAGGAGAGAGATACTCCAAGGAAGATTCATCAGTCCTATATTAGAACCTGATCCTAAGGCTTTATAGATGTGGTTATGAGGTGAGAGTTCTGTGAGCACTGAGGTGGCTTGTGAAAGCACTGCGTTTTTTTTTTATTTCAACAAAGAACGATTATACACTCTATTTGAATAGATCACTTGGACACTTTATTTTATATTATATTATATATATTCAACACATTTACTTTGGTTCAGTATTGATTTATGGTTTATGGTGATTTGTACTATAGTACTTTATATACATCAATTACTGAATATATGTTATGAATGTTTATGTTGATTTCACATTGAGGCATTAGAGGAATTCTGCAACACCACTTATTTTAAGCATGTGTGCATTAGCACACCATGGAAGCGGGAATCTTAATGTATATTGTCAAATCAGAAAAAATGCTGATGTTAGTTATATTGCAATTTAATTCACCAGATCATCAATCAACTAAAAAAAAAAAAAAAATTAGATTACACAAAGTTGTCCATTTAGAAGATATTTATAACATAGCATGTACATATTAAAAAGCCTGGCCACATACAGAGGCCTAAAATGCAGGGAGCACTGCCAGGTGTTCTAGGAAAATATGGCATGGATGTGGCACAGATGAGAACTATTGTGGCATGAATGAGAACTGATGTGACATGGATGAGCACTAGACATGTGCGATTCATTTAGTTACAAATTGGTTATTCATCAAAATTCGTTATATTCATTAATTCGTAAACATACGAATTAGCGAACTGTTTACCAAAATTACCAATGAACAACGAATTATCGAAATGAATGAATACGGAAAACAACGAAAATACGAAATTATTAAATTAGAAACAGCTAAAATACGAAATAGTGAAAAAACAAAAACATAGAAACAACGAAAATACAGGACAAAGATTCAAAACAAGGAAAATCAAAATGAACAAAAACTTGAAATTACGAATATTCGTAAAACGGAAATCAAAACAACGAAAATACTGAACAAAGATTCAAAATAACGAAAATCGAAATGAACGAAATAAAACAAAAAACAAATTACGAATATTCGTAAAATGGAAATCAAAACAACAAAAATTAAAATTCGTTAGTTCTGAAATATTTCTGGACGTTGGCCAATAAGCTTGTCCCTTCCCCTGAAGAGGTTGTCCCTTCCCCCAATGAGCTTGCTTCTTATTCCCTTGTGTGTTTTTCTCTGTTAGACTGCAGTGCATTCCATCCAGAGTCCAGATAAGGTGTGGTTGGGTAGGTGGCACTTTTTGGTGGATTTGTGGGTTAAGTTATGACTTGTGAGAGGGAAATTCTTTGTTTCTTAAGCTTACTCTGTCTAAATTCTAATTTCTATATTTGTATTTTGTAATATCTCTGACATATTTTTGTTTTCTCCTATGTCAGATTGCATTCTAGATAGGGTGGGTGGTGTTGGATTTGTGAGTCACTCTTGTGACACAGAGAGTGATAGAGAAATTATAAATTTCTACTTATGCCGCGTACACACGTAGCCGACTACCTGGCGGACTTAGTCCGGCGGACTTCCCGCCGGACTGTCCGTCGGACTTTCCGAACGCGCTACTTGCCCACACACGCCACTTTTTCAGTGGACTAATACGGCGTACTAAGTCCGCCGTACTATCCTCTGTACTTTTGAAATGAACGGACTAGCCCACACATGCAGAGGAAAGTCCGCTCATTTCGAGTGCGTCTCCAGGTAGGCGGGGCCCGCGAAGGAGACGTCGCTGGCCCCGCCACCTGGTATGGACCTAAAGGGGAACCCCAATGCCGAAAAAAATCGGCGTGGGGGTTCCCCCCAGGTCCACATCAGACCCTTGTCCGAGCACGCTACCCGGCCGGCCAAGAAAGGGGGGGGACGAGCGAGCGCCCCCCTCCTGAGCCGTACCAGGCCGCGTGCCCTCAACATGGGGCCCCCCCACCCCAAAGCACCTTGTCCCCATGTTGATGAGGACAAGGGCCTCTTCCCGACAACCAACGGCCAAGGTTGTCGGGAAGAGGCCCTTGTCCTCATCAACATGGGGACAAGGTGCTTTGGGGTCTGCGGGCGAGGGGCTTATCGGAATCCGGGAGCCCCCTTTAATAAGGGGGCTCCCGGATACCGGCCCCCCACCCTATGTGAATGAGTATGGGGTACAATGTACCCCTACCCATTCACCTGTGAAAAAAAGTAAAAAAAAACAACACAACACACAAGGGTTAAAATAGTTTATTGCACAGCTCCGGGGGTCTTCTGTCCGTCTTCGGGGGTCTTCTCGCCGGACTCCTCCGCTATCTTCTTGTAGCTCTTTTACTAGCGGAGGAGCCCGGCTTTCTTCCTCGCCGCCGCCCTCTTCTTCTGACTTCGGGGGTCTTGTCCCCCTCTTCGGTTCTTCTGCCGGGCTACCGCGCCTTCTTCTAGCTCTTTTACAGGCGGTGGCCTGGTCTTCTGTCGCCGCCGCCTTCTGTTCTTCTCTTCTTCTTCTTCAGATGTTGCCTCGTCGAGTCCTCCGCTCACAATGGCTCCGACGCGACGCCCGGCGACTTATATAGGAACATCACCGGATGATGTCCCCGCCCATTATGGTGTCACAGTCCCAGATGATGCTGGGACTGTGACGTCATAATAGGCGGGGACATCATCCGGTGATGTCCCTATATAAGTCGCCCTGCGCCCGGTCCCCGTCATTGTGAGCGGAGCGAGCGACGAGTCAACATCTGAAGAGAAGAACAGAAGAACAGAAGGCGGCGACGACAGCGGCGACAGAAGACCGGGTCACCGCCTGTAAAAGAGCTAGAAGAAGGCGCGGTGGCCCGGCAGAAGAACCAAAGAGGGGGACAAGACCCCCGAAGTCGGAAGAAGAGGGCGGCGGCGTGGAAGAAAGCCGGGCTCCTCCGCTAGTAAAAGAGCTACAAGAAGATAGCGGAGGAGTTCGGTGAGAAGACCCCCGAAGACGGACAGAAGACCCCCGGAGCTGTGCAATAAACTACTTTCTAAGTCTGCCGTACTTTCGGGTCAAAAAAGTACGCCGGAGGCTACACACGGGGGGATTGTCCGGCGGACTTGAGTTTGCCGGACTTTTCCACCCGATTGTTTGATCGTGTGTACGCGGCATTAGGCTTACTATTTATTATTCCTAGGATTTCCTGCAGTTATTTTTGTTCTCCTTTTGTGAGACAGTGTGGGACTGTGTTTTATTATCTTGCTGTCAGTCTGCCCTACATAATTTTTTTTGTTGTGTTACCCAGTGCCACTACTAGGCCAGGCCAGGCAGCATCTACTAGATATTGATGGTGGTAGAAGTAGATTAGTAGATCTTTGTTGCATGTTAATCCCGACCAATTGTAAGGACCGGTAAATTAATAATACTCCTCAATCCCTTTCTTTTCCTGAACTAATTTTAATTTTAATTTTTTTAATTAAAAAAAAAAAGATAAATAATAATACCATTTAATAGAAACAGAAATATTGTATAATGGACTCTACTTCTCCCACTCATCACATTTTCCCCACGAGGGAAGCAACAGAGGAAAATGTTCAGTGTGACACAGCAACAACTTCTGAAAAGAGGCCAACTGTAACACCGACTTTTTTACAAGAGAGGCCGGGCAGTTCCTGCAAAGTCTGTTGCTGGTGTCCATAATCTTAGGCAGCCAAAAATTGAAATTTTACAGCTTGAGGAGGAGGGAATTGCTCAGCCTCCAGATGTAAAAATAGCAGACAATATCACAACAGATAGCAGCAGCTGTTTTTATAGTACTTCAGTACATCCTAGACACCAGGCAGAACAGGCTGCTGAAGTAGAATTATCTGTGAGTCCGACCCTTGAAGGTTTTGACTTATAATATAGAAGATGAGGCACCAAAAGTACACCAATATCAGGATGATATTATTTCTATGAGTCCTTACTCCCCTCTGTTATTTACAGAGTCCTCCTCACCCTCAAAAAGAGTGTCAGCACCATTAGAATCCTCTTCCGACTTTGTTGTTTTGCCTAACTCTCTCTCACATTCAAGTAGTGCCACTGCCACCATTGTTAGCCCTTGTACACATGGTCGGACATTCCGACAACCAAATCCGTTGGATTTTGTCCGACGGATTTTGTTTGACGGATTTTGTTCGAAACTGTTGCATACACACAGTCGGACAAAGTTGTCAGAAAATCCGATCGTACTTAACGTGATGACGTTATTTCGTTAGGACGGGACTACGTTCAGGCTAGTAGCCAATAGCTTTGGTCTAGGAATTTGATCTGAGCATGCGTGGCACTTTGTCCGATCGGAATTCTCTACACATGATCGGACAAAGTCTGATTGGATCATGTTGTCGGAAAATGTTATAGCCCAGCTGGAAAACTTGGTCCGTCGGATACTCCGACGGAAACAGTCCGATGGAGCCCACACACTGTCCGACAACACGGTCCTATCAGACATTGTCCATCGGAATGTCCGATCGTGTGTACAAGTGCTTAGGCCACCAAATTTTTCAGAAGCCACGGAAGCTGCACATACCCATGAGCCAGAAGAAATTGTACAAAATTCTTCACTGGCCACTGGCAACCGCCGATCCAAAATCTGGGAACATTTTGTTTCAGTTGGTGACAGGCGCCTTGTGAAATGCAAATTATGCGGCAGGGAAGTGAGCTGTGGGAGAGACTTTGGGCATTTAACCAATGCAGGAATGAATTACCATTTTCGTAAACGCCATACACCAGTGCTGCTAAGAGAAGAAAGTGGAGTTGCAGCTCCACCTAGTAAAAAGAGAGCAAGCAGCAGCACTACTGCTGCCATTACCACCAAAAGGCTGAGCAAGGGACACGGAGATCAAGGAACTTCTTGTGTAGCTGACACAAGGCATCCCATTCCTTTACAGCAGCCCACGCTGCAACAATTCAGCAGCTTTCAATCAAGGGGTATGTCTCGGCAACAGTCCCATAATATTACCCATCTTACAGTGCAACTTATAGCAGTCAGAGGAGCACCCTTTAATATAGTTGAAGGAGAGCAGTTTAAACAACTCATGAAGGCGGTTGCACCTCACTATATTCTCCTTTAGTTGCAAAATTTTACCCTCTTTGTATAATTCCTGTGTTGGATTATTGAAAGAGGAGCTGAGCAGAGCAGAGCAGCTGGCCAGTCTGTCCATTTTTCACTACAAACTTGTGGCGCTCTCCCAGTGGACAACATGCCTTTTTGTCATTGATGGCGCACTGGTGGCAGCCCAAGGAGTCACAACCAATCAAGCAAAAAGCAGGGACAAGAAGCACAGGGGCTAAGGCAGCAGTAACTCTCAACCAGGGGCACCACACATTCTTTTTGCATACAGAAGTCATGGACGAGCAGCACAGTGCTCTAAATATTTTACGCGCACTTGAGAAAATGGTGGCTGAGTGTCTTGGGGAGGAGGCAGGCACATGGCCAAAGATGGGCTTTATAGTCACTGATGCTGCAGCAAACATGCTAAAGGCTGTACGAGATCGCAGATTTTTAGTATTCGTTGCTCTGCACACGCCCTGCATCTCATTGTGAAGGCTGCTTTGGATGAAGAAAGTGGCACTACAAAATTGTCTGCTATCTTAGACTCCTGTAGAAAGACAGCAGGCCATTTTCATCGAAGTGTGAAAGACAGTAATATACTCAGACTTGAGCAGAGTAAGGCTGGCGTTCCGCAGCACCGCTTGAAGGTAGATGTAGTCACCCATTGGAACTCCACTTTGGAGATGCTTGAACGAATCATGGAACAGCAAAAGCCAATACATGCCATGTCAAATGAACATGTTATCGGTGTAGCTAGGCCACTAAGCAGGGAGGGGTGGAAAATAATTAGTCATTTGGTGGTGGTGCTTAGTTCTTTCCGAGATGTTACTGAAAAATTGAGCCAAGGGAATGCAAGTCTGGCTCAAGTCATCCCTCTCTTCACCTATCTTGTCAATAAGATGGATGGCTTTCAGAACAACAGAGAGCCCTGCCTGGCGGCATAGTTGCAGATGTTGCTGCAATTGTAGGGAGTCTGAAGGCACAATTAAATTGAAGGATGAACGGTCTCATAGATGCATGCCCAGAGCTAATGCTTGCCTCTATGTGCGATCCACAAATCAAGGGAAAAATGTCACTCTTCAGGAGTTCCCTTACCACTGTGGCAGCACGCAGGTAAAATCACCTGGTTGTATTCAGGATGGGAAATATGTGTGTCCTAGATTCAGGCTTTATGCAGACTTTTACAATTAGAGGGGAAGAGTTAATGAGCCCAGCTGAAGTAAGTGGGCTCATTAAGACCTCTACAAAAAACCCCAGCATGCATAGGGAGATGCTCCATCCTGGAACCAGTTTTGTGTGTATAGACTGGGGAGTCTGAGATCTGTTCTGTGCGGTGAGTTAACGCCTGTGTGGCAAACCCCTACAATAGAGACAGGGACTGGGGCAGCACAAGGCTGCACCCAGTTGTTAGACAGGGAGTCTACGTGTGTAGTTAGAGGTCAAGCTGACCAGGATTTATTTTCTTGTTTTATTTTGTTTGGCTGTTATATGTATCATTGCATGTAGCCTAAATAAACCGGATCTTTAGTTTTTTTGCACCTACACCGCTGTCTGCTGTGCCTGACTTTGTGTTGTGAACCCATCCAGGGGGTCACACACACCTGCTACCGAGCTAACCCCCTCACAGTTGGTGGAGAATTTTGGCAGTTTTTTTTTTTTTTTTGTTAAGGCCAGCATGGAGGAGATACTGAGACAGCTGGCTCTAGCAAATGCAAACCAGCAGCAAGCAAATGCAAATCAGCAGCAAACAAATGCTGCTTTACAAAAGAGCCTTGCAGCTCAACAACAAGCCCAGCAGCAGGCAAATGCAAATCAGCAGCAGACAAATGCAACTTTGCAGCAGAGTTTGGAAGCTCAGCAACAAGCCCAGCAGCGATCTGAAGCCCGCTTCATAGACCTGTTGCAGAAGCAAGAGCAGAATTTTCAACAGCAAATAGAGACATTGATACAGCAACATCCGCAGACCAATGAAGCAAGTGGGTACAATAATACCGCAACCTTTGGTGTGAGCCGTTTACTGACAAAAATGACTGGAGAGGATGATCCGGAGGTGTTTTTGACCACATTTGAAAGGACTGCTGAAAGGGAAAAGTGGCCTAAGGAGCAATGGGCTGGACTGGTGGCCCCTCTGTTAACTGGGGAATCGCAGAAAGCTTATTATGACCTAGAGCCTGACCAAGCAAAAGACTATGTGGTGCTAAAAGCAGAAATATTGGCACGGCTGGGTGTCACCCTGGCAGTCCGGGCTCAGCGTGTGCATAACTGGACTTTTCAGGTTGGAAAACCTCCCAGGTCTCAAATGTATGATCTCATTCACCTGAGCAGGAAGTGGCTGCAGCCAGAGATTTTGACCGCACCAAACATTGTGGAACGTGTGGTTATGGATCGTTTCCTGAGAGCTCTTCCTACTGCCATCCAAAAATGGGTAAGCCATGGAGACCCAGAAAATGCAGATAAACTTGTGGATCTGGTTGAGAGGTACTTGGCTACAGAGAACTTGACCACCTCTTCCAGGGACTCACGGACTTTCCCCCCTAAGACCAGATCATCCCCAGTGGCGGGTAAGATGACTCCAAGGGGTGAGGGTGGAGAGAGTGAGAGGGTGGAAGTTCTACCTAAGGTCTGGCGGGAGCAGCCCAGGAAGCCCATGCTGCAAGAGGCAGCGAAAAAAATTATTTGCTACCGCTGCCGGCAAGAGGGGACATATTGCAGCCAATTGCCCAGTTGTGGATGAGCCTATGCAATGTGACTTTATAAGGGAGAGACGTCAGTCGCTGTTTGCGACAGTTGCATGCACTGCCATTCGGGGACCTGAGAAACATTTATGTAAAATGTGTATTAATGGTAGACATGTTGATGTGTTGCTAGATTCAGGTAGCCTGGTAACATTGATAAAAGCTGAATTAGTTACTACAGAGGTCTCTGGGAAGAACAGGGTGGCTGTTATTTGTGTGCATGGGGACACCCAAGATCCCGTAACTTCAGTGTTTTTTGAGACCCCCAAAGGTAACCTCTCTCATCAGGTGGGGTTAGTGTCTCAGTTACCACATGATGCTATTGTGGGAAGGGATTTTCCAAAATTCTGGGAACTCTGGGATTGTCCTGAGGCCCCCATTGGTGCCCCTATAAACCAGGAAGATGACCAGAATTCCTCTGGGAGTGGTGAGGACTCTCCTGAATTTCCCTTGTCGGTATTGGCGGGGGAAACTCGAGAAACTGGGGAGGAGCCAACATCCTCAGATGAAAACATGCCGTCTGTGGAGTTTTCGGATCTTGAGGTTCACAGGGAAAATTTTGCCACAGAACAGTTAAAAGACCCCACCCTAATAAAGGCACGGGAAAATGTGGTGAAAATAGATGGCGAGTTAGTGAACCCAGATAAGACTTGCCCTTATCCTTACTTCACTATGGAAAGGGACCTGCTATATCGAGTGGCTCAAAGGGCAGAAGAAACCATTGAGCAACTTGTAGTGCCCAAACCTTACAGGAAGTTGGTGTTAGAATTGGCTCATGGACACATTCTGGGAGGTCATCTGGGGACAGAAAAAACCAGAGAGAGGGTATTGCAGAGATTCTATTGGCCTGGGGTCATGAAGGAAATAGAAAATTATTGTTCCTCCTGCCCTGTGTGTCAGAAGTCGGCACCTATGCCACATTTCCGTAACCCACTGGTACCTCTTCCTATCATTGAGGTCCCCTTTGAGAGGATCGCAATGGATTTGGTAGGTCCGATAATGAAGTCTGCTAGGGGGCATCAGTACATTTTGGTTATATTGGACTATGCCACCCATTATCCGGAAGCATTTCCTCTCCGAAATACCTCGGCCAAAACCATAGCCAAAGAGCTATCCCTTGTTTTTAGCCGCGTGGGTATTTGTAAGGAACTGCTTACGGACCAAGGTACACCCTTTATGTCCCGGGTTATGAAAGAATTATGCAAGTTGTACAAAGTGAAGCAATTGCGTACATCTGTGTATCACCCCCAAACAGATGGGTTGGTTGAAAGATTCAACAAAACCCTAAAACAAATGTTAAAGAAGGTGGTGGATAGAGATGGAAAGAATTGGGATTGTCTAATACCCTATCTGATGTTTGCCATTAGGGAGGTACCCCAATCCTCTACGGGTTTCTCACCCTTCGAGTTGCTCTATGGGAGACACCCAAGAGGGCTGCTGGATATCGCCAAGGAAACTTGGGAAAATGAGAGTTCTCCTCACAGGAGTGTGATTGAGCATGTCGCCCTGATGCAAGATAGAATTGCACAGGTAATGCCAATTGTAAAGGAACATTTAACCCAAGCGCAGTTAGCACAGCAGAGAGTGTACAACCGTGGGGCCAAGACACGTACTTTTTCCCCGGGGGATAGGGTCTTGGTGCTAGTCCCTACGGTTGAAAGCAAATTTCTGGCCAAATGGCAAGGTCCATATGAAGTAATTGAAAAAATTAGTGAGGTGAACTACAGGGTTAGACAGCCAGGAAGGCGAAAGCCGGAGCAGATCTATCACGTCAATCTGCTGAAAGCCTGGAGGGATAGGGAATCCCTAGTCGCAGAGACTTTGTCACAAGTACAGCCTGATTGCTTAGTTCCTGAGGTTGGAATAGCAGACACCTTATCGAAACCCCAACAACAGGAGGGTAAAGAGTTTGTACTTCGTAACAAAGAGATTTTCTCTGAGCTTCCCGGACAAACATCTGGCGTAGAGCATGACATTATCACCCCGCCAGGAGAAAGGGTAAAACTAAAACCTTATAGAATACCAGAGGCCCGACGGGAGGCAATACGTGGGGAGGTTCAAAGGATGCTGGAATTGGGTGTGATAGAGGAGTCCCAGAGTGACTGGTCCAGTCCTATTGTACTAGTGCCCAAACCTGATGGGAGCTGGCGGTTTTGTAACGATTTTAGACAATTAAATAAAGTTACAAAATTTGACACCTACCCCATGCCACGTATAGATGAGTTGGTTGACCGGCTGGGAACAGCCCGATATATGACAACTCTTGATCTCACCAAAGGGTATTGGCAAATTCCCCTGGCCGAGTCGGCCAAGGAGAAAACTGCGTTTGTAACCCCAGATGGGGCATTCCAATATAAGAGAATGCCGTTTGGGTTACAGAATGCACCGGCAACATTCCAGCGGAAAATGGATAAGATTCTGAGGCCCCATCATAAATATGCTGCAGCTTACCTGGATGATGTGATTATCCATAGCACAGACTGGGTCTCACATTTGCCAAAAGTACAAGCAGTCCTAGACTCTATCCGGTAAGCTGGGTTTACGGCCAATCCAAAGAAGTGTACCATTGGACAGGAGGAGGCCAAATATCTTGGGTACACTATTGGGAGGGGGGTGATAAAACCCCAAGTCAATAAAGTCGAGGCCATACAGAGTTGGCCACGTCCCAACAGCAAGAAACAGGTACGAGCCTTTCTGGGAATCGCTGGCTATTATCGACGATTCATTCCCCATTTTGCTTCTCAGGCTGTGCCCCTCACCAACCTGACAAAAGGGAAAGAGTCGGTTATGGTTAAATGGTCCCCAGAGGCTGAGGAAGCATTTCAGTCCTTAAAAACAGCCTTATGTAGCCAGCCAGTGTTGTACTCACCAGACTTCTCTAAGGACTTTGTTGTACAAACTGATGCATCAGACGTTGGGTTAGGAGCAGTGTTATCCCAGGTCTGGAACGGGGAAGAGCACCCAGTCATTTACCTCAGCAGGAAGTTGAAGTCCCATGAGGTAAATTACTCCACGATTGAGAAGGAATGTTTAGCAGTGAAGTGGGCTCTAGATTCCCTTCGGTACTATCTGCTAGGTAGGCACTTTGACCTGGTGACTGATCACGCTTCTTTAAAGTGGATGGCTCAAAACAAGGAGACCAATAGAAGGGTAAATACCGTATATACTCGAGTATAAGCCGAGATTTTCAGCCTCTTTTTTGAGGCTGAAAGTGCCCCCCTCGGCTTATACTCGAGTCATCGCTGTCTGCCTGCTCGATCAGCGTATCGAGCAGATAGACAGCGGCCATTCTAACATTCAAACGCCGCGCCTCCGCCTCCGCCTTCGCCTGTGATAGGCGGAACACTGAATTTCCCAGCAGCCTGTGTTCCGCCTATCACGGACATCGTCTCATCCTCGTACTACGGACGAGGATGAGACGATGTCCGTGATAGGCGGAACACAGGCTGCTGGGAAATTGAGTGTTCCGCCTATCACGGACATCCGATAGGCGGAACACTCAATTTCCCAGCAGTCAGTGGGAAATTGAGTGTTCCGCCTATCACCGACGGAGGCGCGGCTTTTGAATCCTAGAATGGCCGCCGACGAAGAGCTGAAGGACGGAGGCTCGGCTCGGGACGGGACGGGCCGGGCCGGGACGGGACGCAGGCTGGACGGGACGCAGGCTGGACGGGACGCAGGCTGGACGGACACAGGCAGGCTGGACACAGGTAGGCTGCACGGACACACACACACACACACACACACACACACACACACACACACACACACACGGATGCATGGACACACACACACACACACACACACACACACACACACGGATGCATGGACACACACACACACACACACACACACGGATGCATGGACACACACACACACACACACACACACACACGGATGGATGGACACACACACAGGGATGGATGGACCCACAGGGATGGACGGACACACAGGGATGGACAGGCATGTCTCACCCTCGGCTTATACACGAGTCAATAATTTTTTCCAGTTTTTTGGGGGTAAATTGGGGGCCTCGGCTTATATTCGGGTCGGCCTATACTCGAGTATATACGGTAGGTGGTTCCTGGCCCTACAGGAATTTAACTTTACAGTTAAGCATCGCCCTGGTGTTAAAATGGGGAATGTGGATGCTTTGTCTCGGATACATGCGTGTCTGGCTGCTTGTGTTACAACCCCAAGGTTGAAACAAGAGGGGGGGGTATGTGGCAGCACGCAGGTAAAATCACCTGGTTGTATTCAGGATGGGAAATATGTGTGTCCTAGATTCAGGCTTTATGCAGACTTTTACAATTAGAGGGGAAGAGTTAATGAGCCCAGCTGAAGTAAGTGGGCTCATTAAGACCTCTACAAAAAACCCCAGCATGCATAGGGAGATGCTCCATCCTGGAACCAGTTTTGTGTGTATAGACTGGGGAGTCTGAGATCTGTTCTGTGCGGTGAGTTAACGCCTGTGTGGCAAACCCCTACAATAGAGACAGGGACTGGGGCAGTACAAGGCTGCACCCAGTTGTTAGACAGGGAGTCTACGTGTGTAGTTAGAGGTCAAGCTGACCAGGATTTATTTTCTTGTTTTATTTTGTTTGGCTGTTATATGTATCATTGCATGTAGCCTAAATAAATCGGATCTTTTTTTTTTTTGCACCTACACCGCTGTCTGCTGTGCCTGACTTTGTGTTGTGAACCCATCCAGGGGGTCACACACACCCGCTACCGAGCTAACCCCCTCACACCACCTATAGGGATCTCTTAATTCAGACGGTTGACAGTCACAGAAAATAGTTTAGGCCATTAGAGGGTGATGAGGAAGAAGAGCAGGAGGAGTCTGATAGTGACATTGTGCCACCATCACCTACTGGTATCAGCACGACCACTGCTGCACTCTCCACTAGAACACCTGATGTTTGGAGTTTGGCATTACATTCTTGAGTTGGACCCACAAGACTGCCCACTATGAAACAAAGCATTGTGTCAGATCATGTTAAACTTTACCTGTCAGAACCACATTTGCCCTCTACTACAGATCCATTTCAGTATTGGGATGAGAAGAGGGGTATTTGGACTGCTCTTTCCGTGGTGGCTCAAGAGCTACTTTCCTGCCCCCTGACCTCTGTCCAAAGTGAGCGGGTATTTTCTATCACTGGAAATATTCTGTGCCCACAGAGATCACAACAGGCCCCACAGCTGATGGAGCAGATGACATTTCTCAAAGTCAATCTCCCAGAGCTGGGCTACCCTGGCCTAATTGGCTGACTCTGTACCTCACGCCCCCCCCCCCCCCAATAAGGCAGAGGTTGTAAACCTGAAAAAGAGATCATACTGTGAGGCTGATCCTAGCTTGTTAGGCTATCAGTCTCTAGTTGAGAATTAAACTTTTCAAATACAAATATTTATTAAAGTGGTTGTAAACCCACTTTGCAAAAAAATAACAAATCTAACACCTGCAAGACAAAGGCATAATGAGCATAGCATACTAACTCATTATGTAATACTCACCTGGGATCGAAGCCCCTGTTACGGTACCGGAGTTACGTTCGGGTATCACGGCTCCGGCCAATCACAGAGCTGGAGCCGCAATACCGGTAAGTAACTCCGGGATGACATGTCGCCAGCCGGTACTGTAGCGGGGGCTTCGATCCCAGTTGAGTATTACATAATGAGCTAGTATGCTAGTAGATATTTCCAGCACCTACAGGTAAGCCTTAATATAGGCTTACCTGTAGGTAAAAGTGGCTGTACAAGGTGTACAACCACTTTACCATATCCATTCATTTGTATAGATATCTATTCCTGAAATGCACTATTTTTGGTTTTGTTGTATTGATTATTTGCCATCTAATCTTCCAAGTTGCAACAGGTTCAATTGATGTAGATCCATCCACTTGGGTAATAATAATAATAATAGTTTTTGCTCACAATCACAAATCCAATATCTACTACCACCATTTCATAGAATGTGATCAACCCAAGCTGGGGTTAGTTTGTTGAGTTTTCGTTCATTTTTGGAGTAATGTTTTCACTCCATGGCTCCCAATTTCCCCCAAAAAATATTTTTATTTTTAATTCCATGGCTCACAATACTCCCACAAACACTGTGGCTCTCCTCCTACTGTGCTGCTACTGCAGACTGCTGCCACCTGCCCTCAGAGAAGAAATCTTGTAGGTCACGTTGGAAGACATCTCACCACACTATGGATTTCATCATAGAAAAGTATGTTCCCTGTGGCACCCTCAAACACGTGAGTGGCTTATCAATTTTCCCTTACTCACCTTCCATGATTCCATTAATCATTTCTGTTAATTTATATCCCTCTCTCAATTTTTTTATTTGCAATTTAGTGACGTCACACATGCATGTGGAATGCTAGACCTGGACGTGGATGAGGAAGAATCAAATAGATCCACACATAAGGTTTTAAGCACTTCATAGTAAGTATTAACAGTACACCCCACTTTTAGGATGTTATAATGTTAAACTTGTATGACTGTTTTTGTAAATAAATAATATTGATTTGTCAGTGTGAGCGAGTATGGGGTAGGTCTGTGGGTGTATGGGTCAATGTGAGTATGTATGGGTTTGTCTGCGATTCTGCATATGTATGGGTCATAGATATACTCATAAAAGGGGCGCTAGACCAAATATCAAACAATAAAAAATGTGAGACTAGTGATCATATAATATCTAAAATGGTACATAACATATCACAAAAAACTGCAATATACCAAAAAAAGGTTACAAACAAAATAAAGTAAACAACAATAGTAGGTGAAGTCCCAATTAGGTGCTAACACCAAAACAAAGGAAATACAGATAAATAAATAAGTATAAATCCAAAAGTCCAAAGCAGTGGTTTTTTAGTGAAAACCTTCTTCTGAATCCATAAACAGAACAACTGCTGGGATCTTCTATAACGTGATAAAACAATGTCCCTTCACCAAGAATTTATGGACATAAAAAGGACACCCCACTTGTGAAGAAAATAGATGTCTTCTTACCAGATGCTGTTGACTACTTTAATTAAAAAGATAGTCAAATAGGCTTATGCAGGGTAAAATCCCTGCTCACATGGAATCAGGTGGACCTCCTATGGACAGAAGCTTCTCCTCATAGACTCAGATGGGTCATAAAAAAAGCCAAACAGAAATCCATAGCGTAATACCGTTTAATAAAACATAAATTATAAAACATAAGGCCAAATGGCTGCTTACATAAGTTGGTGCCCAACCTGACACTGGGGCTGCTTGCTTAAAACAAAAAGTTTTCGTAATGGATACGTAGTTCCTCGTGGTATAGGGCGTGCGTTCCACCGAAGGGCAGCCGATGACCAAGGACGACCGGAACTAAACGTAAACGAACGTGACTGGATACCGCCTCGACGTACGTTTCGTTTGACACGTCATCAGGAAGACGCTTCCTGATGACGTGTCAAACGAAACGTACGTCGAGGCGGTATCCAGTCACGTTCGTTTACGTTTAGTTCCGGTCGTCCTTGGTCATCGGCTGCCCTTCGGTGGAACGCACGCCCTATACCACGAGGAACTACGTATCCATTACGAAAACTTTTTGTTTTAAGCAAGCAGCCCCAGTGCCAGGTTGGGCACCAACTTATGTAAGCAGCCATTTGGCCTTATGTTTTATAATTTATGTTTTATTAAACGGTATTACGCTATGGATTTCTGTTTGGCTTTTTTTATGACCCATCTGAGTCTATGAGGAGAAGCTTCTGTCCATAGGAGGTCCACCTGATTCCATGTGAGCAGGGATTTTACCCTGCATAAGCCTATTTGACTATCTTTTTAATTAAAGTAGTCAACAGCATCTGGTAAGAAGACATCTATTTTCTTCACAAGTGGGGTGTCCTTTTTATGTCCATAAATTCTTGGTGAAGGGACATTGTTTTATCACGTTATAGAAGATCCCAGCAGTTGTTCTGTTTATGGATTCAGAAGAAGGTTTTCACTAAAAAACCACTGCTTTGGACTTTTGGATTTATACTTATTTATTTATCTGTATTTCCTTTGTTTTGGTGTTAGCACCTAATTGGGACTTCACCTACTATTGTTGTTTACTTTATTTTGTTTGTAACCTTTTTTTGGTATATTGCAGTTTTTTGTGATATGTTATGTACCATTTTAGATATTATATGATCACTAGTCTCACATTTTTTATTGTTTGATATTTGGTCTAGCGCCCCTTTTATGAGTATATTTATAGCATTGCAGGTTTTTTCTTGTTTTTCTAGGGAGCAGCTATTAGTGTTTCATTTAGCACATATTTTGATTCATTGATTATTTGATTGTTCAATTTTTCATACATTTTTTATTACTAATTTTAGTGGCGCGGGGTTTAATAGTTGCTGTGTTGTCAGCCACTCTTTTTCACATATGTATGGGTCAGTCTGTCTTTGTGTACGAGGCAGTTTGTTCATTGGTCATTGTGTCTGTCTGTTAAGGTAAGTGTCTGTCTTTATGGGTCAGTGTGTGTCTGTGTGTATATGTATATTTTAAGTAGGTGTGGGTAAGTATATCTGTGTTCCAGTAAAGGACTGTGTCAAGGAGTGCGTACATTGCAAAAATGTTCTTTTGATGTATATATGAAATAAACTAGTTTTACTTATTTTATGTTTTTTCCATAGAAAATCATTCCTTAATATCTATGCCATTGCCATCACGGCACCTCCACTTCCCAGAGCTCCAAGAGAGAGATGCATCTGAAATCATGGCTTACCTTGGCCCTGGTATTTAGCGGCCCTCTTGACCACCAGGGATCTGAATGCTTACCTCCCTGCAAGGCAAGAAAAGGGAGACTGGGACATTTGTTATCTTTTGCAATAATGATTAAAATAACATTTCTAAAACTATTAAAAAATACTAATGAAGAAGCTTTACCTTGTTGCAAAAGCAGATATTTTCTCATTAGTTTACTACAACAGCAAACACTGTTGCTTATTGAATTACTCACATAGTGACATTTCTACTTTTACTCTAATTTATAAACTATAGCAATTACACTTGTCACCTATAAATATATTTTTGTGACGTCTAACCCAACATAGGTGGTCAGACACTATAGCTGGCTTCTGTGTTCTTCAACTATAGCAGCCTTTCACATAAGCCCAGCGGGCCTTCTGGTACGTGGCTGCCCCCAGGCCTTAGATACAATGCTATAGTGCCTGACTACCACACCGGGGCAGGTGCTAACTGAGCAAAGCAAACAGGTACTTGAGGTTGGCAGATAGGCAAATGGCTTTCTATGACAGGCCAGGAAAAAGGCAGACATATAACAGGTTTGGTTTCCACCCAGAGACTAGCCACATTAATCACCTTAAAGGTTGACATATAGTCAAAGAGAGTGCCATAACCAAACCCCCGGATGCTCGAATGAGAAGCTTGAGTGCTTGATACTCCTGACACAATGTGTGTATATATATTAATATTTTAATTATATTACTATATATATATATATATATATATATATATATATATATATATATAATTTTTTTAAATGCACAAAATTATTGCGACCCCCCCTCCTCCAGATTTGAATGAGGTATCTTATGTGTCTCTCCTATATTTTGTTCCTAAAGTCACCACTGCTGGGTGCCGCACCAGTTTTCCAGTCTGCCCTTTGGACCTTTCAAAGAATTCTACTTAAAGCTTATGTATCACAGAGTACAATGTTTTACAGTGCTTATGGCCTCACAGGTAAGACTTCCGTGACACCGTAAGAATGGTGACACACATTTTTGTAGGATAGATAGAAGTGTGTTATCTGACTCCTATCATCCATATAGATCCCAACATGTACCAACTACCTGTCCGATCGGGTACAGGATGAGAAGAAGCTCCTCTGCCTGGGCTGCCACTCGGCTGTGCTGCATACCGATATTATTCAAAGATACACGATTGCAAATTGCCTCCACATGTCTTTAAAAGATGAGGTAGTGCTTGGGTGGAATCCACGTGTTTCCAAAATGCCTACATATATATTATGTCCCGCTACCTCCCCAGCCCCTCAGTGTCTATTTTTCCACCCTGCCTATCTTATTCCAGTACACCCCCTCCCCACAGCTCCTGTGTCTAGTATCCCCCCACATCCCCTTTGTTGTGTGTTTACTGTGTCCAGTATTCCTCCCCCAGCACCAGTTTGTAGGGCAGTCAAACCAGCCGTTCATATCCGTTAAATTCTCAAGCACTTCTGCCTTTAGTGAATAGACAAGTATGTTTCATCCATGTATGAAACATACTTGCATCAAAAAGTGCAGGCAACTTTCCCTACGCACTTTCTGTCACTTGACTAGGTGCTGAGTTCAGTCTAAGAAACTGTAACGTTGGCTGTGTGCACGGGGAGATAAGGGTGAGCAATAGCACACTACGTGTGTATGCCTATAATGTATTTTAATTTCATATGTTTATTATTATTATTATCAAAACAAAAAAAAATATCAAACATTAAAAATTCGTACCATTCATGCAACAGCATTTATACCATGTCAACCTATAATGTACATGTACTGTAATTATGAGCAGGAGTACAAAAATAGATATATTTGTTTCACCCCCTGGCTCATGTTGCCAGTGTGGGGGAGTAGATATATATATAAGCGCAGCGGGGTCCAATATATTGGACCAGTACTCAGGGGAATTGCTAGGTGGCAAAAGGACCAGGGGCTTCAGCCCGAAGTCCAAGGCCAGAAACTGGGGGGGGGGGGGGGGGTTGTTATATGCAATGCAGGTTTTTTTGGCTGGGCCTTGACACTGACGGTAGTGACGTACATACACTGACCTACCTACACTAACCTACCTGACCTACCTACACTGACGGTAGTGACCTACCTATCCTACCTGACCTACCTACACTGACGATAGTGACCTACCTACACTCACCTGCCTGACCTACATACACTGGACATATACATACACTGACCTACACACACTAACTGTAGTGACCTACCTACATTGACTTGCCTGACCTACCTACGCTGACTGACCTACGTACACTGACATTAACATACACTGACCTACCTACACTGACATTAACATACACTGACCTACCTACACTGACCTACCTACACTGACATTAACATACACCGACCTACCTACACTGACCTACCCACACTGACAATAACCTACACTGACATTAACATACACTGACCTTCCTACACTGACCTACCTACACTGACATTAACATACACTGACCTACCTACACTGACCTACCAGTACCTACACTGACCTACCTACACTGACATTAACATACACTGACCTACCAGTACCTACGCTGACATTAACATACACTGACCTGCCGTGGTGTCCGGTGTCACAGCAGCCAGGCAGCCAGTCCTCAGAGGAGGAGCCGAGGAGGAGAGGAGAGCGGCTCGCCTGAGCGCCAAGCGTGGATGTGGCGTGTCAGCTGCTTTGTAATTCACGCCTTCTGGAGCCAACAGTGCCTATGATGGACGTCACACGTCCCGCGGTCCCGGCATTGGACCAGTGGGATGTCCATCATAGACGTGCAGGCTCCAGAAGGCGGGACCTGCTATGGCACTCGGCCGCACTCGGCCACACTCGGAGGTGCTTGGGATCAGATTGGTCCCTGAGCTCGCCGCGGCGCTCGGGACTAGCAATGGAGACCCTGCAGAGCTGACACTGGGGGCTTTAGGGGGTCACATTCGGGGCTTCAGTCCCCCCTTGCCACCCCCTCCCGACGCCCCTGCCAGTACTCAGGAGGAAGGGAGATGTTAAGAGCTTGAGACTTAGTATAATTTATCTGTAGACCCGAAATCCTGGAAAAGGCATCAAGGGAATGACAAAGGTTAGGAAGGGAAATAATCAGGGAGGTGAGAAAAAGGAGAATGTCATCCGCAAATAGACCACATTTATGGACCTGCGAGCCACATTTAACCCCCTGAATACTGGGGTTCTGTCTAATGGAAATGGCGAGGGTTTCGATAGCAATTGCGAATATGAGGGGGTATAAGGGACAGCCCTGCCTTGTACCTTTAGCTACGGAAATAGGTTTCGAGTAGAATCCTTGAAGTTTAATATAGGCCCTTGGATTGGAATATAGGGAGCGCATCAGGCCCATAAATTTGGCTCCAAAACCCCATCGTTCCAGAATTGTAAAGATATATGGCCAAGAGATCGAATCAAAGGCTTTGTGAAGGTCCAGAGATAGTAACATACCAGCTTGTTTGGGGCCCCCATCCCATCCCGTTTGGAGAATGGAGACTATGTCAACTGTTCTCCTGATTTGATCAGGGCCCTGTCTTCCCGGAATGAACCCCACTTGATCCTTATGAACATATCGGTTGATGAACGAAGCCAAACGAATCGCCAGGATTTTGGTAAGGAATTTAAGGTCATTTGATGAGCTTATTGATGAGAGAGATAGGTCTGTAGTTACACACTTCTTCTGGATTTTTGTCCGGCTTCGGTATAACTGCTATAAAGGCGGTATTTAGATGAGGATCAAGTGGGGTTCCCTGAGTCATTTTGTTGAGAAATTTTGTCAGATGAGGGGAAAGGATAGCAGAGAACGTTTTATAATAGGGATTCGAAAGCCCATCTGGACCTGGAGCTGAGTTCGAATTCAGGGCTTTTATAACATCCTGAACCTCTTCTTCAGAGAAGGGGGCTTCCAGGATGTCCCTATGATCATTGGATAGAGAGGGGATAGGAAACGTATAAAGAAACTCAGAGATAAACTTTGTGTCATTGTTATCATTTGAACTATAGAGTTTGGAATAAAAGTCATGAAAGGCCCCGAGGATTTTGGTTGGTTTAGCTGAAGTGCCTTGCCCTGGGATTCTAATTTTGGGTAGGGTGTATGAGTGAAGCTTTGGAGACAACCTATGGGCCAGCATGGAACCCAATCTATCCCCCTGGGTATAGAATTTGTTTTTTCTCCATCTAATCTGTTTTTCGGCCTTAGCTGTGAGGGCAAGATTGAGCTCCAGTCTGGTCTTATCAAGGAGAAGTCTCAAGGATGGGGAGGGATGTCGTTTGTGTTGTGAACGCAGGGAAGAATATTCGTCATCGAGTCTCTTAACATCAGCTTCTCTCTCCCGTTTTAGTTGAGAGGTCATTTTGATAATTTCCCCTCTTATGAATGTTTTGTGCGCAGCCCACAGGGTTTCATCAGAAATCCCCTCCGTCTTGTTAAGGGTAAAATACTCATTAAGGGATTGTTCCAACATCCGTACCCTTACGGGGTCAGATAGGATGGAATCATTCAATCTCCAGTGACCCATGCCGGGCTTCGGATATCGCCTACGCAGAGTCATAGATACCAATGAATGGTCGGATAACACCGTGTCCTGGATTCTCGATGAAATGACAAAGGGAATAAAGCGGGTTTGGACCAAAAGGTGATCAATCCTAGCGTATAAGTTATGTGGACTAAAGAAATGAGAAAAATCACGTTTCCCTGGGTTAAGTTCTCTCCAGGCATCAGCCATGCCGTGGGCATGGATGAGTCTGGCAATTTTAAGGGTCTTTCTGGTGGGTCTGGATAGTTGAGAAGCTAGGGGTTTAGACCTGTCCAGGGTCTGATCAAAGGCAGAGTTGGAGTCCCCCCAAATATGACTGTGCCCTCCAGGCTTGGGGAGAGGGATTCAAGCAGATGTTTAAAGAAGGTGGCCTGACCCTTATTAGGTGCATAGTAGGAAACGAGGGAGTAAAGGTTTCCCTCAATCGTACCTTTAATCATAATGAACCTTCCCTCTGGGTCCCTCACTACCGAGGTTAATGAAAAATCGCAAGATTTGGCAAAAGCAATGGCCACCCCCTTAGTCTTATTTTCAGCATTTGCTAGAAAGAAGTTGGGGAAGTGAGGATGGAGGAATTTGGGGCTATACTGAATCGGGAGGTGAGTTTCTTGCAGCATGATAACATCGATCTTAGAGGCCTTGTAAAAGTTAAATAGCTTCCTTCTTTTGACTGGGGAGTTCATCCCCTGGACATTGTGGGTGGCTATCTTTAAAACATTTTGATTATGGTCAGCCATGGGACCCAGTGAGAGGCGCTGATAAGTGTACCCCGTCACTCACCTCAGAAGAACTTCCTCATGAGAACTGGGGAGTGTCGCTATCGGAGTGCGGTGTTACAGTGTCCCTGAGATCTGGGAGCCTCTGGATTTCATCTCTGAAAAGTAAAGAAGAGTCAGTTGATGTTCCAGGGAGAGAAGGAAAGCAGATAGAATGAGAAAAAGTAGAAGAGGGAGGCCTGACATTCTCTCCCTGGGCAGAAAGGGGCCCAGAGCAGAGAAAGCAGACCTAGAGAACCACCCGCACTTAAAAGTGCAGATGGAAAAAACAAAAACAAAAAACTCCATGCCAAAAAAGGCCTGGAGGAGGTCCTATCCTCCCGAGTCCCAAGGAGTCAAGAAGATAGGAGGAGGCGCATGAGTACCACCTCAGACCCGGGCACCCCGGGTAAACAAAAAAGAACAAAACAGATTAAACCGAAGCGCATTAACTTTAAAACAGTCCCGAACTGTGGAGACCAGGTAGGCAGGGGCAAGGCAACAAAACGGCCAGAAGCGGGAACATGTTATAACAATTGCAAGGAGACTGAGGAGCCTCTAGAAACACATATCCATTTTCAGTCCCACTCCCCACCCTGAAGGGAAATACTAGGGGGAAGAGCTAAAAAAGGCATCCAGGCAAATGTTCAGCTAGAGTCAGCCAGAGTCAAAAAGAAAAGGGCGCTTCAAAGGAACTGTTAGTGTGTCCTCCAGGATCTTGATTGAAGCTTTCCGCCTAGCAGTCTGGTTGTGACGTTCGCCTGAGGCCCACTAGTATTTGTAAGGTTAGAGGACTCGCCGGTAGAGTGGGAACAACATCTGGGGAATAATTACGAGGCCTGGTCAGTCCATAGAAGAAACATTCAACTTGTGTAGTCGTCGAATACCGACAAGAAGGAAGGATCAGCAAATGCTTTATGTTCAGGCAGGACCGTTCAGGGTCGATCGGCTCGTTTTAGATTTGTTCCACAGCAGATTTTGTGGGCTAACTGGTGGCGGTCTTTTGTGGGAACTTGCGGGGGTAGCCGAGGTTTCCATGTCTGCTTCCTGGGAGATGATTTTCAACTTGAGAAACAGCTATTCCCCCGTGGGGAATGTGGAGAAGGAATAATCCTGTCCTTTCAGAGAAAATTTCACTGCGAACGGGAAGGCCCATCTGTATTTAATGTCCTTCTGTGCAAGAGCTTGCAGGAGGGGTCTCAGGGTTCTTCTGCGTTGAATAGTAGTAGGAGCAATGTCTGCAAAGATTTGTACTGGGTGACACTGGCATGTCACCTGAGGTGAAGCACGTGCCTGCCGCATTACCGCTTCTTTCACTGTGTAGAAATGAGGTTTGGCAATGATATCCCTGGGGGCGCCATCCTTCCTAGGGGGCCCCAGAGACCTGTGAACTCTATCCAGTTCCAGACGATGGGAAGGTATATTGGGGATCAGTGTTTTTATAAGATCTTGAGTGGCTGAGGTAACATCTTGGATAGACTCAGGTAGGCCTCTGATCCTAAAGTTATACCTTCTGGATCTGTTCTCTAAGTCGTCAATATGGGACATAGCGGTGTCCAATTTATCGTGAAGGGTGGAGATGAGATCAGAGTTTTGATGTGCGGTTGTCGCAGTCTGATCCACTTTGGTTTCAATAGCATCCATCCTGGCCCCAATGTTCTGGAGGTCCGCCTTGATCTCCCCAGTAATTTTGGCAGCAGTGAAGGCCAGACCCCTATAAAGGAGGGTTGAAAATCTAATGTAAAGGTCTTCCACGTTAAACGGATGACCTCTGGCAGGATTGTCATACTCTAGAGGGTCAGAGAGAGCTGCTAAAGCAGGCCCTGTGGGGAAGAAGGGCTGATCTCCAAAGGAGTGATTCAGGAGCGACTCCGTGGAGGCTGGGGAGGGCATCAGCTCCTGTTGGCAGAGAGCCTGAGACCCAGGGGCATAGACCAGGTGAGCTGGGGACACAAATTGCCCGTGATCCGGCTGGGCCTCAGTGAGGGAGACATGCTGTGAATAAATCGAATCTGCCGCGGTGGCCATCTTGGTACACCCCAGCCGGGTGGAGGCTGTGAGGGCTCGCTCCAGATTACGTCTGGGGGCCTTTTTCGGCATACGGGGGTGTTCTCTAAAGTATCCGGTCACTGAATACCGCTAAAGCGCGGCGAAATTTCGGTCCGGGCAGGAATGTAGGGTGCCGTTCGGTCTGAGGTGGCGCGGAGCTCCGTGACTAAGCCGCCATCACAGACCCCTCACACATGCGCACTCCTCGTTTTTTATTTATTTCATTATTTATTTATTTTTATTTTTTGTTTTGTTTTTTATTTTTTTAATGGTCCAAGCTCTTGTGAGACTGTAAGCCGCCGCTTGCTGAGCCCGCAAAGGGTGACGGCAGGGCTGAGGCAAAGTCCTCGCTGTCTGCCTGTGACATGGCATCAACTAAAAGCAGGGGGGATGCATATGTTTGAGGTAAGTTGCGAAGGTAGGAGGGGAGAGATGCGTTTGGTAGATAGGATGAAAGGCGGAAGGAAAACAAGAAGAACAGGACAAGGTACGACAGCCATAGTGACAGTTGGTTTGCACTCGAGCTCTGTTGAGTGTGACTTTAGAAAACTCAAAAGAATGTGTGACAACCGAGGTGAGCCAGGCGGTGACTGGATAGGTAACCGATAGCTCGGGTGTCCCTCTGTGCTCGGCACAGACTAATGAACCAGAGCCCGCCAGGGCAGAATGGGGCGGGTAGCTCAAATCTGGTATACTAAGTAGGAATGTTGCGATCTGTAGATCTGTAGCTCTGTAGTTATCGACGTGTGTTCGGTCTGCTAACGCTTGCACTGCCAGCAAGTATGGAGATTAGGCGACCTTGACTGCGTATTGAAGACTTGTGCTTCAAAAACAGAGTGAAGTGCACAGAAGTATGTGACAGTTGCTAACGCCTCAGGAGCAGGTCAAATTCTGTATGTGAAGTAAA
Source organism: Lithobates pipiens (assembly GCF_037356315.1). Classification (NCBI taxonomy): domain Eukaryota; kingdom Metazoa; phylum Chordata; class Amphibia; order Anura; family Ranidae; genus Lithobates; species Lithobates pipiens. The sequence goes on from NW_027507789.1 coordinate 161,192,911, forward strand.
AATATGTAGTGAAAGAGTGCTTAAGAGAAAGGGGGAATCCTATTGAACTACACACCTGACTTTATGCCCTAGTTTTGAAGTCGACTGGTTGGGGTCGAGAACTGAGTTGACCGGGAGCCTGTAGTAAGGTGACATGAGAATTTCGTTTTGACAAGAAGGATTGCAAAGAGCTGTTTGGGGCAAAGCTGGCCCCCTGGTGAAGATGCAAGCCCTCGACAATGGGGTTTTTTTTTTGGAAGATACTGTCCAAACCTGGTGCAGAGCGGACTAACTGATTGTCTAGCTGGCCTAAAAAAAGGGTAATGCGACAGAGAAAATGATGAGCAGCCGTGTTGCTACTGGAGACGATGAGTGGCAGTTTGAGCCACTTGCTGAAATGCTTGCAGCGATTGCAAGGAAGCGGCCTTATTTGAATTATAAATTGAACTATAAGTGTGTAGGAATGAGGTTAGCAGCTGTGTTGTGACTGGAGATGAGTAGCCGTATTGAGCCATTGCAGCGATTGCAAGGAAGCAGCTTTATTCGAAAGGTGAAAGCAATGTTTTGCGGAATTATAAGTGTGTAGGAATGAGGTGAGCAGCCGTGTTGCTACTGGAGATGATTGGCAGTTTTGAGCCAAATGCAGAAAGACTTGCAGCGATTGCAAGAACACAGCCTTGTTGAAAGGCGAAAGAAAAGGTTATAGAGGAAATGTGATTACCGTATATACTCGAGTATAAGCCGAGATTTTCAGCCTCTTTTTTGAGGCTGAAAGTGCCCCCCTCGGCTTATACTCGAGTCATCGCTGTCTGCCCGCTCGATCAGCGTGTCGAGCAGACAGACAGCGGCCATTCTATAGTTCAAAAGCCGCGCCTCCGGCTCTGCCTTCGCCTGTGATAGGCGGAACACTGAATTTCCCAGCAGCCTGTGTTCCGCCTATCACGGACATCGTATCATCCTCGTACTACGGACGAGGATGATACGATGTCCGTGATAGGCGGAACACAGGCTGCTGGGAAATTCAGTGTTCCGCCTATCACAGGCGAAGGCGGAGGCGCGGCTTTTGAATTTTACAATGGCCGCCGAGGCGCCGACGAAGAGGGCACGGGACGGAGGCAAGGCAAGGCACGGCACGGCACGGCACGGGACGGAGGCAAGGCACGACACGGGACGGAGGCAAGGCACGGCACGGGACGGAGGCTCGGGACAAAGGCTCGGGACACAGGTAGGCTGGACACACACACACACACACACACACACACACACACACACACACACACACACACACACACACATGGATGGATACACACACACACAGGGATGGATGGATGGATGGAGACACACACACACAGGGATGGATGGATGGAGACACACACACACAGGGATGGATGGATGGATGGATGGAGACACACACACACAGGGATGGATGGATGGATGGACACACACACACACAGGGATGGATGGACGGACACACAGGGATGGACGGACACACAGGGATGGACGGACACACAGGGATGGACGGACACACACACAGGGATGGACAGGCATGTCTCACCCTCGGCTTATACACGAGTCAATAAGTTTGCCAGTTTTTTTGGGGGTAAATTGGGGGCCTCGGCTTATATTCGGGTCGGCCTATACTCGAGTATATACGGTATGTAGGAATGACCGTGCGCAACACTGAGCAAATTGGTGGAGGGAATTGTGTATGATCATGCATGGATAAACTGACAAAGTGAAACGTAAGTACTGCTGAATTCGTACTGTCGATGTGACTCGTTTGAACCGAGCTGGGTGCAAGCATCGGTGGAGTAGTCTGTGAAAGATTTGACTCATTTGAGTCGGTGATGCAACAGGATTCAGCTCGGTTGTTAGAGTTTGTGTTTGGTAAGGACTTGAATAGTTGTGCCGAAGCTGTGACTAGACTCGAATCCTCCGTAGATGCGACTGAGAGGCTCGTATGTCGGATCCGACCATATCGCCGAAGATATGGTTGGGTTTGGATTGATTGAACTGTGATGGTGGTTGAAGGAGCTTGTGATTGCCGAGGATCTGAAACATAGAAGCGAAGTTGCGACTAGATTCGAATCGGCCGTAGATGCAAGGTGACTAAGGGGCTCGTATGTCAGATCGGACCGTATCGCCGATGATATGGCTGGGTTCGGATCGACTGAATGGTGATGGCGGTTGAAGGGGCTTGTGATTGCAGAGGATCCGAAACATAGAAGCGAAGTTGCATCTAGATTCGAATAGGCCGTAGATGTGAGGTGACTAAGGGGCTCGAATGTCGGTTCTGACCGTATCGACCATGAAGTGAACGTTTCGCAGGGGTTGCAACTGGCTCGAGTAAACCCGCGTTGGGTATAAAATATAAAATACATGAAAGATGACATAGAAAGACTTACGGAGGCGTAAGTGTGACTTTTGCAAAACGAACATGATAACGTAACAATTGTGTAGCGGTCCGAGCGTGGGACAATCAATGAAAATATACGACCGATCTCGAAAGTACAACTATGCGGAGTCAGCCTCTGCAATGCATCTGATACTAATCAGTTTGAAAAATGTATGAGATGAATCTGATATAAATTGGTAGTAAGGAGTATCTGATATGAATTGGTTGTAGAGTGTATGCCATTCCTTACTGTGAAACCAATCACCTATCAACCACCCATCCCCCCAGGCTAGTCAAGTGCAGGAAAAGCACCAGGTGAGTTTAATTACACCTCAATCAGCCACAGAAACCCATACAAACAATACATGTTTATCTCAAAAATAGATGAGATGGCAACCCCATGGACAGTGAATTTTATAACCAGCGAAGCCTATGGCGAGTGATATTGGAGAACGACCGACAGCGGTTCGGAGGCTTGGATCTATGAATGAATCGTATGTTTGGTAGAAGGAACTTACAAATGTACTACATGTGCCGAATGATGTCAAGCGTTAACAGGGAGGTTTTTGCGAAAGGGGTGCAGGATAGTAAGCTAAATAAACCGTTTGCACATGATACAAAAAGGTTCGGATACTACCTGCGACGGTGAGTGGGAACCGCCGACGAAGAGCACGAGCGAAGAAGCCGGAGTGCACCTGCAATTGAATGCACGGACTGATGAACACGAGGTGAGCTGAGAAGAGTCGCCCCCCTGACATGCAATACCGCGCACTGGAACCGACACAGACGTTTTGGGTGGTCTAGTTAAATACCCCCTGGGCTCCTCCCATAATTACAGGCCACCATACTGGCCTTCTTATATACTGTTCTGCATGTGGCTGTGCCAAATAAATATTTTTGTTAAGTTGAACTGTTACTTTTTGCTGCCTTCTTGGATGTTGGCAGGAATTGGCAGAAGAGTGTCAATTTTTCAGTTAAAACTGCAGCAACCAATGCATCATTCTCGATATAAAGAGTAAACCGTGCTATTCAAACAAGATAAAAATACTATAAATAAATTCCCTACAAGCAGCAACCCTAATCGTAATACTCCGATAACAGACTAAATAAGACTCTAAACAGAAAAAATTTATCTAATCACAAAAATTCATCAATGATCACAAGAAATATTAGTGACAAAAAGGGATACAAGTAATTGAATTATATCAGTGAATAATATCTTTTCACCGTATAAGTGACAAAAAAAATTGTTTTTAAATCAGTGCCCATAATATGATTAGCATAAATGGCATACCCCTTATATATGAATCATATAAATTATCAGTATTTAAAGAAAATAAACCGACACACCCCCAAATTAGTTGTAATGAATGAACAGAAAAAACCAACAAAAAAGAGTATTGAATTAAAGAAAAAAAGAAAAAAAGAAAAAATCCCAGAAAAAATGTCCAAAGAGCAGTGTTGATTCTTCCAAAGTGAAAATATGGAGTTAACACCCACAATGTTCTGTGATAAAGAAAATCCAAACAATCCTCCACCAGTGAGAAGAGGGGCCGCTTACCAAAATTATAGATCTCAATGAGATCAACAAGGCAAAAGCACAGAAGTTCTGGATGAACCGTCACAGGAGCCACACAGCCTTTATCTCTGATACGAAGCCTCCAGACAAGGAACGAGGGTATCGTGGATCATATAAAAAATCAAAAAGGCACTCGCATAGCGTAAAACCTCTTAGTTTAATGGAAATTAAAAAATAAACAGTATTGCACTCACATGTACATAGAAGAATACGATCGTATAATAAGAAAAACGAGCCGGCCGGGACCTAGCTGGGCATAGAACGCGGAGACGTCAGAACGCCTACCTTCCTACGCGCGTTTCGTCACGAACGGACGTGTTCACGCAGCATTCTCCTCTTTAGTATATACGGGTCCCCTTGATTTCTGTCTCTTGGTTCGCTTTTTCTGCTGCACATCTGAGTCCTCACTCTCTGACAGAGGAGGGGACACATGTCTCCTTTCTTGGCCATGCTCCCGCTCCACTACACCTCCACGCTCCTTTCCATGCCTCGGCTTCACTCCACGCCTCTGGTCACCCCCACTCCTCTCCCCTCCATGCCTCTCCTCCCCTTCACGACTCTCCTCCCCTCCACACCTCCTCTTCCCTTCATGCCTCCTCTCCTCTCCATGCCTCTCCTCCACTCCATGCTTCTCCTACACTTCAAGCCTCCTCTTCCCTCCGTGCCTCCTCTTCCCTCCGTGCCTCCTCTCCCCTCCATGCCTCTCCTCCACTCCACACCTCTCCTCCACTCCACGCCTCTCCTCTACTCTACGCCTTTCCTCCACTCCACACCTCTCCTCCCCTTCACGCCTTGCCTCCGATCCCTGCCTCTCCTCCCCTCCCCGCCATGCCTCCCCTCCATGCCTCCTCTCAGATCCCTGCCTCTCTTCCCCTCCCCGCCATGCCTTTCCTCCACGCCTCCCCTCCGATCCCTGCCTCTCCTCCCCTCCACGCCTCTCCTCCACTCCACTCCTCCACTTTACGCCTCACCTCCGATCCCTGCCTCTCCTCCCCTCCCCGCCTCCCCTCCACGCCTCTCCTCTACTCCAGTCGCACCAACAACTCTCACATCAACACACTGACTAACACCAACATTCTCACTCACAAGACTCACACATCCATTCTCACTCCCAGACATTCTAATTGCAAAAAAACTACCAAACCACCACACAAAATCAACTACAAATCCAACAATCCCACTCTGCTCTGCTGTCTGCTCCTCTCTCGCCACACCACTGTACACCCTCTCAAAATGATGTCCAGGGGTGGAAGCTATAGCTTTATGTCGAAAGCGAAAGTAAATTACGAGATTTCCGAATAATTACAATTAACTGCGATGTACTTATGAAAGTATGAATCCATTACAAAGCATGTTAGTAGTGTAGCGCCATTCTGACACATTCCGTAAAATTACAAATTATGCCCCGATTACAAATCTACAAAAACAATGTTACGAAAGTACAAACAAATGAGCCAGTCAAAGTCACAAACGTACAAATTACAAAATTACGACGAGTGGTATCTTGAATAAATGGAACATGTATTCTAATGAAAGTATGAATGTAATTAAATCTACGTACGATTATCCAATCAACGGAAATTAGACACAGAAATACGAATCATTTCAAATCAACGAAAATATAGTTCTTATGAAAATTGCGAAATTACGAATCGTTATGAATCAACAGAAACGAACAGAAACTAAACCAGACTAAACTCATTTTTATGTTGTGCACATGTCTAATCCTTATGGAGACCATAGGATGAGTACATGGATTGAAAACTGGCTACAAGGGTGAGTTCAGAGGGTGGTGATAAATGGGGAATACTCAGAATGGTTAGGGGTGGGTAGTGGGGGCCCCCCAGGGTTTTGTGCTTGGACCAATCCTATTTAATTTTACAAATTAATGGGGTGAGCAACTAAATGGAAAATGAGGTTTAATGTAGAAAAATTTAAAATTATGCATTTGGGTAGAAAAAATATGAATGCAATCTATACACTAGGGCAGGGGTGTCCAAACTTTTTTCAAAGAGGGCCAGATTTGATGAAGTGAACATGCATGAGGGTATACCAATTTTCCTGACATTCTTTGAACCATTAAAATTCGGTCTGAGTGTGCCCATCCGAGCACTCATACACTGCCCAGCAAGAATTCTCTTTCCTTTGTCGCGCTCGTTCCCGACACACAGAAGAATGCTCTGCTCTTTAGGGGTACCGTTAATTCTTAATGGTACCCCACACATTGGAAAACGTGGGGTGCTTTTGGTGCAGTGCAATTTAAAAAAAAAAAAAAAAAAAGCTTGGGGACTTCTTTCCCTGCATTTTTGTGGGTAGGAAAGCCCACTGAAATTAATAAGCTGTCCTACACGCAGCCACACAGATGTGAACCAAGGGCTTGTTCACATGTCAGGTTGGAGGGATAGTGAAACCACAAGGTTAAGCTGTTTTTACCACCCCCAACTTCCCCCCCCTTTAGATGCAGAGGAAGCAGCTGGGGGTGTACACATGCTGTGGCTGCAGCTGGAGGTATATCCGGGGTGAATGGGCCTGCACTGCAACTACCCCGCAACTGTGTGGATTGCACAGTTGTAGTATAGTGATGCTGCATTTATGGGCTTAAAACAGGTGGTGAGGAGGCAACATAATGCCTCTTTACCACCTTTAAAATGGCTCTGAAAAGCGATCTGTGTATGGATTGCTTTTAAGAGGAGCAGCAGTTCTGGCTGATATCACACACGCAAGCACGCCGCACACACATACATACAGACAGACATACATACATACAGACCCATGCTCACACATACAGACACATACAGACACATGAATACACATACATACAGACATATGCACACACATACATACAGACATGCACACACATACAGACACATATACGCATATACATATACACGTATACACATACATATAGGCACACATACAGACAAATGCGTACACATACATACAGACATACATACAGACACATGCACACACATACATACAGACACATGCACACACATACATACAGACATAGGCATACACATACATACAGACACATACATACAGACATACATAATACAGACATACATACAGACACATGCAAACACATACAGACACATGCACACACATACATACAGACATATGCATACACATACATACAGACATACTGTCAGGTCACCTGAGACCAGGTGATAGATACACTCCGTGGGAGTCGGAAGTGCACCCCTAGGTAGTGGACCTTAGGATTAACTGCTGCGGATTGTACCAGGGAGATTCAGGACACAGGTCTACAGGATCACTAACACAGGTCCGGAGCATAGATTCCCCAGGCCGCGGAGTCTAAGAGCCAGCGGGTGTTCACCAGAGCCTCCAGTGGTGAGGATGGACTTCGCTGCAGTCTGGCTCCAGGTCGCAGTCCCTAGAGTCTCACAGCTCACACTCACAGTAGACTACAGGAGAAGGAAACAGCAGGCTGGAACGACAAGGATAGTAAGGGGATACGGTAGAGGTCAGGGCAACCAGCAGACAGGAACAACAGAGTACACGCCAAAGGTTCAGGGTCACAGGCAGACAGGGATGGTCAGGGACATGCAAAAGGTCAAGGTCACAAGCAGACATGAATCGTTGAGAACACTCCAAGGTCGGTAACAGAGTCAAACATAGAGCACACGGAAAGCAGGAACCAGGAAGCCAAACACACAATGAATACACAATGGTTGATCAGCCCTGTTGGCTTGCAGTGCACAGGTTAATATAGGGTTCCCAGATAGGGCCTGGGGTGGAGCCATGCTTAGAGGAGAGGTTATAAAAACCACCAGGTGGAAGTGGCTGGCCTCTTAGTCAGAACACATGAGGGGAGGTAAGCAACCAGAGGAAGATCACTGCATAACCATGACACATACATACAGACACAGACATACAGTACATACATACATACATACAGACACATGCACACACAGACATGCACACACATACAGACACATACATACTGACACACATACAGACAAATGCGTACACATACACACAGACATACACATGCACACACACTCACACACATACATACAGACACATGCACACACAGACATATGCATACACATACATACAGACACATGCACACACATACAGACACATGCATACAGACACATGCACACACATACAGACAAATATGTATATATATATAGACATACATACATGCACACACATACAGACAAATATGTACACATACATGCAGACACATACATACATACACATACATACATACAGACACATACAAACAGATATGTACATATACATACAAACATATACATACAGACACATATATACAGACACACATACAGATATACACATACAGACAAATATGTACACATACATACATGCACATGCATACATGTAGACACATGCATACACATACATACATACACATACATACAGAGAGACACACACACACATACAGACACATGAATAAAGCCCTTTTTAACACTAATTTAGCTTGTAGCACAGTACTCTACCTTTCCAGCTTCCTCATTCAGCAGGGTACTGCACTGTAGGGGGAAGCAGAGAGCACAGCACACTCCTCTGCACTTTACTTTCACTTTTGAAGCTGACGGAGCTTCTCACAGTGCCGGGATTGGGCTCATCTGACAGCCCTGATCCTGCGGCACACCAGGCGGGCCATTCAAAACCGGGCCACGGGCTGCGATTGGCCCGCGGGCCAGACTTTGGACATGCCTGCACTAGGGGGAGAACCTCTGGGGGAATCTAGTATGGAAAAGGACCTGGGGGGTCCTAGTAGATGATAGGCTCAGCAATAGCATGAAGTCCCAAGCTGCTGCTAACAAAGCAAACTGAATATTGTCATGCATTAAAAAAGGAATTAATTATACGGGCGGCACAGTGGTGTAGTGGTTAGCACTCTCGCCTAGCAGTAAAAAGGGTTGCTGGTTTGTATCCCAACCACAACACTATCTGCCTGGAGTTTGCATGTTCTCCCAGTGCCTGCGTGGGTTTCCTCCAGATACTCCGGTTTCCTCCCAGACTCCAAAGACATGCTGGTAGGTTAATTGGCTTCTGTCCAAAATTGGCCCTAGTATATGAATGGGGACCTTGGGTTGTGGGCTCCTTGAGGGTAGGGACCGATGTGAGTGTGCAATGTACAGGGATAGGGACAATTGTAGACACTCACTCAGGTTGACCTGGATGGACTGGTGTCTTTATTCAATCTTACCAACTATGTAACTATGTAACTCCAGGGATAAACTGATAATTCTCCATCTCTATAAGACTCTGGCCTGGCCGCACCTGAAGTATGCTGTCTAGTTCTGCACATCAGTCCTCAGGAAAGATGTACTGGAAATGGAGTGAGAACAAAGAAGGGCAACAAAGCTAATAAAGATTCTGGAGGGCATTAGTCATCAAGATTAGACATGTACACACTGAAATATTTTGTTTCGGAATTTTGTTTTTGTCCGAAAAATAAATTTATTTAGTTACTCCTGAAATTCGTTTTTATTTATTTTGTTTTGTTAAAAAATGCATTAGTCCGAAAATACAAAATAAGGCTTATGGTGTCTGTCGAATGTTCTAAGAAGATTCGACTGAACGGCTAAACTGTACAACGCCGCAATCGTACATTTCCGGTCGAATGTTCTGCCTACAAGCTATAGTAGAATTCTAATGTTGTATGACACTAGTAATAATTATATTTATTAATTATTATTACTAGTCATTAGTCAACCAACATTAGAATTCTTCTATAGCCTATGAGCGGAGCATTTGACCATAAATGCCCACTCACGGCGACTGCTTTGTCGAATCTTCATGTTGAATCATTTCTCTCTATGTCGAATAATCTTGGACTAATAGAGTTAGGTTAAGCACATTCAACCTTTTTTGCTATTGTCTCTATAATGTTGAATCTTTTCTCTCTATGTCAAATCTTTTCTCTATGTAGAATAATCCTGGACTAATAGAGCTAAGGTTAGGCACAATCGACCACAGGTTCGATGGACACAGATCACTATTGTCAGCGTCATGTCGAATCTCCTATCTATATCGAACTGTTGTCACAATGAAAGCGAAAATAAAGCATTTGTTTATGTCGGATCTTTCGGTTTTTGGATTCTGCACGTTCGTTATCGTTTGTTAAAATGATAACGAAAATACCCAAAATTTGGACGAAAATGCATTCAGACAAAAACGAATGCACATGTCTAATGAAGATAGGTTGTGAGCACTGAACTTATTCTCTCTGGAGAAGAGACGCTTGAGAGGGGATATGATTTAAATTTACAAATACCGTACTAGTGGTGACCCCACAATAGGGATAAAACTTTTTTGCGGAAGGGAGTTTAACCACTTCAATACAGGGCACTTTCACCCCCTTCCTTCCCAGACCAATTTTCAGCTTTCATCGCTCTAGCGCTTTCAGTGACAATTGCGCGGTCATGCTACACTGTACCCAAATGAAATTTTTATCATTTTGTTTGCATAAATAGAGCTTTATTTTGGTGGTATTTATTCACGACTCCGTTTTTTATTTTTTGTGATCTAAGCGCAAAAAAAGTGGAAATTTGGAAAAAAAACAATATTTTCTTTTTTCTATTTTAAAAGAAATCCAATAAAATCGAATTTTGTCATAAATTTAAGCCAAAATGTATTCTGCTACATGTTTTTGGTAAAAAAAATTCCGTTAAGTGTATAATAATTGGTTTGTGTGATCACGGACATATGTACGCAAATGATCATGTACATATGTGTGCAGGTGATCACGTACATATGTGTGCAGATAATCATTGGGACATGTGATTTTAGTGGGAGATATGTGGGGGACATGTTTTTATTATTAGGAACATGTGTTTTTATTATTTGGGGACATGTATGTTTTGGGGACATGTGTGTTTTGGGGACATATGTGGGGACATTGTGTTTATACTGTGTGGTGTGTTGTGTGTTTACACTATGCTGGTGATCAGTGAGTAAAAAGCTGTAAAAAACAGCTCATACTCACTGATCATCAGCCGGCTGCAGCGATCTGCTCTCCTCTCCTCAGCGATGGCTTCTGTGTGAGGAGAGGAGGAGCCGATTGCCTAGCAACCGGCTGTTTGTTTACATCACATGACGGCCGTGATTGGACACGGCCATCATGTGATCAGGAGGGCTAATCACAGAGCCCTCCTGCCGATCTGAGATGTGCCGTGTCCGGGTGACACGAGCACATCGGGATCGCGCCGCTGCGCGGGCACGCGCACGCGCGATCCCGCTCCTTCTGAAGGACGTTCCTGAAAGTCCTATCAGAAGTAGACGGCTCCCATCCGGCCGTATATGTGCATTGGCCGGGTGGGAAGTGGTTAACAAGATAAATGGCCACTCATTAAAATGAGAACAAAAGAGGTTTAACCTTGAACTATGTAGAGGGTTATTTACTGTAAGGGTGGCAAGGATGTGGAATTCCCTTACACAAGCAGTGGTCTCAGCGGGGTGCATCAATATTTTTAAAGAATTATTAGATAAGCATATGAACGACCGCAACATACAGGGATATACAATGTAATACTGACATATAATTACACACATAGGTTGGACTTGATGGACTTGTGTCTTTTTTCAACCTCACCTACTATGTAACTATGTAACTATGCAACTATGTTGTGCGAGGAGGATTTAGATTTTGTAGGAATTACAGAGACTTGGTTTAACAGCTCTCATGATTGGATGGCAACCATTCAAGGGTATTCCCTATATCACAGGTATAGATAGGGAAAAAAAGGGGGAAGGGTATGCCTGTATATCAAAAATGATGTACAAGTGAATGTGAGAGATGACATCACTAAAGGAGCAAGGGAGAAGTTGGAATCCTTATGGGTAGAGCTACAAAGGGAGGAAACTAAGGGGAAAGTACTACTGGGAGTATGCTATAGGCCCCTAACCAGGAGGAGGAGGAAGAAACAGACGTACAATCACAATTTGGATTAGCGGCAAGAATGGAAAATGTCATTATAAGGGGGATTTTCATTATCCATACATAGACTGGGTGGAAGGAACCGCTCATTCATCTAAGGCTCGCCAGTTCCTAAATGTCTTGCAGGACAATTTCATGGGTCAGATGGTAAATGCACCAACTAGAAACAAAGTGTTACTAGACCTACTCATTACCAACAATACAGACCTGATCACTGATGTGGAAATACAGGGCAATTTAGGAAACAGCGATCACAGGTCAATTAGTTTTAGTATAAATCACACAAATAGGAAACATAAGGGGAATACAAAGATTCTGAATTTCAAAAGAGCCAACTTCCCTAAATTGTGATCCTTGCTAGAAGATAATAATTGGGATAAAATCTTAGGAACAAAGAATAAGGAGGAAAATAGATATACTTTAAGAGCATATTAAATAAGGGCATTAGCCAGTGCATCTCAATGGGAAATAAATGTAAAAGCGCTAATAAAAGTCCTGGGTGGCTTAATTCCAATGTAAAAATGCATATAAAAGCAAAGGAGAAGGCCTTTAAAAAAAACTTTACAAAGGGTGATGATGATAAACTTTACACATGACCATTCACTAAAATTAGAAGAAAGCAGTTTAACCTTAAACTGCGTAGCGGGTTCTTTACTGTAAGCCCTTGTACACACGATCGGACATTCCGATGGAAAATGTCCGATCAGACCGTGTTGTCGGATAATCTGACTGTGTATGGGCTCCATCTGACTTTTTGATCTTGATTCTGAGGTTGAGGAAGGGAATAACATGAGTTTATAGAGAGAGGACACTGGTAAACAATCAATTGGTAGTCATGTTCCCCCAGCAACAGTGTATTGGCAAGTTGGCTCCAGTGATGAGGAGGATGGAGGGGATGATGAGGTCACTGACGCGACTTGGGTGCCAGATATAGCAGAGGAGAAAAGTGAGGGTGAGGCACAAGCCCAACGAGGGAGCCATCATGGAAGAGTAGAGAGCAGCCACCCTATTTCAACAGATTGTGGAGCTATTATCTCTCAGCCCACTTCCCACAGCTCAGCTGTCTGTGCCTTTTTAGCACACAAGCCATTTGGGTACTACATGCTTGACGAGGCATTTAACCTCCCACCACTCAGCCCATCAGCAAGAGCACCTGAAAGCCACATAAAAGGGATGCAATGCTGCTCTTCCTCACTCCTCACCTTTCCTGTCTACTCCTGCTATAACTCATGACCTCTCAGCAGCCTCCACTGACAGGGATGATGGTATGCAAAGGGTGTCACAGGCCTTTGCAGCATGTCTTCCAGTAGCACACCCCCAACTGTTGACTATAACAGGCAAATTTCTCTGCCCCATCTGCTGCCAGCCTAAATTAAAGCTTGTCAATGCTGCTGGCTTAATAACTCCTGCCTTTCCATCTGGTGGATTCTGTCCCCTTCTGTGATTTTGTAGAATGTGCAGTACCACAATGGCAGGTTTCCAGTCACAATTTCTTTTCACGTAAGACCATTCCAGCTCTGTACCTACACGTGGAAGGCAATGTTGTGGCATCGTTGGGCAAGGCAGTCAGCCACAAGGTCCACATTACTGCTGAGACATGGTCCAGCAAGCATGGCCAGGGATGCTATATTTAGTTCACAGCACAATGGGTAACTCTGCTTGCAACTCAGAAGGATACAGGACAGGACTCAGTGCTGAGCCTTGTTGTTCTGCTATGTCTCCATACAGCTAGCAGTGATGATGCAAGATATGTCAGCTCCACCCCCTCCTCCTCCTCCTACTACATGCCCTCCTCTGCTAAATTGTCCTATGAACCACAAGTAGCCCCTAAGCGTTCAAGGGGCTACTCAATGAGTCAGGCTAAAAGGTGCAATGCAGTACTTCAGCTGGTCTGTGTATGGGACAGGAGCCTTACTGGAGCAGAGATTCTTGCCAGCTGGAGCCAGGAATGGTGGTCAGTGATAATGGCACAAACCTCCTGTCCGCCTATGCCAGGGAAAGTTGACACATGTGCCATGTATGGCACATGTCCTCAATTTTGTGGTGCAGTGTTTCCTAAGCAGGTACCAAGGGTTGGCAAATCTGCTAAAGCAGGGAAGAAGAGTCTGTAGAGTCATTTCAGGCGGTCATACACAGCCAGTGCCCAGTTTACTGAAATTCAGTGAGAATTCCACCTGCCCATAAACCTGATTTGTGACATGCACACCAGTTGGAACTGGACTTTGACAATGTTGCAGCTGCTGCACATGCAACAGAGGGCTGTCAATGTGTACTTGTGTGAGTATGGCACAACGACAGTGTCAGGGAAATAGGCGCAATCTCACGAGGTACGGTCGTGTTAGCGCGCGTCGGCGCCTACGAAAGCGCAAAGTAGTTTCTAGACGAACGACCGACGCTACGTCTAACCGGGCGGGCATACGCGGTGATGTTACGAATACACAACGTACTCGACGTAGCCGTACGATCGCCCCGACGCGCTCACGACGTGACCTGGTTACCTCGCCTATTTAAACGTTCACCTGACAGTGCCGCATCGCTGGATTATCGTCAGCTCTCCTGTGAACCTGTACCCGTGTTTCCTGTTATCCGACCTCCTGTGTACCGACTCGGCTTGCTTGACCTACTCCTGTTATTCTCCTGGCTCCGACTCCTGGCTTGCTCCCGACGCTCCTGGTCTGCTTCCTGCACCTGATCCCGGCTTGTTTGACCACTCTCTGGACTTCTGCTGCCCACTCTCGGACTTCCTAGCACGGTTGCCCCTAGAGACTTGCTTACCCGCTACCTGACCTCTGCTGCTGCTACCTGGCAACCTGTGCTACTGTGGGCACTGCATCCCTGTGTCAACTTCAGGGTTGTGCTGCACTCGGCCGCAAGGGGAGCCCTCTCAGCATCTCGGCCTCGCTCTTGACCGTGACAGTATAATCCAGCCATGTCAGAGGTCGACAGAGGTGACTCCCCATTGGAGGCCATTTTACAAGAACTTACGGCCCTTACTCCAGCTATTCAGGAGCTCCAAGAGAAATATCACTGGCTGAAGGAACGCCTGCAACACCCGCTTGAACCGCCCACCTCCTCTGGTCAAGTTCCTGCTTCTACAACCTCAGCTGCCCCAGAACCACGAGTTCCAGCCCCGGAACGCTTTTTTGGGGACCGAAGAAAATTCAGATCCTTCAAAAATTCATGTTTTCTCTATTTTTCCCTGCAACCTCAGACCTTTTCTTCAGAAGCGACCAAGGTGAGGTTTACCATTTCACTGCTGAGGGACGATCCCCAGACGTGGGCCCATGGCCTGCTGGAGCAATGCAGCCCTTACGTGGATACTTTGGATCTGTTCTTTGAGGCCATGGCTCGCCTGTATGATGACCCTTTTCGGACAGCTACAGCTGAAGCAACCTTGTACGCCCTTCGCCAGGGTGAGCGACCTGCAGAGGACTATACAGTAGAATTTCGTACCTGGAGCTCTGATTCCGGCTGGAACGAAGCAGCACTAAAATATCAGTATCGGGTGGGGTTGTCCGAAGCTCTTAAGGACGAGTTAGCCAGATTGGAGATTCCCACTACCCTTGAGGATCTCATCTTACTCACCATCCAGCTCGACAGGTGTCTACGGGAACGCCAGTCTGAACGCACCCAGACTTCTTGTTCCATCCAGGCCCCACCTTCAGCTCGCCCAGCAGTAGCTCCCGTTCTGAGGGGCATGCCCCGTCCCGCTTTAACCTCCGAAGAGAGACTTCATCGCCGACAGGCACACCTTTGTTTTTACTGTGGGGAATCGGGACATTTCATTAACAACTGCCCCACAAGGCCGAGTAAACCAGTCCCATGCACGTCATTTCATCTTCAGGTAGCGAAGTCAGCTTCCGCCCACATCACTCTTCCAGTCACATTGATGGTGGCAGGTAGAGGAATTCCTCTACAAGCGATAATTGACTCTGGAGCCTGTAGTTGCTTCCTGGACCTAACCCTGGCTAAGAGTCTGGCTCTCCCACTTAACCTCAAGAAACGGAGACTGACTGTCCATTTGGCCGATGGCTCCTTACCCAGTTCAGGTCATGTCACCAAGGAAACTAGTCCCATCCTGGCGATCACCGATTCAGGCCACCGGGAATTCCTTAAATTTGATGTTCTGAGTTCTCCGATGTTCCCCGTTATCCTAGGGATTCCTTGGCTACAGGCTCACAATCCCCAGATCGATTGGCCCAAAAAGGTGGTATCCTTCACATCTGCCTATTGCCTGCAGCATTGCTTAGACTCCGTACCCCACAACTTGCCCAGTTGTCTGACTGTACAACCCGTACCCAGTCCAGCTCCTCACATACCAGCAGTCTACCAGGAATTCAGAGATGTGTTTGACAAGAGGAAAGCTGATACCCTACCTCCACACCGCCCCTATGACTGCCCCATTGAATTATTACCCGGGGCCCCCATCCCTTTTGGTCGGATATTTCCCCTTTCTGAGACTGAACTTGAGGCTCTGAGACAATACATTGACGAGAACCTGGCCAAAGGATTCATTCGTCCCTCTTCATCCCCTGCCGGAGCAGGCATCTTCTTTGTGGAGAAAAACGACAAGACTCTAAGACCATGTGTGGACTATAGGGAATTAAATAATATTACCCTTAAAAACCGCTATCCACTTCCGCTCATCCCTGAACTCTTCCAAAGATTCCATACCTCACGTATCTTTACTAAACTCGATCTACGTGGGGCTTACAACCTTGTCCGTAGCCGGGAGGGGGACGAGTGGAAGACCGCTTTCAGAACAAGATTTGGACATTTCGAGTACTTAGTCATGCCCTTTGGACTATGTAATGCCCCGGCAACCTTTCAGCATTTCATTAATGACATGTTTCGGGAGCATCTTGACCACTTTGTTGTCGCCTACCTTGACGACATTCTGATTTTTTCAACCTCGCTAGAGCTTCACAGGGTACATGTTAAGAAGGTACTATGTATTCCTAGAACTCACGGGTTATATGTCAAAGCCGAGAAGTGTGATTTTGAGAAGGAATCCATTCATTTCTTGGGACTCATCATTACCACAGGTGGAATTGCCATGGACCCGCAGAAAGTGAAATCTATCCTGGATTGGCCCGCTCCTTCTGACAAAAGGGGTGTACAGAGGTTTATCGGGTTCGCAAATTTTTACCGAAGATTCATAAGGGGCTTCTCCACCATTGTAGCCCCCATCACTCAGACCACTCGCCAACACACCAAGTTCCACTGGTCCCCAGCAGCTCAGTCCGCCTTTGACCAGCTCAAGACCCTCTTTACCACTGCGCCCATCCTGCAGCATCCAGATCCCGCCTTGCCCTACGTGCTAGAAGTTGATGCCTCGGAGGTGGCCACTGGGGCGATCTTATCCCAATGTCAAGGTTCCAAAGCTTTACTGCATCCTGTAGCCTTCTTCTCTCGAAAGATGAGTTCACCAGAGAGGAACTATGATGTAGGGGATCGGGAACTTCTAGCAATCAAAACCGCTCTTGAAGAATGGAGGTATCTCCTGGAAGGTGCCGCTCACCCCATTCTAATTTTTACGGACCATAAAAACTTAGAGTATCTCCGCGCAGCCAAACGTCTGAGACCCCGACAGGCCCGATGGGCTTTGTTCTTTTCAAGATTCAATTTCCACATTACCTACCGCCCAGGATCTAAGAACAGCAAAGCGGATGCCTTATCTCGGATGTTTCCTGATACCCCAGAAGGAGTCCCACCCAGTACAATTTTGTCTCCCCAAAATTTCTTGTTGATCCAACCGGACCTAAGGTCTTCTATCGAGCTGGCCACTAGGCAGTGTACGGAAACTGAAGTTTCTTCCCTGAGAAGCCAAGGAGGGCTTCTATGGCATCGTGACAAGATTTTTGTTCCCCGGCAAGCCAGGTTACTGGTATTAAAGACTTTCCATGACCACCAACTTGCAGGCCACTTTGGAGTCCGGAAGACGACTGACCTCGTACAGCGGTCCCTATGGTGGCCTACTTTAAGGGCTGACTGTAAAGTATATGTTGATTCCTGTACCATCTGCCAACGTAACAAGGGATCTAACACCAGACCCTGGGGTCTGTTAAGGCCAAAGAAATTTCCATGGATTTTATTGTAGAACTACCTCCCTCTGAAGGGTTTACGACCATTTTGGTGGTGGTAGACCGCATGTCCAAGATGGCGCATTTTTTGCCGTTAAGAGGGACTCCCTCTGCCCTGGATACGGCAAAAAAATTTATAAAAGAAATTGTCCGGTTACACGGGATACCTGACAGCATTGTATCGGACAGAGGGGTACAATTCACCTCCAAATTTTGGAAAGAACTGTGTAAATTGCTCTCAATTAGAATATGTTTGTCTTCTGCCTATCACCCACAGAGCAACGGTCAAACTGAAAGAACCAACCAAACGTTGGAACAGTACCTGCGATGCTTCTGTTCTTTTTCCCAGGATGATTGGCTTTCCTTGTTACCTTGTGCTTTATTCGCCTATAACAACTCAGTGCACGCCTCTACCAACCAGTCACCTTTCTGGGCAAACTACGGATTCCACCCCTCATTTCTGCCTAATACCATTCCTGAATCGTCTGTCCCGGCAGTCCAAGACAGAGTAAACCTCATTCACTCAAACTACCAAGTACTTCAAGATACCATGAAGAGGGCCCAGGAGGAGTACAAAAAACAGTACGATAAGAGGAAGAGAATTAACCCTACCTTCAAGGCAGGAGATAAGGTGTGGCTTTCAGCAGCAAATCTTAAACTGCCATGTCCATCCCGGAAACTGGGACCTAAATTTCTGGGTCCTTTTGAGATCAAACGGGAGATTAATCCCGTAGCCTTTGAACTTGTTTTGCCTGAATCGTTTAAGATCCAGCCTGTATTTCATGTCTCCCTCCTTAAACGTGTTACCTTTAGTCCTTTTTCAGGAAGAGAAGAAGCGCCCCCGCCTCCAGTTCAGGTTGGTGAAGAAACCGAATACGAAGTTGAGTCCATCCTTGACTGTCGTCGGAGAGGTAGGACTATCCAGTTTTTAATCAAATGGAAGGGGTATTCTGCTGAAGAGAACTCTTGGGAACCTGCCAGTCACGTACATGCTCCTAAGCTTATACACAGGTTCCGCAGCCGGTATTCTGAAAAATGGGCTCGGTTGGGCATCCAGAGGCTGCCCCTTGGGGGGAGGCACTGTCAGGGAAGTAGGCGCAATCTCACGAGGTACGGTCGTGTTAGCGCGCGTCGGCTTGCGCGTCGGCTTGTTTGATCACTCTCTGGACTTCTGCTGCCCACTCTCGGACTTCCTAGCACGGTTGCCCCTAGAGACTTGCTTACCCGCTACCTGACCTCTGCTGCTGCTACCTGGCAACCTGTGCTACTGTGGGCACTGCATCCCTGTGTCAACTTCAGGGTTGTGCTGCACTCGGCCGCAAGGGGAGCCCTCTCAGCATCTCGGCCTCGCTCTTGACCGTGACAGACAGGCTCAGGCCAGCTTTGCTTTTTTTCCCCGCACCAATGGCTGTGCATAAAGAATGCATGCACTGTACTGTCACCATTTGAGGAGGCCACAAGGATGGTGAGCCAAGACAATGCATGCATCAGTGACACAATCCCTGTTGTGTTCCTGCTGGAGCAGACCCTGTGTGGCATTATGGACAGGGCGCTTGAGGCAGAGCAGCAGGAGGAAGAGGAGGACTTCCTTTCCTCTTAAGGCTCGCTTTATACAAACCCCATTTTTGCAATTCCACACAACACACAAGAGGAGAGGGAGGAGGAGGAGGAGGATTATGGTAGTTTTGGGGACATTGAAGCAGAGGAAGACATACATCAACCCTTAACAGATGGTTTTCCATCCCCAGAACCCTTGGAAGTAGTACATGGCTGGGAGGAGGCAGTTCCAAATACTGTAATCCTCAGTGACTCCAAGGAGTCTGCTTCTCATGCCTCCTCAAACTTCGGGTGCATGGGCTCTCTCATTCTTCAAAGCCTGGGAAAGGACCCAAGAATACGTGGCATTAAGGAGAAGGATCACGATTGGTTGGCAACCCTCCTTGGCCACCGTTACAAAGGGAAAATCTCGGAACTCATCCTGTCACCACAGAGGGAGCAGAAGATGAAATCTCTTGAGGACACCTTAAAGAGGAGTTAATGTAACTGTGACGGACTGGGGTTTATATGGTCACAAAACAGACACCCCAAAGCAAAGTACATATTCATTTTTTTTTATATTTCTAAACATCTCCCTTCTATTCTATTAATAACCAGTAGATGGCAGAGAAGGTATACAGAGTCTATATAAGGCCGCACACCATGTGACTGGAAATTAAACTACTTCCAGCCATAAAGTCAGTGGTCATATCTCATGCTGTTTGTGTGATTCTTTGCAGGTATGTACTCTAAATTGTTCCTAATCTGTATTAACCTGTGATAGAAAGATTCCTAAACATCTTGAGCAGATGTAGAAAAAGTCTCAGCAGATTTTATGCTATAGTTTTGCTGTAATTACAAGTTTAGAACAGCATGTGTCAGAAACAAGTGAAAAGTGCATAAGAACATGAAAATACTGCATTAGTCAGAACAAATGTCTATGATAAACACTAAACCTTTCTAAATAGGTATATTTAAACCTGATTTATTGAAAATGGCATAGATTTATAGAAGCACATGTTTTCTGTTATTTAATATAGAAAAAAACCTATTGTATGTAAAGCTTATGTATTGCATCATACAGACATGCAATGTGCACCATCTAGTGGTTAAAAAAGAGTACTACCATGAAAATATTTGTATTAAAGCAATGCATAGTATGATTATTGCACACTTAAAGTGTACCAGAGAGATAAAGATAATTATCTATAACACTGAATAACAGGGATATATATGTTATTAAATTTAGTAATGTTCATTGTTGTAACTACGTTTTAAAATACTTAGTTAAAATCGGTATTATATATATTGTTAATGGTTATAAACATGTGACTATAAAAATGTAAAAGATGTATTGTTATGTAAAAATTAAACTACTTCCAGCCATAAAGTCAGTGGTCATATCTCATGCTGTTTGTGTGATTCTTTGCAGTCCACGCCAAGCTGATCACCTTATCTCATTGCGTCTACAATCATCGGCTCCCTTAATTCACATTTTGAGGCCGGTAACATTTTGGGGGCTCGTGTGCCGGGATTCGTTGTGTTACCAGTGAGAGGGAAGCGCGAGACAAGCGTGAGCCTGCTACAGAGCTACAAGGAGAGTCGTGAATGTCGTCTGCCTCGTGAGTGCAAGTCTTCAGATTGCAAGAGAGATGGCGTCTCCTCGTCGTGCACTGATGTGGGATATCCAGAAACAAATTCATCTGCTTAATGAAGAACAGCTGCATAGCCTCGCTATTACGCTGGAAGATGAAAGAGACGTGGACGTTCCATCAGTGACTGGTACCAACGAAATGGAACTTGTTGAATTTATTGAAGACTACTTGAGAAGTGATCAGCTGGAAAAGTTGGAAGATCAAGGTATGTCTTACCTACTCATCATCCAAGACAAGATCAATGAACTAAAACTTAACAAGGAAAGTACACCAACTGTGGACATTGCAACCGCTGCAAAAAAATTAAGTAGTGGGACTGCAAGGACTGAACAGGTATCGGAGGTGGTGAGATTAACTGATGTTGTTGCTTTATTGCCACGTAGAGAATTTAAAATGCATGGTGGTGTAATTTCAGATCATGGTTCGGACATGAGTTACAGTAGTGTGTGCAGACAAATTGACGAGGGAAAAATTCAGAATCTGAAATTATACGCACAGTGTTGAGAATAATCAAACCTGGTAATTTTAAAGATATGTTGACTGACAAAGATGATCTTACTGTTGCTGAATTGAAAAGGTTTTTGAAGTCACATATGAGAGAACGAAGTGGTAATGAGTTATTTCAGGACCTTAGCAATGCTGCCCAGCAAGAAAGAGAAACAGCACAACAATTTGTTTACAGGCTAGTGGGGTTAAAACAAAAAGTTCTGTCTACATGACAACATGATAGGCGAGAGCTTAGCTATGACAAAAAACTGGTGCAAGGCATATTCCTTCATACACTGTATCAGGGACTAAATGAGAAAAATTCTAATGTTAGATGAGATATCAAGCCTTACGTGTCTGATTTGACAGTAACGGATGACTTTATCATAGAGCAAGTCACCAGATCAGTTGATGAGGAAACAGAAAGGCAGAGACGCTTAAACAGTGCACCTAAACATAAACCTCTTACTGTTCATTCATCCCAGACACCAGGGAATAGTGAAAAAGACACCTTGCAACAGAGAGTTGAGGGAGATGTTAAAGCAAATCACACTGCATTATTGGAACTAACAACACAGGTCTCTGCTCTCACAAAGAACCTGGAAAAGATGATGAAGCTAACTCCTATTGTTGGAAACCAAATGACTAAGCCACTAACCAATGTTCAAGTTCCAGATACAACTCACTGCAAGCCCAGGTGTGATGATTGCATTAAACGAGAGAGTCAGAACTGCTACCATTGTTTCTACTGTGGTTGGACAGGACACAGAGCGGTTGATTGCTTGAGGAAAAGAAGGCAGTCGGGAAACGACAGACGGTCACTGGGAAAGGGACAACCAGTGACCACCTCAAATGATCTGTCCCATGCTAGGGTAAACAGGGTATTCACCCACCGGTCAACTAGAACACTCCCAAAAGAGAATGGATTCTCCAAACAACACGTAGCACAATTAATTGGAGGAAAATGCCTACTGTCATGTCAGATGAATGGTGTACCGGTTGACATGTTGATGGATACAGGAGCTCAGGTCAGCATTGTCGGGAAGGCATGGTTAGAAAAGTTTCTACCCAGAGTCTCCATTAGGCACATACAAGATTTACTTTGTGATGACAACTTATCCATTACAGCTGCAAATGGTTCTATCATTCCATTCATCGGGTGGATTGAAGTCTGCCTGGAATTCGAAAGTAGTGGACATGGAAACTTAGCCATTTATGTGCCAATGCTGGTGAGTGACTGCTGTAATGACAATCCAATTCTTGGGTTTAATGTTATCGAAGAATTGATCAGAGAAAACCGTGACCGACCAAACAGCACCCAAAACTTGACTATCTTGCTGAGTGAAGCTATGAAAGTAAGACAGAGTGTAGCGAATAACATTGTCAATACTGTCAGTCAAGCAACTGCCCCAGGAGAAATATTCGATAGTCGTATGGTCAAAGTGGGGAAGAAGGGACTCCAGATTAAAGGAGGCGAGCTCTGTGAAGTCAAATGTAGAATTAGAGTGTGGCCGAAAGGAGGAATCATGCCATTTGAACCACTTCCCGAATATCCAGTCGAGGAAGGACTTGAACTATTTCCTTCAGTGGTAGATGTGCCAAATGGGTTCTCTAAACTGGTGAAGATACCTATACTGAACCGTGCTCAACATGACATCTACCTTCCACCCAGAACAGTATTGGGTACCATTTCTCCAGCAGCTGAGATTTTACCATTGTCTCCAAACAAAGACGATGGAAAGGGAATTGACCAGAATAAAAGGGTGTTTCATGTAAACCAGTTGAATCAAGTGGACACTGGAAATCAGCTACCCACTAACAAATCTGTTAAGTGGCACCCACCTGTCAATTTGGAAGATCTCTCAGAAGAAGAACAGGAGATAGCGAGACAAATGTTATATGATGAATCAGATGACTTTGCTCGAGATGAGGGAGACATAGGATGCATCCCTAACCTGAAACTGAGGATAAATCTGAAAGATGAAACTCCTGTCCAGAAACGCTACAATTCGATACCGAAATCCCTATACAAAGAAGTGAAAGAATATATCCAAAACCTTCTTGATCGAGGTTGGGTAACAAAATCTTCTTCCGCATACTCATCACCAGTTGTTTGTGTTCGAAAGAAGGACAGTAGCCTACGACTATGTGTTGACTTTAGGGAGTTAAACCGAAAGACTATCCCAGATAGACATCCACTACCCAGAATACAAGATCTGCTGGATAGCTTAGGAGGATTTACGTGGTTCTCAATCCTAGACCAGGGTAGTGCGTATCATCAAGGCTTTGTGCATGAAGACTCCAGACATCTGACGGCTTTCAGCACCCCCTGGGGACTCCTGGAGTGGAACCGTATTCCATTTGGATTAACGAATGCCCCAGCAGCTTTTCAGAGATGCATGGAGAATGTATTAGAGGGCATCAGAGACAAATGTTGTTCTCCATACTTGGATGACGTACTTTGCTACTCCAAAACTTTTCAGGAGCATGTCAATGATATTAGGCAAGTGCTTAGTCGAATGCGTGAGCATGGTATCAAACTTAGACCGAAGAAGTGTGAACTCTTTAAACGACAGATTCGATACCTTGGACGAATGGTGTCAGAAGAAGGCATAAAAATTGACCCAAAAGATCTTGAAGCGGTATTACATTTGAAAAGGAAAGAACCAAAAACAGTGGGAGGAGTCAGATCTTTGTTAGGATTCCTGAGCTACTACAGGTCCTTCATTCAAGATTTCTCTCGACTTGCTAAACCACTGTATGAACTTTTGCAGAACACTGAGAAAGAATCTACTACATCCATCCCCAAAAACAATCGGATGGAATCTATGAAGAAAAACGGGAACAAAGCACAAGTGCCATCTAAAACACTGATTCAATGGACACCCAAACATCAAGCTGTAGTATCCAGACTGGTGGACATGCTAACCAATCCACCAATTCTAGCATACCCTGATTTTGATTTACCCTTCGTCTTACACACTGATGCTTCCAATGAAGGCCTAGGTGCTGTACTATACCAACGACAAGGAGAAAAACTTTGTGTTATTGGGTTTGGCTCCAGAACATTGACTCCAGCAGAGCGCAATTACCATCTTCACTCTGGTAAACTTGAGTTTTTAGCTCTCAAGTGGGCAGTCTGTGACAAATTCAGAGATTACTTGTACTACGCTCCAACATTCACCGTTTACACAGACAACAACCCATTGACATATGTATTGAGTACTGCCAGACTGAATGCTGTGGGTCATCGCTGGGTTGACGAGTTGGCTGATTTCCACTTCGATATCAAGTACAGGCCAGGTAAACAGAATGCAGACGCAGATACACTGTCACGATTTCCGGTGGAACTCACGAAGAATCTGAGTGAGTACACAGAGCTTGTACCATCTGAAGTTGTGTCAGCTATGTGGCAAGGGAGCAAAGCTGTTGACGAAGAAGAGGCATTATAGGTGGCTTCATTGACTCTTCACTCAGAAAGTGATGTGGCCGAAGAATTGCTGAAAGGACAGACAATCTGCCCAATGACTCAGGAGAATATCAGAGCATTACAACAAGACGATACCAACATTAGAGAAGTGGTCTGGCTTAAGGAGAACGACTGGATTCCAAACCACAAAGAAAAGGAGAGTATGACCAGCAAAACAAGACGTTTGATACATGAATGGAATAAACTCAGAGTCGATGAAGGAATCCTCTACCGACACTCTGGAACCCGAAAACAGCTAGTTCTACCAGAAAAGTTAAAACCATTGGTCTTAAGAAATCTTCATGATGACATGGGTCACATTGGTACTGAGAAGGTAACCCACCTAGCACGTGAACGATTTTACTGGCCATTTATGCAAAAAGACATTGATGAATATGTGCTGAAGAAGTGCAGCTGCATCAAACGAAAGCGTCCAAATATCACCGAAAGAGCACCTATGGGTTCGATTACTACCAGTTCACCTTTGGAGTTAGTATCCATTGATTATCTTCACTTGGAGAAAAGCAAAGGAGGATATGAGTATATACTTGTAATAGTTGACCATTTCACACGCTTTGCACAAGCGTATCCAACTAAGAACAAATCTGGAAAAACGGCGGCAGAAAAGATCTTTCAAGATTTCATACCACGTTTTGGCTATCCAGAGAAACTCCACCATGACCAAGGAAGAGAATTTGAAAACAACTTATTTCAGACATTGCAACGATTGGCAGGGATTTCTCATTCAAGAACTACTCCATACCATCCACAGGGTAACCCAGTGGAGAGACTGAACCGTAATTTGTTACAGATGCTTCGCACCTTAGAGGAAGAGAAAAAGTCAGATTGGAAAGAACATCTTCCACATATGGTTCATGCATACAATTGCACCAGGCATGAAGCCACAGGATACTCGCCATTCTTTCTATTGTATGGAAGATCTCCTCGTTTGCCAATTGACCTAATGCTCAACCTAAATTTGGAAAAGGAATCAGAAAGTCAACCAACATTTACTCAGAAATGGGCATCTAGAATGCAAGAAGCTTACAAAATCGCATCCAAGAATAGCAAAAAATCATCTGCTAAAGGGAAGAAGTACTATGACAAAAAGATAAAAGGAGCACCTCTTCAACCGGGTGATCGGGTCTTAGTACGAAATCTCTCTGAAAGAGGAGGACCTGGTAAACTTCGTTCATACTGGGAAGAATCAGTACACAAAGTGGTAGAAAGAATCAAAGATGGGCCTGTGTACAAAATTCAGCCTGAAAAGTGGTAAAAAGACTATTCGAGTACTGCACAGAAATCTTTTACTACCAGTAAATGACCTACCAATTGAAGGACACATTCCAAGAGTACCGATGAAACAAAGACAATCAAGTAACAGAAAGGATACCAGAATGGATCTGGACCAGGAGGAGGAATGTTCAGATGAAGAAAGATGGTATTATTCTTATATACCAGAGACTACAGAAAGTCATGATCGTGTTGTGTCTCAACAAAACTCTCAAAATGTACAGAAAATCCCATTAAGAGTTTCTGCTGAGGAGTTCTATCCTACAACTACCACACCCAATCTTGAACAAGAACAAAATGATGGAACAGTAGTTGGCGACCAAATCTGGGCTACAGACATGGTGGGACTAGACACTGCAGAATTACCCTCATTAAGTCAAGACTTACCTGTGAACCAAGATATGCAAATGGAGAATGATGTTGATGGAGAAGACTCAACTCCTGTCAGAAGATCTACCAGACAAGCTAAGCCTAAAGAGATCTTTACATATGACACACTAGGTCAGCCAAGATACATACCAAGTCAGATTCACACCATACAAACTCCTACAATGCTAGCTACTCCCAGGACATGCCAGGTAGTTAACGTAGCTCCTTGGTGGCAACAAGTACCTATTTGGGTTACTTAAATCACTAAATAGTGTTTAGATACCAATTGAGTTTAATGTCGGGAGCCATTAACTGAAGGAGGGGAGAGTGTGACGGACTGGGGTTTATATGGTCACAAAACAGACACCCCAAAGCAAAGTACATATTCATTTTTTTTTATATTTCTAAACATCTCCCTTCTATTCTATTAATAACCAGTAGATGGCAGAGAAGGTACACAAACAGAGTCTATATAAGGCCACACACCATGTGACTGGAAATTAAACTACTTCCAGCCATAAAGTCAGTGGTCATATCTCATGCTGTTTGTGTGATTCTTTGCAGGTATGTACTCTAAATTGTTCCTAATCTGTATTAACCTGTGATAGAAAGATTCCTAAACATCTTGAGCAGATGTAGAAAAAGTCTTAGCAGATTTTATGCTATAGTTTTGCTGTAAATAGAAGTTTAGAACAGCATGTGTCAGAAACAAGTGAAAAGTGCATAAGAACATGAAAATACTGCATTAGTCAGAACAAATGTCTATGATAAACACTAAACCTTTCTAAATAGGTATATTTAAACCTGATTTATTGAAAATGGCATAGATTTATAGAAGCACATGTTTTCTGTTATTTAATATAGAAAAAAACCTATTGTATGTAAAGCTTATGTATTGCATCATACAGACATGCACTGTGCACCATCTAGTGGTTAAAAAAGAGTACTACCATGAAAATATTTGTATTAAAGCAATGCATAGTATGATTATTGCACACTTAAAGTGTACCAGAGAGATAAAGATAATTATCTATAACACTGAATAACAGGGATATATATGTTATTAAATTTAGTAATGTTCATTGTTGTAACTACGTTTTAAAATACTTTAGTTAAAATCGGTATTATATATATTGTTAATGAAAGTGGTCAGCCTTCGCGCCGCTAAGTGGTAATAAGTGACTAGAGTGGAACAAAATCCAAAATCAGATATAATGAAACACAGATGCTGTGAAAAAGAGCCTGAGTGATATAAAGTGCAAATGCTAACTAAAAAATGCAGCAGGACAAAATAGTGAACACAAACTATCAAATAATGAATATAAAGGGGTGGGTCCTGCGCAAATCGTGCCACTCAAATAAAATACACAAATTCAAAATAATATAAATATGTGCATACATACAATGCCGTGAAAAAAATATAGTCCAAAAAACAGCACGCATAAAAATATATAAAAAATGGAAAAAGGTTTAATGATAGAACAATAATAAAATGTCCGCTACTTAAGGCTCCCAGAACTCTCACCTTTAAACGAGTGAATAAGCAAATCAAACAAACTCCAGGATTCTCTTATTTCATTCATAAATGATAAATAATAGCCATCAGGAAATCCAAAGGAGGGATGTAATGATACAATTCCGCCACTAGAGGGCCAGTCCCAGCTTACAGAATAGGTGATAAATAGATCTTCACTTCTATTCCACAGTGTATGGCTCAAAATAAGAGAGAGGAGGGGGAGAGAGAGAAACAGGAGACTTCCATAGTGTAGTAGTTTAAAAAACGGCAGGTAAATTTATTAAAAAGCAGTAAAGACTCTCACATTTTAATTGAAAAAACAAGCACAATCAGGAAGAGGGTATAATGACAACTTCCTCCCGTCTTACTATACTTCCGGTTCGTCCTCTGGCCAATCCCTACGCGTTACGTCATGTGACTTCTTCATGGGGATCCCCTACACTACACTACACTACACCCCTACACTACACTACACTACACCCATACTACACTATGGAAGTCTCCTGTTTCTCTCTCTCCCCCTCCTCTCTCTTATTTTGAGCCATACACTGTGGAATAGAAGTGAAGATCTATTTATCACCTGTTCTGTAAGTTGGGACTGGCCCTCTAGTGGCGGAATTGTATCATTACATCCCTCCTTTGGAATTCCTGATGGCTATTATTTATCATTTATGAATGAAATAAGAGAATCCTGGAGTTTGTTTGATTTGCTTATTCACTTCGTTTAAAGGTGAGAGTTCTGGGAGCCTTAAGTAGCGGACATTTTATTATTGTTCTATCATTAAACCTTTTTCCATTTTCTATATATTTTTATGCGTGCTGTTTTTTGGACTATATTTTTTTCACGGCATTGTATGTATGCACATATTTATATTATTTTGAATTTGTGTATTTTATTTGAGTGGCACGATTTGCGCAGGACCCACCCCTTTATATTCATATATTGTTAATGGTTATAAACATGTGACTATAAAAATGTAAAAGATGTATTGTTATGTAAAAATTAAACTACTTCCAGCCATAAAGTCAGTGGTCATATCTCATGCTGTTTGTGTGATTCTTTGCAGTCCACGCCAAGCTGATCACCTTATCTCATCGCGTCTACAATCATCGGCTCTCTTAATTCACATTTTGAGGCCGGTAACATAACACCTTTCCAGACTCTGGTAGGCTACAGTCTCATGGAAAACGTAGTTTTGAGGCTTCTGTTGATCAAGAGGGCTGCCACAATGCTGTATTTAAAAATGTTTTAGTCCTCAGCGCCCAGAGCTGTCAGCTTCCACATCCCATCAGCAGCGTCTTCACAATATGGTGGGAGATTATCTAGGGGTGAAAACGGACATGGATAGCTTTCCAGTTGACAATCCACTGGGTTACTGGGTCATGAGAATAATAGACCACTGGGCAGAACTTGCCCACTATGCAGTTGATGCTGCCCTGCATCAAGTGTGCTTTCTGAACAGGCATTCAGTGCTTCCAGAGGTTTTGTGGCAAAGAGTGCATCTGTCCACAGACCACGTGGACCGGCTGACATTTATCAAAATGAATCAGTCCTGGATTAGCAGCAGCTATCAAGCCCCTAATGCTGTCGTTGCTGATTAAGTGCTTTCTGGATCCAGAATCTCTGAAAGACTGTCTAGACTGCCTAGCTTTGTGGGTGTTGATTTCATCTGGTCTGGAAGAAATTTTTTGGTGTGGGTTTCATGGGCACAATTAACACCCAAGGACCAATTTATCCACACCTGTTTGACAGGTGCATATCATTTCAATTTTTTACAGCAAGGCCAATTCTTGCTTTCATCAAGAGTACCTCTATAGGGATATGGTGTGAATACACCCCTGACACCCAAAGACCAATTTTTCTGCACCTGTCACTTCTATCCAAAGGCTGCAAAAGAGACACCAGAATTTTTCCAAAAAATCTCTAATCTTGTTCTGAGTGCACTACATTATGGCCTCATCATACAGACTGGCTCTCCAAGCCTTTGTATACAAAATAAAGTAAGCTTGCAGGGAAAATGTTATCTTTTGGCTTTATAAATGTAATTATTGCTGCAGCAGGTTCTATACACAGTCCAGAAGTGCCACTTTACAGGCATACTAAGGAGAACCCCGGGCATTATATTTAAATGATTTTTCATTTTTATTGTTATTCCTTATTTTTATGGTTTCACTTTAAGCATCAGTAAATCACTGCTCATTTTTTACAAACCTTGTTTTCTTTGATACATATCCCCTGGGGCAGTACCTGGACCCCCATACCCTTTGAATGCCCAATTAGTTGCATATAAGCCTTCAAAATGGGCACTTTCGATTTTTCCAGTTCAAGTCTTATAGACTTAAAGTGGAAGTAAACTCCCTTATCGTTTTCAGCCAAGGAAGCTGCCATCTTTGCCTCTGTTTAATCTTCAACTGCTATGGTGCTGCACATGTGATTCGTTATGACACCAGCCAATGCGCAGTTAGCATTCCCGGCATGCCTTTTTTTTAAAACTATTTAAATCGATGGGTTTACTTCCACTTTAACTGGTTTCGTTATTCGGTTCCAAACTTTTGTGATGCTCGAAAGTTCTGCCGTACACTGAACCGGAGGTTGTTCGGCCCATGTCTAGTGGTAATTAACA
The DNA here is from genome assembly GCF_037356315.1 of Lithobates pipiens. Classification (NCBI taxonomy): domain Eukaryota; kingdom Metazoa; phylum Chordata; class Amphibia; order Anura; family Ranidae; genus Lithobates; species Lithobates pipiens. The sequence continues at coordinate 161,223,828 of NW_027507789.1, forward strand.
AGCAACAGCTATTTACAGACAGCAGTGGGCCATGACACCATACACTAAAAAGATATAACGTTAAAAAAAATAAAAAATTACCCAAAAACATTTTAGTTTCCCTCTAACAATATTCAGTTGCTGTGCACTAAGAGTTTGGTCAAGTTTTAGGTCCCATTCACACTGGCAAATAAGACGATTAGCGCTTAAATGTAGGAAATCCAGAAGGTTTCCTGGGGATTGGTTGCTTTCATGTGAAATAGGTATTTTATAGATAGGCACCTCCTATCCTCATATTGATTAGTGGTTCCAAATTAATAATAACTACTGCAGTAGGGAACAGACACAAAAGATACGCTCAGCATCTTTCCAAATAACCTTTCTCCTTTATTATGACACATTTGTAGGTTTTTATACACATGATTACGTAGGTATCACATTAATATTACAATTGTACGTTTATGGTAACAAGGGGCATTACATAGGCAGGCTAATTCTAATAAGGACTCAAAAGAATGCAAAACATGTACTCAAAACATTATTAGTGCCGTGTGCACAGTGAGGGCATTGTGCAATGCATATAAAATAGAATACAATTATATACAGAACCTACAAATTTCCATTACAGTCTCCTCTCTTTTGGTCAATATTTTGATCATTAACCATACCTGCTATCACCTTTAACCTGGTACCTCCACACCCTTAGCTGGAGGTAGTCCTGGTCAAAGAGGCAAAAACTCCATTGTGGAGAAAATAATAGCTGAGCAGCTTTTTTCATTACAAAATGACTTTTCGATGTGAAAAACAAATGATTGATAAGACATATTTACAGAGTACTGGCTATACACTCCTGTGGCCAGAATGGCCTTCTAGCTTAATTGTTGGTATGCTGACTTATCAGCATATGTAAACACAGACAATTCTACATAAAATGTAAGAGGTACAATAGAGAAATCCCTTACAATTAAAGTAACTGAATCAAAAAGTACCCTAGACTGTGATCGCAAGAGGGAAACAAATCTAACACAGAGATTTCTTTAATTTAGTCATTTTGTCTGATGTGGATCCAGGTCACTTTTCCTTCAAGTTTTGCAAAACTGTACATGAAATAGATGCTGTATTGAGTCTCCAAACATTTCCTTATATATAAATGTCTCTTAACAATCCACAAGTAAAAGCAAACTTCTGGCCCTTCAAATGGAACCAAAAGCTCTCTATATCTCGACTATCTATATAAATATATACTCTTTTTATACTGCTTTTCTAAAACATGGAGCTCTGCTTCTTGAGCTGGGGAAAAAGGATCCAATGACTGAATACAGAGTATCCTTCTGGGTGATAAACTGCATCCTCAGTATAAAAGTGGGAATAACACTACAAAAAAGTAAAATACTCTGGTCTTCAGGGAGTGTGTCCTGCACTGGGCTCACAGCAGCTGATTCCTACGTCATCTACGTCATCAATGTAACACATCCTCCTCCAATAGAGGCAATAAGGTGGCTGGATCCAAATGTACGCATTTTTCATTGTTAGATTTGTACATAAACAAACAAAACAAATTCATATTTTGAACCTTTCATTAGACAAACATTTAGTTAGCTATATATTTTTAAAAAAATTTAATATTTGACTAAAATAATGTCTGTAACTTTGTCTAATAGCACCTTTGCATAAAAGCTACAGCTCTATCGGGGCGAACCATTCATTACTGGGTAAAGCTTGCATAAATATAACAATGGCTTGTTTCCTATCATGCTGTTTGTGTAAGAACTTCAGTTTCATGTTTCAAAAAGACAACTTTTTCCTGGCAATATTATAATAAATGATAACAATACCCTGCAGTCATGCACAGATGTCCATAAATCCAAAATATTCTTCTACTTATACCCACTGCACTTACAAGGAAAAGGGGCACATATTTTCACAATCCACACATTCTGCTTTAGATTTCAAAAAAAAAAAATACATAAAAACAAAAGGACCAACAATATGTATGATGGACCAGAAAGCACTCGGCTATCAAAAACTATAAAACTGGCTGCAGGTGGCATCTATCCTAAGCCCTTGTACACACGGTCGGACATTCCGACAACCAAATCCGTCGGATTTTGTCCGAAACTGGTGTTACATACACATGGTCGGACAAAGTTATCGGAAAATCCGATCGTTCAGAACGTGATGACGTTATTTCGTTATGACAGGACTACGTTCAGGCTAGTAGCCAATAGCTTTGGTCTAAGAATTTGATCTGAGCTTGCGAGGCACTTTGTCCGATCGGAAAAAGTCTGATCAGATCATGTTGTCGGAAAATTTTATAGGCCAGCTCTAAAACTTTGTCGGTCGGATATTCCGACGGAAACAGTCCGATGGAGCCCCCACACACGGTCAGATTATCCGACAACACGGTCCGATCGGACATTTTCCATCGGAATGTCCAACCGTGTGTACAAGGGCTAACAGGGTGTGTGGACTTGATGTGATTGGTCTGTTATATTTAAATTTTATTTTTTATTACTCTCACATCATGGACCGCACATCAAGTTATTATCAGACTTTAAGATTTCATTTCTGTAGAAAAACTTTTTATGTATCCCACCGATCTTGGCTTTGTTAAACTTTATTGCAGCTGTATTCAAATTAACAACCTCATCTTAATATTTTTTTTTTCACTCAATAAATGTAAAATTTCAAAATTGTTATCTTAATTTAAACGAATCACATTTTTACGAATTTCCCCATTAACCTGGATTTCATTTCCAACCAAAGGTTGTCTAAACCAGTTTCAATATATCTATATTTATTAATAAAATTGTTAAACTCATATTAGAAATGAATACTCATATGATCATTTCAATATCACACACCAATATATATGCACAGATAAATGTCCTTAAAGGGGGACATAATACTTAATTTTACTCAATTTCTCTTTTTTTTAATGCACTGTTTCCACTATCACAGGATATTTAATTTGTGTAAGACACAGTTAAATGTAACCTTAATTTTACCATGTTTGAAAAACTGATTCAAAAATAATTGTGATCACATTGTTTATCATTAGATTCGTTAACCCGGCACATTTTGTTATAAATGTTTTGTCTAAAAAACTGAAATTGGCATGGTGTCCTTCCAGCTTATCACCGACCTCTCATCCCAGCTACATTCTTTCATGAGAGCACAAAAGAGGGGGTCACATCTGCGTACATGACACACACAAGCGATAGAACTAAAGGTTCAAGCATTGACACACATACACCAATATCTCTATAAAATCGCTCACAATTTTTCCCATTTGTACACAACACATGCATATCATTCTCTCACTTTCTTTTAACTTTTTTAATACTTCCTTGCTTAAACTTCTGCTTCATTTATTTTGCTTTGATATTGTTTGCATCCAATGTATTGTAATAAATACTTCACATACTGTACCTTCTATGATCAGACGGGCAGCTATAGTGCTTATCCCATCTTCCCTCTCTGACAACATATAAAGCATTCTGTTTTAACTCTCATTACTGTTTCTTGGCTTTACTAGTTGTGGTGCCTGACCCCAAATTCTTCCCACAAACTTAACATCAAAATGTTCCTTTCTGTCTAGTGTTAATTGTCACCCTTGATCCATCCTGCTCACATAGATAGCTGTTTCTCTAGCTGTCTACTCTGCATGATTCTTTGTCCCTGTGAACTTTGGTGGTAACCCAGTTACCCTTTGTGGATCCCTGTCCACTTTAACCATTAATCTAGGGTCTCAGTATAGGCGGAACCGCACCTTCGGCTCATATATAGAGCTCCTCTTGCACTGGGCATTTTTGAGGGTCTCTTACCCTTCATTCCCTTACTTAATTTAATTCCCATAATGACTGGCCAGTCTTCTCTACGTGTGCCTATACCCTTTTGCCTCTAAACCACTTTATCTAGCAGATGTACTACATACAGTAGGTGACCGCGATATTGTGTCAATCTCGCCGCTTCTATCGGCGAGATTGACACCCTAGGAGCTCCGTCGCGGGAGCTAGCGCCGAGCTGGCTCGCATCGGGAAAGGAAAAAATTTTCTTTTCCTTTCCCGAAAAGCGGCCCCCCACCCCAAAGCACCTTGTCCCCCCCTCTCTCGCTCTCGCTACTATAGGAAAATTACATTTTCCTATTGCAGCCAGCGCGAGAACCAGCACAATGGGATTGCGCTGGTTAGAGAAGCCTGTCGCCAGGAACCAGCGCGACAGTATCACGCTGGAAACACAATATCGGCGGCACCTACTGTATACCTGTGAACAGCACTATCTATGTGAGCAGGATGGATCAGGGGTGAGAATTAACACTAGACAGAAGGGGACATTTTGATGTTAAGTTTGTGGGATGAATTTGGGGTCAGGCACTACAACTTGTAAAGCCAAGAAACAGAGTGATGAGAGTTAAAACAGAATACTTTATATGTTATCAGAGAGGGAAGATGGGATGAGCACTATGGCTAAACTACTTTTCAAATATGATATATATATATATATATATATATATATATATGTATATCACATTTCACATGCAAATGCTGAAGCAGCATAATTGGACAAAGGGCTTGGAGTGAATATAGTATATATACTATAGCTACAGTGGTTTACATGGTTCCTTATGGGTGGGTAATAAGATGTTAAAAGCTTACGTATCGGCAAAAAGCCCGTTGCAGGGCGGCCTTGACTTGATGGGCTTACCGGTTACCTTCTCTCGCCCTTCTCCTCTGCGTCTAGGGGTCCCCAGGGTTGATACTCAACAACTTGTACACTGACACAGATGAAGTCCCTTCAAAAAGGTTTTATTTTGCAGTAGAACTTTCACAAACACAGTCTCTTAGGGAACAGAGGGCATGGGTGAAAAACTCAGGCACCTTGACCTGCAAGTTTAGCAAAGTCTCTATGTCCACCCAGTGAGTAGCCACTCGCAGCTGGGTACTTCAAGGCTAGCCAGAGATCATGGCAGTCAGCACGTTGACTCAAAACTTGAACAATCAACTGAGGGTATACAGGAACCTTTTTCCAACCGTACCTGGAACGTTTCCCGCTTCCTTTGTGGTACTGAAAAATTTTGAATTCGTCAATGTCCTTCCCAACTCAGTAACCAGGCACTTCTCAGGATGCCACTTGCCGGCCCTCCGAAGAGTCCTCCCCCGGTCACTTCCATGAGCTGCGGTGTCCCTCCAAGCCGAGAGCACACCCGGACACTCTGAATCCTCCCTCAGTTACTGCACCTCGGACCAGCAAGTTCCGAGACACGGGAACAGACAGATCCCTACCCCAGACCAGGCAGGTCTATCAGGGGCCACTGACAAGAACATGTTGCGGGATGTCGAACACCCCGCGACCGGGACCCCTCACAGGGCTACCCCAGTCCTGGAACCAGAACAGACCACACGGGTATCACGAACAACTCCGGGACCCTGAACACGTGACCCACACCTGTTTAAGTACCCCCTCCCAGACTCCTCAGCGGGCCCCAGCACTCCCGCTGATTGGCTCCGAGAGGGCCGATACCAAAACATCCAACCAGACTTGGTTCTGGCCTGTCATGTGCACCTCACCGCTCACATGACCAGTCAGAACTTCTAAACACCGCCCGGCCAGACTGGTGTTTGGCCTGTTGACTATCCCTACCATCAAGGGCCATGGATGATACTGGCTGTTGCCTGGACTCTGTTCCCTGTGGGGAACCCACTATACTCGTCCACATTGCACCCCTTATAAGTATTAAGTCTCAATGGCCAACCCACTGCTCCTGTCTGGCATTCCTCCACTATCTGTACACTGACCTTCTCCTTTTTTTTTTGTTGTTTTTTTGTATTCATGCACGACTGTCCGGAGGCCCGCCCAACCACCACCGGAAAGACAACCTTGAGACAAGTCATCTCTTGAGACAAATGTGCAACAAATAAGACTCTCCTGAACTGTCCTTCACCATGCTTAAAAGTGCTGTCTCATGGTCCGAGCCAATTGGAGAAACCATTACACGGTCTTGCCAAGTTACAGGACCAGATATTTCAGAATCCCTATCCCTATCAATGTTGGAGTTCCGCTCTTCCAAGGCAGAGGGGCGATGAAACATTGCAGTACAGACACTCATGGTTTGGATGTGAAGTCTCAAGGCCACCAGGATTTCTTTGCTGTCTCAAGCCTATATGGAGGAGTTCCGGCGTGTTCAAGAAAGAAAGAGGAGGCCGTGGTGGTGGTGGGGGAAGGATTGGGGCTTCTGGGCTGTTGTGGGTGGGTACAAAATCACTGAAGGAGGATATAAGTCCAAGAATGAACTTCAGGGGGAACTGTGGTGGAGATTTTTGAAATATAATATTTATAGCAAGGAGCTTAAAGGAAACCATTCTGAATGTATGACTTAATATTTTCAGGTTTATTTGTGTATGTGAGCAGAGGTTTTAATACAGAAATGCCTCCTATCTCATGGGAACCATTGAACGTCCCCAGGTGTTCAGTGTATCCCCTTTTGTGTTCCCAATCATCTGTGCCGACAGGGAGGCTCCATCTTCCCAGGGGACATTAACATGCTAATGTCGGAACTGTTTGGGCTTAAGGATCAAAGGTGGTGGTTCATTAATTGTTAGACGAAGTGGCCCCGGACGTTCAGGCCTGATCTATGGACATTTTTGGGAGCTAGAGAATTAGCCAATCAGAGTGTGAGCCATCCTGAACCAATCGGCATTTAGACTTGAGAATCAGCCAATCAGAGGTTGATGCGAACTCAGAGCCAATGGGTGCGTTCCATCTTCTGATTGGCCGAGAATGCATATAAAATAGGGCAAGAGTTAGCTGATGGCCCTCTTGACCATGGGGGATGACAGGATGTCCATGTAATGTATACCTGTATCTCTCTCTCTCTCTCTCTCTCTCTCTTTTATGTCTCTTTTTCTATTTCTAACTATTTCTTTCCTAGGACTTGTCTTGAGATATTGATAAATATATTGAAAGTGTATGTCTATTGTAACCATATGGCCTAAATTATCTTTGCAGCCTAAGCAACACTGTAATTGTAACATCACTTGAGTTATATGATAAGTTCTAATTATTCCAAAGTTTTTTTTCTGTATAAATAAAGGTAATTGTTTATCTTTTCGCACTGTTATCGTTCATTTTTATTCTTATATAGACAAAGGTTTAATCACTTATTTCTTGTATTGTTAATCATTTAAGTGAGATATAAAAGTAGCCTTAATAGGCCTACTTACAATAATTAACCCTCAGAACCTTTTTTGTCCTGAGGTCAAAAACGAAATTCACAATGCGTGTGACATTCGATCCTAAATGTCATCCGCTACACTTACATAATTCAATCTGAATGCAGTTATCTATACATTTACAAATATTTATCATTTATGAATTATTCTCCAAATGATCTACGATTACTATCTCCAGATTCAATTTTGGCTCTTTAATATTGACCTATTTTTAAGTGACTGTATATAGAATGTGGGGAAAAATTTACGTACCATATCTGTGTATCCAGGTGACTCAAAGGTATGTACTCTATGTAGAAAGGTATCTATTTGAGTACAATCCTTGAAAGATGTCTCTATCACCTGATTTTAGTAAACCTGTTGAATGGACAGCCACATTGCTAATGAGTATGTGATATAACATCTGCTCCAGGTCTGTTCATACATAGCCAGGTCAGAGGCGAAGAAGTAGACTCAATTCCAGCCCTGACAACATCTAACAAAGACAAAGGGAAGATTGAAACATATTTTCTTTGTTTTAAGCCAGCACAATATCTTTTATAGACCTCTAAATCCTTTCCTTTATTCCAAATCAGCACAAGATACAATATAAAGGTCTAACTTGTTTTCTTCCTTCCCAATCAGTACAGGATGCTAGCACTAAGAACTTTATCTTGTACCCTGTGCTGAGTCTGAATAAAGACAATTAGATTATTCTTTGTATACATGAAAAATAATACTCGCGCTTTATAAAAATGAGGGGAAATAAAGCCGTCACACATAAGTCGAAAGTACAAACATGCATCATCGGAACCAAGGAATGAGCCGGAACGAACCGGAAGCGGTCGGTCTTGTAAACTAGCATTCCTAATGAAGAATTAACATTTGTGAAACGGCAAATTATGAAATATCAAAATGCAGCGCACATTCTCTTCTTCTTTAATGGGATAATAATGAAGCTGTTTTGCTATTGATAATGATGGAGTTATGCCAAATGTATTTTAAAAGACTTTTGTTTTCTAGTGATATGAAGAATTTTATTATTGTGCATATTGTTTGAATTTTTGGGCAAGTTACCACAACACCATTATCCCTGAGTTTTTTAGATGAAAGATACAACTATGATGGTGTTCCTTGTTAATTTAAAAAAAAAATTATTGTGCAGAAAAAAAATAACACAAATTAAATTAGACATGCTATGTGCCATCCAAATACAAAGAATGTAACACAAAAAGTGCATTCCATGTGTCGCACTAACCCCCGAAGGAGCTGCTGGTTATTTTTGGGCTTACCGTTACCTTCTGTTCTCCTTGAGACACGTCTAGGGGATGTCCCGTGGTAGATGGCCCAGTAACTTGAGACTGACAATAGATCCACTTGAATGGATTTTATTTGCAAAAACTCAAACCATTGAACATTCTTTCAACTTGGGATCAGAGGGTTGGGAAGGAATTCAGGTACTCTCAATGTCAAAGTCTATAAACGTTAAAGAACTTACTTTGACTGCATCCAGAGAATAGCCATTCTCAGCTGGATGAACACTCAGGTTGGACAGTCTCCTCTCTCACAAGGCCTAGCAGCCAACAAGGTGCTTATTCAGGAACAAAGTCTTTGTCACAGACGTTGTTGCAGAACACATAGGAAACTAAGCTGTAGAACACTTGCTGGATACCTGGATCTTTCAGCTCACTTGGCGATATCCACAAGATCGGATTCTCTCAGTTACTTCAGCCCTTCTATGCTCTTGTTAAGAAAACCAAAGTCACATGTGGTGTTCTTCTAAAGAGTCCTCCCCTGGAATGCTCCTATCATATAAATGTACTCACTGAGGCCAAAATGCCGAGAGCGGTAGCTGTTGCGACTTGGCGCAGACCACCCCTGAAGGTGGCACAGAGGGTGGTTGCACCAAGAGGCACAAGCTACCAGTAGGACAGTCACTTGCTAGTAGATCAGCAGGTACCTTGAGCAGAGCTGAAAGGTAATGTCCCATGGGAAGGTCCAGAAGCAATGTTAGCAAGTCCGTAAGGCAAAGGCAGAATCCAGGAGGCAGGCCAGGGGGCAAACACAGTCCAGATCAGAAGACAACAAGTACCGGGAATGCTGAGACAGAAGGATAATCCAAAGACAAGCCAGGGGTCGAACACAGGAGATAGCAGGTAAGTCCAGATGCAGGCTGAGGGTCAAACACGTTCAGATAGCGGGAGTCCAAGGTCAAGCCAGAGGTCGGGTCAGGAGAAGATCAGCGAGGTCGATGAGGCAATCCAGGTCACAAAGGGTAATACAGATCAGAGGAACAGACGTGGGAATCACAGGAAGCTGAAGACGAACCAGCAGTGTGTTTGGATGACCTCACTTCCTTTATAGGTCAGCGAGGGGTCACACCCTGTGAGTGAGTGTGTGCTTGTGTGCTTTAGCTTATTCCTATTGCACACAGCTGTGCGCCAGAGCGCTTTACCCGTGCGCATCTTATGACAGTGCCCCCCCCCCCCCGGGGGCGGCCTCCGGACGCCCAAGCTAGCCATCAATTTCAGATGTTGCTGATGGAATGTCTTCATTAATTTGGGAGCATGAAGGTTCTTGGATGGTTCCCAGGAGTTATCTTCTGAATGATACCCCTTCCATTTTACCAGGTATTGTATTTGTCTACCGACTTTCCTGCATCCTAGTAAAGCTTCCACTTCGAATTTATCTTCTCCATCGATCTTGATGGGTGGAGGAGGAGGCACTTCTCTTCCAGGAAAAGGACTAGGGACCAATGGCTTCAAAAGGGAGGCATGGAAAACAGGGTGTATCCTGTATGATCCAGGGAGAGCTAGTTCAAAGGCTACAGGATTTATTACCCTTTTGATTTTGAATGGTCCTATGAATCTGGGACCCAGCTTGCGTGTGGGACAAGGAAGTTTAAGATTAGCGGCAGATAGCCAGACATTCTCGTCAATTTTAAAGGTAGGGTTCTCCTTCCTTCCTCTATCATGGTATTTCTTGTAATCATCCTGGGCCTTCTGTATGGTCTCCTGGATCCTTTGGAAATTAGATTGCATGGCGGTTATCCGATCTTGGACCGCAGGAACAGTAGATTCTGGGATGGAGTTGGGGAGGAAAGAAGGGTGAAACCCACAGTTGATCCAAAAGGGAGTCTGGTTGGTAGTTGTATGAATTGAATTGTTGTAGGCGAATTCTGCATATGGCAACAGGGCTGACCAATCATTTTGAGATCCTGAACAAAAGCAGCGAAGATACTGCTCAAGGGTTTGGTTTGTCCGTTCAGTTTGCCCGTTACTTTGGGGATGATATGCCGATGACAAACAGATCTTGATTTCCAGTGTCTTGCAGAGTTCTCTCCAGAAACTAGAGGTGAACAGTGGATCTCTATCTTACTTGATACTGCTGGGAACCCCATGGAGCCTGACAACCTCCTTAATAAAGAGATTGGCAGTTTCCAGGGCAGAGGGGGTACCGACCATAGGTAGGAAATGGGCCATCTTTGAAAGACGGTCGACTACTACCAGAATTGTGGTGAATCCTTCCGAGGGCGGTAGCTCCACAATAAAATCCATTGACACGTCTGCCCAAGGCCGGTCAGGAATGGGCAAAGGCCTTAACAGGCCCCAGGGCTTGGTCTTGGGACCCTCGTTACGCTGGCACGGTACACAAGAGGCAATGTAAGTCTGGCAGTCCTGTCTCCAACCTGGCCACCAGAAGGAACGAGAGATCAGTTCCGCTGTTTTCTCTGTCCCAAAGTGGCCGGCCAATTTGTGATCATGACAAGTCTTTAGAACTTGAGTCCTAATCTCAAGGGGAACGAAGACCTTGTTTCGGGCCCAAAACAGATTGTCACGTTTTTCCAAGGTAGATAGGACTGGGTCATTGCAATGGACTGAAGCTGTTTTGATGGCCGTAATTAAGTCAGGCTGTGGGAGTAGAAGGAAGTTTTGAGGCGACAAGATCGTACTAGGCTCCGTTACCTGGGAGGACTCAGGGACCATGCACGAGAGCACATCCGCTTTTTTGTTCTTGGATCTGGGCCGGTACGAGATATGGAACTGAAATCTTGAAAAGAATAGCGCTCAATGGGCTTGACGGGGTCTTCAGCGTTTGGCAGTCCGCAGATATTCAAGATTCTTGTGATCTGTGAACATTGTGATGGGATGAGTGGCTCCTTCCAAGAGGTATCTCCACTCCTCCAGAGCGAACTTGATGGCCAATAGTTCTCGGTCGCCTACGTCATAATTCCTCTCCGGTGGGCTCAGCTTCCAAGATGCGAAAGCCACCGGGTGTAACAAAGCTTTAGGCCCTTTGTCATGGTTATGCAATAGAGTTTGTCTGCTTACCTGTTTCCATGTGTTCATCTCTAGAGACCAGCCGACCCTCACCTGACTGCTTTTGTAATCCATCCTCTGGCATGGCTCCACCCTAGCTCCTTTCATAAGACTCTATATTAACCTGTGCACTGCAAGCCAACCCTGCTGATCAACCTTTGTGTGTTACCTTCCTGTTACCTGCCGTGTGCTCTTCTGTTGTTCCGTTACCGACTTTGTCGTGTCCTTGACTATCCCTGTTTGCCTGTGATCCTGACCTATTGGCGTGTCCCTGACTATTCCTGTCTGCTTGTGGTCCCGACCTTGGCTTTATCCTTCACTATCCCTATCCTCCCATTGCCTGCTGTGGGTGCGAGCTGGGGGACCCTGGGGGTCGTGACCTGGAGCCAGTTGCAGCCCAGTCCATCCTCACCTCTAGAGGCTCTGGTGAACACCTGCTGGCTCTTAGACTCCGCGCCCCAGGGAATCTTACGATCTAACCCCGGTGGGATCTGTCTCCCATCCGCAGGAGTCAGCCGTAGGGTCTACAACCTTGCGGTTCACTCCTGATCCCTACGGTGTGCATCTGACACCTCGCCTCAAGGTGACTTGACAGTTTTATCAGCCATGGACCCGGCTGACATGCCGCTCCCTGCAGTCGATCCGTTGCAGGGCATAGTTTGGAGACTCGAGACCCAGGAATCTAATCAGACTCGGGTGATGCGATTCCTTCAAGATCTGGCTTCCCGCTTCGAGCAGCTACAGGCTTCCTTGGGAACCCCGAACCTGCAGCCTCAAGTACAGTCAGCAGCTGCACCTATCGCACCAGTCGCATCCACGCATGCATTATTACTGCCAGCTCCGTCCCGTTTCTCTGGGGACTCCAAGACCTGCAGGGGCTTCCTCAGCCAATGCACCATTCATTTTGAGCTCCAGCCTCAAAACTTTCTGTCTGATCGGGCAAAGGTAGCCTATATCATTTCCCTCCTCTCTGGTGAAGCTTTAGCCTGGGCTGCTCCCCTGTGGGAGAAAAATGTTTCGGTGGTTTCCAGCCTGTTCAACTTCTTGAAGCTCTTTTGTAATATCTTTGAGGAGCCAGCTTGGGTTTCTTCTGCGGCTAGTGCCCTTTTACGCCTTTGCCAAGAATCTTGTTCGGTGGGACAATATGCACTTCAGTTCCGTATCCTCACAGCTGAATTGAGCTGGAACAATGAGGCCCCGGTCGCAACCTTTTTACATGGCCTCTCTGACCGAATGAAGGACGAATTGGCAGGAAGAGCTATCCCCGCCGGTCTGGACGATGTAATTTCTTTATGCAATCAGATTGACATTCGTTTCCAGGAGAGGTCCTTAGAAAAAAGAAACCAGCACCCCCTAGGTCCTAGTCAGCCTGAACTTTTTTTCCATCGCCCTGTGGAGCATCCTCTGTCTGCTGAGGAACCCATGCAGCTGGGCTGGACCAGATTAACCCCCGAAGAACGTGCTAGACGCAGAACTCTAGGCTTGTGTCTTTATTGTGGGGGCAAGGGTCATTTTCGTGACTGCTGCTTGCTTCGTCCGGGAAACGCTCGGGTAATACATTTGGAAGGTGGAGTATTGGACCCAGAAACATCACCTTCTCGTCTTCTTCTTCCGGTGTTCCTCCATGTAGGCACTTCTCCCCAATCGGTCCTAGCATATCTGGACCCTGCATCGACTTTAGAGGTTTAAACGCAGTGACTATTAAAAACCGATACCCCTTACAGCTAATATCTGAGCTATTCGACGGGTTGAAGGGGGCTTCCATTTTCACTAAGTTGAATCTCAGAGGTGCATACAATCTCATTCGAATACAGGAAGGTGACGAATGGAAGACTGCGTTTAACACTAGGGACGGGCATTATGAATACCTGGTTATGCCTTTTGGTTTGTGTAATGCTCCAGCTGTGTTCCAGAACTTCGTCAATGAAATATTCAGGGATCTACTGTACCAGTTTGTTGTCATCTATCTGGATGATATTCTCATCTTTTCCGAAAGTCTGCCTGCTCACAGAAACCATGTACGCACCGTACTTCAGCGCCTTAGAGAGAACAATCTCTATGTCAAGATGGAGAAATGTTCCTTTGAATGTTCTGAGGTCCTGTTTCTGGGATGGTTTGTTTCTAGTGCGGGTCTTTACATGGATCCCGGAAAGGTCTCAGCCATTACCAACTGGCCCCTTCCCGCTAGCCTCAAGGCCACACAGCGCTTTCTTGGCTTCACAAATTATTATAGGCAGTTCATAAGGAATTACTCTTCCATTGCCGCGCCTATTATCGCTTTGACCAAGAAGGGTGCGAATGCCAAAGACTGGCCTCCCGAGGCTGTCTCTGCGTTTCACGATCTGAAACAGGCCTTTGTCTCTGGACCTCTCTTGAGGAGAACAAATCCTGGGGACCCATTTTTTATTGAAGTAGATGCTTCTTCGATGGGGGTGGGAGCTGTGCTTCTTCAGTTCTTTGAGAAGAAGCGTCAACCATGTGCGTTCTTCTCCAAAAAAAATTCTCAGGCAGAGAGAAATTATGCCATTGGTGATCGGGAACTTCTCGCAATTAAATTGGCGTTGGAGGAGTGGCGTCATCTCTTGGAAGGTTCCCCTCACTCCATAACGATCTTTACTGATCACAAGAATCTACAGTACCTACAGAATGCTAAATGTCTGAACCCCAGACAGGCCAGGTGGAGTCTCTTCTTTTCCCGTTTTAAATTCATGATTACGTACAAACCTGGTTCCTGCAATGGTCGAGCTGATGCGCTCTCTAGGTCATTTGACACTTTGGACGAGGAGTCCACCCCTGATCCTGAGCCGATCATTCCTACCTCATGCATTGTTGCCCATTCTACCACCCTGGAATCAAAAATTCCTCTTAGCAAGACCTTTGTTCCCATGAAGCTAAGAGCTAAGATCCTTCATTGGGGACATGATTCCAAGGTGGCAGGTCATGCTGGGTTCCTCCGATCCTTCCTGCTCATCAGTCGTCACTACTGGTGGCCTAATCTCTGCTCGGATGTTAAAGACTACATTAAGGCTTGTCACATCTGTGCTCAGTCTAAATCTTCCACTTAAGCCCCTGCTGGTCTTCTCATGCCCTTGCACATTTCTAAGGAGCCCTGGTCTCATATCACTATGGATTTTATCACTGATCTTCCACTGTCGGAGAATAATACGGCCATTTGGGTGGTAATCGATCGGTTCTCCAAGATGGCTCATTTTGTTCCTATTCCTGGTCTTCCTTCTGCCCCTACCTTGGTTCCCATTTTTGTACGAGAGATTTTCCACCTTCATGGTGTTCCTTCTCATGTCGTTTCGGACAGGGGTGTGCAGTTTACTTCTCGTTTTTTGGAGAGCCTTTTGCAAATCCCTCGACATTACCTTGGATTTTACCTCTTCTTATCATCCCCAATCCAATGGCCAGACTGAGAGAGTTAATCAGGAGTTGGAGGTCTTTCTCTGTACCTTGGTCTCAGGCCATCATGATGATTGGGCATCACTATTACCGTGGGCTGAGTTCTCCCACAATAATCATGTCAATGTCAGTTCTCAGAAATCAACCTTTGTCACTGTTTATGGAAGACATCCTCAACTCCCTCTTCCTATGACTTGTTCTTCTCACATTCCAGTTTTGGCTACTATTCAGTAGGGATGACCCGAACACCCCCCAGTTCGGTTTGCATCAGAACTTTCGAACGGACCGCAAATTGGTACGAACGTTAGAACCCCAATGGCTAATATGCAAGATACTGTCCTAAAAAGGGTTTGGGGACCTGGCTCCTGCCCCAGGAGACATGGGTCAATGCCTAAAATGTTTTTAAAAATGGCAGTTTTGGCGGGAGCACTGATTTTAATGACAATTAAAGTGAAAAAAAAGTGAAATATTCCTTTAAATATTGTGCCTGGGGGGTGTCTATAGTATGCCTGTGAAGTGCCACGTGTTTCCCGTGTTTAGAACAGTCCCTGCACAAAATTACATTTAACGGAAAAAAAGTCATTTAAAACTGCTTGCGGTTTTAATGTTATATCTGGTTCCGGCAATATGGATGAAAATCATTGAGAAAAATGGCATTACCAGCCCCATTTGGGTCTTGTATGGATATTAAGGGGAACCCCGTACCCATATTAAAAAAAGGAAATACTTGTGGCCCCCAGGCCCTATATACTGAGAACAGCAGTATACAGGCGGTGCAAACAAGACAGGGACTGTGTAGGTTTGTTGTGTTAAGTAGAATCTGTTTGTAATTTTGAACTGGTACATTTTTAAAGTGTAGCTCCAGTCAAAAAATCTATTTTTAAGCTTTTTGAAAAACATAGGGAAGGGTTATCACCCCTGTATAATTTGTTTTGCCATCCGTTTTTTTTATCTCATTTCCTGTTGTCTCCTTCCGTTTGCAAGTAGGAGACGTTTGTAAGTTGGATGGTTGAAAGTAGGGGCCTGCCCTAAATGCTCTGCAGATATGGCGGAACAAGGTGTTGGTGTTGCCACAACATTGTAAGCCCTCAAAGTGACTCTTGGTGGGCGCTGGAGCGCCCTGCTGTGAACGATTATATCAAGAATTGTAATTACATGCCATTGTTGAACAGTGGTAGAAAAATTGACCTTTGGTGGTTGTGGTGCTGGTGCCACAACAATATAAGTCCTCACAGTTACTCTGGGTGGGCACAGGAACGGGCCCTCCTGTGAACTATTATATCAAGAATTGTAATTACATGCCCCTGTTAAACAGGGGCTGAAAAATTGGGCTGCTGGCACTGGTGCTGGTGCCACAACACTGCAACCTCTCCCATATAATCTAGTTGTGGTGCAGGAATGAGCCCTGCTGCAAAGCATTGCATCAAAAATTGTAATTAAACGCCCCTGTTAAACATGGGCAGAAAAATTGGGCTGCTGGCACTCGTGCTGGTGCCACGACACTGCAACCTCTCCCATATACTCTACTTAAGGTGCAGGAATGAGCCCTGCTGCAAAGCATTGCATCAAAAATTGTAATTAAACGCCCCCGTTAAACAGGGGCTGAAAAATTGGGCTGGTGGCATCACCCAGAACCAAAAATGTTCTTCCAACATATCAGCAGAGGAGGAAGAGGATAGACAATCAACATAACAGGACAGTCACTCAGCATCAGCATAGTCTTGAAGGGATGTGATATTTCAAAAAAAATTATTCGGTTACATCAGCTTCAGGTGCTTGGTAGCTGTGGGTGATCCAAGACTGATTCATCTTGATGAAGGTCAGTCGATCAACTGAGTCAGTGGACTGTGATCGGTAACAAAGCCACCAGCAGCACTGAAGGTGCGTTCCGAAAGAACGCTGGATGCAGGACAGGCCAGTAGCTCAATTGCATACTGTGCAAGCTCTGGCCAGTGATCCATCCTCAAGAGCACCACAACCACCAAGATTAAAATGGTGGGTGTTGCATTTTTTTTTCACACAGTATTTGCGCAGCAATTTTTCAAACGCATTTTTTGGGAAAAAAACACAGTTTTTTAATTTTAATGCACTAAAACACACTATATTGCCCAACTGTTTGATGAAATAAAAAAGATGATCTTGGGCCAAGTACATGGATACAAAACATGACATAGCCATGACATAACCTTTACAGGTTCCCACTTTAGATGTACAGAGGTATTCTACTGCTAAAATTACTGCCCTCGATCTGACCTTCGCGGTGATACTGCACATGCATGGTGGGGTGTTTTTTTTATTTTTATTTATTTAGCTTTTTTATTTTATTTTTAAACTGTTCCTTTAATTTTTATTTTATTTTATCATTTTTATTGTTATCTCAAATATCCCCTATGATAGCAAAAGTTAGTGACAGGTACTCTTTTTTTTTTTTTTAATGGGGTTTATTAAACCCTAGATCTCTCCTCTGCCCCCAAAGCATTTGACCACTCCAAGATCGGTGTGATAAAATGCAATTTCCCAATGGTGCTGTTTATATCTGGTTAAATCTAAGTCATGAAATGCTCATTGGAGCCATTCTGGTCTCTGATCAGCTCTATGGTTAGCTGGCGGAACCACCGGCTGCATTCTCAGGTTCCCTATTGGGGGACAAGAGAGCCAGAGAAAACAATAGAAGACAATGGGGGGGGGGGGGATGTTTCATCCCACTGCTTGTAAAAGCAGTCTAGTGGCTAATTAGCTGCTAGAATTGCTTTTACATGAAAGCCGACTGCTGGCTGAAAAGAATGATACCAAGATGATACCTAAACCTGTAGTCATCATACCGGTACGTTGCTGGTCCTTGTGGGGCATGTATTGTCATCTTTTTCTTTTTCATGCAGCCTGTGGACTGCATGAAAAAAATAGATTGATCAGTGGGTATGCCCACCATTAGAATATCTCCTTTCATCCACCCACTTCTAATGATGGGCATACATGCACCATTTTGTTTTCAACAGTGCTGGAGTAACGGCTTTATGTATTACAGGAGCAAACGCTGTTGCTGTCAAGATAAATAAATCCGTGCTGCAACTGATTGGCGTACCTGCTAAGCAAATGATGGTTAACAATAAAACAAGGTAACATTACAGTATAACAATAAGACATACCATACCTGCAAAGCAAATACAAAAAAACATAGTAAAAAATAAAACATTTTATTAATGCAATCTGTGCCTAAAATATATATATATGCCAAAGCATGGGGGCATCCGCCCCAAAAGTTGGGAGCAAATCGCTCCTCCACCCCTGCTGCCCCCATGCTTCAGCATATACAGTGGTGTGAAAAAGTGTTTGCCCCCTTCCTCATTTCCTGTTCCTTTGCATGTTTGTCACACTTAAGTGTTTCGGAACATCAAACCAATTTAAACAATAGTCAAGGACAACACAAGTAAACACAAAATGCAATTTGTAAATGAAGGTGTTTATTATTAAAGGTGAAAAAAAATCCAAACCATCATGGCCCTGTGTGAAAAAGTGATTGCCCCCTAAACCTAATAACTGGTTGGGCCACCCTTAGCAGCAACAACTGCAACCAAGCGTTTGCGA
The DNA here is from genome assembly GCF_037356315.1 of Lithobates pipiens. Lineage (NCBI taxonomy): Eukaryota > Metazoa > Chordata > Amphibia > Anura > Ranidae > Lithobates > Lithobates pipiens. The sequence continues at coordinate 161,242,327 of NW_027507789.1, forward strand.
TAACGTGCAATGAGGCTTTTACAGCGTCCTGGAGGAATTTTGGCCCACTCATCTTTGCAGAATTGTCCTAATTCAGTTACATTAGAGGGTTTTCGAGCATGAACGGCCTTTTTAAGGTCATACCACAACATCTCAATAGGATTCAGGTCAGGACTTTGGCTAGGCCACTCCAAAGTCTTCATTTTGTTTTTCTTCAGCCATTCGGTGGTGGACTTGCTGGTGTGTTTAGGATCATTGTCCTGCTGCAGAACCCAAGTTGGTTTCAGCTTGAGTACACGAACAGATGGTCGGACATTCTCCTTCAGGATCTCTTGGTAGACAGCAGAATTCATAGTTCCTTTTATCACGGCAAGTCTTCCAGGTCCTGAAGCAGCAAAACAGCCCCAGACCATCACACTACCACCACCATATTTTACTGTTGGTATAATGTTCTTTTTATGAAATGCAGTGTTCCTTCTACGCCAGATATACTTGGACACACACCTTCCAAAGAGTTCCACTTTTGTCTCTTCGGTCCACAGAATGTTGTCCCAAAAGTCTTGGGGATCATCAAGATGTGTTGTGGAGAAATTGAGACGAGCTTTGATGTTCTTTTTGCTCAGCAGTGGTTTTCTCCTTGGAACTCTGCCATGCAGGCCATTTTTGCCCAGTCTTTTCCTGATGGTGGAGGCATGAACGCTGACCTTAACTGAGGCAAGTGAGGCCTGCAGTTCCTTGGACGTTGTTGTGGGGTCTTTTGTGACCTCTTGGATGAGTCGTCGCTGCGCTCTTGGGGTAATTTTGGGCGGCCGGCCACTCCTGGGAAGGTTCACCACTGTTCCATGTCTTCGCCATTTGTGGATAATGGCTCTCACTGTGGTTCGCTGGATTCCCAAAGCTTTGGAAATGGCTTTATAACCCTTTCCAGACTGATAGATCTCAATTACTTTCTTTCTCAATTGTTCCTGAATTTCTTTGGGTCTCGGCATGATGTGTAGCTTTTAAGGATCTTCTGGTGGACCTTACTGTGTCAAGCAGCTCCTATTTAAGTGATGCCTTGATTGTGAACAGGTGTGGCAATAATCAGGCCTGGGTGTGGCTAGAGAAATTGAACTCAGGTGTGGACAACCACAGTTATAGTATGTTTTAACAAGGGGGGCAATCACTTTTTCACACAGGGCCATGATGGTTTGGATTTTTTTTCACCTTTAATAATAAACACCTTCATATACAAATTGCATTTTGTGTTTACTTGTGTTGTCCTTGACTATTGTTTAAATTGGTTTGATGTTCCGAAACACTTAAGTGTGACAAACATGCAAAGGAACAGGAAATGAGGAAGGGGGCAAACACTTTTTCACACCACTGTATGCTCTTTTTTTTAACTGTGGTGGTGAAATCAACTCCGTCAGTGCTGGAGTCACGGCTTTATGTATAAATCTGCATTGCTGACTGGCGTACCTGAAAACAAAAAAAGGTTAACAATAAAACACAGCAAACAGTAAAGTATAAAAAAAAACATGTGTACAATATTCCTTATCTAAACAATAGAAAAAGCGGCGCTGAATATAAATCCACACCAGTGAATTCAAAAATATTAAAGATGATAGACCCAATCCAGTGAACATGAATTACTAAATGTTACTACACTGTGCAAGCCCTGCCCCGAGCATACAGAAAATAGAGAAAGTTAATTAATAGTTTGTATCGAAATTAATTAACACAAATTATTATATAGTACATATCACCAGATGAATAGTGATAACAAATATATACGATCTGTTGAAAAAAATATCCTGTGACTAAATATTATTCAACACTAAAAATAAATAAACAAGTAACGAGAATCAAATGAATTGTTTCAAGTTCTATCAAACAATGTCCACTTCCTAAAAACATTGTTACCAACACCACTGTGAAAAGCTCCTGAGAATATAATGTATCCCAGTAAAATCATAGTCCATACGTTGAATCTTCAGATCATATTCCAAATAATGGAATAGTGAAAAAAACGTTTAACCAGTGTCTCTTGAATAAACAGCAGATTACATCTACACTCCTCCACCACACCGCTCTAGATGTGACTCCTCTCCCCTTATGTGATTACACTCACCCGCTGTATATGCCTCACACTTTCGTGTTTGGCTGGATGTGCTTTTTCCCTTTACAGGGTTTAAATGGGGTATCCAGGTTTCCACTCCAGAATGCAGGGCTAGTACCATGGCTGTTCTCATAGACGCCACGGATGTTTCCATAGGTGTCACGGCTGTTCCCATAGATACTCTCATGCAACAAAGAAAAGATTTGCTTCCATAGCGTGATACAGTATAAAACTTTTTAATCACACATAAAAATCTCTCACATTGCACTCACATCAAAGGATGAATAAACACGCCAAATGTAAAAATTCACAGCACTCTTGAGTAACCCATACTGAAGCATAGGTGGTCACGGCGGACCCAGGATATGCAGGAATAATGGATAGTCTCTCACCGCTCCTTAACTGTACCGCCGCTTTACAGGGATCAATGTAAGATGTTCAGCATCCTATATGTATCTCTCTCATTCGCCTAGTAGCCAAAATCCGACATGTTTCGTCATAAAATTGACTTAATCATGGACCATGATTAAGTCAATTTTATGACAGTCAGTATATTATTTGTATAATTTTTATTTATTTTTTATTTTATAGAAACTTTGTGGTAGCATCTGCTCCTGATGAGTGGGGAGACACCCACGAAACGCGTCGAGCTCTGCTTTTTGATGCTCGGGTTATACCTGTATATGGAACCACATCTATAAGTCCTTAATTACCTATCTAGAAGTCCTTGACCATTCATTACAAATTTAATTTTGTCCTCATTTATGGGATGCATATCTATCATGTGCATACATCTGCGATGTCGGACATGCTGTCATGGGCATTATTTTGCCACATTACTTAATTAATCTATGTATTACTGTTATGTATAACTACATGTGGATACTATATATTATGTCATATATTATGTTTTTATTGTATTGATATGTATATATATCATAAATTGGACTTATTTATAATGAGTAGTTCTTTTGAACACTCAATTAAATAAATTTATATGGTCCAATGATATATCTCTGTCTTTTACTATCCAAGTGCTTCATTTAAAGTCCCAAACTTCCCTTTTTTTTATGTGCATTAATTACCGGGATGGAGGTACTTAACTGTACTTCATTTAAAGTCCCAAAACTCCCCCTCTTGTTGCCTATATATTTAGTAATTCATGTTCACTGGATTGGGTCTATCATCTTTAATATTTTTGAATTCACTGGTGTGGATTTATATTCAGCGCCGCTTTTTCTATTGTTTAGATAAGGAATATTGTACACATTTTGTTTTTTTAAAGTGGCGGCTTAGTTTATAGTGTTTTGTTTAGCGCAGTGGTGATACACAATAGATGGAGGGAAAGAGTAAGTGTGTCCTTGTTTTACATAAAAAAAAACATACCTGAAAAGCAAACACGATAAAACAAAATAACAATAAAACATTGCAGAATGGAATACAGTAAAAAAGCAGTACAATAGATAGACTAGAGAGAGAGAGAGAACAATAAAACAACGACTATTTTTATATATTTTTTTGTGTTTTTTCTTTTACACTTTTATTTGTAACTGTAATAGTTCGGTTCTAGGTTCAGGTCTCTCAAAATGCAATGGCATCTTGTGAGACCCTGTGAAAGTGTGTCCTAGTCTGTGCAGTGCTGTACCCTACGCTAAAATTCCACTACTGTATGGTAGAGTTAAAAGCATTCACCAATGAAAAGACCAGGATTGTCAGGACAGGAGGGACAATATAATAGTGGGTGTCACGCCTATATCCGCACTTACTACAGACACAACATCTTCTTTCGGGGGCTCGTTGGGTAGGGGTACTAGAGAAGACAGCTTACTGCATTTGGTTGGGGAAGGTGAGTTGGAGCACCGTCTGGATACAGAAGGGCCCTGACTCTTTCTGGAATTTAAGGAAGGATCCAGTCTGTCCTGAAGCTCTGTATAGCACATGAGCGTTCAGAAAAGCCAATTGAAATAAATAAACAGACACTTTTTTGTACCAGCGTCTGACCTTATGAGCAACTAGGTACAGCGCCAACAACTGGTCGCTGAGGTCCACCCCTCCCATATTTTGGTTATATTTGTGGAGGGGTTTCTCCACAACACCAGTCACAAAGCCAGTCACAACACCAGTCACCATAGGAATTTGGACTGTTGTGTCTGCGTGAAGGGAGGACAGAAGGAAAACATTCTTATTATCCCTCCACTTCACAGCAAGCAACTTATTACACTTCAAGCAGGCTCTCTCCCCAGCCTAAGATGGGAATAGACAAGCCTCTGGGGTAAGCCCCAGTGATTAGATTGCATGGTACCACATGCACAAATCTGATAATGAAACAACTGACTAAAAAGTGGCACGCTCATGTAATAATTGTCCACATACAAATGGTACCCCTTTCCGAATAAGGGTGACACCAAGTCCCACACAATCTTGCCAGTGCTACCTATGTAATCTGGGCAGTTTGGCGGCTCTACAAGACTATCTCTTTCCTCATTTACCTTAAAACTACATGTATTGCCAGTGGCCCTGTCACAGAGCTTATACATCTTGACCCCGTATCTGGCACGCTTGCTGGGAAGATACTGTTTGAAAGACAAGCGGCCAGAAAATTTAATCAGGGACTCATTGACGCAGACAACTTGATCGGTAGTAAACAAAGTGGTTTACGAGGGGCTGAATTTTGTAGTGCCGATCGTATCCAGGGTCTCCACGAGGACGGCAGAGTTCATTGTCATTGAATAGCATGAACCGCAAGATCTGCTTGTATCATTCCCTGGCCATGGAAGCAGAGAACACGGGCGTATGGTAAATTGGGTCAGTGGACCAATATCACCTCAACTCACTCTTTTTAGTTACCATGAGGAGGGATAGGCCCAGAAAGGTCTTAAATTCAGAAACCGTAATTGGTTTCAAATCTCAAGCAAGGGAGGATAACTGTGGATTAGTGGCGATGAATTGTCCAGCATACAAATTACTTTATTCCACAATAGATCTATAGAGATCTTCCGTGAAAAACAGTGAATAAAAATCAAACGATGTAAAATCAACTGTTTCCACCTGAATTCTGGGTTGGCCAGTGAATGGGGGAAGTAGGGGTGCTGCAGAAGTGCTGAGTTCCCAATTAGGATTGGCAAATTCTGCAGGAAGGACACTATGGGCACGGTGGGCCTGTCTTTGTCTTCTTGGTGGCAGCGGGAAACTACTTGTGCTTGCACCTCGCCAGCTTTAACTTCACTTATGGGATTCGCCACGTCACCACATGATGCTGCAGTGCTGGTATTACAACCAGGGTGTACTAGGCCGCTGGTGCTTGCCAGTTCACCAGAAGTATGAGTGACACTAGTAACTCTCTACTTCGTATGAGTGCCCTATGGTCCTTGCACCTCAACAACAGCAGTAGTAGATCGGGCTCTGGTACGCCTGACCTTGGCAAGGACCACAACTCCGTCGTCAGAGCTATCTGTCATGGAGCCGCTGTGGTCTACAAGATCGTATTCTGAGCTCAAATCTGACAGATAAGGGACTTCCTCTTCACTATCTGTCATGTTTAGAAACGTGTAGGCCTCTTCACTAGTGTACCTTCGATTTGCCATTTTGGGCTCTAAATTTACTGGTACACTAGTGAAACTCAAAGGAAAAAAGGCTCCTAGGCTGTCAGCAACCGCTTCCAAAAAAAGTGTTAGCGATCACAGGGATCAGGCCTGACTCCTGCGAATGCTGCAGTTATGTGTTTAGTGTTTTGTAAGTGACAGTGATCAATCAATACTGCACTTGGGTGGGCTGGGCTGGGCTGGGCGGAGGGGCAAAATGTAGGTGCTAGCAGGTATCTGGGTTGATCCCACTAACACTGCGTTTTTGGGAACCCTAAACTGCTGGGGGCGCTAGTACAAATCAGATATTGATCCGTTCAGACACTTTACCACTAAGGGAGGTGTATGCTGCTTGCGTGGATGTTAGCGCTACTGGCACTAGTCTGACGCTGGCTGGGGCAACGCAGACCCTGATTGACGCTAAAACCTAACTTTGATCACCCGCCGGGAGATCAGGGGGTTAAACTTTTATTGGTTAATAAACGGCAGGTGCCCTGATGCTATAAAAAACAAAATAACTAACCAGGGTCACCCATAACACTTATACAGTGATCACTGGTGACAGGGGGTAAAAGGTTTAACTAGGGGGCAATCAGGGGCTTAAAACCTTTATTAGGTAATATATGGGGGTACCTGATGCTATAAAAACCTGACGATGAACCTAAATAGCTAACTGGCTTACTAGCATCACCCGCGACACTAATACGGCGATCAGAAAAAAGATCGCTTAGAGACACTGGCGACAAGGGGTGAAAGGGTTAACTGGGGGGTGATCAAGGGGTTAAACCTTTATTAGGGGGGTTAGGAGGGTACCCTAGACCTAAAGGGGCCTTCCACTAACTGCCCTAACACTTATAACAGTCACAAAATGACACCAATGCAGTGATTGGGGAGTGATTTGTACTGGTGTTAGTGTGCTGCTGGTACAACTCACTTGGAGGAGAGGAGAGATGGTATCACTTCTTCTGCTTCTGTTTATAATTTCCGAAGCAGAGGAAGCTTCTCATTCGTCAAGAGCGATCATGAGGGAGAGGCCATGAATCAGTGGCCTCCCCCTCAGGACGTATCGCTCCTGGCACGATGCCAACCGCAATCGCGCCCCCCACCCGCAGGGGAGGAGTAACGTACCCATACTTTATTCTGCCTGCCCCTGCCATTCTGCCGATGTATATCGTCGCGAGGCGGTCGGCAAGTAGTTAAACAAGTAGTTCTAGAGAATTCTATATACGTTTTTATAAAATCTTTGTATGACTTGGGATTCCAAAGATGACGGTAAATATGAAGCATATATGAACATTCTCATTTGGTCATGTTTTTGGACGTTCATTTTTTTGTACTTATTGTTTTTTTTATTTCCACAGGGAGGCACCAAAAAAGGATGCTCCAGCCAAGCCACCGCAAAGGACGAAGGGAGGCAACAAAGCCCCCCAAAAAGGTAAGTGCCAACTTCAAATACTCATTTAGCTACTGACAGGGGTGTTTCTAGGTGGGCCAAAGGCCGTGGGCTTAGGGCAGAACTTAAGGGGTAAAGAACACCTTCTGGCTGCTGCCTGGCTCACCACTGCCCATTAATGCACCCTTGCCAGTGTAGAGATAGGTAGTGGAGAGACCCCGGGGCTCCGAATCACAAAGAGTCAAACGTGCTAGGATGGTCATCATATATCCCATATGCCATAGGAGACAAGAGGGGTGGGGACAACCAGGGCCGTCTTTAAGGCAGGGCAAAAGGGGCAGCTGCCCTGGGCCCTGTCATTTTTGTGGCGCCCAAAACAGCTGCCTCATACTTGCCAACTATCCAGGTTTAAATTGCCTTGTCCCTTGAAGTTTTAGTCTTGTGCTGTGTACCGATATCTCAGTGTCAAGTGCTGCTACTGTTCAGTTCTGCGCTATTGTTGTGCACAGATGACTCACCTGCAGACCCTGTGTTTACATGTAAATAACCAGCATACATATGTAAATAGCAATGGCAATACTAAGTAAATAGCTGCGGCCGGCGGCAATGATATGTAAATAAAGGCGTCATTTATATCTATATCATGCTCCCCTGCAGTGAGGAGACTATGTGCTGTAACCTCTATCAACTAATCAGTGAGTCGTAATGTGTGCTGCAACCTCTAGCAACCAGTCAGTAAGCAGTATTTAGTAATAAAATGCTATAACTGCTGGCAACCAATCGCATTTGTTGCTCAATCTGATACAGTAAACTGATTTTAAGTCTAGCTGATATTTATTGTATGTCTCAGAGAAGGTGGAGAGTGAAATTGCGTGGGAGGGGGCCCAAGAAAATTTTTGCCCATGGTCCAATCAATATTAAAGACGACCCTGGGGGCAACTGCAGGACTTTTTCAGTGTTGGCACTTGTCAAGTGTTTGCCTTCTGGAAAATGCCATCACCTTCCCCTTTTTAAGCATTTTTCACAGAAAAACATCCAGAGTGCAGCATGGTGGAGCAAACATTGACATCAGACCAAGTGCAAGGTTCTTCAACTAATGTAGCAAAATGGATGCTAGAAACAGATGGGACTTGGGGTGGCTTAATGAATGGTGTATTGTTTCTTTTTAGAGGAAAGTGAGTGCGGTCAGCTCACCCAGGATGTTTCTTTGGAGCCATGGGATCTGTCTCCTGGACCTAGCACAGACATTGCCATTGTGGATGTCAAATCCCCTGACGTGAGCCACAGTGAGGGCCAAGAGAACCAGAAGAGGAAGAAAGTATTCAGGAGCCTCTTGTTTGCGCAAGTAAGTATTCTTGGAATCTTGTTTCAAATGTGCATACATTTGAGTGTTTAGATGTCCAAACCAAACACCCACTCCATACATTAGCAAAGTATGTAGTGCCTTAACATTAGCATGGAAAAGGAAGAGGTGGAAGGAGCTGGCAGTGTTGCTAGGTATCCAAGTTTAGGAGACCCAGGCACCAGGGCCAAGACTACATAGTAGTTGCAGTGTGTACATTCCTAGTGTAGTGGATGGCATTTTGGACAAAATGTCATACGGATGTAAATTTAGTTTTTGCCTCCGAACAGTAGGGGTTCTGAGGGTTAATTACGTAGGCTGGCCGTTGGACGTTTTGAGTATCAAACTTCTTGGAACCAATCAGTGGGAGTGCCGGGCCCCGCTGGGGAGTCTGGGAAGGGGTACTTAAGATGTGTGGGTCACATGTTTGGGGAGAGGAGTTCGTGAGACCCGTGTGGTCTGTTCTGGTTCCAGGACCGGGGTAGCCCCGTGAGGGGTCCCGGTCACGGGGTGTTCGACACCCCGCAACATGTTCCTGTTAGAGGCCCTGATAGACCTGACAGGTCTGGGGTAGGGATCTGTCTGTTCCCGAGTCTCGGACCCCCCTGGTCCGAGGCGCAGTAACTGAGGGAGGATTCAAGGTGTCCGGGTGTGCTCTCAGCTTGGAGAGGCACCACAGCTCGTGGAAGTGACCGGGGGAGGACTCTTCGGAGGAGGGCTGGCAAGTGGCATCCTGGGAAGTGCCTGGTTACTGGGTTGGGAAGGACATTGACGAATTCACGTTTTTCCAGTAGCATTGAGGAGACGGGAAACGTTCCAGGTACTGAGGAAAAAGGTTCCTGTTCACCCTTAGGCTGCTTTCACACTGGGGCGGTATTCAGGCGTTACAGCGCTAAAAATAGCGCCTGTGTAATGCCTGAAAAAAACCGGCCCCTTTAACTCCAGTGTGAAAGCCGGAGGGCTTTCACACTGGAGCGATGCGCTGGCAGGACGGTGAAAAAAGTCCTGCTAGCCGCATCTTTGCAGCGGTGAAGGAGCGGTGTATTCACCGCTCCTATACCGCTCCTACCCATTGAAATCAATGGGACACCGCGGCAATACCGCCGGCGAAGCGCCGCTGCAGCGGCGCTTTGCGGGCGGGTTTAACCCCTTTTCGGCCGCTAGCGGGGGTTAAAACCACCCCGCTAGCGCCCGCACACCGCCGCTAAAACGACGGTAAAGCGCCGCTAAAAATAGCGGCGCTTTACCGCCGACGCTGCTCCCGCCCCAGTGTGAAAGCAGCCTTAGTTACTACGTTCATAGGAATGCTTCAAGATTTGAGTCAACGTGCTGACTGTCATGATCTCTGGCTAGAGATCTGTTCAGCTTTGAAGTACCCAGCTGCGAGTGGCTACTCTCTGGGTGGAATTAGAGACTTTGCTAGACCTGCAGTTCAGGGTGCCTGAGTTCTTCACCCGTGCCCTCTGTTCTCATGAGAGACTGTGTTATTGGATGTTACTACTGCAAAATAAAACCTTTTAAAAAGGACTTTATCCGTGTCAACATTCAAGTCGTTGGGTATCAACCCTGGGAACCCCTTGATGTGGAAGAGCAGGCCAAGAGAAGGTAACTGGTAAGCCCAATAAGTCAAGGCCGCCCTGCAAAGGTTGTGGCCGCTACACTAGTAATGTAGGTGTCTGAAGGGCAAGCAGGTTGCAAGCAAAAATACACTGGGTAGGTAAGTATTTCCTTAATTTGATATGTAACTTGACCATAACTCACATGTAGGGCCTCAGCCACTTGACCATTGTTCCCTTAACACTTTTTACTCTTCTTACTAGGTCGTGATCTTCCACAATGTACTATTGGCAGAATGAGTGTAGCTAAGTTGCTTTGTTTGAAGTAACTGGAGCAAATCAAAGAGGCTGCCACTGCTTTACAGCGAAGAATCAGAGATTTTGTGGACATGCTTGCCAAATTCTAATTTCCTCTTGTTTGAAGTTTATTGTTCCACTTGTTGGCTCCTGTTTGCCCTTACTAATTACCATGTTTCTATGACTTTAAAATGGGACAGATCTCAGTGCTTCTCCACTCCACTCTTCTAGGTGCACCAACAGGTCCTGTTTTCTAGATTTTCTTCAGTCTATAAATGAATGTGAGAATTACTAACTGTGAAAATCACAGCATTACCTGTGCCAAATTCAGGAAATAAAGAAAACATGACCTGGGTTTGCATCTTGAGGAGGAGAGTTGGGAAGCACTGCCCTAACTAACGTGATTTGTAATGTTTATGTGTTTTTTAGAATCTAAAACCCAACATTTTAAGGTGCCCACAAATTGGGCCTTAACATTCTTATTTCTCCCATGATCCCATGCCTAAAATGTGTGTAGTTCCATACATCTATTTTTCTAAAGCTACAAAATATACAGTGTGTCAACATGTGTTATCTCTCATCACAGGGTATCAATGGACACATTTTGGGGGTGCAATCCCTTCTTCAGAACTAAAGTAGCTCTGAGGAAGGGGTTGCACCCCCGAAACGCATTCATTGATACCCCGTGATGGGAGATAGCACATGTTGACACACTGTGTGTTTTGAGGGTTTAGAAAAATAGATGTTTGTAACTACTGTGAGGGGTTAGCTCGGCAGCGGGTGTGTGTGACCCCCTGGATGGTTTCACAACACAAAATTAGGCACAGCAGACAGCGTTGTAGGTGCAAAAAACAAAAAGATGCGGTTTATTCATGCTACATGCAGTGATACATATAACAGCCAAACAAAAATAAAACATGAAAATAAATCCTGGTCAGCTTGACCTCTAACTACACACTTAGATTCCCTGTCTAACAACTGAGTGCAGCCTTGTGCTGCACCAGTCCCTGTCTCTGTTGTAGAGGTTTGCCACACAGGCGTTAACTCACCGCACAGAACAGATATCACACTCCCCAGTCTATACAACACAAAACTGGTTCCAGGATGGAGCATCTCCCTAAGCATGCTGGGGTTTTTTGTAGAGGTCTTAATGAGCCCATTTACTTCAGCTGGGCTCATTAACTCTTCCCCTCTAATTGTACAAGTCTGCATAAAGCCTGAATCTAGGGCACACATATTTCCCATCCTGGATACAACCAGGTGACTTTACCTGCGTGCTGCCACATACCCCCCCCCCCTCTTGTTTCAACCTTGGGGTTGTAACACAAGCAGTCAGACACGCATGTATCCGAGACAAAGCATCCACATTCCCCATTTTAACACCAGGGCGATGCTTAACTGTAAAGTTAAATTCCTGTAGGGCCAGGAACCACCTATTTACCCTTCTATTGGTCTCCTTGTTTTGAGCCATCCACTTTAAAGGAGCGTGATCAGTCACCAGGTCAAAGTGCCTACCTAGCAGATAGTACCGAAGGGAATCTAGAGCCCACTTCACTGCTAAACATTCCTTCTCAATCGTGGCGTAATTTATCTCATGGGACTTCAACTTCCTGCTGAGGTAAATGACTGGGTGCTCTTCCCCGTTCCAGACCTGGGATAACACTGCTCCTAACCCAACGTCTGATGCATCAGTTTGTACCACGAAGTCCTTAGAGAAGTCTGGTGAGTACAACACTGGCTGGCTACATAAGGCTGTTTTTAAGGACTGAAATGATTCTTCAGCCTCTGGGGACCATTTAACCATGACCGACTCTTTCCCTTTTGTCAGGTTGGTGAGGGGCACAGCCTGAGAAGCAAAATGGGGAATGAATCGTCGATAATAGCCAGCGATTCCCAGAAAGGCTCGTACCTGTTTCTTGCTGTTGGGACGTGGCCAACTCTGTATGGCCCCGACTTTATTGACTTGGGGTTTTATCACCCCCCTCCCAATAGTGTACCCAAGATATTTGGCCTCCTCCTGTCCAATGGTACACTTCTTTGGATTGGCCGTAAACCCAGCTTCCCGGATAGAGTCTAGGACTGCTTGTACTTTTGGCAAATGTGAGACCCAGTCTGTGCTATGGATAATCACATCATCCAGGTAAGCTGCAGCATATTTCTGATGGGGCCTCAGAATCTTATCCATTTTCCGCTGGAATGTTGCCGGTGCATTCTGTAACCCAAACGGCATTCTCTTATATTGGAATGCCCCATCTGGGGTTACAAACGCAGTTTTCTCTTTGGCCGACTCGGCCAGGGGAATTTGCCAATACCCTTTGGTGAGATCAAGAGTTGTCATATATCGGGCTGTTCCCAGCCGGTCAATCAACTCATCTATACGCGGCATGGGGTAGGTGTCAAATTTTGTAACTTTATTCAATTGTCGAAAATCGTTACAAAACCGCCAGCTCCCATCAGGTTTGGGCACTAGTACGATAGGACTGGACCAGTCACTCTGGGACTCCTCTATCACACCCAATTCCAGCATCCTTTGAACCTCCCCACGTATTGCCTCCCGTCGGGCCTCTGGTATTCTATAAGGTTTTAGTTTTACCCTTTCTCCTGGCGGGGTGATAATGTCATGCTCTACGCCAGATGTTTGTCCCGGCAGCTCAGAGAAAATCTCTTTGTTACAAAGTACAAACTCTTTAACCTCCTGTTGTTGGGCTTTCGATAAGGTGTCTGCTATTCCAACCTCAGGAACTAAGCAATCAGGCTGTGCTTGTGACAAAGTCTCTGCGACTAAGGATTCCCTATCCCTCCAGGCTTTCAGCAGATTGACGTGATAGATCTGCTCCGGCTTTTGCCTTCCTGGCTGTCTAATCCTGTAGTTCACCTCACTAATTTTTTCAATTACTTCGTATGGACCTTGCCATTTGGCCAGAAATTTGCTTTCAACCGTAGGGACTAGCACCAAGACCCTATCCCCCGGGGAAAAAGTACGGGTCTTGGCCCCACGGTTGTACACTCTCTGCTGTGCTAACTGCGCTTGGGTTAAATGTTCCTTTACAATTGGCATTACCTGTGCAATTCTATCTTGCATCAGGGCGACATGCTCAATCACACTCCGGTGAGGAGAACTCTCATTTTCCCAAGTTTCCTTGGCGATATCCAGCAGCCCTCTTGGGTGTCTCCCATAGAGCAACTCGAAGGGTGAGAAACCCGTAGAGGATTGGGGTACCTCCCTAATGGCAAACATTAGATAGGGTATTAGACAATCCCAATTCTTTCCATCTCTATCCACCACCTTCTTTAACATTTGTTTAAGGGTTTTGTTGAATCTTTCAACCAACCCATCTGTTTGGGGGTGATACACAGATGTACGCAATTGCGTCACTTTGTACAACTTGCATAATTCTTTCATAACCCGGGACATAAAGGGTGTACCTTGGTCCGTAAGCAGTTCCTTACAAATACCCACGCGGCTAAAAACAAGAGATAGCTCTTTGGCTATGGTTTTGGCCGAGGTATTTCGGAGAGGAATTGCTTCCGGATAACGGGTGGCATAGTCCAATATAACCAAAATGTACTGATGCCCCCTGGCGGACTTCATTATCGGACCTACCAAATCCATTGCGATCCTTTCAAAGGGGACCTCAATGATAGGAAGAGGTACCAGCGGGTTACGGAAATGTGGCATAGGTGCCGACTTCTGACACACAGGGCAGGAGGAACAATAATTTTCTATTTCCTTCATGACCCCAGGCCAATAGAATCTCTGTAATATCCTCTCTCTGGTTTTCTCTGTCCCCAGATGACCTCCCAGAATGTGCCCATGAGCCAATTCTAACACCAACTTCCTGTAAGGTTTGGGCACTACAAGTTGCTCAATGGTTTCTTCTGCCCTTTGAGCCACTCGATACAGCAGGTCCCTTTCCATAGTGAAGTAAGGATAAGTGCAGGTCTTATCTGGGTTCACTAACTCACCATCTATTTTCACCACATTTTCCCGTGCCTTTATTAGGGTAGGGTCTTTTAACTGTTCTGTGGCAAAATTTTCCCTGTGGACCTCAAGATCCGAAAACTCCACAGACGGCATGTTTTCATCTGAGGATGTTGGCTCCTCCCGAGTTTCCCCCGCCAATACCGACAAGGGAATTTCAGGAGAGTCCTCACCACTCCCAGAGGAATTCTGGTCATCTTCCTGGTCTATAGGGGCACCAGTGGGGGGCTCAGGACAATCCCAGAGTTCCCAGAATTTTGGAAAATCCCTTCCCACAATAGCATCATGTGGTAAGTGAGACACTAACCCCACCTGATGAGAGAGGTTACCTTTGGGGGTCTCAAAAAACACTGACGTTACAGGATACTCTTGGGTGTCCCCATGCACACAAATAACAGCCACCTTGTTCTTCCCAGAGACCTCTGTAGTAACTAATTCAGCTTTTATCAATGTTACCAGGCTACCTGAATCCAGCAACACATCAACATTTTTACCATTAATACACATTTTACATAAATGTTTCTCAGGTCCCCGAATGGCAGTGCATGCAACTGTCGCAAACAGCGACTGACATCTCTCCCTTATAAAGTCACATTGCATAGGCTCATCAACAACTGGGCAATTTGCTGCAATATGTCCCTCTTGCCGGCAGCGGTAGCAAATAATCTTTTTCGCTGCCTCTTGCAGCCTGGGCTTCCTGGGCTGCTCCCGCCAGACCTTAGGTAGAACTCCCACTCTCTCACTCTCTCCACCCTCACCCATTGGAGTCATCTTACCCGCCACTGGGGATGATCTGGTCTTAGGATGGAAAGTCCGTGAGTCCCTGGAAGAGGTGGTCAGGTTCTCTGTAGCCAAGTACCTCTCAACCAGATCCACAAGTTTATCTGCATTTTCTGGGTCTCCATGGCTTACCCATTTTTGGATGGCAGTAGGAAGAGCTCTCAGGAAACGATCCATAACAACACGTTCCACAATGTTTGGTGCGGTCAAAGTCTCTGGCTGCAGCCACTTCCTGCTCAGGTGAATGAGATCATACATTTGAGACCTGGGGGGGTTTTCCAACCTGAAAAGTCCAATTATGCACACGCTGAGCCCGGACGGCCAGGGTGACACCCAGCCGTGCCAATATTTCTGTTTTTAGCACCACATAGTCTTTTGCTTGGTCAGGCTCTAGGTCATAATAAGCTTTCTGCGATTCCCCAGTTAACAGAGGGGCCACCAGTCCAGCCCATTGCTCCTTAGGCCACTTTTCCCTTTCAGCAGTCCTTTCAAATGTGGTCAAAAACACCTCCGGATCATCCTCTCCAGTCATTTTTGTCAATAAACGGCTCACACCAAAGGATGCGGTATTATTGTAACCACTTGCTTCATTGGTCTGCGGACGTTGCTGTATTAATGTCTCTATTTTCTGTTGAAAACTCTGCTCTTGCTTCTGCAACAGGTCTATAAAGCGGGCTTCAGATTGCTGCTGTGCTTGTTGCTGAGCTTCCAGACTCTGCAGGTGAGCTTTCTGCTGGGCTGTAAGGCTCTTTTGTAAAGCCGCATTTGTTTGCTGCTGATTTGCATTAGCTTGCTGCTGGTTTGCATTTGCTAGAGCCAGCTGTCTCAGTATCTCCTCCATGCTGGCCTTTAAAAAAAAATTGAAAAAAAACTGCCAAAATTCTCCACCAACTGTGAGGGGTTAGCTCGGCAGCGGGTGTGTGTGACCCCCTGGATGGTTTCACAACACAAAATTAGGCACAGCAGACAGCGTTGTAGGTGCAAAAAACAAAAAGATGCGGTTTATTCATGCTACATGCAGTGATACATATAACAGCCAAACAAAAATAAAACATGAAAATAAATCCTGGCCAGCTTGACCTCTAACTACACACTTAGATTCCCTGTCTAACAACTGAGTGCAGCCTTGTGCTGCACCAGTCCCTGTCTCTGTTGTAGAGGTTTGCCACACAGGTGTTAACTCACCGCACAGAACAGATATCACACTCCCCAGTCTATACAACACAAAACTGGTTCCAGGATGGAGCATCTCCCTAAGCATGCTGGGGTTTTTTGTAGAGGTCTTAATGAGCCCATTTACTTCAGCTGGGCTCATTAACTCTTCCCCTCTAATTGTACAAGTCTGCATAAAGCCTGAATCTAGGGCACACATATTTCCCATCCTGGATACAACCAGGTGACTTTACCTGCGTGCTGCCACACTACACACATTTTAGGCATGTTAGGTCTCTACATGTACGTTGCTTCAAATTTTGGCTTTTAGTGGGGTGAGATCACCCCATCTAAAGAAGGCAACATCCACACAGTCTTGGGATACTAATGTCTCTGTTGCCCTTCACTTTACCAAACTCAAACTTTGTAAGTTACTGAGTTTTGGAAGTGTATCTAATGGTTTAGAACATGCCTGTTTAGCCACAAAAAAAGGAGAAATAATACAAAACATACATGTTATACACCAAGATGTTGGTTTGTTTTGAAACCTTAAAACGCACATGTGAATGTGCTTTGAGCAAAATGTTTTTTACTAAACAATGTGTGGCTTATTATTTCATTGCTCAATACCAGTGTATTTCGTAAGTTGTTGTAGTTACGGTGACAATGTGCTCTTAAATGTGGTTTCCTGAACTTTTTAGGCCTCTAAAAAATTAAAGGAATTGTAAAGGCATAATGTTTTTGAAAGTCATGCATTAGATCTATTAAGAACAAAAACATTGTGCGTGTGTAGCAGATCCACAGCACACCATAATAGTTAGCCGAAGAAGATATTGTCACCTCATGTAGCAATTAAGGTACATTTGCATTATTGGAGCAAGTTTCCAAAATAAAGCCCATTTGGGATCATATTAGACATATAAGAAACACAGACAACAGTAGTTCAAATGACATATGAGTTTATGAACTCCAAAAAAAGATTAGAAATGATCAGCTACAATTTTCTGCCAAGTCACTGCCCCTCTACCCACAAAATATTCAAGGTATTTCTGCTGTAAATCTCGGGCAATTTGTGCGGGCCCTATACGGCGCACTATAGTCACACTCACGCCGCTCGTCGGCGTGTGTATAGAATCCTCCGCGCACACTCTGCATCCATACTGCTGATTCTCCCTGTATGTTTCATTTCCTCCCACATGACACACTCCTCGCAGCTTTCCGCTCACCGCCCACTCTCCTTGCCCCCCCCCCCATCCAGTATTTAAAGGTGCCTCTATTAACATGGCCACTATCAAAGCCTGATGAAGGAGCATGCATGCTCCGAAGCGCCGCCTACCTCAGCCCGTCTCCTGATGACACAGACCCCTTGAAGATTAAACCAAGGGCACTACAGTGACCAGCACCACTCCGACCATCCTGACCATCCTGAAGATTCTTCACAGGAAAGGACTAAGCCACTAACCACCGGCTAAGAGGATAGATGCTGTGAACCTTGTACTACAGCCCCATGAGTCGTGCCTATGGACATACGGATCAAACACTTTATTTAAGATGTGCCTTTACACCACTAACCTAATGTGAGTGTTTTTAAACCATTTTAATAAATTTTAGTCATTTTCTTACTGCACTTAGAGGGCACCGTCTCTCTCTTTATTTATTGTTTCCTAGAGCTACTTCTTGCTTTAAGACTGGCAGCCCACTAGTGTACAGCTTTATCACGGACCATCCCCATGGACTACCTTGATGATCTACATAGCCCATGAACCCTTTATTGTTAATACTGGTGTGTGGATATACGTATAACCCACACAAATAAATGTATATACATCTGATATATAGCTACAACTCATTTATATATACAAAACTTTTTTTTTTCAAAATCCCAGAGAGCGCCATATTACCCTACCCTTTGCACAGTTGGGAAAATACCACTGCTGATGGAACTGGGCTGCAACATCCTGCCATCTGGATTGGAAGGAAACTGTGGATTAAAAAGATAAAAAATAAATGACTACTTCTGCACATAACATTGCAATCAGAATTGACACAAACATGCTTAGCCAACATAAGGATACACTTAAATGAGTATTTAAAGAAAAAAGTGGAAGGTCATCTTATCTGATTACTTTCCCTCCTCTGGTGGCCCATTAGACAAATTTGGGGGGGGGGGGGGGGTTAATTGGTAGGTGTTTTGAACAGGTAACCCTCTCCACTTCCATAAGAGCTGTTTGCATTAATAATCAGTGATACTTTAGCCAGCCCCTCCTTACTTACACTACTGGCAACCCAGTGGACAGGTAAGAAGTGTCAGAACTGGATACAGAGTCTACAGCTACAGAGATACACACTGTCAGATAAACATGCTGCCCTTTAGCAGATACACAGCAGTGACATAAATTGTTAATAACACCCTCACACATCTGCTGACATGTGCCTTGGCACTGTGTGATTGTGAAAAAGGGTTAGGGACTTTCTTCTGCATTTCTAGTGCATAGAGCAGCCCCATTGAAATGAATTGGCTGCCATACATGGGACCTACATCTATATCCACCCTGTCAGTACACATTAGCATCCTAAAACCCCTGCTAACCTCTGCACCCCAAACCTCCCCATCATCCGTACACAACAATAGGGCAGAGCAGGGCAGCATTAGTAGCAGAACTTCACACTGAGATATTGGGACACAGCAAAGGACTAAAACTTCAAGGGACAAGGGAATTTAAACCAGGATAGTTGGCAAGTATGAAGCAACTATCCTGGTTTAATGACAGGGCCCATGGCAGCTGCTCCTTTTGCCCTGCATTAAAGTGGCCCTGCTACTGGAGGATGGGAAATGGGCAGGGATAAGTCATAGAGTCTCTCACCTCTGGGGGTTAGTCAACCCTCTGGATTTTATCATAAACTTAGGAGTCTCCAATTAGGTTGTGAGTAGGCGAACCAAGGAGAAGAGATTTTAGGAATTTCTCATGCTTATCCATTGAGATAAAACCATTGTGATTGATGATGGATTTACTTTGGGGGATATTGTTTTAGTTTTTTTTAAATAAAGGAATTGTCAAAAACGGCTTACTGTCATTTTTCTAAATCCATACCAGACCCAAAGGGTCTTACATTAGGGGCCCACTGAAATTAATAGAAGTGAATGTAAATGTTAAGGTGCATTGGTGTGTGTTGTCATGCACATCAATGGCTGTAAACACATATGTCAATGCGTCTAAAAATGCACATCATAACACAATGATATAATTCTTAAACAATGGTGTGCTTGTTCTGTAGATAAAGTGCATAAAGTGACATGTGCATAAATCAATCAATAAATTAAAAATAAATAGATAAATACATATTATTAATTTCAAGCATAAAATATGAAAAAAGTCCAAAACTACAGTCAATATATAATGGATATTGATAAAGTGCTCCTCCACAAGGTGTAATGCTTGGTTATATTATCCATGTCACCACTTCCACCACCAGATGCAATGCCTGCTCACCTTCAGAGGTGACCCCTTGGGTCATACAAACCTCTTAATAATGTATTTAAAGATGGTTCAGCTGTTTCCTTAAGAGACGACCCCCTTGGTTCATGCAAAGCTATAAAAAATATGTTGTTCCAGCCGTTTTCTAAATTGACTCAGAAAAAAGAAAAACAGGCTTTCATCGCGTAACAATGTAATAAAATTCAGGGTCATAATAAAGAAAACGTATAGCGTTATCCCACTTACATGTTACATCATCTTGTATGTAGCTTATATATGTAAGGCTAATCAAGGAGACACTGCTCTCCTCCTCAACATTACAACCGTGTAACTGAGACACTGGATGGACACGTCACCACTCCTACCGATGCGTGGCATTACTGATTACGTGAATTTTTCAAGGGATAAGAAGTCTCATGACAAGTGCCAGGATTTTAAGCACAAGCTTATTTACATTTTACTGTGGTGACAGGTGACACATCGAATCATCATGCCTTACTTCCGTGAGTAGCGATAACTAGTGATGGACAAACCTCCGATGGGACGTTTCGCGAACGCGAACCGCGAATGTGGCCAAAAGTCACTTTAATGGCAGGTGAACCTTAAAAACCTCCAGGTCATATTTTCAGCCACAAAATACTTACTAGCTGTGCACACATAGTCCCACAACATGGACATAACTGACTTAACAAAAGTATTAAGTGAATCTGGGATCGACAACGACAAGCATTCTTTTTTTATCTGTGAAATTTTGACAATTCAGGAATTCACAACGCATGAAGGCCATGGAGGAGAGGCAAGGTCAGGCCAGGCTATGAAGGGAGTGCAGGAGATGATCAGTGCCACAGTCAGGGCAGCGCAGTCCTATGCCAGTGTCCCAGTGTGCCAACCTGTGCTTGAGCCCCTCCCTCTGTCCAGCCCTTACCCCCAGCTATGCAGGGCTCCACTGCGGTGGTCTGGAAGTGCCAGTCCAGTACTGATCCTCAGCCATGGTGCTGGCACTGCCTGCTGATTGGCTTCTCCGCTGCTATCTCCCTCACTGTCTGAAACCAGCACCGTGATAGAGACTGAGCACTGACACCAGCACCGTGATAGAGAGCACTGACACCAGCACCGAGATAGAGAGCACTGACACCAGCACCGAGATAGAGAACACTGACACCACACCAGCACCGTGATAGAGAGCACTGACACCACACCAGCACCGTGATAGAGAGTACTGACCCCACACCAGCACCGAGATAGAGAGCACTGACATGTCATCATCAACGTCACCTTCCCCACCGCTATAATTAGAGATCTCGGAGTAGGCAGCAACACCGGGGACCAACCTCCTTGGGCTGATCTGGGTACTGTCGTCAGACTGCTGAGTGGCCGTTGTTGCTAACTCCTCTTCCTGATCCAATGCCAATAATGGCTGCGCATCGGCAATGTCTTGTGATGGATCAGAAAATAATTCCTGTGACTCAAGCGGAGGGTATATGGTGGTGGTGGTGTTGGTGGTAGTGTCTTTGGGGGTGCACACTGCAGAGAGTGAAGAGGGTGCAGATTGAGAGGATAAGGAGGGTGCAGAAGAGTAAGGCTGAGTAAGCCACTCAACCAAGTCTGGTGCGTCCTTTGACGTAATCGAACGCACCTTCTGCAATTTGCCACTTTGGCTCAAGCCTGTTGCTCCTGCCCTACCCCTACCACCCCTGTGGAAGGGCCTGCCTCTTCCTCTGCCTGTCATTTTTTAAATTACCCTGTGACAAAAGTCTCTAGAGAAGTGCAGTATATGTGGAAGAAGGTATATAACACCCCGCTTCAATCTGTCATTTTGGGGGGCCACTGGTCTATCACACCAGTTATAATACTTTTTTCTAATTGCGTTTGTCACTCTTTGTAGTATCGCTGCAGAACCGCTCAGCAGTCACAATGCTGCACAGTGGAAATGCACTATACTATGCTTTCTATATTTGAAAGTATTTTATACGTGTATTACACCCCTATATACTGGTGTATACTCCAAATAGTACACCTATACCAGTCCTTAAAAGGACCTTTGTGGACCTAGTAGTAGCTAGCAGCTAGTGAATTGCAGACTGTCCCTGCTCCAAAAACCTGTCCCTACACTGAGAAAACTGTCCCTACACTGAGAAATGACAGCTGCAGAATCGGTCAGCAGCACTGCATGTAGTGCACTATAATATGCTTTCTATATTTGAAAGAAAGTATATTATAAGTGTATTACAACCCTATATACTGTACACCTATACCAGTCCTTAAAAGGACCTTTGTGGACCTAGTAGCTAGTGAATTGCAGACTGTCCCTGCTCCAAACACCAAACTGTCCCTCCCTACACTGAGAAACGACAGCTGCTGAATCAGTCAGCACTGCATGCAGTGCACTATAATATGCTTTCTATAGTTAAAAGAATGTATATTATAAGTGTATTACAACCCTATATACTGTACACCAATACCAGTCCTTAAAAGGACTTTTGTGGAGCTAATAGTAATAGCTAGTGATTAGACTGACTGTCCCTGCTCCACACAGCATCCTTTCCCTACACTGACAAAAGACAGAATGTAAAATGGCCGCCAGATCAGGTCTATTTATAAGGTAGGGTGTATGTCCATGTGCTGAAATGTCTCAATTGGATGTCCTGTACTCTATGATGGACGTGTCATGGGTCAAAGTTCTTCACAATGTAAACAAATGTGTCCGCAGCGAACAGTGCCAGAAGTCCGCCGGTTTGGCGAATCGTGAATGAGCAAAGATCGCTGCGAACTGACCGCCGGGCGAACCGCAAGGCCATCTCTAGCGATAACTATCGCTTTTCTTAGAAATAAACAAGCAACTTTAATTTATGAAAAAGTCCTAAATGTTGAGACACTCTTATTGAACCATAAAAACCTAAATATGCAGACATATATTTTGTATAGATAAATAAAATGTATAAAAATTGGCTAAGGTTAAAATATATTTTCTCTCTTTCTCTCTCTCCCTCTCCCTCTCTCTCTACATATATATATTACACCCCTGCTGAGGGTGCCTAATAAGTATAAAACATACAAAAGGAAACTAAAATTATTTAAAAAGAGATATCTTAAACAAGGGAGGGAGGCGAGGAGTAAAGAATAAATAGGGTCTGTTTCAATCTTTATTTATACGGTGGAAATTGGGCATATTTAAATATTTCGTAGTCTGATATAAAGCAGTTTAAGTCGAATTCTGCATTCATTCCATACGGAGAAAAAGTGTTGAGTTCAAAGATCCATTTCGACTCGCTTTTACTCAACTCTCTAATTGTATGGCTCCCCCTCCAGTGGGGTTTGTATTTTTCTACAGCCCAAAGTTTCAGACATGAGGGATCATTTACATGATACTGAGCAAAATGTTTTGAGACAGTATGTTTTGGGAAACCATTTTGAATATTCTGTACATGCTCTCTTATTCGTTTCCACATAGGTCATTTTATTCTGCCCACATATTGCATAGAGCATGAGCATTCTAAAACATAAACGACACCCTCTGTTCTACAGAAAATAAAATCTTTTATTTAATATTCTTTCTGGGAAGTGGTGGAGATAAATTTATTGTACTTTTGCCTGATTTAGTGGGTGAATCTGGTAAATTTTTTGAAATTATATGCCGTAGAGTAGGCTCTTTTGTGTAAATAAATCTTGGTTGATCAGGTAGAATTTTATAAAGATGTGTATCCGCTTGAAGAATTGACCAATGTTTTTTGAATGTTTTTTCCAATTTGCCTGAACTGAATATTATAGTCGAAAATAATTGGTACATCATATGGTTTCTCTGGTTGTTTTGATTTATCTTTAATCAAATCCTCTCGTTTTACAGTTGATACTTCTCCTATTTTTTATTTAATAAAACATTTATTATAACCCCTTTGGACAAATCTTTCTCCAATCATTGATGCCTGCTCTGTAAAGTCTTCCATCTTACTACAATTTCACCGTAATCTGATGAGCTGTCCATTTGGGATATTTATGAGCCATGGGTCATAGTGACAGCTATCCATCAAAATATTAACTATTCCTTTTCACAGGTTTGAAATAAGTTTTGGTTGTTATTTTATTATTTTACAGCTGTATAATGAGATCTAAAAAGTGAATATTTTTTTTAATCATATTTAACAGACAGATGTATAATTTTTTGATTGTTATTCAATTTTTCAAAGACATTTTTTAGGTTCTGCTCATCTCCCTTCCAAATTACAATAAGATTGTCTATAAATCTTCTGCATAGAACCAATTTAGTCGGTCAATTTAGAAATACCACTTCTTCCCATTTTGACATAAATAAGTTTGCTATACTCGGTGCAAACTTTGCTCCCATCGCAATGCCTTGTAGTTTTCTAAAATAATCAGACTGAAACCAAAAATAATTATTTTGTAAACCAAATTCCAAGCATTTCAAAACATACTACTTTTGTTTTCTTGGAAGGTTTCCAAAATGTTCTAATGCCCATTTTGATGCCTGAATCACCTCTTCATGATTGATTATCGTGTATAATGATGATACATCTGCTGTCGCTATTAAATATTCACTATTATCCAATTCAATTGTATCTAGAACCTGAATGAGATCTTTTGTGTCCTTCAGATATGATACAGTATTCTTAATGAGGGGTTGAAAGAAATGGTCAATGTATTCACCCAGTCTTGCATTAATCGACTGAATCCCATTAACTATTGGTCTTCCTGGTGGGTTAGTCTGATCTTTGTGAACTTTTGGAATAGTATATGTGATCGGTACTCGGCAGTGGTCAGGTACTAGATATCTTGCTCCCTTTTCAGTAAAAATCTTTCTTTGCAAGCCTTTTTCAATAAGTACCTCCAATTTATTTTTAAATGTATTTGTTGGATTTCCCATAAACTTCAGATATGTGACAGGATCATGAAGTTGTTCTGCCAGCTTTGTAATATAATATTCTTTGAAGAGAACCACTATGGCCCCTCCCTTGTCCACTGGTCTAATAACTAAAATTTTTCTTTCCTCCAGGGCTTTTTTCCCATCTTAATATCCTGTGGGTCTTTCATTTTCTTAATATTTAGATCTTCAAGCTCTTTTACTACCATATGATTGAAAACTTCAACATGTTCATTGTTACGTATTTGTGACGGACTGGGGTTTATATGGTCACAAAACAGACACCCCAAAGCAAAGTACATATTCATTTTTTTTTATATATATTTCTAAACATGTCCCTTCTATTCTATTAATAACCAGTAGATGGCAGAGAAGGTACACAAACAGAGTCTATATAAGGCCACACACCATGTGACTGGAAATTAAACTACTTCCAGCCATAAAGTCAGTGGTCATATCTCATGCTGTTTGTGTGATTCTTTGCAGGTATGTACTCTAAATTGTTCCTAATCTGTATTAACCTGTGATAGAAAGATTCCTAAACATCTTGAGCAGATGCAGAAAAAGTCTCAGCAGATTTTATGCTATAGTTTTGCTGTAATTAGAAGTTTAGAACAGCATGTGTCAGAAACAAGTGAAAAGTGCATAAGAACATGAAAATACTGCATTAGTCAGAACAAATGTCTATGATAAACACTAAACCTTTCTAAATAGGTATATTTAAACCTGATTTATTGGAAATGGCATAGATTTATAGAAGCACATGTTTTCTGTTATTTAATATAGAAAAAAACCTATTGTATGTAAAGCTTATGTATTGCATCATACAGACATGCAATGTGCACCATCTAGTGGTTAAAAAAGAGTACTACCATGGAAATATTTGTATTAAAGCAATGCATTGCTGGTATGATTATTGCACACTTAAAGTGTACCAGAGAGATAAAGATAATTATCTATAACACTGAATAACAAGGATATATGTTATTAAAATATAGTAATGTTCATTGTTATAACTACGTTTTAAAATACTTTAGTTAAAATCGGTATTATATATATTGTTAATGTTTATAAACATGTGACTATAAAAATGTAAAAGATGTATTGTTATGTAAAAATTAAACTACTTCCAGCCATAAAGTCAGTGGTCATATCTCATGCTGTTTGTGTGATTCTTTGCAGTCCACGCCAAGCTGATCAACTTATCTCATCGCGTCTACAATTATCGGCTCTCTTAATTCACATTTTGAGGCCGGTAACATTTTGGGGGCTCGTGTGCCGGGATTCGTTGTGTTACCAGTGAGAAGGAAGCGCGAGACAAGCGTGAGCCTGCTACAGAGCTACAAGGAGAGTCGTGAGAGTCGTCTGCCTCGTGAGTGCAAGTCTTCAGATTGCAACAGAGATGGCGTCTCCTCGTCGTGTGCTGATGTGGGATATCCAGAAACAAATTCATCTGCTTAATGAAGAACAGCTGCATAGCCTCGCTATTACGCTGGAAGATGAAAGAGACGTGGACGTTCCATCAGTGACTGGTACCAACGAAATGGAACTTGTTGAATTTATTGAAGACTACTTGAGAAGTGATCAGCTGGAAAAGTTGGAAGATCAAGGTATGTCTTACCTACTCATCATCCAAGACAAGATCAATGAACTAAAACTTAACAAGGAAAGTACACCAATTGTGGACATTGCAACCGCTGCAAAAAAAATAAGTAGTGGAACTGCAAGGACTGAACAGGTATCGGAGGTGGTGAGATTAACTGATGTTGTTGCTTTATTGCCACGTAGAGAATTTAAAATGCATGGTGGTGTAATTTCAGATCATGGTTCAGACATGAGTTACAGTAGCGTGTGCAGACAAATTGACGAGGGTCTAACAGAAAAATTCCCTGAATCTGAAATTATACGCACAGTGTTGAGAATAATCAAACCTGGTAATTTTAAAGATATGTTGACTGACAAAGATGATCTTACTGTTGCTGAATTGAAAAGGTTTTTGAAGTCACATATGAGAGAACGAAGTGGTAATGAGTTATTTCAGGACCTTAGCAATGCTACCCAGCAAGAAAGAGAAACAGCACAACAATTTGTTTACAGGCTAGTGGGGTTAAAACAAAAAGTTCTGTCTACATCACAACATGATAGGCGAGAGCTTAGCTATGACAAAAAACTGGTGCAAGGCATATTCCTTCATACACTGTATCAGGGACTAAATGAGAAAAATTCTAATGTTAGACGAGATATCAAGCCTTATGTGTCTGATTTGACAGTAACGGATGACTTTATCATAGAGCAGGTCACCAGATCAGTTGATGAGGAAACAGAAAGGCAGAGACGCTTAAACAGTGCACCTAAACATAAACCTCTTACTGTTCATTCATCCCAGACACCAGGGAATAGCGAAAAAGACACCTTCCAAAAGGGAGTTGAGGGAGATGCTAAAGCAAATCACACTGCATTAATGGAACTAACAACACAGGTCTCTGCTCTCACAAAGAACCTGGAAAAGATGATGAAGCTAACTCCTCTTGTTGGAAATCAAATGACTAAGCCACTAACCAATGTTCAAGTTCCATATACAACTCACTGCAAGCCCAGGTGTGATGATTGCATTAAACGAGAGAGTCAGAACTGCTACCATTGTTTCTACTGTGGTTGGACAGGACACAGAGCGGTTGATTGCTTGAAGAAAAGAAGGCAGTCGGGAAACGACAGACGGTCACTGGGAAAGGGACAACCAGTGACCACCTCAAATGATCTGTCCCATGCTAAGGTAAACAGGGTATTCACCCACCGGTCAACTAGAACACTCCCAAAAGAGAATGGATTCTCCAAACAACACGTAGCACAATTAATTGGAGGAAAATGCCTACTGTCATGTCGGATGAATGGTGTTCCAGTTGACATGTTGATGGATACAGGAGCTCAGGTCAGCATTGTCGGGAAGGCATGGTTAGAAAAGTTTCTACCCAGCGTCTCCATTAGGCACATACAAGATTTACTTTGTGATGACAACTTATCCATTACAGCTGCAAATGGTTCTATCATTCCATTCATCGGGTGGATTGAAGTCTGCCTGGAATTCGAAAGTAGTGGACATGGAAACTTAGCCATTTATGTGCCAATGCTGGTGAGTGACTGCTGTAATGACAATACAATTCTTGGGTTTAATGTTATCGAATAATTGATCAGAGAAAACCGTGACCGACCAAACAGCACCCAAAACCTGACTATCTTGCTGAGTGAAGCTATGAAAGTAAGACAGAGTGTAGCGAATAACATTGTAAATGCTGTCAGTCAAGCAACTGACCCAGGAGAAATATTCGATAGTCGTATGGTCAAAGTGGGGAAGAAGGGACTCCAGATTAAAGGAGGCGAGCTCTGTGAAGTCAAATGCAGAATTAGAGCGTGGCCGAAAGGAGGAATCATGCCATTTGAACCACTTCCCGAATATCCAGTCGAGGAAGGACTTGAACTATTTCCTTCAGTGGTAGATGTGCCAAATGGGTTCTCTAAACTGGTGAAGATACCTATACTGAACCGTGCTCAACATGACATCTACCTTCCACCCAGAACAGTATTGGGTACCATTTCTCCAGCAGCTGAGATTCTACCATTGTCTCCAAACAAAGACGATGGAAAGGGAATTGACCAGAAGAAAAGGGTGTTTCATGTAAACCAGTTGAATCAAGTGGACACTGGAAATCAGCTACCCACTAACAAATCTGTTAAGTGGCACCCACCTGTCAATTTGGAAGGTCTCTCAGAAGAAGAACAGGAGATAGCGAGACAAATGTTATATGATGAATCAGATGTCTTTGCTCGAGATGAGGGAGACATAGGATGCATCCCTAACCTGAAACTGAGGATAAATCTGAAAGATGAAACTCCTGTCCAGAAACGCTACAATTCGATACCGAAACCCCTATACAAAGAAGTGAAAGAATATATCCAAAACCTTCTTGACCGAGGTTGGGTAACAAAATCTTCTTCCGCATACTCATCACCAGTTGTTTGTGTTCGAAAGAAGGACAGTAGCCTACGACTATGTGTTGACTTTAGGGAGTTAAACCGAAAGACTATCCCAGATAGACATCCACTACCCAGAATACAAGATCTGCTGGATAGCTTAGGAGGATTTACGTGGTTCTCAATCCTGGACCAGGGTAGTGCGTATCATCAAGGCTTTGTGCATGAAGACTCCAGACATCTGACGGCTTTCAGCACCGGCTGGGGACTCCTGGAGTGGAACCGTATTCCATTTGGATTAACGAATGCCCCAGCAGCTTTTCAGAGATGCATGGAGAATGTATTAGAGGGCATCAGAGACAAATGTTGTTCTCCATACTTGGATGACGTACTTTGCTACTCCAAAACTTTTCAGGAGCATGTCAATGATATTAGGCAAGTGCTTAGTCGAATGCGTGAGCATGGTATCAAACTTAGACCGAAGAAGTGTGAACTCTTTAAACGACAGATTCGATACCTTGGACGAATGGTGTCAGAAGAAGGCATAAAAATTGACCCAAAAGATCTTGAAGCGGTATTACATTTGAAAAGGAAAGAACCCAAAACAGTGGGAGAAGTCAGATCTTTGTTAGGATTCCTGAGCTACTACAGGTCCTTCATTCAAGATTTCTCTCGACTTGCTAAACCACTGTATGAACTTTTGCAGAACACTGAGAAAGAAACTGCTATATCCATCCCCAAAAACAATCGGAGAGAATCTACAAAGAAAAACGGGAACAAAGCACAAGTGCCATCTAAAACACTGATTCAATGGACACCCAAACATCAAGCTGTAGTATCCAGACTGGTGGACATGCTAACCAATCCACCAATTCTAGCATACCCTGATTTTGACTTACCCTTCGTCTTACACACTGATGCTTCCAATGAAGGCCTAGGTGCTGTACTATACCAACGACAAGGAGAAAAACTTCGTGTTATTGGGTTTGGCTCCAGAACATTGACTCCAGCAGAGCGCAATTACCATCTTCACTCTGGTAAACTTGAGTTTTTAGCTCTCAAGTGGGCAGTCTGTGACAAATTCAGAGATTACTTGTACTACGCTCCAACATTCACGGTTTACACAGACAACAACCCATTGACATATGTATTGAGTACTGCCAGACTGAATGCTGTGGGTCATCGCTGGGTTGGCGAGTTGGCTGATTTCCACTTCGATATCAAGTACAGGCCAGGTAAACAGAATGCAGATGCAGATACACTGTCACGATTTCCGGTGGAACTCACGAAGAATCTGAGTGAGTACACTGTTAGGACCTGGGCTTGAACCTGGGACCTCTGGTGTGTCTGGCGGTGGCTCTGCTTGCTGAGCCACCTGGAATGCTGGACAGCTCCTTGGACAGCTCCTTGGACAGCTCCTTGGACAGCTCCTTGGACAGTTCCTTTAGTGATCATGTCTTGAATCTTGTTTGCCTTGAACCTTGAACCCTTTGCTCCTCCCATGAACTTCCTATATAAGCCATGTCTCTGCACTTCCTGGTTGCCAGAATATTGTGCCTTTACCAGCCAATATCTTGCTCCTATCTCTCCTGCTGCCGACCGTATCCTTGCTACCTTTCGTTACCGACATTTGGCTTGCTCCTGGACTACGCTTCCGCTGAATCCCAATCTGCAACTATTGGTTACCGACTTTTGGCTTGTTTCTCAACTACGCTCCTGCTTGATCTCTACCTGCTATATCTGCTACCAGACCCCCGGCTTGCTCTCCTCCTGGTGGGGCTATCCTGAGGACCGCGACCTGGCACTAACACGCAGCCAAGCCCATCTCCACCTTTGGGAGCTCTGGTGAATACCGGTTAGTGCTTAGACCCCGCACCTCAGGTGAACCCGTGCCATCAGCCAGGGTGACCTGTGTGAATATCTGCTCTGCTGCTATAGCTATTGGTCTCTGAGCCTGACTCCAGATCGTGACAGAATATTCTGGCCAAAAACATGGAGGCCGTTGTAGCAGCTGCCGTGGCTCCTCTCAGGGTTCAAATCGCTGAGTTACAGGCATTTGGTGTTGACTACCAGGAAAAATTTTCTGAGTTACAAATTGAAATGAAAGGTCTACAAGAGGAAATCCTTGATCTACACAAACAATTGCGGGATTTTCATGCCCGAGATACTGCTGCCATAGAAATTAATGCACGAATGCCCCTACCACTCAAGTTTAGCGGAGACCGCCGCCATTATAGAGGATTCCTTAATCAATGTCGTATATACTTTCAGATGCAACCTGCTGCATTCACTTTTGACAGGAAAAAGGTGCTGTTTATTATCAACCTCCTGACTGAGGAAGCCTTAGCCTGGGCCTCCCCTTATGTGGAGAAAGATGATGTCATCCTGGATAATTTTGATTCTTTTGTGACTGCGATGAACCAAGTTTTCGATGATCCTAACCGCTGTGCTACTGCTGAGGCAAAATTGCACAATTTACGTCAGGGAAGACACTCTGTTGCAGAGTACACAACTGAATTCCGACGTTGGATCTCAGATACCAATTGGAATCCAGCAGCACAGAAGAGTCAGTTCCGTCAAGGACTCTCGGAACAAGTAAAAGATGAGCTTGCCAGAGTAGAAAGTCCTGATGACCTTGAAGCTTTTATTAAATTATGTATTCGAATTGATCAGAGACTTACTGAAAGGAGAAAGGAGAGACTGGGAATCCTAGGCAGTAATGGTGGCATGCGTTTTTCTACTACTCAGTATCCTCCTAAGGTTCCAAGAGTTTTTCCTGATTCTGACACTCCTGAACCTATGCAGGTGGATGCTATTAAAAGATCTATTACTACTCAGGAGAAAGAAAGACGACGTTCAGAAAACTTATGTCTTTATTGTGGAGACTCTGGACATTACGCAGTTAATTGTCCCAATAAATTTAAAAGAACAATTGCAGCAATGGATGTTACAGTATCTGAACAAATAAACTCAATTTCTCAGTCCATCTCTCCTTTGATTCAGGAAGCAAATAAAGTTAATTCTTTATCAACTCATTTTGTCATCCCTATAAAGCTTATTGTTGAAAGCAATGAAATACCTTGCTCTGCTATGCTGGACTCAGGGGCTGGGGGAAACTTCATCGACATCGAATTTGCCCAAAGTAATAACATTCAAATAAGAAATAAACTTGCCCCAATTGATATGGAAACTGTGGATGGCTCACCTTTGACTTCAGGCCCTGTTACCCACGAGACAATCCCACTTAAACTCCTAATTGAAACTGACCATCAGGAGACTATCAGCTTTGAGCTGATTACATCACCCAAGTTCCCTATTATCCTGGGCATTCCTTGGTTCTCTATCCATAATCCCTCCATCAACTGGGAGACACGTTCTTTAAGCTTTACATCTGACCATTGCAAGAAACATTGCAAAGAATCTTATCAAATAAGCCCTCCACCAACCCAAGATTTACAAGCAGTTTTGGCAACTATCCAGTCATATGACAAGCTACCTCCACAATATCTTGAGTTTCGGGATGTTTGTGATAAAAAGAACGCAGATCAGCTGCCTCCTCATCGCTCTTATGATTGTCCCATTGAATTGCTTCCAGGGGCAGAAATACCATTTGGTCGCCTTTATTCTTTATCAGAACCTGAACTGAAAGTGCTCAGGGAGTGGATTAATGAGAATCTTGAGAAGGGTTTTATCAGACACTCAACCTCTCCTGCTGGCGCAGCCTTATTCTTCGTGACGAAAAAGGACTCCACCCTGCGTCCGTGTATCGACTACAGAGATTTAAATAAGATCACAATTAAGAATCGCTATCCACTCCCACTGATTCCAGAAATGCTTGAGAGACTCCGCTCTGCCAAGCTCTTTACCAAATTAGATTTACGGGGGGCATACAACCTTGTCCGGATTCGTTCCAGTGATGAATGGAAAACTTCTTTCAGAACCAGATATGGACATTTTGAGTCTTTGGTCATGCCCTTTGGGCTTTGCAATGCTCCTGCAACTTTTCAACATTTTATTAATGATGTCTTTCGAGATTTGCTTGATCAGTTTGTAATAGCATATTTGGATGACATTCTCATTTTCTCTGATACCTTGGAAGAACACCGCAAGCATGTCTGTATTGTTTTCGAGAGATTAAGGCGAAATCAACTTTACATAAAATTAGAGAAATGCGAGTTTGAACAAACTCAGATCCAGTTCTTGGGATACATAATCTCTGCTGAAGGGGTAAGCATGGATCCCGATAAGATCAAAGCTGTGGTGGATTGGCCCGCCCCTAAGAATGTTAAAGAGATACAGCGATTTGTTGGTTTTGCCAACTTTTACAGAAGATTTATAAGGAATTTCTCTAGGGTAATTGCTCCAATCACACAGTTGACAAAGAAAGGGGTGCCCTTTTTGTGGTCTCCTGAGGCACAGGCTGCCTTCAGTAAACTGAAAACTCTCTTCACTTCTGCACCAATCCTGGTACATCCAGATCCAGAACTACCTTTCATCGTAGAAGTTGATGCTTCTAATTCTGCTGTAGGAGCTATCCTTTCTCAGCGAATGGGAGAAAAAATGCAGCTTCATCCTTGTGCTTATTTCTCTCGACTGATGTCTTCAGCCGAGATGAATTATGACATTGGAAACAAGGAGCTGCTGGCAATTAAGGAAGCATTTTCTGAGTGGAGGCATCTGCTGGAAGGAGCTAAGCACCCTGTAACCGTTCTCACCGATCATAAAAATTTAGAATTTATTAGGTCTGCTAAAAGGTTGTCATCTAGACAAGCACGTTGGACCCTTTTCTTTTCCAGGTTTAATTTTGTTATTTCATACCGCCCTGGGTCAAGGAATGGTAAGGCTGATGCCCTATCACGGATGTTGTCTGGGCCTCTCCAGGAAAGCACCTCTGAATGTACAATCCTGCCTCAAAAGAACTTTCTAGGGGCCATGAGTTCAAAGACATTTCTTAATTTTCTCAAGGAGGGGTATGAGAATGACCCACTTCTTAATAATCCTCCTAAGGACATTAACCTCAAGTACAACAATGGTTTTTGGACTCAAGCGCATTGCCTCTATGTACCTGAATCAGTTCGGGTAGAAGCCCTCAGGTTGGTACATGACTCTAAGCTTGCTGCTCATTTTGGGGTTTCTAAAACAGAAGAACTCTTATCACGTTCCTTTTGGTGGCCTGGGTACAAGAAAGATGTTAAGAATTATGTGGCTTCATGTCTAACCTGTGCTCGCAATAAGACACCTCGATCTTCTCCTCTGGGGTTACTTCTACCACTACCTGTTCCATCAAGACCATGGGGGTCAATTTCTATGGACTTTGTGGTTGACCTTCCTCTTTCAAAAGGGATGACCACCATTCTGGTAGTCGTTGACCGTCTCACTAAGATGGCTCATTTTATTCCAGTTAAAGGGGTACCCTCCGCCGAACATACTGCTGAGGTAATGGTTAGAGAAGTTTTTAAACTTCATGGAATTCCTGATGATGTGGTGTCTGACAGAGGGGTACAGT
Organism: Lithobates pipiens; assembly: GCF_037356315.1. NCBI lineage: Eukaryota > Metazoa > Chordata > Amphibia > Anura > Ranidae > Lithobates > Lithobates pipiens. Next base: position 161,276,317 of record NW_027507789.1, read on the forward strand.
TTACCTCAAAATTTTGGAGAAGTTTTTGCTCAGCTTTGGGTGTAACAGTTAATCTGTCCTCGGCTTTTCATCCGCAGTCTAATGGTCAGACCGAGAGGACCAATCAAACTCTGGAGCAATACCTTCGATGCTTCGTGAGTTATCTTCAGGATGACTGGGTGGACTACCTTCCTACGGCAGAGTTTGCTTATAATAACTCTAAACATAGTTCCACATCCCAAAGCCCATTTTTCTTAAACACGGGGTATCATCCAGTTTTTATTCCTGATCTCCCCATCTCAACTTCAATTCCTGCTGTTACCAACAGACTAACTTCATTACATGAGATCCAGGAGAAATTGACTGATACATTGAAGGAGGCGCAGGAATATTACAAGAGGGCTGCTGACAGACATCGTAGGTCAATTCCCACTTTTCAAGTAGGTGAGAAAGTTTGGTTATCTACCAAAAATTTAAAAGTTCAAGTTCCATGTGCTAAGTTGGGTCAAAAGTTTATGGGACCTTTTGAGATTTCTGCTCAAATCAACCCGGTCACTTTTCGCCTAAAACTTCCTGACAATATGAAGATTCACCCTGTGTTTCATATATCACTACTCAAACCATTTCATGAAAATACTTTTTCTGGAAGAATTCATCCTCCTCCCCCACCTGTCGAGGTACAGGGTGAAGAAGAATTTGTGGTGGGAAAAATTCTTGACTCCAGGATCTCTAGGAACAAATTGCAATATTTGGTTCAATGGGAAGGATATGGGCCAGAAGAAAATTCTTGGGAGCCTGAGGAGAATGTTCATGCCCCTAGATTAACAAGGGAATTCCACCAGAGGTTTCCTCAGAAACCTGGCCCTAAGACGTCCAGGGGACGTCCTGGGAGGAGGGGAGTACTGTTAGGACCTGGGCTTGAACCTGGGACCTCTGGTGTGTCTGGCGGTGGCTCTGCTTGCTGAGCCACCTGGAATGCTGGACAGCTCCTTGGACAGCTCCTTGGACAGCTCCTTGGACAGCTCCTTGGACAGTTCCTTTAGTGATCATGTCTTGAATCTTGTTTGCCTTGAACCTTGAACCCTTTGCTCCTCCCATGAACTTCCTATATAAGCCATGTCTCTGCACTTCCTGGTTGCCAGAATATTGTGCCTTTACCAGCCAATATCTTGCTCCTATCTCTCCTGCTGCCGACCGTATCCTTGCTACCTTTCGTTACCGACATTTGGCTTGCTCCTGGACTACGCTTCCGCTGAATCCCAATCTGCAACTATTGGTTACCGACTTTTGGCTTGTTTCTCAACTACGCTCCTGCTTGATCTCTACCTGCTATATCTGCTACCAGACCCCCGGCTTGCTCTCCTCCTGGTGGGGCTATCCTGAGGACCGCGACCTGGCACTAACACGCAGCCAAGCCCATCTCCACCTTTGGGAGCTCTGGTGAATACCGGTTAGTGCTTAGACCCCGCACCTCAGGTGAACCCGTGCCATCAGCCAGGGTGACCTGTGTGAATATCTGCTCTGCTGCTATAGCTATTGGTCTCTGAGCCTGACTCCAGATCGTGACATACACAGAGCTTGTACCATCTGAGGTTGTGTCAGCTATGTGGCAAGGGAGCAAAGCTGTTGATGAAGAAGAGGCATTATGGGTGGCTTCATTGACTCTTCACTCAGAAAGTGATATGGCCGAAGAATTGCTGAAAGGACAGACAATCTGCCCAATGACTCAGGAGAATATCAGAGCATTACAACAAGACGATACCAACATTAGAGAAGTGGTCTGGCTTAAGGAGAACGACCGGATTCCAAACCACAAAGAAAAGGAGAGTATGACCAGCAAAACAAGACGTTTGATACATGAATGGAATAAACTCAGAGTCGATGAAGGAATCCTCTACCGACACTCTGGAACCCGAAAACAGCTAGTTCTACCAGAAAAGTTAAAACCATTGGTCTTAAGAAATCTTCATGATGACATGGGTCACATTGGTACTGACAAGGTAACCCACCTAGCACGTGAACGATTTTACTGGCCATTTATGCAAAAAGACATTGATGAATATGTGCTGAAGAAGTGCAGCTGCATCAAACAAAAGCATCCAAATATCACCGAAAGAGCACCTATGGGTTCGATTACTACCAGTTCACCTTTGGCGTTAGTATCCATTGATTATCTTCACTTGGAGAAAAGCAAAGGAGGATATGAGTATATACTTGTAATAGTTGACCATTTCACACGCTTTGCACAAGCGTATCCAACTAAGAACAAATCTGGAAAAACGGCGGCAGAAAAGATCTTTCAAGATTTCATACCACGTTTTGGCTATCCAGAGAAACTCCACCATGACCAAGGAAGAGAATTTGAAAACAACTTATTTCAGACATTGCAACGATTGGCAGGGATTTCTCATTCAAGAACTACTCCATACCATCCACAGGGTAACCCAGTGGAAAGACTGAACCGTACTTTGTTACAGATGCTTCGCACCTTAGAGGAAGAGAAAAAGTCAGATTGGAAAGAACATCTTCCACATATGGTTCATGCATACAATTGCACCAGGCATGAAGCCACAGGATACTCGCCATTCTTTCTATTGTATGGAAGATCTCCTCGTTTGCCAATTGACCTAATGCTCAACCTAAATTTGGAAAAGGAATCAGAAAGTCAACCAACATTTACTCAGAAATGGGCATCTAGAATGCAAGAAGCTTACAAAATCGCATCCGAGAATAGCAAAAAATCATCTGCTAAAGGGAAGAAGTACTATGACAAAAAGATAAAAGGAGCACCTCTTCAACCGGGTGATCGGGTCTTAGTACGAAATCTCTCTGAAAGAGGAGGACCTGGTAAACTTCGTTCATACTGGGAAGAATCAGTACACAAAGTGGTAGAAAGAATCAAAGATGGGCCTGTGTACAAAATTCAGCCTGAAAGTGGTAAAAAGACTATTCGAGTACTGCACAGAAATCTTTTACTACCAGTAAATGACCTACCAATTGAAGGACACATTCCAAGAGTACCGATGAAACAAAGACAATCAAGTAACAGAAAGGATACCAGAATGGATGTGGACCAGGAGGAGGAATGTTCAGATGAAGAAAGATGGTATTATCCTTATATACCAGAGACTACAGAAAGTCATGATTGTATTGTGTCTCAACCAAACTCTCAAAACGTACAGAAAATCCCATTAAGAGTTTCTGCTGAGGAGTTCTATCCTACAACTACCACACCCAACTTGAACAAGAACAAAATGATGGAACAGTAGTTGGCGACCAAATCTGGGCTACAGATATGGTGGGACTAGACACTGCAGAATTACCCTCATTAAGTCAAGACTTACCTGTGAACCAAGATATGCAAATGGAGAATGATGTTGATGACTCAACTCCTGTCAGAAGATCTACCAGACAAGTTAAGCCTAAAGAGATCTTTACATATGACACACTAGGTCAGCCAAGATACATACCAAGTCAGATTCACACCATACAAACTCCTACAATGCTAGCTACTCCCATGACATGCCAGGTAGTTAACGTAGCTCCTTGGTGGCAACAAGTACCTATTTGGGTTACTTAAATCACTAAATAGTGTTCAGATACCAATTGAGTTTAATGTCGGGAGCCATTAACTGAAGGAGGGGAGAGTGTGACGGACTGGGGTTTATATGGTCACAAAACAGACACCCCAAAGCAAAGTACATATTCATTTTTTTTTATATATATTTCTAAACATGTCCCTTCTATTCTATTAATAACCAGTAGATGGCAGAGAAGGTACACAAACAGAGTCTATATAAGGCAACACACCATGTGACTGGAAATTAAACTACTTCCAGCCATAAAGTCAGTGGTCATATCTCATGCTGTTTGTGTGATTCTTTGCAGGTATGTACTCTAAATTGTTCCTAATCTGTATTAACCTGTGATAGAAAGATTCCTAAACATCTTGAGCAGATGCAGAAAAAGTCTCAGCAGATTTTATGCTATAGTTTTGCTGTAATTAGAAGTTTAGAACAGCATGTGTCAGAAACAAGTGAAAAGTGCATAAGAACATGAAAATACTGCATTAGTCAGAACAAATGTCTATGATAAACACTAAACCTTTCTAAATAGGTATATTTAAACCTGATTTATTGGAAATGGCATAGATTTATAGAAGCACATGTTTTCTGTTATTTAATATAGAAAAAAACCTATTGTATGTAAAGCTTATGTATTGCATCATACAGACATGCAATGTGCACCATCTAGTGGTTAAAAAAGAGTACTACCATGGAAATATTTGTATTAAAGCAATGCATTGCTGGTATGATTATTGCACACTTAAAGTGTACCAGAGAGATAAAGATAATTATCTATAACACTGAATAACAAGGATATATGTTATTAAAATATAGTAATGTTCATTGTTATAACTACGTTTTAAAATACTTTAGTTAAAATCGGTATTATATATATTGTTAATGTTTATAAACATGTGACTATAAAAATGTAAAAGATGTATTGTTATGTAAAAATTAAACTACTTCCAGCCATAAAGTCAGTGGTCATATCTCATGCTGTTTGTGTGATTCTTTGCAGTCCACGCCAAGCTGATCAACTTATCTCATCGCGTCTACAATTATCGGCTCTCTTAATTCACATTTTGAGGCCGGTAACATATTGCTGGATTGAACAGAGATGCATTTCTTATTTGGCTCTGTGCTATATTCTCCTCAGTGCCTGCTCTAGTAGTTGCTGGTATTCGATTCAACATATCCTTTTCAATCCATTTAGGATTGGAGTCTGTTTAGGTGCAAATTTTAAGCCTTTATCCAGAACTGCCATTTCTACTCTTGTAAGTTCCACTCCACTTAGATCAAATATCCCCTTTCCTACTGGTCTCTTTTTCTTTTGGTCCTTGAATCCTGCTCTGCCTCCCCTCTTATGTTTGGGCTTCTTTTTCTGTCTACTGGCCAGTCTTGTCTTGGGGGTGTTCTCTCCCATCTCCCCTGGTCTAAAAAATTATGCAGGGTCCCATCTTCATATTGATCTCTGAGAGGTTCATACCTGTTGTAGGTCGGTATGGGACTTCTTCTTGACTCATCAAAGTAATTATATTTGTAAATTCTTTCCTGATTACATTGATAATCCCTATGTTCTCTGGGTCCCTGATTGTAATATCCTTGATCCTTGATAATATCCTTGTGAGGAGGAGAGCAGTGTCTCCCTAATTAGTCTTAGCCCTTGTACACACGGTCGGACATTCTGACGACCAAATCTGTTGGATTTTGTCCGACGGATTTTGTCCCAAACTGTTGCATACACACGGTTGGACAAAGTTGTCGGAAAATCCGATCGTTCAGAACGTGATGACGCAACGGGACTACATTCAGGCTAGTAGCCAATAGCTTTGGTCTAGGAATTTGATCTGAGAATGCGTGGCACTTTGTCTGATAGGAATTCTCTACACATGATCGGACAAAGTCCGATTGGATCATGTTGTCGTAAAATTTTATAGCCCAGCTGGAAAATTTGGTCCGTTGGATACTCCGACGGAAACAGTCCGATGGAGCCCACACACTGTCGGATTATCTGACAACACGGTCCTATCGGACATTGTCCATCAGAATGTCCGACCGTGTGTACAAGTGCTTACATATATAAGATATATACAAGATGATGTAACATGTGAGTGGGATATCACTATATATTTTTTTTCTTATGACCCTGACCCTGTATTACATTATTGCATGATGAAAGCCTGCTTTTGTTTTTCTGAGTCAATTTAGAAAGCGTCTGGACCAACATGAGGGATCTTTTGCATGATACTGAGCAAAATGTTTCAGACAGTATGTTTTGGGAAAGCATTTTGGATATGCCTGCAGACATACAAAAATTAATGGGCAAATGTGCAATAAATGTATCTCCACCACTACCCAGAAAGTGTGGTTTATGCTCATGCTCTATGCAATATGTGGACAGAACAAAATGAACCATGTGGAAATGAATAAGAGAGCATGAGAATATCCGAAATGGTTTCCCAAAACATTCTGTCTCAAAACATTTTGCTCAGTATCATGCAAAAGGTCCTCATGTCTGAAATTTTGGGCTATAGAAAAATACAAACCACACTGGAGGTGGAGCCATAAAATTAGAGAGTTGAGCAAAAGTGAGTCAAAATGGATCTTTGAACTCAACACTTTTTCTACGTATAGAATGAAGGCAGAATTGTACTTAAAGCGGAGGTCCACCCTAAAGTGGACCTTCCGCTCATCGGAACTCTCCCCCCCTCCGGTGCTACAATCGGCACCTTTCAGGGGGGAGGGGGGTGCAGTTACCTGGATAATCCAGGTAACTGCACCCACTTCCGGGATAGCTCTCTGCGGAAAGGGGCGTAACTTACGCCCCTTTCCGCAAGTGCCCGCCCCTTCCCGCAAGTGCCCCGCTGCCTGCTGGGAAACACACAGATCCCAGAGGCAGCGGGGACCGTCCTCATTGCGCAGCGCGGCTCGCGTATGCGCAGTAGGGAACCGGGAAATGAAGCCGAAAGGCTCCATTTCCTGATTCCCATACCCAAGATGGTGGCGGCAGCACTCGAGTGTCGATCTAGAGATCGGCTTCGGGTGCCGACATCGCGGGCGCGCTGGACAGGTAAGTGTCATTATTTTAAAAGTCAGCAGCTGCAGTATTTGCAGCTGCTGGCTTTAAAAAAAAAAAAAAAACGCGGAGTCCCGGTGGACTCCCGCTTTAAACTGCTTTATATCAGACTACTAAATATTTAATATTTAAATATTTATGTCCAATTTCCATAATATATATATATATATATATATATATATAACGACTGAAACAAAGAGTGTCCCCTTTCACACTGAGGTGCTTTACAGGTGCTACAACAATAAGAATAGCGCCTGCATAGCGCCAATAAAGAGCCTCTCCTGTCCGAGGGCTTTCATACTGGAGCGGTGCACTTGCAGGATGATAAAAAAAGTCCTGCAAGCCGCATCTTTGCAGCGCTGTAGGAGCGGTGTATACACCACTCCTAAAGCTCCTCTGCCCATTGAAAACAATGGGACAGAACCGCCATACCGCCGCTGCAGCGGCGACTTGCGGGTGGTTTTAACCCTTTTTTTGCCTGCTAGTGGGGGTTAAAAGCGCCGCTAAAATTATGGTAAAGCGTCGCTAAAAATAGCGTCGCTTTACGCCCGATGCCCGCCCGCCCCAGTGTGAAAGGGCTCTAAGGCATGATGATCCGACAAGTTACCCGTCACCACAGTAACATGTAAACAAGCTTGTGCTTAAAATCCTGGCGCTCGTCATGAGACTCCTTATCCCTTGAAAAGGTCATGTGATCAGTGACACGTCAGGAGGAGTTGGTGATGTGTTTATCTGGTGTCTCAGTGTCAGAAACCATGAATCAGACCGAGACAGAAGTACAGTTAAATGAAACTTGTTTAAGTAAATGGAATAAACGTAAAAAAACATAGCCAAAGTTGGGTAACTGGAACGGATAGTCAGACAAGCTAGATAGTCAGGAAGCCTGGAATCAGCATAGTGGAACAGCAAGCAGAATCTGGAGCCAGAAGGAATGTCAGCCAAGTAAGTCTTTAACAGGAGCGCAGGAGAAAGTCTCTGTGATGTTCACAAAGGAGAAGGCAGAGATCATTTGGTCTGGATGGCTTAAGTAAGCAGGACTGAACAGGATATCATGAACGGGTGAGTCACGGTGGAGAGATAGGAGCTTGCAAATAGCCGACAGCTGAGCGGCCAGCTCAGAGAAGGAAGGGCTGAGCCCAGCCCTGACACTCAGTTACAGGGTTGTAATGGTGAGGAGGAGAGCAGTGTCTCCCTGATTAGCTTTACATATATAAGCTATATACAAGATGATGTAACATGTGAGTGGGATATCGTTATATGTTTTTTTTCTTATGACCCTGAATTGTATTACATTGTTGCGCCATAAAAGCCTGTTTTTTTTTTTCTGAGTCAATTTAGAAAACAGCTGGACCAACATATTTTTTATAGCTTTGTATGACCCAGGGGGTTCGCCTCCGAAGGTGAGCAGGCATTGTACCTGGTGCTGGAAGTGTATAACCATGCATTACACTTTGTGGAGGAGCACTTTATCAATATCCATTATATATTGACTGTAGTTTTGGACTTTTAGCGCTTGAGTATTTTCATGCAATAACACAATGCTACATGTTGCAACACACCTTAGGACACACTGTAACTAGCATTTGAGAATGCTTAGGTGTGAACCTGGCTCTAATGCTTCATTTTCCTAACATATTAGTTTTAGTGCCTTTTTAACATGTATAATTTAAAGTAGAAAAAATGCTTGCTAAAAAAGTGTAGTATAGCGTATTGTGATATACTGTATACATAATCCACATGGATGCCTATTTTCATGCATTTTGTTGTGTTTTTCATTTATTTTAACACAACAAAATGTATTACATGTTAAAATGCAAAAGTGTAAATGCAGCACCCCTGAATAACAGATATATATTGTTACTTTACTTTTTACAGCTTTTATTTTTACAGCAGTTAGGATTGCTATAGCCAGGGCCTGGAGGTCTTCCATGATCCCCTTCGACTTGGTGAAAACAAAGCTGTTGTGGATCATGGTTAGCGAACGCCTCTTGACAACCTTACTTGGCAAACAAGCCATATTTGACAAAATCTGGGAACCTTAGATTAACTACTTGTCAGCACCCTTATAAAGTATTGGTCATAAGACAGGTATAAAGTTACGGAATGCACTCTCTTTCCAATCTTACTGTTTTCTCCTTCTTTTCCTCTCCTTTTTACTTCCTCTGGCTATCTCGTTTCCTTCATTTTTCCTGAACTACCAGGGAGATAGACAAAAAGAGAAAGAACCAAAATGTTACCCCAGCTCCACTGCCCATATAAGAGTCCACAAACTGTAATCCGGTGCTCTAGCCAGGGCGTTCAGGTCCCACAGGCATAGCTCCCAACTTTCCCTGATTTGGAGGGACTGTCCCTGATTTGGAGCAATGTCCCTCTTTCCTCCTCATTGTCCCTCATTTTGGTCTGATCTATATAGTTGTATATAAAATGCGCTATTTATGTATCAAAAAGTGTTTCCCAGCGCTAAACTTTTCATCCAAATTTTAAATTGCTGCATTTGTAAATTTTAAAAGCCATTATAAAGGAATAGTAGTGGTAAAAATAAAGTCCTTGTGGATTTTTTTAACCTTTTTTTTGGTTAATTCTCCTTTAAGGGGGTGTGGCAGGGGGCATGTCCTATGCCTACATATATATGCTAGTAGGTGTCCCTCATTGCCATCTCAACATTTTGAGAGATATGCCTATAGATTCAATGCTTGAATCAGGAAGGCTGGCAACTCAGATGCTCATGAATAAAAGTACTTTTTTTGTTACATGGATACACAGTTACAGTCTAAATGCTGACGTGTTTCGGCTATGAAACCTTCATTAAGCATACATATTTGATTTAAAAACTGATATTTATAACAAAGCAAGCCCTCAAAAGGGCGGGTACATCCTAATTAGAAACAATCAACTCAATTAAAGGCATATGGAGAAAAAGGGGAAAAGACACAGCAAGCATATGAAGGACACATGATAAACAAATAAAACATGTTCTGCCATCGCTCCAACGAATATAACAAAACAATATAATTATGTTAATAAAAGATTTATGTCCATCCTATCATTCAAGCCATATGGTTTTCTAGTATTGAGGGTATAGATTCACATACTCCGAGATTCTGACTCTCAAGGGGCGTATAGTACACCCAACATATTGCAGGTTGCAGGCACTACATTAAATTACATAAACCACTGATTTAGAATTGCAATTAATATACTGTTTGATAGTATATGTTTTCTTAGTTGAGAAGGAGAGTACGGAGGTACTTTATTTATGTCCATGATGCTATCTGATGTAAGATGTAGAAAGCCAAGTCTGTGGTTTGTTTGGCTTCTGGGAGCAAAGTGGCTAAGTCCACACTGCTTACGTGGCGGCCGTATATAGTGTAATTATTGAGAGAACATTAGCTAGAGGCAAGTTATTTAGTGGCATGCAGGCAGTGTAATATATATAGATATAGATATACAGTGGTGTGAAAAAGTGTTTGCCCCCTTCCTCATTTCCTGTTCCTTTGCATGTTTGTCACACTTAAGTGTTTCGGAACATCAAACCAATTTAAACAATAGTCAAGAATAACACAAGTAAACACAAAATGCAATTTGTAAATGAAGGTGTTTATTATTAAAGGTGAAAAAAAATCCAAACCATCATGGCCCTGTGTGAAAAAGTGATTGCCCCCCTTGTTAAAACATACTATAACTGTGGTTGTCCACACCTGAGTTCAATTTCTCTAGCCACACCTAGGCCTGATTATTGCCACACCTGTTCACAATCAAGGCATCACTTAAATAGGAGCTGCTTGACACAGTAAGGTCCACCAGAAGATCCTTAAAAGCTACACATCATGCCGAGACCCAAAGAAATTCAGGAACAATTGAGAAAGAAATTAATTGAGATCTATCAGTCTGGAAAGGGTTATAAAGCTTTGGGAATCCAGCAAACCACAGTGAGAGCCATTATCCACAAATGGCGAAGACATGGAACAGTGGTGAACCTTCCCAGGAGTGGCCGGCCGCCCAAAATTACCCCAAGAGCGCAGCGACGACTCATCCAAGAGGTCACAAAAGACCCCACAACAACGTCCAAGGAACTGCAGGCCTCACTTGCCTCAGTTAAGGTCAGCGTTCATGCCTCCACCATCAGGAAAAGACTGGGCAAAAATGGCCTGCATGGCAGAGTTCCAAGGAGAAAACCACTGCTGAGCAAAAAGAACATCAAAGCTCGTCTCAATTTCTCCACAACACATCTTGATGATCCCCAAGACTTTTGGGACAACATTCTGTGGACCGATGAGACAAAAGTGGAACTCTTTGGAAGGTGTGTGTCCAAGTATATCTGGCGTAGAAGGAACACTGCATTTCATAAAAAGAACATTATACCAACAGTAAAATATGGTGGTGGTAGTGTGATGGTCTAGGGCTGTTTTGCTGCTTCAGGACCTGGAAGACTTGCCGTGATAAAAGGAACTATGAATTCTGCTGTCTACCAAGAGATCCTGAAGGAGAATGTCTGACCATCTGTTCGTGTACTCAAGCTGAAACGAACTTGGGTTCTGCAGCAGGACAATGATCCTAAACAGCAAGTCCACCACCGAATGGCTGAAGAAAAACAAAATGAAGACTTTGGAGTGGCCTAGCCAAAGTCCTGACCTGAATCCTATTGAGATGTTGTGGTATGACCTTAAAAAGGCCGTTGATGCTCGAAAACCCTCTAATGTAACTGAATTAGGACAATTCTGCAAAGATGAGTGGGCCAAAATTCCTCCAGGACGCTGTAAAAGCCTCATTGCACGTTATCGCAAACGCTTGGTTGCAGTTGTTGCTGCTAAGGGTGGCCCAACCAGTTATTAGGTTTAGGGGGGCAATCACTTTTTCACACAGGGCCATGATGGTTTGGATTTTTTTTCACCTTTAATAATAAACACCTTCATTTACAAATTGCATTTTGTGTTTACTTGTGTTGTCCTTGACTATTGTTTAAATTGGTTTGATGTTCCGAAACACTTAAGTGTGACAAACATGCAAAGGAACAGGAAATGAGGAAGGGGGCAAACACTTTTTCACACCACTGTATGTACATGGCTGGATTGCTGTGTATATGTAGAGTATTCTTTAGCATTTGATACCAGCTGGTCTGTGTCTTTCTCTCTCTTTGTATATTTCCTTATAGCCCTTCTAGGTCCGAACCGCATTACAGTGCGCATAGTTGCAGTGGATCGTCAAAATCGCACCACCGTAAATCATCGTCAAAGTCTGGTTACCATAGGTCTTCCAGATCTGAACAACGCAGGGGTCACTCACACTCAAGCAGAGGACCAGATAATTCATGTTGGGGCTGTAAGATGCCCATCCCATCAGACAAATCGCTCTGTGATCATTTCTTTTCTATAGTCGCAGATGAAAGAGATGGTGCGGATCAACGCTTGGAATCTATGGTGAGAAGGGTGGTAAAGGAATCCCTGCAGCAGAGGGAAGCTCATCACTCTATGGAATCCCCTTCGGACCCATTATGTCCTTCAAGAGGTGAAGGACTCTTACAAGAGACTGGGGAATCTTCTCAACCAAGCCACCACTCTGTTCTCTTGTCTGACAGCGATTCGGATCCAGAGGATCCAGGAGTAGGATTTGATTACGCTTTAGTACCTGCTCTAGTCAAGGCAGTGAAAGAAGCTTTAAAATGGGAAGAACCCACTACTTCCCCCCTCCTCAAACAAAGAAAGTTTTTCAAACAACTCAAAAAGGAACGGCAATATTTTCCTTTCCTATCTGAATTGGGAGAAATCATTACTGAAGAGTGGAGCAAGATTGATAGGAAGAGCTCCATGCAATCAAAAGTGTCTAAACTGTACCCCTTTAAGGAGGATGATGTCAAGCACCTTGAATCAGCTCCTCTGGTAGATGCAGCACTTATGCGTTTAGTCAAATACGTGACTCTCCCTTTGGAAGACACGGTATCTTTGAAAGATCCGTTAGAGAGAAGAATTGACTCAGATCTGAAAATAATTTATCTGACTTTAGGGATGGCTTGTAAACCAACTTTGGCTTTAGCCGCAGTCTCAAAGGCTATTGAAACATGGGCCGACAATGTTGAGGAGTTCTTGAGAGGTATCTCGGTGAATACGGCTAAAGACTCTCCCATTCAGGAGATTAGAATGGCATCAGCCTTTTTGGGGGAGGCATCTATTGACATTACCTGCCTTCTGTCTCGGTCTATGTTGGCAGCAGTCTCGGCACGCCGTGCTTTGTGGCTCCGTCCTTAGTTGGCGGATATAACATCTAAGCAGGCATGGTGTCGTATACCATTTGAGGGAACCTCCTTATTTGGTAATAAACTAGATAGCGCCATATCCCGGGCCACGGGTGGGAGGTCTGGGTTCCTCCCTCAAGACAGACGTCTTCAAAACCAAAAACATATTTTTCCAAGAAGGCAGACCTCGGATCGCACTAGAGAAGCGCGCAGTTATAGACCCGGCCGGGAGTTCTCTAGATCTTGGTGGTCCAGACAATCCTCCCTTAAGAAAACCTCAAAGGGGGGTTCCGCAGGTAACCAAGATTCTACTAAATCTTTTTGAAATTGGGCCTGCTCAAACATGTCAGGTGGGGGCTCACCTTCTTCACTACCGACATGTTTGGGCGGCCTCAATTCAAGATTATTGGTCCGTCAAGATGGTTTCCTCAGGTCACAAGTGGACTTTCATCAACACTCCGAGGTTAAGGTTCATTCCCACAACAATTCCAGGCTCAGAGGAAAAGAAACAGGTCCTATTGACCTACGTAAGTTGTTTACTGGATCAAGGTGCAGCCGTGCCCGTGCCGGAAGACGAACGTGGCGAAGGCATGTATTCCCCTCTGTTTATGGTTCAGAAAAGAAATGGCGCATGGAGGCCGGTGATAGATTTGACCCAACTCAATTCCTTCATTTGCAAGGAAAAGTTCAAGATGGAATCTCTTCTTACGATCCAACAGTCGGTGCATCTGGGGGATTGGTTAATCTCAATCGATTTGAAGGACGCATACTTTCACGTGCCAGTAGCAAGGGATTTCCAGCAGTTTCTCCATTTCGCAGTTGGCGAGCAACACCTACAATTTACCTGTCTCCCATTCGGGTTGACAACATCTCCTTGGGTCTTCTCCAAGGTACTCCTAGCGATAGTAGCTCTTTTACGAGTCAAAGGAGTTCGTCTCCATCATTATCTGGACGATTTGCTCCTATTATCTCAGGACAGAGATCAAATTCTGGAACACAAGAGTTTAGTCATCTCCACTCTGCAGACTTTTGGTTGGCTCCTGAACCTGGAGAAGAGCCATCTGGTTCCAACTGAAGTTATTGTGTTTCTAGGGGCTCAGTTCGACACATTAAAAGGCACCTCCCTAGCACTATCTCCCTAGGAGAAAATCAGTGTGATCCGAGACAGGATTCACACGGCTCGGGAGTCATCTCATCTTTCGGCTCTACAATGTTTAAAGGTGATTGGCACAATGACAGCCACCATCCCTATGGTGAAGTGGGCCCAGTGGCACACTCGTCCCTTCCAGAAAGGGTTTCTGCAACAGTGGGACTCGTCCAGTCAAACACAACGCATACTCCTTACACCAGCGATGAGGATGTCTCTCCTCTGGTGGCTTCAAGGGAAGAATCTACGCAACCATCATTCGATAGTCCCCATTTCCTGGGTAATAGTAACATCAGATGCCAGCAACAAAGGTTGGGGCGCTCATTGCCTTACGGAAGTAGCTCAAGGAAGGTGGTCGTTCCCATCGCTGTGTGTGGTCTCCAACATCCTGGAGTTGAGAGCAGCCTTTCAAGCGCTCCTAGCGTTTCGCCATCTGGTGGCAGGGTCGTCAGTAATGTTAAGATTGGACAACACAACTGCAGTGGCCTATATAAAGAAACAAGGAGGGACTCGCAGTTGGTATCTATTACGAGAAGTATAACCGATAATGAGCTGGGCTCAGAAGAATGTGGTCAACATTTCTGCTGTATACATCCCAGGGGTCCAGAATATTCAAGCAGATTTTCTGTCACGGGTCAGAATAGACAACAACGAGTGGTCCCTTCACAGGGATGTCTTCGAGTGGCTTCTGACTCTGGGAGTAACTCCAGAGGTCGATCTGTTCGCTTCGCCGTACAATCGCAAGATGCACAGATACTACTCGAGGTTCAGGGATCCTCAGGCGTTCGGGACAGATGCTCTCACGGGCTGTTGGAAGTTTCAGAGGGCCTATGCCTTCCCTCCAGTTCCTGTAATCCTACAGTTTCTTCGGAGGCTCAGAGGGGAGAAGGTGGAGATCATTGCGATAATACCATTCTTGCCCAACAGGCCTTGGTTTCCTCTGCTGTTGCTTCTCAGCTATCAGGATCCAGTTCCCCTGCCTCTCAGGCCAGATCTACTGTCCCAGGGCACACTATTACACCCGTGCCTGTTCTGTCTACACCTCAGGGCGTGGTTCTTGAGAGGGGGAGGCTAGAAGCTCTGAGTTGCCCAGAAGAAGCGATTCCAACCCTTCTTAGTGCCAGACGGAAGAGTACCAATAAAGTATACGAACGCATATGGGCCAGGTTTATGGTCCTCATGTCTTCTAGGTCAAATTCATATAATTCTCCGGCAGTTCAAGATATCTTGTCCTTCCTTCAGTCAGGGTTAGACTTGTCTCTGGCAGTTAGTTCTTTAAGAGTACAAGTTTCAGCCATTTCAGCCTTTACAGGAGTTTCGTGGGCGAATCATACCTTAACCACTTCAGCTCCGGACCAATAAACACCTTAAGGACCAGAGGTCTTTTTGCAATTTCGCACTGCGCTGCTTTAACTGGTAATTGCGCGGTCATGCAATATTGCACCCAAACGAAATTTGCGTCCTTTTCTTCCCACAAATAGAGCTTTCTTTTGATGGTATTTGATTGCCTCTGCGATTTTTTTTTTTTGCGATATAAATGGAAAAAGAGCGAAAATTTTGAAAAAAAAAGATATTTTCTTCTTTTTGTTATAAGAAAAATCGAATAAACTAAATTTTAGTCATACATTGAGGGCAAAATTTATTCAGCCACATGTCTTTAGTAAAAAAAATGTCAATAAGCGTATATTTTTTGGTTTGCGCAAAAGTTATAGCGTCTACAAACTAGAGTACATTTTCTGGAATTTACACAGCTTTTAATTTATGACTGCCGATCTCATTTCTTGAGGTGCTAAAATGGCAGGGCAGTACAAATCCCCCCCAAATGACCCCATTTTGGAAAGTAGACACCCCAAGGAAATTGCTGATGGGTATGTTGAGCCCATTGAATATTTATTTTTTTTGTCCTAAGGGATTGAATAATGACAAAAAAAAAAAAAAAAAAATTTTTTTTACAAAAAGTTGTCACTAAATGATATATTGCTCACACATGCCATGGTTATATGTGGAATTGCACCCCAAAATATATTCCGCTACTTCTCCCGAGTATGGCGATACCACGTGTGTGGGACTTTTTGGGAGTCTAGTCGCGCACGGCACCCCGAAAACCAATCACCACCTTCAGGATTTCTAAGGGTGCAAATTTTTGATTTAACTCCTCACTACCTATCACAGTTTCGAAGGCCATAAAATGCCAAAATAGCACAAAACCCCCCCAAATGACCCCATTTTGGAAAGTAGACACCCCAAGCTATTTACTGAGAGTCATGTTGAGTCCATGGAATATTTTATATTTTGCCAAAAGTTGCGGGACTATTACAATTTTTTTTTTTTTTTGCACAAAGTTGTCACTAAATGATATATTGCTCACACATGCTATGAGCAGAAGTCAAATTACACCCCAAAATAAATTCTGCTGCTTCTCCCGAGTACGGGGATACCACATGTGGGGGACTTTTTGGGAGCCTAGCCACGTACGGGACCCCGAAAACCAAGCACTGCCTTCCGGATTTGAATATAAAATGCTATAAAAAACAAACTAACCAGAGTCACCCGTAACACTTATACGGTGATCAGTGGTGAAAGGGTTAACTAGGAGCAATCAGGGGGTTCAAATTTTTATTAGGTAGTATATGGGGGTCCCTGGCGCTATATAAAAACCTGACGGGGAACCTAAATAACTAACTGGCTAACCAGCGTCACCAGTGACACTTATACTGTGATCGCTGGTGAAAGGGGGTGAAAGGGTTAACTAGCAGCAATCAGGGGGTTAAAACCATTATTGGGTAGTATATCGGGGTACCTAGCGCTATAAAAACCTGGCGGTGAACATAAAAAAATAACTAGCTACCTAGCGACACATGCAGCGATCAGAAAAATGATCGCTTAGTGACACTGGCAAAAGGGGGTGAAAGGGTTAACTAGCGGCAATCAGGGGGTTAAAAACATTATTGGGTAGTATATCGGGGTACCTAGCGCTATAAAAACCTGGCGGTGAACCTAAAAAAATAACTAGCTACCTAGCGACTGTAGCGACACTAATGCAGCGATCAGAAAAACGATCGCTTAGTGACACTGGCAAAAGGGGGTGAAAGGGTTAACTAGCGGCAATCAGGGGGTTAAAAACATTATTGGGTAGTATATCGGGGTACCTAGCGATATAAAAACCTGGCGGTGAACCTAAAAAAATAACTAGCTACCTAGCGACACTAGCAACACATGCAGCGATCAGAAAAATGATCGCTTAGTGACACTGGCAAAAGGGGGTGAAAGGGTTAACTCTAGGGGCAATCAGGGGGTTAAATCTTTATTGGGGGGTGATAGGGGGCTACCCTGGACCTAACACTAACTGTCCTGACAGTTTTTACTGTCACAACTGACACTGAATGCATTGATCAGTAAAGAAATGATCAATGCAATCAGTGACACTGTGACTGGGGGGGGAGGGGGGGGCGGGGGGGGGGATCGGGGGGCGATCGGGGGGGGTTTGTGTGCCTGTGTGTACCTACATGTCAGTGTAGTGTTGGTGCACACTTACTTTTACTCTTCTCCTCGTAGTCCGGTCAAAAAGACCGCCCCGAGGAGAATGACATCACTTCCTCCTTCCTGTGTAAACAATACACAGGGGAGGAAGCTTCTCATTGGCCAGGAGCGATCCAGAGGGGGTGGCCGAAAACCAACGGCCATCCCCTCATCACGGAGCGCTCCTGGACCGAATCGGACCGCCGTAAACAGCGGGAGGGGGTCCGATCGGACCCCCCACCCGCTGGAAGGCAATCACGTAGATGTACGTGATTGTGCCTGCCTGTGCCATTGTGCTGACGTACAATGGCAATACGGCGGTCCTCAAGTGGTTAATACGACAATTCTTTAAAGGAGCTATCAGGCTTAGGCCTCAAAAAAGGCCCAGGTTTCCCAAATGGGACCTTCCTTTAGTACTGGACTTTCTTTCTGATCTTGGAAGAAGTTTGGACGCTCCCCTGTCTTTAGGAGATCTCACTATCAAGACGATGTTTTTGGTGGTAATAACTTCAGCCAAAAGAGTGTCGGAAATTAGGAATCTTGGGTCTGTGGAACCATTTTTAACCTTCTTTCCAGACAGAGTGGTCCTGATCCCTATGCTTGGGTCAAATCCAAAAGTTACATCAATATTTCATGAAAATCAGGAGATTGTGCTACCTACGTTTCGAATGTCAGACAACCAAGAGATTCACCCCTTGGATGTTGGTCGCACCTTGAAGCAATATTTGGACGCTACAGCCTCGTTCAGACGAACAGACTTTCTTTTTGTCCTTCCCCATGGCAAAAATAAAGGGATGCGAGCATCAGTAAGATCAATCTCATCTTGGGTGGTCCAAACGATTCAAAGGGCATACAAGGCAAAGGGCATGGTTCATTCAACTCAGGGCATCTCGACCTCTTGGGCAGCAGTTCGACATGTCGCACCAGAAGTTATCTGTAGAGCAGCTTCCTGGTCTTCAATTAATACTTTTGTTTCCCATTATTGTGTGGAGCCAGCTGCGCTTTCTTCTGTTAATTTTGGTTTACAAGTATTGTCAGTGGACAATGAAAAATAAAATTCTAGTTTCTTTGCTCAACATTTTTAGCCCACCCGGGTGAGTTTGGCGAGTTATTTCCCACACGTATGCTGCCATGGAGCCTGTCAGGAAAATGGAAAATTTATATCAAATACTTACCGTAATTTTCCTTTCCTGATGGGCTCCATGGCAGCAGGAGTTCCCTCCCAAATGTTGGAGTAGGCTAGTTACGGAACACGGATAGCAGCTTGGAGCAAAGATTTATGGGAGTACAGGTCCTATTGGGTAATTATGGAGGCGGGGCTAACCCACACATATGCTGCCATGGAGCCCATCAGGAAAGGAAAATTACGGTAAGTATTTGATATAAATTTTCCATTTTAGCAGTGTGTTTGGGGTCATTGTCCTGCTGGAAGGTGAATCTCCATCCTAGCCTCAAACCACACACAGAGTGGTACAGGTTTTGCTCAAGAATATCCCTGTATTTAGCACCATCCATTTTTCCCTCAACTCTGACCAGTTTCCCAGTCCCGACTGCTGAAAAACATTCCCACAGTGAAAGATGGTGGTGGCAGCATCATGCTGTGGGGATGTTTTTCAGCAGTCGGGACTGGGAAACTGGTGTTCTTTGGCTGATGTGATGTGTTGGGTTTGTGCCAGACATGGCATTTTCTTTGATGGCCAAAAAGTGAAATTTTAGTCTCATCAGACCAGAGCAACTTCCTCCATACATTTTGGTCTCCCACATGCCTGTTCGCAAACTCAAAACATACCATTTTATTTTTTGCTGAACGTAATGGCTTTCTTCTGGCCATTCTGCCATAAAGCCCAACTCTATGGAGCATACGGCTTATTGTCGTCCTGTGTACAAATATTCCAGTCTCTGCTGTGCAGCTCCTCCAGGGTTACCTTAGGTGTCTGTGCTGCCTCTCTGATTAATGCCCTCCTTGCCCTGTCCGTGAGCTTTGGTGTGTAGCCATCTCTTGGCAGGTTTGCTGTTGTCCCATGTTCTTTCCATTTGGTTATGATAGATTTGATGGTGCTCCTACGGATCATCAAAGATTTGGATATTTTTTTATAACCTAACCCTGACTTGTACTTCTCAACAACATTGTCCCTTACTAGTTTGGAGAGTTCCTTGGTCTTCATGGCAGTGCTTGGTTAGTGGTGCCTCTTGCTTAGGTGTTGCAGCCTCTGGGGCCTTTCAAAAAGGTGTGTATATGTAATGACAGATCATGTGACACTTAGATTGCACACAGTTGGACATCATTTCACTAATTATGTGACGTCTGAAGGTAATTGGTTGCACCAGAGATTTTTATGGGCTTCATAACAAAGGGGGTGAATACATATGCATATGTCAATTCTCATTGTTTTATTTTTGAAAAACTGTTTTATGTATGTATTTTTCTAATTTTAATTCACCAACTTAGACTATTGTGTTCTGATAAATCGCATATAATTCAGATTACAGCTTTTCATTTAATGTTTTTTTAATGTAACAAAATAGATAAAAAGCCAAGGGGGTGAATACTTTTGCAAGGCACTATATATATATATATATATATATATATATATATATATATATATATATACACACACAGTATCTCACAAAAGTGAGTACAGCCCTCACATTTTTGGAAATATTTTATTATATCTTTTCATGTGACAACACTGAAGAAATGACACTTTGCTACAATGTAAAGTAGTGAGTGTACAGCTTGTATAACAGTGTAAATATGCTGTCCCCTCAAAATAAATCAACACACAGCCATTAATGTCTAAACCACTGGCAGCAAAAGTGAGTACACCACTAAGTGAAAAATTGGACCTAAAGTGTCAAAATTTTGTGTGGCCACCATTATTTTCCAGCACTGCCTTAACCCTCTTGGGCATGGAGTTCACTAGAGCTTCACAGGTTGCCACTGGAATCATCTTCCACTCCTCCATGACGACATCACGGAGCTGGTGGATGTTAGAGACTAATGCCGCGTACACACGGTCGAACTGTTTGACGTACTTAGTCCGTTGAAACACATTTCAGCGGACAATCCGCTCGTGTGTGGGCTTCAGCAGACTTTTTCAGCGTGCAGTCCGGAGTACTAAGAATTTCGGATTTTCCAAAAATCTGTCCGTCGTACTTTGGTTTCAGCGGACAATACGGTCGTCAGTATGCTAGTTCGACGGACTAAGAATGGAGCATGCCCAGAAAGGATTTACACGGCGGAAGGGTGCTTTGCTGTGTCTTGGACTTCCTATTTCTAGTCCCGTCGTACGTGCTATACACGTCATCGCGCAAGCTTTCGACGGACTGTTTGTGTATCCGTGTGTGGTCAAGTCCGTTCAGTGGAAACTACGACGGATTGTCCGTCGGATTACATGACGGACTAAGTACGCCATACAATCCGCTCGTGTGTACGCGGCATAAGGATAAGCCGAACACCCCCCGGTTCAGTTCGCACCAGAACCTGCGAACAGACCTAAACTTCGTGTGAACTTTAGAACCCTATTAAAATCTATGGGACTCGAATGTTCAAAATTGCTAATTTTAAAGGCTTATATGCAAGTTATTGTCATAAAAAGTATTTGGGGACCTGAATCCTGCCCCAGGGGACATGTATCAATGCAAAAAAAGTTTTAAAAATGTCAGTTCAGTTTTTTGGGGAGCAGTGATTTTAATAATGCTTAAATTGAAACAATAAAAGTGTAATATTCCTTAAAATTTCATACCTGGGGGGTGTGTATAGTATGCCTGTAAAGGGGCGCATTTTTCCCATGCTTAGAACTGTCCCTGCACAAAGTGTCATTTCTGCAGGCAAAAAAGTCATTTAAAAGCACTTGCGGCTATAATGAATTGTCAGCTCCCCGTAATACAGATAACAGTCATTGAAAGTCATTGATAAAAAAAAAAAGTGTGGGGTTCCCCCAAATTTAATTACCAGGCCCTTCAGGTCTGGTATGGATATTAAGGGGAACCCCGCATCAAATAAAAAAAAAATGGCGTGGAGTTCCCCCCAAAAATCCATACCAGACCCTTTTTCCGAGCACGCAACCTGGCAGGCCACAGGAAAAGAAGGGGGACGAGAGAGCGCACCCACACTTCTGAACCGTACCAGGCCACATGCCCTCAAAATTGGGAGGATGCTTTGGGGTCTCCCCCAAAGCACCTTGTCCCCATGTTGATGAGGACAAGGGCCTCATCCCCACAACCCTGGCCAGGGGGCTTATCAGAATCTGGAAGCCCCCTTTAACAAGGGGACCCCCAGATCCCGCCCCCCCTGTTTGAAATGGTAAGGGGGTACAAAAGTACCCCTACCATTTCACAAAGAAAGTGAAAAAAAATGTTAAAAAACACACACACACCGGAAAAGTCCTTTATTAAAAATAAAAAAATAAAAAAAAGATTCCAGCGGTGATAATCCACTCTTGCTATCCAGTGATGGATGATGTGATCCAGCGATGGGTGATCTCTCCTTCCAGCGCAGCACATCCATCCTGTCTCCACTGGAGACACTGCGGGAATCCTGGCAGCCTGACACTTCTTAGCTGAGGAGGGCGCAAGGGGAAAGCCGGGCTTCCCCAGTGACATGCGGGTGACCCCCCCCCTCTGATGTAACGGAAACCTGCATTACATCAGTTCATCAGTTACAATTCATTATAGCCGCAAGTGCTTTTAAATGACTTTTTTTCCTGCAGAAATTACACTTTGTGCAGGGACAGTTTTAAGCACGGGAAACATGCGCCCCTTTAGAGCATACTATACACACCCCCCAGGTATGAAATTCAAAGAAATATTACACTTTTATCGCTTCACTTTAAGCATTATTAAAATCACTGCTCCCGAAAAAACAGCCGTTTTTAAAACTTTTTTTTGCATTGATACAACCCAGGTCCCCAAACACTTTTTATGACAATAACTTGCATATAAGCCTTTAAAATTAGCACTTTGGATTTCTCCCATAGACTTTTACAGGGTGTTCCGCGGCTTTTCGAATTTGCCGCGAACATCCCAAATTGTTCGCTGTTCGGTGAACATGAGTTCGACTCGAACTCGAAGCTCATCCCTATTAAAGACCTTGCGCTCCTCCACCTTCCATTTGAGGATGCCTCACAGATGCTCCATAGGATTTAGGTCTGGAGACATGCTTGGCCAGTCCATCACCTTTACCCTCAGCTTCTTTAGCAAGGCAGTGGTTGTCTTGGAGGTGTCTTTGGGGTTGTTATCATGATGGAATACTGCCTTTTGGCCCAGTCTCCAAAGGGAGGGGATCATGCTCTGCTTCAGTATGTCACAGTACATGTTGGCATTCATGGCTTTCTCAATGAACTGTAGCTCCCCAGTGCCAGCAGCACTCATGTAACCTCAGACCATGACACTCCCACCACCATACTTGACTGTAGGCAATACACACTTTTCTTTGTACTCCTCACCTGGTTGCCACCACACACGCTTGACACCATCTGAACCAAATAAGTTTACCTTGGTCTCATCAGACCACAGGACATAGTTCCAGTAATCCTTGTGCTTAGTCTGCTTGTCTTAGGCAAACTGTTTGTGGGATCTTTTGTGCATCATCTTTAGAGGCTACCTTCTGGGATGACAGCCATGCAGACCAATTTTATGCAGTGTGCAGTGCATGGTCTGAGCACTGACAGGCTGACCCCCATCCCTTCAACCTGGACATAGTTACAGTAATCCTTGTGCTTAGTCTGCTTGTCTTAGGCAAACTGTTTGTGGGATCTTTTGTGCATCATCTTTAGAGGCTACCTTCTGGGATGACAGCCATGCAGACCAATTTTATGCAGTGTGCAGTGCATGGTCTGAGCACTGACAGGCTGACCCCCATCCCTTCAACCTCTGCAGCAATGCTGGCAGCACTCATACATCTATTTCCCAAAGACAACCTCTTTATAAGATGCTGAGCATGTGCACTCAACTTCTTTGTTCAACCACGGAAAGACCTGTTCTGAGTGGAACCTGTCCTGTTAAACCTCTGTATGGTATTGGCCACTGTGCTACAGGGACTTGGCAATCATCTTCATATAGCCTAGGCCATCTTTATGTAGAGCAACAATTCTTTTTTTTCAGATCCTCAGAGAGCTCTTTGATGTGAAGTGCCATGTTGAACTTCCAGTGTCCCGTATGCGAGAGTGAGAGCGATAAAACCAAATGCAACACACCTGCTCCTCAATCACATCTGAGACCTTGTAACACTAACGAGTCACATGACATGGGGGGGGGGGGGTGCGGGGGGTGGCCAATTGGACCTAATTTGGACATTTTCACTTAGAGGTGTACTCATTTTTGTTGCCAGCAATTTAGATATTAATGGCTGTGTTTTGAGTTATTTTGAGGGGATAGCAAATTTAATTTACACTGATAACCACTTATGGAATGAGCCTCTTTCTGAGATTTGGTGTTTACAAGTTAAAAACATTTTTTTTGCTAGCAAATTACTTAGAACCCTCAAACATTTTACATATATTTGATAATGCCCTAGAAAATAAAATGGCGGTCTTTGCAATAGTTTTTTTCACACTGTATTTGCGCAGCGGTCTTACAAGCGCACTTTTTTGGGGGAAAAAAAAATCACTTTTTTGAATGAAAAAATAAGACAACAGAAAGATAATGTTACACCGAGTAAATTGATACCCAACATGTCATGCTTCAAAGTTGCGCCCGCTCCTGGAATGGCAATAAACTTTTTTACCCCTAAAAATCTCCATAGGCGACGTTTAAAAAATTCTACAGGTTCCATGTTTTGAGTTACAAAGGAGGTCTAAAGAGAATTATTACTCTCACTCTAACAGTCACATCAATACAAAACATGTGTAGTTTGAACACCGTTTTCATATGCGGGCGCTGCTCACGTATGCATTCGCTTCTGCACGCACTTTGAAAATCTTTTTTTTCGTATTTATTTTACCTTTTATTTTTGATTTTTACACTGTTCTTTTAAAAAAAATATATATATTATAATAATGAGTATCCCTTGTAATAATAATAAACTGCCCTTGTGACAGGACCCCTTCAATATGAGATCTGGGGTCAAAAAGACCTCAGATCTCATATTTACACTAAAATGCAATAAAAAAAAAATGTAATGCAATGTCCCTTCAATTGGGCGGAAAAGCCGTTTTGACGTCGCTTCCACCCTGCAATGATATGGAGATGGGTGGGGGGTCATCTTACCCTCACTCATCTCCATGTCAGGCTAGGGAGAGGATCCGATCGCCTCCACCACTACCGACGGCTCCGGTAAGCAGAGGATGGCACTGGAGAGCCCCACCCCTCCCACCGCTGATAAAAGTGATCTTGTGGCGAATCTGCAGCAGAGACCACTTTTATCTTCAAGCAGACCGCCCGCTGAAGAAGAGGATACCGGGGTTATGATATACTAGCTGCTACAAAATCAACGGTATTCCTCTTCAAAATAGCGACGTAAAATAACGGCGGGCGGTCCGCAAGTGGTTAAACAAGCTGTACACTCATTAGTTTACATTGTAGCAAAGTTTAACTTCTTCAGTGTTGTCACATGAAAAGATATAATAAAATATTTACAAAAATGTGATGGGTGTACTCACTTTTGTGAGCTACTGTGTGTAAATATATATATATATATATATATATATATATATATATAGTGCAGTCAGTGTACAGTATATAATACAGATCCTGCCCCTCTATGTGAATAAGTATGGGCTACATTGTATCCCTACCCATTCACCCAAAAAAGTAAAAACCACAAAAGACAGTTTTTGACAATTCCTTCATTTAAAAAAAAAAAAAAGGTGTCCCGCAATGTCCATCCATCTTCAATTACACCACTCAATGAACCCAAAATACAGAAAAAAAAATAGCTCCACCTCGATGGGAGGCCTCCCGCCGACTGCTGTCTTTTCACTGTTCAGATTTTTTAACAGCTGTCACAGCTAAGAGACAGCAGTCGCCAGGAGGCCTCCCATGGCGGAGTTTTTTCAGGGTGAGTTCATTTTTCGGATGGCGTGATTGACGATGGATGTATATCGCAGGACACTTTTTTTCTCTCTTTTTTAATAAAGGAATTGTCAAAAATTGTCTTTTGTGTTTTTTACTTTTTGACACTTTTTTTTGATGAATGGGTAGGGGTACAATGTACCCCCTACCCATTCACATGGGGGGGATCTGGGGGCCCCCTTGTTAAAGGGGCTTCCAGATTCCCGATAAGACCCCCACCCACAGACCCCCACAATCACTGGGCAAGGGTTGTGGAGATGAGGCCACTGTCCCCATCAACATAGGGACAAGGTGCTTTGGGGGGACCTCAAAGCACCCTCCCCATGTTGAGGGCATGTGGCCTGGTATGGTTCAGGAGGTGGGTGGGTCGCTCGCACGACCCCCCCTATTAATAACCTGCTAATGGAGGGCAGGACACAAAACACACAGAGTGCTAGGCTTAGAAGTGCATAACACAAAAAGTGAACAGCTCAGGAGCACCTAAATCTCCCCAGTATAGAGCTCTACCCCCCAAATATCTCCCCAAGTACAAAGTACTGATCCCCAAATGCCTCATGCAGAGTGATACCAACTGTGCTCCAGCTCTTATCCCAGATAGCAGTCTCCAGAGTGGTGCCAGCAGCAAGAAAGAAGAAGATCTTCAGGTCAGTGTGAAACAATACACCAGGCATAATAGTATAGGGCTGCTTTGACACTGACATGCTGCAGTTTACCCACAGTGTGGGTGCTGCAATGCACGTGATTGCAAAACGGTAGTACGGCAATTAGAGGTTTAGATGAAGTGTGAGGATGCAACACTGTGCACTGTGATCTTTGGCTTCTCCCATGTTGTTCAGGTAGATCTCCACCTCTTTAAGGTTGCCTACCTCTGGTCAAGTCAACTCAGTGACCACACTAATTAATGGGCCCCTGTGTCGTTCTGCTAACTTATGGAGTGTCCAGAATGATGAACAAATGGCAACGCAATTCCTGAGTGGTTAATACTGAGATGAAATGTTACAGCTAGTCGGTCGCTTTTCAGTGGCATGGAGAGCAGTAATTCGACTAATGGAAATCCAACAGTCTCAGCTTAACTAAGCTTTCCCACCAAACATGTATGTGAGCAATTTCATAACTCTGGCATGGTCACCACAGCCCCAGGATTTCCTAAATGACTCCACATTCAGTATAACCACAGATGAAAGTTTATTTTAGAATGATATACTCTGGGGAAAACAGGACAAACCAGGACAATAACAAAACAATTGAACAAGATGAAAAAATGTTAGCTCTATTAGTATCGTTAATGAAAGAGAGCGGCACTGATTCTGAACGTGAGAAAATAGAACAGGACACTCCATTGAAACAGAAAGCAAATTTAACAATAAGATCTATGGCCATGCCACAATTCAGAAGCCTGCAGACTCTTGGCAGATAGGTCCGCTTACAAAAAACTAGGACATTATGTACTACTTATTAATGAAAAACTCCACTTTGTTTTGAAGCTGAACTCCACTTTGTTTTGAAGCTGATCTCATATCCAAAAAAGAATTGGACTATTTGAAAGTAGCTGAATTTAACATCCCTACATACTGTATTAGCCCCAAAATTCATAAGGATGCCAAAAATACACCTGGTAGGCCAATTGTTTCAGCCATCAAAGGACCCCTCGAAAGAGTAGGGAAATATATTGCTTCATTTATTAAAGATCTAATATATAACCTAACCTCCTATGTTAATGTAGCACCCACTAGTTAGGTAGGTGCTAGAGTGAGGATTTTTTCTATAGAGCATGAAAATTTAGGCAGCCCTAGCTGGTGGCTAGGCCTGTTTGTTTTCATTCTGGGCTGGGGGTGACTCAGGGTAGGGCTGGGTGACTCACATGTAGCCTCATTGTCACCTCCCTCTTCTTTCTACAAGGTGCTAGAAAGAGAGGAGGAGAAGTGGAGCTGCCTGGGGTATTTTAAGGACCCTCGACCAATTTCCAATTTGGATTGGCAGGGGGCAGGCCTCCTAAAATACCCAGGGTCAGCCCAGCCTGGGAGTAGTTGTCGGTTGGAGGAGCTGGTGTGAGAGAGTGTAGAGGCTGTCAGAGACCCATGGGAAGCTCCCCAGTCTGAGGGGGGGGGTGACCCTGGGCCATGGCTTGGGTGCATCAAGGAGGAGAGAAGAGATCCTGAAGGAGAGGCACATGAGAGAGCAAAGAGAGGACAGTGGGAGAGAACACTGCTAAGAGGCTCCAGGGAGAACAACTGGTCGCAGCCAGGAAGGCTGTTGAGTGGAGCACAGTCGAGAGGACTGGGGAGACACACCGGAGAGAACTGGGAGATTTCAGTTTGAGATGGGTGCAGAACCAGAAGAGAGAACTGTGGGAAAGGCAGTGGTGAGAGGTCTTTGCAACCAGGTTGGCTTGCAGGACCTGAAGAGAGCTATCTGGGATTGGTAGGTGAGTAGAGGACAGTTAGCACCTGAACTATTTCTACATGCCTGCAAAAGGCAGTTCACTGAGGCCTGGCTGAATTAGTGTCAGGCCTAACCATGTGGTGCTAGCTAGTCTGGAGGAGTAACAGTGTGTGGAGTAACAGTCTGCAGCAAGTTCCCATTTCCTATCCAAGTTCAATTCCCTCAGTAAAAAAACAAAAAAAACAAAGCTTATGGTCTGTTCTGTCTCTGAGTGTCTGAGAGATGGATGCCGGGTTGGGCAGGCTGACAGGTGAACCCCTACATTCCTACGGGGGCATGGCTATATGTACATTCTATAGGGGATTGTAAACTGGCAGGTAAGTGTATTTTATTACAAAATAAACATTGCATGCTCTTTCTGTAATAAAGACTGCCTCTACTCGTATTTTTTTTATGTATTTATTTATTTATTTATTTATGTATTTATTTTTGAACCTTAGTTTTACTTTAATGTAATAAATAGTCAGTTTGATTTGTTTAAAATATGCAGCTTTCATTACCAAAAAAACCTGCTCATTCTGCCATCCTGCAATTTCTTGATATAGGTGTAGTACCCCCCTAGCTGTTTTGTTAGAATGCTTGTATTTTTGTTCTGTTAGTGTAGGTAAATTCAGGTTTGGCTGGTGTTTTTCTGGGTCAGGGTTTGAATGACTCAGGGAGGGCTGGGTGACTCACAACCCGCATCTCTGAGATCCCCCCCCCCCCTGTGTCAGATAAACCAAACAGTGCCAGCTGGCCCTGGGAGTTTTAGTTCTACAAGCAAGATTTGTGCTAGAGGTAGAGGATGAGTGTATATACAGACTGTATATAGTTGTGTCCCTGAAGAGTTCCACTGCTTTGATCAAGTGAGCATCCCATAATATTCCTATCCAAGTTTTTTCCCCTTAGGAAAATATAAAAACAAAGCATTGGATTGTTCTTCTGACTCTAGTATGCTGTGAAGATGCGGTGTCACTGGCTGTACAGGGTGGGGGATCCTTTCACACTTTCGGCTCCTTATTGGTCACAGCAGAATACAATCAGCGGGTGCCGGCCAATGGATTTCCACCAGCAGCCCCTGGGTGGAGCTCTGCCTATGTAAACAAAGCAGAGCTCCGTCCTGACAGTGGAGGAAGTGATGGATTTTCTTTCCCTGCAAATCAGGGAAAGAAATTCATCACATTCCTTAGTAAAGACACCACACAAAGTACACAAAAACACTGGGTAGGCACACATTTATCGCTGAGATCGCCTAAGATGTTTTAACCTCCTCCCAGCTAGTGTCATTAATACAGAGACAGTGCATATTTTTAGCACTGATCACTGTATTATTGTCACTGGCTCTACAAAGTGTCAAACGTGCCAGTGTTAAAATGTCCTCCACATTATCGCAGTCTATAAGTCGCTGATCACCGGCATTACAAGTATAAAGAAAAAATATATCCCATAGTTGGTAGATGCTGTAGACGCTTTTGTGCAAACCAATCAATATACCCTTATAGGGATTTTATTTTACCCAAAAATATGTAGCAGAATACATATTGTTCTAAATTAATAAGAAATTTGATATTTATTTTTTTGGGATGTGTTTTATAGCAGTAAGTAAAAAATATTGTGCTTTTTTTCAAAATTTACGCTCTTTTTTTGTTTATAGTGCAAAAAATAAAAAACACGGACGTGATCAAATACCGCCAAAAGAAAGCTCTATTTTGTGGAAAGAGATTACAGAAATTGTATTAGGGTACATTGTCGCACGACCACACAATTGTCAGTTAAAATAACGCAGTTTTGACACATACAAGGACAAAAAAGAAAATGGGGAGGCTTGAGCGGACTATACTTTACACAAAGGTTTCAAATTAAAAAGTTAGTCCAGTCCCTAGAGTTTTATACAATTTATTACAAAATTATCCAAAAGCTGAAAACTTACTCATGTGCCCTATTCCTTATTTCAGGATAATGAGTCATGCTTATCATTCCTTATTTCCCCTTGGGCTAACTTTACATCTGCTTGTTATTACACTATATAAAGCGTTAATTTCCACTTAATCCAAGTTACTTTTTCTAACTTGCATTTGGCTGTTTTAGGGGCTTCGGAAGGGTAAATCAGTTTAAGTTAAAGAAACCCCCGTCATCAACTTAAAACACTACAAGTAAATGCAGAGAAAAAAAATCAAGTGTTTTAAATACTTACTATGCTTACTTGCAGCAATTTTACTTTCTATAAATTATTTTATTCACTCTCTCATTAATTTGACTTCTTCAGGGAGAGTTAATTCGGTAGCACAGCCTCCACCCTCCTTGTATGTCCTAGCCCTCTAATCTTCTGGGAGTTTTCTAATTACTGTCTGTTCTAGCCAAGCTATACCTCCATGCATACATTTTTATGGGAAGAATAAAGGGGAATGCTACAGAGCAGGGGTATTGAATTAAAATTCACAGTTTGGAAATGCTCAAAAAACGTTATCATATTAGAAGATGCCTACAAAGTTTTACACAGATGGTACTATACGCCAGTTAGACTGGCCCATTTTATCCCAACTTATTCCCCACTTTTCTTCAGAGGATGTTCACAGAATTTGGTGGTCATGTCCAAAGGTTTGCAGGTTATGGGTCAGAGTTTACAATCTTCTTCGCAATATATTTCATGTTAATCTCAAGAGGGATCCCTACGAAACTCTTCTTGGTAAACCAAATGCTGAATTGCTTTGTCCAAAGCGCCAACTGGCTCTACATCTTTTTACTGCAACTAAGCTAAACATTGCGAGGGCATGGAAGACTCCTCTACTCAATTTTGAGGTGGTTAAGTATCACATGAATTACATCATGGTGACAGCTATCCTCTCGGACACCCATGGTAAGTTCCTTCGGGTCTGGTAACTGTGGGTCACATATATCCAACCTTCTAAGTTTTAATAATATCCTTCTCTCAATTTAGAACTTTTCTGGAGCAGGCTCCGTGGACGTTTTCCTTTTTCTCAGTTTTTCCTTTTTCTTTTCTTCTTCACCCTATTGTTCTGTTTCATGCAGTCACTTTAAAAGCCTGCAAGGCTGCCATTTAACAAATGGTTATGGAGATAATTTTTCTTTTTTTTTTGTTGTATTTTATTTACATAGTTACATAGTAGGTGAGGTTGAAAAAAGACATAAGTCCATCAAGTCTAACCTATGTGTATGTGATTATATGTCAGTATTACATTGTATACCCCTGTATGTTGCGGTCGTTCAGGTGCTTATCTAATAGTTTTTTTTAAACTATTGATGGCCCCCCACTGAGACCACCGCCTGTGGAAGGGAATTCCATATCTGCTCTTACAGTAAAGAACCCTCTACATAGTTTAAGGTTAAACCTCTTTTCTTTTTTAATGAGTGGCCACATGTCTTGTTAACTAGTTGGCGCCCGCCCACCATCAAATGATGGCGGTGCAGCTCTTGTTCTGGGACACCATCATTTGACGGCGTCCCAGAACAGCCGCTCTCGCGTGCCCACTGGTACACGCGAGAGCGGTGATCGTGGCAGCGCCATGTTGCTTGGACACTGCGTGACCCCAGTCCCTGTAAATAGCCACATCTGTGGTTCTTTAAGCATGTGATCGGCTGTGTCCAATCACAGCCGGTCACATGTAGACACTGAGATGCTGTTAATCGGCTCACCTCACACTGACAGAGTGTGTGGTGAGGAGAGCCGATCAGCAGGATCTCCACGCAGGTGGATATCTACTCATGTAATCAGGGCACTGATCATTAGTGCCCTGATTACAATATAGTGCCAACAGTGTCACCAATTAGTGCCCACCATTTCTCACCAGTGGCAGCAATCAGTGCCCACTAGTGGCAGCAAAAAGTGCCCACCACTGCCATAAGTGCCACCAATCAGTGCCCATTAGCGACGCCAGTCGGTGCTGGCTATCAGTGCTGCCCATCAATGCCCGTCACTACTGTCGATCAATGCCCATCAGTGTCACTCATCAGTGCCCATCAGTACCGCCTATCACTGCCCACCAGTGCCACCTAACAGTGCCTATCAGTGCCGCCTATCAGTGCTAATCAGTGCCACATAACAGTGCCCATCAGTGCCACCTATCAATTCTCATCAGTGCCACATATCGGTGCCACCTATCAGTGCCACATATCGGTGCCACATATTAGTGCCCATAAGTTCTGCCTCATCAATGCCCACCAGTTCAGCCTATCAGTGCCCATCAGTGCCGCCTCAACAGTGCACATCAGTGAAGGAGAAAAATTACTCAGTTACAAAATTTACTGACAAAAACTAAGTAAAAATAAATTTTTTTTTAACATTTTTGGTGAAAAATAAAAAACCCAGCAGTGATTAAATAACACCAAAAGAAAGCTCTATTTGTGTGAAGAAAATGATAAAACATTTGTTTGGGTACAGTGTAGCATGACCACGCAATTGTCATTTAAAGTGCGACAACGTTGAAAGCTGAAAAATGGCTTGGGCAGGAAGGGGATGTAAGTGCCTTGTAGGCAAGTGGTTAAACTCCCTTCTGCAAAAAAGTTTTATCTCTATTGTGGAGTGACTCAGACATTTTACAGATAGGCAACTCCTATCCTCATATTGATTAGTGGTTCCAAATTAAAAATAACTACTCCAGTAGGGAACAGACACAAAAGATGCGCTAAGCATCTTTCAAAATAACCGTTCTGCTTTATTATGATGCAATTGAAGGTTTTTATACACATGATTATGTAGGTATCACATTAATATTACAATTGTAGTTTTATGGTAACAAGGGGCGTTACATAGGCAGGCTAATTCTAATCAGGACTCAAAAGAATGCAAACATGTACCGAACACATTATTAGTGCCGTGTGCACAGTGAGGGCATTGTGCAATACATATAAAATAGAATACAATTATATACAGAACCTACAAATTTCCATTACAGTCTCCTCTCTTTTGATCAATATTTTGATCACTAACCATACCTGCTATCACCTTTAACCTGGAACCTCCACACGCTTAGGTGGAGGTAGTCCTGGCCAAAGAGGCAAAAACTCCATTGTGGAGAAAATAATAGCTAAGCAGCTTTTCATTACAAAATTACTTTTCATTGTGAAAAACAAATGATTGATAAGACATATTTACAGAGTACTGGCTGTACACTCCTGTGGCCAGAATGGCCTTCTAGCTTAATTGTTGGTATGCTGACTTATCAGCATATGTAAACACAGACAATTCTACATACAATGGAGGTACAAAAGACAAATATGACTTCAACATGGCTAAACTACTTTTCAAATATATATATCCCTTACAATTAAAACAATTGAATCAAAAAGTACCCTAGACTGTGATCGCAAGAGGGAAACAAATCAAACACAGAAATTTCTTTAGTAATTTTTGCAGTGTCTGGTGTGGATCCAGGTGACTTTTCCTTCAAGTTTTGCACAACTGTACATGAAATAGATGTTGTATTAAGTCTCCAAATATTTCCTTATATATTAATGTCTCTTAACAGTCCACAAGTCACCTGGCTTTAGTTTTAGATCCTTCCAAACTTTTAGGATCTGGAATTGGGGAGAAAACACATAAATGAGTTTGTCAAAAACCTTAAAAGATCAGCACCATTCTCTGTGAGATCCGAATGGAGGATTTCAGCTGCTGAGACAAAATATAAGCAAGTGAGTAACACACTCCCAAACCAAATCCCATAGGGAGAGAGTCCAACATCCACATAGGGGCTTGATAAAATATAAGAAAACATTCAGACAAAAGTTTTCTAGTTTCTTACTCTACTTTGTCCGCTACATTGTAGACAGTAGAGGGTGTAAAAATAAAACCTCAAAACTAGTAAGGACCAGTGGCGGCTGGTGAAGTTTTAGGAAGGGGGGGCGCAAGACCCCGCCCCTCCACATTTGACCCCCAACTTCTCATAAGCCACACCCATTATTGAATCCACATCATATACCAGGCTGCACATTATACATAGGGCTCTGCACATGACTAGTGTAGATAAGATGCACCTCTTTGTTTTACCCACTGCGGCCCACCGTTACACCCCCCAACCTGTCTCCCGTTTCTTATCTATAGAAATGAGACCACACCTTTTATGGGGTATAACTGGCCACAGCAGCCTTTTATTTATAAATATATAAATATATATAAAATATATATATCAAAATATCAACATATAACAATTAACCATTTTAACCATTTTAACCTCGATAAACCTCCATATAACTCTGAAACCTCCTCAGTTTTCTGAACCCGGTGGCTTGTATGGCACTTTCCCAACACCATCTCACTTTGTTACACTGCGGGCAAGCTAACCGTACTAGGCCTCCGGCCGTGATAGCATCAGCCCGGAGACAACTCAGTGTCCACTATCCCATAATCAGCTAACCCGTGTTAGCTGTAACCCAGGGAGCCCATGTCCCTAATGGGCCCCCCACACTTCCATTTCCTGGGTCAGTTACCACCATACAAGCCACCACCACCGCCACCAGCTACCAAGGGAGACCCCCTCACCCTTGAGAGCCCCGCCACACTCTCAGAGTCCGCTGTATCCCCTCCTGCAAGCCCAGGGCCCAAAGATCCATCCCAACATCCGAGAGATGTACACCATCTCGCAACAGATACAGCCCAACATCCCTTTCCAATTCCCGATGACGAACCACCAAACCCCCATTCCTGAGAACAAACTGGCCCACTCTCTTGTTCACCTTAATTCTAGTCTTATTCAGGCTCACTACGGACCGGGCCAACCGCCAACACGTCCTGGCCACAATGTCGGACCATACGATTAGCATTCCTGGGAAAAGGGTGCTCAAACGCAAAAAATCCAACTTGACATCACGAATGAGCTCCCTGGCCGGCCGGCCCCCCAGATCGTTGCCCCCCACGTGGAGCACCAGCACGTCAGGCTGCCTATCCAGGCGCGCCACGTGCAGCACCTCCGGTAACACCCTACCCCACAGCATGCCCGGCCTCCCAATCCACTGCACACAAGCCTCCTCCCGAGGAACCCCCAACTGCCTGCCATTCTGCCGCATGTCTGCCCGCCTGGCCCCCCGGAACACATAAGAGTGTCCCAATATCCACACGAGGCCTATCTGGAATCCATCTGAAACAACATAGAAAACCATAGATAACAGCAGGCTTGAAGAAAAACACACAGACACAAACACAACACACACCCCACAGAAAACCTCCCCCACACATCCGGCCACGGGCCCTATTCCACCGCCAGCTCCGGCCGAACGTAAGACCGAAAACGAAGTAAATCCCATCGCCCTATCCTCCGGACCGCTGCCTCGTCCAACCCGCAACGAGCGGCTTCCGTAGCCGCCCCAATGCGGAAGGAGTGCGAGGCAAACTGCGAGCTTTCCAAGCCGGCCGCCGTCAAGCATTTGCGAAAAACCGCCACAAATTGGAATCTTGACAGCAAAGACCCATCAGCGTGAACCAGCAGCGTCCCGTCCCCACCGGGCCGCACACCCAAAAACTCCCCTACCGCCTGTACTGGGCACAGCGGCGACCCCTCCAGCCGATACAAGCACACGCGCACCCCTCTACCTCCCTGATCCGTTTTGGACCGCCGTAACAAAATCTCCACCCTATCGCCCAACAGGCGCACATCCTGCGCCAATATCCCTCCAGGAAGCGTCCTTGAAGGACTCACCAGTTCGCTAACCCTGAACGCGCCAAAAAAAGCCAGCGCAAAAGCCGCCCGAAACAAAGACGCCTCAAACACAGAGGAGCAGATCGACCCCAACCTACCCACCAACTCCAGCAAGTTGCCGAATGTCACCGGCCTCCTGGTATCCCTCCGTTTTCGCGCACGACGATAGCCCTTCATCGCCTGCCGAATGCAAAAGCCTTTTGTAAAGTCCGCATACCCTTGCAACTTAAACCAGAAGGCCAGCCCCACCAGCTTCCGGTCCATGGCGGAGACCGACACATCGCGTTCCAGACCTCGGGCCACAAAATAGAGAACCAACATCTGCATCTCATCGGCAGCCGGACCCCCGCCGACCTGGCCAACAAACTCCCGCCACTCACACCTTACCTTACCGTAGGCCAACCAAGTGGCGGTGCTTACCGACCGCTCGATCCACCCAGCGAGGACTCCCAGACCATCGACCACATCCAGCTGGGGCAGGGGACACCCTCCCTTTTGGCCGCTGGCGCCAACTCCCGAAACCTGACCCACTGGAAACGAGACAAGGCGTCAGCCAACGTATTCTCAACCCCTGGCAAATGCACTGCATATAAGAAAATGTTCAGCTCCAAGCAGCGCAGCACCAAGTGCCGCAGCAACCGGACGACATGAAGGGAAGACGCCGAGATGCGGTTAATGACCTGAACCACGCCCAAGTTGTCTAAATTCAACCTAACCTTCATATCTCGGAACGCTGCCCCCCAAACCTCCACCGCCAAAACCACCAGAAACAATTCCAGCAGCACCAGATTCTTGCACAGCCCCGCCTCCGCCCACTCCACCGGCCAGGGAGCCGCGCTCCACTGGCAGCCAAAGTACGCGCCGTACCCCGTAGATCCCGCTGCATCAGTGAACAACTCCAAATCCCAATTGCTCACCGGCCCACCCAGCCAGAGGGATCGGCCATTGTACTGAGCCAAAAAGGTGTGCCACACCCTCAGGTCTTCCTTGTGTTCACGTGTCAGCCTGATGAAATGAGTAGGCGACGGAACCCCCGCCGTTGCCGCCGACAAACGTCGACAAAAAACTCTACCCATAGGAATGATCCGGCACGCAAAGTTCAGCTTCCCCAGCAACGACTGAAGCTTCCGCAGCTGCACCTTGCGCAACCCGGCCACCGCCTGAAGTTCGGCCCTCAAGTCCTCCAGCTTCCCCTCCAGTAGCCGGCATTCCATGGCCTCAGAATCGATCACGATCCCCAAAAAACTAAGGCGCACCGTCGGGCCTTCCATCTTGTCCGCAGCCAACGGGATACCGAACCACTGGGCCGTCTGTTGTAACGTAGCCAGCAACACCGCGCAAGTGTTCGTTCCGGCAGAGCCAACGCACAGGAAATCGTCCAGGTAATGAATTATCGAATTCAAACCCAAAACGTCCCGGACCACCCACTCGACGAACGAACTGAAGGTCTCAAACAAGGCGCACGAGATCGAGCACCCCATCGGAAGGCAACGATCCACATAAAATTCGCCTTGCCAACAGCAGCCCAACAAGTGAAAGCTGTCAGGATGTCCCGGCAGCAAGCGGAATGCCGACTCCACGTCCGCCTTCGCCAGCAGGGCCCCCCGCCCACACCGGCGCACCCACGACACCGCGGCGTCAAAAGACGTATAAGACACCGCACAAGCCGCCGGGTCAATCGCGTCGTTTACGGAGCCCCCTTTCGGAAACGAGAGATGGTGGATCAGCCGAAACTTATTCGGCTCCTTCTTGGGCACCACCCCAAGAGGAGACACCACCAAATCCGCCAGCGGCGGCTCCCGAAAGGGGCCCGCCATACGACCCAGTGCCACCTCCTTCCCCAATTTCGCCCCAACCACCCCCGGGTGCAATAACGCGGAACGTAAGTTCCGCCCCACCGCCGGAATCGCCTCCAAAGCACTAGGGATCCGAAAACCCTCCGCAAACCCCTCCCTCAAAAGCCGGGCAGCCGCCCGGTCCGGGTATCTACTTAGGAAAGGCGCCATCCTTTCCCCCCTCACCGGCGTCGTCCCTTTTGTTAGCCAAATCTCCCGTTCGCCCCTTCCCCTTTTTAAAACACTGGGAACCCGGGTGGGAGCCGCCGCAGCCGGAGCACTCGTGTTTGAAGCGGCAAGAACTTCCAAACTTGCAAGTGCTGTCGTTAAACTGCCAGCAGAGTCCCCGTTTGCTGGAGGCCGGCTGTCCCGAGGTAGAGGAACCTCCGGCCCCCCCCGGAAAAAACTGGGAAGGGGCCCTCGCCGAGGACATCAACCTCATCCAGAGGCTTATGTCCTTATGGTCCCACCGCAACGAAGGCCGCACGGCCCTCCTCTGACGGAACTGCTCGTCGTAGCGAAGCCACGCAGTGCCTCCGTACACCCGGTACGCCTCCCCCACGGCGTCCATATAGCAGAACAACGCCGAACAGTGTTCGGGGTTCTTCTCCCCAATGACGCTGGCCATAATGGCGAAAGCCTGCAGCCAATTCGCGAACGTGCGCGGAATCAACCGATATCGCCGCTTCTCTTCATCCTCCTTTTTACTATCGTCAGGTTTCACCCTGTCCAAATTAAACTTCTCAAGGGGGAGCAGCGAGAAAATCTCCACGTACTCCCCCTTCACTATCTTTTCCCGCACTTCCGGCTTCAAGTGCGAGCCCAACGGACCCTCAAAGCAGACATATACTTCGCATTTCGCCGTGTCTGCTATGCGCACTATTTCCGCTCTACCACCGCCGTCCGGGGACGCCACCTTCTCCCCAGCCCCCGTCGCCACCGCCGAAGCGACCTCAGCAGCCGCCGGGGGCACCGCCACTGCAGGAAGGTCAGCCGCGGCCGGCGCCGCAGCCCGCACTTCCCCGACTTTCTCACCCCCCGCAGCAGACGGCCCCCACACAGCCGCCGGCGCATCCCTCCCACCGGTGTCCTGCGCAAAGCGCTGCACCAAATCCCGCAGTCCCCCCAACAGGGCCTGCAGCTGCGACTCGGACCCCACCGCGGCCGACCCGACAACGCCCGGTCCCACCAGCACCCCGGCGGACCCCCCAGACACCGACCCACACACCCCGGTCCCTGAACCACCCCCAACAACCCCAGACAGTACAGGAACCGTAGAAGGGAATAACAGAGACATGGATTTACCGGGCCGACCAGGGAAGGATCGCCTCCACCACCGACGGACGCTCCTGCTGACCCTCATGGTCGGATTCACTCAGCTCCCCCTCGGACAGGACCACGGGCGTGCGCAGGGGCTCCGCGCTCTCCACCTGAGCCAAGCGTGTAGCAGGTCCACCAGGCCCCCTCCGACCGCGACGTCCGGTCTGTCTGGCTCCTCCAGGGATGACGCCCGCTCCCGCCACTGTGCTCCTCAGCCGCCGCCGGCCGCCATCTTGACCACGCCGCCTCACATCTGAACCCGCCGGCCGGGGATGGGGAAGGCCCGGCGATCGTGTTACATACTGCCCCGCGCCGAGGCCTCCCCCTCCCCCCGCGTGGAGGGGAGAGGGAGCCCGGATCCTCCGGAGATCTCCGCCGAGCGGACGGGGGGAGGGGCTAGCCCGCTCCGAAGCCCCGCCCACCGAGCGCCGCTGTAGACGAGGATTCCGTCCAGGCCCTGTACCAGCGGAAGCAGGTGTGCGCTTCGCTGGCGGGCCTGACGGGTCCCTGCCGGGGGGGCTCCTATCTGTGCGGGCAGCTCGAAGGGGATACATCTGGCGAAAAACGCTCCGGAGGCCGAGACCTCCGGGCGCGTGGCGTGGCCGATCCCCCAGCCTCAGCCTGGTCCCTGAGAAGCGGCGCCACCTGCTGCTCCAGCCACTCCGGTCCGTGGCAGGCGGCAGCCGCACATAGCTGGGCAAAGATGGCCTCAAACGCAGCCATCACTCAAAAGCTAACTAATCTAAAACTCGCAGCCAAACTCTCCTCAAACTCTCCTCTCCTTGTGCTCCTAAAGTTGTTACCCCTCCTCTTCCTGTTTGCCTCCTTTAAATGCTACCCACCCCTTCTTCTAACCACCCCCCTTCCTCACCATTTACTTTCTTTAACCCTTTCCTGTGCCCTTCTCACCCTGTCATGCTGTCCCTACACTACCACTCGTTTCTCTCCTTCCCGTTCCCGGGACTTTCTTTATTGTCAGGGCTGGGTTAGCCCTTCCTTCTCTGGGCTGACTGCTCAGCTGTCGGCTAATTGCCAGCTCTCTTCTCTCTCCACAGTTACCAGCTGTTCCTGATCATGCTCGTCTGACCTGCCTACTTAAAGCTGCTGGACAAATTTCCCTGCCCCAGCTGCTGGACCGTCGAAAGAAGTTCACTCCCAGCCATCCACATGCCCAGTGGTTGAACGCTAGCTTGGCTAAATTGCTAGCACTTCAACTGCTGCCTTTTCAGTTGGTAGACTCTGCCCTTTTTCGTGAGTTTGTACAATGTGTGGTTCCTCAGTGGCAGGTCCCCAAACGCCACTTTTTCTCACGGAAGGCGATTCCGGCTCTCTATCGGCATGTGGAAGGCAATGTCCTTGCCTCGCTGGACAGGGCATTCAGCGGTAAGGTGCATATTACTGCTGACTCATGGTCCATCAGGCATGGACAGGGACGTTACCCGTCGTTCCCGGCCCATTGGGTCACTCTTCTGGCAGCTGGAAAGGATGCAGGACAAGGTGCAGTAGTGTTGGAGGTTGTTCCGCCACCACGCCTCCAAAATGCTACTACTGGTTGTGACACACCTCTCTCCTCCACCCCTCCTCTTCTTCTTCCTCCATGGCCTCTTCCAGTGCTCTGTCCTCAGAACCAGCGGTGCTCCGTAGGTGTTCAAGGGGCTACGCAAGTACGCAGGCAAAACGATGCCATGCCATGTTTTCTCTGGTTTGTTTGGGGGACAGGAGCCACACTGGGGCAGATATTTTGTCAGCTCTGCAGGGGCAGGCTGAGGGGTGGTTGACGCCACGCCAGCTTAAGCCAGGATTGGTGGTTTGCGACAATGGCACCAACCTCCTCTCTGCCCTCCAACAGGGACAACTGACCCATGTGCCCTGTGTGGCTCACGTCCTTAACCTGGTGGTGTAGCGGTCCTTGGGCAGGTACCCGGGCTTACAGGATGTCCTGAGGCAGGCCAGGAAAGTCTGTGTGCATTTCCACCGATCATTTAATACCTGTGCTCGGCTGGCTGAGCTCCAAAAGGAGTTGAACCTGCCCAAGAACCGCCTTATATGTGACATGCCCACCAGGTGGAACTCAACGTTGGCCAAGCTGCAGCAGCTGCACATGCAGCAGAGGGCCATCAATGAGTACCTGTGCGACTACCGCACCAGGACAGGGTCAGGGGAGCTCGGATTTTTTCTCACCACGCCAGTGGGGCATGATCAGGGATGCATGCACTGTCCTGTCACCAATTGAGGAGGCCACAAGGATGGTGAGCAGTGACAGTGCATGCATCAGTGACACTGTACCTCTTGTCCACCTGTTGGAGCATACGCTGCGTGGAATAATGGACAGGGCACTTGAGGCAGAACAGAGGCAGGAAGAGGAGGACTTCTTTGCCTCTCAAGGCCCCCTTTATCCAGACAGTGTTCTTGCTGTCCCACCCATCACATAGGAAGAGGACGAGGAGGAGGAGGAGGAGGAGGATGATTGTGTCAGCATGGAGGTGGAGGCTGGCACTCAGCAGCAGCAGTCTTGTAGGGATGATTTACAATCCCAAGAAACCCATGGACTTGTACGTGGCTGGGAGGAGGTAGCTCCGGATCATGTTGTCATGAGGACTCCGGACCGAATGCCTCAGCTAACCTACGCTGCATGGCCTCCCTGATCCTGCAAAGCCTGCGGAAGGATCCTTGTATTCTTCGGATCAAGGAGAGGGACCATTATTTGCTGGCCACTCTCCGTGATCCACGGTACAAGAGTAAGGTTGCCGACCTTATCTTGCCATTGCAGAGGGAGCAGAGGATGAGACATCTCCGGGAGGCCTTGCAGAAAGGTCTGTGCAACGCATTCCCAGAGACTGGGAGGTTACAAACTCCTAGTCCTGGACAACATGTTGCTGCGGCATCGGTCAGAAGGAGCAGTGGAGAAGGTGGCCGTCTGACCGATGCGTTCAGACAATTTTTTAGTCCGCAGCCCCAAGGTATGATCGGTTCCAGCACCCATCGCCAGCGTCTGATTTACATGGTGCAGGAATACCTAGGGGCAAGGTCAGACTTGGACACCTTTCCCACTGAAAATCCTCTGGCTTACTGGGTCTTGAGGATGGATCACTGGCCAGAGCTTGCACAGTATGCAATTGAGCTACTGGCCTGTCCTGCATCCAGCGTTCTTTCGGAACGCATCTTCAGTGCTGCTGGTGGCTTTGTTACCGATCACAGGGTGCGCCTGTCCACCGAATCAGTTGATCGACTGACCTTCATCAAGATGAATCAGTCTTGGATCACCCACAGCTACCAAGCACCTGAAGCTGATGTAACCGAATAATTTTTTTTTGAAATATCACATCCCTTCAAGACATGCTGAGTGACTGTCCTGTTATGTTGATTGTCTATCCTCTTCCTCCTCCGCTGATATGTTGGAAGAACATTTTTGGTTCTGGGTGATGCCACCAGCCCAATTTTTCAGCCCCTGTTTAACAGGGGCGTTTAATTACAATTTTTGATGCAATGCTTTGCAGCAGGGCTCATTCCTGCACCACAACTAGAGTATATGGGAGAGCTTGCAGTGTCGTGGCACCAGCACCAGTGCCTAAGGCCCAATTTTTCAGCCCCTGTTTAACAGGGGCATTTAATTACTATTTTTGATGCAATGCTTCGCAGCAGGGCTCATTCCTGCACCACAACTAGAGTATATGGGAGAGGTTGCAGTGTCGTGGCACCAGCACCAGTGCCTAAGGCCCAATTTTTCAGCCCCTGTTTAACAGGGGCATGTAATTACAATTCTTGATATAATATTTTACAGCAGGGCCCGTTCCTGTGCCCACCGAGAGTAACTGTGAGGACTTATAGTGTTGTGGCACCAGCACCAGCACCACAACCACCAAAGGTCTAATTTTTCTACCACTGTTCAACAATGGCATATAATTACAATTCTTGATATAATCGTTCACAGCAGGGCGCTCCAGTGCCCACCAAGAGTCACTTTGAGGGCTTACAATGTTGTGGCAACACCAACACCTTGTTCCGCCATTTCTGCAGAGCATATAGGGCAGGACCCTACTTTCAAACATCCAACTTACAAACATCTGCTACTTGCAAACGGAAGGAGACAACAGGAAGTGAGATGAAAAAAGACGGACGGCAAAACAAATTACCGTATATACTCGAGTATAGGCCGACCCGAATATAAGCCGAGGCCCCCAATTTACCCCCAAAAAAACTGGCAAACTTATTGACTCGTGTATAAGCCGAGGGTGAGACATGCCTGTCCATCCCTGTGTGTGTGTCCGTCCATCCCTGTGTGTCCGTCCATCCCTGTGTGTCCGTCCATCCCTGTGTGTCCGTCCATCCCTGTGTGTCCGTCCATCCATCCCTGTGTGTGTGTGTGTCCATCCATCCATCCATCCCTGTGTGTGTGTGTCTCCATCCATCCATCCATCCATCCCTGTGTGTGTGTGTCTCCATCCATCCATCCATCCATCCCTGTGTGTGTGTGTCTCCATCCATCCATCCATCCCTGTGTGTGTCTCCATCCATGTGTGTGTGTGTGTGTGTGTGTGTGTGTGTGTGTGTGTGTGTGTGTGTGTGTGTGTGTGTGTGTGTGTGTCCAGCCTACCTTTGTCCCGAGCCTCCGTCCCGTGCCTTGCCTCCTTGCCTCCGTCCCGTGCCGTGCCTTGCCTCCTTGCATCCGTCCCGTGTCGTGCCTTGCCTTGCCCCCGTCCCGTCCCGTCCCGTGCCGTGCCGTGCCTTGCCTTGCCTCCGTCCCGTGCCCTCTTCGTCGGCGGCCATTGTAAAATTCAAAAGCTGCGCCGCCGCCTTCGCCTGTGATAGGCGGAACACTGAATTTCCCAGCAGCCTGTGTTCCGCCTATCACAGACGTCGTATCATCCTCGTCCGTAGTACGAGGATGATACGATGTCCGTGATAGGCGGAACACAGGCTGCTGGGAAATTCAGTGTTCCGCCTATCACAGGCGAAGGCGGAGCCGGAGGCGCGGCTTTTGAATAGAATGGCCGCTGTCTGTCTGCTCGACACGCTGATCGAGCGGGCAGACAGCGATGACTCGAGTATAAGCCGAGGGGGGCACTTTCAGCCTCAAAAAAGAGGCTGAAAATCTCGGCTTATACTCGAGTATATACGGTATACAAGGGTGATAACCCTTCCTTATGTTTTCCAAAAA
Organism: Lithobates pipiens; assembly: GCF_037356315.1. Lineage (NCBI taxonomy): Eukaryota > Metazoa > Chordata > Amphibia > Anura > Ranidae > Lithobates > Lithobates pipiens. The sequence continues at coordinate 161,320,229 of NW_027507789.1, forward strand.
GCTTAAAAATAGATTTTTTGACTGGAGCTACACTTTAAAAATGTACCAGTTCAAAATTACAAACAGATTATACTTAACACAACAAACCTACACAGTCCCTGTCTTGTTTGCACCGTCTGTATACTGCTGTTCTGGGTATATAGGGCCTGGGGGCCCCACGTCTTTCCTTTTTTTAATATGGGTATATGGTTCCCCTTAATATCCGTACAAGACCCAAAGGGGCTGGTAATGTACAGGGGGGGCTACCCATGCCATTTTTCTCAATGATTTTCCTCCATATTGCCGGAACCAGATATTACGTTTTAAATGACTTGTTTCCAGTTAAATGTCATTTTGTGCAGGGACTGTTCTAAACACAGGAAACACATGGCACTTCACATGCATACTATAGACACCCCCCAGGCACGATATTTAAAGGAATATTCCACTTTTTTTTCACTTTAATCGTCATTAAAATCAGTGCTCCTGCAAAAACTGACATTTTTAAAAACATTTTAGGCATTGACCCCTGTCCCCTGGGGCAGGAGCCAGGTCCCCAAACCCCTTTTAGGACAGTATCTTGCATATTAGCCATTAAAATTAGCACTTTTTATTTTGAACGTTCGAGTCCCATAGACTTCAATGGGGTTCTAAATTGCGCACAAATTTTCGGTCCATTCGAAAGTTCTGGTACGAACCAAACCGGGGGGTGTTCGGCTCATCCCTACATGCAACACTGTACCCAAACAAAATTTTTATAATTTTTTTCATACAAATAGAGCTTTCTTTTGGTGGCATTTAATCACCACTGGGTTTTTTATTTTTTGCGACATAAGTGAAAAAAGAACAAAAATATTACAGTGCAGACATGTAAAACTAACATTTACCTCCAGCAAGGCCTTTTAAAAACACCTAGACATTTTCAAAAAACATTGTCAAACAATATGGGGATTTGGTCACACCATATTGCACTGCTACAGCTGACAGTCTCTCTCCTTGTCTTGTCCCTGCACCGTTCTGATCTACTCACTGCCTCTCCTTGCTCTCTCCTGCTGCCTCTCCAACATGAATCTCTCCAACTGCCTCCTGTGGTGGGATCCTTCCAGGCCAGCTATCCTGAGCTCCAGCCTGAGGTAAAATCCATCCCCAGCAGGGGTCCCTCAAGGGCCACCAACAGCACTGCCTTTCCATCGTCCACCCAACTCCCTTGCTGGCATGGCTCATGTCAATTAATGGTCTTCTCGTTCCCCTGCCAGGCTCGCTTCTGGGGATTGGCTGAGGGTCCATACATTTTCAAGGCAACTCCTTCTAACCTACACCCACTATATTCTAGAACAGAGGTATTGAATTAAAGTTCATGGAGGTCCATTCACTAAAATTTTCTTCCAGCAGAGGTCCGAATCACATGTTTAATTCCTTATGGCACCTTAAAGCATCGCCGAACTAGCTTGGTGCAGGGCAATTTAAAAAAAATAGTCAGGGACTTCTTTTTCTGCGTTTCTGCATGTAAAACAGCCTACACGCAGAACACAGGTAGCAGTGATATAAACCTAGCTTTAGATCATTCACATCAGAACAGTGTTCTCAGCCCCCCCTGCACATCACAACCCCCTCTACATCACAGCCCCTTCACATCACCCCCTTTACAGCAGTGTCTTCAACACCCCTCATATCACTCCCCCCCCCCCATTAATACCACCTCCTCATCACATTCCTATTCTCTGCCCCCTTCATATCAGCCCCATCCTCCTTCACATTACTGTACTCAGCCCCCCTTCATATCACCCCCCGTACATCACTGTTGTCACACCTCCCCACATTTCTATTCTCTGCCCCCTTTATATCAGCTCCCTCTCCATCACATTCCTGTCCTCAGCCCTTTTTACATTGCTACCTCTTTCCTCCTTTATTTCACCCACCCCTCTCCTTCAGATTCCTGTCCTCAGCCCGATGGAGCACCCTGGTGTTTAGGAAGGGTTGCTACTAAATTTAGTTTTACAGGTGGTAGTTTTCCTGGTTAATTGTTACTAGATCCACTGATTCCTCTCTAGTTCTGGACTTGCTGCACCTTTTTTTTCTGTCACTAGGTGGCGTTATGTTGTTGACATTAGATTGGACAAGGGCTTAGTAAAGTCAGATTATGAATGGATGGGGTGTCTCAACCAATTGACGTTTTTTTTTTTAGCCCTTGGCCTGCTGGGAGAGCCTATTTATTTGGGTGGAGTGAGGTGATCGGGGTTCTGTGCTACCTGGACGGCTGTCTAGGTGGACGTGTTTTATGCTGCCTCGGGCTGCTAGGCCAAATGCCTGAGACCTATCCCAGGGGCATCTGGCTGCTAGGCTCTGTGAGGGCCTATCCAGAAGCAGGAGAAGAAGAACAGGGTTTGGACTGCAGGATTGGAGTCCAACCGAGAGTAACGGTTAAGCCAGATGGGGAATCAGTGATGATTGGAGGTAGAGGGGAAACTGTCGCCACTAAGGGACCATCTACCTTGTTACCGGAGACCACTGTGAGTAAGCTGGAGCCAGTATTAGAGCAGTGTTCTCACCAGCTGGGGATGGTGAAGAAGTGGGAAAACTTCAGCAACTGCCAAGCCAGGGACCCAGCGGGACAGCAGAGGTGACACTTGAAGAGCATCAGTCAGTGCCAAGCCAGGGACCTAGCGGGTCAGCAGGCGTGATGCTTGAGGAGTATCTGTGAGTGCCAGGCCAGGGACCCAGCAGGGAAGCGGGGGTGATGCTTGAGGAAAATACTGAGTTATGGAAGTGGAAAAGCTCAGTGGATCCACTGGCAAATGGCTCTGGGTGTCTAGTGAGAGACTGGGAACTCATGAGTGAAGATCTACAGTGAGAGACTGTAGAGTGCGAGGAGAACTATTAGTGTTACCAATAGTTAAATACAACTACCATTAGTGACCGTTACAAGATTTGTTGCCATAGGAGACAGCGGTCCTACCTATGCAGAAGTGGCATCCGGCTGGAGGCCTTCCCCTGTATAGCTGTCCATCTATAGAAGTCTCGGAGTCTGCCAATTATCATTGCATCTACTTAAGGGTATCCTGGCCCTAACCCGCTCTCCCACAGTTCTGACAATAAATCTAATTTGCATAAATAAATAAATAAGAGACAATAAATCTCTTTTGCATTCAAAAAGTGTCTGGCGCCCATCACCCCATCTTGCATCACACCCACCATGGCTTGTAACCCACTCTACAAAGACGGATGTCCCTAACTCTGGAGGTCACCATTAGGCCTTTGGAGGTCCGGGACCTTGCTACACCCCTTTATATCACCCCCTCCTCCTTCAGATTCTTGTCCTCAGCCCCCTTTACTTCACCCACCTCCTCCTTCACATTCCTGTTCTCAGTCCCCCTTCACATTCCTTTCCTCACCCTTTACATTCCTGTCCTCACCTCCCACCACTTTACAGTCCTGTCCTCACCCCCCCCCCCCTTTTCATTCCTGTCCTCAGCTCCCCCCTTTAAAATCCCCCCTCCTCCAGATTCCTGCCTCGGCTCCCCTTTACATCATCATTGGCTTCCCACACATCCTTCACAGCAGTGATAGCGCTCTTTGATGTCCTACCTACACAGGACAGAAGGCAGGAGGCACTTCTGAAGCTGACATCGGGGGCAGGACAACTCCACCTGTATGGCGGGAGGTGGGAGGCTGACATCGGTGGCAGGATAACTCTACATGGACCCTGGGAGGCAGGAAGGGGACATCAGCAGCAGAACATCTCCAGAAGGAGGGCAGGAGCTGCACAACTTTTCCTGGTAACCAACTTGTGATTGGTTGGTAGCAACCAATTACCTGCTAGTTAATTTGGCAGCTACCGCCCTCCATCTGGAGCTGTACTGCCTCCAATGTCATCCTCCTGATTCCCGTTGTCCATGCAAAGCTGTCCTGCCACTGATAACCACTCAACAAGGATGACATCAGCGTGGGCAACTAATCAGGCTCCTAAATGGCAGGACTTCAGCCAGTCTGGATGGAAAAGTGACTCAGGCTGGATTCGGACCACGGTTCGCCATTTAGTGATGTCTGTCTTCGAAAGTTCTCCAACATTCTAGACACCGGGAAAGGCACCAGAGAGCTGCCAGGATGAGTCATCCAGCCATATGCTTTCACCTACTCTTAATATTAGTAGCACACACTAGAGGGTGCTACACAGTCATAAAAGGAACAGAAATAAAAAGAGTACACTGGATAGTGCCAACAACTCGATCAGTGCAAATCACCAAAATAATTCATCCTGACGAACGCCAGCATCCGCCAGCAGATGTAGAAGGTCCTCTCACTGGAAGACGACATTAGGAGAGGAGAGTATTAGAAGGAAATGTTGGGGTGGACATTGGAGAAGTCATAGGACAGAAACTGCAGAAGTGTCTCAAGTTAGAACTAGAAGGGGACCAAATCTGTGTGTGGGGTAAATTGGTACATCCACTAAGCCTACATGTTTTGGGACCCATGCCCCTTCATTAAAGTGGAGCTGAGAGATACTGTGAACTTAAAATAGGTTTGTATAGTTTTAAAATGTGGCCCAATGTGCTCCACAGCGTCAGGGGCCAGGGAGAGGGAAGCCTTTAAAGCAAGTCTAATGCTGGGGGGGCTGACTGAGCTTTCACTGAGCTGGATGTAAACTAAGATTTGTCAAACACTCAGCAGATCCATGATATCTGTCGGTGGGTTCTGGTGTTCATCAGGATGAGTTATTGTTGGTGATATGCACTGTTTTTACATGTAGATTTGGCCTGTGGAGCTTCAACGATATTCAGAGTTGCTTTGGTGCCAGTGAATTGCAATAATTGAAAATGTAATTCAGTCATAATAAATAGTGAGGAATATAAAAGTTGACATTGGTAGGGTATATGAATACTCGGACACCAGAGAAAATAACAAATGTAAAAAAAAAATGTGCTGACAGCTTTCTAGGATGAGAACCAGGGACACTTCTTAAAACACAAAAATGTTTTTTTTTACCACTAATTTTCCTTTATGCTGGCTCCTCAAAATAGCAAACATGACTATTTAGGATGAGTGAAAGGCTTAGTGCAGAATAACGCTTGTGTTAGTTTATTACATTCACATTTACATATTACATATCTAGCACCCTCTAGCTAGATATCCGGAGTGCTCAACCTTTTGAAGAGTGAAGGCCATTTAAATGATTTGGTAACTGATTGTGGGCCATAATGAAATTAAATAGTTTATTTTTAGATCTATTTATTTTGAACAACGTAATGAATACTTTAATCCTGCACCAGATTCCGATAAGCCCCACGCCCGCAGACCCCCACAACCACCGGGTAAGGGAGGGATTCCAAAGCACCCTCCCCATGTAGAGGGCATGTGGCCTGGTATAGTTTAGGAGGGGGGCTCTCTTTCGCCCCCCTTTTCCTGCGGCATGCCAGGTTGCATGCTCGGATAAGTCTCTGGTATGGATTTTGGGGGTCCCCTATGCCATTTTTTAAAAAAAATAGGCGCAGGGTTCCCCTTGAAAACCATACCAGACCTGAAGGGCCTGGTAGGGATTGTGGGGGGGCACACCATTTTTTTTTGTGTTTTTTTCAATGATTTTTTATGTATATTGCTGGGATCTGGCAATACATTACAGCCGCAAGCAATTTTAAATGACATTTTTCCCTTTAGAAATGTCATTTTGTTGTGATACTGTTATAAACATGGGGAAGAGGCGCTACTTTACAGGCAGACTAAGGGGACCCCCAGGCATGATATTTAACCACTTTCAGACCGGACCATTTTGCTGGTAAATGACCAGAGGTCTTTTTACAATTTGGCACTGCGCTGCTTTAACTGGTAATTGCGCGGTCATGCAATGTTGTACCCAAACAAAATTTGCGTCCTTTTCTTCCCACAAATAGAGCTTTCTTTTGATGGTATTTGATTGCCTCTGCGATTTTTATTTTTTGCGATATAAACGTAAAAAGACCGCAAATTTTGAAAAAAAATGATATTTTCTACTTTTTGTTATTAGAAAAATCCAATAAACTCAATTTTAGTCATACATTTAGGCCAAAATGTATTCAGCCACATGTCTTTGGTAAAAAAAAAGTCAATAATTGTATATTTATTGGTTTGCGCAAAAGTTGTCACATCTACAAACTAAGGTACGTTTTCTGGAATTTACGCAGCTTTTAGTTTACGACTGCCTATCTCATTTCTTGAGGTGCTAAAATGGCAGGGCAGTACAAAACCCCCCCAAATGACCCCATTTTGGAAAGTAGACACCCTAAGGAAATTGATAAGAGGCATGTTGAGCCCATTGAATATTTTATTTTTTTGCCTCAAGCGATTGAATAATGACAAAAAAAAAATTTTTTACACAAAGTGAGTTCACTTCTCACTACCTATTACAGTTTTGAAGGCCATAAAATGCCAAGATGGCACAAAACCCCCACAAATGACCCCATTTTAGAAAGTAGACACCCCAAGCTATTTGCTGAGAGGCATGTTGAGTTCATGGAATATTTTATATTTTGCCACAAGTTGCGGGAAAATTACAAACTTTTTTTTTTTTTTTTTTTTTTTAACAAAGTTGTCACTAAATGATATATTGCTCATGCATGCCATGGGCATATGTGAAATGACACCCCAAAATAAATTCTGCTGCTTCTCCTGAGTACGGGGATACCACATATGTGGGACTTTTTGGGAGCCTAGCCGCGTACGGGGCCCCGAAAACCAAGCACCGCCTTCAGGCTTTCTAAGGGCGTAAATTTTTGAGTTCACTTCTCACTACCTATTACAGTTTTGAAGGCCATAAAATGCCAAGATGGCACAAAACCCCCACAAATGACCCCATTTTAGAAAGTAGACACCCCAAGCTATTTGCTGAGAGGCATGTTGAGTTCATGGAATATTTTATATTTTGCCACAAGTTGCGGGAAAATTACAAACTTTTTTTTTTTTTTTTTTTTTTTCACAAAGTTGTCACTAAATGATATATTGCTCACGCATGCCATGGGCATATGTGAAATGACACCCCAAAATAAATTCTGCTGCTTCTCCTGAGTATGGGGATACCACATATGTGGGACTTTTTGGGAGCCTAGCCGCGTACGGGGCCCCGAAAACCAAGCACCGCCTTCAGGCTTTCTAAGGGCGTTACAGTTTTGAAGGCCATAAAATGCCAAGATGGCACAAACCCCCCCCAAATGACCCCATTTTGGAAAGTAGACACCCCTAAATTTAGGGGTACACTAGTGAGACTAGGTAATAAATGGCGGGTGCCCTGAAACTATAAAAAAATAACTAACCAACCAGCGTCACCTGTAACAGTTATATGGTGATCACTGGTGAAAGGGTTAACTAGGGGGCAATTAGGGGGCTTTATGCGGTAGTATATGGGGGTCCCTGGCGCTATAAAAAGCTGCAGCGCACCTAAATACCTACCTGCCTAACTAGCGTCACCTGTGACACTAATACAGCGATCAGAAAAACGATCGCTTATTAGGCTGGGTTCACACTGGAGCGATGCGGGAACGCCACGAATGCGCGGCGGGTTCCCGCATCGCATGCCTCCCGGCGGCAGTTCACACTGCCCTATGCGAACTGCTGGGAGTGTCAGTGAAATGTTACTGACACCCCCAGATCAGTTCGCATATCGCAGTGCGATCTGCAAACTCGGATCGCATGGTGTGAACACCCATGCGATCCGATTCTGCTGCGGGCCAAAAAAAGGGTCCCGTGCGAATTTGCGGCGGGTGCGGCGAATGGCTGAACTCGAATCGCACAGAGATCGGATGTGATTTGCACTGCAGTGCGGTGCGAATCACATCCGTTCTCATAAACCGCTGCAATGTGAACCCAGCCTTAGTGACACTGGCGACGGGGGGTGATCACGGGGTTAAACCTTTATTGGAGGGGTTAGGGGGGTACCTTAGAACTAAAGGGGGCTAACCCTAACTGCCCTAACAGTTATTAGTCACAAATGACACCCGCCGGGTGATCAGGGGGTTAAACCTTTATTAGGTAATAAATGGCGGGTGCCCTGAAACTATAAAAAAATAACTAACCAACCAGCGTCACCTGTAACAGTTATATGGTGATCACTGGTGAAAGGGTTAACTAGGGGGCAATCAGGGGGCTTTATGCGGTAGTATATGGGGGTCCCTGGCGCTATAAAAAGCTGCGGCGAACCTAAATACCTACCTGCCTAACTAGCGTCACCTGTGACACTAATACGGCGATCAGAAAAATGATCGCTTATTAGGCTGGGTTCACACTGGAGCGATGCGGAAACGCCGCGAATCCGCGGCGGGTTCCCGCATCGCATGCCTCCCGGCGGCAGTTCACACTGCCCTATGCGAACTGCTGGGAGTGTCAGTGAAATGTTACTGACACCCCCAGATCAGTTCGCATATCGCAGTGCGATCTGCAAACTCGGATCGCATGGTGTGAACACCCATGCGATCCGATTCTGCTGCGGGCCAAAAAAAGGGTCCCGTGCGAATTTGCGGCGGGTGCGGCGGGTGTGGCGGGTGCGGCGGGTGCGGCGAATGGCTGAACTCGAATCGCACAGAGATCGGATGTGATTTGCACTGCAGTGCGGTGCGAATCACATTCGTTCTCATAAACCGCTGCAATGTGAACCCAGCCTTAGTGACACTGGCGACGGGGGGTGATCACGGGGTTAAACCTTTATTGGGGGGGTTAGGGGGGTACATTAGAACTAAAGGGGGCTAACTCTAACTGCCCTAACAGTTATTACAGTCACAAATGACACCAATGCAAAAAAAAAAAAAAAATGACATTGGTGTCACTGTGACTGGGGGGCAGGGGTAATTGGGGGGGTGATCGGGGGGTAAAGGGGGGGTGTGAGTGTGCCTGGCATGTTCTACTGTGTGTGTAGAGTGTTGGTGCAACTTACTGATCCGCTCTCCTCCGTGTCGGAACGAAAAATACCGACACGGAGGAGAGAATACATCACTTCCTCTCCTGTGTTTACATTACAGGAGAGGAAGTGATGTCACCGGGGATTTCTATTCGTCGGGAGCGATCGCGAGGGGGTGGCCATGAATGAATGGTCGTCCCCTCGTCCGGGATCGCTCCCGAACGAATACCGACCGCCGCAGGCACCGGGCGGGGGCCCGATCGGGCCCCCGACCCGCGGGAGGCAAGGGACGTACATGTATGTCCTTATGCCTGCCCGTGCCATTGTACCGACGTACATCGGCGTGCGGCGGTCGGCAACTGGTTAAAGGAATATTTCATTTCTATTGTTTCACTTTAAGCATTATTAAAACCACTGCGCCTATTAAACGGTCATTTTAAAACCTTTTTTTTTGCATTGATACATGTCCCCTGGGGCAGTACCTGGGTCCCCAAATACTTTTTATGGCAATGACTTGCATATAAGGCTTTAAAATTAACACTTTTGATTTTTCATGTTCGTGTCCCATAGACTTTAATGGTGTTTGGATGTTAGCACAAATTTTTCATCTGCTCACATGTTTGGGTGCGAACCGAACCGGGGGGGGGGGGGCTAGTTCGGCTCATCCCTAATAAGTAGTTATTAAAGTTGGTAAATTGGTTTGGCTGAGATCCAGGCATGGGTTGAATCTGGGTCAGAGTTTAGTGACTCAGGGAGGCTGGATGACTCAGCAAACAGCATCTCTTGTGCCTCCCCCTATTTGTGGAACCTTGGAGAAGCTTCCAGAGGTAGTGGGTGGTGTCTAGGAGGAGCTGCTTGGCATATTTATGAGAGCCCCAGCCAATCCCCAGAAGAAAGGGGCCAGAAGGGGACAGACCACCTTATAAATAGGCATGAGACATGCCAGCAGGGGCAGTCAGGTGGAAGATGGAGAGGGAGTGCTGAGGAGGCTGTCGGTGGCCCTTGATGGTGCCTCCTAGTCTGGAGGGGGGTGACCTTGGTCCTGGGGCTTGAGTGCTGAAAGGATCCCCCACAACACAAGGAGGAAACTCTTCCTGGAGACATGGGAGCAAGTGAGAGGACAGCAGGAGCAGGTAAGCACGTCCGGGTGATCTCCTGAGAAGTCAGTTGGGTGGGCTGGTGAATGTTCAGTCTGGGAGCGCTAAAATCTGTGCACAATAGAGTGAAGGTATACACCATACCGAAACACCCAAATGTATATAAATCAATACATATAAATAACATAAATGTCAAAAATTATTATCTAAAAAGTGTTGCAAGATAAACTAAACAGTGTCACAAATTAATATGAAGGGTAATTACATATAATATGTAACCACTCCCAAAATGAGTGCAATACTAAGACACTTATATATCAAGTGTCCAGTGAGCATCAAATATTCAATGGATGTCTGTAGATGTCTCTACAAAGTTGAACGCTGACACTCAGAGAGGCTTGTCAGAAGATATCTCAAAAAGGCTTGACAGATGATATCACAATAGAAAAATGAAATACTCTTACCAAAAACGTTGGACACATCCACCTTATAGCAGTGTGTCATACAAGCTTGCAGCGCTCAACCTCTTGCGCTGAGGTAAATAGAACTCCGAAACCGGAACCAGGCAATAAGGCTAGTGACGGCCACAATATGGAACAGCGCACATTCGGACTGGCGACTCACGATACCATAGCTCGATGGAAATCCAATATGTTAGGAAAAAGAATATAGAAAAAACGGAAAAGACTCCAATGGTGCAGGTCAAAAATAGAATAAAATTTTTATCCACATCAAAATAAAGATGTGACAATAAAACGAGATCTCAATATATATAAAAACAGCAATGTGGAAAGCACAAGATAGGCTGGCCCAAGCCTCTCTGAGTGTCAGCGTTCGACTTTGCAGAGACATCTTCAGACATCCATTGAATATTTGATGCTCACAGGACACTTGATATACACGTGTCTTAGTATTGCACTCATTTTGGGAGTAGTTACATATTATGCAATTACCCTTCATATTCGTTTGTGACACTGATTTCGTTTATGTTGCAACACTTTTTAGATAATAATTTTTGACATTTATGTTATTTATATGTATTGAGTTATATACATTTGGGTGTTTCGGTATGGTGTATACCTTCACTCTATTGTGGAAGAGTTGTCTTTGAAGTTGTTTGAAGTCAAGTGGGCATCCCATAATTCCCAATCCCCATCCAAGTTCTAATCCCTCAATAAATAACAAAAACAAAGGACGGGACAGTTTTCTGACTCTGAAGTGACTGTGAAAATTCAGTGTGCCTGGCTGTGCAGGGTGAGGGATCCTATTCTACTTGCGTCTCCTTTGGAGGGTGTGCTACACATTTTTTATAGAGGTCTCTAAATCCGACAAAAGGGGGCAACTGAGGAGGAAAGAGTAACAGAGGAATTTGGTTCCAAAAGACAAAGTCAATCAAAACAAGGAACAATTTGGAGCTATAAAGATACAGTAAGTGTACATTGTAGGCAGCTCAAGCTATAAAATTCAGAGAAAAGTGAAATTTGTGAATTCTTGGGAAAATCGAATTTTGGGATTTCTTATCTGTACTAAGGGGACTATTTTGACATTTGGGGGAGTGGTGAGTTTAGTAAACTAAGGGGGTCATTTTCTATAGCGGCACACGTTACTTAGCGCTAATCGCAGTAATTAGTGCTGAAACGGAATTAACTACAGCGCTGGTGCAAAAATACTCTCAAAGCCAAATTTATTATAGCTCCCAGAAAACAAATAGCACCCAAACCCATACTCTTGTTAGGACCACGACTATTGCACATGGAAATAATGTTTAGAGCATGATATAATTGCCTAAATGATACTGAAATACACTGTATATTGTTTAAAGATAATCTGCTTTTAAACTGTGTGAAAAAAGTTGTTCCTTCACTGAAATATCTTTAAAAGTCTGAGAAGAGATAAATTCCCCATCTCTTCACAACTAGGTGCCAGCACAACTGAGCATGCTCAGACATGCAAACTACTCTCATTTTAACTCCCATGGCTTTTTTACCAAGAGTTATAGTAAATACCAAAATCAGCGATGTGAGCGTTCAAAAGGTAGCTACAAGCACCAAATCTAGAACTGGGTTGTTTTGTTGTTTTGGCCCAGATATGAATGTATACATCTGCTGTGATGCTGCACACGTATTTTAATGTTGTATGCTTATGATGAATGACAAATACGCTTTGTCACCAGCTTGTGTGAAACAGCCCTCGCAAAGTTATCATTTCCTATTTTGGACCCTCCACATGCCCAACAACATACACGTTTTATTTGGAGATTTTTGGGATCACTGATTATGGCCAGATCCTTGGACATGTGTTATTTTGAGCTTTACTCTGCCCAGATATCAATGCTGAGGCATTTTTTTATTTGTAAGACCCCTTTCACACTGGGTCATTTTTCGGGCGTTTTTCAGGTGCTTTAGCATTAAAAAAAAGCACCTGCAAAGCGCTTGAAAGAAGCTGCAACTGCAATCCCAATGTAAAAGCCCGAGTGCTTTCACACTGAGATCCCTTTCACACTGGGGCGTTTTTCAGGTGCTTTAGCGTTAAAAAAAGCGTCTGTAAAGCGCCTGAAAGAAGCCGCAACTGCAATCCCAATGTAAAAGCCTGAGTGCTTTAAGACCCCTTTCACACGACACCGCCCATACCGCCGGATTTGCTGCGCATTTCGGCCGCTAGCGGGGCGCTATTACCCCCGCTAGCAGCCGAGAAAGGGTTAAAACTGCCGGCAATACGCCGCAATAGCTGCGTTTTGCCGGCGGTATTACAGCGCTGCCCCATTGAAATCAACGGGTAAATCATGGTAAACACACCGCTCGCTACTTCACCGCTCCAAAGAAGCTGCTGGCAGGACTTTTTCCTGACGTCCTGCCAGCGCACCGCTGTAGTGTGAAAGCCCTCGGGGCTTTCACACTACACATAATGGTGCAGCTTCTTTAGGGCGGATTGCAGGCGCTATTTCTAACGCTATAGCGCCTGCAAAACGCCCTGGTGTGAAAGGAGTGTAAGAGCCCTTTCACAATGTCAGCGCCCGAAAAACGCTTGTAAAGCGTCGCTTAAACTAGCAGGGTGCTTTTAACCCCTGCTTTTAACCCCTGCACTTATAATGTGATTTGTTTAACCACTTCAGCCCCGGAAGAATTTACCCCCTTCCTGACCAGAGCACTTTTTGTGATTAGGCACTGCGTCGTTTTAACTGACAATTGTGCAGTCTTGTGACATGGCTCCCAAACAAAATTGACGTCCTTTTTTCCCACAAATAGAGCTTTCTTTTGGTAGTATTTGATCACCTCTGTGTTTTTTTTATTTTTTGCGCTATAAACAAAAAAAAGAGCGACGCATTATTTTTTACTTTTTGTTATAATAAATATCACCCAACAATATATTAATAAAAAATGTTTTCCTCAGTTTAGGCCGATACGTATTCTTCTACTAAAAAATCGAATTAAGCAATTGATTGGTTTGCACAAACGTTATAGCGTTTACAAAATAGGGGTTCGTTTTATGGCATTTTTATTAATAATTTTTTTTTTAGCGACATTATGGTGGACATATCAGACATGTGGAGGGTGTGGCTGTGTTTTACACATCACTGATCTCTGCTCCAATAAAAGGGAGGAGAGATCAGTGACACTGATCTCTCCTCCCAGGCAGGCAGAATATGGAGATGCTTGTTTAGGGAAATATTGCGCTGTGACTAGAAACTATTGTGGAAAAAAAAAAACATTACCGAAAGACTATCGGTTACATGGAAAGTTGAAAAAAGAATAAGCGCAACATTATTATTTTTCCTGCCTGTTTACTTTAGCATCTCCCAGTTCTCCCTCTCCGTGAGGCGATCACGGGTATCCCCAAGGCGATCGAGTCGGCGGGACACGTGACCTGACTCACGGAGCTGCCCGCGCCCCCGCTGCCCCAGGTACATGATTCTGCCTGTACGTGCCCTTCTGTCGCAGTATATCTGCGTGAGGCGGTTAATGTGTATAATTTTTTGTGTCCTACACTTGTAGATTGTAAGCTCATTTGAGCAGGGCCGTTCTAACTATTGTCAAATGCTGGAGCATAATTTCCATGCCTTTTTTTTTCTTGGCACACGTACATTAATGTAACAAATGTTTATATATTAATGTTGAAATAAAAAGTTGATAGTTTTTTTGCTTTGTCTGACTTTTGCAGAGTTGAAATACATATTTTATAAGTGCAAACAATTCATACCCCTTCAAATCTGTATTAAATCCAGTTGCATACAAAAATATTTGGCTGTGCAAGTCTTTGAGTAGAAAGTGTAATGGGGGGGGGGGGGGGGGAGAGAAAGGACGAAAAAAAAAACTCTGATCCATAGCTGAAATTCATGGCTCTACTAATTATTTTGTGGACTAGGTAAACCATGAAATATGTCAACTAAATGTGAATTCTCTCTAAGCATCAAATTGCGCAAAAATACCCCTAAAACTGTTGTTTAAAAAATAATTGGTGTGGGGTTCCCCCTAAAATCCATGCCAGGCCCTTTGGGTCTGGTATGGATTTTTTTTTTTTTATAATTTTTATTCAGAAAAATAAGAAAATACAGAGGCTTGGTATGGATTTTAAGGGGAACTGCATGTTAAATAAAAAAAAAAAAATTGCCAGGTGTTTCCCGCCAAAATCCATATTAAACCCTTTTCTGAGCATGCAGCCTGGAGGTCAGGTTCTGGGGGCCCCTTTTTAAATGATGTACCCAATACACATTCACATAGGAGGAGGCAGGATCTGGGGCCCCCTTGTTAAAGGGGGCTTCCAGATTATAATAAGCCCCTGCCCGCAGCCCCAACAACCACCGGCCAGGGTTGTCGTGAAGAAGCCCTTGTCTGCATCAACATGGGGACAAGGTGCTTTGGGGGGGGAACCCCAAAGCACCCTCCCCATGTTGAGGGCATGTGGCTTGGTATGGTTCAGGAGGGGGGCACTCACTCATCCCTTCCCCATTCTGACCTCCAGGGTGCATGTTCAGATAAGGGTCTGGTATGGATTTTGGGGGGGATCCCATGCCAATTTATTTTTACATTTTGCTGTGGATTCCCCTTAAGAACCATACCAGACCCAGAAGGCCTGGTATAGATTGTGAGGGGACCCCCTCACCGTTTTTTAAAATGTTAGAGCGTGGGGCGACCCAACACCATTTTTTTGCATTTTATTTTCTTGGGCAATTTTTTGTTTTTTTACATTCAGTGGACTCATCGGTTGTTAAGGATGTGGCCGCCGGCTTTCCAGCCCCTTGCTTAGTAACCAGCTATTTACTGTAAAAATAAAAACCACAAAGCTTGCATCTTAATCAGCAGCATATGCTGACAATAGGCAAATGCCTAATAGCCAATGCCACATGAGCATGGTTGGTACCATAATATTAATGCCTCAAATGCAAAACATTATTGTATAGAATGAAAATAATCAAACATTAGTAATTGTATTTTCTATGCATGATCGTGCTCAGCTCTGTAGCATAGTGGTATGCCCTGCTACCTTCAAAGGTTTAAACCATGGGTTCAAATCACACTGATGGTATCTCCTCCTGAAAATGTGCATTTAGCAGCATAGCTAGCCAATACACATCAGTTTAGTTTATTCCACAATTTTAACTCTTCAAATGCATGCAGTGGTATGTAATTATTCAATAATATTATGGTGTGGAATTCCAAAAATCTGGCTATTCAAAAATCAAGGAAGAAAATGGCATTGGGTCCCCCACAGTTCACAAAGGTCCTTTGGTTCTGGTATGGACTTTAAGGGAACCCCCTGCCAAAATTGAAAAAAAATTGACATGGGGCCCCCCTAAAATCCACACCAGACCCTTATCCAAGCATGCAGCCTGGAGGTCTGGAAAAGGGGGGAACGAGCGAGCACTCCTCCTCCTGAACCATACCAGGCCACATGCCCCCAACATGGGGAAGGTGCTTTGAGGTTCCCCCAAAGCACCTTGTTACCGTTTTGATGGGGGAAATAGCCTCTTCCTGACAACCCTGGGCTGTAGTTGTTGGGGTCTGTGGGCAGGGGGCTTATCGGAATCTGGAAGCCCCCTTTAAAAAGGGGACCCCCAGATCCCTCCCCCTGTGAATGAGTATGGGGTACATCGTACCCCTACCCATTCACCCAAAAAAGTGTAGTGCAGTGTGACAAAGGACAGTAGCCAGCTTTTGACAATTCCTTTATTAAAAATTTCTTCTTCTTCCCCGCTTCTTCCTCTGGTCTTCTTCTTCCTTCCGTTTTCCTCCAGTTTCTTCTTCCAGTCTTCTTCTTCTTCTTCCTCCACCGCCACTCCTGCCACTGACCTGCTGAACATGAAAAAAATGACCGTCCTCCGAATCTGTCAGCTTCCATAGTCGCACATTTAATATATAACTATGATGCGTGGCCACCGGATGACATCATCCAGAGACCCTGCCCCCTTGTGACATCACAGACCCATCATGCCCCGGGTGGGGAAGTCACAAGGGGCGGGGTCTGGGAATTATGTCTTCCGCCCCATCGCAGCATTGGAGGAGGTTTGTTTTTTTTCTTCAGCGGGAGTGGCGAAGAACGGAGGATGAAGCGGGGGGGGGGAGAAGAAGCTGGGGGAAGGAGAAGAAGACTGGAAGAAGACTGGAGGTAGAAGCAGGGAAGAAGAAGACATTTTTAATAAAGGAATGGTCAAAAACTGGCTACTGTCTTTTGTCACATTACACTACTTATTTTTGGTGAATGGGTAGGGGTACAATCTACCCCTGCCCATTCACATAGGGTGGGGATCTGGGGGCCCCCTTATTAAAGGGGGCTTCCAGATTCCATTAAACCCCCACCCGGGTTGAGAACCCCAAAGCACCCTCCCCATGTTGAGGGCATGTGGCATGGTAGGGTTCAGGAGGGGGGGCGCTCGCTCATCCCCCCCATCCTGTTCTCCAGGCTGCATTCTCGGATAAGGGTCTGGTATGGATTTTGGGGGGGGGGGCACACCAATTTTTTTTATTGTGGCGTGGAGTTCCCCTTAAAATCAAAGGGCCTGGTATGGCACACCATTTTTTCTTGATTTTTTTTTATCTATATTGCTGAAACCCAGCAATACATTACACCCGCAAGCAAGTTTAAATTACATTTTTTTCCTTCAGAAATTTCATTTTGCTGCGGCACTGTTATACACATTGGCCAGATGTGCCACTTTACAGGCAAATAACATACAAGATTTTAGTGAAGACTCTGGATTTTGCAGGTTTGAGGCCCATTGAATTCAATTATTCCCGCATTGCTGATTTGACAGGCTTGTTTGTCGGCAATATCGCGATTTCCATTTGCATGTCCGCCCAGTATGTGAGAATGGAATTGGCTTTAATTGGGTGCTATTTTCATGGACTGCGGGATTGCATATTGGCACTATAGTAAATTACCCTTTATTTGTGTTAATAAAGGAAATACAATGCTTCAGAAAACATCCACCTTTTCTCCTGAGCTGACATTACAAGATGAGCCTTCACTTATCTTTAACATTCACAAGAAGGAGCTGAGCTGACATTACAAATGTCTGTGAAACTTTTTTTATTTGCACCAACAGTTAAATTTTCAGAACAGGCTTTTGGGATGTATCCCTTTATTCTTGGACCAAGTAGTACTGATACACAAAATTTGCGGATGTTTATAATAGCTACTAATATGTCAGAGGGCTTAAATTGAAAAGTCATAAATCACATTTAGTGGTGTTTGAAGTCTGGTTTTAAGCTCTTCATTACATAGGGTTAGGTTAGAGGTTAAGTGGAAATGTTAGTGGAAAGGTTAAGAGTTAATAATGAACTTTTATGGTTTGGCAAAATGTTTGAGGGAAGGTCAGATTTGGGGTTAATTGTTGGGATCAAGTGAAGGATTAGGGATAAATGTCATGTTGGGGTAACATATTCTATTTATATTTGTCCCTGCTTAGCCTTTCAGCCTGTTGTATGCTACTAATTTCCCAATAAGTCTTGCACCAAAAAAACAAAAATAAAAATTAAAACAAATAACAGCTTCTGCAAAATGGTATAGAGTAGACTGATTGTCTAAAGCCAGCCATAAACGGTTTGAATCTCAGCTGGTTCAGCAGGGACCAACGAAGCTTCGAACCATGTAGGGCAGGCTGATTGTACCCAGGTTTATTAACCACTTGCCGACCACTGCACTCCGATATACGTCGGCACAATGGCAGCAGTGGGCAAATGGGTGTACTTGTATGTCCCCTTTAATTGGTGGGGCTAGCGGGCGCACAAGCCCACTGCGTACAGAGTGACTGTGCCCGTGGGACTCGTGGACTCGTTGTCTGGCGGTCTCCCAGCGATCGTGTCATGGAGCCGTAGAACGGGGAGATGCCTATGTAAACAAGGCATTTCCCCATTCTACCTAGTGACATAACAGAGGTCACTGCTCCCTGTCATCGGGAGCAGTGATCGCTGTCATGTGTGTGGTAGCCCATCCCCCCCACAGTTAGAATCACTCCCTAGGACGCACTTAACCCCTTGATCGCCCCCTAGTGTTTAACCCCTTCCCAGCCAGTGTCATTTACACAGTAATCAGCACATTTTTATAGCACTGATCACTGCATAAATGACAATGGTCCCAAAATATTGTCAAAAGTGTTCGATCTGTTCGCCATAATATCGTAGTCAAGATCGCCGCCATTACTAATAAAAAAAAGAATAATAATCATCAAAATGCCATAAAACTATCCCATATTTTGTAGACGCTATAACTTTTGCACAAACCAATCAATATACGCTTATTGCGATTTTTTTTTACCAAAAATATGTAGAAGAATACTGTACATATCGGCCTAAACTATTTTTTTTTTATATATTGTTGGGGGATATTTATTATAGTAAAAAGTTAAAAATATTGCTTTTTTTCAAAATGGTCACTTTTTTTGTTTAAAATCGGGTAAATTTCAATTTTGTTTGGGTGCAATGTCACATGGCCACGAAATTGTCGGTTAAAGCGACACAGTGCCGAATCGCAAAAAGTGATCTGGTCAGGAAGGGGGTAAAATCTTCTAGGCCTGAAGTGGTTAATCAACTTGGGTACAACCAGCCTGTTGGATTTTTCATGTGGTTATTGCCAGTGACTAAAGCTGCTAGCAGTAATTGCCACGTGTTCTCGCTTCCCTTCTCCCATGAGGAGAGCACCAAAACTCTGCAGGAGGGATTCCCATATCAACACTGACTGTGTCTGTGACTGGGGAATCAAGCAATTTTCATTCCTGTAACCATCTACGGCCAGCTAAAAAGTGCTGGTAAACACAACAAACCACACTTGTCTGATATTCTGTTGGGCAGAAAGTGCTTCTTCAGTTATGAGTCTTATCTTCTCTCTCCTGATAACACTGAAAGTGTATTTAGCCAATATAAACAGGGCCATCTCTAATATTGATTGGACCCTGGGCAAAACTTTTCTTGGGCCCCCCCATGCGGTTTTGCTCTCCACCTGCTCTGAGACATACAATAAATAGCAGCTAGACTCAAAAACAGTTTACTGAATCAGATCAGCCAGCTATTGCGATTGGTTGCCAGAGGTTACAGTGTATCATCACCGCTCACTGACTGGTTGCTAGAGGTTACGGCACACATTACAACTTACTGATTAGTTACTACAGGTTACAGCACATGATTTCTGCTTGTTGATTGGTTGCTAGAGATCAATGTGGATATGACACTCGGGGGGCATGATATACATATCAATGTCACCGGCCGCTGCTATTTACATATAAATGCCACCGCTATTTACATATGAACGCCGGTAATTTACATGTAAACACAGGGTCTGCAGGTTAGTCATCTGTACCCAACAATAGGGCAGAGCTGGGCAGCATTAGTAGCACTTCACACTGAGGTATTGGGACACAGCACAGGACTAAAACCTCAAGGGAATAGGGAATTTAAACCATGATAGTTGGCAAGTATGAGGCAGCTGCGTTGGGCCCCGCAACAATGACAAGGCCCAGGGCAGCTGCCCCTTTTGCCCTACCTTAAAAACGGCCCTGAATATAAAGGTGTGCCAACCCACCTTACTCCTATTGACTGTGTGCCCTTGTAAATGTGTACACTTGGACACACATTGGTGCAAATATTTTGGTAAAAAATGTTGCTTGTTGTTGCTTCCAATAACCTGGGCTAATTTGCAGAAAATCATTCATCATATTATGACGATAACAGACCAAAAGTACTTTTGAATTCACTTGGTTCACTTATTACTACTTAGGGGTCTTCAGCCCTGATGCCAGCAGTGTGCTGACTCAGGAGGAAATAAACAAATCGAAAAATCAATATGCCTTGATGGGTGGATGTCAGTCTGCAGGAGTAGGTGTTCCTAGGCAAACTACCTTTTTGCATGCAGACTGCCCAAGGTTTTGTCCACATTTGAAGCTGAGCCTCCATATAGAAATTAACTAAAATCCAATTAATGAGAGGGGCAGCCTGGGAACAGTTAGGCTGAGGAGGAAAGGGCTAAATAGTCCTGGACTTTTTCTAGATAGGAAATAAGTTGGACTCTACTTGACTTGTTGCAGCTTCTAATACATACTATGTGAAGCTCACAATGTTCAATGAAATTAGAGTGAGCAATTAAAGAACACGGGAGGAGCCTGTACCACTGTGCAAAATGGAGGGTAAATCTGAAGTTCACCCTTAAAGTAGAACTATAGGCAAAGCTTTTTTTTTTTAATTTTGGATACAGGATGGGAGGATTAGAACCCCTGTCAGATAACTTTTTGCCATCTGTGCCCCATTGTGCAGATTTTCCTTCACTTCCTGTTCTATAACCAAACAGGAAGTGAGAGAAAATGTCTGCAAATGGAAATAATGCCTTGTGTAGCACTGACCCCCGAAGGAGCTGCTGAATTTGATTGGGCATGTGCTCTGCTATTAAACCCCCAACTGACTTGGCTCATTCCCCTAGGCACAGCTGTGGTGCAATGTTGGTGTGAAGCTAATAGTGAAGGATGACCCCACAATGTGCAGTTTAAAAACAATATACCTTTGTTATTACCTCGGTATCTGATGTTCCACCTGCTGGAAAAGGAACAACACTCCACACCAATGGTACTTAAACAAGAACGTATGTTTACTGGAACCAGTGTATAAAATAGTAATCACAATGTTTGTACTATGACACCAACATAGTGTAACAGCACAATAAACACTTACAACAGTTTGTACATTTACAGTTGTCTATGATGGTCTCTGAGAATGTGTCTCCAATTGGGACTAAGTGAATATGCCTTTCTGGACACCTTCCCACTTCCAGCACACTCTGGTAACTACAGGAATGCAGGGTTAATAATGAAATACAACACAATTACTAGGGAGCTTGCCCACTTTAAATGGGTGCAAGGCTTTGCGATGAGAAGTGCAGTCTTTGATGTTCTTTCTTCTGCTAGCTTTGTGTTGTAATAATTGTAATCCAACAGTGGAACAACAAGGGTTAATGTAAGGAGAATATTAGAACTGTTCCTGTAGTGTGATACACCTGGAATTGCCTCCAGTGTAATTGGCTTTGTATAACATAGTGTTGGTAGTGAAGGGAAGAGTAGGCTTGAGGCCTGCTTAAAATCAGTCTTTTATCAGGTTCTCCCCTGTGGGATTACAGGTCCCAGCAACACTGTGTTAAATGTCTAGGTGTATAAAAGTGTGTCAGAAAACTGTGGGCAGCAGCCCTCTCATCAAACTGGATCTGAAGAATGGAACAGCTCCGCTGCGGTGCACTCAGTCTTGCTTCTAGCCGGCAGATTCCGTCACACCGCTCCACTATGCAAGATGAACCGGGACCCTCCGATGGCTCCGACAGGTGTGTCAGGATCCTTCCTGATCCAGTCACACAGTCTTTCCAGCGATCAGATAAAAGGGAGAGTCTCTAATTGTTCTGCTCCACAGTGGCTGTAGGCTGTGCTCTCTGGAGACCTCCTCTCAGGTCCTTGTAGGCAGGCCACGCGTCCAGAAGAGAAAGAAAATGGTTGCGTGTGTCCTTTTATAGCCTACCCAGCATGCAGTTCAGTACTGAATGATCATGGATAGGTCACTCTGCATTCTGGGTAGGTAGGTCATAGCAGAATGTAAACAGACAGTCACTTCCTGTTATGTTTCTAATCCTCTAGAAATGAAAATAATTGGAGTCCATTTCCTGTATTGGCCACTAGATGGTGCCAAATACTAAATTATAACACGGCTATAGATTAACATTGCATTATATTAGCAGGCAAAAATATCAGCGCTACACTTGGTACCCCCAGGTTATCAGAACTAGTGTCCTTATTGGAAGATTTCCCCACTATAACTTTTCTGGGGAAAACCCAAAATGTGGGATTTTATTTTAGTTTCACTTTCAATAATAATGGTAAATGGAACAAACAGAGAGGGTGAATCTTCTTAAGCACCTCCTGCCCATTGTATAGACAAATTATGGTGGCAGGGTGGCTCTCTCATTCTGGGATGACGTTGTCCCACTCTTACAAGAGTGGCAATCGGTGGCATGCTGTGTCCATGGGACATAGCCCATCCCCGATCTTAATAAAGAGCCGATGATGTGGCTCTTTACCCATGTGATCAGTCGTGTCCAATCACAGCTGACCACATGTAAACAAGGTTATCAGGTTTCCTCCCCTCACACTGACAGAGTGTAAGGAGAAGAGAGCCGATCAGCGGCATTTCCTCACAGGGGAGACCTACACAGATGTTCAGTGCCCTGATTATCAGTGTAGACCCAAAAGCGATGCCAGTCAGTGCCCATCAGTGATGACAGTCAGTGCCCAGCAGTGATGCCAGTCTGTCCCCATCAGTGATGTCAATCAGAGCCCATCAGTGCTGCCTTTCAGCGCCCATCAGTGCATGCTCATCAGTAGCACCCATCAGTGCCCCTATCCATGCTGCCTATCAATGCCCATAAATGCTGCCTATCAGTGCCACCTATCAGTGCTCATTGGTACTGCATATCAGTGCCCATCAGTGCTGCATATTAGTGCCTCCTCATCAGTGCCCTGCAGTGCAACCTCATCAGTGAAGGAGAATAATTACTTATTTGCAACATTTTCTAACAGAAACGAAGAAAAACTTTTTTTTTCAACTTTTTCAGTCTTGTTGCGTTTTTTTATCAAAAATTTAATTTGGGTACAGTGTTACATGAAAATTGGCCTGTAGGAAGGGAGTGAAAGTGCCTTGTATTGAAGCCATTAAAGAGGGCATACACAGCAATAAAACCTGACAAATGTTCCATTACCTATCCACTCCAAAATAAAAAATAAAAAAAAGTTTGCCTTTTGTTATACTTAATTATAATATATCAATAAACTGATTTGGTAGAACTAGATGAGCTTCGAGTTTGAGTCGAACATCGCCTGTTTGGTTGTTCTTCGAATTGCGAACTTTATGGGCCGTTCGCACCAAATTCGTGTGGCGCGTCACGGCCCATAATTCATTGCGGCATCGCAATGCATTGCTGGCTGATGATTGGCCAAGCATGCACTATGACCCACATGCTTGGCCAATCACAGCGCCGTCTGTGCAGAGAGCCGTAATTGGCCAAAGCCAGGGTGGCTTTGGCCAATTATGGCTCAGGGGGTTTAGTACACACCCCACACTATATAAGGCCACCTGCGTGGCGGCCTTGTGTAGTATGTTGCGGCGGCAGAGAGAGATAGACAGAGAGACAGTGTCATTTGATTTAAGTTAGATAGAATAGGCAGGTGAGTCAGTTAGCTGCAGTTACAGTGTATGGAGGAAATATATGCATCCTAGGTGTTGTGTATATATATAACTTTGTAAATGTTGTATATCTAATGTTGTAAAGTGCTGTGTAAACTGTCGGCACTATATAAATCCTGTATAATAATTATATATATATATTTTTTTATTCCGTTTAGCTAGATCCGTTCCTGTTATTCTCTTCCTAATTAGGGATGAGCTTCGTGTTCGAGTCGAACGTACGTTCGACTCGAACATTGGCCGTTCGGCCGTTCGGCGAATTCCGAACGTTTTGGCCGTTCGCGTCAAAATTCGAGTGACGCGCGCGTGGACCACAATGCACTGCGTTGGCGCAGTGCATTGCTGCCCGATGATTGGCCAAGCATGCACTGTGACCCCGCATGCTTGGCCAATCGCAGCGCCGGCAGCGAGGAGAGCCATGATTGGCCACAGGCATCCTGCCTGTGGCCAATCATAGCTCAGGCTGTGTAGTGCACGCCCCACACTATATAAGGCCGCCTTTAAGGCGGCCTCCTGTAGTGTGTTACTTTGCATCTGAAGCAGTGGGTGTTCTGTGTACCTTCAACACAGTACACACCAATCGTTTTTGGCTGATTTCCTATCTTGCTGCTGTGTAGTGGTTGTTGTCTGTGCCCTGACTGCAGTATACACCACTATATTCACCTCACCTATATAGCTAGTGATCTAGCTTTAACCACTTAACAACTGCCCATTGCCGATTAACGGCTTCAGGGCGGTTGTTTAACTCAGAGAGGCCGTTAATTAACGGCCTCCCAGAATTCTGCTCTCGCGTGCCCCGAGGTGTGCGCACTCGAGAGCATCCGTGACCGCCGGGTCCATAGGACCCGGCGCATCACGGTAAACGGCCGCTCATAGCGGCCGTTTACCACGTGATTGCTCCGTCAAATGACGGAGTGATCACTTGGAAACAAACCGGCGTCATGTTATGACGCCTGTTCCTCCCTCCCCTTTCTGTACCGATCGGTACAGCGGAGGGGAAAGAGATCGATGTCAGCAGCGATGTGGGCTGCATCTGCAGTGCCCACATCGCTGCTCACCGAATTTAACCCCTCAATTCCCTGCCAATACTCTGCAATACCAGTGCATACTCTGCAGTACCCTGCCATTACTCTGCAGTACCCCGCCATTACTCTGCAGTACCCCGCCATTACTCTGCAGTGCAGTACCCCGCCATTACTCTGCAGTGCAGTACCCTGCCATTACTCTGCAGTGCAGTACCCTGCCATTACTCTGTAGTACCCCGCCATTACTCTGCAGTGCAGTACCCCGCCATTACTCTGCAGTGCAGTACCCTGCCATTACTCTGCAGTGCAGTACCCCGCCATTACTCTGCAGTACCCCGCCATTACTCTGCAGTGCAGTACCCCGCCATTACTCTGCAGTGCAGTACCCCGCCATTACTCTGCAGTACCCCGCCATTACTCTGCAGTGCAGTACCCCGCCATTACTCTGCAGTGCAGTACCCTGCCATTACTCTGCAGTGCAGTACCCTGCTATTACTCTGTAGTACCCCGCCAATACCCCGCCAATACTCTGTAATACCCTGCCATAAATTGCCATACCCAGCCATACTCAGAGATACCCAGCCATACTCGGTGATACCCTGAAATACCCAGCCATAGACGCCCCCCACCCCTCACCGCCCTCCGGTGCTTCTACCAACTCGCCAGTACGATCAAAGCCAGAATCTTTTTTTTATTTTTTATTTCAGGCTTCCCAGCCTAGAGGTGAGATGTGGGGTCATATTGACCCCCCAGATTTCACTGTAAAGAGGACCTGTCACCCCATATTCCTATTACAAGGGATGTTTACATTTCTTGTAATAGGAATAAAAGTGATCAAAAATATATTTTTGGGAAAAAAAATGTCAAACTAAAATAAATAAAGTAAAATGAACAATAAAAAAATAAAATAAAAATTAAAGCGCCCATGTCCCCATGTGCTCGCATGTGCCACACATGTGAGGTATCGCCGAGAATGTTAGAGCGAGAGCAATAATTCTAGTCCTAGACCTCCTCTGCAACTCAAAACATGTAACCAGTAAAAAAATATTTAAAGCGTCGCCTATGGGGATTTTTTAAGTAGCGACGTTTGGCGCCATTCCACGGGCATGTGCAATTTTGAAGAGTGACATGTTTGATATCTATTTACTCAGCATAACTTCATCTTTCACTTTATGCAAACATTGGGCTAACAAGTGGTTAATAATAGAGCTTGCAGTCAGTAGTGTTAGGAGATAGTGCGTGCTGTCTGCGTGCTCTGTACCCAGTACATACCGCTATAATATAGGGCAGGCCCCTACTTTCAAACATCCAACTTACAAACATCTCCTACTTGCAAACGCAAGGAGACAGCAGCAAGTGAGATGAAAAAAGATGGACGACAAAACAAATTATACAGGGGTGATAACCCTTCCCTATGTTTTCCAAAAAGCTTAAAGATAGTTTTTTTGACTGGAGCTACACTTTAAAAATGTACCGGTTGAAAATGACAAACAGATTCAACTTAACACAACAAACCTACACAGTCCCTGTCTTGTTTGCACCGCCTGTATACTGCTGTTCTGAGTATATAGGGCCTGGGGGCCACACGCATTTCCTTTTTTTAATATGGGTACGGGGTTCCCCTTAATATGCGTACAAGACCCAAATAGGCTGGTAATGGGCAGGGAGGGCTACCCATGCCATGTTTCTCAATGATTTTCAACCATATTGCAGGAACCAGATATAACATTAAAACCGCAAGCAGTTTTAAATGGTGTTATTTCCGTTTAATGTAATTTTGTGCAGGGACTGTTCTAAACACGGGAAACACGTGGCACTTCACAGGCATACTACAGACACCCCGCAGGCACCATATTTAAAGGAATATTTCACTTTTTTTTTTTCACTTTAATCGTCATTAAAATCAGTGCTCCCGCCAAAACGGTAGTTTTTAAAACTTTTTTTTGCAGTGACCCATGTCCCCTGAGGCAGGAGGCAGGTCGCCAAACCCTTTTTAGGACACTATCTTGCATATTAGCCGTTAAAATGAGCACTTTCCAATTCGAACGTTCGAGTCCCATAGACTTCAATGGGGTTCTAACGTTCGTACCGAACGCGGGGGTCGTTCGCAAGTTCTGGTGCGAACCGAACCGGGGGGTGTTCGGCTCATCCCTATTCCTAATATACTGACAGGCAGGCAGGTGTTTTTAGCGCTTGCAGTATTTACAGTTAGTGTACCGTGTCCTCTGCACACTGTGCACCTAAAGCTACCATCAAGACAATTGCTGGTGTTCTTCTGATCCTATCAATACCACAGGCAGGCAGCTGCAGTATTTACAGTTAGTGTACTGTGTCCTCTGCACACTGTGCACCTAAAGCTACCTTCAAGACAATTGCTGGTGATCTTCTGATCCTATTAATACCACAGGCAGCTGCAGTATTTACAGTTAGTGCCCTGTGTCCTCTGCACAGTGTGCACCTAAGGCCCCTTTTCACACATGCGGACATTATGTCCGTATTTCATCCATCCGTTTGCAGATGAAATACGGACATACATGCATTCCTATGGGATAGTGGGTGTCTGAACATCCGCAGACACCCCCGATATCATCCGCCTCCGCAATTGTACGATTCTGCAGACGGAGGAAAATCGTATTTTTCTATCCGTCTGCAGAGTGGATTGGATGAACAGGGACAGACGGTCCGTGCTCATCCGATCCCCCATAGAGGAGAGCGGAGAGCTGTACTGTGTCCTCTGCACAGTGTGCACCTAAAGCTACCTGAAGACAATTGCTGGTGTTCTTCTGATCCCAGGCAGCTGCAGTATTCACAGTTAGTGTACTGTGTCCTCCCCACAGTGAGCACCTAAAGCTACCTGACGACAATTGCTGGTGTTCTCATACTAATAATACTACAGGCAGGCAGTTGATTCTGCTAGCTGCAGTATAATCAGTATATATACACATCCCAGCTTTGTGCAGCTACATCCCAATGCAGGCCATTAGTATGTCTGGAAGGCCAACAAGGAGAGGCAGACAGTCACGAGCCAATAAAAGAGGGCAAGCAGGCTCTGTGTCTAGAGGCTCCGATGATGGTACCCAGCTAGAGGAAGGCAGTAACGTGAGCCCAGAGAGAGGGGGTGCCCATGAAGGACAGCAATCTGGCAGTCACGTTCCCCCAGCTGCAGTATACTGCCAGGTTTGCTCCAGTGATGTCTCTGACTCCACATGGGTGCCTGATAGAGAGGAGGAGGAGGGGGCGGGGGAGCACATCTCCAACAAGGCAGGATGCCCTCCAGGGGCTAGCTTAAGGACAGCACACCGACTGCATCACACCGTAGAGCTCCGTATGTGCAGAGTGCTGCTGTCTCTGCGCGTTATTCCAAAAATTCTTTGGTGTGGGCCTTTTTTGAGACGAGTGCATTAGATCGCACCTCTGCTATTTGCAACATATGTCTCAAGCGTATCTCGCGTGGCCAAAACATCACCCACTTGGGCACCACATGCTTGACCAGACATATGTTGACCTGCTATGCAGTTCATTGGCAAGCGTGCCTAAAAGACCCACACCAATACACAAAGCAGACCTCTCCAGGCTCCTCATCAGCTGGGATCTCCAACCCCACTATACCTTCAGTCCTCTCTGAAACCTGCACTGAGAGGAATGAAGGTGTAGAATTAGGTATGTCACAGCCAAGTACTTGTGGGCAATCTGCTATCGGTACACCCACTTCAGATTGCACCAGGCAAATTTCCCTGCCCCAGCTGCTGCACTGCCGAAAGAAGTTCGCTCCCAGCCATCCATATGCCCAGCGGTTGAATGCTAGCTTGGCTAAATTGCTATCACTTCAACTGCTGCCTTTTCAGTTGGTAGACTCTGCCCCCTTCTGTGAGTTTGTGGAATGTGCGGTTCCTCAGTGGCAGGTTCCCAAGGGGCACTTTCTTTCACGGAAGGCGATTCGGCTCTCTACTGGCATGTGGAAGGCAATGTCTTGGCCTTGCTGGACAAGGCAGCCAGCGGTAAGGTGCATATTACTGCTGACTCATGGTCCAGCAGGCATGGGCAGGGACGTTACCTATCTTTCACAGCCCATTGGGTGACTCTGCTGGTAGCTGGGAAGGATGCAGGACAAGATGCAGTAGTGTTGGAGGTTGTTATGTCACCACAACCCCAAAACGCTACTACTAGTGATTCTGACACACCTCTCTCCTCCACCCCCTCCTCTTCTTCTTCCTCCATGGCCTCTTCCTGTGCTTTGTCATCGGAACCAGCTGTGCTCCATAGGTGTTCAAGGGGCTACGCAAGTACGCAGGCAAAAAGATGCCATGCGGTGCTTGAGCTGGTGTGCTTGAGGGACAGGAGCCACACTGGGGCAGAGATTCTGTCAGCTCTGCAGGGGCAGGCTCAGAGGTGGTTGACGTCATGCCAGCTTAAGCCAGGGACACTTCACCCGTTCCCTGTTTGGCTCGCATCCTTAACTTGGTGGTGCAGTGGTCCTTGGGCAGGTACCCGGGCTTACAGGATGTCCTGAGGCAGGCCAGCGAGCCTGTGTGCATTCCACCGGTCATATAATGCCAGTGCTCGGCTGGCGGACCTCCAAAAGGAATTTAACCTGACCAAGAACAGCCTAATCTGTGACATGCCCACCAGGTGGAACTCAATGTCATCGCCATCAATGAGTACCTGTGTGACTATGGCACCAGGACAG
The DNA here is from genome assembly GCF_037356315.1 of Lithobates pipiens. NCBI lineage: Eukaryota > Metazoa > Chordata > Amphibia > Anura > Ranidae > Lithobates > Lithobates pipiens. The sequence goes on from NW_027507789.1 coordinate 161,349,574, forward strand.
GGTTTAGGGGAGCTTGTTTTTTTTCCCCCCATACCAGTTGGCTATGATCAGGGATGCATGCACTGTCCTGTCACCATTTCAGGAGGCCACGAGGATGGTGAGCACTGACAGTGCATGCATCAGCGATACTGTCCCTGTTGTCCACCAGTTGGAGCACACACTGCGTAGAATAATGGACAGGGCACTTGAGGCAGAACAAAGACCGGAAGAGGAGGACTTCCTTACCTCTCAAGGCCCCCTTTATCCACACAGTGTTCCTGCTGGCCTGCCGATCACACAGGAAGAGGAGGAGGAGGAGGAGGATTGTGTCAGCATGGAGGTGGAGCCTAGCACTCAGCATCAGCAGCAGTCGTCAAGGGATCATTTACAGTCCCAAGAAACCTATGGACTTGTACGTGGCTGGGAGGAGGGGGCTGCGAATCATGTCATCTATAGTGACCCAGAGGACTCCAGACCGAATGCCTCAGCTAACCTACATTGCGTGGCCTCCCTGATCCTGCAACGTCTGCGGAAGGATCCTCGTATTTGTGGTATCAAGGAGAGGGATCATTACTGGCTGGTAACCCTCCTTGATCTACATTACAAAGGTAAGGTTGTGGACCTTATCTTGCTGTCGCAGAGGGAACAGAGGATGAAACATCTTCGGGAGGCCTTGCAGAAAGGTTTGTGCAATGCGTTTCCAGAGCCTGGGAGGTTAAAAATTCCTGGTCCTGGACAACGTGTTGCTGAGGCTTCAGTCAGTCACAAAAGGAACGGTGGAGAAGGTGGCCATTACAATGTACAGTCGTGAGTAGGGATGAGCCGAACACCCCCCGGTTCGGTTCGCACCAGAACTTTCGAACGGACCCCAAATTCGTATGAACTTTAGAACCCCATTGAAGTCTATGGGACTCGAAAGTTTGAAATTAAAAGTGCTAATTTTAACGGCTAATATGCAAGATGCTGTCCTAAAAAGGGTTTGGGGACCTGGCTCCTGCCCCAGGGGACATGGGTCAATGCCTAAAATGTTTTTAAAAATGGCCGTTTTGGCGGGAGCACTGATTTTAATGACGATTAAAGTGAAAAAAAAAAAAGTGAAATATTCCTTTAAATATCGTGCCTGGGGGGTGTCTGTAGTATGCCTGTGAAGTGCCACGTGTTTCCCGTGTTTAGAACGGTCCCTGCACAAAATGACATTAAACGGAAATAACATTATTTAAAACTGCTTGCGGTTTTAATGTTATATCTGGTTCCTGCAATATGGTTGAAAATCATTGAGAAAAATGGCATGGGTAGCCCTCCCTGCCCATTACCAGCCCCTTTGGGTCTTGTACGCATATTAAGGGAAACCCCGTACCCATATTAAAAAAAGGAAATGCGTGTGGCCCCCAGGCCCTATATACTCAGAACAGCCGTATACAGGCGGTGCAAACAAGACGGGGACTGTGTAGGTTTGTTGTGTTAGGTTGAATCTGTTTGTAATTTTCAACTGGTACATTTTTTAAGTGTAGCTCCAGTCAAAAAAAATTTTTTTAAGCTTTTTGGAAAACATAGGGAAGGGTTATCACCCCTGTATAGTTTGTTTTGTCGTCCATCTTTTTCATCTCACTTGCTGTTGTCTCCTTCCGTTTGCAAGTAGGAGATGTTTGTAAGTTGGATGTTTGAAAGTAGTGGCCTGCCCTATATGCTCTGCAGAAATGGCGGAACAAGGTGTTGGTTTTGCCACAACATTGTAAGCCCTCAAAGTGACTCTTGGTGGGCGCTGGAGCGCCCTGCTGTGAACGATTATATCAAGAATTGTAATTACATGCCATTGTTGAACAGTGGTAGAAAAACTGACCTTGGTGCCACAACACTATAAGTCCTCACAGTTACTCTGGGTGGGCACAGGAACGGGCCCTCCTGTGAAATATTATATCAAAAATTGTAATTACATGTCCCTGTTAAACAGGGGCAGAAAAATTGGGCCTTAGGCACTGGTGCTGGTGCCACGACACTGCAAACTCTCCCATATACTCTATTTTTATTGCAGGAATTAGCCCTGCTGCAAAGCATTGCATCAAAAATTGTAATTAAACGCCCCTGTTAAACAGGGGCAGAAAAATTGGGCTGATGGCACTGGTGCTGGTGCCACCACACTGCAACCTCTCCCATATACTCTAGTTTTATTGCAGGAATTAGCCCTGCTGAAAAGCATTGCATCAAAAATTGTAATTAAATGCCCCTGTTAAACAGGGGCAGAAAAATTGGGCTGATGGCATCACCCAGAACCAGAAATGTTCTTCCAACATATCAGCGGAGGAGGAAGAGGATAGACAATCAACATAACAGGACAGTCACTCAGCATCAGCATAGGCAGTCTTGAAGGGATGTGATATTTCAAAAAAAATTATTCAGTTACATCAGCTTCAGGTGCTTGGTAGCTGTGGGTTATCCAAGACTGATTCATCTTGATGAAGGTCAGTCGATCAACTGATTTGGTGGACAGGCGCACCCTGTGATCGGTAACAAAGCCACCAGCAGCACTGAAGGTGCGTTCCGAAAGAACGCTGGATGCAGCACAGACCAGTAGCTCAATTGCATACTGTGTGCAAGCTCTGGCCAGTGATCCATCCTCAAGACCCAGTAAGCCAGAGGATTTTCGGTGGGAAAGGTGTCCAAGTCTGACCTTGCCCCTAGGTATTCCTGCACCATGTAAATCAGAAGCTGGCGATGGTTGCTGGAACTGATCATACCTTGGGGCTGCAGACTAAAAAATTGTCTGAAAGCATCAGTCAGACGGCCACCTTCTCCACCGCTCCTTCTGACCGATGCCTCAGCAACACGTTGTCCAGGACCAGGAGTTTGTAACCTCCCAGTCTCTGGGAACGCGTTGCACAGACCTTTCTGCAAGGTGTCAGGAATCCGCCCGTTCTGCACGATCGGGTGTCCATTCGCGCACGCGCGTTCGTCCCGCGGGTCGTCGTGGGCACGCGCGTCCCCAAGCACGAGCGGGTGCACGTCGTTCGGATGTGCGCGCGGCATACGCACGCACGAGTGCGCGTTAGCGCTATTGGCGCCAGTGGCCCTTTTTAAAGGAGCAGCTGCAGTCATTCTGTGCTGTTCGTCTGCAGCTTGTGCCTGAAGAAACCTGTTGATTCATCTGCTACCTACCTGATACCTGACCTGACTCCGTCTGACTCTGCTGACCTCTCCTGCTCTGACCCCGGCTTGTTTGACCTCTCTTGGACTGTCTACCTGTTGCCGAACCCCTGCTTGTACCTGACACCTCTGCCAGTTCCTGCTTGTTCCTGCATCTGTACCTTGCATCCAGAAGAGCCCGCCATCCTGCCTGCAGTCTCCTCCCAGCAGCCTGCCTGCCACTGCCAGTTCCTGCTCCTGAGGATTCTCTCCTATCCGGTACCTGCTGTTGCACCTGGCTGGACTCTCCTACCCCGCTGTGCTCCGGTCTCCCTGTTCCCATTCCAGAGAGACCAGAACCAGAGCCGTAAGAGCGGTCCCCTTCCACTAAGTCAGACTCACCACCTGAGGATCATAACAGTACGAACAGCCAAGATGTCTGAGTCTGCGGAAGGGGCCTCCGCCATGAAGGAGATCTGCTCGCATCTTGCGGCCCTGACCCAAGCAGTGAAGTCCCTTCAGGATGGTTACTCCAGGCTGGAGGAACGTGTGCAACAGCTATCTACCTCCGGTCCTCCTATCACCGCTCCTCAGCCTCCTCCTGTTCAGCCTGCCATTCCACCAACCGTGATGACTCTTCCACCTGAACCTAGGGTCCCCATTCCTGAGAGGTTTTCTGGGGACCGCTCCAAGTTCCGGGCCTTCCGTAACGCCTGCCAGCTTTACTTCGCTCTACAGCCTAGGACTTTTTCCCTGGAGGCTACTAAAGTGGGATTCGTTATCTCCCTTCTGCAAGGAGAGCCCCAGTCCTGGGCCCATCACCTCCTGGAAAATGACAGTCCTCTCACCCAGACCCTTGCTACCTTTCTTGAGGGAATGGCCCAGCTCTACGAGGACCCCCAGCGGTCCGCTACCGCAGAATCTGCATTAACTGCGCTCCAGCAGGGCCGGAGGTCGGCAGAGGACTATGTATCAGACTTTAGATGCTGGAGCGCAGATACCCAAGTCGGCCCTGAGACACCAATTCCGCTTGGGCCTGTCCGAGGGCCTTAAAGATGAGCTGGCCCGTGTTGGAACCCCGGATTCCTTGAAGGATTTAATCACTTCGGCCATTCGGATTGATAGGAGGCTCCGTGAGCGTAGGGCAGAACGCTCCACCCAATCCCAAAGACCAGCTTGGATGTCCGCCAGGACCCCTTCTTCAGCACCCTTCTTCATACCATCCTCTCAAGGGAGACCTGCCAGTGCCGCCCAAGCATCTGAAGAACCTATGCAGCTCGGGCTACTCCGGCCTACTCTGCCACCTGAAGAGCGAGCCCGCCGCCGGCAGATGAACTTATGCCTATACTGCGGTGGCCCAGGACATTACGTGATCAACTGCCCTGTTAAGACACGTAAGTGCCTTTCTTCTGTATCTCACAACCCTGTAACCCTGCCTTCCAACTCGTTCCATGTCGCTCTTCTGCTCTCATTCCAGCTGCAGGGAAGAATGATTCACGTCAGCGCTATCCTTGATTCGGGGGCCTGCGGCTGCTTCATCGACGCTGCATTCACCAGTCTGCACTCCATCCCCCTTCGGAAGAAACCCCATGAACTTTCCATCTTCCTGGCTGACGGTTCGCAAATTAAGTCTGGCCGAGTTACCCAGGAGACTCTTCCGCTACCCACTACCACTTCCTGCCTACATACTGAACTACTAACCCTGGACGTTATCTCATCACCACTTTTCCCTGTGATCTTGGGAATTCCGTGGCTTCAGGCACATAACCTCCATCGACTGGTCTTCCGGGGAAGTGAGGTTCCTCTCCTCTTACTGCCAGGATCACTGTTTGCCCGGAGCTCCGGTACAACCCAGAACACTCCTCTGTCTGGATCCAGACCAGGACTTGTGTCAGTTAGTCCCAGAATCCTACCAAGAGTTTCTGGATGTTTTCAGTAAACGGGGGGCTGATTCTCTTCCCCCACATCGCCCCTACGATTGTCCCATCGAGCTCCTTCCTGGGGCAGAGATCCCATTCGGACGTGTCTTCCCCTTGTCCGAGAAAGAACAGGAGGCCCTAAAGGTCTACATCACCAAAAACCTTAAGAAGGGGTTCATCCGTCATTCCACATCTCCTGCCGGTGCCGGAATATTCTTTGTTACAAAAAAAGATCAGACCCTTCGGCCCTGTGTGGACTACCGGGAGTTAAATCGGATCACGATTAAGAACCGTTACCCCTTACCACTGATTCCGGAGCTTTTTCAAAAATTAAGATCAGCCTCCATTTTTACCAAGTTGGACTTGCGGGGAGCTTACAATCTGGTCAGAATACGAGCAGGCGACGAGTGGAAAACTGCGTTTCGGACTCGTTTTGGGCATTACGAGTACTTAGTAATGCCCTTTGGACTTTGCAATGCCCCGGCCACTTTCCAGCACCTGATTAATGATGTTTTCCGAGACTTTCTGGACATCTTCGTCATTGTGTACCTGGACGATATTCTCATCTTTTCCGGGTCCCTAGAACAACATCGTGGGCATGTCAGCAGAGTGCTGCTCCGGCTCCGGCAACACGGACTTTACGCTAAGGCCGAGAAATGTAAATTTGAGCAGCAGTGTATCCAATTTCTCGGCCTAGAAATCTCTCCAGCAGGCATCAAAATGGACCCGCAAAAGGTCTCTGCTGTGCTCGAATGGCCAGCTCCCACTGATAAGAAGGGGATCCAGCGCTTTGTGGGTTTCGCTAATTTTTATAGGAGATTCATAAAGGGGTTCTCGGCCATCATCGCTCCCATCACTCAGCTCACCAAACAGAATACACGCTTTCATTGGGGACCCGAAGCGCAGGCCGCCTTCCAGAGACTCAAGAGTCTGTTCACCTCTGCTCCCGTTCTCAGGCACCCGGATCCGTCAAGACCCTTTATCCTGGAGGTGGATGCGTCTGAGGTAGCAGTAGGGGCGGTGATATCCCAACGTCAAGGTAAAGATGACCTGATGTACCCCGTCGGGTTCTTTTCCCGTAAACTTTCTCCGGCAGAGAGAAATTATGATGTGGGGGACCGAGAGCTACTCGCCATCAAATCTGCATTGGAGGAGTGGAGATACCTACTAGAAGGGGCGGTACACCCCATACTTATCTACACGGACCATAAAAACCTTGAGTATCTCCGTACCGCCAAACGTCTGAAACCTCGGCAGGCCCGTTGGGCCCTCTTCTTCTCCCGGTTCAGCTTTCATCTTACCTACCGCCCCGGGTCAAGAAACATAAAGCCAGATGCGCTTTCCCGCATGTTCGATAGTCCCAAGGACATCGCACCCCCTGATACCATCCTCCCAGCCAACACCTTTCTGCTCGTCCAGCCGGACCTCCTGTCTCTGTTAAAGAGAGCTTCCCTCGAGTCCTCCAGTCCTCCAGGAGTTACGCTTATTTCCAGAGAAGGTCTGCTTTGGAAGGACAATCTAATCTTTGTCTCGGAGGACGTCCGAATAAAGGTCTTGAGTCTCCTCCACGATCATCCCCTCGCCGGGCACTTCGGTGTCCGCAAGACTCTGGAGCTGGTACAGCGCTCCTTCTGGTGGCCAGGCATGAGGGAGTACTGCAAAAGATATGTGAATTCCTGCCCTGTGTGCAGCCGGAACAAGGTCCCCAGGAACCGGGCCTGGGGCCTGCTGAAACCACTTCCCGTGCCCGACCGCCCCTGGCGGATGATCACGATGGACTTCATTGTGGAACTTCCCCCTTCTGAGAACTGTACAGCCATCTTTGTGATCTGTGACCGTTTGTCTAAAATGGCCCATTTCCTACCCTTGAAAGGAACACCCACCGCATCGGAAACGGCTCATATCTTCATCAAGGAGATAGTCAGGCTTCACGGGGTACCTTCCAATATTGTTTCCGATAGAGGGGTGCAATTCACCTCTCGTTTCTGGAGAGCCTTATGTGAAGCCCTAAAAATAGAATTGGCCCTGTCCTCCGCCTACCATCCGCAGACCAACGGACAGACGGAACGCACCAATCAAACCCTTGAACAATACATTAGGTGCTTTTCATCCTTTGTCCAGGACGATTGGGTCTCCCTCTTACCTTTGGCGGAGTTCGCCTATAACAATGCCAGCCATGTTACCACCGGCCAATCCCCGTTTTTCGCAAATTTTGGTTTTAACCTGTCCTTTCTCCCTGATATTCTTTCAGAATCCCACGTTCCAGCGGTACAGGACACCGTATCTTTTCTGCAGCGGAACAACCAGATCCTCCAAGAGACCATAGCCAAGGCTCAGGCGGATAGCAAGAGGAATTTCGATCGAGGAAGAAGGGGAGAACTGATTCTTCAAGTCGGGGACCAGGTATGGCTTTCTACTTCTAATTTAAAATTAGCCTGCCCTTCTAAAAAGTTGGCATCCAAATTTCTGGGTCCGTTTCCAGTTAAAAGGAGGATCAATGAAGTTTCCTATGAACTGTCTTTGCCTGTTTCCATGAAAATTCACCCGGTCTTCCATGTAACTCTGCTTAAGCCGGCCGTACCTGATCCTTTTCCCGGTAGAGGAACAGGTCCTCCTGACCCAGTGTTGATCGACGGCAATGAGGAATACGAGGTGGAGGCCATTCTGGATTTTAGAAGACGTCATGGACAAGGTCAGTTTTTAATTAAATGGAAGGGTTATGGTCCAGAGAATAACTCCTGGGAACCTGCTGCCAACTTACATGCAGATAGACTAATTCAGGCCTTTTTTACTGCACACCCTGAGAAGAGAGTCGTTAGGGGCACCCGGAGGTTGCCCCTTGTGGGGGGGCAATGTCAGGAATCCGCCCGTTCTGCACGATCGGGTGTCCATTCGCACACGCGCGTTCGTCCCGCGGGTCGTCGTGGGCACGCGCGTCCCCAAGCACGAGCGGGTGCACGTCGTTCGGGTGTGCGCGCGGCATACGCACGCACGAGTGCGCGTTAGCGCTATTGGCGCCAGTGGCCCTTTTTAAAGGAGCAGCTGCAGTCATTCTGTGCTGTTCGTCTGCAGCTTGTGCCTGAAGAAACCTGTTGATTCATCTGCTACCTACCTGATACCTGACCTGGCTCCGTCTGACTCTGCTGACCTCTCCTGCTCTGACCCCGGCTTGTTTGACCTCTCTTGGACTGTCTACCTGTTGCCGAACCCCTGCTTGTACCTGACACCTCTGCCAGTTCCTGCTTGTTCCTGCATCTGTACCTTGCATCCAGAAGAGCCCGCCATCCTGCCTGCAGTCTCCTCCCAGCGGCCTGCCTGCCACTGCCAGTTCCTGCTCCTGAGGATTCTCTCCTATCCGGTACCTGCTGTTGCACCTGGCTGGACTCTCCTACCCCGCTGTGCTCCGGTCTCCCTGTTCCCATTCCAGAGAGACCAGAACCAGAGCCGTAAGAGCGGTCCCCTTCCACTAAGTCAGACTCACCACCTGAGGATCATAACACAAGGCCTCCCGGAGATGTCTCATCCTCTGCTCCCTCTGCGATGGCAAGATAAGGTTGGCAACCTTACCCTTGTACCGTGGATCAAGGAGAGTGGCCAGCCAGTAATGGTCCCTCTCCTTGATCCGAAGAATACGAGGATCCTTCTGCAGGCTTTGCAGGATCAGGGAGGCCATGCAGCGTAGGTTAGCTGAGGCATTCGGTCCGGAGTCCTCTGGGTCACTAAGGACAACATGATCCACAGCTACCTCCTCCCAGCCACGTACAAGTCCACGGTTTCTTGGGACTGTAAATCATCCCTACAAGACTGCTGCTGCTGCTGATGCTGAGTGCCAGCCTCCACCTCCATGCTGACACAATCATCCTCCTCCTCCTCTTCCTCCTCCTCATCCTCTTCCTGTGTGATGGGTGGCACAGCAGGAACACTGTCTGGATAAAGGGGGCCTTGAGAGGCAAGGAAGTCCTCCTCTTCCTGCCTCTGTTCTGCCTCAAGTGCCCTGTCCATTATTCCACACAGCGTATGCTCCAAGAGGTGAACAAGAGGTACAGTGTCACTGATGCATGCACTGTCACTGCTCACCATCCTTGTGGCCTCCTCAAACGGTGACAGGACAGTGCATGCATCCCTGATCATGCCCCACTGGTGTGGTGAGAAAAAACCGAGCTCCCCTGACCCTGTCCTGGTGCCGTAGTTGCACAGGTACTCATTGATGGCCCTCTGCTGCGTGTGCAGCCGCTGCAGCATGGCCAACGTTGAGTTCCACCTGGTGGGCATGTCACATATAAGGCGGTTCTTGGGCAGGTTCAACTCCTTTTGGAGCTCAGCCAGCCGAACACAGGCATTAAATGATCGGCGGAAATTAACACAGACTTTCCTGGCCTGCTTCAGGACATCCTGTAAGCCCGGGTACCTGCTCAAGAACCGCTGCACCACCAGGTTAAGGACGTGAGCTACACAGGGCACATGGGTCAGTTTTCCCTGTCGGAGGGCGGAGAGGAGGTTGGTGCCATTGTCGCAAACCACCATTCCTGGCTTAAGCTGGCGTGGCGTCAACCACCTCTCGGCCTGCCCCTGCAGAGCTGACAAAACATCCGCCCCAGTGTGGCTTCTGTCCCCCAAACAAACCAGCACAAGCACGGCATGGCATCGTTTTGCCTGCGTACTTGCGTAGCCCCTGGAACGCCTACGGAGCACCGCTGGTTCTGAGGACAGAGCACTGGAAGAGGCCATGGAGGAAGAAGAAGAGGAGGGAGTGGAGGAGAGAGGTGTGTCACAACCAATAGTAGCATTTTGGAGGTGTGGTGGCGGAACAACGTCCAACACTACTGCACCTTGTCCTGCATCCTTCCCAGCTGCCAGAAGAATAACCCAATGGGCCGTGAAAGACAGGTAACGTCCCTGTCCATGCCTGCTGGACCATGAGTCAGCGGTAATATGCACCTTACCACTGACCGTCCTGTCCAGCGAGGCAAGGACATTGCCTTCCACATGCCGGTAGAGAGCTGGAATCGCCTTCCGTGAGAAAAAGTGCCGTTTGGGGACCTGCCACTGAGGAACCGCACATTGTACAAACTCACGGAAGGGGGCCGAGTCTACCAACTGAAAAGGCAGCAGTTGAAGTGCTAGCAATTTAGCCAAGCTAGCATTCAACCGCTGGGCATGTGGATGGCTGGGAGTGAACTTCTTTCGCCGGTCCAGCAGCTGGGGCAGGGACATTTGCCTGCTATAATCGGACGTGGGTGTGCTGCTAATAGAGTGCCCGGAAGCACTTGGCTGTGACACACCTAATTCTACACCTTCATTCCTCTCAGAGCAGGTTTCAGAGAGGACTGAAGGTCTAGTGGGGTTAGAGATGCCAGCTGATGAGGAGCAAGGAGAGGTCCGCTTTGTTCTTTGGTGTGGGTCTTTGAGGTACGCTTGCCAACGAGCTGCATGGCAGGTCAACATATGTCTGGTCAAGCATGTGGTGCCCAAGCGGCTGATGTTTTGGCCACGCGAGATACGCTTGAGACATATGTTGCAAATAGCAGCGGTGCGATCTGATGCACTCGTCTCAAAAAAGGCCCACACCAAAGAACTTTTAGAATAACGCGCAGAGTCAGCGCCCTGCACAGGCGGAGCTCTGCGGTGTGATTCAGTCGGTGTGCTGCCCCTAAGCTGGCCCCCGGAGGGCATCCTGCCTCGTTGGACATGTGCCTCCTCCTCCTCTCTCCTACCAGGCACCCACGTGGAGTCAGTGCCCTCATCATCCCCTCCCTCTTCATCACTGTAGCAAACCTGGCAGTATGCTGCAGCTTGTGGAACATGACTGCCAGATTTCTGTCCTTCTTGAGCATCCCCTCTCTCTGCATTCACGCTACTGCCTTCCTCTAGCTGAGTATCATCATCAGAGCCTACAAAACACTGGGCATCCTCCTGGAGCATGTACCCAACACTGTGCTCAAAGAGTTCAGGAGACTCCTCAGGAGGAAGTGGTGGGTCTAGGGAAGGAGTCACTGATGATGACATTGAGACGAGGGAAGACGATGCGTTGGCAGCTGCTTTGCTAGTACCCTGAGACTGGGTGAGAGAGGATGAGGAGGATGAAGAGGGCTTGGTCATCCACTCTACCAAGTCGTTGGCATGTTGCGGCTCAACATGTCCAGCTGCCGAAAAGAAGGACAAGCGTGTCCCATGGCCACGTGCTGATGATGACGATGCACCGCGTCCACGACCAGCACTGTTGTCTCTAGACACAGAGCCTGCTTGCCCTCTTTTACCGGCTCACGCCTGTCTGCCTCTCCTTGCTGGCCTTCCAGACATGGTAATGGCCTGAAGGGAGTTGGGTAAAACAGCAATTGGGCAGTGTATATTGTGCTGGAGGCACACAACACCCACTAACTCCTGCAGATGCCTTTATTATAGAACACCAGCAATAAAGGGTAGATAAAGGGGTATACTGTACTGGAGGCACACAACACCCACTAAGCCCTGCAGATGGCTCTATTAGAGAACAGCAATAAAGGGTAGATACAGGTGGAGGCACACAACACCCACTAACTCCTGCAGATGCCTTTATTATAGAACACCAGCAATAAAGGGTAAATACAGATGTATACTGTGCTGTGCTGGAGGCACACACAACTTCCATTAACTCCTGCAGATGGCAGATGGCTCAAATAGAGAAGAGCTATGTAGGTGGATATAGCGGTGTGTACTGGGTACAGAGCACGCAGACAGCACGCACAAGCTCCTAACACTGACTGCAAGCTCTATTATAAAAGATAGATATATCGCTAGCTATATAGATGAGGTGAATATAGCGGTGTATACTGCGGTCAGGGCACGCAGACAACAACCACTACAGAAGAGCAAGATCGAAAAATCGGCCGATAACGATCGGTGTATACTGTGTTGAAGGTACACAGAACACCCACTAACTGCTTCAGACGCCAACACACTACACAAGGCCGTCGCGCTGGCGGCCTTATATAGTGTGGGGCGTGTACTACACAGCCTGAGCTATGATTGGCCACAGGCATCCTGCCTGTGGCCAATTATGGCTCTCCTCGCTGCCGGCGCTGTGATTGGCCAAGCATGCGGGGTCACAGTGCATGCTTGGCCAATCATGAGCCAGAAATGCACTGCGCCATCGCAGTGCATTGTGGGCCGTGAGCGTCACATGAATTTGGCGCGAACGGCCCATAACGTTCGGAATTTGCCGAACGGGCGAACAGCCGTATGTTCGACTCGAACACAAAGCTCATCCCTAGTGGCCATCTGACCGATGCGTTCAGACAATTTTTTAGTCCGCAGCTCCAAGGTATGATCGGTTCCAGCAACCATCGCCAGCGTCTGATTTACATGGTGCAAGAATACCTAGGGGCAAGATCAGACTTGGACACCTTTCCCACCGAAAATCCTCTGGGTTACTGGGTCTTGAGGATGGATCACTGGCCAGAGCTTGCACACAGTATGCAATTAAGCTACTGGCCTGTCCTGCATCCTGCGTTCTTTCGGAACACACATTCAGTGCTGCTGGAGGCTTTGTAACCAATCACAGGGTGCGCCTGTCCACCGACTCGGTCGATTGGCTGATCTTTATAAAAATTAATCAGTCTTGGATCACCACAAGCTACCAAGCACCTGATGCTGATGTAACCAAATAATTTTTTGGGGAAATATCAGATCCCTTCAAGACTGCCTATGCTGATGCTGAGTGACTATCCTGTTATGTTGAGTGACTATCCTCTTCCTCTTTAATGATCATGCTGATCATTTTTGGTTATTGGTGCCGCCACCAGTGGCTAAGGCCCAATTTTTCAGCCCGTGTTTAACAGGTGATGCAATATTTTGCAGGAGGGTTTGTTGCTGCGCTCCAAATAGAGTATCTGTGAGGGGTTGCAGTGTTGTGGCACGAGTGCATAAGGCCCAATATTTCTGCCCCTGTTCAACAGGGACATGTAATTACAATTCTTGATCTAATATTTCACAACAGGGCCCATTCCTGCTCCCACCAAGAGTAACTGTGAGGGCTTACAGTGTTGTGGCAACACCACCACCACCACCACCACCAAAAGCCCAATTTTTCTGCTCCTGTTCAACAATAGCATGTAATTACAATTCTTAATATAATAGTTCACAGCAGGGCGTTTCAGCACCCACCAAGAGTAACTGTGAGGGCTTACAGTGTTGTGGCACCAGCACCAGTGCCTAAGGCCCAATTTTTCTGCCCCTGTTTAACAGGGGCATGTAATTACAATTTATGATGCAATACTTTGCACCAGGACTTTGCAGCATTCCTGCACTCCAACTAGAGTATCTGTGAGGGGTTGCAGTGTTGTGGCACCAGTGCCTAAGGCCCAATTTTTCTGCCCCTGTTCAACAGGGACATATAATTACGATTCTTTATCTAATATTTCACAACAGGGCCCATTCCTACGCCCACCAAGAGTAGCTGTGAGGGCTTACAGTTTTGTGGCAACAACACCACCACCACCAAAGGCCCAATTTTTCTGCCCCTGTTCAACAATAGCATGTAATTACAATTCTTGATATAATAGTTCACAGCAGGGCGTTCCAGCACCCACCAAGAGTAACTGTGAGGGCTTACAGTGTTGTGGCAACACCAACACCTAAGGCCCAAATTTCTGCAGAGTATATAGGGCAGGCCCCTACTTTAAAACATCCAACTTACAAACAACTCCTACTTGCAAACGGAAGGAGACAACAGGAAGTGAGATGAAATCTACCCCTAGGGAGGGAAATTCTCTCCTGTAAGAGGTAATATGGGAAAAAACATGTCTCCTCTCCACTGATGCTTTATCACCAATCCTTGTTTCACTAAAAACCCCAAATTTTCAAACAACATTTGTCATTGGGACAGAAAGTGAGGTGAAATCTTCTGAAGAGGTGCACAAGACAGCAAAACAAATGTTACAGGGGAGATAACCCTTCCCTATGTTTTCCAAAAAGCTTAAAAATAGATTTTTTGGTTGGAGCTTCACTTTAAAAATGTACCAGTTCAAAATTACAAACAGATTCTACTTAAAACAAACCTACAGTCCCTGTCTTGTTTGCACCTCCTGTATACTGATATTCAGAGTATATAGGACCTGGGGGCCCCACGCCTTTCCTTTGTTTAATTTGGGTGCAGGGTTCCCCTTAATATCCATACAAGACCCAAAGAGGCTGGTAATGGGCTGGGGGGGCACCCATGCCATTTTTCTCAATGATTTGCCAGGACCAGACATTACATTAAAGCCGCAAGCAGTTTTAAAATACTTTTTATACTTTAGAAATGTCATTTTGTGCAGGGACAGTCCTAAACACGGGAAACACGTGCCATTTCACAGGCATACTATAGACACCCTCCAGACACCCTCCAGGTACATTATTTAAAGGAATATTTCACTTATTTTTTTTTCACTTTAAGCATCATTAAAACCACTGCTCCTGAAAAAACTACTTTTTTTTTGCATTGTACATGTCCCCTGGGGCGGACCCGGGTCCCCAAACCCTTTTTAATAACTTACAGATTAGCCTTTAAAATTAGCACTTTTGATTTTGAACGTTCAAGTTCCATAGACTTTAACGGGGTTCTAAAGTTTGTGCAGACTTTTGGTTCCTTCGCAGGTTCTGGTGCGAACCGAACCAGGGGGTGTTCGGCTCATCCCTAGATAGGAGGGTTTAGTTCCATTTTGAGAAAACTGAAATCTGATCAGTTGCTTTGTATTGCTACTTTGCATATCATCAGTAATTGCTGCATTATTATTATTATTATTATACAGGATTTATATAGCGCCAACAGTTTGCGCAGCACTTTACAACATGAGGGCAGACAGTGCAGTTACAATACAATTTAATACAGGACGAATCAGAGGGCCCTGCTCATTAGAGATTACAATCTAGGAGACATTAAATGGCATAAAGCTGTTTTGCTGGTTAATAATATTCTTAAACTGATCATACTCTGCAACAAAAACAAGTCACGTACATTCATTTATTTGAAACCTTTTTTGTATAGTGTTTTTGTGAGTGAAATGAAGCTCCTGCTTTACCTTATTCTTTTAGGAGCGTCAAAACACTGTCACAAAGTTATACATTCAGAAAAAAAAGAATTCAATGGATTCCTTACTTTTGCAAAAGAGCTCTTTCCAGACGGTTGGAATAAAAAATGTTTTATATTTTCTGCCAGAATAGTTTCCAAGAATGCTTTCAATTAGAATCATATAGTGTATCCTCTTCCGACTAGGAACTAAGCCAAATTTACAAATGATCATCTGCTGTTTTCAGACATCCCTTCACTCTTTTAAACAAGAAATTCACTCTGAGAACTTGTAAAGGCTTTTTCTTTCCCTTGATATACATTCTATCTTTGCCATAATGAACATGAAGGCTGTCATCATTCTGCTGGTTCTGTCAATGGCCACTATATTGGCACTGGTTGTTGTTTTACTGTCAGGAACAGGAAAGTCAAGCCAAAGCTGTGACACTCAATCACACTATCATGGCAATACCAACCTCAATGCTGCACAGAAGAAAAAGATAAGCAACCAAAACGTAATATTTTCAGACCTTAAACCAGAAGAGTTTTCTGCAACAGTTGACTACCTAAAGAAAACACTTGGTAAGAACTTGGTCAGTGCAGACAATGCAAAGCCTACAGAAAATTGTATTTACTATATTGATGTTAAATATCCTCCAAAGCAGAAAGTCCTAGATTATTTAGACAATGGAGCTGAAAAGCCTAACCGGGAGGCACTTGCTGTGGTTTTCTTTGGTGATCAAGAAGAACCCAACATTACAGAATATGTGGTAGGTCCACTTCCAAACCCATCATATCATAAAGATATTACATTGGAGAAATACAAAGACAAACTGCCTTACCATCGTCGACCCGTTATTGGAAAAGAGTACGCTGATGCTTACAGTATGGTTTATGAAAGTGAATTTTCTAAAGCCCCTAACTTTATACAAGCGCTGGGGTATAATGGAGATAATTTTGCTGCTCTTACAACTGTTCCAAGGGGCTTCAAATCTGGAGACAGAAGTACATGGTTTGTTATGTTTCTTAAAATGAAAGAAAGTTGTTTTTCCGTCCAGCCAGTTGGACTTGAAATTCTTCTTGACCATAAGAGTCTGGATGTCACTAAATGGAAAGTCACCAAAGTCTTTTACAATGGTGTTTACTTCTCTAACATGGCTGATTTGGAAAAACAGTACAATGCTGGAAGAATTAATGTGATTAAGATTGAAAATGTAACTCCAGACAATGACATTGGATCTATGAATCCTAAAACAAATCCAACACCTGGAACACCTTTGCAGTTTGACCCAGCTGGCAAGCGATATACTGTTAAAGACAGCCGGGTAACCTTCCAATCTTGGGACTTTTCATTTGGTCTAAATGTGAACACTGGTCTACGTCTTTTTGACATCAGATTTAATAATAAACGTATTGTTTATGAAATTAGCACTCAAGAGGCAATTGCAGTCTATGGCTCTAATGCACCAGGTGGAATGATCACAAGATACCTTGATGGCAGTTTTGGTATTGGAAGGTTCTCCTTTGAGTTGGTAAGAGGTATTGATTGCCCTTATCTGGCTACTTATGTTGACACTCACTATCTAATGGAATCTGAGACTCCTGAAACGACCAAAAATTCCATATGCATTTTTGAACATAATACTGGAATGCCTCTTCGCCGACACTATTCTAATATGCACTCTATGTATTATGGAGGACTGACCAACAGTGTTCTGGTTGTCCGAGCTGTGTCAACTCTTATTAATTATGATTATGTATGGGATTTTATATTCTATCAAAATGGAGTTATTGAAGCCAAGATATATGCCACTGGATATATCAGTTCCTCATTCTACTTTGCCGATGGTAAAGATTATGGCTCAAGAGTTGGTGAACATACATTGGGAACACTTCATACGCATTTTATCAATTACAAAGTGGATATTGATGTTGGAGGTAAGATTTATAATCATCTGATTATACAAACAAAGGATTACTGGGAAAGTTATATTTTATAATATAAAGTGAAATACTATGAAATATAAAGTGAAATGCTTTCCATGCACACACAATTTTGCATAGTCTTTTTTTTTGTGGCATTTGGAAGCATTTTATTTTAAATGGTTGTACATTTGCTGGTTCCTTTCAAATGCAGTCAGTTATGATCATAACTGCAAACATTTTCTATGTAGTCTGTGATTGTTCTGCATGCTATAAAAACGGTAAATGGAAAAAGTTTAAGGTAGCACATATGTTACGAATCCTTAAAAAAAAAATTAAAATATTTTCAGGTGATCTAATTAATTTTCTTTCCTTTTGTTGTCAGGAAAGTTGATAAATCATGCGTACACAGCGTTCTACTAATCACGGATATGATAGAACAAAACTGTGTATATAGACTTTACTTGTGTATGGTTTATAAAAAAAGGAAATATGTGTATGGTTTATAAAAAAAAATGTATTTATTTTCATACATCAGAGGACAGAGAGCCATAGTAGTTACTATGTGGGTTAATAGGCCACCAATAGGTGATGGACACTGGCAAGCCCTGAGATCAGAAGTGCACTCCCTATATAACCCCTACCATTACCAGGAGTGCCTCAGTTTTTTCGCCAGTGTCTAAGGTGTTGGTCACGAGTAAAGATGTGCTGTGCTGAGCTCCACTGGAAGCAATCATTGCTGGGGTTAGCCATGCTGGCCGGATCCGTTCAGAGTGTCCTTTAATGGGCCTAAGGAATGGTACCTGGGCCTCTTTCCGAAGAAACAAGGTTTTGCTTGCGAATGCTTCTCTTTTTAGAGAGCTGGACCTGGGGATCCAGTACTTTTTGGTAGTAAGGCCATAAAGTTTTTACTGGCAGATTGCTGTTGCAGGTTCAGGATTGTGGGTAACCTCTAGGTTCCCCTGTTCCTGAAGGTTTCGGAGTCCACTGTGAAGGGTGAAGATTGGGTTTATCTAAGATAACCCTGCGGCGGGAAGGTAAGTGGAGATTTCTAAGAAATATCTTTGGATTTTCCTATGAATTTCTCCTTTAAGTTTATAATGTTATCATGCCTATGTGTCAACCACTGGGGGCTGTATTGAGCACTCACCGCCTTATGCTGGAAACAGCGCTGTCAGGAGCCATCATTTCCTCCTTCTCCTCCGGCCAAAGCAGGCAGATCCTTTGGTAAGAAAGGGGGGACTGGTCTCTTCTCCTGCGCCCCCCATGTTGAAATTAACCCCTTCTTGGGAATTGTATGGCAAAAGCATTCTTTTCAAAAAAAAAAAATAAGACAAAAAAAAAACAACAACAAGCCGCGCTGCCGCTCAGTGGTGGTTTTTACCCCCCCCGCCGCCATGTCAGCTATTTGCTGGGCACCTGAAGTCCACCGCTTATGTGGGAAAACGCTTTCTTTTAAAAACGGGGGCGTAATCAGCGCAGGGGGGGGGCTAACGGCCTCAGACGTCGGCTGCAGAAGTTTTTAAAAGCACTGTGTGTGTGGCTGATGCTGGCTGTGGAGGGACACATGAGCAGAAATGGCTTATTTCAGGTTGGTGACACAAGCATTTCCCTTTGACACATTATTGCTTTAACAGGCTAGGTATCAATAGCAGCTTATAGCACTGGACTATAACCTAGCAGTGTACATTTCCAACAGAATGTCATCCTCCTCTGAGAGTGATGCAGCCGGTCAGATTGAGCCGTCAAGGGAAACTGTTATTGCAGCTACGCTGGACACTTCAGTGCATATATATATATATATCACACAGGAGGTTTTCTCTTCTACAATTTTTTATTTGGAAAAGAAGATTGATGCTATGATCATTCTCCATAGTGGGGTCTAAACATAGTAGATCCTCATCTAGTGCTCAGGACCCTCCATTTGAGGTGCAAGAGGCAGGGGATCAGGAAGATCTTCCAAGAAATTTGGAAGATACTAATACATCCTCTTCTGAGGATCCTACGATAGAGGGAGTAGTACCACAGGACAGGTTGCTTGTACACTCTCTTACTAAATTAGTTTGTTTAAACTTTTTGCCGCAGGTTCTTGATGAACCCACCTCTGGTTTGGGATCACTAAAACCTCCCCCATCTGGGAGTTCCTTTCCTATTCATTAATGGCTAAAAAAGCTTATATATTCTGAATGGGAACATCCAGATAAACAATATTATCCACACTTTATCCTATGGAAGAAGATTTCTATAAGAAATGGGGGGGTTCCAGAAATTGATGCCGCAATCACCTCAGTGAACTAGAGTCTCACATATCCGGTAGATAATGCGCTAATGTAAAAGGATACAACAGATAAAAAGTTGGAGCTTCTATCTAAAAGCAATAGGTCTTTAGCAAGTTCTGTAGCGCAGCCGGTTCTTGTGGCAATTGGTGTATCTCACTCCATTAAGGAACAGTTTGTGGAGATACTTAAGATTCTACCTGATCAGCAGGCCCAGCAATGGGCTGGCGTATCAGATGCACTATGTTTCACAGTAGATGCTATGAAAATTTTTATCATTCAAGCCTCACAGCTTATGCTAGGATTAGTGCATTCTCGCAGAGTTCTGTGGCTGAACTATTGGTCAGCTGAAGCACCATGTAAGAAACTCTTGCCCAGTTTCCCCTTTCATGGTGAACGGCTATTTTGGGACGATCTGGATAAATACATCCAAAAGGCTCTCTTATGAGAAAAGCTCTCTTTTAGCAGTAAAGAAGAAGTTTAAGCATTTCTCCTTTAAGCGTGCTTCCTCACCTGTGCCAGGGGTATCAGCCTCTAGGCAGTTTTGATGGCCTCCACCGTCAGGTTCCAGGGGCACCTGTGTCAAAGAGGTCTTGGGGCAGAAAGCCTGCAAAGCAGAATGCTAAAGCCTCCTTATGAAGGGGTGCCGGGTGGGGGGAAGGCTCCTGCAATTTTCAAAGATCTGACAGGAATAATGTCAAGACAGATGGGTGGCTTCCTCAATTTCTCTAGGTTACAAACTAGAGTTCCGAGAGTTTCCGTCTCCTCATTTTCTAAATGTTTCCAGGGATCCAGAGAAAAATAAGTCTCTCTTTCTAGCTCTGGATCATCACTTATCCCAGCTGGTGATATCAGAGGTTCCCTTAGAGGAACAGGGCACAGGTTTTTATTCAAACCTTTTTCATGGTTCCAAACCAAACGGAGAGGTAAGACCCATTCTAGATCTTAAAGATCTGAATCCGCACTTAAATATCCGGTCCTTTCGCATGGAATCAATCTGATCAATTGTTTCCATCCTTAAAGGAGGGGAGTTTTTGGCATCAATCGATATCAAGCATACATATCTCCACATGCCAATATTTCCCGCTCACCAGAAATTTCTACGCTTCAAGATAGAAAATGATAATTTTCAGTTTGTGACCCTGCCATTCGGTCTAGCCACAGCACTGTGGGTGTTCTCAAAGATTCTGGCACCTCCTTTAGACGATCTATTTTTAATAAATCATTCAGTCTATACCAAGGTCTGGTCACAGCTGTAAACTACCTGGAATCTCTGGGTTGGATACTCAACCTAGAAAAATCCTCCTTAAAACCATCAAGGAGATTACAGTACTTGGGGCTGGTCATAGATACCGTACAGAAGAAGGTATTCTTACCCCAGACAAGAATCAGTTCCATTATAGGACTAATTCAACTTGTCAAAACAAAGAAAAATCCTTCCATTCGGCTGTGCATGAGATTGTTTGGGAAAATGGTGGCCTCCTTCGAGGCAGTCCCTTACGCTCAGTTTCACTCGAGACTGCTACAACCATCCTGTCAGTCTGGAACAAGAAGGTTCAGGGTTTAGATTTTCCAATACGCTTGTCTCCCGACATACGTCAGAGCCTAAATTGATGGTTGATATTCAGCAACCTCCAAAAGGGGAAATCTTTTCTGCCAGTATCCTGGAAAGTGGTGACAACAGATGCCAGCCTTCTAGGCTGAGGAGCAGTCCTGGAAGAAGATTCTGTCCAGGAGAGATGGTCCAAGTCAGAAGGACCTTGCCTATCCACATTTTGGAGATTTGGGCAGTACATCTGGCCCTAGAATCTTGGACGCTCAGGCTACGGTATTGTTCTGTCAGGATTCAATCCGACAATGCCACGGGGGGGTCGTGCAGCCCAAAAAGAAGATAATCATGTTCTATCTTGGGCATAAAACAACATTCTGTCATGGACGCATTCCGCATGATGCCGCAACAGGTCACAGGCGCATGGGTGTTCTAGCTCACAGGCATCCAGTGGCTAATAGACATGCACCAATGTGCATGCGCACACACACATCGTGCACACCCGCACCAATGCACACCCACACCAATGCACACCCACGCCAATGTGCACACGGGCACTTGTGCACAGGGATGCAGCTTTGGCGCCCAATGATCCTTTAAAGGGGCCTCCTCAGAATACACTCTTGCTGTTTGATCTGCAGCTCATCCTGTAATTTGATCCTGAACCTGCATCTGTTCAGTTTCTGTTGGAGCAAGTGATTTGGGGGTGGACTGGGAACCTTTAGCCTGCAGGACAAACATAACCAAGGGGCTCTTTGATGGTTGAGATGTTTTCTGGGGTAATGAAAGTGTGCCATGGTGCAACTAGCATTGGTGGGCATAGTAAAAAGTAAGTACTCCTAAACAACATGGTTTATTGTGTCACACCTATTCACACATTCCAGCATCAGTTTTCTTTTACGCTCTTGGCAATCAGTTACAAGTTAGTGCTTGAAGACTTTTTGTTGGCAAAAGCTGTGATTGGAGGTGTAACCAGGTGCACTTAGCTAGTCTGCCACTAGGTAGCTCTGTCCCAGAATAGTGGGGTAATAGGAAACCATGTAAGTAAGTGTTAGAGTCCCTTTTATACTGAGCCTTCCTGTAGTGATGTCATGGGTGTAGTCAGTGTTCATACAAAAGCCAGGAGGGAAGGAGCCTTAGGCAGTCAAGGCATAGGAGCCAAACATCCCACCAGCATGAAGATGTAGTCAGCTACTGCAGAGGCCCTGCATTGGTTAGTTCATCCCAGGATGAAATAGTCCAATACCCAAAAGAGCCTGCTGTAGTCGTCCTGTCTCACTATTCTTGGTCTAAGTGGACTGGGAATATGGTCTAACTAGACTGGAGTGAAAAAGGCATTTTAGGCCAGGTTAAGAGTTCTCTGTCATTAGTACTAATACCGTTAGGACTTCTAGTGACACCTGGGTAAACTGTGGACCTGGAGGTGCTGCTGCAGCAGCCCTGTCCCTGGAATGAAATTAAGGGAGTTATGAGCTGTATGCACAAAGCCTAATGGGCAAATCAGAGCACTTTGAGTGCATACTGATGACCCTGGGGAGTGAGAGAGAAATTAAGGCTCCAATAAAGTGGTGCTCCCAAAGAGATGAGAGGGATACGATGACTTAACAATGATTTGCAATGTACAGTAACACATAGACGTTTATGGAGTTGAGTTTAAGAGCTTTGGCAAAAAAAAAAAAAAAAGCTCCTAAACTTAAAGCAGAGTTCCACCCAAAAGGGGAACTTCCACTTTTCAGATTCATCCTACCCCCCTCTGGTGCCACATTTGGCACCTTTCAGGGGTGAGGGGGGCGCAGGTACCTGTTTTTTACAGGTATCCTGTCCCCACTTCCGGGAGACTAGACCACGGGGAATTACATCAGCCCCCTCTTCCTCCCTCCATCCTCCCCAGTAAGAGAGCACACCGTGCTTCGTGCATGCGCAGTAGGGACCTAGCCGTGAAGCGGGAAGGCTACACTGTGGGGTTCCCTTATCCGCAATGGTGATGGCATCTCCCGACCAGCCGTTGTAACATCACCTGCAGTGCCGACATCTCTGGACTCCAGGACATGTAGGTGTCCTAAGGTTAAAAGTCAGCAGCTACAGTATGCAGACAAAACCAGGGGCACAAGAAGAAGCCCAGAAAGAAGAGAGGATGCAAAGTCGGGAAGAGAGAACAGAAGAAAAAGAGAATAAAAGGGAGGGCATTTTTAATCTGAGTGGTCAACCACTCACACATGATGAGATCGGGGTACCGGGTTAAAGGTGTGAAATACGCACCTACAAAAAATTTAGATAAGTTTCAAACCTACATAGGCATTCAGAAATATATGAGAAAGTTAAACATCAAAAAATATATTGCAGGAAACCCAATTAAATCTAGAGCACCAGCAACAGGAAATTAGGATAATTTACATAGTACACTGAGAAAAAAATTTATTTTCAATTCCCCCCATCAAAGACAATAAATATATTGAGGTTTTTAAAAAAGTGGTCTTACAGGAACTTAAAGATTTGAAGATAAAGAAGAAGGCAGAACCTAGCTACATCAAAAGTCGCATTCGTAAACTCGCAAAGAGAAAAGATCTTGTTATTCGACCCGCAGACAAAGGAGGTGGGATTGTGATCCTTTCGAAAGATCAATACAATGGAAGTATGAAGAATCTGCTGGAAGATGAAAGCACATAGAGTAGATTATTACGTAATCCTATGTTCAAGTACAGAAATGCACTAGAACAAGTAGTACATCTGGGGCTAAAGAAGAACATACTTAATAAAAAAAAGAAGCCAGATTTCTAACACTGGATTCCTGCCGTACTCACATACTCCCTAGCAAAAATCCACAAGGACAATACAAACCCACCCCCAAGGCCAATAGTGAAAGGAATAGATTCACTCACATCCAGCATGGGCCAATATATAGATCATTATCTCCAACTAGCCATACAAAATGCCAGAGCCTATTTAAGAGACACAAAACATATGTTACAGATTGTTGAAGATATTCCCAGAGAAAATGGAATTTGGATTATGGCCACAGTGGATGTATCATCTTTATACACTATAATAATATTCCACCATCAAGCCTGTGAAGCGGCTAAATGGGGCCTAAGGGCACACACTATGTTACCTTGCGTTCAAAGGAAATATCTAATAAAATGTTTGGACTTTTGTCTGAAGAATTATTATTTTTGGTATAATCAGAACTATTACCATCAACAAACCGGAGTTGCTATGGGGGCAAAATTTGCCCCTAGTGTGGTAGGCCTATTTATGGCCCAGTAGGAAGAGAAAAATGTTTTTAAAAACATACCTTGTGAATTAGCGATATACAAAAGATGTATTGATGATATTTTTATCCTATGGAAAGGTGATGTGAACCAGTTAACCCTATTTTTACAAAATATAAACAAAAATGATAGGACTATTAAATTGTATTGGGACATTAGTGAGAATAATATATAATTTCTTGACTAGATAGGAATAGCTACCTTCCAGTGGAAAGCTGTCAAAGAAATTGGCTCTAATGCACCTGAGATGCAATTGCAATAAAGGTGTGCTTCTGGCCCAGGCTGAAAATATGGGACATAGATTAATCAGGAAAGGTTATGATAACCAATTTATAAAAAGGAAAATAATGGAGGTTGCAGAAATGATCTAATCAAAGATAGAAAGAAACAGGAATCATCAATGTAGGTAGCACCAATTGTCCTTGATTACAATGTACAACATAAAAAGGTAGAAAAAAATTATCAAACGACACTGGCATATACTTTTGGCTGATAAACAGCTACAAGATGTATTACCGACTAATCAGCACCCACCATCCGAGACAAAGTGATAAAGAGTGTATTAGACCCACCAACTAGAGGTTTTACATGCTTTACGGGAAAGGGTTTTTATCCTTGCAAACAATGCTTCCTGTGTACAAAAACCAAACGTCCAAACGAAAAGAAACATAATTTCATGTCCACAAGTACAGAGAATACTTAAAAGATCAAAGACTTTATAAGCTGTGATACTAAAGGGGCTGTATATGCCCTTGAATGTAGCTGTGGTTTACAGTACATCGGACCCTTGAAGGTGCATATCAAGGAGCATGTTCAAAATATTCTTAATGGATATGACAAGCATACTGTATCAAAACATTTTCTTCTATGCCACAATAAAAAATCTCACCGACTTTAAATTTTGGGGAATAGAACTGTATATTAAACCTTAAAAGGACCACAACCCAAAAATGAGTGAGACATAGCACCCACCCAGGAGTCAACCTTGACCTCCTGTACAGTGAATACACACAAACATTCTCAATAATTTCAAATATATACATTTAGATTTAGGTATTCTAGATTATGTCTCAATTATTAGAACCTCTTTAGGCAGTAAGCAAGTAGAACTTGCCTTTTTTTATTCTTCAGAAACCCTCTGAGAGGAGGTTGTGGATGCCTATGAGTCTGGCAAGGCATTTAAAGAGAGCAACAAAAATGATTTTAAATGAATCATTCAACTGTAGGGGAATGACATAGATTTTATATGAGCTTGAATTTCTCCAGGACCAGCTGACCAAGCAAATTCAGCCAAAGAGCTAAATATTTGATACGAAAAGAGGTCTCAAAGAACCACAAAATTTCACTGGGGAATCTACAACAATTGGTTGCAAGGTGCATTCATCTACGACTGCACCCTGTACACCTGGATAGGAGGGTTGCCGGGGGTGGCATATAGAGGAACCAATCCCCTCAATTTTCCTTCTTCAGAGACTGGTTTCTCTATATCAAAAGAAGAAATGATCGCACTCTGTACTCAATCAAAATTCTTTTATTCAGAACATCCAAAAGTGTTGACAGAAAGCTGGTAGATGCATTTCACAAACTCCAACTGCGCTTAATCATTACACATAAAGAGCAGCATAGATTTCCTTATAATGCCCCACCTAGTTGCATAGCAGGTGACACTAATCATTGAATTGTATGCTTCCTGTTATATGTGTAGCACTAACCCCCGAAGAAGCGGCTGGTTTTCTTGGGCTTACCGTTTACCTTCTCCACCTCATAGATCGTCATTCTTGTCTAGGGGTTCCCGAGGTTGATATCCCAATAACTGCAGAGACCGGCACTTGAATTCCTTTAGGAATTTTTATTTGCTTAAAACCTTGAACAGAAACACGGTCTCTCAGTTGGGAATAGAGGGTATAGGTATGGAAGCTCAGGCACTTTGGAAACTACTGACACTCTTTAGGTAATCCAGGGAATAGCCACTCAACCGTCAGATAAATCCTGGTTTATGGATTTAGCAGCCAACAAATAATTCAAACTTAGCAAAGTCTCTGCCACAGACTTGGTTGCAAACTTTAGATGAACACAGAAAGTCTCTCACAGGAACTTAGTTGTAACCGAAGGATGAAATCAGGAACTTTCTTACAGTTCCAGTATTTTGCAGCCGTTCCGGCAATACTGTAAGAAATGCAGATTCAATTAGTGTCCATACAGCTCAGCCTCCAGGCTCTTACCGAGCAGCCAGCCTCGTGCGTGGCCCTATTCCGAAGAGTCCTCCCCTGGTTGCATGTTGAGTTGCTGGGCCTTTCCAAAACCTGAGACGGCACCGGACCACTTTAGAATCCTCCTTCCAGTTACTGTGCCTCGGACTAGCCATGAGGGCCTCTGGGGGCTGGTCAGGAGGACCAGGACCATGGAGTCAGAACATACTTCTGGACCGGAACCCAGGACCACGTGACTTCAGCACCTTAAGTATCCACTCCTGGAATACACAGCGAGACAATGCACCCACTGATTGGCTCAGAGAGAGAGAGATTGGTACCCAATTCATCCAACCAGACTGTGTTCCAATGCCTGTCAAAGGTGCTACCTACACCTATGACCAGGCAGAACATAGTACAGCCCAGCCAAACTGATGCCAAAACTACAATTTAGTGCAATTAACCTCAAGACTCAACTATAGTCTTAGGAAAAACTAAATTTACAGACAAAGCGTGTACTCGTCACGAGTACCGGCGCTACATATACATGTAGAAACCAAGGAAACAGAAAACCTACAGCAACCTATAGCAATGCACACCCTTTCTCCATTGTTCCTTTTGGGGGCTATGGAGAAAGATTTCTCAAATTATCTCCCTAGAGTACTGTACCATATATAGTGATATATGCTGTTTAATGTTTTTATAATGGAGGGAGATATTCTATGGGTGGGTGTCTATGAGTTTACACATCCATATATATGTGTGTGTGATGCGCGTGTGCATACTATTTGTTTTAATACAATATGGTGATTACAATGGTTTTATGGTGTATATTCTTGAGTATGTTTATCTCTATTTACTAATATATCTACACATTTTTAGAAATCTCATTTCACTATATACAATTGTTCTACTTTACATTAATATATATGCGATGCGTTTTTCTTTTTTTTTGATTTCTATGTGTATCATATAACAGGAAACATGCAATTCAATGATTAGTGTCACCTGCTATGCAACTAGGTGGGGCTTTATAAGGAAATTTATGCTGCTCTTTCTGTGTAATGATTGAGGCCGCGTACACACGGGCGGACTGTTCGCCCAACTTTGTCCGCTGAACAGTGTTTGGGCGGACAGTCCGCTCGTGTGTGGGCTTTCAGCGGACAGTTTCAGCGGACAGTTGGACGGACAAGGTTTTTCGGAATTTCCGAAAAACTGTCCGCTGAAACCTTGTTTCAGCGAACAGCCCGCTCGTGTGTAGGCTTGTTCGTCAAACAAAGTTGCGCAAATGCTCAGAAAGGATTTTCACGCCGAAAGCTATAATGCAGTGTATAGGACGTCATATTTTTCGTCCCGTCGTACGTGCTGTTCACGTCATCGCGCACGGTTTCAGCAAACTGTTCGTTCGTCGTGTGTGGGCATGTCCGTCCATGCTAATTTTGAGCGGACTGTTTGCTGAAACTGTTGGACGGACAAAGTTGGGCGAACAGTCCGCGCGTGTGTACGCGGCCTAAGTGTTGGAGTGTGTGAAATGTATCTACCAGCTTTCTGTCAACACTTTGGGATGTTCTGAATAAAACAATTTTGATTGAGTACAGAATGCGGCCATTTCTTCTTTTGATTATTTGCAGAGGAGATGGGCACCTGTCCAGATCATCAGGCTTTCAGAACCTCACCTAGAGCAGCGAGTCTTCTTGTTTGGATATCTGGTTTCTCTCTATGCCACCCCCACCATCCCTCCTGTTCAGATCCTACTGGGGGCGTTTGAAATGTTTTTGAGGAAAATCCCATTCATTTCAATGGAGAGTATTTTTGGTGAGTTTTTTTTTAGCTCCCTAAAACATGCTCCAAAGATGCTGCAAGTAGCATGTTTTTTTCACCTCTACGAAGGCACACCACTCAGTGTGAAAACATTCATTGATTTTCAAAGGGAAGCATTTTCCTTTCGATTTTCAGATGCTTTTTTTTAACACCAAAGCGCTTGGAAAACTCCTCAGTGAGAAAGGGCCCTTACACGCAGAATGCCATACTTTGTAAGCCATCTTGATTTTCACCTCCTCTCTCCTTAGAAACACCACAGAATTGGAATAGCATACAGCTTACATCACCAAGTACGATCAATGTGCCCTCATTAGTATACCAGTCTTTACCAATCTTCCAGTCTATAGCCCAGCTGGGCATGTTCTTAGATAACACACTAAATGACAACTGCAGAATGTATGCTCCTGTGTATGGCATTCGAAGCATTCTTCCAGTATGTCAGTTTGAGGTTAGGATTATCTTTAAATCCCTTTATTGTTGAATAGTAAGGTCTACGACCAAGGATGTCATGAGTGGGCCTATGGCCACGAGTTTGACACAATATGGTGAAGGGATTCATCTACCATCAGGGGTGTAGCTGTCCTATCCAAGAAGAGGTGGGGTGGGGACAGGCTTGGTTTGGTTTTAACACACAGCCAATCGCAAGCCACCTCAGAGGCCCCTTTAACTCCATCTCACAAAACTCCCAGGGTCCCTTGACACTCTCAGGGAGGATAAGTTCCTTAGCTTCCCTCCCTCTGCAACTCAGGGACAACACCTTATTAGGTGGAGATAGCTGGGCAAGTGATCTGCAGTCAAGGGAGTGGCCCCTTACTGTCAGAACCAGTGATTGGGTAATCTGGCCAGAGCCAAATAGCACACAGCTACTGTATGGAGCACCTCACAAATTGGTTCCAGAGTTTTCAAGTTCCAGTGGTGTGACTCTTTGTCTTTTGGTCATGGATCCCTCCAGCTGTTTGCCTGTGTCACGAGAGATACTCTGGTTACTAAGAAGGATGCTTTCTATGGAGGACAAGTATCTATTTGTGTTCTGAAATGTCTAATTAAAGTAGTTTTTCTCAGTTAGACTCTGTTATACACTCTTACGCAGACACTCATTACCCTGATTGAACCACAGAGACATTACTGTGAAGAGTTCATGTTTGTGTGGGTTTCATAACCTGTTTTGCATTATTCTGCAGTGCTTTTTGCCATCCTGAACCTATTTTGCATTATTGCTTCTAACCTTGCACCTGTTTAATCAACTGCAAGTAACAGTTACTCCCTGTCTGGTCATTTGACCGATTACTTATTTTGTTAAATTAGAAGTCAAGTCAAATCCTAACTATACTTAACCACTTGCCGACCGTATACCTTAGATATACGGCGGCAAAGTGGCATGGCTGTGCCGGATCACGTATGTGATTATACTGCAGACTTGTCTGTTGGCACCCGCCGATCCTTCTGTACAGAGAGAGAACAGCAGTTTTGTCAGTGCAAGATGGCAAGGATCCTGTGTGCCTGCAAAGCAAGGACACGAATCCATGCATTCCTGTAGTACAAGCCCCTCCCCCACCATAAGAAAACATAGGCTAGGCACACAGTTAACTCTTTGATCAACCCTGATTTTAACCCCTTCCCAGCCAATGCCATTAGTACAGTGACAGTGCATATTTTTTTTAGCACTGATCACTGTATAAAGCCCCATACACACTATCAGATTATATGCAGATTTTTTCCTTCGGATTTACCAAAACCATAATATGAGGTCAAACCTTAGGAGTTTCAGTGTATATGCAATCAGGCAGGCCCTTGCACTACATGGTTTTGGTAAATCTGAAGACAAAAATCAGCAGAAAATCTGATAGTGTGTATGGGGCTTTAGTGTCACTGGTCCCCAAAAAGTGTCAGTTAGCGCATGATTTGTCTGCCACAATATCGCAGTCCAGCTATAAGTCGCTGATCACCACCATTACTAGTAAAAATGTAAAAACCAATCAATATAGGCTTACTGGGATTTTTTTTACTGAAAACATGTAGCAGAATACATTTTGGACTAAACTGATGAAGAAATGTTTACATTTTGTTATTGCACATGTTTATAAAAGAAAGTAAAAAATATTTTTTTTTTCAAAATTTAAAAGTAAAAACTGCAGATGTGATCAAATACCACCAAAATAAAGCTCTATTTGTGGGAAGAAATTTGCATACCTTTTATTTGTGTAAAGCGTCACACGACTGCGCAATTGTCAGTTAAAAGAATGCAGTGCCGTATTGCAAAAAATGGCCTGGTCATGAAAGGGGACAAATTTTCCGGGGTAAGTGGTTGAAAGAGAACTATGGGGGTAAAAAAAAAGTACTCACCCACGCTGGCCTGTGGAGGGGACATGAGGGGCTGGCTCAGACCGCCAGCAGCTTGTCGAGAGGATGAGCTAAGTGGATCCTGACTTTAACGTCGGGATCTTTCCAGAGCTTGGGCTGGCTGAGTTACGTCAACCGATAGCATGCTTTATCATGCTGTCAGCTGAATACGGGTCACAGGAGTGCAGAACGCACTGCATTCCTGTGATCCATAGGAGAAGTAGGGCCAAAAAAGCTTTGGCCCTACTTCTCCTTTTAACCTGCTCCTATTCCCATTCTAAGCCTATTCCAACTACTCTGTAAACGAAATATGTCTATACATACCTACTGTATGCTGAAGGGCTTCTGGCTCATTCACATGATCATAGGCGTGCCCAGCCTATTACATTAGGGTGTGCACCCCAAAGCTGAAACGCGTGTGGGTGTGAATATATATCTCTATATCATCTCCCCACCTGCATAGTGTAAGAGAAGAGAGAGAGAGCTTTCCCATTACCCCGCCAGCACACAGAGCGACAGGGCCACTGTCAGAAATCATGGGCCTGATACAGTCTACCTGACAAAGCTCCCTCCACCTTACAGAGCTAGAGCCTAAGTCTGACAGGGGCACAGTGTTCTATGAGGTGGGTGCAGGGTAAATAGTGAGGGGTGCTGGGTTCTGTGGGGTGGGGGCAGGGTGCATAGTGAGTGGTGCAGGGTTCTGTGGGGTGGGTGCAGGGTGCATAGTGAGGGTTGCAGGGTTCTGTGAGGTGGGGGCAGGGTGCACAGTGAGGGGTGCAGGGTTCTGTGGGGTGGGTGCATAGTGAGGGGTGCAGGGTTCTGCGAGGCAAGGGCAGGGTACACAGTGAGGGGTGCAGGGTTCTGTGGGGTGGGGGCAAACTCTGGCCTTACAGCCCGGGCAGTACAACACAGTTCCACTCAGACAGTCGTCCAGGTGGCACAGAACAGCAATCACCTGACTCCACTCAAATATATAGGTTCTCCCAGCAGGCCAAGGGATTCAAGAAAACCCCGCCCATTGGCTGAGATACCCCATATACTCCTAATCTGTCCTTGTTTTGCCCTTGTCTTACATAGTTACATAGTAGATGAGGTTGAAAAAAAGACACAAGTCCATCAAGTTCAACCTATGTGTGTGATTATATGTCAGTATTACATTGTATATCCCTATATGTTGTGGTCGTTCAGGTGCTTATCTAATAGTTTTAGAAACCCCACTGAGACCAGCGCCTGTGGAAGGGAATTCCACATCCTTGCTGCTCTTACAGTGAAGAGCCCTCTACGTAGTTTAAGGTTAAGCCTCTTTTATTCAAATTTTAATGAGTGGCCACATGTCTTTTTCCTTTCTGCGAAAAAGTTGTATCCCTATTGTGGGGTCACCAGTATGGTATTTGTAAATTGAAATCATATCCCCTCTCAAGCGTCTCTTCCCAGAGAGAATAAGTTCAGTGATCGCAACCTTTCCTCATAACTAATATCCTCCAGACCCTTTATTAGCTTTGCTGCCCTTCTTTGTATTCACTCCGTTGAAGCCCCAGTTGAAGTCCGTTGGGCTTGCGTCGCTTGTTCCCCACATTGCATATGGAGCTTCTCCATTTTTATCTCCACCTCGGTTTGATTGAGCCTATCTTGTATACACCATTGACCTCCAGACAGCTCCCCTATTGGGTGGAGGTTCCATGCTTCTTTGAGAGCCATTTGCTTTCAGGAACTTCGGCTGGATTACTACTGTCAAGGAGTGGGACCATCCCATGTGGAGTGACCTACTTTCTGACAACTCTTAACCCTGAGGCATACGGCCTACACAAGCCTGATTGACCACTACCACTGTTAAGTGGGTCCACCTTATTCAGTAAGAGTACCCACCCATACTCCTTTGATAGATGATTTCCTTGTTTCAACAGTTTCACAGCCAGTCACAGATTATTTATACCACTATCACTTTTATCGAGGACTCACAAGTCACGTATTAGATGGACACATTTTTTCAGTCGTTTTCTTTATATTTGAGCTTTCACGTTCTCTTGTTCACACGTGTGAACATTGGGCTTTCAATTTACATATTTACAACATATTTTTATGTTTTGGCACGATTTATTATTGCAGTTTATTACTATTTTTATTATTTTGTTTGAACTTTGTCTGTTTCGCGTTAGCAGCTTTTTTTTTTTGCCACATTTTGGTTTAGCGCAGTAATTTCTCCAAATTTTTTCTGCTACATGTATAAACAGCCTGGTTGCATTACAGTAAATTAAGAGGGTTCAATTGAACTTCGGACAAATAAATACATATACAGTGCATAGGTTCATACAGTAAATAAGCACCTTTCTGTTTCTATAATGTATACAATATGTTTTTTTATAGGCATCGCTAATTCTGTTATGACCCAAGATATGCAGTTTAATCCCTTAAACATTCCGTGGCAGACAGATGTCAAGATACAGAGGCCAAAGGTGGTGCGGAATACTCTGGAGACTGAAAATAAAGCTGCATTTGAGCAGGATGCCAAGATGCCCCGGTATATCCATATTGCCAGTAATTCCACAAACAAATGGGGTCACCCTCGTTCCTACAGAATCCAGATAGTGAGCTTTGCCGGGGAACCTTTGCCAAAAGAAAGTCCTGTGGAAAATGCAATAGGATGGGCCAGGTAAGGAATAGTGGTGAGCAAATCAATGATGAAATCAGATATGATCAACCTAAAGCTGGCCTTGCGTGGATCAAAGTTCAGCTGGTTCAGCAGGAACCGGACCAATTTCACTCCATGTACTGTTCAAGAGGAGTCGATCTATTTAAGATTTTTGCCTGAATATATGCATGTAGATGTGTCCAGCCTGAATAACTTATCTCCCTAGATCAGAAAAATTAGGGAATCAGCAAGGGGTGTTGCTAGGTCTACAAAAGATCTGGGGCTAGAGCACATAGCAGCGAAGTAAAGAAAGTCATACGCTTGGGCGGGCATACACATGTATATAATATACGTGTGTGTAAAATATATATATATATATATATATATATATATATATATATATATATATATATATATATAAAATGACATATATTATTATCACATCCGGGTCCCCAGAGAGCCCCCTTACATCAGGGTCCCCAGAGAGCCCCCTATTAAATCAGGGTCCCCAGAGAGCCCCCCTTACATCAGGGTCCCCAGAGAGCCCCCCACTTACATCAGGGTCCGCAGAGAGCCCCCTCCCAATTACATTAGGGTCCCCAGAGAGTCACCTCCATTAAATCAGGGTCCCCAGAGAGCCGCCCATTAAGCCAGGGTCCCCAGAGAGCCCCCTTTACATCAGGGTCCCCAGAGAGCCCCCCACTTACATCAGGGTTCCCAGAGAGCCCCTCCTTACCTCAGGTTCACCAGAGAGAGGGCGGGTAGTGAGAGATGATGTCATCTCTCTGCTCCCTGCGGCTGCGCAGGGAAAGCAGAACAGCAGTGATGCAGGGTGGACAGTGAGAGATGATGTAATCTCTCTGCTCTCTCCCCTGCCCGGCTCTCCCATGCTGCCTGCCCACTCTTCGGTGCAGCCGTCTCTGCGGGCCCCAGATTCGGGGCTATAGCCCCAAAAACCACCCCCTAGCTAGAGAAATTAGTCATATGACTTTAAAGGGTCACTGGCATTCAGGCCCCCTTATCCAGTGTTTCTCATTTCTCTCTCATGTGTGCCCATCTGTGGGAAGCCTAACGTGTAGCTTACCTTAGCACCGTTTATCCCCACATTAATTCTGGTTACAGAAAGTTCTCTCTTTTAATTGAAATCCACACTTATGTCAAGTTGTATTGTCTGTGAAGACTGCACCTGCCGTACACTGTGGTACAATGTCAATTATTATTATTATACAGGATTTATATAGCTCTGACAGTTTGTGCAGCACTTTACAATCATTTTAAATGCCATCCCAATGCACTAATAAAGTTGCTAATGATGCACCAACACTACAGGACACTAGAAACGCACATGCCTGGTATGCTTTGTTGAAGACAATAACTCGCATCCATTTATAGATTGGCAACCCATTCAAAGATAATGTATTTTTCTTAACACAATGCTCTTTATTTGGCCCTGAAAGAATGTATATAAAGCCATGGATTGCCACATGCCTTAGCTGTTACATTTTAGTGTGTTTACACCTATCTGTAATATACAGTATGAAGAAAGACTGCTAGGGCTGGAGGAGTGGTAGGGTGTATCCCCTATGAAAGGGCACATAGGGGTCTATTTAGCAATGTTTTCACCCAAAGTTCACACATCTTTCATCCATGGATCACACATTTTTTAATCAAAGCCTATATAAAAAAAAATGTGAATATTGGGTGAAAGTTGGGTGATTTAGTGATAAAAACATTGATAAATAGACCCCTTGGTCTTACATTTTTCTAAATGTATCTTTTGATAGTTACAATATTTTAGCAAAATTATTTAAACTTATGGATCAGACAACCCTAACCACTTCAGGATGTTGAAACATTCCAAAGCCATTGTGTGACACAATAATAATGTATATTATAAGGAATTGGAGCTGATTTACTAAAGAATATCATATTCTATAGAAGTTCCTATGAGTTTGCGATGCACGTTGACGGCTGCGCACAGGCTCCAATAAATTTACACAGACTTTACCAGCAAGCCCTACTATTAAAGAGAAGATAAGAACACAAGATGGTACTATGATGGATTTAAAAGGAGGTTTAAAAAAAAAAAAAAACAATGTGGGTAGAACATAAAGGGTGTTAAAAAAAAATGAGAATGCACATATGTGGCATCACGAAAAGGAGAAAACACATATATGGGGTTATGAAACGGAAGAAAAAAAAAACACCCATTTTATGATCACTACAGACAAGTTCATAAGAAAAGTGGTACCAATTTCCCTTCACTTCAAATATTACAAGGAAACCCCAGAGGTGGTAATTATATAAAACAGTGTGTCCCGAACAGAATCCAAATTCTATAACACCTATAACACAGAATAACACCTTAGGGCCTCAACTTCAGAATTCTGATTTTGATTGACTATCTTACCGACATGGAGCTATAGGATAGACCAATTCATCTTAGTTCAGCAATATAAAGTTTGAGCTTTAATTTTGACTAATTATTTTATACCTAACCTCAAATAAACTTCCGGAGCTTCCGGTTACCAGAAGTTTGTAAAAAACTTTAGGTTCATAATATTTATAATGAACATTTTTACAATAAGCTGCTCACTAAGGAGCATAAAAAATATTTTATTGCCCTAAAAGTGCGTTGTGACAGAACCCACTGTCGCTGTGTCTTTTGGAGGGGGCTGTGGGCTAAATACTTTTTTTTTTATATTTTTTTTATATTTATTTTTATACTTATAAAAGTAACTTGCATCTTGGTAAAAATCACTTTTTTTTATTTTTTTTATTTCTCGGTAAGATTCTACTATAACATTTTAATATTTGTAATATTTTTCATTATCTTTATACTTGGACTTTTTTTTTTTTTTTTTTTTTTAAAGGAAAGCATCCAATGACAGTCAGAGTATCCTGCAGTGATATCCCACGTGCGCATCTGCATGGCTCTCTCTGAAACCTGTTTTCCCACAGGCCACAAGACAAGTCACGTCTTCATGTTGAAAACAATACACATTATTGGAATACTTTATCTGTCCTGTGAGACCCTACATAAATAATTATTACAGAAGGAATGGGCCAAGTTTAGCCTGTACCGAAAAGCCTAACTCTTATCATTTAAGGCCACTTTAATAACGTTTTTGTAAAAATCCTTAGTGAACTGTTCACATAGGATTATCTTACTGTTGCACAGATGTTTAGGCAATAGACATTGGTACTATGAATACATAGTAGTTTAAACAATAGCCAGTGCAGGAGTTTCAATACATTGGTACAATATATTACCAAAAGTGTTGGCATCCCAGTCTTAGTCCGTATATAATAGATAATATACTTTATTGCAATTGTATACATACAACAAAATATATCAAGATACTCTTTATAACAGTAATGATACCCTTCTCAACAAGAAGTAGGGTTCAATATTGAGTTGGCCCACCCTTTGCAGCTATATTAGCACTTCTCTAGGAAGGCTGTCCACAAGGTTTAGGAGTGTGTCTATGGGAATGTTTGACCATTCTTCCAGAAAACGCATTTGTGAGGTCAGGCACTTATGTTGGACAAGAAGGCCTGGCTCGCAATCTTAGTTCTTATTCATACCAAAGGTGTTTGATCAGGTTAAGGGCAGGACTCCGCAGGCCACTCAAGTTCCTCCACCCCAAACTCACTTCTTTATGTCTTTATGCACCTTGCTGTGTACACTGGTCCAAATCATTTGGTGGAGGGGAGAATATGGTGTGGGGTTGTTTTTCAGGGGTTGGGTTTGGCCCCTTAGTT
Source organism: Lithobates pipiens (assembly GCF_037356315.1). Taxonomy (NCBI): domain Eukaryota; kingdom Metazoa; phylum Chordata; class Amphibia; order Anura; family Ranidae; genus Lithobates; species Lithobates pipiens. Next base: position 161,386,377 of record NW_027507789.1, read on the forward strand.
TCAGTGAAGGGAACTCTTTGGCTACTTTCACACTGAGGCAGTTTTAAGGCATTTTCGCACTAGAAATAGCCTCTGAAAGCACCTGAAAACCACCTCCAATTCAGTGTCTTTTCACACTGGGGCGGTGCGCTTGTGTGACATTACAAAAAGTCCTGCAAGCAGCATCTTTGGGGCGATTTGGGAGCTCTGTAAATAGTGCTCCCAAAATGCCCTGCCCATTGCAATGAATGGGCAGAGCTCTCAAAGCACCAAAAAGTAATTTGAAAGCGCTGCAAAACACAATTTGTTTGGGTAAAAAACTCCCCAAAAATGCTGCGAAAGCTCCGCTAAAATGAGCAGTGCTTTAGCACTAACGGCACAGGTGCTCAGATGGAAAATAGCCTTAAGGCATCAGCATACCAAGATATTTTGGACAATTTCATGCTCTCTACTGTGTAAGATCAGTTTGGGGATGTCCCCTTCCTGTTCAAACATGAGTGCACACCAGTGCACAAAGCAAGGTCCATAAAGACATGGATGAGTATGTTTGGGGTGGAGGAACTTAATTGGCCCGTACATAGTCCTGATCTCAACTTGATAGAACACCTTTGGGATGAATTAGAGCAGAGACTGCGTGCCAGGCCTTCTCGTCCACATCAGTGCCTAACCTCACAAATGCGCTTCTGGAAGAATGGTCAAACATTCTGTAGATACACTCCTAAACCTTGTGGGCAGCCTTCCCAGAAGAGTTGAAGCTGTTATAGCTGCAAAGGGTGGGCCAACTCAATATTGAACCCTACGGACTAAGACTGGGATGCCATTAACCACTTAATAACCGCCCTATAGCCAAATGACGGCTACAGGGCGGTTTTTTAACTCTGGGAGGCCGTCATATGACGTCCTCCCAGAATTCCGCTCTCGCGCGCCCCCTGGGGCGCGCACTCGAGAGCATCCGTGACCGCCGGGTCCACAGGACCCGGCGCATCACGGATCACGGTAAACGGGCAATCATAGCGGCCGTTTACCACGTGATCGCTCCGTCAAATGACGGAGTGATCACTTGTAAACAAACCGGCGTCATGTTATGACGCCGGTTCCTCCCTCCCCCTCTCTGTACCGATCGGAACAGCGGAGGGGGAAGAGATCGGTGTCAGCAGCGATGTGGGCTGCATCTGCAGTGCCCACATCGCTGCTCACCGAAAATTAACCCCTGAATTCCCTGCAAATACTCTGCAATACCCTGCCATTACTCTGCATTACTCTGCAATACCCTGAAATACTCTGCAATACCCTGCATTACTCTGCATTACTCTGCATTACTCTGCAATACCCTGAAATACTCTGCAATACCCTGCATTACTCTGCATTACTCTGCATTACTCTGCATTACTCTGCAATACCCTGCAATACCCTGTATTACTCTGCATTACTCTGCATTACTCTGCAATACCCTGAAATACTCTGCATTACTCTGCATTACTCTGCAATACCCTGCAATACTCTGCAATACTCTGCAATACTCTGCAATACCCTGCAATACCCTGCAATACTCTGCAATACTCTGCAATACTCTACATTACACTGCAATACTCTGCATTACTCTGCATTACTCTGCAATGCTCTGCAATACTCTGCAATACCCTGCAATACCCTGCAATACTCTGCATTACTCTGCATTACTCTGCAATACCCTGCAACGCTCTGCAACACCCGCCAATACCCTGCAACACTCTGCAATGCTCTGCAACACCCACCAATACCCTGCAACACTCTGCAATGCTCTGCAACACCCACCAATACCCTGCAACACTCTGCAATGCTCTGCAACACCTGCCAATACCGTGCAACACTCTGCAATGCTCTGCAACACCCTCCAATATCCTGCAATGCTCTGCAACGCCATACTCTGAGATACCCAGCCATACTCTGAGATACCCAGCCATAGTCGGTGATACCCTGCAATACCCAGCCATAGACACCCCCCCTCCCGCCGCCCCCCGGTGCTTCTACCGACTCGCCAATACGATCAAATCCAGAATCTTTTTTTTTTTTCAGGCTTCCCAGCTTAGAGGTGAGATGCGGGGTCTTATTGACCCCATATCTCACTGTAAAGAGGACCTGTCATGCCATATTCCTATTACAAGGGATGTTTACATTCCTTGTAATAGGAATAAAAGTGATCAAAAAATTTATTTTTGGGGAAAAAAATGTCAAACTAAAATAAATAAAGTAAAATGAACAATAAAATATATATATATTTTTTTAAAGTGCCCCTGTCCCCATGTGCTCGCATGCACAAGCGAACGCATACGTAAGTCCCGCCCACATATGAAAACGGTGTTCAAACCACACATGTGAGGTATCGCTGCGAACGTTAGAGCGAGAGCAATAATTCTAGCCCTAGACCTCCTCTGTAAAAAAAAAAAAAATTAAATCGTCGCCTATGGGGATTTTTAAGTAGCGACGTTTGGCGCCATTCCACGAGCGTGTGCAATTTTGAAGAGTGACATGTTAGGTATCGATTTACTCGGTGTAACTTCATCTTTCACATTATGCAAAAATTGGGCTAACTTTACTGTGTTTTTTTTTTTTTAAGCACAAAACAGTTTTTTTTCCCAAAAAAAAAAGCATTCGAAAAATTGTTGCGCAAATACCGTGCGAGATAAAAAGTTGCAACGACCACCATTGTATTCTCCAGGGTGTTTGCTAAAAAAACATATATAATGTTTTGGGATTCTATGTAATTTTCTAGCAAATAAATGATGATTTTTACATGTAGGAGAGAAATGTCAGAATTGTCCTGGGTGCTCCAGAATGCCTGATGGCGCTCCCTGCATGTTAGGCCTCTGTATGTGGCCACACTGTGTAAAAGTCTCACACATGTCGTATCACCGTACTCGGGAGTAATAGCAGAATGTGTTTTAGGGTGTAATTTGTGGTATGCATATGCTGTGTGAGAAATAAACTGATAATATGACAATTTTGTGAAAAAAAAAAAAAAAAAAGTAAAAAAAATCTTGATTTTGCAAAGAATTGTGGGAAAAAATGACAACTTCAAAAAACTCATCATGCCTCTTACTAAATACCTTGGAATGTCTTCTTTCCAAAAAGGGGTCATTTGGGGGGTAGTTGTACTTTTCTGGCATGTTAGGGTCTCAAGAATTGAAATAGGCCGTCAGTACTTCAGGTGTGATCAATTTTCAGATATTGGCACCATAGCTTGTGGACTCTATAACTTTCACAAAGACCAAATAATATCCACCAATTTGTACTTATTTTTACCAAAGATATGTAGTAGTATAAATTTTGGCCAAAATTTATGAAGAAAAAATTACTAATCTGCTAAATTTTATAACAGAAACGAAGAAAAATTCATTTTTTTACAGAATTTTCTGTATTTTTTCTTTTATAGCACAAAAAATAAAAAACCCAGCGGTGATTAAATACCACCAAAAGAAAGCTCTATTTGTGTGAAAAAAAGGACAAAAATTTCATATAGGTCCAGTGTTGCATGACTGAGTAATTGTCATTCAAAATGTGAGAGCACCGAAAGCTGAAAATTGGTCTGGTTATTAAGGGTGTTTAAGTGCCCAGTGGTCAAGTGGTTAAAGTTCATGTGCGTGTAAAGGCAGGTGTCCCAATACTTTTGGTAATATAGTGTATAGTGCAAGGGCGCTACACTTGGATGTTCAATGAGCACGGCAAACTAGGATGACACAGTACGCCTTGACTGATAGTGAGTGATCTGCTAGATAGGTTCAAGATCTGCATCGTGAACAAATGATGCAAGCATACAGGTAATGCAATGATTTTTTCCTGCTCTAGGCCCATTCAGTGAAGACTAAAAGCACAGTAATTACAAAACAGTGCTGAAAACCACTTTGAATAAAATTGTAAAACAATTGTCAAGCATGTTAAAAAAAACGTTTATTTCCAATAAGGTACAAGCTAGCAGTGACCAAGCGTAAAGAAGAAGAATCTGAGAGCAGTTCCATCTTCAATCAAAATGACCCTTGGACTCCTAGTGTAGCTTTCTCCGAATTCATAAATGATGAGAATATTCAAGATCAGGTGAGTTTAAGTTATTTGAAAGGCTGACTTTATCCAAGTAGATTGTGATGGACTGTCTGGCACCTAGCCTGGCTGCCTCCACCAAGATACAGCTTCCTCCACTCTGGAACCAAGAACCAAGTATTATAGCTGAGAATTGCACACCAGAACTAGACAACACTAGCTTAGGTGCAAACTGGAACTGACTTTATTGTAAATTCATACAGAAAATCAGGTAGGAGCTTAATCACATTATCCTAAACAATGCAAACTGTAAACAGTAATGTCAGTACATTTAATGAACAGCTAACTTAACCGCTTCAGCCCCGGAAGATTTTACCCCCTTCCTGACCAGAGCACTTTTTGCGATTTGGCACTGTGTCACTATAACTGACAATTGTGCGGTCGTGCGACGTGGATCCCAAACAAAATTGACGTCCTTTTGGTGGTATTTGATCACCTCTGCGGTTTTTATTTTTTTCGCAAAAAAAAAGAGTGACAATTTTGTAAAAAAAAAAGCTATATTTTTAACTTTTTGCTATAATAAATATCCCTCAAAAATATAAAAAAAACTCTTTTTTTCCTCAGCTTAGGCCGATATGTATTCTTCTACATATTTTTGGTAAAAAAAAAAAACATCGCAATAAGCGTATATTGATTGGTTTGCGCAAATGCTGAATAGGGAATAGACTTATGGCATTTTAATTATAATTTTTTTTATTAGTAATGGCGATAATCTGCGATTTTTATCATGACTGCGACATTATGCCAGACACATCGGACACTTTTGACACTATTTTGGGACCATTGTCATTTATACAGCTATCAGTGCTATAAAAAATGCACTGATTACTGTGTAAATGACACTGGTAGGGAAGGGGCTAAACACTAGGGGGCTATGAAGGGGTTAAGTGTGTCCTAGGGAGTGATTCTAAGGCTCGGTTCACACAAGGGCGACTCAGATCCGACTTCAGGTCGCCCCTAGTCGCCTCAGGTCGGACAACATTTAAAAATCAATGTAAGTGAATGAGAGCCGTCTTAATGCACGCTACTGAAGTCACTCCGACTTCAAAAGAAGTTCCTGTACTACTTCAATCCGACTTGTAGGCGACTTGTACACAACACAGGGTTAAAATAGTTTATTGCACAGTTTCGGGGGTCTTCCGTCTTCGGGGGTCTTCTCGCCGGACTCCTCCGCTATCTTCTGCTAGCTCTTTTTCTAGCGGAGGAGCCGGCTTTCTTCTCGCCGTCGGCCTCTTCGGTTCTTCTGCCGGGCCACCGCCCACTTACGATGTCACAGTTCCGGAGGATGCTGGGACTGTCACCATATGACATCAACCCATGTGACATCAACCGATGACCCCGCCCCTTGTCCCTATATAAGTCGCCGCGCAGCGCGTCCCTGGCATTGCGGCCGGAGAGAACGTCGAGTCAACATCTCCAGGAGAAGAAGAAGAAGGAGAAGAACGGAAGGTGGCGGCGGTGGTGGCGACGACGAAAGACCGGGCCACCGCCTGTAAAAGAGCTATAAGAAGAAGCGGTGGCCCGGCAGAAGAACCAAAGAGGGGGACAAGACCCCCGAAGTCGGAAGAAGAGGCCGGCGGCGAGGAAGAAAGCTGGGCTCCTCCGCTAGCAAAAGAGCTAGCAGAAGATAGCGGAGGAGTCCGGCGAGAAGATCCCCGAAGACTGAAGACCCCCGGAGCTGTGCAATAAACTATTTTAACCCTGTGTTGTGTTTTTTTTTTACTTTTTTTACAGGTGAATGGGTAGGGGTACAGTGTACCCCATACTCATTCACATAGGGTGGGGGGCCGGTATCCGGGGGCCCCCTTATTAAAGGGGGCTCCTGGATTCCGATAAGCCCCCCGCCCGCAGACCCCGACAACCAACGGCCAGGGTTGTCGGGAAGAGGCCCTTGTCCTCATCAACATGGGGACAAGGTGCTTTGGGGTGGGGGGGGTGCACGCCCCCCTCCCCCAAGGCACCCCCATGTTGAGGGCACGTGGCCTGGTACAGCTCAGTACTCGGCCGCCCGCTCGTCCCCACCCCCTTTCCTGGCCGGCCGGGTAGCGTGCTTGGATAAGGGTCTGGTGTGGATCTGGGGGGGATCCCCACGCCGTTTTTTCGGCGTAGGGGGGTTCCCCTTGGAATCCATACCAGACCTAAGGGCCTGGTATGCTCTCGGAGGGGGAACCCACGCCAATTTTTTTTCGTAAATTTGGCATGGAGTTCCCCCTTCAGAGCTAATAATTCTGTCAAAGTCGCCTCCGTATAGACAGAGATCCGACTTGAAAGCGACCTCCATTGAAATCAATGGGTACAAGTCGCCTACAAGTCGGATAGAAGTAGTACAGGAACTTCTTTTGAAGTCGGAGCGACTTCAGTAGCGTGCATTAAGACGGCTCTCATTCACTTACATTGATTTTTAAATGTTGTCCGACCTGAGGCGACTAGGGGCGACCTCAAGTCGGATCTGAGTCGCCCCTGTGTGAACCGAGCCTAACTGTGGGGGTGGGCTACAACTCACATGACAGCGATCACTGCTCCCGATGAAAGGGGGCAGTGATCACTGTCATGTCACAAGGTAGAACGGGGAAATGCCTTGTTTACATAGGTACTTCCCTGTTCTGCGGCTCTGTGACACGATCGCCGGGAGAACGGCGGATATCGAGTCCGCCAGTCCCGCAGGCACGGTCACGCTGTATGTGGCGCCAATTAAAGGGGGACGTACAGGTACGCCCATTTGCCCACCGCTGCCATTGTGCCGACGTATATCGGTGTGCACTCAGCAAGTGGTTAAACATAAACAGAAAGCTCATTAAACAGTAGGCTAATTAACACTTAGTCGTTTAGACAAGCCTAGGTGTCAGTGACCACTCAGACAGTTTGGCACCAGTATTCAAGAATACTCCTGGCTGTCCAAATCTTATTAACCAGCTTTCTTTTCACATCCATCTTCTCACTGAGTTTCAAGTTGGCAGAGACCATCATGGCTTCCTTGACTGTTAAATATGGACGGTTCCATTGCTGGCAATAGGGTTGTCATGCGATTTGCTAAGTCGCACCAGTGTGAACGGGGGCTTAAACAGAACTACACTGCATTTGAGCACCACAAACCAAAAACACCATTTCATTTATTTTTAACATTAAAAGCAACCCCCCACCCCCTCAATCCATTCATGCTTTATTTTTCTGAGAGATCACTTTAAAAAAGAGCCCCTAGCAAGGCCAACAGTTACACCCCTGTAAGGTTTGTTTTGCTGTCTGTGCCACTGTTTAGAAGATTTCACTTCCCTTCTGTCCCTGTGACAATTGGATTTAGAACATTTTGGGTTGTCATAGAAACAATAATTGGTAATAAAGCTTCAGTGGAGACCTTTTTTTCCCATGATAACTTGTACAACAGTGAATTTACCTTCCTACGGGTAGATTTCCTCTCGCTTCCTGTTGTCTCCCTCTGTTTGTCAATATGAGTGGTATGTAAATTGGATGTTTGTAACTCGGGAATTGCCTGTACAGCAATACCTTGGATTATGAGCATAGTTTGTAACAGAAGAAGGCTTGTAATCCAAAGCTTCCCCATAGGAAATAATGGAAACTCAGATAATCCGTTCCATGGCCACTGCTTGTCTATGCAGTACCAGATGTGGCCAGAGATGCGGGGGCGCCAGAGACACATGGAAACATTCGGAGACGCTCCAAGTCATAATTAAAATAAAAATAGCTGGTATTGCGAAACACTCGTAAACTGCGTTACTCGCAATCCGAGGTTCCACTGTACTGCCAAATGTGTGCTAATATTGGACTACAGGCTGGTGACTTAACCACTCTGGAAATTCTCTTTAACCGTTAAGGTAGTGAATATCTCAGGATAAACTAAAGTATATGTAAAGGCAAAGGGAAACCTCCCTGATGGGACATAGGCAAAATAACCTGATAAGAGTTTATCCCTTCTCTACTTTATCCAAAACCCATCAAAAGTACAATAACTGTGGAAGAGGTCATGCAAAAAAAAGAAGAAAAAAAAAACATGCTCTGCACTAAGGAAAGATGAGTAACCTAAATCTCATGAGTAGACACTCAATTCTATTGCAAAGATGTCTTCACACGATATTTGGATTGCTCTGTATTCTCCATGATATCGCTGGAAGAAGAAGCTTAACGCCATGGTCACCTAGGCACCATACATGAAAGATTTGGGTAAGGTAGGTAAAAAATTCTATCAATTTTTTTTAATTGGTATCTTATGGACCAACTGTTAGCAGGCAATTTAGAAAAGTAGTTGGGGGGTGGACGACAGTATATATGGACCTCACCACACCACCACAAGCTCCGTTTTAACATGTTAATATTTTAGTTCCGAAAGAGGGAATATTAAAGGAATAAATATCTATAAGATTTAACAATTTTCCATTTTAAATCAATACTGTTTTCATTAAGACATTCGTTATGTTTTAATGAGAAACATGAGATTTACCGGGATGGATTTGAATACAAATGGCTAAAAGACTACAATGTTAGTACCAGTAACTTCCTTAGTCTGGTTCTGCTCACTATCTTATGAAGAATTTATCAGTATAGTACAATTCTCACTGACATGTCTCTTCCACAGGATTTGGTGGCTTGGATTACAGTTGGATTTCTTCATATACCCCATTCGGAGGACCTTCCAAACACTGCCACTCCAGGAAATGGTGTTGGGTTCTTCCTCAGGCCCTACAACTATTTTGACATTGACCCCTCTGTCTACTCTCCAGATAGTGTTTATTTTCAGAGTGAACAGGATTACAGTTCATGTGAAGTTAACCAAATGGCTTGTATGTCCAAAACAGGGTCTTGTGTTCCCAAGATCCCTCCTTTCACTTATGAAGGCTTTAAGAATCTTGTGAATTTATAAACCAAAGCATATACATGTGTTCTGTGACAACTAGTGGATGTATGATCTGCTGCACATATTAAAGTATAACTAAAGGCAACACTTTTTTTGTTTTAGTTTTGGGTAGTGTGGAGAGGGGTTAGAACACCTGTTTTTATTGTTCCCATTAAAGAGATTCACCCTCTCTATTTGTCCTGTTTACCATTAATATTAAAAGTGAAAGTAAAAGAAAATCCTAAATTACTCATAAAAGTAATAGAAGGGAAATCTTCCAATGGGGACATTCGCTCTGTTGACCTCGGGGTCCCCAAGGAATTCTCTTAATTTACAGGGATTTCCTTTCACTTCCTGCTTGGCTATGGGACTGCAAGTGAAAGGAAGTCTCCCCAATGGGACACAGATGGCGAAAAAAAATCTGACAGGGGTTATAACCCTCCCTTGCTTTGGCTGAAACGGAAAAAATAAAGTTTAGCCTATAGTTCTACTTTAAGTAACAAACAAGTACAAATGCGTAAGAGGGGCCTTCAAGAGCAGATCTTGCTCTAAGAAAGTGGGAAAATTACCATTTTGTGTTTGAATTGCTATACAACAATGATGCCCCACAAACTTTGGTTCCATTTGTTTGATGAATTGATGCTTGGAGTGGCTGAGATTAGCAATCAATCACAGAGATGTTTTAACATTTTGGGAAAGCTCTGTTTATGGTTACTGTCATTCCCACTGCTTTGGGGTACTTAAAGCTGGACTTATAGGAAATACAGATAATTTACCCTTGTAGTGTGCCTCTTCCAAACTGGGTTAAATGCATGTTAAAGTGGAACATCACCCCCATTCTTTTTATTAACCTGTTATGCTAAGTTGTCCTCAATTAACATACTCACCTGCCCAGCGAATCAAGCTTTGTTCTGCTTCAATATGTTGCCCCACTGCCATAGCCCAGCCCCATGTCGCAGTCTTCTTCCTTGATGCCATCGGAAGCCAGTTGTCCCTTCTGGTTCTTGCAACCTCCCCGATGTTCCATTGTGGATGGTGGGGCTGGGGTAGGAACATTTTTAAAAATCATATTTAAAAAAGCCCCAAAAAATTATCTTTTCACATTTGGAGGGGGGGGGGGGGGGGGATTTTAGGAGTGTGCTTTAGGTGAAAGGTTAGAAGAAATAGCTGTACTGCTTCACCTTATTCTTTACACCAACAGTCTTCCTCCAACCTGTGCAAGTGGTTCCCCAAAATCTCTTCTGAAAGGTTCTCCAGCCAGCTGTCGCATTCTGATGTCATCAAGTATAATGCTGGACCAATGATCCTGCAATGTACATAAGGACCTGGTCACAACCTGAAAAGTGTGAGAGTGTGGTGGGGAGTACTGGAACAAGGAAAAAGGTAAGTATTACACCTAATTCCTCTTCCCTTAGACTTAAAGGAGAAGTACAGCCAAAGCTCGTTTGGCTGTACATCTCCTGTGGATAACAGGAGTGTAGTTCATTCTGCACTCCTGTGACCCATTTTCACCAGACAGAAGCCTGAAGCCTGCAGTTGGTTGACGTTGGGATCCACCCACATGCCTTGATCACTGGGAGCCTAAACCGGCCGCTCCCACCCCCTCAACAGCCAAGTGCTTCTGTTAGTGCATGGGGGGGGGGAGCAGAGAGTGGTGAGTGACAGTCACCAGATCTCTGCTCAGGGTGCTCTGAGAACCGAGCGATCGGCTATGTTTGATCGCTTGGTTCTCAGTGTTATGCCGCATACACACGATCTGAATTTTGGTCAGAAAAAAGCTCTGATGGTTTTCCCGACGGGATTTCACTCAAGCTGTCTTGCATACACGCAGTCACACTAAATTCCGACAATTCCTATCCTATCCTATCCAATTCCTATCGTACATGTTGTACGTCACCGCATTTCAAGAATGCGGTGACGTACAACATGTACGATAGGACTAGAAAAAGGAAGTTCAATACCCAGTAGCCAATAGCTTCCATCTCGTAGTTGAACCTGAGCATGCGTGAGTTTTTGCGCGCCGGAATTGCATACACACAATCAGAATTTCCGTTAGAAAGTTGTTCCATCTGAAAAATTGGCAACATGCTCGCAAAGTTTTGCTGGCGGGAATTCGGCCAGCTAAACTGTGATGGAGCACATGGTCACATTTTCCGATGAAAAGCTCTCATTTGTCTTTTGCTGGCCGAAATTCTGATCGTGTGTACATGACATAAGTTCTTTGCCATGAGGTGCCATGTTGAACTTCCAGTGACCAGTATGAGAGTGAGAGCGATAACACCAAATTGAGCACACCTGCTCCCCATTCACACCTGAGACCTTGTAACACTAACGAGTCACAAGACACCGGGGAGGAAAAATGGCTAATTGGTCCCAATTTTGGACATTTTCCCTTAGGGGTGTACTCACTTTTGTTGCCAGCGGTTTAGACATTAATGACTGTGTGTTGAGTTATTTTGAGGGGACAGCAAATTTACACTGTTATACAAGCTGTACACTCACTACATTGTAGCAAAGTGTTATTTCTTCAGTGTTGTCGCATGAAAAGATATAATAAAATAGTTACAAAAATGTGAGGGGCGTGCTCACTTTTTTGAGATACTGTAAGTCCATACAGGAAAACAAAGATAATATAGACCATCATCAAAGAAACAAACATTAGCAATGGGATGTTCTGAGGTAAGTATTTTGATATAAAAAAGGAGTATTAAAGTGGTTGTATAGGTAAATTTGTAACTTTGACCTACAGGTAAGCCTATAATAAGGCTTACCTGTAGGTAAAAAGAATATCTCCTAAACCTGTACAGTTTAGGAGATATTCCCCTCGCAATGCGCCGCTGACTTCAGTGGGGCATGCGCACCGGGGATTCTCGGCTGAAATTCTAGCAGATGCCAGACCCTGCCGGGAAGAAAACTTCCGCACGCGTGTGGGAGTGACGACATCGCGGCTCTGGCCACTCACAGCGCCGGAGCCGCGATACCTGGAAGACACACCGAGGGAATATGTCAGCTCCCTCGGCGTGGACTATGTGAGATGCCAGCGCCTCGTTCTAAGGTAAGTATTTCATAATGAGATAGTATGCGGTGCATACTAGCTCAATATGCCTTTTCCCTTACAGGTGTAAAAACAAAAAAAAACAAAAAAACAAAAAAAAAAAGTCAACGGTTTTACTCCCGCTTTAATCATTATCAGAAGGTAGGAAACATGGGCCTGATCCACAAGGGACCAGGAACATACCAATTCTAATCAGTAACTTGGATTTCAACCAGATATTAAAAGGTTCAGTAATAAATGCATAGTATCGGGGGATAGGGAGGGGGGTGTGGGGGAAGTAGTGGATAGAAATAATGAGAAAGCCCTGTACCTATGTCTGAGAATACCATCAAAAACAGAACCATATAAGGCCCACTGAGCGTGGCATCCTCGATAACGAAGATGCCGCGCAATGCCGCGTGTCTCGGCTCCCGTGCGCAAGAGTGACGTCATTGCGGCTTCGCCGAATGACAGCGGCGGAGCTGCGAGACCCACTGAGAAGATGGATGCGGCGGACTACAGGGGACATCGGTGACTTGGCTGGCTCCTGTGCAGGGGCGGACTGATAACTCATGGGGCCCCCGGGCAATAGAAGATCATGGGGCCCCCTTGGTCTCCACACTCAAGCCAAACCTGCACAGGGAGACACTGGAGAGAGAACATACACACAGGGGGACACCAGAGGGAGAACGCACACACACACACAGGGGGGGGACACTGGAGGGAGAATGTACACAGGACACTTACACAGCACACAGGGGGACATGCACACAGGACATGCACACAGCACACAGGGGGACATGCACACAGCACAGGGGGACATGCACACAGCACAGGGGGACATGCACACAGCACAGGGGGACATGCACACAGGACATGCACACAGCACAGGGGGGCATGCACACAGCACAGGGGGGCATGCACACAGGGGGACACGCACACAGGACACTTACACAGCACAGGGGGATATGTACACAGGAGGACGTGCACACAGCACAGGGGGACATGCACACAGGAGGGACATGCACACAGGGGGACACATGCACACAGCACAGGGGGACATGCACATGGGGACATGCACACAGCACAGGGGGACATGCACATAGGGGGACATGCACACAGCACAGGGGGACATGCACACAGCACAGGGGGACATGCACACAGGACATGCACACAGCACAGGGGGACATGCACACAGCACAGGGGGACATGCACACAGGGGGACACACACAGCACAGGAGGACATGCACACAGGACACTTACACAGCACAGGGGGACATGCACACAGGGGGACACGCACACAGGACACTTACACAGCACAGTGGGACATGTACACAGGAGGACGTGCACACCGCACAGGGGGATATGCACACAGGAGGGACATGCACACAGGGGGACACATGCACACAGCACAGGGGGACATGCACACGGGGACACGCACATAGCACAGGGGGACATGCACACAGGGGGACACTCACACAGCACAGACGGACACGCACACAGGAGGGACACGCATACAGGAGGACATGCACACAGCACAGGAGGACATGCACACAGGACACGCACACAGGGGGACACGCACACAGGGGGACATGCACACAGGACACTTACACAGCACACAGGGGGACATGCACACAGCACAGGAGGACACGCACACAGGAGGACACGCACACAGGACACACACTTACACAGCACAGGACATGCACACAGGACACTTACACAGCACACAGGGGGAATCGCACACAGGAGGACATGCACACAGGGGGACATGCACACGGAAGGACACGCACACAGGGGGGACATGCACACGGAAGGACACGCACACAGGGGGGACATGCACACAGCACAGGGGGACATGCACACAGGAGGGACATGCACACAGGGGGACACATGCACACAGCACAGGGGGACATGCACACGGGGACACGCACACAGCACAGGGGGACACTTACACAGCACAGGAGGGACACGCACACAGGAGGACACGCACACAGGAGGACACGCACACAGCACAGGAGGACATGCACACAGGAGGACACGCACACAGGGGGACACGCACACAGTACACACACTTACACAGCACAGGACATGCACACAGGACACTTACACAGCACACAGGGGGACATGCACACAGAGGGACATGCACACAGGACATGCACACAGCACACGGGGACATGCACACAGCACAGGGGGATATGCACATAGGGGGACATGCACACAGCACAGGAGGACATGCACACAGCACAGGGGGACATGCACACAGCACAGGGGGACATGCACACAGGACACTTACACAGCACAGGGGGACATGTACACAGGAGGATGTGCACACAGCACAGGGGGACATGCACACAGGAGGGACATGCACACAGGGGGACACATGCACACAGCACAGGGGGACATGCACACGGGGACACGCACACAGCACAGGGGGACATGCACACAGGGGGACACTCACACAGCACAGACGGACACGCACACAGGAGGGACACGCACACAGGAGGGACACGCACACAGCACAGGAGGACACGCACACAGGATGACGCGCACACAGGGGGACACATGCACACAGGGGGACACGCACACAGGACATGCACACAGGACACTTACACAGCACACAGGGGGACATGCACACAGCACAGGAGGACACTTACACAGCACAGGGGGACATGCACACAGGACACACACTTACACAGCACAGGACATGCACACAGGACACTTACACAGCACACAGGGGGAATCGCACACAGCACAGGACATGCACACAGGGGGACATGCACACAGGAGGACACGCACACGGGAGGACACGCACACGGGAGGACACGCACACGGGAGGACATGCACACAGGACACACACTTACACAGCACACAGGGGGACATGCACACAGAGGGACATGCACACAGGATGACATGCACACAGGGGGACATGCACACAGCACAGGTGGACATGCACATAGGGGGACATGCACACAGGACATGCACACAGCACAGGGGGACATGCACACAGCACAGGGGGACATGCACACAGCACAGGGGGACAGCCAGGAGGACACTGTGGGATGGAGGGACCCGGGGCCCATGCATCTGTCTGTACCCCCCCATCACGTGTGGCGGCCCCCTGGTGTCTCGGCTTTACTCACCGAGTCACTGGATGCTGAGCCTGAGTCCTGAGACACTTCTAACAGCGCGCTGCTCCCCGCCGGCCCCTCCACTCTTTTTGTCGGTCCCAGGTCAGGTGATGTCACGATGCATACAGTACAAGCACCTGGCTGGGATGGACGGGGGAAGGAGGGGCCGGCGGGGATCAGCGCACAGTTAGCATCTGCATCGCGGCATGTAATTCAGCCGCTGCAAGTGGCCCCTCATATGGCCGCGGGCCCTCGGGCGGCGCCCGAGTGACCGACTGGTCAGTCCGCCCCTGCTCCTGTGTCAGGTAAGTGACACATAATGGGCTACTATGCGATGCATAGTAGTCCATTATGCTTTTCCTTTGCAGGGAATGAAAGAGGAAGTAAACCCATCAGGGCTTACTTCCTCTTTAAAGCAGTGTTTAACTCTTACTATCCAAGGTGGTGATGGTAGGGGACACAAGCTAGTGAAATGTAATGGCTGACTGAAATTCAGCTTTAAGTTCATGTAGTTTAACGAGAAACTCTACTTTTGTTGAGAAAAAGAAAAACATTCCCACCTGGGTGATCTATGTAGAGTGCAAAGATTTTAACAATCGTTTTGCAGATTGTTACATTTTGTTATTCTGAAGAAATAGCTGTTTTTTGTTTGTTTTTTGTCTCCATGTGCACAGTGAATTTCTATGGGAGTGGTTTTATAATTATAAATCTGCTGCTGCTCTTGCAGGGTTCTAATGAAGAAAGTGGCAATGTCTGCATCTGTTTATACACCATATATGTGCAGATTGCCTTCAGGTAGTCATATTGCAATAGAAAAAAGGCGTGTCACCGGCACAAAGAAAACAAGTATATAGTGAGTGACTTGATGAAAGATATTATATAAAAAATATCAGAAATATCAGGTCTGCTGCAGTTATAAATCCCCTACCAATATTGGGGGGGTGAGTAGTATTGCAGTAAAAGTGTAGCTACCCTGATCCAAAAGTGATTATATATCTTACCACAAAAACGTGGACAATTTTTATCTGTGAATTATAAACAATTATTAATAAATTCAATGACCAAAACTATATATATATTGTGGAGATGCGACCCCATGTCACAGGTGCATATAAGCTGTATATGCCTGATTTTGTCAGGAATACTAATTTCACACCTGTGGGCTGGGTTCATAAACATGCCAGGAAGAGAAGTCAGTGCTCAGACAAAATTGGCGTTTTTTCCCCACAAATAGAGCTTTCTTTTGGCGGGATTTGATCACCTCTGCGGTTTTTATTTTTTGCGCTATAAACAAAAATAGAGCGACAATTTTGAAAAAAATGCATTATTTTTTACTTTTTGATATAATAAATATCCCCCAAAAATATATAAAAAAACATTTTTTTCCCTCAGTTTAGGCCGCTACGTATTCTTCTACATGTTTTTGGTAAAAAAGATTGCAATTAGCGATTATTGATTGGTTTCCGCAAAAGTTATAGCGTTTACAAAATAGGGGATAGTTTTATAGCATTTTTATACATTTTTTTTTTTTTTACTAGTAATGTCGGCGTTCAGCTCTTTTTTTTTTTTTTTTGTGACTGCGACATTATGGCGGACACATCGGACATTTTTGGGACCATTGTCATTTATACAACAATCAGTGCTATTTAAACGCACTGATTCCTGTGTAACTGACACTGGCAATAAAGGAGTTAACCACTAGGGGGACAGTGTAGGTGGCCTGGCATGTGACAACACTGATCGTCTGTTCCCTTTTATTAGGGAAAGACAATCGGTGACAGCCACAGTAGGAAGCATGGGGAGAGGTTTGTTTACAAGTCGTTCCAGCGGTGAATTTTTTGGGCTAACTACTGTTGCTCCATCTCTCGGGATCAGCGCTTGGTCCAAGCCTCGATCTGATGTGGGTTAGGTCAGGAAGTGACTTCGGCCTTTACGCGTTTCGCATACAATCATGCGTCATCAGGAAGAACGGTGAAAAGTTTCCTAATCACGGATGTGAATTTGTGCACGTGGGATTCAAACAATCAGCTTGTGAAGAGAATCATTGGGACTATTGTTATCACGTTTCATTTATATATATATATATTAGTTTTGATCATTGAATTTATTAATAATTGTTCACGTTTTCACGTTCACACTTTTACAGCAGTCATATTGCATTACATGTTACAGCCAATTACAGCAGCTGCAGGTTAAAAGGGAAAGGTCATTTTTAATAACGTTAAATTACAATATGACTTGTGTCGCAGTTGTATAAGCTCAGGGCCAGACTGGCCTACTGGGAGATTTCCCGGTAGACCGCCTGACCTGGGGCCGTTTTGTGGTTGCACTGCTACTCTCTCCTGCTCCTGTGCATCATAGCGCTGGCTGGCTCTGTGTTCGGCGACCACATTGTAACACGGTCCTGCCCCTCTAGGCCAGCTGGTGTGATAGTAGAGAGAATCAGTGTTCCGCCTATCACACAAGCAGGTCTGGGGGGGGCGGGACCTTGTTACAGCGCGGTCGCCGAACACAGAGCCAGCCAGCGCTATGATACATATTAAGAGATGCCGCCCTGTGTGCCTGGATAGGAGAAGCAGGGTATATAGAGAAGATGAGCTTTCTATATTCCTCCATGCAGCCGCTGAATGCTTGCAGGAGGGAGAGGAGGTGAATCAAGCATTCAGCGGCTGCATGGAGGAATATAGAAAGCTAATTTCCTCTATATGCCCTGCTTCTCCTCTTATCCAATCCAACTACTTTTACTGCCCCCCCCCCAGTTCTCCTTGTGCTCCCTGCCCCCCCAGTGCTCTCCTCCCCCCACCACACTCTCCAGCCCCCCCCCCCCCACAGTTTTCTCAACCCCTGTTCTTTCTGACCCCCCCCCCCTCCAGCTCTCCCCATCCTTCTCTAGTCACCATCCCAGTGCTCTCCTCCCTGTTCTTTTTCCACCCCAGTGCTCTCCAGCCCCCCATGCTCCCCCACCCCTGTTCTTTCTGCCCCCGGCGCTCTCAAGCTCCACCCATTGCTCCCCCTCCAGTGCTCTCTCTCAAGCTCCCCCCAGCACTCTCCGCTCCCCACCCCTGTATTCCCCACTCCCCCCTGCATTTTGCCCCCACCCATGTGCTCTCCAACCCTGCCAGTGCACTCCGCCCCCCATAGTGCTCTCCAGTCCCCAGTGCTTTCCACCCCTGTTCTTTCTGGCCCCCATTGGTGCTCTTAAGGTCCCCCCATTGCCACCCCACACTCTTAGCCCCCCCAGTGCTCTCAGCCTTCCGTGCTCTCCACCCCTGTTCTTTTTGGCCCCCACCATTGCTCTCAAGTTCCCCACCCCTGTGATCTCCACTCCCCCCCCGCTCTTTGCCCCTACCCATGTGCTCTCCAACCCCACCAGTACTCTCTGCTCCCCCTTCTCTCTAGCTCCCACCCAGTGCTCTCCACTTCCCCAGGACCAGAGGACAGGCTGACTGGGGCCGGAAAATGAGGAGGCTGAAGGTGCAGGTGGCCAAGGACTACTCCATCTCAAAGCAAACAGATCCTCTGGAAGGAGCACCATCCCCATCCAAATTGAGAACAGACTCTGCCTGCTGCTGGCCAACATGGATATCCTACTGGCAGGCAAGGTACCGTACCGAGCATCAACAGCACACCTTCCCATAGACAGGGACGGCAGACTGAGACATGGGGCACAGGAGAGGCTGAAATTATGGGCACAGTGAGACTGCATTTGATGGGCACAGTGAGACTGCATTTGATGGGCACAGTGAGACTGCATTTGAGGGGCACTGGTGAGGCTGCATTGAGCTCTTGTATCATGTCTGCAATCTCTGACCATCTCCTGTATCATGTCTGTAGTCTCTGAGGGAGTCTGGAGAGGAGTCAAGAGTGGGAGCGCCACCAGCATGGGGGTCATGGGAGAAGTCAGACTTGTGTGGACTGTGGAGAGGAGACTATAGGCTAAAACCAGAGCCAACCAAGCTGGAGCCAACTGACTGAGCCTTGCACGGTACACCTGAGAGGTTGTCAGTGACAGCACTGCCAGGCCAGTCTGAACGGGGGTCACTGATGTAAGGGGGGGACTGAATACGATAATGGCACTGATATAAAGGGTTTCCCCCTTATATCAGTAACCCCCCCCCTTACCTTTGTGTATTCTTTCTGCGGAAGGTGGTTCCCCCCTATGTTCTGAGTTCCTGGGGTCCCCCTTGATGATTGACCACTTTTAACTGGAATTTGCATATATCATTCTACCTATCTATCTTTTTCCCTTTTTATGAGCAAGAAAATACTGACGTTATACTGTTGTGCTGGTATAATAATGCTGTGGGGCTAGATTTTAGTCCGGCCCTGTATACGCTATATTATTATTTTTTATTCCCACGAAAGTTAAAGTACCCTTTAAGTGCAATGATTGCCATTCATATCCATGCAATTCCAGTTAGCGAAATCATAGAGCAAAGTTAGTTCTGTAATATGGCTATTCTCATAGCATCTACAGAACTACTGACTGCTGTTAGCAACTCTGACTTTCACTGCTCAGTTTCATGCAGATTCTGTCTTTTTTATATTGGTAGGTTCAGGCAAACAAATTGGAAATGGCTGGGATACAATGCACTGAAACCAGATGTAATCAGACATATATGATACATTATTAACTTTGAGGGTGCAAAGATGGTGAAAGTCATTGGGGCCCCAGACACTTCTTGGATGTGTCTGTAAAAGAGGTTTTATTTATTTTGACAGTCCTTTTTGTATTTTGGGGGGAAAGAGGGTTAGGGCTAGGACACCCTTAAGTAGTTATAGATTCAATTGACAGACTCCAAGACTTCGGGGAAAGGCCCCAGCAAGGCGCAACTTCTGCACATGCAGGAATGCTGTCTCCTATGGTAACAGTATTTAACAGTTCCTAACTCAAACGTAACAGTCCTTTCAGTTCCACTACAACTGCCTCTTGTAGTTCCTAAACAGTGAGTTCCCGGTCACTAGACCCTCTGATTCACTGACTCTGAATCCTTTGAGCTCCTCCAAGGTTTGCAGTGGTATCCCCTCAAGCGTCACCTACGCTTCCCTGCGGGATCCCTAGCTTGGAACTCCAGATACTTCTCAAGCTTCACCCCTGCTAACCTGTGAGGTCCCTGGCTTAACTCACAAGGCTGCTTTGCAAGCGTCTCCTGCGTGGGTTGGGTCTCTGACTTGATCACCACCTGAAGATTCTTGATTCTCCACCCTGCTCGGTGAGAATGTGGTTCCGGTACTTGCTTCAGTTACTCCCTGGGGTTCCTGGTAAAGGTGGTTGGTCCCTTTGTGGCAACAGCTTCCCTTCTACCTCTGACCACGACAGGCTCTCTGGCAGGCAGAACCGTCACTTTTGGTTGGACCACAAGCTGCAATCCCAACCCTGCGCTGCTCTCTTTACTTCTGGATAGGCCCTCACACAGCCTAGCAACCAGATGCCCAGGGATAGGCCCAATCTCTGGCCCAGCAGCCCGGGGTGTATGACACACATCCACCCAGACAGCCATCCACGTGGCACAGAACATAGATCTCTTGACCTCACACAAATATATAGGTTCTCCCAGCAGGCCAAGGGATTCAAGAAAACCCCTACCCAAGGGATTCAAGATACCCCATATACCCATAACCAGACCTTGGGTTGCCCTTCTCGTATCTAGTACCACCAAGCACCTGGCCACCTAGTGGTAGAAGAGAAAAGTGCAATAATGCCAAACTTAGGGAGAAATCAGTAGATCTCTATCAATCGACCAAGATAACTACTCTTGGTAAGTACATTTGTGAGGAGCTCCCTAACTAAACCCCAGGCTGCTACATGTTATTGAAAATAAAGTAAGGCAAAATGTACATACATTCCAAAAATTATGTGTCTTCATTTTTTGATTAAGAAATTGTTCACTGCGAAGAATTTCAGGCTGGATTACAGAAAATAATGTTGGAAGCAAAATGATTACTGGAATATAGTCTCCCTGTTAATTCCCTGCAGCAAAAGAAAATACTTTGGCCACAAGTATCTTGTGACTGCTGATAACAGCCCATACACTCTTCCCACTTTAACCACTTGAGATCCGCGCTATAGTAAAATGACGTGTATAGCGCGGATCTCAATTTTCAGGACTACGTCTATTGACGTCGTCCCCTTTAAGAGTTCCCCGCGCGCTCCCGGGAGCGCGCATCGGGGAAAATCTGTGTTGGCCGTGTCCGCTGGACACAGCCAATCACAGATCGCTGTAAACGGCCAATCACAGCGGCCGTTTACAGCGCGATCGCCTCCTCCAATGGGTGATGATCTCAAATGTAAACAAATGAGATCATCACCCATTGCCAAACGTGTCTCCTCACACAGCGATAGCGTGTGAGGAGACCGAATGTGCCTTGTGAGTGTAAAATTGTCAGTAAACAGATAAAAACCCCACCTGTGCCCAGATCTACCCTGCCAGTGCCCTGCCAGTGCCCAGATCTACCCTGCCAGTGCCCTGCCAGTGCCCAGATCTACCCTGCCAGTGCCCACCTGTGCCCACCTGTGCCCGCCTGTGCCCGCCTGTGCCCGCCTGTGCCCACCTGTGCCCACCTGTGCCCACCTGTGCACCGCCAGTGCTCCATCTGTGCACCGCCAGTGCTCGCCAGTGCCCCGCCAGTGCCCGCCAGTGCCCGCCAGTGCCCGCCAGTGCCCACCAGTGCCAGCCAGTGCCAATCGGTGCCCATCTGTACCAATCGGTGCCCATCTGTGCCTCAGCAGTGCCCATCTGTGCCGCCTAAGCAGTGCCCATCTGTGCCGCCTCAGCAGTGCCCATCTGTGCCGCCTAAGCAGTGCCCATCTGTGCCGCCTAAGCAGTGCCCATCTGTGCCCATCTGCTGCCTTATCAGTGCACATCCGTGCAATAAATCAGTGCACATCTGTGCCGACCTATCAGTGCCCATCTGCCGACTCAGCAGTGCCCATCTGTGCCGACTCAGCAGTGCCCATCTCTGCCGCCTCAGCAGTGCCCATCTGCCGCCTCAGCAGTGCCCATCTGCCACCTCAGCAGTGCCCATCTGCCACCTCAGCAGTGCACATCCGTGCAATAAATCAGTGCACATCCGTGCAATAAATCAGTGCACATCTGTGCCGACCCATCAGTGCCCATCTGCCGCCTCAGCAGTGCCCATCTGTGCCGCCTCAGCAGTGCCCATCTGTGCCGCCTCAGCAGTGCCCATCTGTGCCGCCTCAGCAGTGCCCATCTGCCGCCTCAGCAGTGCCCATCTGCCGCCTCATCAGTGCACATCCGTGCAACAAATCTGCACATCTGTGCAATAAATCAGTGCACATCTGTGCCGACCCATCAGTGTCCATTTGTGCCACCTCAAAAGCGCCCATCTGTGCCACCTCAATAACGCCCATCTGTGCCACCTCATCAGTGCCCATCAGTGCTACAATGGCTAAACGCGTCTTTTCCGCTGAGGAGGCGTACCAAATTATTTCCGCGGCCGACGAGAGCAACGGGGAGCTCTCCTCTTCCGATTCCTTTTCGGATTCGGATTCTGAAGCCGACGTAACTTATGAGCCAGTCCTCAGCAGTGAAACACTGACTGATGAATCCGAGGAGGAAGATATCCGGCCCATCAAGCGAAGGCGTTCTAGTGAGGCAGTGCCGTCCACCAGCACCGCAGTGCCGTCCACCAGCACCGCAATGCCGTCCACCAGCACCGCAGTGCCCCAGCAAGAAAGGCCAAGTACCAGTGGGGTGTCATCTCAGCCCCAAAGGGTTAGGAGCCATGCTGGCCTTCCCTATGCCCTTCAGAACCCCTTGTGGCTTCCTCCTAATTCAGGAGAGGCCAATGTTCCCCCTTTCACCGCCCAGCCAGGAGTCCAGGTGGACACGGAGAATTTTAGCCCCATCGATTTTTTTAATTTAATTTTTACGGAGGACATGTTGGCGTCAATTGTGGCCCAGTGCAACCTGTATGCACAACAATGTATTTTTCAAAATCCAACCTCCTATTATGCCCGTCCCTACGAATGGAGAGACCTAACGGTGGAGGAGTTCAAGCTTTTTTTAGGCCTCACATTTAATATGGGACTCAACAAAAAAAACCAATTACGTACCTACTGGTCAACCCACCCCCTCCACCACTCACCGCTCTTCTCCGCGGTAATGCCCAGACACAGATATCAGATGATCCTGAGGTTCTTACATTTCAGTGACAATTCCCAATGCCTTCCACGAAATGATCCAAATTTTGACCGCCTTTACAAAATTCGACCAATACTAAATTATTTTTCAGAAATATTCCCCAAATTGTTTACCCCGGACCAACACATATGTGTGGATGAGTCCCTTATTAAATTTAGTGGCAGGCTTAGGATGAAGCAATTTATGCCCAGCAAAAGGGCCCGCTATGGGGTGAAGGTCTACAAATTATGTGACCGAGCCACAGGGTACACATATTCCTTCAAGGTGTACGAAGGGAAGGACACCCAGCTACAGCCCCCTAATTGTCCGGATTATTTGGGATCCAGCGGAAAAATTGTTTGGGACCTCATATACCCCCTACTGGATAAAGGCTACCACCTCTATGTAGACAACTTCTACACATCTCTGCCCCTGTTCCACAACCTTCACCGGAAGAAGACGCCAGCATGTGGCACTGTAAAAAAGAACCGGAAGGGCTTTCCTCAAAGTCTGGTGAACAAGAAGCTGCGGAAAGGAGAAACCGCAAGTCTAAGAAACAAGGAGGTTCTGGCAGTGAAGTGGAGGGACAGAAGAGATGTGTACATGTTATCTTCTATCCACAACGATACCTTCGTAGAAATCCCCAGAAGGAATGGCCCCGTAAAGAAACCCAAATGTATTTCAGAGTATAATTTGTTCATGGGAGGAGTCGACTTCAACGACCAAATGATGGAACCATATCTGGTCTCAAGACGGACATATCATTGGTACAAAAAAGTAGTAATTTATTTTTTTCAATTGGCCATTTACAATTCATATGTAATTTACAGCAACGCCACCCAAAACCCCAAACGTTTCTTTGGCTACCAGGAGGAAGTTTTCACAGCCCTTTTATTCCCAAACGGCCCACCAGAAAATATCCGATCAGACGTTGTAAGTCGACTCTCCGAGCGCCACTTTCCGGATAAAATTCCCCCCACACCAGCAGGCAAAAGACGCCAAAAAAGATGTAAGGTGTGTACCAAAGCAGGAGTCAGAAAAGACACATCTTATTATTGTGCACAATGTCCTTCCCAACCAGGCCTCTGTATAGGCGACTGTTTTCGGCGTTACCATACTTCAATAAATTTTTAGTGAAGTATGGTAAACATAATCCTCAGTTCCTGCCTTCATACACCTTCACACCCCTTATGCCACTGCCTGCTCTGTAACGGACCCTGGCTTGTTATTTGACCACTCTTATGCCTGCCGATTCTGTACATACCGCTGCCTGATCTGGAACTGACCCTGGACTGTTATTCGACCACGCTTCTGCCTAACGATTCTGTACATACCTCTGCCTCATCTGGAACTGACCCTGGACTGTTATTCGACCATGCTTCTGTCTAACGATTCTGTATATATCTCTGCCTGATCTGGAACTGACCTTGGACTGTTTGACCACGATATTTGCCTGCCTCTTGGACTGATCTTGTATTCTGCAACTGGACTAGTGGGATTCAACACGGGGTCTCACATATGTGAGGGGCTCCAGTATAGTTTTTCTGGAAGAAGAAAACAATTTTCTTTGTTTTCTTATTCCTAGATTAGGGTCTGGAGACTCGGAGGCTTCAAAGAGATTTGGGAGGGAGAAGCCTCTACCCCTATCCCCATTCTGTCCTGAACGAGGCTCTACTTTTGTCTGCTGCCTGTAGGACTTACTGCCATCATGCCGCACTGACCACACCACAAGGACCTGCCTACTACCAGGACCAATATTTTTGGCACTGCTGACATCTCTGCACTAACCCTGGACTGTAATATGGACAGTATCCCTGCCTGCTGCCTGAAAAACTGTGTTCGCTGTTGCTGACCAAGTCCCTGCCTGCTGCCTGGACCAGTGATATCCTCCTGTGGACAACTGCGCTTCTAAAACCACAGGTAATCTTTTCTTTACCCTTTGCTCAGCATAATGTATTTGGGGGTGTAATTCTTGGTATGTGCAGGCTATGTGTCCCTGGAACGCCGACGGTGTTTCTTGCATGTTGCGCCTCTGTATTTGGTCAGGCTGTGTAAAAGTCTCACACATGTGGTATCGTTATACTCAGGAGGAGTAGTAGAACGTATTTTGGGGTGTTATTTTTGCTATGTAAATGCTATGCGTTGGAAATATCTTATAAACGGACAACTTTGTGTAAAAAAAAATGCGTTTTCATTTTTTTCCACATTTTCCGAAAACTTCTGGAAAAAAATGAACCATTGAAAAGACTCATTATGCCTCATAGATTATACGTTGGGGTGTTAGCTTTCCAAAATGGGGTCATTTTCTGGACGTTTCCATTGCCCTGGTGTTCCAGGGCCTTCAAAACTGTAATAGGTGGTTGAGAAATGAAATGTGTAATTTATGCTCCTAGAATGCCTGAAGGTGCTACTTCAAAATTAGGCCTCTGTATGTGGTCAGGCTGTGTAAAAGTCTCACACATTTGGTATCGTTATACTCAGGAGGAGTAGTAGAACGTATTTTGGGGTGTTATTTTTGCTATGTAAATGCTATGCGTTGGAAATATCTTATAAACGGACAACTTTGTGTAAAAAAAAATGCGTTTTCATTTTTTTCCACATTTTCCGAAAACTTCTGGAAAAAAATGAACCATTGAAAAGACTCATTATGCCTCATAGATTATACGTTGGGGTGTTAGCTTTCCAAAATGGGGTCATTTTCTGGACGTTTCCATTGCCCTGGTGTTCCAGGGCCTTCAAAACTGTAATAGGTGATTGAGAAATGAAATGTGTAATTTATGCTCTTAGAATGCCTGAAGGTGCTACTTCAAAATTAGGCCTCTGTATGTGGTCAGGCTGTGTAAAAGTCTCACACATGTGGTATCGTTATACTCAGGAGGAGTAGTAGAACGTATTTTGGGGTGTTATTTTTGCTATGTAAATGCTATGCGTTGGAAATATCTTATAAACGGACAACTTTGTGTAAAAAAAAATAAAATGCGTTTTCATTTTTTTCCACATTTTCCGAAAACTTCTGGAAAAAAATGAACCATTGAAAAGACTCATTATGCCTCATAGATTATACGTTGGGGTGTTAGCTTTCCAAAATGGGGTCATTTTCTGGACGTTTCCATTGCCCTGGTGTTCCAGGGCCTTCAAAACTGTAATAGGTGATTGAGAAATGAAATGTGTAATTTATGCTCTTAGAATGCCTGAAGGTGCTACTTCAAAATTAGGCCTCTGTATGTGGTCAGGCTGTGTAAAAGTCTCACACATTTGGTATCGTTATACTCAGGAGGAGTAGTAGAACGTATTTTGGGGTGTTATTTTTGCTATGTAAATGCTATGCGTTGGAAATATCTTATAAACGGACAACTTTGTGTAAAAAAAAATGCGTTTTCATTTTTTTCCACATTTTCCGAAAACTTCTGGAAAAAAATGAACCATTGAAAAGACTCATTATGCCTCATAGATTATACGTTGGGGTGTTAGCTTTCCAAAATGGGGTCATTTTCTGGACGTTTCCATTGCCCTGGTGTTCCAGGGCCTTCAAAACTGTAATAGGTGGTTGAGAAATGAAATGTGTAATTTATGCTCCTAGAATGCCTGAAGGTGCTACTTCAAAATTAGGCCTCTGTATGTGGTCAGGCTGTGTAAAAGTCTCACACATGTGGTATCGTTATACTCAGGAGGAGTAGAAGAATGTATTTTGGGGTGTTATTTGTGGTATGCACATTCCGTGTGGGAGAAATAAGCTATTACAATGAAAATTTTGTGAAAAAAAAAAAAAAAAAAAAAAATCGTCATTTTGCAAAGAATTATGGGAAAAAATGACAACTTAAAATAACTAACCATGCCTCTTACTAAATACATTGGAATGTCTACTTTCCAAAAAGGGGTCATTTGGGGGGCATTTGTACTTTCCTGGCTTGTTAGGGTCTCAAGAATGGAGATAGGCCTTAGTACATCAGATGTGATCTTTTTTTGCAAATCTTTATGATTTGCACCATAGCTTGTAGACTCTATAAATTTCACACAGATCATATAATATGCAAAAATTTGGGTTATTTTTACCAAAGATGTGTAGTAGTATAAATTGTGGCCAAAATTTATGAAGAAAAATTGCTAATTTGCTAAATTTTGTCACAGAAACGAAGAAAAATTCATTTTTTTTCAAAATTTTCGGTCTTTTTTCATTTATAGCGCAGAAAATAAAAAACCGAGAGGTGATCAAATACCACCAAAAGAAAGCTCTATTGGTATGAAGAAAAGGACAAAAAAATCATTTGGTTACAGTGTTGCATGACTGAGTAATTGTCATTCAAAATGTGAGAGCACTGAAAGCTGAAAATTGGTCTGGGACTGAGGGGGGTTTAAGTGCCCAGTAAGCAAGTGGTTAAGTTCCCAGAAGTGGCCAAACAAGAAAAAAGAAAACAGCTAAATATACAGATGACATGAATATAAGCAAGTTGTCCAGGGTGCATTTACACTGGCAGTTTTAAGCCCCTTGGACTGGTTTGTTAGTGTAGTGTGAGTGCTCCAAACCATATCCAGGAGTGGTTAAGCATACTGTGTCCAGGACCACTTAGAAGAGATGGTCCTGGGCACGTTTGACTTGTGGTCTGCCTTTAGAAGGAGTGAAAACTATGCCTGAGCACAGAATTCCCCATAGATCACTGAACACAAACGCAGGGATCACTGTGGTCTAGTTGGCAAAGAGGGTGAAGTAAGTGAGCCCAGGAACAATTGCTTATGACCCAGTGTAAGTGCAGACCTTGCATTTAAAAAGATACATGTCCTATGCACCTTTTTTTTATTTTGACCTTCAACACCCATTGTAAAATATAGAAATCAATATTACAATGCTATTTATTCCAAAAAAAAAAAAAAAACACTTCAAAAGATTGTAGTACGTACGTTTGCAGTAATAATTTATTTGCACATACTGTAGGCCCCAATTTGAACAGGACCCCCAACAATCTATAAATCGGCTTCCCAGCACCATTCCACATCAGAAACAGTACCTGCTAGAGTTGTCCACTTTCTCTCCTTATTTTTGAGTAGGTATACATACGCTTCTTCCCTAGTGAACTTAACCACTTGACCACTGGGCACTTAAACACCCTTAACAACCAGACCAATTTTCAGCTTTTAGTGCTCTCACAATTTGAATGACTCAGTCATGCAACACTGTACCCATATGAAAATGTTGTCCTTTTTTTCACACAAATAGAGCTTTCTTTTGGTGGCATTTGATCACCTCCTGGGTTTTTATTTTTTTGTGCTATAAATTAAAAAAATACAGAAAATTTTGTAAAAAAAAAAAAATGAATTTTTCTTAATTTCTATTAACATTTTTTGCAAATAAGTAATTTTTCTTCATAAATTTGGCCAAAAATGTATACTGCTAAATATCTTTAGTAAAAATAACCCAAATTAGTGGATATTATTTATTCTGTGTGAAAGTTATAGGGTCTACAAGCTATGGTGCCAATCGCTGAAAATGTATCAATTTGCTCTGGTGGCACTGGTGGGCACTGATGTGGCACTGGTGTGCACTGTAGTGGCTCTGGTGTGGCACAGAGGTGCCACAGGTGGCACAGATGATAGATGGCACTGTTGTGGCACTATTGGGCACTGCTGGGCACTCACAGTTTTACACACGATTGCTCTCCTCTCCTCTCATGCTACATTGGTGTGAGGAGAGGAGAGCGATGAACTTATGATGACCCCTGCTAGCTGCATTGTTTACATTTGTGATTGCTCCGTCATTGGACAGAGCGATCACATGGTAAAGGGCCGCTGCCATTGGCCCTTTACCGCGATCCGTGTTGCACCGGGTCCCGTGAACCCAGCGAGCACAGAACAATTCTCAGGGATATAACGGCCTCTCAGAGATAACAAACCGACCTGTAGCCGTCATTCGGCTATAGGCCAGTTATTAAGTGGTTAATGTTACAACTCTAAACTTTATTGCAGAGTTCACAATGTATTGGGAAAGCTCCAATTTTCACATGAAGTATGAAAAATTGGAGGTGCTGAACCTGACCCTCCCAGGAGCAACTCTAAAGCCCCATGTACACAAGACGCCGATGCAAACTCTGCTGAACGCATGTTTTAAAAAGCAGAAACCTGCGTTTAAAAACACGTGTTTTGCCGCGTTTTCATACCGCGTTTGCGTCTATAAGCGTTTGTAAAGATAATATCATATAAACCCTCCCCAAGCTCAGAAAGCATGTATTAATAACTATTTCTGCCATTTTGATCAGAGTGAGCAGCAGCAGAGAGAGCAGTTGTATACTTGCATTTGCCTCTCTTTCTGTGTTTTTTTGTTTTTTTTTTGGAAATGGATCCCATATTGAATATATGTCAGGAAATGCTCCTGATGTTGCTCTTGATGAGGCAGCAACGTCGTCGCAAATTGCGTGAGAGGTCCAGAGTCAGAGCTCATCGATATTGGACCCATCCGTTGATGGCACAGCGAATGTCCTTTCCGATGTTTCACAAACATGGTGGGGGGTTGGGGCTGACTAGACATTTGGTATGCAGGTTTTTCTTTATGAAAAAAAGACATTGCTATGCTTTGGTCAGACTAGGTGGAGTCACTGATTAGATTAGAAATTGGATGAAGGGTTGGGGCAAAGAAGTGGAGGCATTCTTCATTGTCTAAGCTACCTAAAAAAAACGTGTTTTTTTTTTTTTTTTATGGCATTGCATCAGTAGAGTATATATGCTCTATGAACTATCTAAAGTAATAACATTTTAAACCAATTTTTTTAGCATTATTTTTTTTTTTTTTTATGGTTTACCATCATATTTCTGAGTTTTCTGGCCCAAAAAATTGGGTTCCTTTAAAAACGCTTATAAACACGGGTGTCGCGTTTAGCCACGTTTTGCATCTGAAACGTGGAAAAGCAAAACCCATTAATTTTGCTTCTGGAAAAAACAAGGTTAAATGCAACTGCATAAAAACGGGGAAAAAAGCGAGACTGTGTACATGGACACATAGGATAACATTGCATGCGTTCAGGGGCAGTTGAAAAAAGTGTCCAACTGCCTCTGAACGCGCATTTAACAGAGCCTCGTGTGCATGGGGCCTTAACAGGCTCAAACCTAATTTGATTTGAGGTTTCAACTCTTTGCACTGAACTTTGCTCCCCTTATCTCCACCTTTTGAAACAACTTGGGCTCCTGGGCCATGAAAGGTTCCTCATGGACGGATGCAATATAATTAAACAAAACATTTTACCCTGTATTCTTTACCTTCTCCAGAAGATACTGATACACATTGCCTATGCTGCTTCACGTCTATTCAATGAGTCCTGAATAGGGATGAGCCGAACACACCCGATTCGGTTCGCACCAGAACCTGCGAACAGACCGAAAGTTTGCATGACATGTTAGAACCCTATTAATTACAATGGACGCGAACGTTCAAAATCTAAAGTGCTAATTATAACGGCCAATATGTATGTTATTGTCCTAAAAATGGTTTGGGGACCGGGTCCTGCCCCAGGGGACATGTATCAATGCAAAAAGAAGTTTCAAAAACTGACGTTTTTTCTGAAGTGGTCATTTTAATGATACATAAAGTGAAAAAAAAGTGAAATATTCCTTTAAATATCGTACCTGGGGGGTGTCTAAAGTATGCCTGTGAAGTGGCATGTGTTTCCCATGTTTAGAACAGTCCCTGGACAAAATGACATTTGTAAAGGAAAAAAAGCCATTTAAAACTGCTTGCGGCTTTAATGTAATGTCTTGTCCTGGCAATATGGATGAAAATCTTTGAAAAAAATGCCATGGCTACCCCATCAGCCTCCCTACCCCAGCCCATTACCAGCCCCTTTGGGTCTTGTATGGATATTAAGGGGAACCCCGCACCCAAAATATGTTATGTTAATGTTAGGCAGATGCCTGTGTTGCACAAATGAACTACACAACACCAGAAACGAGGGGGTAGATTCAGGTGCATGCTGTGCAGGAGGCACACTATACTGACTGACTATTAGGCAGATGCCTGTGTTGCACAAATGAACTACACAACACCAGCAATGGGGGGGGGGGGGGTAGATTCAGGTGTATGCTGTGCAGGAGGCACAATACATCCACTGTAACAGCGCTAGGTTAGGAAGCAAAGCAAAGCTGACACTGTCCCTGCCTATCCTGCTCTCTCCCTGAACACTACACTCACTGTAACAGAGCTATCTAAAGAAGTAAAGCACAGCTGACACTGTCCCTGACTATCCTTCTCTCTATGAACGCCGCAACACACTACACAAGGCCGCCGCGCTGGCGGCCTTATATAGTGTGGGGCGTGTACTAAACCCCCTGAGCTATAATTATTTATGTTCATACTTTAACTGCTTGCTGACCGCAGGGCCGCTTTTAAGGCAGGGCAAAAGGGGCAGCTGCCCTGGGCCCTGTCATTGTTGTGGGGCCCAAAGCAGCTGCCTCATACTTGCCAACTATCCCAGTTTAAATTCCCTTGCCCCTTGACGTTGCAGTCCCGTACTGTGTCCTGATATCTCAGTGTGGAGTGCTGCTACTAATGCTGCCCAGCTCTGCCCTGTTGTTTTGTACAAATGACTCACCTGCAAACCCTGTGTTTACATGTAAATAACCGGCAATCATATGTAAATAGCGGCATCCGGCGGCATAGATATGTAAATAAAGGCGGCATTCATATGTATATCATGCCCCCTACAGTGAGCAGATGATGTGCTGTAATCTCTAGCAACCAATTAGTGAGCAGTATTACTGTACAGTAATCTCTAATTAATAATTCATCTCTAATTCTAACCACTAATCAGTGAGCCGTAATGTGTGCTGTAACCTCTAGGAACCAGTCAGTAAGTGGTAATGATACACTGTAACCTCTGGCAACCAATCGCAACTGCTGCCTGATCTGATACAGGAAACCTATTTCTAAGTCTAGCTGCTATTTATTCTATGTCTTAGAGCAGGTGGAGCGCAAAATTGTATTTCGGAGGGGCCCAAGAAAACATTTGCCCAGGGTCCAATCAATATTAAAGATGGCCCTGCACAATATACTTATATATTTAAATGTGAATTTATTAATAAATTAAAATAAAATATATTTCATAATTGATAAACCTCCATATAACTGTAATAGATCATGCCATGGGTAAAACCCTATTTCAGTGTTTACAAAATTTTATTTACTAATAAATTAAAAATTAGATAAAAATGACATTAATAATAGCATTTAAATGCAGGTAGAATTATATATATATATATATATATATATATATATATATATATATATATATATATATATATATATATATATATATATATATATATATATATATATATATATATATATATAGATATTGTAGACAGGTCACTGGAGAAGTGGTTGAGGGGGTGTACATCTCACCTAGGTTGCTACACAGTGTGAGATGGTAAGTCCAGGATGGATCAGTTTCTCAGCAGCAATATGCTGCTAAGTTGTTATTTAATCTTGCCGGGCCTGGGTTTATATGGAATGGCAGGTAGGTTTGGTAGAGGGACCTGTCATTCCACACCCCCCCATCCCTCGATCCAGTTCTGGGTTTTGGATCAGGTGAGCTTTGATCCTAATTAGCCTGGGAAGGTAAAGGCTCTGCGGGCCTGCAGGTGTTCGCTCTCAGCCAGGGAAATGAACAGTCTGTGTGTTGGAGGAAGCTGCAAGCACAGCCACTGCTGGAGCTAAAACCCACCCTGCGATGTCCAGGCGAAAGACGCTGTGTTTATAAGTGTCAGATAGGTGAGAAGAACCTGTTAGTAAGCGCCCAGCTGGGCTAGGTTGTTTTGTTTTGTTTTGTTATTATTTTGTTCCTGTTATACACAAGAAGCACGGTGTTGCTGTATATTTTGTTTGTTGGACTGTTTGTACCACGAATAAACGCCAAGGTCTGCTTTATAAATTCCAAGTCTGATGTGAACTGTGTCCAAACTCACTCTACCCCGGGAAGATCCCTTACAATTGGTGGAGAATTCGGGCAACACGGTTGCTAGGGGCAACGGTGTGGACAGACTTGGCTACAGCTGCTTATGTCTTGGGTGAAAGCTGCAACTACACTCCAAGAACAGTCCAGCAACATGGAGGAGATGCTGAAGCAGTTTATGCAAGTGAGTTTGCAACAACAGCAGGCTCAGACAGAGGCCAATAGACGACATGAACAGTCCATGGCGGCACAACAGCAGATGCATAAGGAAGAGTTGCAAGCTTTGCGCCAAAGCCAACAACAACTTATCGAGCACCTGATAGTAAATCGAGAGGCGCCTGTGGTTGCTAATCCACCCACAGTGATGGGAGCCGCTCCAGAGATTTTTTTTGGGAGAAGGACTGTGCAGAAAGCGCTGCAAAAGATGACTGCTGAGGACGATGTTGAGGCCTATCTAACAGTATTTGAGCGCGTGGCTGAGCGAGAGAAGTTACCAGCCGCTGAGTGGGCAGAGGTAATTGCGCCCTATTTAACAGGTGAACCTCAAAAGGCCTACTATGACCTCAGTGAGCAAGAGGTCAAGGACTATACTCGGCTAAAAGAGGAGATACTTGCCCGACTAGGAGTTACTACTGCAGTCCGTGCCCGGAGGGTACGCAACTGGAGCTACAGTCTGGACAAATCAGCGAGGTCCCAGATGTATGACCTAATCCATTTGGCAAGAAAGTGGTTGGAGCCAGACACTTCTACTCCTGCACAAATCCTAGAGAAGGTCGTGATGGATCGCTACCTCCGAGCTCTTCCTACTGACCTGCAATGCTGGGTGGGACAAGGTGATCCTAAGAATGCAAACGAACTTGTCAACCTTGTGGAGAGGTTCCAGGCGACTGAGGACTACCTCCCTGATGTTCCTGCAGCATCTTCACCTCCCCGGAGCACCAGATCTGTGCCGTCAGCTGGTAAGAGACTTCCATCTATTGGGGGAGTGTGGAGGGGTGCTGATGGAGGGAAAAGGGCTCAAGTGGTGTCTCAGGGACAAAAGACTGGTGATGGTCCCGGGTGGCTAAGGGGCTCTGAAAAGGACTCCTTGCCAAAGAGACCAGGCCCTATCCAGTGTTGGAGATGCCATGAGGCGGGACACGTGTCTGCCCATTGCCCTCTTACCACTGAACCCATGGAGTGTGACGCTAGCCGGCGTCAGTCGCTGTTTGCGGAACCATCTTGTGCTGCAGTTCCTGGACTAGAGACTGAACCGCAAATCTGCAATATTACCATCAATGACCTTCCCGTTGAGGCGTTAATGGACTCGGGAAGCCTCGTAACCTTGGTGCATGCTAGCCTGGTGGCTGGGGACTTAGAGTCTAAAAAGCATATGAGTGTTGTGTGCATACATGGTGATACAAAAGTGTACCCTATAGTGCTGGCTAAAGTCGGGACTGAACAAGGCACCGTACAATATGAAGTGGGTGTGGTGAAAAACCTCATGCATAATGTAATATTGGGGCGTGATTTTCCATTATTCTGGGCTCTCTGGGAAAAAAGGAAAATCCCCAAAAGGAGTGGGGATACCTCTAAGGGGGTTGCTTTGTCCCCTGTGAATGATAGAAGTGTGCAGGATGAAAATGATTGTTCTCCTTTGCAGGTCCTGGCTGGGGAGGAGGAGGCCCCTCCCACTGAGCAAAATATACTAGACTTAGAGGTGTCTAGGGATAATTTTGGCGCTGCACAATTACAGGACCCCACTCTCAAAAATGCGAGAGAGCAGGTTGCTGTTATGAATGGGGTACCTCAGGAACCAGAGGCTGAAAAAAGATTTCCACATTTTTCGGTGACTAATGATCTTTTCTATAGAGTCAATAAGATTAAGGATGAGATTGTGGAACAGCTTCTGGTACCTAAGCCGTACCGGCGTCAGGTGCTTGACATGGCACATAACCATGTTCTTGGGGGACACTTGGGGACTGACAAAACGCGAGAGAGGGTTCTCCAGAGGTTTTTTTTGGCCGGCGATATATGATGACATTAAAAAATACTGCGAGTCGTGCCCCACATGTCAGGTTAGTGCCCCAGTGTCACATTTTCGCAGTCCTTTGGTTTCGCTCCCTATTATAGAGGTGCCTTTTGAGCGTATTGCCATGGATTTAGTGGGTCCCGTTGTAAAGTCAGCTAGAGGACACCAGTATATTTTGGTAGTCATAGATTATGCGACCCGCTATCCTGAGGCTGTACCCTTAAGAAACACTGCATCTAAAACAATTGCACGTGAGTTGTTTTATATGTTCTCTAGGACTGGGATCCCCAAAGAAATCCTAACTGACCAAGGTACGCCATTTATGTCAAAACTGATGAAGGAATTATGCAAACTATTTAAAGTCTCACACATCCGTACCTCTGTATACCACCCCCAGACGGACGGATTGGTGGAGAGATTTAATAAAACTTTGAAACATATGTTGAAGAAAGTGGTGGGAAAAGATGGTCGTGACTGGGATCATTTATTACCCTACCTCATGTTTGCTATTAGGGAAGTGCCCCAAGCGTCCACAGGGTTCTCACCATTCGAGTTGGTCTATGGTCGTCACCCTAGGGGTCTACTGGACATTGCAAAAGAGACATGGGAGAGTGAGTCCACCCCATACAAGAGTGTTATTGAGCATGTAGCACAAATGCAGGACCGTATAGCCACTGTAATGCCCCTGGTAAAGGAACACCTCCAGAGAGCTCAAGAGGCCCAAAGTAGAATTTACAACCGGTCCGCAAGAATCAGGACATTCAACCCAGGCGATAGGGTTCTTATACTAGTCCCCACTGTTGAGAGTAAATTCTTAGCAAAGTGGCAAGGTCCTTATGAAATTGTTGAAAAGATCAGTGAGGTGAACTACAAGGTGCACCAACCAGGTAGAAGGAAGCCTTTCCAAGTTTATCACATAAACTTGATCAAGCCCTGGAAAGACAGGGAATCCTTGGTGGCGACAAATACTGTTAATAATTTGTCACCACCAATCCCTCCAGTCAAGGTAGGTGATGCTCTATCAGTGTCACAGAAACAGGAGGCTCTGGAATTTTTACAGAAAAACAAAAACAAGTTCTCTGACCTCCCAGGGCGTACCCACCTCATCCATCATCACATTGAAACTGAGCCTAGAAGCAGAGTAAACCTAAAGCCCTATAGGATACCGGAGGCACGTAGGAAAGCCGTATCTGCCGAGGTAAAACGTATGCTTGATCTGGGGGTAATTGAGGTGTCACAGAGTGAATGGTCCAGCCCGATTGTGCTAATCCCAAAGCCCAATGGAACTTGGAGGTTCTGTAACGATTTCAGAAAGTTGAATGAGATCTCCAAGTTCGATGCTTATCCTATGCCCAGGGTAGATGAGTTGATTGAGAAGTTAGGTAACGCCAGGTACATAACCACCCTCGATCTCACAAAGGGCTACTGGCAGATTCCACTTTCTGGCGAGGCTAAAGAGAAAACTGCATTCTCCACCCCTGATGGGCTATTCCAGTATGTAGTGATGCCATTCGGGTTACATGGAGCGCCTGCAACTTTCCAGAGGTTGATGGACTTGATTCTGCGACCACATCGGGATTACTCAGCCGCCTACCTCGATGATGTGGTCATTTTTAGCCCTGATTGGGAAAGTCACCTCTGTAAGGTACAGGCCGTATTGGATACCATAAGTGATGCAGGGTTGACCATAAATGCCGAGAAGTGTGCTCTAGCCCTAGAAGAGGCCAAATATCTGGGCTACATTGTTGGGAGAGGGTTGATTAAGCCACAGCTAAATAAAATTGAGGCAATACAGAATTGGCCTAGACCCCTGACAAGGAAACAGGTTAGAGCTTTCCTGGGTATTACGGGTTATTACCGTAGATTTGTGCCGAACTTTGCCTCAGTTGCTGCTCCACTAACTGACTTGACAAAGGGCGGAAAGACAGCAATGGTCACGTGGACCCCAGAGGCCGAGAAGGCTTTCCAAAGCCTTAAGTCTGCCTTGTGCCAACCACCTGTGTTAGTTACCCCCAATTTCAGGCGAGAATTTCTGGTCCAGACAGATGCCTCTTCAACAGGCTTAGGTGCAGTACTCTCACAAGTAGTGAATGGTGAGGAGCATCCGGTGATGTACTTGAGTAGAAAACTAACCCCGGCCGAGAAAAAATTATGCCATTGTGGAGCGAGAATGTTTGGCAGTGAAGTGGGCCCTAGAATCTTTAAAGTATTACTTGCTAGGCAGGAAATTCAAGTTGGTGACAGACCATGCCCCCCTAACATGGATGAAGTTAAACAAGGAGAGAAATGCAAGAGTGACTAGATGGTTTCTGTCCTTACAAAACTTTAATTTCACTGTGGAACACAGGCCAGGGAAATTACAGGCAAATGCTGACGCATTGTCGAGGGTGAGTTGTCTGTGGGGACAAAAGGCTCAGCCCTCCGGTCTGAAAAAGAGGGGGGGGATATGTAGACAGGTCACTGGAGAAGTGGTTGAGGGGGTGTACATCTCACCTAGGTTGCTACACAGTGTGAGATGGTAAGTCCAGGATGGATCAGTTTCTCAGCAGCAATATGCTGCTAAGTTGTTATTTAATCTTGCCGGGCCTGGGTTTATATGGAATGGCAGGTAGGTTTGGTAGAGGGACCTGTCATTCCACACCCCCCATCCCTCGATCCAGTTCTGGGTTTTGGATCAGGTGAGCTTTGATCCTAATTAGCCTGGGAAGGTAAAGGCTCTGCGGGCCTGCAGGTGTTCGCTCTCAGCCAGGGAAATGAACAGTCTGTGTGTTGGAGGAAGCTGCAAGCACAGCCACTGCTGGAGCTAAAACCCACCCTGCGATGTCCAGGCGAAAGACGCTGTGTTTATAAGTGTCAGATAGGTGAGAAGAACCTGTTAGTAAGCGCCCAGCCGGGCTAGGTTGTTTTGTTTTGTTTTGTTATTATTTTGTTCCTGTTATACACAAGAAGCACGGTGTTGCTGTATATTTTGTTTGTTGGACTGTTTGTACCACGAATAAACGCCAAGGTCTGCTTTATAAATTCCAAGTCTGATGTGAACTGTGTCCAAACTCACCCTACCCCGGGAAGATCCCTTACAATATATATATATATATATATATATCTATATATATATATATATATATATATATAAAGAATCGTTAACAGTTATTTACAATACCTCACATTTTGTAAATATTTTATTCTATCTTTTCATGTGACAACACTGAAGTAATGACACTTTGCTACAATGTAAAGTAGTGAGTGTACAGCAAGTAGAACAGTGTAAATTTGCTGTCCCTTCAAAATAACTCAACACACAGCCATTACTAGATTAGTAAGTGGTGTTGCGCTCCAAATAAATAATCAATAAATAGATATATGAATAAGCAAATAGACTGAATAAAATAACTAAGTGCCAATAAATAGATATATAAATAAATAAACTAATTAAAAAAACTGAGTGCCAGTAAATGCATATGTGCACAAAACTATAAATAATGGTGTATATCTACACACAATTAATTAATTCAAAAGTGTGCACCTTCTCGGTGCTAGCAGTATCCAATCTAGTGCAATGTGAATGATTAATAATCCAAGCATAGAAGCATAAAAATAAAGTGCAATAATGTGCAAAATAAATAAATACAATGCAATAAAAGTCCAAAGTGTCTTAATCCATAAGGTGCATTGAGTGCCAAGTAAATAAATAATCAAAGTCCAAACAATATCCAATGTGCCTCAGAACTACAGCATCAGGAAGAACCACTAGGTATTTGATCATGCAATTTGTGAATCCATACAGTGCTATAAAATAAACAGGCTACGTGAAATGAGCTGATTCCACCGGTGCTCTTGTGAATCCTCAATAATAAGGTGCTCACACACTAGGTGCAATGGCTACCTTACCTTACTGCTGTAAGGTAAACAGCATTTGTTAATTCCAACAAGTATAGTGTTGCTATCAGCTGGTATAGATACTGTAGGTAGTTCCCTCTAGGCGCTCAGCCATAAACCATAGGCAATTTTCATAGAAGACAAGAAGGGGGAAGCTCCAATGGTGAAGTAAGTACTTCCCTGATGAAGTCACATGACTAGTGACGATACGCGTAGGAATACAGGAACACTATAGGAGAGAGAGGACACCGGAAGTGACGTCCGGAGTACGAGCGCGGTGCTCGGTTGTTGTATGCTGTGTGTTTTTCTTATATGACTAAATGTGAGTACCCAGGACTATGTCCTTTTTATAATAAAATAGAAATTTAGCGACTTACTTCACCATTGGAGCTTCCCCTTCTTGTCTTGTCTGTTTTGCTGCAACCATAGTTTCTATTCTGTTTTAGGTTGTCCATTTATTGTGGCGCGAGAATACTTTACACTAATACACAGCTATTAATGTCTAAACCGCTGAAAACTAAAGTGAGTACACCCCTAAGTTAAAATGTCTAAATTGGGCCCAAAGTGTCAATATTTTGTGTGGCCACCATTATTTTCCAGATTTGCCTTAGCCCTTGTACACACGATCGGAGATTCCTTTGGAATGTATCCGATCGGAGCATATTGTCGGATATTCCGACTGTGTGTGGTCTGCATCAGACTGTTTCCGTCGGAATATCCGTCGGACCAACTTTTCCAACTTGCCGGAAATATTTTCTGACAAAATGCTCCGATCGGACATACTCCGATCATGTGTACAGAATTCCAATCGGACAAAGTGCCACGCCCGCTCAGATCAAATTCCTACACCAAAGCTATTGGCTACTAGCGTAAACATAGTCCCGTCGTAACGAAATAACGTCATCACGTCGGATTTTCCGACAACTTTGTCCGACCGTGTGTATGCAACAGTTTCGGACAAAATCCGTCGGACAAAATCCGACAGACAAAATCTGACGGATTTGGTTGTTGGAATCTCCGACCGTGTGTACAGGGGCTTAACCCTTTTGGGCATGGAGATCACCAGAGCTTCACATGTTGCCACTGGAGTCCTCTTCCACTCCTCCATGATGACATCACAGGGCTTGCACTCCTCCACCTTCCGTTTGAGGATGCCCCACAGATGCTCAATAGAGTTTAGGTCTGGAGACATGCTTGGCCAGTCCATCACCTTTACCCTCAGCTTCTTTAGCAAGGCAGTGATTGTCTTGGAGGTGTGTTTGGGGTTGTTATCATGTTGGAATACTGCCCTGCGACCCAGTTTCCGAAGGGAGGGGATCATGCTCTGCTTCAGTATGTCACAGTACATGTTGGCATTCATGGTTCCCTCAATGAACTGTAGCTCCCCAGTGCTGGCAGCACTCATGTGGCCCCAGACGATGACACTCCCACCACCATGCTTTGTTTTAGTTTTTTTGTTATTTTTTTAGTTTTTTTTTTTGTTTTTTAATTCTTTTTTTTTTTTTTTTTTTTCATAATCTTTATTTGTTTTCATAATAATTTTACAATAGACAAACTTTATACAGTTACATAATCGATTTTACAAATCAACATTTCCTTTCCTTTTCCCTTCCCTCCCCATTCCCCTCCCCCTCCCCTTTAAGAACATGGCCGGACAAGTCAGAAAGTCCCTCGCACACAGACTATAATCATGATTCTCCTAATGTCTCGCTCTTCTTATCGCCTATTCAGGAAAAAATTCTCTCTCCCTCCTGCCCCTCCTACTCCCCATCCCCAGTCACTCCAAGCCCTTACACTGGATATCCCAAACTATCCAACCATGGTTTCCACATTTTTCTAAATTCTTTAAAATTTCCTCTCCTTACATATACTACCTTTTCCTTCCAAACCGTCTCTGTAATTAACTGCCTCCACTCTACTACCGACGGGGGGTTCTCTGCCTGCCACCTCTGCGCTCAGTTTTCTTGCCTGAAACATACACCTCATTACTGCTTTGTTTATACAAGCCGATCCTCCTATTCCTTCATTTAAGCCCAGCACACACATTCTGGGGTTCCTGTTAACCGTCACTCTGAATATTTCATTTAAATCGGCAATAACTTCTAACCAGTAGCGAAACAGTTTAGGGCACCACCAGAACATATGTGTCAGATCCCCAGTCTCCTGACATCTTGGGCACCCATCATCCGCTCTTCGCCCAAAACTAAATAATCTCTTCGGCGTGTAATATGCTCTATGTATCAGCATCAGATGTGACACCTTCTGGGCAGGCGAAACGGATATCGAGTGCCCCCCCTCAAGTATCCTCATCCACTGCTCATCTGAAAATGTTCCTAATTCCTCCTCCCATTTCCTTCTACTTTTAAGTTTTCCTGGGCTTTCTATGCTCCCTTCACATATATATGGATACATTTCTGCTATAAAGCCTCTTACTCTGTCTTGGGGGTTTAATCTACTGTAAACGGAGGAATTACTCCAAACTGGCCCTAGTGTGTCAAATTGTTTCCATCAGGCATGTCTAATTTGTAAGTATTTATAAAATGAATGTTTTGGTAGATCAAATTCCTCTCTCAACGCGTTAAATGTTTTTATTGTGTTTCCTTCGTACAACTGGGCCAGTCTGTCAATCCCCCTAGTTTCCCAGTCTTTGTGTCTTCCAATCATTTCCATTTCCTGTAAATTCAAGTTATTCCATAGGGGGGTTTCTTTAGTCATCCCTCCCAAGCCTTTTATCGCCTTTACTGCCTTCCATACTTTTAAAGCAAGTTTTATTGTGGGCATTCTATAGGGAAATGAATTTGCCTCCAGAGCCTCTATTATAGTCTTATGAGGTGTCCCTATAATCATTAATGCCATGTTTGTTCCTCCACTAATCTCCTTGCTCGTCCCCAGATGCTGCAGTTGGGCAGCTAAAAAATAGCTTCTTGGATGTGGAACTGCCATTCCTCCCTTCCTTGTTGGTAGCTGCAGGATTTGTAAACCAATCCTTGAAATACCTCCTCTCCATATGAGTTCTCGAAATAATGTTTCCATTTTTTTTTAACCACTTTATATCTATCCATATCGGAGAGTTATGCAGCAGATACAATAACTGAGGCATCCACAGCATTTTAATCAGATTGCATCTTCCTGCAACTGATAATGGGAGTCTCTTCCAGATTTCTATTTTATTTTTGAATTTAACTAATAGTGGGGCTACATTATCACTTATATACTTTTTAGGGTCTCTTTGTATGTATATTCCTAGATATTTTATTTGTTCCACCACTTCCAACTGCGGGATTGCCAGAGTACCTTGACTCCCCAATGCATCTACAGGCATCAGAGCTGATTTTTCCCAGTTTATAATTAATCCCGAGAAACTACTAAACTCCCCAAGGACCTTCATCCCCTGCTTGAAGGACTGCTCTGAGTCCCCCAAAAAAAGGAGAATGTCATCCGCGTATAACACGATCTTCTCTTCCCTCAACCCTCTTTTAAAGCCTTCCATATTGATATTGGATCTTATTGCGATGGCTAATGGTTCCATTGCGAGGGCAAAGATCAGGGGTGACAATGGACAACCCTGTCTTGTCCCTCTCTCTAATAATATCTTATCTGAGTACTCATTGTTAACCCTAATTCTAGCACTAGGACCATTATACAAAGTTTTTATCCATGCAATAAATATAGGACCAAATCCAAATTCGCTCAGTACCCGCCAGATATGTCTCCATTCTAGACTGTCAAAGGCTTTGACTACATCTAAAGCCATAATTGCCCTTTTGCCTACATTTTCCGTTGGTATCTGCAGGTTAAGATAGAGCCTTCTAATATTCGCGCTGGTGGATCTGCCAGGGATAAATCCCGTTTGATCGGGATGTACCAATCTGGAGATAATTTTATTCAATCTGTCCGCTAATACCTTGGCTAATATTTTGGCGTCTGTACACAGAAGGGAGATAGGTCGGTAAGATTTAGTTTCCAATGGGTCCTTCCCCTCTTTGTGCAGAACAATTATCGTTGTTTCTGTCATTGAGGTGGGCAATCTCCCTTCCTCCTTTGCCCAGTTAAATACTTTAAGAAGCTCTGGAAGTAATATTTTCCCATAATGTTTATAGGTTTCCAATGGGAGACCATCTGGTCCTGGGGATTTCTGATTAGCCATTGCTGCCACTGCAGATTGAATTTCTTCTAATGTTTATAGTGCTTTCATTATCTCTCTCTCCTCCTCAGTAAGGGAAGGAATTTTAATGTTTCTAAAGAATGTATCCATTTCCTCGTCTCCCAACGCCCCCTGCGATCTATACAGTTTTGCATAATATGATCTAAAAGTATCTATAATCATTGAACTCTGTGTTGAGATTTCTCCCTTCTCTGTCCTGATCGCGGGGACGGTAGATGATGAGGAATTGGTCTTCACTAAATATGCCAGCATCCTCCCGACTTTCCCCCTCCCCATACGCCACTTGTTTCTGATCACTGCTTTATATTCCTGCTGTTTATCCAACCATATCTTTTGTTTCTCTGGGGTGGGGTTTACCACATATTCTCTTTCTGCTTCTGCTAACTCCCTTTTTAACTAAGTTCTCCCATTCTCTAGATGTTTTCTTAATTTTTGCTACCTGCTGAATAAGGATACCCCTAAGGTAGGCCTTT
Organism: Lithobates pipiens; assembly: GCF_037356315.1. Taxonomy (NCBI): domain Eukaryota; kingdom Metazoa; phylum Chordata; class Amphibia; order Anura; family Ranidae; genus Lithobates; species Lithobates pipiens. The sequence continues at coordinate 161,430,036 of NW_027507789.1, forward strand.
AGTGCATAACATATCACTCCTCTTGTGGCGGTCTCTTTATTAAACTCTATAAACTCCTCCAGCTGAGATAGCACCTTATCTGAATCTCCAATTATCTCAAACCATACTGGATTCATTTTCCATACTTTCTGAGGTCTTATCCCCTCTAAATTTACTGATACCGTCACCAATGAGTGATCTGACAGCCCCCTAGGTTGGTATACTATTTCCCTTACTACTTGGTTAGCTTCTTCATTCCCCAACACTAAATCTATTCTTGAGAGTGAGGAGTAGGAACTTGAAAAACAAGAGTATTGTAACAGGTCCGGGTTCCGAACTCTCCACAGGTCAGACAGTCCCCCTTCTTGCATAAACCTAGATAGCCGGCTCTCACCCTCCCTTTGCATATATATTCCTGGTGGAAACCGATCCTGATTTTTGTTAATAACCTCATTAAAGTCACCCACTGCTACAACTGGGATCCCAGATTTATCCACTATAAATTCCATTAGGCAGTATAAAACATCTAATTTAAACGGGGGTGGAATATAGATATTTGCAACAACATACTCCCGATTTTCAATTACACAGTGCAAGAACACGTACCGCCCCTCTTTATCAATACTGATCTGCCGACAGGTAAACGCAACTTCTCTTCTTACCAACACGGCCACCCCTCTTGAATAAGAGGTGTGCACTGAATGGAACTGGGCTTGAAATTTCCTACTGTAGTTCTCCAACTTGTAGTCCTCAGTTAGATGTGTCTCCTGTAGGCAGATCAGCCCTACATCACATTTTTCAAGGGCATCAAATACCGCTGCTTTTTTAACAGGTGTACCCAACCCCCGCACGTTCCATGAACCAATATTCAAAACTCTAGCCTGCATATCTTAACAGAGAGGGAAGAAAAAGACGAAAAAAAAAAAGAAGGGCAGAAGAGATAGAGAAGAAGAGGAAATCTCAAGGTTATAATTAATCTTCCTTGGCATCGTTAGGACGTTTCTCTGCACCCCAGTTAGCAGGCTGAGACATGAGGAGGACAGGAGGAAAAAGAGGGATCAGCTTCAAATAAAAATCATAACAACTCTGTACATCCCCATACATTATAATAACATTCCATCCTGAACTTCCCATCTGTGAAAAAATTTTTTTTTAACTTTTCATATATTATAAACCTTATTTTTGATTTATCTTCAATTCCTGTACAAACTTCGTCCTTTTCCTGTGCATTGTATCCCCCTGTGTTCCTTGTTCCATCCCCCCACCCCCCTCTTGTACCATTCTAGGTTACCCCTAGGGGCTTCTTCTGTGACCGAAACATACCCACCCATACCTTCATTCCCCCCCTCCCATCCCACTCTCGTACCTTCTCCCTCCCCACTCTCCCCTTAAACTCAACCTGTATCTTATTTTTACCCATTCTTAATCTCATTCATATATTCCATTATACTGTGTGTATCCCACCGCCCACCAAAACATATACATTGTGCTTATAATTCAAGTGCAGTGTACCCATTATGTCCCCCCCCCCTACAAAAGGGGAGATTAGGGGGGAGAAAAGAGAGGCGGAAAGATGAGGAAAAAAAAAAAAAGGAAAAAAACAGGAGACAGGGGAGGTGAAGTTTTCCTCCTTCCCCTTTAACCCATCACTTCCTCATCAACCGATCCCCCCTTTCCTCCACCCAAGCTTCCACACCAGCTGGAGAATCAAAAAATAAGGTATCTCCCAGTGCTGCGACCCGTAACCGGGCTGGATACAGCAGAGCATATGTGACGTCTAGTTTCTGAAGTCTGCGCTTGGTTTCGGTAAACTCTGCTCGGCGCCTCTGCAGATCTGGAGAAAAATCAGAGTAAAATGAGATTTTGGCCCCTTTATAAGTGATGCTTCCCATTTCTCTGGCCTTACGGAGCAAAGCTGCTTTATCTTTATAGTTCAAAAATTTAAGTAGCATGGATCTAGGCTGGCCCCCCCGGTGCGGGGTTCTAATCGGAACTCTGTGTGCCCTTTCTATTGCAAACTGTTGAGAAAAAGTCTCTCTCCCAAAGATTTCAATGAACCATCTTTCCAAAAACATAATTGGGTCAGAACCTTCACATTTTTCCGGGAGTCCTACCAGCCTCATATTATCCCTCCGGAGTCTATTTTCCATTTCATCCAGTTTCCTTTTGAATTTCCCCATCTGTATTTTTAGATCTTTAACCTTCTTGATTCAATGGGTATAGCTCGTCTTCGATCTGGGATATTCTCCCCTCTGCTGCTGTTATTCTATCAGCTGTCTTTTGAAGTTCTTGCCGCATCATTGCTAGCTCCTCTTTAATACCTCTTGTTTAATCAAATAGCTCTACCAGAGACTGTTTGCATACGTTAACTGCCCCCAGCACCTCCTTTAATGTTGGTTCTCCTTCTCCATCTGTCATGGGCGCCTGCATAAGCACTATTTCGGATCTTCCTGAAGAGCCTGAAGTTTGTTTAGCTACGTTCTTCACTCCTGCCAATACTGACTGCCCTTGGCTCTTTCTGTCCGTAGAAGTTTTGTTTTGTACTCCCTGTCCCCCCTTGGTTGGCGTATGATCTGGGGTATGAGCATACTTTTCAAGTTTTGCTGCTGCTACTGTCCCTGTTGCTGTGGCCTGGGAACCCTTCTCCTTATCTTTATCCTTTGCTGATCTTAAAGATTGTACCCAACATTCTCCTGGCCTGCATGCTCCTCCCCTCTCCTCCTTGCAGCCATAGTTTAGTCTCGTATATAACCCGGGGGGGGGGGGCTCTCTTCTCCCCTCTTTCCCCTCTCTCCTCCTCCCCCAACACACAAAAAAAAAAAAAAGGGGGGGGGGTAGTTCTCTAAGGTCGAGGTTTCCTCAATAAAGGATTACTACGGGTATGAAGATTCCAATAGTTCCAGTAACCTCTTGCCTTTTCAGCAGCAGCAATAGCAGTGGGAGAAACAGCAAGTTTTTCAAAATATGGCCAAATATTGCACCAAGATTAGCAGACTAATGCAGCACACATTTTCACACCCCCCACAACTTTAGCCTTCCCCTCGGAGTACAATGGGCAGTCATATATGGCTTGAATGAAGAAAAAGTCTCTCAAGGGCTTTCCACATTATTGTCATTATTATCATACAAATACAGTACATATACTAAGTACCGACCAATAATGCAGATGTCTTCCAGGGGTCTCCCTCCGCTACTATTCCTCTGGTGGCTCCGTGTATTCAATGCCTGGTCCTGGCGCTCTAATCCTGGGCTGCTGTGTTGCTGTGTTACCGTGCCTTCGCCTTCTGACCTCTCTCCTACACCTCCGACGAGGTCTCGCGGGACCGCGGCGTTCCACGATCTCGGCGTCACTCAGTCCCGCCGGCGATCGCTCGGCAGCGCCTCCTCGACCTCCGAACCGGCTCGGCAGTTCTACCCCAGGTACTCCCAGGGATATGCAATAGACGATAGGCTGTGGGATCTTGCGGGGTCTGTTTAAGCAGAAAAACATACAGGCTTCCCTCTCCTCCAGGAAACGAGGCAGTGCTATATTATCATTATCGTCTCTGCACAGCCTTCAGCCGTCAGCATTGCGGTGAGAGCACACACCTCTCTCACTCCTCACACGCTACCGCCACCATCACCATCCGGTCACGCCCCCCCACCACCATGCTTGACTGTAGGCAAGACACAGTTGTCTTAGTATTCCTCATCTGGTTGCCTCCGCACATGCTTGACACCAACTGAACCAAATAAGTTTATCTTGGTCTCATCAGACAACAGGACATGGTTCCAGTAATCCATGTCCTTAGTCTGCTTGTCTTCAGAAAACTGTGGGCTTTCTTGTGCATCATCTTTAGAAGAGTCTTCCTTCTGGGACAACAGCCACGCAGACCAATTTGATGCAGTGTGCCACGTATGATCTGAGGTATGACAGGCTGCCCCCCACCCCTTCAACCTTTGCAGCAATGCTGGCAGCACTCATACGTCTATTTACCAAAGACAACCTCTGGATATGACGGTGAGCACGTGCACTCAACTTCTTTGGTTGACCATGGCGAGGCCTGTTCTGAGTGGAACCTGTCCTGTTAAAGTGCTGTATGGTCTTGGCCACCGTGCTGCAGCTCAGCTTATGAGTCTTGGAAATCTTTTTATAGCCTAGGCCATTTTTCTGTAAAGAAATAATTCCTTTTTTTTCACATCCTCAGAGAGTTTGTTGCCATGAGGTGCCTTGTTGAACTTCCAGTGACCAGTATGAGAGAGTGAGAGCAATAACACCAAATTGAACACACCTACTCCCCATTCACACCTGAGACCTTGTAACACTAACAAGTCACATGACATCGGGAGGGAAAATGGCTAATTTGGCCCAATTTGGACATTTTCACTTAGGGGTGTACTTACTTTTGTTTCTAGGGGTTTAGACATTAATGGCTGTTTGTTAAGTTATTTTGATGGGACCGCAAATTTACACTGTTATACAAGCTGTACACTCACTACTTTACATTGTATCAAAGTGTCATTTCTTCAATGTTGTCACATGAAAAGATATAAGAAAATGTTTATGAGGAGTGTACTCTATCTATATCTATATACAGATTATATATATATAAAAACACACAAATATATATATATATATATATATATATATATATTATACACACTATAGATTGCTAAGCTGCTTCTTTTGGGGTGTGTAATGGGGGAAGATTTGCTCGGACTGTTCAGCCACTGGATGAAAGAAGCAAATGAAAAGACTTCCTTCTTTCTCCAGAATACTCAGCCAGCTTCAGGCTTCTCTCTCTGATTCTCCACCTCTGAGATGGTGAATAAGAAAATGAGAATTCTGTCACAGATCACCAGTGAGGTGTGGAGATCGCACCTTCATACACCGCCCGTTTCTGTGATAGTCAGTTCCAGATTCTCCCTGTGCTGAGACAATAGTGGGGAACATGTTCTCCGCTGATTACCTCAGTTTCATAAGCTAATGACCTGAGATCAGCTGTGAGACTTGGGATCGCAGCTCATCTCAGTTTCATAAAAGGACACCAAAGTTTTGAAAATAGAAAAAAAACGTTTTTTTTTTTTTTTGCTTTCTTCATTTTCTAAAACAAATTAGATCTGTAAAATACTCACCATGCCTCCCAGCAAATAGCTTGGGGTGTCTACTTTCCAAAATGGGGTCATTTGGGGGGGGGGGGGGTTTGTACTGTCCTGCCATTTTATCACCTCAAGAAATGAGATAGGCAGTCATAAATTAAAAGCTGTGTAAATTCCAGAAAATGTACTCTAGTTTGTAGACGCTATAACTTTTGCGCAAACCAATAAATATACGCTTATTGACATTTTTTTACCAAAGACATGTGACTGAATACATTTTGGTCTAAATGTATGACTAAAATTGAGTTTATTAGATTTTTCTTATAACAAAAAGTAGAAAATATATTTTTTTTCAAAATTTTTGGTCTTTTTCCGTTTATATCGCAAAAAAATAAAATCGCAGAGGCAATCAAATAGCATCAAAAGAAAGCTCTATTTGTGGGAAAAAAAGGACGCAAATTTTGTTTGGGTAGAACATCGCATGGCCGCACAATTACCAGTTAAAGCAGCGCAGTGCCAAATTGTAAAAAGACCTCTGGTCCTTAGGCTGACAATTGGTCTGGGGCTGAAGGGGTTAACTTTATTTTCGCTACTCTGTAATGACACAGGTGTGTCAGGAGATCACAGGCCGCCCCTCCCCCTTCTACTCACATCTCAGAGGAAAAACTTCTCCTCATCTCCTTCTGAGAACAAATGTTCTCCGCTTCATAAACCGGGTGCCAGAGGAGAAGACTTTTCTCTGAGAACTGAAATGAGATAAATTATCTCTGTTTGATAAATGGACACCTATGGTGTCCTTTTATGAAGCAGTGAAATCTATTCATTGCTTCATTCTCCGGCATTCACAGAGGAGATCTTTCTCCTCTGTATGCCAGTTTATAAAGCGGAGTAGATTGCTTCACCCTTGGAGAAGTGAAACGATCTACAAACGCTTCTAACACTGGAGAACGGCCCCTAATACTGGAATCTCGTGAGACTTTACGAGGTTACAGTACTAGAAATTCACCGATACACAGAGATGTCAATTTATTAAGCAGTGATAAATTATCACAGCTCAGTACACTGACACGCGCTGAGATTAATGTTAGTAAAATAAAGCGTCCCCCTACATAATATATACATGTATACACACACAGACATTATATATACATGTATATACACACATTATATATATATATATACATATACACAATATATATATATATATATATATATGTATATATATATATATATATATATATATACACATAAATATGACAGGGGGACATGGTTACAGTGTTGGGGGGTCTGAACGAGGCATAAGGAAGTTAATTATCTTCCTCTTTCCTCCTCAGATTCCCCCACATTCTCTCTTCACTCCCCGATTCTCCACCTCTGAGCTGGTGAATCGGGGAGTGTGAATTCTGACACAGATCACCAGTGAAGCGCTCAGATCGCAGCTTCATAAACTGGCCGTTACTGTGTCTTTCAATGAGGATTCTCAGTGTGCGGAGATAATCGGCGGGAGAACAAGTTCAAACACTTCTCCCCCCGATTATCTCTGGTTTATAAACTGTTTATGGGCTGTGATCAGCGGCGATCCTCTGGATCTCCACTGATCACTGCTTCATAAACGGACACCATATCTCTATCTATATATAGTGTGTATATGCAGACATCCCCACCTGCAAAAACTCATTTCAGGGAGATTTCAAACTCATTTCAGGGAGGTGACGCTTCGTGCCGGCGCCGACCCCCTCCCCCAATAAAATGCAGCTATAACAGTGCCCAATGAAATGCAGCCTGATCACACAGCTGCTGGTCCTGGGGGGGGGGTCCGGCTGCAATGGGGCTGGTGGCCATCCCAGTCAGAGAATAACCCAGAAGGAAGGGGGTGGGGTGAGGCAGAGGGGGTGACAGCCCATACTGCTGTCCCCGGCCTGCTGCATGGGTACTTTTTTTGGGGTCAGTCCAGCCGATTCAGCAGAGAATGAAGGGGGTGGGCGGAGGCAGAGAGAAGACTGCATACCTCCCAACTGTCCCTGATTTGGAGCAATGTCCCTCTGTCCCTCTTTACTCCACATTTGTCCCTCATTTTGGTCTGATCTATATAGTTGTATATAAAATGCACTTTTTATCTTTCAAAAAGTGTTTCCCAGAGCTAAATCTTTCATCCAATTTCTAAATTGCTGCATTTGTAAATTTCGATAGCCAATATAAAGAGATAGTAGTGGTAAAATGGTAAAAACACTTGTGGGTTTAAATATATAAATATATATATATATATATATATATATATATATATATATATATATATATATATATATTTTTTTTTTTTTTTTTTATAATTCACCTTTTAAAGGGCATGACAGGGGGTGTGTCCTATGCCTGCATAGTTTTGCTAATAGGTGTCCCTGGTTCCCATCTCAGAAAGTTGGGAGGTATGAAGACTGATCTGCAGGCTGTAGCAATTTTTTTTTTTATTGCATTTTAGTGTAAATATGACATGTAAGGTCTTTTTGACCCCAGATCTCATATTTACGAGGTCCTGTCATACTTTTTTTTTTCTATTACATGGGATGTTTACATTCTTTGTAATAGGAATAAAAGTGACACCATTTTTTTTTTTTTAAAAGAACAGTGTAAAAATAAAAGGTTTTTTTAAATGCGCCCTGTCCAGCCAAGCTCACGTAAAGAATCGAAAACATACGTGAGTAGCGCCCACATATGAAAACTGTGATCAAACCACACATGTGAGTTATCGCCACGATTGGTAGAGCAAGAGAAATAGTTCTAGCCCTAGACCTCCTCTGTAACTCAAAACATGCAACCTGTAGAATTTTGAAGCGTGACATGTTGGGTATTACTCGGCAATTTACTCGGCGTAACATTATCTTTCACAATATAAAAAAATTAGGCTAACTTTACTGTTGTCTTATTTTTTAATTGAAAAAAGTGTGTTTTAAAAAAAAAAAGTGCGCTTGTAAGACCGCTGACCAAATACGGTGTGACAAAAAGTATTACAACGACCGCCATTTTATTCTCTAGGGTGTTAGAATTTTTTTTTTATAATGTTTGGGGGTTCTAAGTAATTTTCTAGCCCTAAAAAAACTGTTTACAAGTTAAAAAAATCTCGGTCCTTAAGTGCTTAATCATTTTCTTCACACACACAGAGCTTTCTTTTGGTGGTATTTAATCACTGCTGGGTTTTTTATTTCTTACAAAAAAAAGAAAAGACTGAAAATTTTGATGAAAAAAAGTTTTTCTTAGTTTCTGTCAGTACATTTTATAAATAAGTAACGTTTCTCCTTCACTGATGTGTGCTGAGGAGGCAGCACTGATAGGCTACACTGATGGACACTGATGAGGTGGCACTTATGGGCACTAATGAGGAGGTACTATTATGCCGCACTGATGGAAATTGATGGGCAGCACTGATGAGCAGGCACAGATGGGCACTAAAAGGCAGCACTAACTGGCACCAGTAATGGGCACTGATTTGTGTCACTGATGGGCACTGATTTGTGTCACTGGGCATTCATGGGCATTGACTGGTAGTAATTCTGGTGCTTTACTGTAATCAGGGCACTGATGATCAGTGCCCTGATTACATGCCCTGTTCTCGCCTGCGAGGATATGCCGCTGATCAGCTCTCCTCGCCACACACTCTGTCAGTGTGAGGTAATGAGAGCCGATTACTGGCACTTCCTGTATTTACATGTGACCGGCAGGGCCGTCTTTAATGCAGGACAAAAGGGGCAGCTGCCCTGGCCCTGTCATTGCTGGGGGCCCAAGGCAGCTGCCACTTAAGCCCTGCGCTTCCCGCAGTTTTCCCGGAGTAGTGCGTGCAGCCGATTTCAACACCCCCCCCCCCCCACACTCTCCCAAGTGCTGGCCATATTTATTATACAGGAGAGCGGGACAACTGCGGGCTTCATATGTTTGAGCCCGTGCGTCCCGCTTCTCCTTCTGTCAGGAGCTGCGGACCAGAGTCAATGACAGAGCGAGAGCGGCACTCCATGTTCCTCCCGCCCCCACCCCCGCCTGGCAGACCTGTGTAGCACACAGCCGAGGGAAGTTTTCTGGCTGTGTGCTGGGTCTGATAGGCGGACTCCGGAGATTGTGTTGCACCGCCGTGTGATCAGGTAAGAAAGAACAACGTTGGACATGGGGGAGGGGGGTACAAAGGTGGACATGGGGGGGTACAGAGGTGGAGGAGGTACAGAGGTGGACATGGGGGGGGTACAGAGGTGGACATGGGGGGGTACAGAGGTGGACATGGGGGGTACAGAGGTGGAGGAGGTACAGAGGTGGACATGGGGGGGTACAGAGGTGGACATGGGGGGTACAGAGGTGGACATGGGGGGGTACAGAGGTGGAGGAGGTACAGAGATGGACATGGGGGGTACAGAGATGGACATGGCGGTACAGAGGTGGAGGGGGTTACAGAGATGAACCCAGAGGTGGACAGGGGTACAAAGGTTGACATGGGGGGTACAGAGGTGGACGGAAGGATAAAGAGAGGAATGTAGATGGGGGGGGGGGGGGATACAGAGGTGGATGGGGGATATAGAGGTGATCTGTGGATGAGGGGATGCAGAGGTGAATGGGGGATATAAAGGTGATCTGTGGATGGGGGATGCAGAGGTGAACATGGATGGGGGGGGGGTAATACAGAGGTGGATGGGGAAAACAAAGGTGGAAATGGGGGGTACAGAGGTGGACGGAAAGATATAGAGATGAACATGGATGGGGGTACAGAGGTGGAGGGGTGGTACAAAGGTGGACGGAAAGATATAGAGGTGGAAGGAGGGGTACAGAGGGAAGCTGTGGATGGGGGGGGGGCTACAGAGGTGGGCAGGGAATACAGAAGAGAGCTGTGGATGGAGGGGGGTACAGAGGTGAACTGTGGATGGAGGGGGTACAGAGGTGAACTGTGGGTGGAGGGGGGTACAGAGGTGAGCTGTGGGTGGAGGGGGGTACAGAGGTGAACTGTGGGTGGAGGGGGGTACAGAGGTGAACTGTGGGTGGAGGGGGGTACAGAGGTGAACTGTGGGTGGATGGGGGTACAGAGGGGAGCTGTGGGTGGAGGGGGGTACAGAGGTGAACTGTGGGTGGAGGGGGATACAGAGGTGAACTGTGGGTGGAGAGGCATACAGAGGTGAGCTGTGGGTGGAGGGGGGTACAGAGGTGATCTGTGGGTGGAGGGGGTTACAGAGGTGAGCTGTAGATGAGGGAGCAGAGGTGAGAAAATTGATGTGCAGAGGTGACCAATAGATGGTTACTTTGGATGAGGGGGGAGGATATGCAAGCACTGCCCCTTGTGCTGATTTTTTTCTGTGCCCTGTATGATACAAACATTGCAAAGTACACACCCCCAATCCCTGTGTGTCATCCTGGACTCCTGTCTCCCCCCTTCCCCCCATCATCTTGAACTCCCCCAATCCTTCCCCTCCCCAATCATCCTGGACTCCCCTATCCCCCCCCCATCATCTTGGACTCCGCTATCTCCCCCCTCCCCCACCCACCCATCATCCAGGACTTCTCTATCTCTTCCCCCATCATTCTTATTATTAGGGATTTAGATAGCGCCAACAGTTTGTGCAGTGCTTTACAACATGAGGGCAGACATAACAGTTACAATACAATTCAATACATAAGTTTACGTGTGTGTTTTGTTTTTTCGAATGTTGGGGTGGAGAGGCAATGTGCATGGGGGGGCCCAAGAATTTTTTTTGCCCAGGGCCCAATCAATAGTAAAGACGGCCTTGGCTGACCGCTGCACACAGATGTACATCGGAAGAAAGGCACAGGCAGGCAAATGGGCATATCTGTACGTCCCTTCAAATTTGCCGCCTATGCAATGTTCGCTGGCGGCCCACGATTTCGGTCTGGAGAGGTAGAACAGGGAGACGCCTATGTAAGCAAGGCATTTCCCTGTTCTGCCCAGTGACATGACAGGGATTTACTGCTCCCTGTCATCGGGAGCAGTGATCGCTGTCATGTAAGTGGAAGCCCATTCCCCCCACAGTTAGAACACCTCCCTAGGACACACTTAACTCCTTGATTGCTTTCTAGTGTTTAACCACAGTCACAATAAAAATCACAGATCGCCGCCATTACTAATAAAAATTTTTTTTATAAAAATGCCATAAATCTATCCCCTATTTTGTAGACACTATAACTTTTGCGCAAATCAATCAACATACGCTTATTGCGATTTTTACCAAAAATATGTAGAATACATATTGGCCTAAACTGAGAAAGAATTTTTTTTTATATATATTTTTAGGGGGATATTTATTATAGCAAAAAGTAAAAAATATTGTTTTTTTTTCTTCAGAGGTGATCAAATACCATCAAAAGAAAGCTCTATTTGTGGGAAAAAAAGGACATCACTTTTGTTTGGGTACAACATTGCACGGCTGCACAATTGTCAGCTAAAGCAACGCAGTGCCGAATTGCAAAAAATCCTCTGGTCAGGAAGGGGGTAAAATGTTACGGGGCCAAAGTGGTTAATCATACTATACTATTATGCAGGTCTTGGCATACTTAGCACAGCGGCTTGGTGGTGTGTGTTGATGTCTACAAAGCACTCAGGTTATGAGTTCAAATCTCAGCCACCCACTTAGGGTAGCTGTGTTGCTTTTTACAGTGCACAAGCAAAACAAAATGTAAACGAACACTCTGCACGTTAACCGGTGTGTGACTTTTGGAATTCACGCACCCCCCCCCCCCCCCATGTTGAGGACATGTGGCCTGGTATGGTTCAGGAGGGGAGGACTGCTCACTCGTCCCCCCCAGGGTCTGGTATGGATTTTGGGGGGGGGGGACCATGCTAATTTTTTATTTTATTTTTTGGGGGGTGGGGGGGGGGGTTATTTTGTGCTTAGAGAGAATTCACATTTAGTTGACATATTTCATTGTTTACCTAGTTCAGAGCCCTGAAATTCAGCATTGGAGCAGAGTTTTTCTTTGTTTTTTCTTCCCCCTCCCCCCCCATTACACTTTCTACTCAAGTACTTGCATGTGTGCACAACCAAATATTTTTATATGCAACTAGATTTAAAGGGGTTGTAAAGGTAAATGTTTTTTCACCTTAATGCATTCTATGCATTAAAGTGAAAAAACATCTGACAGTGCGTGCGCCCCCAGCCCCCCGTTTTACTTACCTGACCCCTCGAAAATCCCACGCTCGTCCCCTCCATCCTTTTCACCGTGCAGCCTGGCCGTTGCTTGGCTGGAGTAGATGGATGGAAAGCTCGAGCTGCTGTCAATCACATTCACTGACGCGGAGCGCCGGGGGCAGGGCCATGTGATACAGTGAGCTGCTATAGCCGCCGTCTGTATCACGGGAGCGCGCCCACAGATGCTTCTCACCATGCGAGGGAGCTCGCATGAACGTGAGAAGTACCTGTGGGAAGAAGCAGAGACAGCCACCGAGGGACCCCAGAAGAGAAGGTTCGGGGCCACTCTGTGCAAAACGAGCTGCACAGTGGAGGTAAGTATAACATGTTTGTTATTTTAAAAAAATAAAAAATGTCACTTTACAATCCCTTTAATACAGAAGTAAAACACAACGCAAAAAAGAATCAACTTTTTATTTCAACATTAGTATAAACATTTGGTACATTAATGTACTTGGGCAAAAAATAAAAATAAAAAGGCATGGAAATGATGCTCCAGTATTCGACAATATAGATAGAAGGGCTCTGCTCAAAAGAGTTTACAATCTACAAGAGTAGGACACTAAAAATTAGATACATTAAAAATCACAGTAGAAAAGCAGGGATACAAATCAAGCTAATAACAACCATGACAAACCTTTTTGGTGATCAGAACTCAAAACCCCTAAAAAGTTAAATAGCAGGAACATCATAAGAAAAAAACTGACAAAATTAATACAAAATACAAAAAGGCATGCACAAACAAAATTCACACACATACACACACACACACAGGCCTTTATATATAATGTAGCTCGGATTGCTACAACACCCAGTAAACCTAAAAACAACAAATGTCCAAGGCTCTGGCCATGATCAGTGATACCAAAAATCAAAATTTTTTACTTTACTTACTTACAGTATTGGGCATGTGGAGGGTACAACACAGGAAATGACAACTTTGTGAGGGCTGCTTCACACAAATTGTTGACAAAGCGCATTAGTCATTCATCAACAGCATACATCATTAAAATATGTGTGCAGGATCACACCAGACTTATACATCCATATCTGCCCTAAAAGGCACAGTTATAGATTTAGTGCAAACCCACGCTCACTTGATTTATAATGTAATTTCTTGGGTTTCCATTATGTGAAAAATTAACTTTAACACCACAACAGAGGAAGAACATACAAACCTCTAGCCAGGTAGTGGCATATTTGGGATTAGGGATGAGCCCGATGTTCGCCGAATAGCAAACAATTTGGGGTGTTTGCAGCAAATTCGAAAGCCGCGGAACACCCTTTAAAAGTCTATGGGAAAAATCAAAAGTGCTAATTTTAAAGGCTTATATGCATGGTATTGTCAAAAAAAGTGTTTGGGGACCTGGGTCTTGCCGTTATTTCGGGAGCAGTTATTTTAATAATGCCTGAAACAATAAAAGTGAAATTTTCCTTTAAATTTCATACCTGGGGGGTGTCTATAGTATGCCTGTAAAGTTGCGCATGTTTCCTGTGTTTAGAACAGTCCCAGAGCAAAATTAAATTTCTAAAGGAAAAAAAGTCATTTAAAAGTATTCGTGGTTATAATGAATTGTCGGTCCTGGCAATACACATAAAAGTCATTGAAAAAAACGTCATGGATTCCCCACAGGGGAACCCTGAACCAAAATGTAAAAAACAAATGCGTGGGGGTCCCCCCCAAACTTCATACCAGGCCCTTCAGGTCTGGTATGGATTTTAAGGGGAACCCCGTGCCAAAATAAAAAAAATGGAGTGGGATCCCCCCAAAAATCCATACCAGACCCTTATCCGAGCACGCAACCTGGCAGGCAGCAGGAAAAGGCGAAAAGAGAAGAGAGAGAGCGCCCCCCCCTCCTGAACTGTACCAGTCCACATGCCCTCAATATGGGGAGGGTGCTTTGGGGCCCCCCCAAAGCACCTTGTACCCATGCCAGGTGGTTCTTGCCTGATCTGCCTCCATGGGAGGCACCCGCCATAATGACCGCCTCTCAGGTGACAGCTCTTTTATAACTGAGGGCAGGGCCACACTATGATGTCGCCGGGGTGACCCCACCCCCACTGACGCACAGGGACATCCCTATGGCTTTCCCATAGCGTCAGAGGGGGGGCACCCAGTTACGTAACCAAGGGACCCTGACCCCTCTGCTGCTACCCAAAAGCATCCTCCCCATGTTGAAGGCATGTGGCCTGGTACGGTTCAGGAGGGGGGGTCTCTTGGCTTCTCCTCTTTTCCTGCGGTTTGCCAGGTTGCTTGCTCACAAGAGTCTGGTATGGATTTTTGGGGGGACCCCACGCAATTTAAAAAAAAAATTGGTGGGGGTTGCCCTTAAAATCCATATCAGACCCTTCAGGTCTGGTATGGATTTTGAGGGGGGCCTCCATGCCATTTTTTTTCATTTTGGCGCGGGGTTCCCCTTAATATCCATACCAAACCTGAAGGGCCTGTTGTGGAATTTGGGGGGAACCCCATGCATTTTTTTAAAAAAATTTGGTTCGGGGTTCCCCTGTGGGGGAATCCCATGCCGTTTTTTTTTCAATGACTTTTACGTGTATTGCTGGGACCACAATTCATTATAATCGCAAGTACTTTTAACCATTTCAGCCCCGGAAGGATTTACCCCCTTCCTGACCAGAGCACTTTTTTCAATTTGGTACTGCATTGCTTTAACTGACAATTGCGCGGTCATGCGACATGGCTCCCAAACAAAATTTATGTCCTTTTTTTCCCGCAAATAGAGATTTCTTTTGGTGGTATTTGATCACCTCTGCGTTTTTTATTTATTGCTCTATAAACAAAAGCATAGCAACTATTTTGAAAAAAACGCATTATTTTTTACTTTTTGCTATAATAGATATCCCCCAAAAATATATAAAAAAAAATTTTTTTTCCCTCAGTTTAGGCCGATATGTATTTTTCTACATATTTTTGGTAAAAAAAAAAAAAAAAATCACAATAAGCGCTTATTGATTGGTTTGCGCAAAAGTTTTTTTATTAATAATTTTTTTTTTACTAGTAACGGCGATGACCATTGGCATTAATACAGCAATCAATGCTATAAAATTGAATTGATTACTGTAAAAATGTCACTGGCAGTGAAGGGGTTAACCACTAGGGGCGGGGAGGGGTTAAGTGTGTCCTAGGGGAGTGTTTCTAACTGTCTGGGGGAGGGGCTGTGTGTGACGTGAAACTGATTGCTGCTCCCGATGACAGGGAGCAGACGATCAGTGCCCTGTCATTAGGCAGAATGGGGATATACCGATGTAACAGTTCTTCAGTTCCATGACACGATCACGGGTATCCCTGTGGCGATCAAGTCTGCGGGTCCCACAGGCACAGTCACGGAGCTCGCGGCAGGCGCGCACGGTGGAAAATTCAAAGTGACGTATGGGCATGTTACTTTGCCCAGCCGTGCCATTCTGCCGATGTATATATGCCGACAGAGGTCAGCAAGTGGTTAAATTACTTTTTTTCCCTTTAGAAATGTCATTTTGCTCTCGGACTGTTCTAAACACAGGAAACATGCGCCACATTACAGGCATACTATAGACACCCCCCGGTACAAAATTTATAGGAATATTTCACTTTTATTGTTTCACTTTAAGCATTATTAAGATCACTGCTCCCGAAAAAACTTCAATTTTTAAAACTTTTTTGCATTGATACATGTCCCCTGGGGCAGGACTTTTTATGACCATAATTTGCATATAAGCCTTTGAAATTAGCACTTTTGATTTTTCGTGTTTGTGTTCACTAGACTTTAATGGTGTTTGCGTGTTCGAACAAGTTTTTTGCCTGTTCACATGTTCTGCTGTGAACCGAACCGGGGGTGTTCGGCTCATTCCTATGTGGGATTCAAACCAACAATCTCAGTGCTGCTAGGCAGAAGTGCTAACCAGTTAACCACTGTGCTGCAACATGGATGGAGGCTGCATCTCTGTGGTGTCAAACAGTCCCCAGGGGCCCAATAAGTTAATCAATGCAGATGTACTGCAAAAGGTCGGTGTACCATTGAACAACCTGTTTCTGTTTTATGCTATCTGTTTTGAAGGCTGGGTATGGCTGATTACTATTATGCTGCTAGACAACCATCTTGAATATTGTTCCTTTTTGCACAGTAAGAGGCTGCAATTAGTGCTGTTAGGGAATTCTTAAGGCTGATTATTGTCCTTGTCCATGGAAAAAATATGGCACAATTTGCAATGGTGGTGGAACCCTCCTACACATAAATACACAAATACTGCACTTCTTTGGACATATACCTATAGGTGTTGGAATGACATCAGTCAGGAGTTATGCTTCTTGATTTATTCTGTGATATTTGGTGGTTCTTGGTGTCTGAGTGTAGAATAGTGAAGTTACCCTCTTAATTTTTATGGAATGACATTTTGATTTCTAATGTTGGTACACATATCACATTTTTTAGGGTCAAATTGTGATCATTTAGAAATACTAAACAACACACAAAATTGTGACTCATTTAAAATTTGCATCAGCACTGGTATTGTTTGTGGTTTGTGAATGTCACGGTACTACTTACAGTGAACCCACAGGCAAGCAGGTGGCACGGGATCCCCCAGGGCGTGGAATCTAAGAGTCAGCTGGTGTTCCGCCAGGGACCCTCTCACGAAGGTTTGGACTTAGCTGCGTGCTGACCCCAGGTCACGATCCCCGGGTTCACCCTGCTCGCTAGGGAAGTACCAGAAGACACTGTAGACAAGGATGGTTGGATGGATGAAGCGAGGAAAGCCAGATAGTGAGCCAAGGTCAGGGCGGGCTGCAGAGAACGTAATCAGAACAAGCCGGGTCAGTACACAGAAGATCAGTTCACGAGAAGTCAGGTAAAACAGGTTACACAGGGGAGCTTCAGAAACAAACGTTGCTCAAGCAATGGTAGCAAGTTAGGAAGGGATTTAAATAGAGAAGCACATGAGGGGCTGGACAGGAAGTAGCAGGAAGGAAACATATATCAGGCAACAGGTGAAGGGCGTCGACGCCCATAGCTGCAGAGTGCACAGAGCTGAACACCTGACAGTGGACAACAGATGCCAGCCGACCCACTGCAGTAAAGGTGAGACACAGATCAGCTCCGCAACTGATCTGTGACAGTGAAGACACCTGTGGGAGTTTCGGATTCTATTTTTGTGAGATGGAGAGCAACAAGTGAGAGAGAAAGAGAAAAATATATTTTACCAAAACATGAAAACATAACACATTACTGGCATTCTTCTTAAAAAAATGAAGAAGCAACATAAAAACACAGCAAGGACAATTTATTTTAGAGAAATAAACAATTCATCTCAAAATTAAAATGTATTTTTTTGTGTGGAAGTAACAATTGTTCCATTAATCAATGGTTGAAACTTGCATTTGGCTATATAACGCACGTTTTCACGTTCGCAAATGCCTTTTAGCCACGTGCTAATTTACAAATTGACTATAGCGATCTGTAAAAAAATAAACGGGGGGTTAAATTGTGACTATTCTGCATGTTTGAGCATGCGCACTTCTGCTGCTACATAGTTGTAGATAGAGGGGGAATTTATTTCTTCTCAGACTTTCAATGATATTTCAGTTTATACATCAATTTTTTCAGCAGTTTAAAAGCAGAATATCTTTAAAAAATATACCCCATATTTAAGAAGCATTTAGGCAATTATATCATGCTCTAAACAATATTTCCATGTGCAATACCTGTGTTTCGATCAGGACTACTGATTTAGACGGTCTCCGTTGTCTGTGACTAGTGATGGACGAACTTCCGACGGGACGTTTCGCGAACGCGAAACGCGAACGGACACAAACGTTCGCGAAAACGACCGTTCGCCGCGGGCTCCATTGACTTCAATGGGAGGCGAATTTCGCAAACCTTTAGGTCGAATTTGCGGCCACGGGGTAATTATTAGGGGGTAGCACGTAGTCCCACCACCTGGACAATAGCATAATACATGTATGAGGTGAATTTGGGATCGATAACTACAAGCATTTTTTTTTTATTTGGGAAATTGTTCTGACAATTCAGGACTATGGAGCTAATGAAGGCAATGGAGGAGAGGGAAGGTCAGGGACCAGGGTAGGCAAACAAGAGGGTGCAGGAGATACAGAGCACTGACAGCAGCACCGTAATACAGAGCACTGACATCAGCACCGTGACATACAGCGCTGACAGCAGCTCCGTGACATACAGCGCTGACAGCAGCTCCGTGACATACAGCGCTGACAGCAGCTCCGTGACATACAGCGCTGACAGCAGCTCCGTGACATACAGCGCTGACAGCAGCTCCGTGACATACAGCGCTGACAGCAGCACCGTGACATACAGCGCTGACAGCAGCTCCGTGACATACAGCGCTGACAGCAGCTCCGTGACATACAGCGCTGACAGCAGCTCCGTGACATACAGCACTGACAGCAGCTCCGTGACATACAGCGCTGACAGCAGCTCCGTGACATACAGCGCTGACAGCAGCACCGTGACATACAGCGCTGACAGCAGCTCCGTGACATACAGCGCTGACAGCAGCTCCGTGACATACAGCGCTGACAGCAGCTCCGTGACATACAGCGCTGACAGCAGCTCCGTGACATACAGCGCTGACAGCAGCTCCGTGACATACAGCGCTGACAGCAGCTCCGTGACATACAGCGCTGACAGCAGCTCCGTGACATACAGCGCTGACAGCAGCTCCGTGACATACAGCGCTGACAGCAGCTCCGTGACATACAGCGCTGACAGCAGCTCCGTGACATACAGCGCTGACAGCAGCTCCGTGACATACAGCGCTGACAGCAGCTCCGTGACATACAGCGCTGACAGCAGCACCGTGACATACAGCGCTGACAGCAGCTCCGTGACATACAGCGCTGACAGCAGCTCCGTGACATACAGCGCTGACAGCAGCTCCGTGACATACAGCACTGACAGCAGCTCCGTGACATACAGCGCTGACAGCAGCTCCGTGACATACAGCGCTGACAGCAGCACCGTGACATACAGCGCTGACAGCAGCTCCGTGACATACAGCGCTGACAGCAGCTCCGTGACATACAGCGCTGACAGCAGCTCCGTGACATACAGCGCTGACAGCAGCTCCGTGACATACAGCGCTGACAGCAGCTCCGTGACATACAGCGCTGACAGCAGCTCCGTGACATACAGCGCTGACAGCAGCTCCGTGACATACAGCGCTGACAGCAGCTCCGTGACATACAGCGCTGACAGCAGCTCCGTGACATACAGCGCTGACAGCAGCTCCGTGACATACAGCGCTGACAGCAGCACCGTAAGCAGCCCCAGGAGGAAGTCAGCACAGCACAGGGATGGTGTGATCCCCTCATAATAAGAACCCCCAGGAGGAAGTCAGCACAGCACAGGGATGGTGGGAGCCCCTCATAATAAGAACACCCAGGAGGAAGTCAGCACAGCACAGGGATGGTGGGAACCCCTCATAATAAGCAGCCCCAGTAGAAATATGACACCGCTCAACCTCTTCAAAGAGGAGGGTAGGGGCATATAGTACGGTGTGCTTTTTTGGGTCAGGGAAGTGAGCCAAATGAATTAAGAAGGTCTGTGTGCTTGATTCCAAAAATTGTTTATAGACATATACATGGTCTACTGATCACATGTGTTGAATTCCTCCGAGATCCATGCCTCATTCATTTTTAGAAATGTGAGGTAGTTAACACTGTGGTGAGCTAGGCGAGTACGCTTATCGGTCACAATCCCCCCTGCTGCGCTGAACGTCCTTTCGGACAGGACACTGGATGAGGGGCAAGCCAACAGTTCGATTGCAAATTGGGCAAGCTCTGGCCAGAGGTCAAGCCTGCCCACCCAGTAGTCTAGGGGTTCATCACTCCTCAGAGCGTCCACATCGGCCGTTAACCCAATGTAGTCGGACACCTGACGGTCTAGGCGTTCCCTGATGCTGGATCCGGATGACACCTGTCGATGGGTCGGCTGAAAGAATGACCTCATATCCGAAGTCACCAACACATCTTCAAACCGGCCTCTTCTTGCAGGCGCTGTTGGATTGGTACCCGCAAATCCTTCTCTGGGAGTGGGAATTGCTCCTCTGCCAGCGCACGCAAAAGCAGAATGCAGCATTTCTCGAAGCAAGGCCTGGAAGTGCTGCATTCTGACAGCCCTCTGCGACGGCGGTAACATTTCCGCCATTTTGTGTTTGTACCGGGGGTCTAAGTACGTTGCCACCCAGTACTGGTCCTTGACCCTCATGCTTTTTATACGGGGGTCCCTATTAAAACACTGGAGCATGAAGGCCCCCATTTGCACTAAAGTGGAAGCGGTGTGGTGGCCTGGCTCCTGCTCATCATCCAGGATAATGTCGTCCTCTTCATTCTCCTCTCCCCATCCTCGCACAACAGGGATCCCAGAAAGGTTTAAAGCATGCTCTTCTTGCTCCTGCTCATCCGCCCCGGCACCATCCTCCTCTGACTCCTCATCAGACTCCTGTTGTTGACTTGTCTCAGATAGAGTAGCCCCCCCTGGGAATTCATCCAGCATTGCGACTTCCTCATCTTCCCGCTCCTGCTCCTCCACAGCCTGATCAATGACACGACGCAATGCACGCTCCAGAAAGAAGGCATAAGGTACCATGTCACTGATGGCGCCATGGCTGCGACTGACCAGTTTGGTGATCTCCTCAAATGGCCGCAGAAGTCTGCATGTGTCGCGCATGAGCAGCCACTGGCGCGGTGAAAAAAAACCCAGCTCCCCAGAACCGTTTCTTTCGCAGAGTTCATACAGGTAGACGTTAACTGCACGTTTCTGCTGGAGCAGCCTATCAAGCATATAGAAGGTTGAGTTCCATCGCGTCGGGCAATCGCAAATAAGACGTCTGACCGGCAGATGGTGTCGCCGCTGAATGTCAGCAAGGCGAGCCATGGCCGTGTAAGATCTTCTGAAATGGGCCGAGATTTTCCTTGCCTGCCGCAAGATGTCCTGGACCCCAGGGTATTTGACAAGGAATCGCTGCACGACCAAGTTTAAGACGTGTGCCATGCACGGCACGTGCGTGATTTTGCCCTGTTTCAATGCGCTAAGCAGATTGGCACCGTTGTCACACACCACTTTACCAACTGTCAAATTGAGCGGTGTTAGCCACTCATCTGCCTGTGAACGCAAAGCTGAAAGGAGTGCCGGGCCAGTGTGGCTCTTTGCTTCCAGGCACAACAGACGCAGCACGGCATGGCAACGTCTCACCTGGCATGTGGAATAGGTTCTGGGGAGCTTGGGCGGTGCAGTGGAAGAGACGCTAGCAGCGGAAAAGGAGGAGGCAGCTGAGGAGGAGAGGGAGGAGGATGGAGTAGGAGGAGGAGAAGAAGAGTCAGGCCTGCATGCAATCCGTGGCGGTAAAACCAAATCTACACGGGTGCCACGGGTTACATGCTTGACGGCCGTCAGAAGGTTCACCCAGTGGGCAGTAAAACTGATATACCTTCCCTGCCCGTGTTTGCTAGACCACGTGTCTGTGGTCAGATGTATCTTGGCACCGACACTGTGTGCCAGAGATACATTCACTTGCCGCTGAACATGGCCATATAGCTCTGGGATGCCCTTCTCTGAGAAATACTTCCTTCCTGGGACCTTCCATTGTGGTGTTCCAATGGCCACAAATTTGCGAAAGGCCTCCGAGTCCACCAGTTTATATGGCAGTAGTTGGCGGGCTATGAGTTCTGACAAGCCAGCCGCCAACCGTTGGGCAAGAGGGTTATCCGGCGTCATCATTTTTTTACGCTCAAACATTAGGCCCACGGAAGCCTGCCTTTTTGCAGAAAAATGTGAGCTTGGCGTGATGGAAGGTGGAGTGGAGGACAATTGTGAGGAGAGAGGAGAAGGAGAAGTAGAAGACGAGGCTGGACGGTGAGAGCCTGCAGTGTGGCTTTGTGTGTTCCGTTGCTCCCACTGGGCTCGGTGATGGCTGCTCATGTGCCTTCTTAAGGCGGTCGTCCCTAGGTGAGTATTGGGCTTACCGCGACTAACGCGTTGACTGCAAAGATTGCAGATGGCAACGCTATTGTCAGCAGCGGACACGTTAAAAAAAGCCCACACTGCGGAGCCATGTGCCGGTGTCCTGGGAGCGCCAGATGTGACCGTACATGGTCGATGACTCGCTCCTGATACATTTGCAGTCTGCTTTGTCCCTGCTGTGCAATGTAAGTCATTGCTGCTTCTCCTCCCTATCTGCTGGTCCATATCTCCCTCTGAACTCCCCTCCTCTTCCTCTCTTGTGGGCACCCACGTGACATCACTAGACACGTCATCATCAACGTCACCTTCCCCACCGCTATAAGTAGAGTAGGCAGCAACACCGGGGACCAACCTCCTCCTTGGGCTGATCTGGGTACTGGCGTCAGACTGCTGAGTAGCGCTTGTTGCTACCTCCTCTTCCTGATCCAATACCAAGAGTGGCTGCGCATCAGAAATGTCCTCTTGATATGGATCGGAAAATAATTCCAGTGACTCAAGCGGAAGGTATGTGGTGGTGGTGGTGGTGGTCGTGTTGTTGGTGGTAGTGTCTTTGGGGGTGCACATAGCAGAGAGTGAAGAAGAGGGTGCAGATCGAGAGGATGAGGAGGGTGCAGAAGAGTAAGGCTGAGCGAGCCACTCAACCAAGTCTGGTGCATCCTTTAAAGTAATTGAACGCACCTTCTGCAACTTCCCACTTTGGCTCAAGCCTGTTGCTCCTGCCCTACCCCTACCACCCCTGCGGAAGGGCCTGCCTCTTCCTCTGCATGTCATTTTTTAAATGACCCTGTGACAAAACTCTTAGTCCCTATACCGCTGAAGGACTGCTGCAGTATAGGTGAGCGGTCAGCAGTGGTGCACGTCAACCCTATCTATTGTGGACCTATAGCGGTCCTTACAGAACAGCAGACTGTACCGCACTCAAGCCTATGTACCGTAGCACCCTATACCAAGTTACCAGTCCTTATAAGAACTTTTGTGGACCAAGCAGGTTGTGTATTAGTGTTTAGCAGACTGTACGTCAGTCCCTATACCGCTGAAGGACTGCTGCAGTATAGGGCAGCGGTCAGCAGTGGTGCACGTCAACCCTATCTATTGTGGACCGATAGCGGTCCTTACAGAACAGCAGACTGTACCGCACTCAAGCCTATGTACCGTAGCACCCTATACCAAGTTACCAGTCCTTATAAGAACTTTTGTGGACCAAGCAGGTTGTGTGTTAGTGTTTAGCAGACTGTGCGTCAGTCCCTATACCGCTGAAGGACTGCTGCAGTATAGGGCAGCGGTCAGCAGTAGTGCACGGCAACCCTATGTATTGTGGACCGATAGCGGTCCTTACAGAACAGCAGACTGTAACGCACTCAGGCCTATGTACCGTAGCACCCTATACCAAGTTACCAGTCCTTATAAGAACTTTTGTGGACCAAGCAGGTTGTGTGTTAGTGATTAGCAGACTGTACGTCAGTCCCTATACCAATGAAGGACTGCTGCAGTATAGGGCAGCGGTCAGCAGTAGTGCACGGCAACCCTATGTATTGTGGACCGATAGCGGTCCTTACAGAACAGCAGACTGTAACGCACTCAGGCCTATGTACCGTAGCACCCTATACCAAGTTACCAGTCCTTATAAAAACTTTTGTGGACCAAGCAGGTTGTGTGTTAGTGTTTAGCAGACTGTGCGTCAGTCCCTATACCGCTGAAGGACTGCTGCAGTATAGGGCAGCGGTCAGCAGTGGTGCACGTCAACCCTATCTATTGTGGACCGATAGCGGTCCTTACAGAACAGCAGACTGTACCGCACTCAAGCCTATGTACCGTAGCACCCTATACCAAGTTACCAGTCCTTATAAGAACTTTTGTGGACCAAGCAGGTTGTGTATTAGTGTTTAGCAGACTGTACGTCAGTCCCTATACCGCTGAAGGACTGCTGCAGTATAGGGCAGCGGTCAGCAGTGGTGCACGTCAACCCTATCTATTGTGGACCGATAGCGGTCCTTACAGAACAGCAGACTGTACCGCACTCAAGCCTATGTACCGTAGCACCCTATACCAAGTTACCAGTCCTTATAAGAACTTTTGTGGAACAAGCAGGTTGTGTGTTAGTGATTAGCAGACTGTACGTCAGTCCCTATACCAATGAAGGACTGCTGCAGTATAGGGCAGCGGTCAGCAGTAGTGCACGGCAACCCTATGTATTGTGGACCGATAGCGGTCCTTACAGAACAGCAGACTGTACTGCACTCAGGCCTATGTACCGTAGCACCCTATACCAAGTTACCAGTCCTTATAAGAACTTTTGTGGACCAAGCAGGTTGTGTGTTAGTGTTTAGCAGACTGTGCGTCAGTCCCTATACCGCTGAAGGACTGCTGCAGTATAGGGCAGCGGTCAGCAGTAGTGCACGGCAACCCTATGTATTGTGGACCGATAGCGGTCCTTACAGAACAGCAGACTGTAACGCACTCAGGCCTATGTACCGTAGCACCCTATACCAAGTTACCAGTCCTTATAAGAACTTTTGTGGACCAAGCAGGTTGTGTGTTAGTGATTAGCAGACTGTACGTCAGTCCCTATACCAATGAAGGACTGCTGCAGTATAGGGCAGCGGTCAGCAGTAGTGCACGGCAACCCTATGTATTGTGGACCGATAGCGGTCCTTACAGAACAGCAGACTGTAACGCACTCAGGCCTATGTACCGTAGCACCCTATACCAAGTTACCAGTCCTTATAAAAACTTTTGTGGACCAAGCAGGTTGTGTGTTAGTGTTTAGCAGACTGTGCGTCAGTCCCTATACCGCTGAAGGACTGCTGCAGTATAGGGCAGCGGTCAGCAGTGGTGCACGTCAACCCTATCTATTGTGGACCGATAGCGGTCCTTACAGAACAGCAGACTGTACCGCACTCAAGCCTATGTACCGTAGCACCCTATACCAAGTTACCAGTCCTTATAAGAACTTTTGTGGACCAAGCAGGTTGTGTATTAGTGTTTAGCAGACTGTACGTCAGTCCCTATACCGCTGAAGGACTGCTGCAGTATAGGGCAGCGGTCAGCAGTGGTGCACGTCAACCCTATCTATTGTGGACCGATAGCGGTCCTTACAGAACAGCAGACTGTACCGCACTCAAGCCTATGTACCGTAGCACCCTATACCAAGTTACCAGTCCTTATAAGAACTTTTGTGGAACAAGCAGGTTGTGTGTTAGTGATTAGCAGACTGTACGTCAGTCCCTATACCAATGAAGGACTGCTGCAGTATAGGGCAGCGGTCAGCAGTAGTGCACGGCAACCCTATGTATTGTGGACCGATAGCGGTCCTTACAGAACAGCAGACTGTAACGCACTCAGGCCTATGTACCGTAGCACCCTATACCAAGTTACCAGTCCTTATAAGAACTTTTGTGGACCAAGCAGGTTGTGTGTTAGTGATTAGCAGACTGTACGTCAGTCCCTATACCAATGAAGGACTGCTGCAGTATAGGGCAGCGGTCAGCAGTAGTGCACGGCAACCCTATGTATTGTGGACCGATAGCGGTCCTTACAGAACAGCAGACTGTACTGCACTCAGGCCTATGTACCGTAGCACCCTATACCAAGTTACCAGTCCTTATAAAAACTTTTGTGGACCAAGCAGGTTGTGTGTTAGTGTTTAGCAGACTGTGCGTCAGTCCCTATACCGCTGAAGGACTGCTGCAGTATAGGGCAGCGGTCAGCAGTAGTGCACGGCAACCCTATGTATTGTGGACCGATAGCGGTCCTTACAGAACAGCAGACTGTAACGCACTCAGGCCTATGTACCGTAGCACCCTATACCAAGTTACCAGTCCTTATAAGAACTTTTGTGGACCAAGCAGGTTGTGTGTTAGTGATTAGCAGACTGTACGTCAGTCCCTATACCAATGAAGGACTGCTGCAGTATAGGGCAGCGGTCAGCAGTAGTGCACGGCAACCCTATGTATTGTGGACCGATAGCGGTCCTTACAGAACAGCAGACTGTACCGCACCCAAGCCTATGTACCGTAGCACCCTAGACAGACCAAGTTACCAGTCCTGATAAAGAGCTTTGTGGAACAAGTGAGTTGTGAATGATTAGCAGACTGCAGCAGAAGGGCAGCAGTCAAGTATAATATTCTTTCTATATTTGGAAGAAAGAATATTATACGTGTACAAGCCTATTACCGTACCACTGATACCAGTCCTGAAAAGAACCTTTGTGGAACTAATAGTAACAGCAAGTCTTTAAAATTATCCTCACTGCCTGACACACTGCTTCCTGCCTGTCCCTATACAAATTGGCAAAAAAGAGTAGGCTGGAACGATTAGCTGGAACAGCTCTTTTGTGGACCTGATAGTAACAGCTAATGATGATGATGATGATGATGATGAAGAAAGACTAATCTGGCTGAGCTGTCCCTAAAATAGCAGCATACAGCGCTCTGTCCCTTTATCTAAACTGACAAAAGAAACTCAGGCTGCTGACCTAACACCTATACCAGTCCTGAAAAGAACTTTTGTGTACCAAATAGCTAGCGTTTTCTCTGTCCCTACTCCACACAGGATCCTTTCCCTACAGTGACAGAAGAAAGAATGTAAAATGGCCACCGGATCGGGTGTATTTATAGGTTAGGGGGAATGTCCAAGTGTCCATGAGCTGTCATGTCTCAATTGGTTGTCCTGTAACACATGATAAACGTGTCACGAAAGGTTAAAGTTCTTGTATACATTAAACACGTAAGTCCGCCGGGGCGAACGACGGAAAAAGGCGTTCAAACCCGCGGACGGCGAAAGTCGGAAATTCGCCGCGAAACGACCGCCGGGCGAACCGTTCGGCCATCACTATCTGTGACCTATAGTGAATTCAGTTTTGTGACTACTTTTTCCCCGCGCACTATAGTGATTTCATTTTCGCACTAATTTTGCCATTTTGCATCCATTTATTCACATTTGCAAATTCACGCTATAGTAAATAAACCCCTTTGTGTTTAACTGTTATCTTGTGATTTTCATCATGCCGCATTATTAAAGTAAAATGTTTAAAGCTTTGTCATGCCTGGCCTGAAGTTACTTAAAGGGGTGCATTGTGGTAATGGCGTATAGAAGAACAAGGCTGTGATACACAACAAGGTTGAAGTGGTAGCCAGCCATTGCTAGGGGCAACAAGCACAAGGGAAGGAGGATATGACAGCCAGACAGTGGGAGGGCGGTACAGGCAGGGGTGTTGGGCCTCATGTATAGTGAGGGGAGCGGTTCAGAGCCTACCCCTGAAGCAATCGGTGCCAGGCCCGCATAACAGAGACCCTAGAGACCTAGCTGTATGATACAGAAGAGTTAATTATGTATGCGCATAGTGTCAGCACTGGTTCCTGGCAGGACCCACTCTCAGTGGTGGAGTCTTGCTTGAATGGTGGAATGGGACACTGCAATGTGGTGTCTCCTTCAAAATGTTGCATCCTGTGCAGGTGTATGTATTGTGAGACCAGGAGGTACACGGCAAAGACAGCAAAAGCACCATGTGTACAGGGTACAGTCAGCCCAGTCCACAAACACATCTTTCAATGTCTTTCATTCAAACCTTTCCTACTGATACTCAACAATCTTTAGTGCAATATTTGCAATATACTCTATGGTATCCAGTGGCGTAGCGTGGGTTGTCAGCACCCGGGGCAAGACGCACGTAATTTGCCCCCCCTAACCTGTGGACTTTTAGCACTCCCGGAGTCCCTTCAAATACAATAGTACTGACCATTACACACTTAACTGACCACTATACTATACTATACTGTCCACTACACTGAGAACTACACTGACCACTACACTATACTGTCCACTAGTTCTCAGTGTCCACTACACTGAAGTGTAGTGGACACTGAGTCCACTATACTATACTCTCCACTATACACTATACTGTCCACTATACTGTCCACTACACTATATTGACCATTATACTATACTGTCCAGTACACTATACTGTCCATTACACTATACTATACTGTCCACTACACTGACCACTATACTATACTGTCCACACCACTGCACTGACCAGTATACTGACCACTATACTGTCCACTACACTACACTGACCACTATACTGTCCACTACACTACCCTGACCACTATACTAACTATACTACACAGTACACTACACTACACTGACCACTATACTGTCCTGCCTACAGTCTTCCAATACTGACACTACATATACAGCGCCCCTCTCCCCCCTGACCCCCGGCCCGTGTCCATCCATGCCTCACTGTCTTCATGTCCTGCATAGGTCCGGACTGCAGGGGTTAGGTGGAGGAGGAGAAAATAGCGGCCCCGGCGGCTGACACTTTCCAGTGCTTGTCTCCCCCGTGCTCTGACCATCATGTTGAGTGTTTCCTGGCGCACTGTGATTGGGCGTATGGGAGTCATGTGCGGAGGCGGGACTTCAGGAGCGATCGCGGACAGGCAAGCCCCACGCCGCACATGACCCCCATACTCCAAGTCACAGGGCGCTGGACACTAAACATGGCGGCCGGAGCGTGGGGGACACAGGAAATTCAAATTAGGTGGAGGCAGCCAGTAGTGACACTACTGCCATGAAATTGCACCCCCTAAACGTTGCTCCCGGGGCCACGCCACTCCCCACGCTACGCCACTGATGGTATCAATCCAGATTATTAATAACTAATGACCCTATAGCAATGATCTAATGATCACTGATCCCATGATCTTCCACCTTCCACATAAACAATATTTTATGCTTTTTAAGCCAAGGCCTTGCCCCCCTTCCAATTGATAATCGAGTGACCACTATCTACTCAACGTGCACTGCTTAGTGTCCACCACTAGACCCAATACATCCAATTCAAACTTAAACTGTACAATCAAAAATAAATACTGTTATTCTTCCATTATGATATTTGCAAAATGTTGTAGCCAACCTTTTTGTCAATTACAATCTTATACCAAAAGATAAAGTAAAAAAAAAAAAAAGTTCTCATGCCTCATAAGCAAGGATTTCTAATAAGCTGTGTTTCTTCCAGTATATCATGTCAAAATGAGTACCACATTTTTTGTCTGGGAACAGCAAGTGACAATATGTACTGAACAAAATGAAAACAATATGGTTTGAGTATTGAATACATTAAGCAGTCACTTTACCATGGAGCAATAAAGAAAGCAGAGAAAATTAGCCATGGTAGCCATCCTCTTGCAGGGTAATCAACATTGTTGAAACGGTAGCAAAACTTTGGGCCAGGGAGAACTGGCCGTAAGGAGCATTCCTTGCATTGCGGTAGGAATTTTAACTCCTGCATGTCACAGCAGCTGAACAGCATGTGTTTGATGGACGTGGTTACAGATCTAAAAGAAACAATCAAGGCTATGATAAAAGCATAGGAAAAGATGGATTTTCAGGTTAGTCAGGTTGAAAAGAGACAAAAGTCCATTCATCCCAACCAAAAAATAAAATAAATCATGCAATCCTATACTCAGAGTTGAGCCAGAGGAAGCTGAAAAACCCCAGAAAAGCATGATCCAATTCGCCATAGCAGGGGAAAAAAATCCTTCCTGATACCCAGAGAGTCAATTGGATATTTCCTGGATCAAATTGACCTATTATTGTCAGTATCCAGTTATATTATGTACATTTAGGATAGAATCTAGGCCTTTTTTTTAAAGCAATCTACTGAGCTGGCCAGAAACACCTCTGCAGGGAGTCTATTCCACATTTTCACAGCTCTTACTATGAAGAAATCTTTCGGTATTTGGAGATGAAATCTCTTTTCCTCTAGACGTAAAGTGTGCCCCCTTGTCGTTTGTGATGACCTTAAAGTGAATAACTCAAACTAAGTTCACTATATGGACCACTAATATATTTGTACATGTTGATCATATCCCCCCTTAATCTCCTCTTCTCAAGAGGGAATAGATTCAGTTCCTCTCATCTTTCCTCATAGCTGAGCTCCTCCATGCCTCTTATCAGTTTGGTTGCCCTTCTCTGCACTTTCTCCACTTCCCCGATTATACTTTTTGAGAACTGGTGCCCAAAACTGAACTACATATTCCAGATGAGGTCTTACTAATGATTGGAACGGGGGCAAAATGATATCTCTCTGGAGTCCATACCTCTCTTAATATAGGAAAGGATTTTGCTCACTTTGGAAACCGCAGCTTGGCATTGCATGATATTATTGAGGTTATAATCTACCAAAACCCCCAGATCCTTCTCCGCTATGCACAGTTGTACTCCCCCTAGTATGTATGATGCATACATATTCTTAGCCCCCAAGTGCATAATTTTAGATTTATCAACAGTAAACCTCATTTGCCATAGTTGCCCAATTAAACAGAGCATTGAGGTCGGCTTGTAAATTGGAGACATCTGTAAGGATGTTATTCCACTGCATATCTTGGTGTCCTCTGTAAAGACGGAAATAGTACTTTTAATCCCAGACCCTATATCATTTATAAATATATTAAAAAGTAAGGGTCCCTGCACTGAACCTTGGGGTACACCACTGATAACCTTAGACCATTCAGAGTAAGAATCATGAACCACTACTCTCTGAATTCTGTCATTGGGCCCCTTTCACACTTGTACAACTTGGGACTGCAAAGTAGCATGACAAGCATGACTTCAAGTCGTTCCGACTTTAAAGTAGTCCCTGCGCTACTTTGGTCCGACTATGATGCCAGTTACACAAGCATTCCCTGAAATCATGCCAAAATCACAGTAAAATCGTGCGACTTTGAAGACGCAGTAGTGTGAAAGGGGCCAGCCAGTTCTCTATCTATTTACAAACTGATCTTTCCAAGCCTGTAGACGTTACCTTACACATGAGCCGTGTGTGGGAAACTGTGTCAAATGCTTTTGCAAAATCTAAGTATACCACGTCCACTGCCACCCCTCTGTCCAAGGTTTTACATACCTCCTCATAAAAAGATTTGTTTGACAACTTCTGTCTTTCATGAATCCGTGCTGTTTTGTTGCTTATTTTTTTCCCCCAGCAAGAACTCCTCTATGTGGTCTTTTATTAACCGTTTGCTGACCACCCGCAGTAATTATACTGAGGCTTGGCTGTGCGAATTGCTGTAGGTGTATGTCGGCCCTGTGTGGGCCGGCGTGCGCCGATTGGCCAGCAGGGGAGCCAATCAGCGGGTCCAGTGGACTCGATGTCCGCAGTGTGCCCTCGATCGTTTCTTGCAGAGACAGAACAGGGAACTTCTGAAGTAAACAAGGCAGATCTCCGTTCTGACAGGGGATTACACTGAAATCTTGTCTTTCTGCTATGCAGGAATGATGGATCTCTGTGTTATCCCAGTGAGCCCATCCCCCATACAGTTAGTAAACACACATAGGGAACACAGTTAACCCCTTGATCACCCCTGATGTTAACCCCTTCCCTACCAGTGTCATTAGTACAATGTCAGTGCATATTTTTATGTCAAGTGTCAAAAAATGTCAGGTGTCTGATCTGTTGCTAAAAATCACTGATCATCGTTATTACTAATTAAAAAAAAAAAGGAGAATGAAAGGGAAATGGCGCAACCAGTATCAATATCTCCTTAACTCAGCGCAATGATGTTTAAATAAAAAAGAATAAACATAAATAAGCACACAAAGTTTGATTACCCTATAACAATATGCAAAAGCAGCCGCTTACTAAATAAAAATTACAATATCTTCCATATGATAAATAAACCTTATAGACAGAAAAGCCTCAAATATCATTCATCATAAGCAGCGCTCCTGTCTTTAATATAATGATCAGGTTAACTTAACTTAATGTCCAGTATAACATAAATTATTAAATATATTAAAACACTCACCACTAGGGATGAGCCGAACACCCCCTGATTCGGTTCGCACCAGAACCTGTGAACGGACCAAAAATTTGTGCAAACTTTAAAACCCCATTAAAGTCTATGGGACTCGAATGGTCTAAATCAAAAGTGCTAATTTTAAAGGCTAATATGCACGTTATTGTCCTAAAAAGGGTTTGGGGACCCGGGTCCTGCCCCAGGGGACATGTATCAATGTAAAGAAAAAGTTCTAAAAACTGCCGTTTTTTTCGGGAGCAGTGATTTTAATGATGCTTAAAGTGAAAAAAGTGAAATATTCCTTTAAATATCGTACCTGGGGGGGTGACTAAAGTATGCCTATAAAGTGGCACGTGTTTCCCGTGCTTAAAACAGTCCCTGCACAAAATGAAATTTTTAAAGGAATAAAAGTCATTTAAAACTGCTTGCGGCTTTAATGTAATGTCTGGTCCCGGCAATATGGATAAAAATCAGAAAGAAACGGCATGGGTACCCCCCCCCCCCCCCGTCCA
Source organism: Lithobates pipiens (assembly GCF_037356315.1). Classification (NCBI taxonomy): domain Eukaryota; kingdom Metazoa; phylum Chordata; class Amphibia; order Anura; family Ranidae; genus Lithobates; species Lithobates pipiens. The sequence goes on from NW_027507789.1 coordinate 161,462,558, forward strand.
TTACCAGGTCCTTTGGGTCTTATATGGATATTAAGGGGAACCCTGCACCCAAATTAAAAAAAGGAAAGGCGTGGGGCCCCCAGGCCCTATATACTCGGAACAGCAGTATACAGGCGGTGCAAACAAGGCAGAGACTGTAGATTTGTTGTTAAGTAGAACCACTTCCCGACCGGCGCACGTCGATGTGCGTCAGCAGAATGGCACGGGCAGGCAAATTGGCGTACAGGTATGTCCATTTGTAATTGCCGCACATGCCGGCCCGGGACCCCCGTGAGTCAGATCGCGGGTCCCACAGACTTGATCGCCGCGGTGATACCCGCGATCGTCTCATGGGGAGACTGAACGGGGAGATGCCGATGTAAACAGCATCTCCCCGTTCTCCATAGCAACAAGTGACACTGATCTCTGCTCTCTGTGATTGGAGCAGAGATCAGTGTTCACTAACACACAGCCACGCCCCTAGGACACACTTAACCCCTACACTGCCACCCCCTGGTTAACCCCTTCGCTGCCAGTGTCATTTACACAGGAATCCGTGCATTTGTATAGCACTGATTGCTGTATAACTGACAATGGTCCCAAAAATGTGTCAAAATTTCCAATGTGTCCGTCATAATGTTGCAGTCACAATAAAAATCGCTGATCGCCGCCATTACTAGAAAAAAAAATATTAATAAAAAGGCCATAAAACTATCCCCTATCTTGTAAACGCTATAAATTTTGCGCAAACCAATCAATAATCGCTTATTGCAATTTTTTTTTTTTCCAAAAATATTTAGAAGAATACGTATCGGCCTAAACTGAGGAAAAAATATGTTTTTTATATATTTTTGGGGATGTTTATTATAGCAAAAAGTAAAAAATAATGTTTTCTTTTCAAAATTGTCGCTCTATTTTTGTTTATAGCGCAAAAAATAAAAACGGTAGGGGTGATCAAATACCACCAAAAGAAAGCTCTATTTGTGGGAAAAAAAGGACCTCAATTTTGTTTGGGAGCCATGTCGCACGACCGCGCAATTGTCAGTTAAAGCGATGCAGTGCCGATCGCAAAAAGTGGTCTGGTCTTAAGCCAGCAAAATGGTCTGGTCTGAAAATGATTAAAGTGTAGCTCCAGTCAAAAAATCTATTTGTAAGCTTTTTGGAAAACACAGGGAAGGGTTATCACCCCTATAACATTTTTTTGCTGTCTGTGCACCTCTTCAGAAGATTTCACCTCACTTTCTGTCCCAATGACAATTGTTTTTTGAAAATTTGGGGTTTTTAGTGAAACAAGGATTGGTGATAAAGCATCAGTGGAGAGGAGACACGTTTTTTCCCATATCCACTCACAGGATAGAATTTTCTCTTCCTAGGGGTAGATTTCATCTCACTTCCTGTTGCCTCCTTCTGTTTGCAAGTAGGAGATGTTTGTAAGTTGGATGTCTGAAAGTAGGGGTCTGCCATATATGCTCTGCAGAAATTTGGGCCTAAGGTGTCGTTGTTGCTACAAAACTGTAAACCCTCACAGTTACTCTTGGTGGGCGCTGGAACGTCCTGCTATGAACTATTATATCAAGAATTGTAATTGCATGCCATTGTTGAACAGTGGTAGAAAAATTGGGCCTTTGGTGGTGGTGGTGGTGGTGGTGTTGGTGCCACAACACTGTAAGTCCTCACAGTTACTCTTGGTGGGACCTGGAATGGGCCCTGCTGTGAAATATTATATCAAGAATTGTAATTACATGCACCTGTTGAACAGGGGCAGAACAATCGGGCCTTAGGCACTGGTGCCACAACACTGCAATCCCTCACAGATACTCTAGTTGGAGCACAAGAATGACCCCTGCTGCAAAGTATTACATCAAAAATTGTAATTACACGCCCCTGTTAAACAGGGGCTGAAAAATTGGGCCTTAGGCACTGGTGCTGTTGCCACAACACTGCAACCACTCACAGATATTGTAGTTGAGCGCAGCAATGAACCCTCCTGCAAAATATTGAATCAAAAATTGTAATTACATCCCCCTGTTAAGCAGGGGCTGAAAAACTGAGCCTTAGCCACTGGTGGCGGTGGCCAGAACCAAAAATGTTCTTACGACCTATCAGCATGATCAATGAGGAGGAACAAGATAGTCACTCAGCATAACAGGATAGTCACTCAGCATCAGCATAGGCAGTCTTGATGGGATCTGACATTTCAAAAAAAAATATTCAGTTACATCAGCATCAGGTGCTTGGTAGCTGGTGGTGATCCAAGACTGATTCATCTTTGTGAAGGTCAGTCGATCAACCGAGTCGGTGGACAGGCGCACCCTGTGATCGGTTACAAAGCCTCCAGCAGCAATGAATGTGCATTCCGAAAGAACGCTGGATGGAGGACAGGCCAGTAGCTGAATTGCATACTGTGCAAGCTCTGGCCACTGATCCATCCTCAAGACCCAGTAACCCAAAGGATTTTCGGTGGGAAAGGTGTCCAAGTCTGATCTTGCCCCTAGGTATTCCTGCACCATGTAAATCAGACGCTGCTGATGGTTGCTGGAACCGATCATACCTTGGGGCTGTGGACTAAAAAATTGTCTGAACGAATCGGTCAGACGCAGGGCCATCTTTAATATTAAAATCAGTTTACTGTATCAGTAAGGCAGCAATTGCGATTGGTTGCCAGTGGTTACAGTATATCATTACTGCTTAATGACTGGTTGCTAGAGGTTACACCAAACATTACGGCTCACTGATTAGTTGCTAGAGGTTACAGCAAATTATTTCTGCTTGTTAATTGGTTGCTAGAGATTACTGTAAAGTAATACTGCTCACTGATTGGTTGCTAGAGGTTACAGCACATCATCTCCTCACTGCATGGGAGCATGATACACATATGAATGCCACCTTTATTTACATATAATGCTGCCACTATTTACATATGAAGGCTGGTTATTTACATGTAAACACAGGGTCTGCAGATGAGTCATCTGTACACAACAATAGGGCAGAGCTGGGCAGCATTAGTACCAGCACTTCACACTGAGATATCGGGACACAGCACAGGACTGAAACTTCAAGGGACAAGGGAATTTACACTGGGATAGTTGGTGAGTATGAGGCAGCTGCTTTGGGCCCCACAACAATGACAGGGCCCAGGGCAGCTTCCCCTTTTGCCCTGCCTTAAAGACGGCCACCTTCTCCACCGCTCCTTCTGTGACTGACCGAAGCCTCAGCAAGACGTTGTCCAGGACCAGGAATTTATAACCTCCCAGTCTCTGGGAACGTGTTGCATAGACGTCTATGTCTTCTGGTACAGTGTGCAGCACAGTAGAGCTATTACCAAACCTCACTCTTAGGTCCCTTTGACACTGCCAGAATCTGCCAGCAAATTGGCATGCTCAGTGGGGCGATCTCTCTGCTGATCCCCGCTGAGCAGGTGGATGACAGGTCCGTGTTTGCTGTGCTAATGCAGAGCCCGTTCTCCCCTATGGGCCATCAGATGTAAACGGACCGCTAGTCTGTTTCTATCCACCATATGGATTTGGTAACGGATCCCCATCAGTTTGTCTTTAGTGGACAGCATCAGATTGGACGTGGGCGGAAGTCAGTGGACACATGTCTGTAGACATAAAGAACAATGGATGGTCCGATTGGGCTTATCCTGAAAAACTGACAGGTGGACCCGATGGGTCTGTCCGTGTGAAAGGGGCCTAAACCTTCTGAGGCTAATGCCTTGTACATACGGTTGGAAATTCAGACGGAAAATGTCCAATCGTACTATATTGTCGGAAAATCTGATTGTGTGTGGGCTCTATCCGACGGAAAAAATTTGAGAGCAGGATCTCAAATTTTCCACCAAAAAAATCTGATCAGACTTTTTCCGATCATTTGTAGAGAATTCCGATCGGACAAAGTGCCACGCATGCTCAGATCAAATTACGAGTACAAAGCTATTGGCTACTAGCCTCAACGAACGAACTTCATCACGTTCCGAACGATCGGATTTTCCGACAACTTTGTCCGACCGTGTGTATGTAACACCAGTTTAGGACAAAATCCGTCGGAAAAATCAGACGGATTTTGTTGTCAGAATGTCCGACCGTGTATACAAGGCATTATAGTTAAAGCGGAGCTCCACCCAGCTTGTTTGCTTCCTCACCCCATCTTTTCGGGGGGGGGGGAGAGGATGCCTGTCAAAACCAGGTACCCGCTCTCACTTCTGAGTAAGATCACCGCAATCTTTAACCACTTTAACCACTCCAATACAGGGCACTTATACACCTTCCTGCCCAGACCAATTTTCAGCTTTCAGCGCTGTCGCGCTTTGAATGACAATTGCGCGATCATACAACACTGTACCCAAGCAAAATTTTTATCATGTTGTTCCCACAAATAGAGCTTTCTTTTGGTGGTATTTGACCACCTCTGGGATTTTTATTTTCTGCTAAACAAATAAAAAAAAAGGCCGAAACATTTTGAAAAAAAAAATCATTTTTTTTGTTTCTGTTTCTGTTACAAAACTTTGTAAATAAGTAAGTTTTCTCCTTCACTGATGGGGCTGCATTGCGGCCCAGTCAGAGACTATTTACCTAGATCGTAGTTGCAGTGTCAGAGGGACACACCACAACAATGATCGCCGCAATGAGCTCCTCTGGGGCGGCTTGATATGCTGGCGACGTCAGGATAGAGAAACAACTTTGCAGCCGTCATTTTGCTATATGCCGGGTAGCAAGTGGTTAAGCTTCCAGGGTACTGCTTAGCTATTCATTAACATTTAGGCATAATAAGCAAAAAAATGTCATGCCCATTTTACAACTTTTCTTCTTCTTGGAACATTATGTATAGATCTGCACTAGAAGTCACATAGGTATCCAGGCATCACTCTAAAGCCCCGTACACACGGGAGGACTTATGTCCGACAGACTTCCGAAGGAGTTCCGTCGGAGTTCTGCTGGAATTCCGACGGAGTTCTGACAGACTTTTCGGCTGAGCGGACTTGGCCACACACAATGACACTAAACTCCGACGGATTCGAACGTGATGACGTACGACTGGATTCGAATAAGGAAGTTCATAGCCAGTAGCCAATAGCTGCCCTAGCGTCGGTTTTAGTCCGTCGGAATAGCATACACACGAGCGAATTTTTCGAAGGGACAGGGTCCGGCGGAGTTCCTTCGGAAAAATTTGAAGCATGTTCCATATTCTAAAGTCCTTCGGACTTTGGCGAGTCAAAAGTCCGTTGCAGCCCACACACGATCGAATAGTCTGACGGACTCAGTCCGTCGGACTTTCGATGTTGAAAAGTCCGCTCGTGTGTACGGGGCTTAATGATCGCTCCCAGTCTGCGGGCAAATTGGAAATTTTCCATGCAGGGTGGGGCTGAGAGTGCCACGTTACACCACTCACCATGCACGGCCCCCCATACCAAAGTGCACGGGGCTTGTATCTACACTAAGTGGGAGAAATACAAACTTGCCTCTCCTTCCAATGGAGTTGCCAGCCAATATTTGTGCCTGGTTAGTCATTTTATTTTTTTAAGTCAGGTAATAAATTATTGCAAAGAATATTTTATATATGTTTCCTGCTAGCCTACTAGACTTAGCTACTCTAAATAAAAAGTCCTCTTTTTTTTTTTTTTTTTACAGAGCTTAAAGTGGGAGTGCACCTAAAATAATAAAAATATTAAAAGCCAGCAGCTACAAATACTGCAGCTGCTGACTTTTAATAAATGGACACTTACCTTTCCTGGAGTCCAGCGATGTCGGCAGCCGAAGCCGATCATTCGCTGGGCTCTCGGCTGCTGCCGCCGCCATTCTCGATGAGGGAATCAGGAAGTGAAGCGTTATGGCTTCACTTCCCAGTTCCCTACTGCGCATGCGCGAGTCGCGCTGCACGTAGTAAATGGTCCCCGCTATCTCCTGGGACCTGTGTGTTTCCCAGGAGACAGCAGGGGGGTGACGCGAAGGGGCGTGACTCCTGCGGGAGTCTATTCCCGGAAGTGGCTGCAGATACCTGTATTTTACAGGTATCTGCACCCCCCTCCCCCCTGAAAGGTGCCAATTGTGGCACCGGAGGGGGAGAGGGATCCGATGAGCAGAAGTTCCACTTTTGGGGGGAACTCTGCTTTAAGCGCTCTAGCTGAACTTTAGGAACATGTAAAAGAGGCTAATCCATCCTCCCTCCCTTGTCTTTGCTCACATGGGGTATATGGAGATTCAATTATTAGGCTAGGTTTAGACATGACTAGGGTAGTTCAGATAACTTTCTGCCCCAGCTCAATTATGTACCTGCCAACACCCCCCTTTTCTCCCCAGTAAGGACACTGACACTGTATTGGATTTAAATGGCCGCTTGGCCTTTTATTAACTCAAAACATATTTAAACATAAACCTTCTTAAATGCTCTAGCTCTAACATGAGTAAATGATAGCAGATCCTTGACGACACAACAGACATCTCAAGCCTCCTGGAAGGTGCGGGAGACTCCCGCATTTCTGCCGTGGCTCCCGTACACCTGGAAGCGCCTCCCGATCTCCCGGGAATGATCGGTGCGGAGGCTGTCCCTCCTGCTGTGCACCGATCATCTCCAGCTTCTCTGTGTACTCCTCCCCCATCCCCCTCCGTGTCCTTCTCCGCCACCCCTTGTCCCCCGTAACCAGCTCCCCTCAACTCCCACCAGCTGTGGGGGGATCTAGTAATAGGACACAGTGAGCGAGATCGCTCCTATGTCCTGTGATTACAGGGTAAAGTAAACTGTGTTTACTCTGCTCAGTTTACAAATGGACAGGAGCCTCTGTCTCCTGTTTATTCATCTTTAGTGCTGAGAAAGGGACTGGGAAATGTGTCCTCAGTCCCTTTGTCTGTCTCAAAGGGGAGATGTGAGATGTGTCTCAAAGCCCCCCAAAAATAAAAAAATAAAATATCGTAAAAAATGTATGCCTGAAGCGCAAAGCCTATTGCTTAAACTAATTGATTCATGGCTAACATGGTCCAATTCTCTGCTATAGTTGTTAATAAAAAAAATAATAAAGCAAAAACAGCAACAGATGGCACTAGAATGTCCTTAGGGTAACCCCCATCCTTAGGAATTCTCAATATCATCTCATTATAAATCCCGCCAGATTGTGGAGGACAGTCGGGGCTATGTTTCTGTACTTGTTTTTCCCTGGAAGTTTATAATTGAGATCTTTTTTTATGCACAACACTACATAATATGTTGACAGTTCACAAACCAAGGATAATGATTCTGATAATAGTGTAAAGTAAAATGTTTATAACTGAGAAGTAAAACAGCCTGTGCTTTGGAAAGAGGTGCTGCTTCCAAAAAAAACTCAGTTTGAAATAGAGAACTGCTTTTTTTCCAAGTATGTTTTGTAATTTACTGTTACTTAAAGTTGAAGTTCAGTTAAGAATGTTTATTGCATAGTTACCCTGGTCCAGCTTGGCCCAAGATAAGTATGCATATCTCATATGAGTGTAGTGATACCCCCGTAGGGGCTGCTGAGTGTTGTGGTCCGCATGTCATCGTGCCCAGCCAGGCACACACTTCTCATTCACCCTCAGGCAGAAAACCAGTCCTTTGTATTTTTATTATTTCTTTTTATTATTTATTGTCAAGCGACAGTCAAGAAACCTAGAGAAGATCTGTAAAGAAGAGGGGACCAAAATCACTCCTGAGATGTGTGCAAACCTGGTAACCAACTATAAGAATTGTCTGACCTCTGTGCTTGCCAACAAGGGTTTCTCTACCAAGTACTAAGTTATCTTTTCCTTGGGGATCAAATACTTATTTTACTCACTGAATTGCAACTCAATTTATAACATCTCTATCATGTGTTTTTTTAAGGATTTGTGGTTGATATTTTGTCTCTATCATTTAAAATACACCCATGATAAAAATGATAGACCCTTCATTTCTTTGTAAGTGGGCAAACTTACAAAATCTGCAGGGGATCAAATAATTATTTTCCCCACTGTAGTTCCCAAAGAATAAATCAATTGGAGTTATGCAAAGTAAGTCAAGCAGAGCTGTACAGAGGATCAAGTGGAGCCTTAAGTAGAGGGGAAGTTGTCTCTGGTTTGTTTTGTAATGCCACGTACACACAATCGGAATTCTCGTCGGAAAAAGCTCTGATGGTATCCCGTTGGAATTCCAATGGAATTCCACTCAAACTGTCTTGCCTACACAGTCACACCAAATTCCAACCGCCGAGAATGCGGTGACATACGGACCAACATGTACAACGGGACTAGAAAAAGCAAGTTCAATACCTAATAGCTTCCATCTCGTAGTTGAATCTGAACATGTGTGAGTTTTTGCGCGTCGGAATTGCATAAACACGATCAGAATTTCCGAAAGTTTTTCCATCAGGTAAATTGAGAACATGCTATCAAATTTTTGCGGGCGGGAATTCGGCCAGCTAAATTCCAATGGAGCATACTCGAGGTTGCATTTTCCGATGAAAAGCTCTCATCGGTCTTTTGCTGGCCAAAATTCCGATCGCGTGTAGCGCGGCATTACTGTCAAGTTGGGCATCCCATAATCCCTAAACCCTATCCAAGGTTTATCCTTTCAATAATACAACAAAAACAAAACCCAAGGACTGTTTTTTGAGTCTTAAAGATAGTTGAAAATGTTAGGCGACTGCTTGTGCAATAGCGCCACACTTAGCCCACGTACACATGGTCGGAGATTTTGCCAACCAAATCCGTCGGATTTTGCCCGTCGGATTTAGTCCGACGGATTGTGTCCGAAACTGTTGCATACACACGTTAGGGCCAAGTTGGCGAAAAATCAGATCTTTCAGAACGTGATGACGTAATTTCGTTACGATGGGACTACATTCAGGCTAGTAGCCAATAGCTTTGATGTAGGAATTTGATCTGAGCATGCGTGGCACTTGGTCCGATGAAAATGCTCTACACATGATCGAATTAGGTCCGTCCGGCCCAGTTGGTCGGGAAATCTTTCCAACATGTTGGAAAATTGGGTCGGACGGAGATTCGGACGGAATCAGTCCGATGCATACCACACACAGTCGGATTATCTGACGACACGGTCTGATAAGACTCATTCCGACAGATTCTCCGACCGTGTGTACAAGGGCTTACATTGGTCCAACCTGAAACATAGAAGAGTGACAGTCTAGAAATATAGAAGAGTGATGGTCTAGAACAGAATTTCTCAAGCTTTACAACACAGAGGAACCCTTGAAATAACTTTCCGGTCAGTGGGGAACCCCTGCTAAAAATTACTAGAACTACAATTTATGATACATTAGTATAATGGTCACTGGAAGGAATGCTCCTTACACTTGTGGTCATTGGGAAGAATTACACTCTTACTGATACACTATATTGTCAAAAGTATTGGGACACCTGCCTTTACACGCACATGAACTTTAATAGCATCCCAGTCTTTATTGAGTTGGCCCACTCTTTGCAGCTATAACAGCTTCAACTCTTCTGGGAAGGCTGTCCACAAAGTTTAGGAGTGTGTCTATGGGAATGTTTAAGCATTCTTCCAGAAATGCATTTGTGAGGTTAGGCACTGATAATGGATGAGAAGGCCTGGCTCACAGTCCCTGCTTTAATTCACCCCAAAGGTTGAGGCCAGACAAGTTCCTTTAGCCCAAACTCGCTCATCCATGTCTTTTTTGGACCTTGTTTGTGCACTGGTCCAAATTTGGTGGAGGGGGGATTATGGTGTGGTTGTTTTTCAGGGGTTGGGCTTGGCCCCTTAGTTCCAGTGAAGGGAACTCTTATGCCGCGTACACACGAGCGGACTTTTCAACATCCAAAGTCCGACGGACTGATTCCGTCAGACTATTCGATCGTGTGTGGGCTGCAACGGACTTTTGATTTACCAAAGTCTGACGGACTTTAGAATACGGAACATGCTTCAAATTTTCCCGATGGAACTCCGCCGGACCCAGGCCCTTCGAAAAATTTGCTCGTGTGTAGGCTATTCCGACGGACTAAAACCGACGCTAGGGCAGCTATTGGCTACTGGCTATGAACTTCCTTATTCGAGTCCAGTCATACGTCATCACGTTCGAATCCGTCGGAGTTTAGTGTGATTGTGTGTGGCCAAGTCCGCTCAGTCGAAAAGTCCGTCAGAACTCTGTCGGAACTCCGGCAGAACTCCGGCAGAACTCCTTCGGAGGTCTGTCGGACATAAGTCCTCTCGTGTGTACGGGGCTTTAAGGTGTCAGCCTAGCAAGATATATTTCATGCTCCCAACTTTGTGGGAACAGTTTGGGGGTGACCCCTTCCTGTTGCCACATGATTGTGAACTAGTGCTGAGGGCTGTCTACTGAAGATCTAGTCTGGTATCTGGTATCAAGTGTCGCTTGGAAGTTGGAAGGAGGTGACCAACTCTCCCTGGACATTTTGTGAGTACAGACTGCTGAGAAATTTTAGAAACGTTTGGAATGCTGCCACTCCTCTTGTGCTAGACAGTCAGCTGTGTGTTTGCTAAAGGGGACATCAGCTGGTGTCCTGAAAAGCTTAGTCTATCCAATTCCTTGTAAAGAAACTCAGGTTTTGTGTCTCTAAAGAAAAGAGGTAGCATTTAACATTTTTCACTACAAAGCCATATTCACAAGTTGCTATAAACAAGAGCTTTTGCTTCAGCTATTCAGAAAGCAGTCCTCAAATCTGTACAAGAAGAAACCTTTACCCTTTTAACTGCTTTGATTACAGAGTCAAGTACGCGGTTAGCTGTTCAAGGAGCTCTACTTCAGCTTTACAGAACGTAAAAACAGGAAAAGCGTCTAAATCTCGTGAATGTCCCAGGAAAAGCGGGACTGTTGGCATGTATGCACAAGATTCCAGGACTGTTGAGTATCTGACAAGCATGAGCCCAAGGACAAGGGTGGAGGGACTGACCTGTCAGAACCTAGTAAGTCACACACACTCAGGTTGAACTGGATGGACTGGTGTCTTCCTCCTTCTTCATCTCACCAACCATATAACTATGTATGCTGTGAGCCCGGAGAAGCCTGGGGCCACATTCTGCTGTTACTGTATGCACCTCACTAGACAGAAGGTGTGCCAAAAACCCAGGCAGGAGCTGCAGGTAGAGAAAGCAACCTCATGCTGCTGGACTGACCTCTGTGGGTACTGTACCATTCAGGGCTTGCTGTGTGACAAGCACAATGTTGGTGCTGTGCTGTGTGGTTAAGCTGTTGGCTTCAGAGGTCGGCCCAAAGCCTTGAGAGCTACCTTTTGTCTGACCTTCCACCGTAGCTGCATCCACATTATTCTTGCATATGGAAACGCCCATCACAGGGAAGGACTGTGTCTGTGAAGACCATACCAATACCTCTATTGGCCACTCTCAGCATGTTTATTTAGCTGCTTTGGTCATTATTTCTGCCTATGAAAACTGGAACACTATTCTACCTTGGGATTACAAACAGAGCTGCCATTAGAAATCACAGGGCCCTATACAGCCTACCTGACAGCCACCCCAAAAAGTTAACATTTTTAGGATTATTTATATATTTTTTATACAATTTTAAAAATGATTTTTATGTGTTTTTTTTTTTTTTTTTACACTTTTTACATTTTTTTTAACAATGCTGTTGGGGGAGGGGCAAGGCGTATACACAATACCAGCGGTCTAAACAGACGCCTGACATCTCACCTTTGAGACAGAGAAAGGAATGGAGGACACAAATTCTTCAGTTCTTTTCTCTTTCAGCTGCACTGAAGATGAATGAACAGGAGACAAGGCTCCTCCCCATTCATAAACTGAAGCAGTCAGGCGTGATGGGTATCGATCACTCACTGTCCAAATTTAGAAAAGGAAGCGACCGGTAAATTACATATTTACTGGCTCCTTCCCCCACTCTTCATCTGCCTGTGTACCTGCAGCAGCCAGCAGAACAGCTTGCTATGAGGGCACCCAGGCCAAGCTGCAGCTCCGTGTGCCCATTCAGACACAGAGCTGCGGTTTGGCCCCTCCCCCTCTCTCCCAAGATTGGCTAACTGACTTTGACAGCAATGGGAGCCAATGGCGCCGCTGCTGTGTTTCAGCCAATCAAGAAGGAGAGTCCCAGAAGTCCGAGACACTCGTGGACATAGCTGCACAGAGATGGGGCTCCAGTAAGTATGGGGGGCTGAGGGTGGCTGCTGCATACAGAAAGCTTAATAAAGCTTAATAGAATGCATTAAGATAAAAAAAAAAAAAACTTCTGACTTTACAACCACTTTAAAAACCACCAAAAGAAAGCTCTAGTTGTGTGAGCAGAATGATTAAAATTCTGGGTGTTGCATGACTGCGCAATTGTCATTTGAAGTAAAATCAGATAATTGGCCTGGGCAGGAAGGGGGTTAAAGTGCCCAGTATTGAAGTGATTAATGTCACGTACATACAGTGTAACACAAAAGTGAGTACACCCCTGACATTTTTGTAAATATTTTATTCTTCTTCTTTTCATGTGAAAACACTGAAGAAATGACACTTTGCTGCAATGTAAAGTAGTGAGTGTACAGCTCGACTCGAACATAAAGCCCATCCCTAGTAGTGAGTGTACAGCTTGTATAACAGTGTAAATTTGCCATCCCCTCAAAATAACTCAACACACAGCCATTAATGTCTAAACCACTGGCAACAAAAGTGTACACCCCTAAGTGAAAATGTTTAGATATTAATGGCTGTGTTGAGTTATTTTGAGGGGACAGCAAATTTACACTGTTATACAAGCTGTATACTCACTACTAGGGATGGGCTTTATGTTCGAGTCGAACATGAGTTCAACTTGAACATTGGCTGTTCGCCAGTTTGCCAAACAGCGAACAATTTGGGGTGCGCGGCAAATTCGAAAGCCACAGAACAACCTTAAAAAGTCTATGGGAGAAATCAAAAGTGGCAATTTTAAAGGCTTATATGCATTATGGTATTTGGGGACATGGGTCCTGCCCCAGGGGATATGTATCAATGCAAAAAAAAGTTTTAAAAATGTTTGTTTTTTCGGGAGCAGTGATTTTAACAATACTTAAAGTAAAACAATAAACGTGTAATATTCCTTTAAATTTCATAGCTAGGGGGTGTCTACAGTATGCCTTTAAAGAGGTGCATGTTTCCCATGTTTGGAACAGTCTGACAGCAAAATGACATTTCTAAAGGAAAAAAAGTCATTTAAAACTACTCTTGGCTATAATGAATTGTCGGTCCGACAATACACATAAAAGTTCATTAAAAAAAAGGCAGGGAATTTCAGGGTAACCCCAAACCAAAATAAAAAAAAAGAAATGTGTGAGGGTCCCCCTAAATTCCATACCAGGCCCTTCAGGTCTGGAATGGGTATTAAGGGGAACCCCGTGCCAAAATAAAAAAAAAATGGCGTGGGGGTCCCCCTCAAAATCCATACCAGACCCTTATCCGAGCATGCAACCTGGCAGGCTGCAGTAAAAGTGGGGGGCGAGAGAGCGCCCCCCTGAACCTTACCAGGCCACATGCCCTCAACATTGGCAGGGTGCGTTGGGGTAGCACCCCCCAAAGCACTTTGTCCCCATGTTTATGGGGAGAAGGGCCTCATCCCCACGACCCTTGCCCGGTGGTTGTGGGGGTCTGTGGGCGGGGGGCTTATCGGAATCTGGAAGCCCCCTTTAACAAGGGGGCTTCCATCCTACCCCCCCCCCCCCCGGGGGAATTGGTATTGGGGTAAAAATGTACCCCCTACCATTTCACAAAAAAAGTGTCAAAAGGGTTAAAAAACACAAACGGTTTTTGACAAGTTCTTTATCAATTTCTTCTTCTTTCTGCTTCTTCTTCCATTTTCTTTCTTCTGGTCTTCCTTCGGTGTTCTTCTTCTTCCTCCATCTTCTTCTTCTAAAAGTGTAATATTCCTTTAAATTTCGTAGCTGGGGGGTGTCTATAGTATGCCTGTAAAGAGGTGCATGTTTCCCATATTTAGAACAGTCTGACAGCAAAATGAAATTTCTAAAGGAAAAAAAGTCATTTTAAACTACTCTTGGCTATAATGAATTGTCGGTCCGAATGGCAGAATGGCACGGGCAGGCATATTGGCGTACAGGTACGTCCAATCTTTAATGCTGCCCTGCCATCGCGAGCATGCCGCCGGCGGCATTAAAGATTGGACCCCACGTGAGTACGGTTGCGGGTCCCGCGGACTCGATCGCTGCGGGCATACCCACGATCGTCTCACAGGGCGGCTGAACGGAGAAATACCATTGTAAACAGTATTTCCCCGTTCTCTCTAGCAGCTAGTGACGCTGATCTCTGCTCCATGTGATTGGAGCAGAGATCAGTGTTCACTAAATGAAAGCCCAGACCCCCACAGTTAGAGGTGTGTTACTTACTGTGGGGGTCTGGGCTTTCATTTAGTGAACACTGATCTCTGCTCCAATCACATGGAGGAACACTTAACCCCCACACTGCCACCCACTGGTTAACCCCTTCACTGCCAGTGTCATTTACACAGGAATCACTGCATTTATATAGCAGTGATTGCTGTATAAATAACAATTGTCCCAAAAATGTGTCAAAAATGTCAGATGTGTCTGCCATAATGTCACAGTCACAATAAAAATTGCTGATCGCTGCCATTACTAGTAAAAAAAAAATTATTAATAAAAAAAAAAAAAATCCATATAACTATCCCCTATTTTATAAACGCTATAACTTTTGCGCAAACCAATCAATAATAGCTTATTGCGATTTATTTTTTTACCAAAAATATGTAGAAGAATACGTATCGGCCTAAACTGAGGGAAAAAATATTTTTTTATATATTTTTTGGGGATATTTATTATAACAAAAAGTAAAAAATAATGCGTTTTTCTCAAAATTGTTGCTCTATTTTTGTTTATAGTGCAAAAAATAAAAACCGCAGAGATGATAAAATACCACCAAAAGATAGCTCTATTTGTGGGAAAAAAGGATGTTATTTTGTTTGGGAGCCACGTCGCATGACCGCGCAATTGTCAGTTAAAGCGACGCAGTGCCGAATCTCAAAAAGTGGTCTGGTCTTTGTCCAGCAAAATGGTCCGGAGCTGAAGTGGTTAAGGGGAACCCCATGCCAAAATAAAAAAAAATGGCGTGGGGTCCCCCCAAAAATCCATACCAGACCCTTATCTGAGCATGCAACCTGGCAGGCTGCAGGAAAAGAGGGGGCGAGAGAGCGCCCCCCTTGAACCATACCAGGCCACATGCCCTCAACATTGGCAGGGTGCTTTGGGGTAGCGTCCCCACAAAGCACTTTGCCCCCATGTTGATAAGGAGAAGGGCCTCATCCCCACAACCCTTGCCCGGTGGTTGTGGGGGTCTGTGGGTGGGGGGCTTATCAGAATCTGGAAGCCCCGTTTAACAAGGATATGTTTTATAGCAGAAAGTAAAAAATATTGTTGTTTTTTTTTCAAAATTGTTGGTCACTTTTGTTTATAGTGCAAAGAAATAAAAACCGCCCAGGTGATCAAATACCACCAAAAGAAAGCTCTATTTGTGTGGAAAAAAGGGTTGTAAATTCTCATAGTTTTTCACCTTAATGCATTCTATGCATTAAGCACTCCAGCCCCGGAAAATTTGGTTGCTCAATGACCGGCACTGCGTCGATTTAACTGACAAATGCACGGTCATGCCCAAATGACAAATGCACGGTCTGTACCCAAACAAAAAGTATGTCCTTTTTTTCCCCACAAATAGAGCTTTCTTCTGGTGTTATTTCATCATCTCTGTGGTTTTTATTTTTTACGCTATAAACAAAAAAATAGCAACAATTTTGAAAAAAAAAACAATATTTTGTACTTTTTGCTATAATAAATATCCCCAATTTTTTTTTAAAAAAAGCAAATTTTTTCCTCAGTTTAGGTATTTATGTATTCTTCTACATATTTTTGGTAATAAAAATCGCAATAAGCATATATTGATTGGTTTGCACAAAAATTATAGTCTACAAAATAGGGAAAAGATTTATGGCATTTTTATTAATAGTTTTTTTTTTCTTTTTTGTTTACAAAAGTTTTATTTGTAAGATTAATAAAAGATTACAAAACAGTTAGGACAATATCATTTGAATATACAGTAATGTACATTAGAAACAATAGGCAGTATTAGTTGATATTCATCTTCATGTAGACAAAATATACAACCATTTGGGAAAAAAAGAGACATCAAAATGTTGAGTAGAAATGAATAGTAACCCCATAAGAGAATAGTGCAAATATTGGTGGAATTATCTAGAATTCTATATTGTATGAGCAAAACATAACCATATTTATTTATTGTCAGTTCCAATAAATCAATTTTTTGTTGAAAGTATGCATACTATCATGTAAGGTGTGGTGAATTCTACCAGGTATTTTAAGCATTTCTATCCTGGACAAGACCTGGGACGATGGTAGTTTATTGGATTTCCAATTGAGGGCAATCATCCATTGAATAGAACTGATTAAAGAGTAAATCAGTCTAATACAAAAAGGGGGTATATCAGGAATTGTTGCATTTAGTATGCATATTTGTGGTGAAAGGCTAATGTTTTTCTTTCGTTGCCATTTCTATCTTTCTGGTAGCAGCCTGCCATATTGGTTCTAGATGCTTACAGCTCCAGAAGATATGTATATAAGTTCCTGGTTCAACGTAACCCCTGAAACAACATGGAGAGGCTGCTGGGTAAAAGGAATTAATTTTTGAGGGGGTCATATACAGTCTGAAAAATAGTTTCATTGGTGATTCTCTAACAGAAGCTGCTTGGTTGCATTTACGGAGATTATCTATCATAGTGTTCCAAGTTTCTATGGAGAAAAAAGACTGTAACTCTGATTCCCAGTGCTGCATTGGGCCAGGTTTTTCAGGCATCGTAATATTGTTGAGGTATCCATAGAGTAGGGAGATCAAACCTTTGTCCCTTGAGGAATTTATACAGATGTGTTCAAATAAAGTGAATAGGGTTTGGATATCTAGTGAATAATCTTCTGTGTAGAAGTTTTTAATCTGGAGGTAGCGTGAGAGTTCTGAAGTGGGAAGTTTGTATTTGGATTGAAAGGAGGGAAACTTCTTGTTAATACATATTGATCTCAGAGTGGTCAGACTGTTATTTTGCCATAGTGGGAATAAGTTATCATTATAATTTCGTGACAACTTAATCGTGAAGATAACTTAATGGTTTTATAGATTTTAAGCCATAATTGGAGAGAATGGGCTGCTATGTTGTTTAATTTGAGGATTTTGTGGTGAGAATTTTGATAAAACCCATAATAAACCTTGTAGGTACTGTGGGGAAATTGAAGTTGATTCGAAGTTTAGCCATGGGATGTATGAAGTGAGGCGAACCATTGGGCCATCTATGCAAGTTTGGTTGCTAAGAAGTATTGCTAGATGTTTGGGAGCCCATGTCCACCTTTATTTTGGGGTCTAAACATGAGAGAATAACTACATCTTGGTTTTTTATTTGACCAGATAAATCTGTTGATCTCTCTCTGAAGAGCTTCTATTCTGGGTTTGGCGACATTAATAGGTAGCTCTCGAAAATAGTATAGGAGTTTGGGGAGAAATGTCATTTTGAAGGCGCAAATCCTACCAAGGAGGGAGATATGATAGGAGGACCATACTTTTAGTAGAGAACTAATATGTACAAAAATTGGGGGGGTAGTTTGTTTTATATAATAAATTGTGGTGGGGTGTAATGTGGATGCCAAGATACCTGAATGAGTTGGAACCAAATAAAATTGAAATTTTGTTGTAAACTGGAGGTCAAGTTGGGGAAAAGATTGATAGGGAGGGTCGAACATTTATTAATGTTAATACCTAGACCTGACAAGGTATGAAAGGAGTTTAGTTCAGTTAAGAGGCTGGATATGGAAATGAGAGGGTCTGTAATGAATAATAAAGAATCATTGGCGAATTTGAATTAATTTGGACCTTTATTATAGCCTTTGATGTTTAAGTTGTTTCTTATGGCTTGTGATAGGGGTACTATTGCTAATGCAAATAAAAGTGGGGAGAGGGGGCAGCCTTGTCTGGTACCTCTACTTAGGGAAAAGAAATCTGAGTTGTGGCCTGGGATTTTGATTCTAGCTTGGGAGAGATGGTAAAGGGCATTCAATCCATGGATGAATTTATCAGTAATGCCAAATTTAGGAAGTAAGTGGTTGAGGTACACCTAGTTTACACTGTCAAATGTCTTGTGAATGTCAAGGCTAAGGAGGCATACTGGGCGAGAGTGAAGGTTGGTATCTTGTAGTATATTAGTGACAAGTCTGATATTATCAGTTATCTGTCTGCCAGGAATGAATCCAGTTTGGTCAGTGTGAATTAGGGAAGTGATAACTGCTGCCAGTCTGCCCGCTAAATGTCTTCCAAAGATTTCCAAGTCATTATTGAGGACTGAGATGGGGTGGAAATTTT
This sequence comes from Lithobates pipiens, assembly GCF_037356315.1. NCBI lineage: Eukaryota > Metazoa > Chordata > Amphibia > Anura > Ranidae > Lithobates > Lithobates pipiens. The sequence goes on from NW_027507789.1 coordinate 161,480,891, forward strand.
GTGGAAGGGTAGAGTCTTTAAAAGGTTTAGGTATTAGAGATAGGTTACCTAGGAGCAAATCTTCTGAAAATTGGCCGCCCATTAGTATATGTGTCACGAACAGGGGTCAGGCTCGAAGACCAATTGCTATAGCAGTTGCAGGATTACCACTAACCAGCAGGATAGGAACACAGGCCGTCACCCTGGCAGATGACACAGGCTCACCTGAGGTGCGGAGTCTAAGTACTAACCGGTCTTCACCAGAGCTCCAGATGGTAGAGATGGATTTAGATGCGTGTTAGTACCAGGTCGCGGTCCTCAGGATCGCCCCACCAGGAGGTGAGCAAGCCGGGGTTCAGTAGTGGATGAGCAGGTAAGGATTAAACAGAAGCGTGGTCAGTAAGCAAGCCAAAAGGTCGGTAACGAGTTGTTGCAGATTGGGATCAGCCAGAAGCGTAGTCGTGGAACAGGCCAAGGGTCGATAACAAGCAGTAGTAAATATAAGCGGCAGCAGAGAAGACGGGAACGAGATACAGGCTGGAGATGGCACAATATTCTGGCAAGGAGGAAGTGCAGAGACATGGCTTATATCAGGAAGTTCATGGGAGGAGCAAAGGCTTCAAGGTTCAAGGCAAACAAGATTCAAGACAAGATCACTAAAGGAATTGTCCAAGGAGCTGTCCAAGTGGCTCAGCAAGCAGAGTCACTGCCAGACACACCAGAGGTCCCAGGTTCAAGTCCAGGTCCTGACAGTACTCCCCTTCTCCCAAGATGTCCACTGGACATCTTAGGGCCCGGTTTGTGAGGGAACCTCTGGTGGAATTCTCTTGTTAATCTAGGTGCATTAACATTCTATTTCCTTTGGGCTTTATTAGTTTTAGAAGTTCCAGTTGTTGAGACATTCATTGCTCGCAAGGCTCTTTCGAAAGTCTTCAGGTCCTGCTTACGGACTATGGTGCCATTTGAGGCATACGTACAGTCAGGAGGTAGCGGGGTCACCGGCACAGGAACTTCAGGTGGGGTCACCGGCACAGGAACTGCGACTGGGGACACCGACACTGGAACTGCGACTGGGGACACCGACACTGGAACTGCGACTGGGGACACCGACACTGGAACTGCGACTGGGGACACCGACACTGGAACTGCGACTGGGGACACCGACACTGGAACTGCGACTGGGGACACCGACACTGGAACTTCGACTGGGGACACCGACACTGGAACTTCGAGCTGGATAGCAGGCAGAGATTCAGGGACAGCAGGAAGGATCCTAGAAGTACCCACTTGGAGAACCTTTGGCCGAGGTGGGCGAATTGGACAGAGAGAGATAAGATGCCCTCTCCCCCCACAGTAAAAACAAAGACCACAGTCTCTCCTCCGCTCTCTTTCACCTTGAGATAGCTTGGGCCGGATGGCCCCGATCTCCATGGGTTCCACGTCTCCCAGTGAAGGTGTGCGTGTGACATTAGGAGCGTCTAGGCTTTGTGGGGTAAGGACTTCAGCTTCATGGCTTGGAACATACTGTGATGGCATGGAGTCATATCTGTACCAGGTACTCCTGTCCCTGGATGCCCGCAGGCCACGTGAGCAAAGAGCAGACTTGGGAACTCTGGTTTTCTTAGAAACAGGAATGTAAGAGTCCAGAGCAAACATGAATGCCTCCCAGCTATCCAAGACTGGACTCCTTTCCTGTAAAAGCTGATGAGCCCATGTTTTGCATTGTCCAGTGAGCAGGTTGATGGAAGCACGAATCTTAATATAGTCAGTGGCATAGGTTCTAGGCTTAAGGGAAAACAAAAGCTCACAATCCATCTTAAAACAAAAGAAGGATGCACAATTACCATCAAACTTCTCAGGCATCAAGACAAACGGTTCTGGAAATACCGGTTCCGGGGTTGGGTGTACTGTGCCTCTAAACAAGCGGATTTCTTGCTGCAGCTCAGCAATTTGCTGCCTGAACGGAGCCACGGCATTTGCTATAGCGGCCTCCATGTTTTTGGCCAGAATATTATGTCACGAACAGGGGTCAGGCTCGAAGACCAATTGCTATAGCAGTTGCAGGATTACCACTAACCAGCAGGATAGGAACACAGGCCGTCACCCTGGCAGATGACACAGGCTCACCTGAGGTGCGGAGTCTAAGTACTAACCGGTCTTCACCAGAGCTCCAGATGGTAGAGATGGATTTAGCTGCGTGTTAGTACCAGGTCGCGGTCCTCAGGATCGCCCCACCAGGAGGTGAGCAAGCCGGGGTTCAGTAGTGGATGAGCAGGTAAGGATTAAACAGAAGCATGGTCAGTAAGCAAGCCAAAAGGTCGGTAACGAGTTGTTGCAGATTGGGATCAGGCAGAAGCGTAGTCGTGGAACAGGCCAAGGGTCGATAACAAGCAGTAGTAAATATAAGCGGCAGCAGAGAAGACGGGAACGAGATACAGGCTGGAGATGGCACAATATTCTGGCAAGGAGGAAGTGCAGAGACATGGCTTATATCAGGAAGTTCATGGGAGGAGCAAAGGCTTCAAGGTTCAAGGCAAACAAGATTCAAGACAAGATCACTAAAGGAATTGTCCAAGGAGCTGTCCAAGGAGCTGTCCAGCATTCCAGGTGGCTCAGCAAGCAGAGTCACTGCCAGACACACCAGAGGTCCCAGGTTCAAGTCCAGGTCCTGACAATATGGTTAAATAACTTGGTTAGTCTGGGTATAATTGGGGTGTAAATTTCTTATAGTATGATGTTGTGAAACCATCAGGGCCAGGTGCTGTCGATGTTTTAAGTGATTTAATTATGCTAATGATTTCCCTTGCAGGGTTCATTGAGGGTGGAAGTTTGTGGGTCATTGAGAGTAGGGAGTTGAAGGTTGTCAAGCCAATTGAATGAGGTATGATGGGGTTGATTTTGAAGGCCAGAGAGGAGATTTTTATAGAATGATGAAAAAATGTCTAGGACTTCTCGGAGGTGGGTTACCAGTTTGGTTGTGCAGTTTATAGACATGGGGAGGTTTTTGTTCTTGGTTTAATTTTTTTGCGAACATGGTGGAGGTAGAATTGTCATGTAATAAAAATTTGGCCTTGGAGAATCTAAGGTATTTTTCAGTGTCCGCTGATAGGATCATGTCTAGGGCTTGACATTTAGATTGAATTTGTTTGGTAATTTCAGGAGAGGGTGATTGACGCAACTTGTTATATAAACCATCAAGGTCACTGGTAAGGCACTTCATTTTGGTATGTTTGGCTTTATTCTTGGCTGCTGCAATGCTGATCAGATGTCCCCTCAGGACTACCTTGTGTGCTGACCAAAGTGAGGTTAGGGAGATGTCATCGGTTGAATTATTTATAAAGTATTCTTCAATGTGTGTGTTTATGTTTTGGCGTATGGATGGATCAATTAAGAGGGACTCATTTAGATGACAATTAAATGGGGTAGGGGCTAGACCAATGTGAGAGGTTTCAAATGCAACCATGTCATGGTCAAACCATGAACAAGGGTGTATTCATGCTTTCGAAGAGTTGGCTAGTAAGATAGAAGTACTGAAAATGTAGTCAAGTCTGGCATAATAATCGTGTGGGTGGGGGTAGTGTGTGTAAGCTTTCACACCAGTGTTATGAGCTCTCCAAGAGTCAATTAGTTGAAATTTGCTGAGGGAGCGGTCTAGAGTTTCAAAAATGTTTGTGAAAAATGTATGTGTGTGCATCATTAGGGGCGTATATAGTGAGCGCTTATTCATTGTGCCTTTCAGGAAAATGTATCTACTATCTGCATCTTTATAGATGTTTTGGATTTCAAAAATAGTTGAGTTGTGGATAAAGATCGCTACCCCCCTAGATTTGTTAGAGAATGTAGCGTAATAAAACTGGTTATAGGTTTAATCAAAATATTGTGGGTGGTTACCTGATGAGAATTGAGTTTCTTGAAAAAGGATAATGTCCGCGCCCAGTCTTTTGTAATGTCTGAAAGCTTTTTTGCGTTTGTGTGGGGAGTTAAACCCTTGAATATTGTGTGAAAAAATCTTAAGACCAATTTTATAGGAAAGATATGAGCAAATTATATTGGCTAGGCCAGAGAGTGACCAATGTGAGTAGTGTGCTATGATTGTTCATTTAGTATGACAAATTGTGCTATTACCAACATCAACATTACAGATGAAATTAAGAGGTATGCGATATTGTTTAAGAAAATTACATTGTGCGAGAAATTTTTTTTAATTCAATACTCTGAACATCCTCTTGAGTACACTTGAAAAATGATAGGGATAGAATCTTCCAAAGAGCGATTTAATTATAAACAATGCCATAAGGGCAAAAATATGTAATTTGTAATGTACCATAAGGGGGCAAGAGGACAAAAAAGTCCTAAACTCACAAACTAGGCCTGCCACAACACCCCGCACAATGGGGGTGCAGCACCATGCCGTGGACGCGAGTATGGGGTCAAACTAGTGACGGCGGATGTGGCAGGTTGAATTATTCATATCAAACCTTAAAGTGCATGGTTATAGTAACAAGTTTAAACATAACTTTAGGAATAAACAAAAAAAAGTGCTACGCAAAGTGCAAACATTTGAATTCAATGCAGAGCGTTAAACCTCAAGAGAAAGGAGGGGGTAAAATGTAAATAAAATAAATAAATAAATAAATAAAAAAGGGGGGGGGAGTAAAAAACAAAAAGTGTAAATATTATAAATTGCATCTCGTATGGATCAGTCTATTCACATATTAATGTTCTAATACAGTACATACATGAATAATCCAATCATGCTGTTTACAATGGCCGATACATCGGGCATGGAGACAGGAAATCAGTGGTAGCCCAGAGCAAAAAAAGGGTGAAGTGACTCCATATTGTTTACCCCAAACTCACTAGCTAAAATAGCCATAGCATATTTAGGCACATTATATATGCATCCAAAAAGTTGTTTTCCCAAACATTCATATCATCTATTAATTAAACTGAAAACAATCATCATGTCATTCTGATTATAAATCACTGTACCACCTCATAGTCATGACACCTCAATATACTGAGTCTATCCACAGGACTCATCATGCATTCATTAATGAATATCATACTTGAGGAAAAGCCCATGTATACTGGTGTATGGGGTGTGTGTGCACGCTAAACACCCATACACCAGACAATTCCAACCGATTGTGCTCCGATGGATTCGATACCCACATTGTCCACCCACATCAATCCACATCAAATCACAATTTTTTGCTGCAACAGGTCTGCCCGAGATGTAATCGCTGACAGATACTGCCAGCCATTCACCTCACATATTGTATACCGTATTGCTCAAACAAACATATTAAGAAAGGCCTGGATTATTTCCTAAATGTACATAATATAACTGGGTACTAAGATTTATAGGTAAAGGGGAAAATCCGATTGCCTCTTGGGGGATCAGGAAGGAATTTTTTCCCCTGCTTTAGCAAATTGGATCATGCTCTGCTGGGGTTTTTCGCCTTGGGGATTGTATGATATTTTTCTGGGGATTGTATGATATATTTTTTTTGTGTTTGAACTGGATGGACTTGTGTCTTTTTTCAACCTGACTAACTATGTAACTATGTAACATATACAGAAAGCGCACTGATGTGGATGGGTTATAGGACCCAAAGCGCACAATTCCAGAGATACAATGAGATCAAAATATTGCCTTCACTTCTATTTCAAAGAAAAATACAATCCAGGATTATAACAAATAGTTACATTAACCCATTAAGACACCAACAATAAATTTCCAAACATAGAGAGATTGCACATACTACCAATAAAGGATACAAATTTAGCATATAATATAACGATCTTCTCCATTCCTGGAAATGTTTGCAATTACTCTAACATCCACAGTAGATATATAGAGGGAGTTCTATTCCTAGAGATTTCTCAATTACTCTCACATCTACAGTAGATATAGAGAGGGTTGTATTCCTAGAAATTTTCCATTATTCTTACATCCACAGTAAAAGTATAGAAGGAATTATATTAAGTAATGGTATGTGTCTTAAATCAACAATAGAGATGTCATAGTTGGTTGTAAAAAGCACTACAAGGACATGTCACTATTTAACCCTCTCAGCACCATTGAATTTAGCAAAAAAATCCACTTGGCTTCCTTCTGCAAAAGGATTTTGTCCCAATCCCCTCTCCTATGAGACATCTAAAGTTTACATATAACCATGCATTTCAAACCATCAGGTTTTGCCCCATGGCTATCTCTAAAATGAATTGCTACAGGTGACGTGTCATCTTCAGTGATTAAACTGTAAATGTGTTCACCCATCCTTCTGCTAAATTCTCTTATGGTTTTTTCTATGTAAATTTTTCCACAAGGGCAAATAATCTGGTATTTGACATGGGTCGTTGAGCAATTCACAAATGGTTTTATCCTGTATGTTCTACCAGTAGAATCCTTAAAGGTATTTGTCCTCATTGCAAATCTACATACCGAGCAGTGTCCACAAGGGTACAACCCCTCCGCATGTGACATAAAGGGCAAGAGAGGCTGGATTGTTTTTGTTGTTTTTATTCTATGGGTATACTCGCTATGGACCTACATAATGTAGGTGCTCGTTTAGCTATCATGTTGGGATGGAGTCCCCAAATCTGCTTTAATCTATTATATAACATAAGCAGATGCCAATGTAGGGCAGCACATCACACACACTTTTTAACGGGTTGAGCACTTGTGGATTTAATTTATTGATTATTAGAATGGGTGGGTATCTCCTGTGTTGGTTTTAACATAAAGGTGAGGCCCTATATTTAAGCAAGTGACAGCTGACTATCCCTAAGTTCGGATGAAATTCCCGTGTTAGAGGAACGAAACATGTAAACTTTTATGCTGGGACAGCACCCCTGCTCTATATTGACCCCCGCCTATACACTGGCCCCAGGGGGATGCCGTCTTGCAAACAAACGATGCACTACCTGAAATAACCATTCTGAATACCTTACTGGAGACTTATCCTCTGTACCAGGCAACCACAGAGGATATACGTGCTATAAAATGTGAGAAAATAGAACCTACCCTGGACAATCTTTCATCTAATGAAAGGAAAGTGTTTCAGGAATTAAAAACACTGCCTTACTGTATTATTAAGCCAGTGTTAAGGGAGGGAACATAGTCCTGTGGCCTGAAAGTGACTACCTGGAAGAAATTTATAGACAACTGAATGATTCCAGTTGCTATGAAAGATGGCCAGAGAATCCTTTTCCGAACCCTATTAAGGAAATAAACTATATCTTGACGAGAGCACAGCAAGTTGGCCTATTGACTCAAAAGGAATTTCTCTTTCTGAGAGTGATCAATTTCAATACGCCAACTTTCTATATTACCCCTAAGGTGCATAAAAATTAGACCAATTTGGTCTGGAATGGGGGGGGGGGGTCCCCTGGAAAGGATAGGAAAATATATCAACATAAGACGTTACCCTCCTATGTACAAGAATCTGCATTTAGCGAAAATGATTTGGAGATACCAAGTGACTGCCTATTGGCTGGGATTGATGTGGAATCTCTGTATTCCTCTATCCCCCATGGGGTGGGGATATATGCAGTATTGCAGTGGTTCGATATCAGGCACCCATTGGCTGGCCCCCATAACTAATTTCTGATGGAATTGCTTGAACTGGTTCTTAATAACAACTACTTCATTTTTGATAGTAAATAATATCAACAAAAACAGGGAGTGGCCATGGGTGCCTCATGTGCACCATCGTATGCGTGTTTGCATTTGGGATGGTGGGAGAGAGAGGAAGTGTACAACCATCCAGCATTTCAGGAACATGCAGTCCTCTGGGTACTCTTTATCAATGATGTTCTGGTGGTGTGAAGGAGCACGGTGTCGCAATTTGAAGCATTTATAAAAGAACTCAATAACAATACCAGAAATATTTTTGTCACCTATAAAGTGGACAGTGAGCAAATTGAGTTCCTGGATTTAGTGATCCAAAAAGAGAATGCAAAAATTGTGACTAGCACATTTAGAAAACCATGGCCATGGCCACTCCCTGTTTTTGTTGATATTATTTACTATCAAAAATAGCGGGAAACACACTCCTCCACGCCACCAGCCATCACCCATGGCCACTCATCAGAGGGATTCCTGTGGGCTAATTTTTGAGAATCCGCAGGAATTTCTCTAGCATTAAGGATTTTCAAAAAGAGAGTAATGAAATAAGTCAGATATTTAGGAATAGGGATTACCCAAATTCCATAATAAAACAGGCAAAGAAAAAAACTTGGTCCAAGTAGAGGGAAATTACTCTGGGCCTTGAACAAGATGAGGAAAAATTACATAAAACTATCAAAGATAGAATAGGATTGGTGACAGCGTATGGTACCCATTGGCATTACCTAAAAAAGTATTGGGAAGACATTGGCATCTGCTTATGTTAGATAATAGATTAAAGCAGATTTTAGGACTCCATCCCAACATGATAGCTAAATGTGCACCTACATTAGGTCATGTACTGATCCACAGTGAGTATACCCATAGAATAAAAACAACACAAAAAAAACAGTGTCTCTTGCCCTTTGCTTCACATGCAGAGGGGATGTACCCTTTTGGACACTGCTCGGTATGTAATAAGGACAAATACCCTTAAGGATTCTACTGGTAGAACAACATACAGGATAAAACTATTTGTGAATTGCTCAACGACCTATATCATATACCAGATTATTTGCCCTTGTGGAAAAATTTACATAGGAAAAATCATAAGAGAATTTCACAGAAGGATGGGTGAACACATTTCCAGTATAATCACTGAAGATGACACGTCACATGTAGCAATCCATTCTAGAGACAGCCATGGGGCAAAACCTGATGGTTTGAAATGCATGGCTGTCTGTAAACTTTAGATATCCCATAGGAGAGGGGATTGGGATAAAATGGCTTTTTTTGCTAAATTCAGTGGTGCCGAGAGGGTTAAATAGTGACATATCCTTGCAGTGCTTTTTACAACCAACTATGACATCTCTATTGTTGACTTAAGACAAATACTGTTACTTAATATAGTTCCTTCTATACTTTTACTGTGGATGGGAGAATAATGGAAAATTTCTAGGAATACAACCCTCTCTATATCTACTGTAGATGTGAGAGTAATTGAGAAATCTCTAGGACTAGAACTCCCTCTATATTTCTTCTGTGGATGTTAGAGTAATTGCAAACATTTCCAGGAATGGAGGAGATCGTTATATACTAAATTTGTATCCTTAATTGGTGGTATGTGTAATCTCTCTATGTTTGGAAATTTAATGTTGATAACCTGCAATAAAATAGAATGGAACGGGTATTTGTGTCTTAATGGGTTAAAGTAACCATTTGTTACAATCCTGGGTTGTATTTTTTCTTTGAAATAGAAGTGAAGGCAATCTTTTGATCTCATTGTATCTCTGGTATTGTGCATGTTGGGTCCTATAACCCATCCACATCAGTACACTTTCTGTATATGTTCATTTGCACAATACGGTATACAATATGTGAGGTGAATGGCTGGCAGTACCTGTCAACGATTACATCTCAGGCAAACCTGTTGCAGCAAAACATTTATGATTTGATGTAGGTGGACAATGAGGGTGTAGGATCCATCACACACAATCAGTTGGAATTGTCTGGTGTATGGGTGTTTAGCGTGCATGCACACCCCATACACCAGTTTGCATGGGCTTTTCCTCAAGTATGACATACATTAATGAACGGATGATGAGTCCTGTGGATAGAATCGGTATATTAAGGTGTCATGAGGTGGTACAGTGATTTAGAATCAGAATGACATGATGATTGTTTTCAGTTTAATTAATAGATGATACGAATGTTTGGGAAAACAACTATTTTGGATGCATATGTAATGTGCCTAAATATGCCATGGCTATTTTAGCTACGGTAGTGAGTTTGGGGTAAACAATGTGGGGTCACTTCACCCTTTTTTTGCTCTGGGCACCCATTGATTTCCTGTCTCCATGCCCGACGGATCAGACATTGTAAACAGCATGATTGGATTATTCATGTATTCATTCATGTATGTACTGTATGAGATAGAACATTAATATGTGAGTAGACTGATCCATACACTTAACCTGTCATTAATTTGTAGGTGGATACTATATTGAGAAAGTTGGTAAGCATTATACATGCATGTATAATATAGTTTTGCACCTAATTGCTATATTGATAGACATAGTGCCTCATCTGTGTGTGTATTGGACGATGGAATGAAGATTTTCTGCTCCATTCATCTCCTCATGGGGACACCGGACACTTTTGGAGAAGAAAACATTGGAATGTCTAAAATGCATGGATTCTCTGTTTTAGTTAATTTATCAAAATATAGAAACAGTAGCAACAAATAGTGAGGAATATGATGCAATGATTATAATTGTATCACTGTGTGTCTATACCATTATACATGAGATTAAGTCCTCTTTGTGAGGACATGACAGAGAATATGGCAGCCTGAAAGCAATTCATTAATGTATCTGAAGTGATTATTCCCTTGGTATGGTATAGGCTATTAATACTGCATTCTTGTATGTATGGGAATTATTGTATGACAAGTTTAGGAAGAATGTAGCTGTGCGGGGCAGCACATCACACACACTTTTTAATGTTTTGAGCACTTGTGGATTTAATATATTTATTATTAGAAGCAATGGGTGGGTAGCACCTGTGTTGGTTTTAACCACTTCAATACCGGGCACTTAAACACCTTCCTGCCCAGACCAATTTTGAGCTTTCAGCGCTGTCGCACTTTGAATGACAATTGTGCGGTCATGCTACACTGTACCCAAATGAAATTTGTATCCTTTTTTTCCCACAAATAGAGCTTTCTTTTGGTGGTATTTGATCACCTCTACGGTTTTTATTTTTTGCTAAACAAATAAAAAAATACCCAAAATTTTGAAAATGTTTTTTGTTTTTTTTGTTTCAGTTTCAAAACTTTGTAAATAAGTACGTTTTCTCCTTCACTGATGGGCACTGATAAGGCGGCACTAATGGGCACCAATGATGTGGCACCAATGAAGTGGCACTGATGAGGTGGCATTGATGGACACTGATAGGCGGCACTGATGGGCACTGATAGGCGGCACTGATGGGTGGCACTGATGGGCGACACAGATGGGCACTGATAGGTGGCACAAATTGGCACTGATAGCTGGCACGGATTGGCATGGATGGGCGGCACACATGGGCATGGATGGGCGGCACAGATGGGCATGGATAGGCGGCACAGATGGGCATGGATAGGCGGCACAGATGGGCATGGATAGGCACTGATAGGTGGCATGGATGGGCACTGATAGGCGGCACAGGTGGGCACTGATAGGCGGCATTGTATTATGTTGTACTGTACTATTGGATGCCAATCAGTGCCAAACAATAATGCATGCCAATCAGTGATGCCCATTGTGGGCACTGATTGGCACCCATTATGGGCACTGATTGGTATCCATTGTGGGCACTGGATTACCTTGTCCTGGGCATCCCTGGTGGTCTGGTGGCGTCCCTGGTGGTCCAGTGTGGGCATCCTCGGGGGGGGCTGCGCTGATAATCGATCAGCACAGACCCCCCCTGTCAGAGGAGCAACCGATCGGCTCTCCTCGCGTCTGACAGATCACCGGCTTTTCCTATTTACACTGTGATCAGCCGTGATTGGACATGGCTGATCACATGGTAAAGAGTCTCCGTCTGAGACTCTTTACCGAGATCGTAGTTGCAGGGTGTCAGACTGACACCCCGCAACAACGATTGCCACGATGCGCGCCCCCGCGTGTCCTATGACGTCCGATCAGGATTATGAAACCACTTTGCAGCTGTCAATTGCCTATAGGGCGGGCGGCAAGTGGTTAACATAATTAAAGGTGAGGTGAGGCCCTATATTTAAGCAAGTGACAGCTGACTATCCCTAAGTTCTGATGAAGTTTCGGTATTAGAGGAAAGAAACATGTAAACTTTTATACTGGGATAGGACCCCTGCTTTATACTGACCCCCGCTTATACACTGGCCCCACGGGGACGCTGTCTTGCAAACAAACGATGCACTACCTGAAATAACCATTCTGAATACCTTACTGGAGTCTTATCCTCTGTACCAGACTCCCTGCATACTGATTCTATTGTCCGTGGACTATTATATGCTTGCTCTGATTATATTGAAATACTGCAGAACTTGGAAATCTACAAGAAGAAACACAGATGAGGAATTCTTTTGCTGAGGAATTGTATGCATTGTACATTGTACATACACTGACAGATCGATCTCCACATAGGATTAGTGGAGATCTCTGCACTACCAGCTGGATCTGTGAGTAACCACCAGTGATTGAAAAATCGTATCATTGTATCAACACCTTTCGGGAGTTTACCTGGACACTGCGGGAAACTTAGTATGTGGTTACACTGAATATACCTGTGGATAAATCTGTGGCTTTGAAATAATACCATTTACCAAGTGCAGTATCTAGGGACTTATACAATCTCTCTGACATGTGGATATATACCTCTGTGTTCATTATTGCACTTTAATATCAGGATGAGAACTATGGGGACTTGCTGATTTTTGGAGAATTAATACATCTGTCCGTGAGACAGTGCTTTTCCCCAAAAAAATTTTTTGGATTAATATTATCTCTTCGACTGTGACCAACAATTCATGTTTTTGATCCAGCCCCAATAACTGACTGACTAGTAATATATTTACGCTATATGAACATATCAGAATAGGGTAAATCGTGCATCATGTCCATTGTGGAACAGTGTGATTAATATCCGTTTTTGGAGACACACTGCTCCCTTTAGGAATTATATGCTGCATACTCATTTACAGGTGGCTTGGGGGATTTCTATAGGTATTATAGGGGGTGCTTTTTATTTAGGGGAGGGAGGGGTCTGTGAATTGCTGTATTTATCCATTTTTTCTCCTCAATTATGGGAGAAATATATACATTGACATGGGCTATCTGTTCTTATTTATGTAGGGAAGTATAGAACATTGGGGAGCTGTTTAAACATCTTTGTGTTCTATATACAGAGGATAAGCGGGATTTTGGGGCTTGCTGTAACTTATTTGTATTTTGCACTTTTTAAGCAATAAATTATATTGTAGTTAACTCTTTAGGGTGTGCATATATCTATTTATTTATTTATTTTTTTTCTGTTGATTTAGCTTAAAATGTTTGTAGCCTGCCTGCTTCATTTTCTATCTTCTACAACCAGAAAATGTGCCTAGTTGTAAATGTTCTTACAATTAGAGATATGTATCTACAAACAGGAAATCTGAAAACTGTTGGAATACTGAGATGCTGAGCAAGCCACAGCTCTTACTCCCACAGCTGGAATTTCGTTTTGAAAAATAAACCTTTCACCTTCGTGTTGAATTTATGTAAACCTCTTAAAAGACGTACATACTAATGTAGGGAACAACAAACACATCATTTTGCAGTGCAGAGGTAACCAGCATTCAAGAAGAATACTCATCATCTGTGCGTTTATTTATCAAATGCTATGTGTTTCATTTGGTGCCAGCAAATCCCAGATGTTGGAATGGCATTTGCAAAAATTTAAGTAAGCATAAACCTAACCACTAAACTCAAATATAAACTAATTATTTAGGGATTGTTTGAAATTGAACTGTCGGGACCTAAACCTTTAAGGTGTTCAAAGAATCCATTTACCAGTTACCAGGGGGAAGATGTGGAGGAGCATACGAATGCACTCTGTCATTTTGATAATCTACAGTGGACAGCTTCTCATTGTAAGGGCAAATTCCAGTAAAAATGAACTTTTCTGTGTATTATCATTTTTGAAAGTTGTGCAACGATTGTACATATCCTTCGGAAATGTAAGGGACATATTTTTTAATTGTAGCACCCTCCTAGGTAGGTGCTAGAACAGTGGTTGTTAACCTGGGGTCAAATGATGATTTGCCAGGAGCCACTGAATTCTGGGTTGTTCCTGCACTGCTCTCCCAGTCTTTTTGTGGCCGCCCAGCAGGGCTGTCCCTGGAGCCTGTGGTTGCCCAGCTGAGCTGTCCTTGGAGCCCGAGGCTGCCCACTAAGCCTCTTCACAGCCTCCCATTCAATTCACGGCATTGGCTGGGTGGCAGAGACTAGAGGTCAACCGATTGGTGAGGAATGTGAAGTGAGAGGGGCTGGAGGAGACCAGATCGCCTGATTTCGGCATAGGTGTCACTGCTACAAGACCCCACAAAGTCTGAGACATAGTGAAGCCAGAGACACAGTGAGTAACACTACCTAAGAATAGAGTTGCCATTAAAAGTCCCCACTACAGTTCTCAGATCAGCAGATGACCTTGATTAAGAGCACCTAAAGTTGGCTGATCAGAAGTCCCCGCCAGCACTGCCACTCATCCCTTTCCCCCCACCAAGGAGTAAGAGAAGGAATAAAAATAGAGAATACATGGAAGGGAGAGGAAAAGAGGAAGAGGAACAAAGAAAAAGGGAGAGAAAGAATAGGAGAGAACATAAACGATGGCTAGAGAGAGGGGCGAAAAAAAAAAAAAAGAAATTATGATAGCGAGATAAAAGGGAAAGAAAGGAGAACAAAGAGACCGTGGTACATCCTAAAATGTACCATAAGGGGTTTTAATACAAGTGGAAGGGAATGTCCGTGGGTTAGGGGCACAAATTACTTGTCTTGCCTTGGGTAATGACACCCCACGCTACTGTTAGGGGTCCCCACACCTTGGGAAACGTTATCAAGGGGTCACGGCACTGGTAAGGTTGAGAACCACTATGCTAGAGATTGTATATTGTTTTTGTTTATATAGTTCTTAAGGCGTAAGTTAACCAAAAAAATTATAAAAAAATGGATCCTGCCACTTTAAAGCAGTGCTTGTCCTCTGTCATTTGGCCACCTTTAACACCTAAAAAAAAACTGCCGGTCTCACCCATCTGTAAACTGACCACGGGAATCATGGCTGCTGAGCCCTGACACCGTGGTCAGTTTGCGTGCCTCCATCATCCGCAGCCTGCTGTCTCTCCTCTCTGCTCCTGTGTTCTCCCCCCCTCCCATCCCTGCCTTTTGGCTCCTGTGTCAGGGTCCCCCCCTGGGCCCCCCTGCTGCTGTCTTAATAACATAGCCTACTTTATATAAACCACTCTGTCTTATAACGATATGTCCCCCTGTGTGTCTGTTGTATTAAAAAAAAGTATATACCTTATCGGTGAGTGCTGATCAGCGGTCACGTGACACGCCGCATCTCTCCAGCTTTCCCCTCCTCCCCTCATCCTCCCCTCCAGACTAACATCAGCAGGGGAATCTTGGCCCCTCCTGCTGCATCTGTCACACAGAAAGAGGAGAGATATGGTGCGTCAAGTTACCACTGATTAGCGGTCACAGATAAGGTTTATTCACCTTTTTTTATACAACACACACACAAGGGAGACATATCATTATAAGTCAGAGCAGATCATAGAACGTACATGATGTGGGTTAAAAAAGCCTTTAACAGAGAAGCAGGTAGACAAATTCAGGTGCTGTCTGCTTTACAGAGAGCAGTGATTGATTAGTGAGGTCTGCTCAGTTTGCTCTGGTGCTGCTCATGCTGTCTTGATGTTTCCCACTGATCCAATAGCAAGAAGGCATATTGGACAGTAGGTGGAAACCAAACAGGTGAGAGCATGGGTGTAGACCTTGCCAATTAGAAGGGGATGCGCCCCAAGGAGTACAGTCCAGTCCCCCTCTAGGGAGAGAGGTTCAGGTGGAGAGGAGGCGGCTGCCTCTCTCCAGCATAGGTTTCCATGCGACCTCAGGTGGTTGACCTGAGGGCCCAAAGCCTAAAAACTACAACCCAGGGTTCAAGTGAAAGCTGACTGAGGGAGGATGTGTAGGGTGTCCAGGTGTCTCGGATTGCCCGGGACATTCCCACAATTGGCAGATCTGTCCCGGGTCCCGAGCACCTTCATTTCAGGACCATAAAGTGTCCCGGAATGCAGTGGCATAGTGAGGGGGGCCCAGGCCATGTTAAGTCTCAGGCCGGCCCCTGGCGCCCTGTGATTTGGTGAAAGGGGTCATGTGCGTCTGGTGGGGCTGGCCTGTGCTTAATCACGGCGGAATGGGGCTGGCCTGAGCTGCGGTCACTGTCTCCTCCTCCTCTCTGGGTCACCGATCATGTCCCCATTGGGGCAGG
This sequence comes from Lithobates pipiens, assembly GCF_037356315.1. Lineage (NCBI taxonomy): Eukaryota > Metazoa > Chordata > Amphibia > Anura > Ranidae > Lithobates > Lithobates pipiens. The sequence goes on from NW_027507789.1 coordinate 161,497,029, forward strand.
TTCAGGCAGTCTGGCAGTGTGAAAGGCGGCGGTGCAGAGGCAGAGAAGATGGAAGAAAAAAAAGGTAAGAGACGCATGTGTGAGTTTTGATGCTGGCCCAAGGGGAGTAGATATGGTCTGGGGAGAGAAAGCAGCCAGAAAGTCAGTGTAATGTATATTGTTGTGAGTAGTGTATAGTGGGGTTCCTCCTCCCTTCTCCACACTCTGTTGGCAGAGCACCTCTGCAGTGTGTGAGACTGTATGGAGAGAGAGAGGAGCTGTCTAAATTGAGGTTGGATGTCGGGGGTGGGCGGGACCCAGCTATCCAACACCAGCCAATGGAATGGGATCTGGGTGGGCCACTACATGTATATGGCCCGCCCCTTTCTCAAACAGCCCAATCATTGGCTGGATAGCTGCTGGGTCCCGCCTACCTCCGACATCACGCTGAATTTGTCAGCTCCTCTCTCTGTCCATACAGTTTCACACACCGCGGCGCTGCAGAGAGCATTCAGTTTCACACAGTTACACTATCAGCTGTGAAACCTGTCATTGTCATCCTGTGCCACCTGCCAGTGCCATCTGCCAATGTATGCCAGTGCCAATCAGTGCCACCTGCTAATCAGTGCCACCTGCCAGTGCCAACTAGTGCCGCCTGCCAATCAGTGCCAACCTGTGCCATTTGCCAGTGTCACCTGTCAATGCCACCTGCCAGTGCTAACCAGTGGCACCTGCCAGTGCCACCTGCCAAAAAAAATCAGCCTAAAATATCGGCCGTAAAAATCGGCATCATATTTCAGCCATCGGCAACCCGTTTTCTAAATATCGGCATCGGCCAGAGAAAAACCCATATCGGTCTACCTCTAATAGTGAGTGTGTGTGTGTGTAGTGGGTAGTGTATTCTGTGTGTGTAGTCAGTGTATTGTTCTGTGGGTAGTCTATAGAGTATTGTGCAGTGGTCAGTATAGGAATCAGGTAGGTTAGTGTGGTGTGGTGTGTAGTGGTTTATGTGTAGTGTAGTGTAGTGGTCAGTGTGGTGTGGTGTGTAGTGTAGTGGATTGTATAGCGTAGTGGTCAGTATAGGAATCAGGTAGGCCAGTGTAGTGGTCAGTGTGTAGTGTAGTGTTCGAAGTAGGAATCAGGTAAGTCCGTGTAAGGGTCAATATAGGAATGAGATAGATCAGTGTGGTGTGTATTGTATAGTGTAGTGGGTAGTGTAGTGTATTGTGTAGCAGTATAGTGTAGTGGTCAGTATAGGAATCAGGTAGGTTAGTGGGTAGTGTAGTGGTCAGTGTGTAGTGTAGTAGTCGATGTTGGAATCAAGTAGGTCAGTGTAGAGGTTAGTGTAGTTGTCAGTATAGGAATCAGGCAGATTAGTGGTCAGGTAGGTCAGTTTAGGAATCAGGTAGATTAGAGTTGAGGTAGGTCAGCTTAGGAATCAGATAGATTAGTGGTCAGATAGGTCAGTTTAGGAATCAGGTAGATTAATGGTCAGGTAGGTCAGTTTAGGAATCAGGTAGATTAGTGGTCAGGTAGGTCAGTTTAGGAATCAGGTAGGTCAGTACTATTGTAGGAAGGAAAGGGACTCAGGGAGTGCGAAAAGTCCGCAGGTTAGGGGGCGCAAATTACTTGCCTTGCCCTGGGTGCTGACAACCCATGCTACGCCACTGCCGGCATGGAATTGACAGAGCAATCAAACCCCGCTATAGCGCTGGCACTCGCTCTGGTCACTGGTTGCTATAGCCGTCTGATGTCTACCAACCAGTGACCTCACAGCCGCGACTCAGCATGCAAAGCAGAGGGAAAGGTAACTTCCCCTCCTCCACTCCTAATGCTCTCCACCATGCTGGGCGAGGCTGTCTGTGGGGGCAGCCCCAAAGACACTAATCCACCAGCAGTCAGTCAGGATTCACAGCTCTTCCCCTGGACGTCTCCCTGCCTCGTACCGCAGAGCAGACTGAAGCCACCTCCCCCTCCTCGGCTATTTACAACTACATGGAAAGGGAAGAGGGACACCGTTGTGCATTCCTGGCACTGATCTAAGATCTGTTCTAAGCTTATATTATGTGTATGTAGATGGACAGAGGAGGGACAGGGATAGTGATCAGGAAAAGGGTAAAAAGTGCCCCCCCAGCTGTAGGGGGTTCTCTACTTAGTGGGGAGTCTGTACTGTGAGGGGGGTCTGTACTTAGTGGGAGGTTCTATACTTAGTGGGGTCTATATTGAGGGAGGGGGGTCAGTACTGAAGGAGGTCTATAATGAGGGCGGGGGGTCAGTACTGAAGGGGGTCTATACTTAGTCAGGGGGATCCATACTGATGGAGAAGGGCTCTTTATTTACTGGGGGGTCTATACTGAGGGGAAAGTCTATACTTGGTGGAGGGGGATCTTTACTGAGGGAGTATATATTTAATGGAGAGGGGGGTCTATAGTTAGTGGGGGGTCTGTACTGAGGGAGGGGGCCTGTAGTTAGTGGGGGGTCTGTACTGAGGGGGGGGCCTATAGTTAGTGGAGGGGGTCCGCACTGAGGGAGGGGGTCTATAGTTAGTGGGGAGGACTGTACTGAGGCAGGGGGGCTATACTTAGTGGTGAGAGGGGTCCGTACTGAGGGAGGGGGTTTATAGTTAGTGGGAGGGGTCCGTACTGAGGGAGGGGGCCTATAGTTGGTGGGCGAGGTCCGTACTGAGGGAGGGGGCCTATAGTTAGTGGAGGGGGGTCCGTACTGAGGGAGGGGCTTATACTTAGTGGAGAGGGGGCCGGACTGAGGGAGGGGGTCTATAGTTAGTAGAGGGGGGCCCATACTGAGGGAGGGGGGGTCTATTATTACAATGTAATAATATAAATACATTTCAAGCATGGTATTGGGATGATATAAGTGCTAAAACCAGCCATTGACCAGACAAATCACTTGAAAACCCGCCAACCCCAAATTGTCCCTGAATGGCAGTTTGGAAATGTGGTCACCCTAATAGAGTGTCGCTTGGAAGTTGGAAGGAGACTACCAGCTGTTCCTGGACATTTTATGAGCACAGACCCCTGAAGGGATCCCTGAGACTGTGTATGTTGCTGAAATCCCCCTCTTGGTCCTAGAAGTCAGCATACTGGGTGTGTGAGCTAAAGGGGACACTGGCTAATGTCTTGAAGAAACAAAGTCCACTGAGTTACTTCTGCTACAAATGGGCTTGTTCATTCCATACAAATGCTGTATGGTTCAGCAGCATAATCTGCTCCACAGTTCTACAAAGAGAGTTGTCCTCGCTTGTGCATAATTTGAAGTATCCTTCTAATTCCCTTCTCCTATCCAAGTTCTCCAAATAAAACATAAAAAGGCATCCCCTAGACTGGTTATTGGAGACAACGAGCAGAAGAGTGTTTGTTTGCATCTGGCTGTGTGAAAATACTGCATAACTGGCTGTGGATTAATCAGTGGGAGACCCGAGTACAAATATCCAAGCAGCTCCTACGGGGGTACCACTACATACTAATAGCTAGTAGTTTCAGTTTTAAGGTATTTCCTGACTTTTATGCATTTTTGCCTCTATAGCTGTAATTTTCTTGGGGGTAGTGAAGAATTATTTTAAAGGAGTACCCTATAACCCAAGGTTGTCAAACTCAATTTCATCATGGCCACATCAGCATTATGTTTGCCTTCAAAGGGCTAGTTGTATCTGTAAGGCTATATAAATGTATCCAGGGTTTTTTTATTCTCAGAGAATAGGTGCAGGAACTCAAGCACACCCAGCTGCCAAACTGCAGCTACCAGTGGGTGTTGCGAAATTGCACAGTGGGAGGATCTTAAAAGGGCAATAAATACTAGGAGTACATTATGTGGAGAATTCAGGGATGTGTTATGTGCAGAGTACAGAGTTTAGGGGTGCATTATGTACAGAGTGTAGTTTTAGGGGTGCCCTATGCACAGAGGATCTGTGAGGTCCACGAAGTGTAAAGCTGTCCTTGTAAACACAGACAACTTCTGGCAGTGGTGGGAAGCAAAGGGCAAGAGCCAGAGGTGGTGTAACGCTCTTCCATCACATTTCTGCTGAAAAAAAGTCCAGAGCACTAAGGGCCATATGAAATGGCCTTGTGTTTAACACATGCACTATAGCCAATGGAATGCATTGGGGTGAATTTACTAAAGGCAAATACACCCTTCACTTTACAAGTGCAGTTGCTCCAGAGCTTAGTAAATGAGTTCCATCATCCAAGCAAAAATGTGATTGGGCATTCTTTGTAAAGTTAAGCTAATTTACTAAGCTCTGGAGCAGGCCCGTTGTGAAGGGACATGCAAAACAAGCAATTGCTTGGGGCCTCGAGCTGGCCTGGGGCCCCAGCCGCGCCGCCATCCGCCGCTTCCTATAAGCTGCAGGCAGCCTGTAGCGTGGCCGAGCTCCTCTTCCTTCCTCCTGCAGTCCGCACGGTACAGGAGATTCAGTTTCATGTTCCCGGTCGGACTGACAGGAAGTGCACACATTGAGTGCTCACTTCCCTTCAGTCAGGCCGGCTGGGAACAGAAAATGGAATCTCCTGCGGCGCGGTATGCGGTAGGGAGGGGGGTTAAAAAAGAACACGGGGGGAGTAGTAAGGGGAGGAGGCAGTCATGAAGACCCATTAAGTAATAAAAATATGGTAGCTTGCTGACCATAATAAAAACAATTACCATAGCTTTCTTTCCATTTTCTTTCTTTACCATCCCATTTCCATCTTATTGCTTCTTTTTTGAATCAGGTAATATTTATTAAAGCCTTTTGCAAAAATGTACAAAGCAGAGAAAAGACTCTACAGTACACTTTACTGTCCATGGATTTAGCTATTGTGCACTTTTTTAATGTATATTTGATTTTATGGTACAGTGGTGTTTTTTTTTCAAATGTTCAATTGTTGAAAATGTTCACATTTTATGAACATTATTTTTTTTTTGTAATTGTTTATTTTAAATTTTCAACATCATACAGAAGAAAATATACATGAAATATTAATATTAACCTATCGAGATTGCAGGTATACTTTGATTACAGGGCATACAAAATCTAAACACTAGACATGTGCATTCGTTTTCGTCCGAATGCATTTTCGTCCGAATTTCAGCTATTTTCGTTTTCGTTTTGACAAACGATAACGAAAGCACAAAATCCGAAAAACGAAAGATCCGACATAAATAAATGCTTTATTTTCGTTTTCATTGTTACAACAGTTCGATATAGAATAGGAGATTCGACATGACTCTGACGATAACAATCTGTCTATAGAACCTGTGGTCGAATGTGCTTAACCTTACCTCTATTAGTCCAAGATTATATAGAGAAAATATTCGACAGAGAAAAAAGATTTGACAGAGAGAAAAGATTCTGCAAGTTACTGTCCTAAAAAGTGTTTGGGGACCCGGGTCCTGCCCCAGGGGACATGTATCAATGCAAAAAAAAGTTTTAAAAACGGCCGTTTTTTCGGGAGCAGTGATTTTAATAATGATTAAAGTGAAACAATAAAAGTGTAATATTCCTTTAAATTTCGTAGGGGGGGGGTTGTCTATAGTATGCCTGTGAAGGGGCGCATGTTTCCCGTGCTTAGAATTGTCCCTGCACAAAGTGTCATTTATGCAGGAAAAAAAGTCCTTTAAAATCACTCGCAGCTATTATGAATTGTCGGCTCCCGTAATACAGAGAACACTCATTGAAAGTCATTGATAAAAAAATAAATAAATAAATAAATAAAAAAGCGTGGGGGTCCCCCAAATTCAATTTCCAGGCCCTTCAGGTCTGGTATGGATATTAAGGGGAACCCTGCCTCAAATTTAAGAAAAAATTTGACGTGGGGTTCCCCCTAAATATCCATAACCAGACCCTTCAGGTCTGGTATGGATATTAAGGGGAACCCCGCATCAAATTTAAAAAAAATTTGACATGGGGTTCCCCCTAAAAATCCATACCAGACCCTTTATCCGAGCACGCAACCTGGCAGGCCGCAGGAAAAGAGGGGGGGACGAGAGAGCGGCCCCCCCTCCCTCCTGAACCGTACCAGGCCACATGCCCTCAACATTGGGAGGATGCTTTGGGGGTCCGTGACCCCTCAAAGCACCTTGTCCCCATGTTGATGAGGACAAGGGCCTCATCCCCACAACCCTGGCCGGTGGTTGTGGAGGTCTGCGGGCGGGGGGCTTATCAGAATCTGGAAGCCCCCTTTAACAAGGGGACCCCCAGATCCCGGCCCCCCCCCGTTTGAAATGGTAAGGGGGTACAAAAGTACCCCTACCATTTCACAAAGAAAGTGTAAAAAATGGTTAAATAAAACAAACACACTTTTGAAAAATTCCTTTATTAAAAATAAAAAAAAGATTCCAGCGGCGGTAATCCACTCTTGCTATCCAGCGACGGACGGTCAGCTCTCCATCGATGTCTAATGTCATCCAGCGCAGCGCAGCATCCTTCTTCTGTCTCCGTGGAGGAGACACTACAGACATTCCGGCAGCTTGACGTTTCTTATATAGGGTGGGCGGGGCCACCCGTCACCTGACCCCGCCCCCCTCTGACGCAAGGGGAAACCCGGGGTTCCCTGTGACGTAGGGGTGACCCGCACCCCTCTGATGTAACACAGGCAGGTTTCCGTTACATCAGAGGGGGGCGGGGTCACCCATACGTCACGGGGAACCCCGGGTTTCCCCTTGCGTCAGAGGGGGGCGGGGTCAGGTGACGGGTGGCCCCGCCCTCCGTATATAAGAAACGTCAGCGCCGGAATGCCTCCAGTGTCTCCGTGGAGGAGACAGAAGAAGGATGCTGCGCTGCGCTGGATGACATTAGACATCGATGGAGAGCTGACCGTCCGTCGCTGGATAGCAAGAGTGGATTACCGCCGCTGGAATCTTTTTTTTATTTTTAATAAAGGAATTTTTAAAAAGTGTGTTTGTTTTATTTAAACATTTTTTACACTTTCTTTGTGAAATGGTAGGGGTACTTTTGTACCCCCTTACCATTTCAAACAGGGGGGGGGGCCGGGATCTGGGGGTCCCCTTGTTAAAGGGGACTTCCAGATTCTGATAAGCCCCCCGCCCGCAGACCTCCACAACCACCGGCCAGGGTTGTGGGGATGAGGCCCTTGTCCTCATCAACATGGGGACAAGGTGCTTTGAGGGGTCACGGACCCCCAAAGCATCCTCCCAATGTTGAGGGCATGTGGCCTGGTACGGTTCAGGAGGGAGGGGGGGCCGCTCTCTCGTCCCCCCCTCTTTTCCTGCGGCCTGCCAGGTTGCGTGCTCGGATAAAGGGTCTGGTATGGATTTTTAGGGGGAACCCCACGTCAATTTTTTTTTTAATTTGACGCGGGGTTCCCCTTAATATCCATACCAGACCTGAAGGGTCTGGTTATGGATATTTAGGGGGAACCCCACGTCAAATTTTTTCTTAAATTTGAGGCAGGGTTCTCCTTAATATCCATACCAGACCTGAAGGGCCTGGTAATTGAATTTGGGGGACCCCCACGCTTTTTTTTTTATTTATTTATTTATTTATTTTTTTATCAATGACTTTCAATGAGTGTTCTCTGTATTACGGGAGCCGACAATTCATAATAGCTGCGAGTGATTTTAAAGGACTTTTTTTCCTGCATAAATGACACTTTGTGCCGGGACAATTCTAAGCACGGGAAACATGCGCCCCTTCACAGGCATACTATAGACAACCCCCCCCTACGAAATTTAAAGGAATATTACACTTTTATTGTTTCACTTTAATCATTATTAAAATCACTGCTCCCGAAAAAACGGCCGTTTTTAAAACTTTTTTTTGCATTGATACATGTCCCCTGGGGCAGGACCCGGGTCCCCAAACACTTTTTAGGACAGTAACTTGCAAATTAGCCTTTAAAATTAGCACTTTAGATTTTGAACGTTGGAGTCCCATAGACTTTAATAGGGTTCTAAAGTATGCTATATAGTTAGCTCCGTCGAATCTTCTTTATACATTCGACAGACACCATAAGCCTTCCAAGACAGATTCGACCGTAATTCATGTGGATTTTCGGACGAATGCAATTTTTGAACGAAAAACGAAATAAATAAAAACGAATTTCGGGAGTAACTAAATAAATTAAGTTTTCAGACGAAAACGAAATTCCGAAACGAAATATTTTACTCTGCACATGTCTACTAAACACATAGAGGTATAGTGATGTGATTAAAGTATTAATTTGAGTGGGGGAGAGATAGTCGCATCCCTAAAAAAATAGAAATTTAAGTGACCTTCTACCGTATCTTTAACCGCTTCCTGCCCGCCCTATAGCCGAATGCCGGCCTTCGGGCGGGCGGCTTCCCTCGCCTGGCCGTCCCTGGACGGCCAGGTGTTTACTTCCGCAATGCGCGCCGCCGGGGGCGCGCATCGCGGAAGTTTTGCACTCGCCGTGTCTCCCGGAGACAGGCGAATACAGATCGCCGTGAACGGCCAATCAAAGCGGCCGTTCACAGAGCGATCTAAGCTGCCAATAGGAGATGATCTCAAATGTAAACATATGAGATCATCTCCCATTGCCGTGTCTCTCTCTCCTCACACAGAGACAGCGTGTGAGGAGAGAGAGGATCTGTGAGTGAAACATTGTATCCGTATTGAGTACCAGTGCAAATTGTCAGTCCCAGTGCCAATTGTCAGCCCCAGTGCCAATTGTCAGCCCCAGTGCCAATTGTGAGCCCCAGTGCCAGTGCCATTTGTCAACCCAGTGCCATTTGTCAACCCAGTGCCATTTGTCAGCCCAGTGCCATCTGTCAGCCCAGTGCCATCTGTCAGCCCAGTGCCAGTGCCGCCAGTGCCACCTGCCAGCGCCACCTGTCAGCGACAGTGCCAGCGACAGTGCCATCCGTCAGCCCCAGTGCCGTCAGCGCCAGTGCCGTCAGCCCCAGTGCCGTCAGCCCCAGTGCCGTCAGCGCCAGTGCCGCCAGTGCCAGTGCCGCCAGTGCCACCTACCAGCGCCAGTGCCAGCGCCACCTGCCAGCGCCAGTGCCACCTGCCAGTGCCATCCGTCAGCCCCAGTGCCATCACCCCAGTGCCGTCACCCCAGTGCCGTCACCCCAGTGCCACCTACCAGTGCCAGCGCCACCTGCCAGTGCCAGTGCCAGTGCCACCTGCCAGTGCCACCTGCCAACGCCAGTGCCATCCTTCAGCCGAAGTGCCGTCAGCCCCAGTGCCGTCAGCCCCAGTGCCGTCAGCTCCAGTACCGTCAGCGCCAGTGCCGCCAGTGCCACCAGCGCCAGTGCCAGTGCCGCCAGTGCCACCTGCCAGCGCCATCTGCCAGCCGCACTGCCATCTGCCAGCCCCATTTGCCAGAGCAAATAGCCAGCACCATCTGCCAGTGCCATCTGTCAGCGACATCTGTCAGCGACATCTGCCAGCGACATCTGCCAGCGACATCTGTCAGCGACATCTGTCAGCCCCATCTGCCTCCAGTGCCATCTGCCTCCAGTGCCATTTGTCAGTGCCACGTGTTGTCAGTGCCACCTGCCACGTCAGTGTCACCTGTAATCAGCGTCACCTGTCAGTGTCACCTGCCACATCAGCGTCACCTGTCAGTGTCATCTGCCAAATCAGCGTCACCTGTCAGTGTCATCTGCCAAATCAGCGTCACCTGTCAGTGTCACCTGCCACATCAGCGTCACCTGTCAGTGTCACCTGCCAAATCAGCGTCACCTGTCAGTGTCACCTGCCACATCAGCGTCTCCTGTCAGTGTCATCTGCCAAAATGGGGTCACTTTGTGGGCATTTCCATTGTCCTGGTGCTCCAGGGCCTTCAAAAATGTAATAGGTGGTTGAGAAATGAGATGTGTAATTTATGCCCCTAGAACGCCTAATGGTGCTATTTCAATATTGGGCCTCTGTATGTGGCCAGGCTGTGTAAAAGTCTCACACATTTGGTATCGTTATACTCAGGAGGAGTAGTAGAATGTATTTTGGGGTGTCATTTTTGCTGTGTACATGCTATGTGTTGGAAATATCTTATAAATGGACAACTTTGCGTAAAAAAAATGCGTTTTCATTTTTTTTCCACATTTTCCCAAAACTTCTGGAAAAAAATGAACCATTCAAACGACTCAATATGCCTCATAGATTATACGTTGGGGTGTTAGCTTTCCAAAATGGGGTCACTTTGTGGGCATTTCCATTGTCCTGGTGTTCCAGGTCCTTCAAAACTGTAATAGGTGGTTGAGAAATGAAATGTGTAATTTATGCTCCTAGAACGCCTGATGGTGCTATTTCAATATTGGGCCTCTGTATGTGGCCAGGCTGTGTAAAAGTCTCACACATTTGGTATCGTAATACTCAGAAGGAGTAGCAGAACGTATTTTGGGGTGTCATTTGTGGTATACACATGCCATGTGAGAGAAATAACCTATTACATTAAAAATTTTGTGAGAAAAAAAAAAAAAAAAAAAATCTTCATTTTGCAAAGAATTGTGGGAAAAAGATGACAACATCAAAAACCTCACCATGCATCTTAGTAAATACCTTGGAATGTCTACTTTCAAAAAAGGGGTCATTTGGGGGGTATTTGTACTTTCCTGACTTGTTCGGGTCACAAGAAATGAGATAGGCCACCAGTACATCAGATGTGATCAATTTTGTGCGATTCGCACCACAGCTTGTAGACTCTCTAACTTTCACAAAGACCAAATAATATCCAATAATTTGGGTTATTTTTACCAAAGATATGTAGCAGTATAAATTGTGGCCAAAATTTATGAAAAAAAAATTATAATTTGCAAAATTTTATCACAGAAACAAAGAAATATGTGTTTTTTTTCAAAATTTTCGGTCTTTTTTCATTTATAGCGCAAAAAATAAAAACCCCAGAGGTGATCAAATACCACCAAAAGAAAGCTCTATTTGTGGGAAAAAAAGGACACAAAATTCATTTGGGTACAGTGTTGCATGACTGAGTAATTGTCATTCAAAGTGTGAGAGCACCAAAAGCTGAAAATTGGTCTGGGCAGGAAGGGTGTTTAAGTGCCCAGTAAGCAAGTGGTTAAGGGGGTTATAGACAAACTGTAAACATACCATTTAACCTCAAAGAAAGCTTTACACACAAGGAAAAATAAATTTCAGACCTTCTCTCGGGGACATGTATGTATCCAGGTTTAACTAAGTAGGATCAATCCCATCAGAGCCATATGTAGACTCATCCCAGGTTGACCATATTTTAGAAAATTTCTGCACCTTACCTTACCCTCCACTACGGCCATCAACTGTTCCATTCTGCATATGTCAGCTACAGTGGTGATCAATTGCAGAAGTGTTGGTGGAGAGGTGGACAACCATAACCTGGGTATGGCCCTTTTAGCAGCCAATAAGATGAAGGACAACAATCTGCGCAAGGCCTTAGAAATACCAGAGAAAGGGAGGCCTAGCAGATAATGCATGGGCGTCAGGGGAATAGGAGTGCCAGCCAGTGTTTATAACAGATTTTGGACTTGGAGCCAGAACTGGTGGACTAGGGGGCAGTCCCAAAAAATATGGTAGTGAGAGCCGACTTCCCCACCACATCTCCAGCATTGCTTTGAAATTAATCTGTTACGGGCATGTAGAATATCTGTCCTATACCAGTGCATTAGAACTTTGTGGGTCACACATCGAGATATTCTGGAAGTGTGCTCCCATATGCTCCCCCAGTCCACCAGGGAAATATCATGCTGTAGAATCTGAGACCATTTCCTCATGTAGTGGTGGGTGTTCACCGTCATAGGAATAGCTTCATGTAATATTGTGTAAATAGTAGAGATCAGTCGGGGATCGTAAGGACCCTTAGCACATAGGATCTCAAAGTCTGTGGGTTTGTCCAGAGTCAGAGAAGGGGACCTGGTAGAGAAAAAGTGTCTGATCTGTAAGTATGAATGTAGAAGCCTTTGGGGGATCTGGTGTTGCTTTTGCAAGGTGGGAAAAGTCAATAAATGGCGTGTCGCCGGGTTAACAAAGTGTCGGAGTTGAAAAAGTCCCGCCTGGGTCCATGGTAGCATACGATCGTAGGACAGGCTATCTGGGATGTCTGGGTTAAATAGGATATTCAAAAGCGGCGGACACGGTGAGGATAGGGAAAAGCGCTCATTGCACCTTTTCCAGATATTCAACGTGAACAACATGGGAGCTAGGCATATGTGCCGTAATTGGGGCATATGAAGGGCAGTGGAAGGCCAAAGCATATAGCAAGGATGGACCGGGGCTGTAACATTCATTTCTATTTCTGACCAACTATTTGGGGCCTTCCGGGAGGTCCAGGAGGTAAGAAGGAGGTAAGAACTCTCAGGTGTGTGGCATAATAGTATTTAATGAAATATGGGCCTCCCAGACCCCCCCTATTCCTCCGAGCCAGGACCACTGTCCCTGCTAACCTGTGGGAAGCGTTATTCCAAATAAAACGGAGGCTTCTCCTTTGAAGGGATTTCAACTGTGACATAGGGATAGCCACAGGTAAAGTTTCAAACAAATATAATAACTTAGGGAGGATAGACATTTTAAGGACGGTAATTCGGCCCAACAGGGATAGGGGGAGAGATGTCCAGTATGTCAGCAAGCGATTCATTTCCGAGAACGGGGGGGGGGGGGGAAATTGGCCTTATATAAAGTATCATAGGAAGCAGTAAGGCGAACCCCCAGGTATTTAAGTGAGTGAGGACACCAGTGGTAATTATACTTACTTTGGAGCGAAGATAAGAGGGCTGGGGTTATGTTTACAGGTAATGCTTCGGTTTTAGTATCATTGATTTTGAAACCCGAGAGGCTACCAAAAGTGGATAGTAGGTGGTGAAGGTGTGGTAGGGATGTGTGCGGGTGGGTGAGAGTTAGGAGGACATCATCCACGAATAAGGATAGTTTATATTCTGCGTTGCGGAGGTGAACTCCTTTAATATCTGGACATTCCCGTATAGCCGCAGCTAGGGGTTCCAGACTGAGAATAAAAAGCAATGGCGATAGAGGGCAACCCTGTCTCGTACCATTGCTAAGGGGAAACGGACGGGACAGATGGGAGGAGAGTTGTACCTGTGAAGTGGGCTTCGAGTATATGGCTCGGAGGGCGTGAATAAAGGGGCCTGAAAATCCAAAGTGGTTTAGTATCGCAAACATAAATGGCCAGCTAAGGCGATCAAATGCCTTTTGGGCATCTAAACTGAGTATCAAAGCGGGGTTTTTAGTTTTAGTAAGCAGGTCTATAAGGTCAATTGTGCGGCGAGTATTGTCCCCCGCATTTATGAACATTATATGCAACAGCAGTATTTGCACTGTAAACATTTCTTTATTTATATAAAGTGTTGGTGAACTTTATCGCTATGCTGTGATTCCTGTAGGCTTTGCGTGCGTGCGGGGGGGGGGGGGGATGAGGGTCTCCGTGTCCATTTTGCTTGGGGCCCCCAAATTCCTTCAAACGGCCCTGCTCTGGAGCAATTGCACTGTCTATTTACCTGTATTAAATCAACTCCATTGTGTTTTAATTATTTTTGGGCAGTAGCATAAAAAAGCATGACAACAACAACCAAAAACAACAACCATAGCAAGTGACAATGGTGGATAGAAATTCAGAACAAAAAAGAAAATGTAGACAGACAACTTGCCCAGATGAGAATCCAGGGATCAGAGATCGTTGAATGCATTGCATCATACTTTTACTAGTAATGGTGGCAAGCTGCAATTTACAATACATATCCCTGTACATTGCACACTCACATTGGTCCCTACCCTCAAGGAGCCCACAATCCAAGATCCCCATTCATATACTAGGGCCAATTTTGGACAGAAGCCAATTAACCTACCTGCATGTTTTTGGAATGTGGGAGGAAACCCATGCAGGCACAGGGAGAACATGCAAACTCCAGGCAGGTAGTGTCATGGTTGGGATTTGAACCAGTGACCCTTCTTACTGCTAGGTGAGAGTGCTCAGCACTACCCCCTTTACTATACTATAGGACTATGTGTGGCACAGTGGTGTAGTGGTTAGCACTCTCCCCTAGCAGTAAGAAGGTCGCTGGTTCAAATCCTGACCCTGACACTGCCTGCTGTGTGTGTATATAGGGAGGTTTAGTAGTGCATGTGTGTGTATATATAGTGGGGTATAGCCTGTAGGGGTCGCTCATGGTAATGGCTCTACTATGGTGCAGATCTCTGAGTACCTTCCACTGTGAACACTGCCTCTCTCTCGTCCCAGTACTGATCGGAAAACAGCAGAAATCTGACGCATGCGCACTGGAGGGTGGGATTCCCTGTGCTGCACTGTGCATGCGCGGGCCGGGAAGCCGACACATGCACACTAGAGAGTGGGTTTCAGAAGGGCGTGGGCCGGGAAGCCAATGCATGCACACTAGAGGGCAGATTTCCCCAGGCCGTACTGCACATGCGCCGGCTGGAAATCAAACACATGTGCACTAAAGGGTGGATTTCGGAAGGGCGCGGGCTGGGAACCTGACACATGTGCACTAGAGGGCAGATTTCCCTGGGCTGTACTGCATGGACTGGGAATCCGACGCATGCACACTCGAGGGTGGATTTCAGAAAGGGTGCATGTGTGGGCCAGGAATCTGACGCATGTGCACTCGAGGGCAGATTTCGGAAGGGCACACTGCGCATGCGCAGGCAGGGAAATCTGACGCATGCCCACTCGGGGGTGGATCTCCGTAACAACGGAGCTAGAGGACCTTATTATCAAGGCACAGGCTTGTGCCAGAATTTATCTAGTACTAATCATATAGAGTCTATCGGTACATTACCACTCAGCTGTAGGGAGCCTTTTCCAGTGTCCTCTCCAGTGTAGGTAGCAGTGTGATTTTATCACCTTTCAAACTATGGGAATTCAGTTCAGGTTGCACTTCCATAGATAGCATATCCAGTACAAGGATGTTCCGCGTCATACACTGATGTCCCGTTCAGATACTGCTATCCAGGCTCAGCATCTAGTGTCTGGTCTCTCTCACTACATTCAACTCCCACTGCGTCCTAGGACGAGACAGCACTGTTGATGGCGTCAGCGCGTTTCGCTTGGACTAGTAGCGTAGCTTCATCTCGGATGTTGATTGGTACGTCAACCGTACTCCCTTTTATTGTGTTGTTCTAGTATGGTCACGCCATTTAGAGTTTATGAATATAAAGGGAACAATGTCCCATTCTGAAGAAAAGTTTCTTTACAGGATTTAGGTGTTTAACTAATGTACATCTTAGGTAACACGTATAGAATTAAATAAATAGAATTTAATAAGGTAAATACCCATTATCTTATGGATATTGATTGTACATTTGTGGATCTAAATGTGTTTGGGTCATGTTGCACAATGAGGAATGATACAAAAAGAGAAAAGGGAAGAAAAGAAAGAAGGGGAAGGGAAAAAACAAAACACAAACTTACACAGACTTACATAGACGTAAAAAAAAAAAAAAGACTTAAAAAGGGGAGGAGACATTTTACATAAATGGACAAATATATAATGTCCTATGATCAAGAACATGTATATATTGATTTAAATTAATTGGAAAATATTTTTCTACATGATCATTTGATCATTTATAGTATACGACTCTGGAGATATTGCCCAAGTCATGGGCGTATTTAAATCCAATATGGTAAGGGTGCCTAGGGCCTGTAGGTTCCATTCTGTGTTCAAACCGACCAGCACGGGGGACATCAAATGATACACCCACCATTTCTCCTTCTGCAGGAGTATGCGATTGAAGTCACCTCGCCTGGTGGGTAATTTTAATGCGTAAATACCTTTAACCCGCAAGCCAACAGTACTTCCTCCATGGTGCAGTGCAAAATACTTTGCTAATGGTTTTTCAGGAATTTTTCCTCTGTCATTAAATTCACGTAGGTGCCCCCAATTCGTATATTTAGGGTTCTTTTGGTTTTTCCCATTTATATTTTGGTACAGGAACAGGTTATCATGTAAAAAACTCGTGACATGGAGCAGTTTATTAAGTCTCTAATGTCATAGCTTTCTTTACCCAGGGTATCCATAAAGGTGGAGGTTCTATGTACCAGTGGGTAAATCTGGCATTTGTTACTAGGAAACATGCCAGTACTTCACGGATAATCAGATAACTAGGTAGGATCTGGTTCTCTTACGAATTCAGACTTAATCAGCATATCACCCAGGCTTCTGGCTCATCCTGCCACCAACCTGGGTAAAGTGCCGACTATTTTTGCTAGTCCAGGGGAATTGGTTAAAACCGCCCAGTGTTTCTCCAAAATGGAGCAGACTGCATTCCACTGGGATCCATATGCCGTTATAATCATAGTTTGATCATCTGTTTTTTGAGGAGGGTGATCATCGGGGTTAGATGGATTTAAATTCAGTAAACTTTCACGACCTCTGATCGCTGCTCTTTTTTTAGCTCTCTTAATTTGTCTATGCAAGTAACTGCGTTCGCGGAACCTCGCATAAAGTTCAAGGGATTCCCCTCTATAGTCAACGGCTTTTGTACGGTTCCTCTTGATACATAAAAATTGCCCCACCGGTATACCATTTTTTAACCAGTGGGGGGTGATGGCTAGTGGCATGCTGACGTTTCTTTTCAAAACAGACTGGTGTACTCCAGCTCCGTTGTTACGCTGCAGCAATAATACCACCTATACAAAGGGTTATTATCTCTGTGTTCAATACCGCAGAGTAATTTCAATCACTGAACGTTAAAAGAATCAAAAATACCTGATGTTCATTACTCAGGTTATATGATGAAGACATTACTTTCAGTATAATTAGACTAATGATCAACTGTATGATATGATATAGTCTCCCGTGACTCCCAGACTAGGTCCCTAGGTACTCTGTAACTCAGGCCTGGTCCAAAATGCAACAAGCTATTTGCTAGTGAAGGGAATGAGCATAACACCCATTCACTATCAGAGTAACCGTCACCCTACGCCAAGTCACACATTGGCTGCCTTAAACTAAAGACAAATCTCTGGTTGTCCCTAGCAATGACAATATGATCTACACTAGACAGCAAACTACACGCTGGTCTAAAGTGTACTGTATCTACTCTAACCAACATTCCCCATGGTACAAGCCCTGCTCTCTGAAGAACGCCACTTAAGAAGAGACTTCAGACCAGGCATTAAACAGTTAACGAAAACTTTACTGAAGAAAGGCATCACACAGGAACAGTTCTTATCAGGCAGCTTCTCATATAAATTCCTGTACAAGGTGCGTTAGTGGCCATAGGTTAATCATACCTGAGAGCAACACTGTATCCTGGCCTAGGCCGACAAGGCCCATGCCTAGGGCAGCACTTTGCAGGGGGGCAGCACTGAAAGAGTCCCCGCCGGCTTACGCTACACTGTCAGTCTTATGGGGCAGACTGGGCTGAGAGGCAAATTAATATAGCAGCCACACTGCTTCCGGTATGAGGGTGGCCTGCATTTTACAACTGTGGGGGGCCACTTCTGATTTTGACTGTCCCATCATCCTGGACCACAAATCTTCCTGACTATGCTATATGTTTTCTGCTGCACCATTGGCATGGTTATATCTTCTTAGAAATTATCAGAAATTTGTGCTTAAAGTAGAACTATACGCAACACTTTTTTTTTTCATTTTGGATAGAATAATGGAGGGTTATAGTTATAGCCCCTGTCAGTTTATTTTTTACAATCCCTGTCCCATTGCAGAGATTTCCCTTCACTTCCTGCCCCATAGCCAAACAGGAAGTGAGAGGAAATCTATGCAAATTAAGGAAATCCGTTGCCCCCCAGGCCCTCAGAACTAGTGTCCCCACTCAAAAATTTCAGGGTGGGTCTTAAACCGCAAGGGGTGTGGCCTTGACAGGAAGGGGTGGGTCATATTTAAATTAGGGGGGCACGAGTTTAGCCAGGCCTAGGGCAGCACAAAACCTAAATACACTACTGCCTGAGAGCCCTCAGTGTCCCATAGAGGCTGGGTCCAAATAATCCACAAGTGGTTGCACAGAGTCCATATAGTCCATCCTTGGTAGTTAAGAGTCCTCAGGCTCCCAGTCTCTCAGGGAACCATGAGATTGGGGCACCGTGCAGCAGCATAACTGCCTACATTTTAACAGTGTCTCCAGCAGCTCTCTGAAGGGCTCTTTTTTAATGTAGATCTGTGGAAATTGGTGGGAAAACCTAGTCAATGAATTCCTCAGATCTACCACACATCAACATTGTAACAGTTTCACAGGAAAGACAACAGACTTGACCAAGGTAACAACAGAACATGAGCCAGCACAGAAGAAGAAAAACATTAGGACTTCTGTAGGCATTTGCCAAATTGCCTATAAGCAGTCACTGACTGGGGAACAGGGTGGGTCATCAATGTGCAGGACATGAGGACCCAATACAATCCAGCAGCTCCTCTGGGGGCAGCACTACCATTGATTCACACAGTAAATAATGGACATTGATTGGGACTTTTAACAAAGCCATGGCCTGATAAGGTCATGTATTTCCATCCCAGGTTACTTAAATTGAAACCATGGCCCGTTAATATCATCTGTTTCGTCCCTATTAGATTCAAAGCAAGGGGGCAGGGAAAAAAGAGAGGGGACATTGGGACTTTACATGAAATACGTGGTAGCAAAAGAAGGACGTAGCGGTGACAGTGAGGCGTCGCACATCCTGCGTGGATTGCGTGACGTCGACGCACAGTGCATTGTATCCACCCACCAGGCGTCAAATGAAGCAATGGATGGGAGGAGACTAGCAGTGTGCGTCACAACCCCCAAAAGTGGAAACGAGAACCGAATGGCACGGCAACCCAACCACACAAGACACCAGCAATGCAACAGACCAGAGTAACTGGTCCAAATTAGGTTATAAATTGCATCAAATTAAGTAATCATAAAAATAGTAATGATAGACAATGAACAAGATTAAATAAATAAATGTAGTAGAAGGATAAAACCGGAGAGACTGGCCAGGGTCAATAATAGCAGAAAGATACTCAAATTCAACTAATAGAGCATTACCACAAATTTCCATCCCTGATTCATATAGTAAATAATGGACATTGATTGGGACTTTTAACAAAGCCATGGCCTGATAAGGTCATGTATTTCCATCCCAGGGGACTTAAAGAGGGATTTCACTGGAAAATAAATTATTAAAAGCCAGCAGCTATAAATACTACAGCTGCTGACTTTTAATAAATGGACACTCACCTGTCCCAGGGTCCAGCGATGTCGGCAGCCGAGGCCATTCGATCTCTCGGCTGCTGCCGTTGCCATTCTGGGTGAGGGAATCAGGAAGTGAAGCATTGTGGCTTCACTTCCCGGTTCCCTACTGCATATGCACGAGTCGCGCAGCGCAATAGCAATGGTCAGCGCTGTCTCTAGGACCCGTGTGTGTCCCAGCAGACAGCGCCGGGACAGGAAGAGACAGACTCCCGTGGGAGTCTATGCCCGGAAGTGGGTGCAAATACCTGTCTTAGACAGGTATCTGCACCCCCCTCCCCCCTGAAAGGTGCCAACTGTGACACTGGAGGGGGGGAGGGTTCTGATGAGCGGAAGTTCCACTTTAAGGTGGAACCTCACTTTAAAGTGAAACCATGGCCGGTAAGGTCATCCGTTTCGTCCCTATTCGATTCAAAGCAAGGGGGCAGGGGAAAAAAGAGAGGCGACATTGTGACTTTACATGAAATACGTGGTAGCAAAAGAATAAAGGATGAACTAGTAAGGATTTTTATTGATTGTTGCAATTAAATTACAAACTGGTTCACACAAAGTGCCATAGCTTTCTACAATCCTCGTTTATTTATGAGCAGCTTGATGAAGGATTCCCAGGGACTTGTATATTTTCTTTGAAATGTATATATGCATTCTTCAGGATTAAGTATGATGCATGTTTATTTTCCTGGCTTAGCTGTATGTGTGTTATGGGAGTGTTAATAATGACTCAGATTGTCAGATTTCTGTTCACCTCTAGAAGTTATACTGTCCTCAGCTTACATACCAACAAGCATTAGAAAACAAATTACCTTTAAACAGAACTAAACTGTCACTGGACACCACAAACCAAAAATGCTATTTAATTCATTCTTAATATTCAAAGCAAACTCACCCATCCATGTCTCCATGCTGTATTTTGTTGAGAAAAAAAAACCCATAACATTTCTAGCTGCTTCCATCTTAACCAGTTGCCGACCGCCGCACGACGATGTACGTCGACAGAATGGCACGGGCAGGCATATGGGCGTACCTGTACGTCCCTGCCTTCCCGCGGGTGGGGGGCCCGATCGGGCCCCCCCCCCCGGTGCCAGCGGCGGTCGGAATCCGTTCAGGAGCGATCCGGGATGAGGGGGCGGCCATTCATTCATGGCCACCCCCTCGCGATCACTCCTGACGAATGGAAGTGCAGCGTGACATCACTTCCTCTCCTGTAATGTAAACACAGGCAGAGGAAGTGATGTAATCTCTCCTCCGTGTTGGTATTTTTCGTTCCGGCACCGAGGAGAGAGGATCGGTGAGTTGCACCAACACTACACTACACAGTAGAACATGCCAGGCACACTCTCACCCCCCCTTCACCCCCCGATCACCCCCCCAATCACCCCTGCACCCCCAGTCACAGTGACACCAATTGCATTTTTTTTTTTTATTGCATTGGTGTCATTTGTGACTGTAATAATTTTTAGGGCAGTTAGGGTTAGCCCCCTTTAGTTCTAGGGCACCCCCCTAACCCCCCCCCAATAAAGGTTTAACCCCGTGATCACCCCCCGTCGCCAGTGTCACTAAGGCTGGGTTCACATTGCAGCGGTTTATGAGAACGGATGTGATTCGCACCGCACTGCAGTGCAAATCACATCCGATCTCTGTGCGATGTGAGTTCAGCCATACAGATAGTATGGCTGAATTCGCATCGCACCCGCCGCACCCGCCGCAAACTCGCACGGGACCCTTTTTTTGGTCAGCAGCAGAATCGGATCGCATGGGTGTTCACACCATGCGATCCGATTCCTGTCCGAGTTTGCAGATCGCACTGCGATATGCGAACTGATCTGGGGGTGTCATTAACATTTCACTGACACTCCCAGCAGTTCGCATAGGGCAGTGTAATGCGGGAACCCGCCGCGGATTCCGCGCCAGTGTGAACCCAGCCTAATAAGCGATCGTTTTTCTGATCGCTGTATTAGTGTCACAGGTGACGCTAGTTAGGCAGGTAGGTATTTAGGTTCGCCGCAGCTTTTTATAGCGCCAGGGACCCCCATATACTACCGCATAAAGCCCCCTGATTGCCCCCTAGTTAATCCTTTCACCAGTGATCACCATATAACTGTTACAGGTGACGCTGGTTGGTTAGTTATTTTTTTATAGTTTCAGGGCACCCGCCATTTATTACCTAATAAAGGTTTAACCCACTGATCACCCGGCGGGTGATATAAGTTTGAGGGTCAGATAGGATCTGCGTCGCCCCAGGCAGCGTCAGGTTAGTGCCAGTACCGCTAACACCCACGCGCAAAGCATACACCTCCCTTAGTAATATAGTATCTGATCAGATCTATATTAGCGTCGCCAGCAGTTTAGGTTTCCCAAAACGCATTGTTAGCGGGATCAGCCCAGATACCTGCTAGCACCTGCGTTTAGCCCCTCCGCCAAGCCCAGCCCAGCCCACCCAAGTGCAGTATCGATCGATCAATGTCACTTACAAAACACAACACACATAACTGCAGCGTTCGCAGAGTCAGGCCTGATCCCTGCGATCGCTAACAGTTTTTTTTGTAGCGTTTTGATACAGTCGCTGACAGCCTAGGTGCTTTTTTACCTGTGAGTCTCACTAGTGTACCCCTAAATTTAGGGGTGTCTACTTTCTAAAATGGGGTCATTTGGGGGGGGGGGTTTGTGCCATCTTGGCATTTTATGGCCTTCAAAACTGCGATAGGTAGTGAGGAGTGAAATCAAAAATTTACACCCTTAGAAATCCTGAAGGCAGTGCTTGGTTTTCGGGGCCCCGTACGCGGCTAGGCTCCCAAAAAATCCCACACATGTGGTATCCCTGTACTCAGGAGAAGCAGCAGAATTTATTTTGGGGTGTCATTTCACATATGCCCATGGCATGTGTGAGCAATATATCATTTAATGACACCTTTGTGAAAAAAAATTAAAAATAAAATAAAAGTTTGTAATTTTCCCGCAACTTGTGGCAAAATATAAAATATTCCATGGACTCAACATGCCTCTCAGTAAATAGCTTGGGGTGTGTACTTTCTAAAATGGGGTCATTTGGGCGGGTTTGTGCCATCTTGGCATTTTATGGCCTTCAAAACTGCGATAGGTAGTGAGGAGTGAAATCAAAAATGTACACACTTAGAAATTCTGAAGGCGGTGCTTGGTTTTCGGGTCCCCGTACGCGGCTAGGCTCCCAAAAAGTCCCACACATGTGGTATCCCCATACTCAGGAGAAGCAGCAGAATGTATTTTGGGGTGTCATTTCACATATGCCCATGGCATGTGTGAGCAATATATCATTTAGTGACAACTTTGTGAAAAAAAAAAAAAGTTTGTAATATTCCCGCAACTTGTGGCAAAATATAAAATATTCCATGGACTCAACATGCCTCTCAGCAAATAGCTTGGGGTGTCTACTTTCTAAAATGGGGTCATTTGTGGGGGTTTTGTGCCATCTTGGCATTTTATGGCCTTCAAAACTGTAATAGGTAGTGAGGAGTGAAATCAAAAATTTACGCCCTTAGAAAGCCTGAAGGCAGTGCTTGGTTTTCGGGGCCCCGTACGCGGCTAGGCTCCCAAAAAGTCCCACATATGTGGTATCCCCGTACTCAGGAGAAGCAGCAGAATTTATTTTGGGGTGTCATTTCACATATGCCCATAGCATGTGTGAGCAATATATCATTTAGTGACAACTTTGTGAAAAAAAAAAAAATAAATAAAAGTTTGTACTTTTCCCGCAACTTGTGGCAAAATATAAAATATTCCATGGACTCAACATGCCTCTCAGCAAATAGCTTGGGGTGTCTACTTTCTAAAATGGGGTCATTTGTGGGTGTTTTGTGCCATCTTGGCATTTTATGGCCTTCAAAACTGTGATAGGTAGTGAGGAGTGAAATTACAAATGTATGCCCTTAGAAATCCTGAAGGCGGTGCTTGGTTTTCGGGGCCCCGTACGCGGCTAGGCTTCCAAAAAGTCGACCACATGTGGTATCCCCGTACTCAGGAGAAGCAGCAGAATGTATTTTGGGGTACAATTCCACATATAACCATGGCATGTGTGAGCAATATATCATTTAGTGACAACTTTGTGTAAAAAAAATATATATATATTTTTTTGTCATTATTCAATCGCTTGAGGCAAAAAAATTAAATATTCAATAGGCTCAACATGCCTCTTATCAATTTCCTTAGGGTGTCTACTTTCCAAAATGGTGTCATTTGGGGGGGGTTTGTACTGCCCTGCCATTTTAGCACCTCAAGAAATGAGATAGGCAGTCATAAACTAAAAGCTGCGTAAATTCCAGAAAATGTACCTTAGTTTGTAGATGTGACAACTTTTGCGCAAACCAATAAATATACAGTTATTGACTTTTTTTTTTACCAAAGACATGTGGCTGAATACATTTTGGCCTAAATGTATGACTAAAATTGAGTTTATTGGATTTTTCTAATAACAAAAAGTAGAAAATATCATTTTTTTTTTCAAAATTTTTACGTTTATATCGCAAAAAATAAAAATCGCAGAGTCAGTCAAATACCTTTAAAAGAAAGCTCTATTGGCGTGGCCTGGTGATGTGCTAGAGCAGACGTGTGCTCTGTGAGCTCCGAGGCCGACACCGAGAAATATACATAAAATCATCCAAAAACTCATATTTTTCCTACCTGAGTGATGGGCCGGCGGACGGGCAAGTCTCTGCCCAAGAAAGGAGCCTCGACGGGGTCGATTAAGCGATTCCTTTCCGTGGAACCGGACGAGGTGGAAGAGCAGGACGACCTAGGCCGCAAGCCGCGGAGTAGAGTGGATTCCGCATCCCGCGATGGGCCGGACCGGAGGTCGCGCTCGCCCGAGTCCTCGGCGGGCTCGGGGGCCGAGGGTGAGTCACATCCTTCCGCCGGAGCGGCGCCGAGAGTGAGCGATCTCCCTACTACCTCCGATCTCGCCGCCATGCTTCTGAACCTCGAGCGGGTCATCAGGAAGGAGGTCTCCGCAGTTCGTTCGGATCTCTCGCAAGTATTGGTTCGTGTTGAAGAGTCGGAGCAACGTCTCGATCGCCACGCGAACGCTATTCGATCCCTCCAGGCGACTACACGTCAACTTGCCATTTCGCATCGTACGACCGTTTACAAGATCGAAGATCAAGAGAATCGTAACAGACGTAATAACGTTCGGATTCGGGGACTTCCCGAAGCGACTGGAGACGACGATCTGTTACCATCCGTTCGGGGCATTTTTAATAGCCTTCTGGGACGAGCACCTGACGCCCCTTTGAAGATTGACCGGGTGCACAGGGCACTCCGCCCACGCAATCTTGCTACAGACGTCCCACGGGACATTATTTGCCGGGTCCACCATTATCCTGAAAAGGAACTGATTATGCAGAAAGCTAAGGGAGCTAATCCGTTTGATTTTCATGGGGCGATGCTATCCTTTTTCCCGGATCTCGCTAAAGAAACCTTGGATCGACGCAGGGCCTTAAGGCCCCTCACGGAACTGCTCCGGGCGGCGTCCATTAAATATAGGTGGGGCTTCCCTGCGGCCTTGATCGCATCTAGAGATGGCAAAACCGCAATACTTCGATTTCCGGAGGAGCTGTCCAAATTCTGCACGGATATGTCCGTTCCTACCCCAGAACTACCTGGATGGCATGAAGGCATCCCGCCCCTGCCCGCTGGGACCGACCAGGGCTGGCAGAGAGTGAGCCGTGCCCGCCGTACTTCTGCACCTGATTGCCGCCCTTGAAAGGGCATCCTGCCCACCAACTTGTTCAGCTTGGTTACCTGTTCAGGACGTCTACTTGCATCTGTGGGGCATACCGCCTGAATGTTTCCTTTACTAAGTTTGTGCGGGGAAGCTGACCGCCTCTGGCGACAACGTGTTTTTGCAGGCCAGGGCTGAGCACCCCTAGGGGGCCCTCAGTCTGGATATGAACATCGCTGCACTTTTGCCCTTTGTCTTTTTATTGGCGTGACATTTCTTCATCTTCCTCGCTGTGCCTCTGGAGCGTATCTGACTCATGGTTCCCCTCTCCCCCCCCCATTGGGTACCCTACCGCCTCAGTTTTATACCAATATTGTTCTGTACAGGCGCTTTAGGTTTTGGATGATGTTATTCATAGATTTTTCTGCCTGGGTGTCGGCACCGGACCGCGGGGCGCTGCCTTGGACCTTTATGGTGTGGTTTGCGCCCGGCTGCCTGCGTCCCGCCTCCCCCTTTTTGAGCGGGGGCTGCCCGGCGCGGGGCCTCGGCGTCCGTTCCCCCGTTGGGGTGGCGGGCGTGGGGGCCCTGTGGCGGTCACGCAGCCCGCTCTTGCACGGCATAGTAATGCGTGCACTAATGGCTGTTTCTCGACAGCACCTTTTTTGGTTCAATTTGTTTCTCCCACTAAGGTGGGGCCTTGTATTTTTTTGTTGCCTTTCTCTCTCCTGTCCTCTTCTCTCTCACCTTTTCTGTCTACTGCCTCCACCTCCTCTGTTCCCCTCCCCCCTCTCTGGCGGCAGACCGCCTTGGTATTGTATTGATAATGTTGTGGTGATCGCGGTTCCTCCTCCTGAGACCCCATGGCTACTGTGAACATTGTATCTTTTAATGTACGGGGCCTATACGCCCCAGGGAAGAGACACAATTTATATAGGGAACTGGACCGTTTGCGGGGGGACGTGGTCTTCCTCCAGGAGACCCACCTCACGCAGACGACTCGAGTTAGGTTACACTCACCACAGTACCCTACGTGGTACTACAGCCTCTCGGACATCTCTAAAGCCAAGGGTGTGGCCATCGGGCTTCGTAGGGGAACCGCGTTCACGTTTGAGGAAATGTTGTGTGATCCTGCGGGACGTTTTCTGTTTCTGCGGGGCACCTTGGGCAGCATGCAGTGTACTTTGGCCACCTTATACTCCCCTAACAAAAACCAGGTGCGTTTCTTGGCTTCCACACTTAGCTCCCTGCGGAACTTTGCACGTGGATGCATTCTCCTAGCAGGCGATTTTAATGTTCCCTTGGAACCTACTCTGGACACCTCTAGGGGTGGTTCCTCGCTTTCCGGCAGGGGAATAAGGTATATACGTTCTCGACTCCATGACCTACAATTGATGGATGTCTGGAGAATTGCTCACCCACGGGAAAGGGACTTTACCTACTTTTCCCCGGTGCACCAAACCTACTCTAGAATAGATTTATGCTTCATTGACCACCAACATCTTCCGCTCGTAGTGAAGTCAAGTATTGACTCCTCCCCCATTTCGGACCATGCTCCGATATCCTTAACCATTAGCGTGGCGTCCATACCCCTGAAGGCCACTAATTGGAAATTGAACGAGGACCTTATAGCCGAAGAAGCGGATAAAAAGGTGATGGGTGATAGTTTGGAGTTTTATTTTAAGACTAATGTCAGTCCTGAAGTTTCACCGGGAGTGCTTTGGGAGGCCCACAAGGTGTATATTAGGGGAAAGTTCATAGAATTGGGTTCTAGGAAAAAGAGGGAGCGCTTAACTCAACAGGCCAACTTGTTGCAGGACATTACTGACTTAGAACGCCGACATAAGTTGAACCAGACTCCAGCCCTTTTCCACGCCTTAACGGAAAAACGGGAGACCCTGAAGTCTCTCCTTCATTTAGACCACAAACGTCGCGCGCGGTTGGTAGCTCACCGTTTTTATGAGTGGGGCGATAGGCCCAGTAGACTGCTGGCTAATTCGGTGCGACAGCGGAAGAATGCAGCGTTTATTGCCAAAGTTAAGACCCCCTCGGGAGACTTGGTGTTCGAGACACCCCGTATAGCCAAGACATTCCGGGACTTTTACCAGCGCCTGTATCGGGTGCACCAGGGGGACCATGATAGAGAGGCTCGGAGACGCCTTATTGGGGACTATCTGGCCCGCGCCGCTCTCCCGAAACTCTCCGAGGAGGTTTTGGCTTCCTTGGAGGGGGAGTTGACGACTGCGGAGCTTCTGGGCGCCATGAAAGCTATGGCGCGCGGTAAGGCACCGGGTCCAGACGGCCTCACGGTATCGTATTATAGAGCGTACGCTGACATACTGATGCCGTACTTGACCAGATATGCTAACGTGACCTCGGACGGCGGGGACCTTCGCCCGGAGACCACTCATGCACATATCACGGTATTACCCAAGGAGGGCAAGGACCCTAGTGACTGCGTGAGCTACCGCCCTATCTCGCTCTTGAATATAGATGCGAAGATTTATGCTAAAGCTATAGCGAATAGGCTGCTCCCCCTGGTGCCACAATGGATTTCACGGGATCAGACAGGATTCATCCCCGGGAGGGAAGCGCGGGATAACTCTCTCCGCACACTCTCCTTGATGGCATATGTGCGGCGGACTGCCCAGCCCACCCTGTTACTCTCCACGGATGCTGAGAAGGCGTTTGACAGGGTGGACTGGGACTTCCTTATGGCTACGCTGGCGCACCTGGGCATAGGTCCCACTCTGCGCTCCCAAATAGCGGCGTTGTACCACTGCCCCACAGCTCAGATACGGATTAACGGAACCCTTAGTGACCCCTTCACCCTATACAACGGCACTCGTCAGGGGTGCCCGCTCTCGCCGATTTTATTCGCGATATCCCTAGAACCATTTTTATCCCTTGTTAGACAAAATCCGAATATACGTGGTGTTACCATTGGTACGACGGAACACAAATACGCGGCTTACGCGGACGATATTTTGTTCTATGTGCAACAGCCTCTGACCACCCTTCCAAATCTTATGTTCGAGTTTTCGGCCTACGGCGCGGTGTCAAACTTTAAAATCAATATGTCCAAATCGGAAATGTTAAACATCTCTGTACCCGCCAAACAAGTATCCCACCTGAAAAAGAACTATCCCTTTAACTGGCAGCTGAGCTCCATGAAATATTTGGGCATTTACCTAACGCCCTCATTATCGTCCCTTTTCCGCGCTAACTTTCTGCCTTTACTCAACACTCTTAGATCCGATATCCAACAGTGGTCCCAGCTACGACATTCTTGGCTGGGAAGAATAGGCCTGGTTAAGATGAACTTGCTGCCCAGGGTGCTCTTCATGTTGCAGATGGTCCCGTTTGGAATACCGGTGGGGTTTTTTACAATTTTGACATCTATGGTATACCGGTACATATGGAATAGGAGAAGGCCCAGGCTGAATAGAACACTCCTCATCCGCCCTAAGTGTAGCGGGGGTTTAGCTGTACCAGATTTCAAACTCTACTATAGGGCCGTTGTGCTGACCAGACTCTCTGACTTAAAGTATTGCAAGGGCACGAAACTCTGGGTAAATGTGGAAACAGACCTTTGTGGAGCTGAACCTTCCACGCTGATGTGGATACCGAGGAAGTTCCGAACCCTTTTGCCTACCACGTCCCCACTTACACACTCCTCCTTGATGGTATGGGACTCTATCTGTAAGAGAAATGGCTGGCTGCATAACTCCCCCCTGATGCCCTTGGTGGGTCACAACTTTTTCCCACCGGGTAATATGGACCCTCAGATTCACCCGTGGCAGCTGGGCCCTAACACCTATCTCCATCAGTTCACCGGCCCATCCGGGGTGCTACCTCTTGCTTCCATCATGGGTGACTCCTCCATTTCCTACATGGATCGCTGGAAACATCATCAACTGTTGAACTTTGTTCGCATGCTCCCAAAACCCCTGCGCACCCTGGCGGAGCTTACACCTGTGGAAACCGCATTTGCTGAACCTGACCCGATTGAGCGGCCAGTTTCGTACTTCTATCAGGCCTTGCTGTCCCTCACCTCTACGGGTACCCCCTCCTTTCTACGGTACTGGGAAAGGGAACTACAAATGGAGCTGTCTCCGTCCCAGCAGTCACAAATCCTAACACTGGCTCATGCCTCCTCGGGATCCTCTAAGACATCAGAAATGGCGTATAAACTTTTGACCAGATGGCACTACACACCGGTTGTCTTACATAGGTTCTCTCCCCAGTCCTCCCCGCTCTGTTGGCGGGAGTGCGGGGAGGTAGCCACTCATGCCCATATATGGTGGTACTGCCCGAGGATCCGCCCATTCTGGCTGGCGATCATATACACAATTAAAGAAATCCAGGGATGGGAGGTACCTAATGACCCGTGGTATGTCCTGTTCCATTGCACGGGAAGGCCGACAGGCTCCTACAAGAGGTCGATTACACCACATCTCTTAAACGCTGCTAAAACCCTCATTCCTCAGTTTTGGAAGATGAAGACGATCCCCACCCTCCGGCGTTGGTTGCTCACTGTGGATACCACATATTACATGGAGGATATGACCCTTTCCCTCCGGGGTAAATCTGAGTTGTCAACAAAGATCTGGGCCTGTTGGGTTGCCTTCAAATATTCCTCGAGTTATGCAGCCATAATGTCTCAACCAGAGTGAAGTGAATATGACGCTTGTTTTTACTACATCTACTGTTATTTTGCAATAGGTTGTCTGACGGTGGTCTGCCCCCTCCCCGCCCCCCCCCTCTCCCTTCTTTTTCTTTCTCTCTCTCTTTCTGTTTATTTTCCTTTTCCTTTACTCCCCTTCTAATTCTGTCTACTATATTTCCTCTTTTATGATAGAAGAGGTGGGTGTATATTTATGTGCCCATGTAACTAACGTTATAATGTTGTAGATCTTGCTATAGGTTTCTATATTGATTGTTATGCTCTGTACACGCTTCTCTTCTTTAATAAACATTAATTAAAAAAAAAAAAAAAAAAAAAGAAAGCTCTATTTGTGGGAAAAAAAGGACGCAAATTTTGTTTGGGTACAACATTGCATGACCGCGCAATTATCAGTTAAAGCAGCGCAGTGCCAAAATTGTAAAAAGACCTCTGGTCATTGACCAGCAAAATGGTCCGGTCTGAAAGTGGTTAAAGAGGAGCTGCACCTTTAAAAAAAATATCAGAATACCAGAACACAATGGGGGGGGGGGGGGGCATCTGCGGCTAGCTTGTCCCGGAAGTGGGTGCAGATACCTGGATTGTACAGGTATCTGCATCCCCCTCCCCCTGAAAGGTGCCAATTGTGGCACCGGAGGGGGGGGGGGGGGTTCCAATGTTCTAATTCTAATTAACATAGGGGCTGATGGAGCTGCAGCTCCAGGCCCCTGCCTTAAAATCGGCCAGCAGTATAAGCCTGCAGTATAAGCCTGATTTTCTCCTGTCCATAAACTTCTATGGGACAGGAGAAGTGTGTGTAAATGTAGGGGTGTCTGGCTGCATCTGTGTTTGCTCACTGTGGTTATTACAATGTCACAGTGCACAGTTCCCCCCATACACAAATAGGAGAGGCTGAGTCGGCTCTGCCTGTCCCCTCCCCTCTCCCTGGTGTCTGTGCAGTGAAGGATCCTTGTGGGTGGGAAATTATGAACAGAACACCAGCAGATAGAAGGTGAACAGGATATCTGTGAGTGATGAGCCTCCAGGGACCGTCCACATGTGAGCTCAGTGACTGGTCTCTTATCTCCCTTCCCCTCGTTTTTAACTTTTTTCTCCAGCAGTAGCTGTTATAACTGCAGCCAAAGTGTTTGGAATTGTGTCGTCAGCCTGTGGCAGTGCTTGGTCCCTTGTGCTTTTAGGTGGTTCACACTGGTTTGCTGTGTTTTGGCCCATTGCTGGTGCATCTGCAGTTTTCCTGCTCTTTACCCACAGTCCTATAGATTTCTATTAGGTTGTGTGTTTTTTCTGCATTTTCTGAAAGCGCATCAAAATTCCCGCATGCTGCATCTCTTCTTTGGCGCCAAACCCGAACACTTCCCTTACACTATAAGGTGGGACTCTGCAGACTCTGATGTAAGGGAGAACTCTGGGGACTCTAACATAAGGGATGCTCCGGGAACCATGATGTAAGGGGGAACACTGAGTACTCTGATGTACGCAGAGGACTCTGATGTAAAGGGGAACACTGTGGCCTCTGGCGTAAAAGGGAACTGTGAAATAAGGGGTGCTCTCAGAACCCTGATTTACCTTAGTGTACTCACTCAGAGGCAGGAGAGATAACGTGGGACTTCAGTCACAGACAGGGATGGATGGGGAGCTCACTCACCACTTGACAGTCAGCACCTCTCATCCTGATGTATCTGAGGCTGCTAGAGTTCAAAGAGTTCACAGGCCCCACTTTCCTTTTCTGAGGCACAGTGCTGGGGATTGGAGTGTGGGCAGACACAGAGGGGTAAGCGTGGGGGGAAGTGGAGCAGATTGAGCCCTCTCTCCTCTCCCATCTGTATGTTGGGGGATCTGTTAGTGCTGGCTTTGGGCAGCGTGAAAGAGTGTAACAGACACTCTCAGCTTAGGCAACTGGAGTCAGCAACCCCGCTGGGAGGCCATAGTCCAGTCTGAATAATGTGTCCGGGTTTCAGGCAGGTTGAAACCCGGACACATGATTCCAAACCTGAACTATCTGGGTGAATCCCGGACAGGTGGCAACCCTAGCTCTGACAGAAAATGCAGCAAAAACCTGCAACCTGATATATATCAATAGGACTGCAGCTAAAACTGCAGATACACAAGCAGTGCGCCGACAATAGCACACCAGTGTGAGCCCAAAGGCTTGTACACGCAATACCCCCCCCCTGTACAACTTGGTCTGATCAATACTCCTGGCATTCATTTCACACACGACCATACCATCCCAGCTCAGGAGGGGTGGGGGCTCCAGGGATTTGTTTGACTATGCAGGCCCTGTTTCTTCTATCTGTCTGGGCAGAGTCCTGGGGGGAGTGGCAGGCTGCTGGTGGCAAGTGGCACACTGTATCTGGTGACAGGCTGCTGGTGGCAAGTGGCACACCATATCTGGTGGCAGGCTGCTGGTGGCAAGTAGCACACCGTATCTGGTGGCAGGCTGTGGGTGGCAAGTGGCACACTGTATCTGGTGGCAGGCTGCTGGTGGCAAGTGGCACACCATATCTGGTGGCAGGCTGCTGGTGGCAGGTAGCACACCGTAACTGGTGGCAGGCTGCTGGTGGCAAGTGGAACACTGTATCTGGTGGCAAGCTGCTGGTGGCAAGTGGCACACTGGATATGGTGGCAAGTGGCACACTGGATATGGTGGCAGGCTGCTGGTGGCAAGTGGCACAATGTGTCTGGTGGCAGGCTGTGGGTGGCAAGTAGCACACCATATCTGGTGGCAGGCTGCTGGTGGCAAGTGGCATACTGTATCTGGTGACAGGCTTTGGGTGGCAAGTGGCACGCTGTATCTGGTGGCCTGCTGCTGGTGGCAAGTGGCACACTGTATCTGGTGGCAAGTGGCACACTGTATCTGGTGGAGGAAGTCAGCATAGCACAGGGATGGTGGGAGCCCCTCATAATGAGCATAGCACAGGGATGGTGAGAGCCCCTCATAATGAGCATAGCACAGGGATGGTGATAGCCCCTCATAATGAGCATAGCACAGGGATGGTAGGAGCCCCTCATAATAAGCAGCCCCAGGAGGAATTCAGCATAGCACAGGGATGGTGGGAGCCCCCCATAATGAGCATAGCACAGGGATGGTGGGAGCCCCTCATAATGAGCATAGCACAGGGATGGTGAGAGCCCCTCATAATGAGCATAGCACAGGGATGGTGGGAGCCCCTCATAATATGCACAGCAGAGGTACAGCCTCAGGAGGAAGTCAGCATAGCACAGGGATGGTGGGAGCCCCTCATAATAAGCAGCCCCAGGAGGAAGTCAGCATAGCACAGGAATGGTGGGAGCCCCTCATAATGAGCATAGCACAGGGATGGTGGGAGCCCCTCATAATATGCAAGGCAGAGGTACAGCCCCAGGAGGAAGTCAGCACAGCACAGGGATGGTGGGAGCCCCTCATAATAAGCAGCCCCAGGAGGAAGTCAGCACAGCACAGGGATGGTGGGAGCCCCTCATAATGAGCATAGCACAGGGATGGTGGGAGCCCCTCATAATGAGCATAGCACAGGGATGGTGGGAGCCCCTCATAATATGCACAGCAGAGGTACAGCCCCAGGAGGAAGTCAGCACAGCACAGGGATGGTGGGAGCCCCTCATGATAAGCAGCCCCAGGAGGAAGTCAGCATAGCACAGGGATGGTGGGAGCCCCTAATAATGAGCATAGCACAGGGATGGTGGGAGCCCCTCATAATATGCACAGCAGAGGTACAGCCCCAGGAGGAAGTCAGCACAGCACAGGGATGGTGGGAGCCCCTCATAATAAGCAGCCCCAGGAGAAATATGACACCGCTCAACCTCTTCAAACAGGAGGGTACGGGCATATAGTATGGTGTGCTTTTTTTGTACAAGGAAGGGAGCCAAAGAAGAAGAAAGAAGGTCTGTGTGCTCGATTAAAAAAATTGTTTATAGACATATACATGGTCTACTGGTCACATGTGTTAAATTCCTCCAAGATCCATGCCTCATTCATTTTTAGAAATGTGAGGTAGTTAACACTGTCGTGAGCTAGGCAAGTACGCTTATCGGTCACGATCCCCCCTGCTGCGCTGAACGTCCTTTCAGACAGGACACTGGACGAGGGGCAAGCCAACAGTTCGATTGCAAATTGGGCAAGCTCTGGCCAGAGGTCAAGCCTGCCCACCCAGTAGTCCAGGGGTTCATCACTTCTCAGAGCGTCCACATCGGCCGTTAACCCGATGTAGTCGGACACCTGACGGTCTAGGCGTTCCCTGATGCTGGATCCGGATGACACCTGTCGATGGGTCGGCTGAAAGAATGACCTCATATCAGAAGTCACCAACACATCTTCAAACCGGCCTCTTCTTGCAGGCGCTGTTGGATTGGTACCCGCAACTCCTTCTCTGGGACTGGGAATTGCTCCTCTGCCAGCGCACGCAAAAGCAGAATGCAGCATTTCTCGAAGCAAGGCCTGGAAGTGCTCCATTCTGACAGCCCTCTGTGACGGCGGTAACATTTCCACCATTTTGTGTTTGTACCGGGGGTCTAAGTACGTTGCCACCCAGTACTGGTCCTTGACCCTTATGCTTTTTATACGGGGGTCCCTATTAAAACACTGGAGCATGAAGGCCCCCATTTGCACTAAACTGTAAGCAGTGTGGTGGCCTGGCTCCTGCTCATCATCCAGGATAATGTCGTCCTCTTCATTCTCCTCTCCCCATCCACGCACAACAACAGGGATCCCAGAAAGGTTTAAAGCATGCTCTTCTTGCTCCTCCTCACCCGCCCCGGCACCATCCTCCTCTGACTCCTCTTCAGACTCCTGTTGTTGACTTGTCTCAGATAGAGTAGCCCCCCCTGGGAATTCATCCAGCATTGCGACTTCCTCATCTTCCCGCTCCTGCTCCTCCACAGCTTGATCAATGACACGACGCAATGCACGCTCCATAAAGAAGGCATAAGTTACCATGTCACTGATGGCGCCATGGCTGCGACTGACCAGTTTGGTGATGGCCGCAGAAGTCTGCATGCGTCGCGCATGAGCAGCCACTGGCGCGGTGAAAAAAAACCCAGCTCCCCAGAACCTGTTCTGCCGCAGAGTTCATACAGGTAGACGTTAACTGCACGTTTCTGCTGGAGCAGCCTATCAAGCATATAGAAGGTTGAGTTCCATCACGTCGGGCAATCACAAATAAGACGTCTGACTGGCAGATTCTGTCGCCGCTGAATGTCAGCAAGGCGAGCCATGGCCGTGTAAGATCTTCTGAAATGGGCTGAGATTTTCCTTGCCTGCCGCAAGATGTCCTGGACCCCAGGGTATTTGACAACGAATCGCTGCACGACCAAGTTTAAGACGTGTGCCATGCATGGCATGTGCGTAATTTTGCCCTGTTTCAATGCGCTAAGCAGATTGGCACCGTTGTCACACACCACTTTACCAACTGTCAAATTGAGCTGTGTTAGCTACTGATCTGCCTGTGAACGCAAAGCTGAAAGGAGTGCCGGGCCAGTGTGGCTCTTGGCTTCCAGGCACAACAGACGCAGCACGGCATGGCAACGTCTCACCTGGCATGTCGAATAGGTTCTGGGGAGCTTGGGTGGCGCAGCGGAAGAGACGCTAGCAGCGGAAAAGGAGGAGTCAGCCGAGGAGGAGAGGAAGGAGGATGGAGTAGGAGGAGGAGGAGAAGAAGAGCCAGGCCTGCATGCATTCCATGGCGGTAAAACCAAATATACACGGGTGCCACGGGTTACATGCTTGACGGCCGTCAGAAGGTTCACCCAGTGGGCAGTAAAAGTGATATATCCCTGCCCGTGTTTGCTAGACCATGTGTCTGTGGTCAGATGTATCTTGGCACCGACACTGTGTGCCAGAGATACATTCACTTGCCGCTGAACATGGCCATATAGCTCTGGGATGCCCTTCTGTGAGAAATTAAAACAAAAAAGTGTGGCGCTTAGGTGGCAACAAACCACATGAACCAGTAAGGCACTAATTCAAGCAAAGAAAATTACATACACTTCAAAAAAAAGAAATTATGTGTAAATTCCGTTGTATATTAAGAGATCTTACTCCCAAGTGGAAGAGTGCATGAACCTCATGCACACAAAAGATTAAGGTAAATAAAATTAATTTAACATATATAGTCCATCAAGTGAACGTCTAAGGCCGCGTACACACGCGGGGACTGTTCGCCCAACTTTGTCCGCTGAACAGTGTTTCGGCGGACAGTCCGCTCGTGTGTGGGCTTTCAGCGGACAGTTTCAGCGAACAGTCCGCTGAACAAGGTTTTTCGGAAATTCCGAAAAACTGTCCGCTGAAACTTTGTTTCAGCGAACAGTCCCCTCGTGTGTAGGCTTGTTCGTCAAACTAAGTTCCGCGCATGCTCAGAAAGGATTTACATGCCGAAAGTTATAATGCAGTGTATAGGACGTCGTATTTTTCGTCCCGTCGTACGTGCCGTTCACGTCATCGCACACGGTTTCAGCAAACTGTTCGTTCGTCGTGTGTGGCCATGTCCGTCCATGCTAATTTTGAGCGGACTGTTTGCCGAAACTGTTTGACGGACAAAGTTGGGCGAACAGTCCCCGCGTGTGTACGCGGCCTTACAGTCCTTGAAATGTGTAATATCAATCACAATTCCAAACTTGAGGTGACGTGAAAAAAGGTGAAATTCAACTTCTGATGTGTAGAATAATACCACCACCACCGTGATAAAGAAGGGGAGAGGAGGCTTACCAAATGACGTGGACTCAGAGGAAGGCTTACGCCTCTCGAGTCATATGGGCCTGTAGGTTAGCAAACCAGATAATCATACATCTAGTATGTAATCCCCCGCAAGTCTTCAGGTCATGAAATCATCCGTAGCGATCCTCCTATAGTGCTCATCCCACGAAAATAGGGGGCTCAGGTATCAAAGACCATGGAAGTAGAAAACTAGCATAGCGTGATACCGTTTTAACATCCAATTTATTAAAAAATAATAATATAATTATTATTTTTTATTATTATTATTTTTTAATAAATTGGATGTTAAAACGGTATCACGCTATGCTAGTTTTCTACTTCCATGGTCTTTGATACCTGAGCCCCCTATTTTCGTGGGATGAGCACTATAGGAGGATCGCTACGGATGATTTCATGACCTGAAGACTTGCGGGGGATTACATACTAGATGTATGATTATCTGGTTTGCTAACCTACAGGCCCATATGACTCGAGAGGCGTAAGCCTTCCTCTGAGTCCACGTCATTTGGTAAGCCTCCTCTCCCCTTCTTTATCACGGTGGTGGTGGTATTATTCTACACATCAGAAGTTGAATTTCACCTTTTTTCACGTCACCTCAAGTTTGGAATTGTGATTGATATTACACATTTCAAGGACTGTTAGACGTTCACTTGATGGACTATATATGTTAAATTAATTTTATTTACCTTAATCTTTTGTGTGCATGAGGTTCATGCACTCTTCCATTTGGGAGTAAGATCTCTTAATATACAACGGAATTTACACATAATTTCTTTTTTTTGAAGTGTATGTAATTTTCTTTGCTTGAATTAGTGCCTTACTGGTTCATGTGGTTTGTTGCCACCTAAGCGCCACACTTTTTTGTTTTAATTTTTGTATGTTACTGTGTAGTTTTCGGTAGTGTTGGCAGCTGGGTAGAACACATCTTTTCACAGCGCAGTATTTTTTTACACCTTTATTCTTCTGTGAGAAATACTTCCTTCCTGGGACCTTCCATTGTGGTGTTCCAATGGCCACAAATTTTCGAAAGGCCTCCGAGTCCACCAGTTTATATGGCAGTAGTTGGTGGGCTATCAGTTCTGACAAGCCAGCCGTCAACCGTTGGGCAAGAGGGTTATCCCGCGTCATCATTTTTTTACGCTCGAACATTAGGCCCACGAAAGCCTGCCTTTTTGCAGAAAAACGTGAGCTTGGTGTGATGGAAGGTGAAGTGGAGGACAATTGTGAGGGGAGAGGAGAAGAAGTAGAAGACGAGGCTGGACGGTGAGAGCCTGGAGTGTGGCTTTGTGTGTTCCGTTGCTCCCACTGGGCTCGGTGATGGCAGCTCATGTGCCTTCTTAAGGCGGTCTTCCCTAGGTGAGTGTTGGGCTTACCGTGACTAATGCAACACTATTGTCAGCAGCGGACACGTTAAAAAAAGCCCACACTGCGGAGCCATGTGCCGGCGTCCTGGGAGCACCAGATGTGACCGTACATGGTCGATGACTCGCTCCTGATACATTAGCAGTCTGCTTTGTCCCTCCTGTGCAATGTAAGTTATTCCTGCTTCTCCTCCCTATCTGCTGGTCCATATCTCCCTCTGAACTCCCCTCCTCTTCCTCTCTTGTGGGCACCCACGTGACATCACTAGACACGTCATCATCGACGTCACCTTCCCCACCGCTATAAGTAGAGATCTCGGAGTAGGCAGCAACACCGGTGACCAACCTCCTCTTTGGGCTGATCTGGATACTGTCGTCAGACTGCTGAGTGGCGGTTGTTGCTACCTCCTCTTCCTGATCCAATGCCAAGAGTGACTGCGCATCAGAAATGTCTTGATATGGATCGGAAAATACTTCATGTGACTCAAGCGGAAGGTATGTGGTGGTGGTGGTGTTATTGGTTGTAGTGTCTTTGGGGGTGCACATAGCAGAGAGTGAAGAAGAGGGTGCAGATTGAGAGGATGAGGAGGGTGCAGAAGAGTAAGGCTGAGTGAGCCAGTCAACCAATTCTGGTGCTTCCTTTGACGTAATCGCACGCACCTTCTGCAATTTCCCACTTTGGCTCAAGCCTGTTGCTCCTGCCCTACCCCTACCACTCCTGCGGAAGGGCCTGCCTCTTCCTCTGTCTGTCATTTTTTAAATGACCCTGTGACAAAACTCTCAGTCCCTATACTGATAAAGGACTGCTGCAGAATAGGGCAGCAGTGAGCAGTAGTGCACCTCAACCCTATATATTGTGGACCTATACCAGTCCTTAAGGATTAGCAGACTGTACCTCACTCAACCCTATATACTCTAGTACGCTATACCTTACCAGTCCTTAGAAGGACCTTTGTGCAACTAGTAGGTTGTGATTAGCAGACTGTACCTCACTCAACCCTATATACTGTAGTACACTATACCTTACCAGTCCTTAGAAGGACCTTTGTGCAACTAGTAGGTTGTGATTAGCAGACTGTACCTCAATCCCTATACTGATAAAGGACTGCTGCAGAAAAGGGCAGCAGTCAGCAGTAGTGCACCTCAACCCTATATATTGTGGACCTATACCAGTCCTTAAGGATTAGCAGACTGTACCTCACTCAACCCTATATACTCTAGTACGCTATACCTTACCAGTCCTTAGAAGGACCTTTGTGCAACTAGTAAGTTGTGATTAGCAGACTGTACCTCAGTCCCCATACCCATAAAGGACTACTGCAGCAGAAGGGCAGCAGTCAAGTATAATATTCTTTCTATATTTGGAAGAAAGAATATTATACGTGTACAACCCTATTACCATACCAGTCCTGAAAAGGACCTTTGTGGACCTAATAGTAACAGCTACTGATTAAACTGACTGTCCCTCACTGCCACACACAGCTTCCTGTCTGTCCCTATTTAAACTGACAAAACACAGGCTGCTGCAACAATAACTTGAATAGCACTCAAAACTTTATCCTGTACTACTACACCATACCAGTCCTGAAAAGGACTTTTGTGGAATTAATAGTAACAGCTAATGATTAAACTGACTGTCCCTCTCTGCAACACACAGCGTCCTATCTGTCCCTCTCTCAGCACTGACAAAAGACAATCTGCTGCAACAATGACTTGAATAGCAGTACCTCAAACCTATATCCTGAAGTACACCTATACCATACCAGTCCTTAAAAGAACTTTTGTGGACCTAATAGCTAGTGATTTGGGTCACTGCAGTCTCTCCCTGCTCCACACAGCAACCTCTCCCTATAGTGACAGTAGAAAGAATGTAAAATGGCCACCGGATCGGGTCTATTTATAAGTTAGGGGGAATGTCCAAGTGTCCATGTGCTGTAATGTCTCAATTGGCTGTCCTGTACCACATGATGGATGTGTCATCATAGGTCAAAGTTTACACAGTAAACACGTAAGTCCGCCGGGCGAACAGCGGCAATAGTCCGCCGATCGGGTGGAGCGCGAACAGCCGAAATTCGCCGCGAACCGACCGCCGGGCGAACCGTTCGACCATCCCTAGCAGAGAAGATAGATCCATTCAAAAACCCCAATTTTATGGGTCTATTCCTGGAACTGTACAGGGAGATGCCCTGCCTGTGGCAGATCAACAACCAGTTTTATCACGACAGAAGAAAGAGGAATGCAGTGCTGGAGAAACTTCTTTCTTTGGTGCGGATCATGGTCCCCACGGCAGACATGGCCTATGTGAAGAGGAAAATTGGTGTAATGAAGAGTATATATCTCAGGGAGAGAAAGAAGCACCTGGAGTCCTTGAGATCAGGAGATCCAGATGCCATTTATTACCCCAGGATGGTTTACTTCCAGAGGCTGCATTTTCTGGTAGACCAGGGGGTACCCATGCCACCACTCTCCAGTCTTCCTTCAAGGCTTCCTTTACCCCCAGCTGAGGCTTCCAACATCCAACCTGGGCCTTCCAGGCAGCAACATGTGGTGGGGCCCAGCTTGAGACAGGTATTGCATTGTTGAACATATTTCTTGTGGTACATTTGATGATGTTAACTAGATGTTCTTATTGATCAGTAAGTTGTGATTTAACAAAGTGGTTTACATATCAATAGACAGTAGTGACCAAAAATGATTGGGACAAGAATGAAAAATTCTGGGCTCAGAATGATAGTCTGTTCTATTTGGTAACATTCAATTTGCAAAAGTAATGAGCTAAAAATTGGGTGATTGATGAGCAAAAAACGAAAACTATGTCCCATTTTCATATACAGGAAGACCTCAGTCGGGGGGAGGCTGTGGCAAGTGGCAGCCAGGAGGTCGACCAACGCCCTCCTTCTCCTCCTACTGCCACAACTACAGGAGCCTGGAGGGAAGTGCCTAAGGAAGACGAGAGAGTGATGGCCTGTGTTCAGTCTGGTCTGAAAGAAGATGCAGCCTCTTGAAGAACCACCTCCTGGGGACATAGATGGCATCTGATTTTCCTGATCTCTAGGACTTCTGGACCAGACTTCTCTCCCGGAGATATGTACTCCTCAGGCCACCAATTTTTATTTTTCTAATTAGTTCATGTCTGCCCTGGGGGCCAAAGGCTGCGCCTAAGTAATACGTTTCTCCAGCGCTGCCTTCCTCTTTTTAGTTGTTTGAGACCTAAATAAAGGTTTTTTTTGTTTGAAGAAATACTTGCGTATGTGTTTTCCTTCCAAAAGGACCGTTTATTTGTGAGCAGGCAGGTACATTTCAAAAATACAAAGTGAAATGAATAACAAGGGGCACCAACACTAAACAACCTCCTGTAGATTAAAAAAGAAAAAGAAAATAGAAAAAATATAATAATGTTGTTGTGGTAAGTTTACACACAAAACACACCCCAAAAAATGGAAAGATGAGCAAAATGTCAAACAAGGAGATGTTTATGAAAAAAAACAAACACAAAATTCACCCAAAAAACATTAAACAAAAAATAAAATTGTGTAGATGTGACGAATTCAAAAATTGTATTGCTGAAATGAGTAAAAAAGAGTCAGGAAATACGTTCGGGAGAAGTGTGTGTGACTATGAGCATCAAAAGAAGTTCCTTCTTGCAGCATTGTAAAGAACAAGAGAATGCGCTTCATGAAAGAATTTTTAACATTGCAGCATGACGAATGTGCTATATCGATTACAAGCAGTAGTTTTACCTGAGCGAGCGCTTCCGTGTCCGAATTGGATTGTGAGCATGCGTGGCACCTTGTCCGTCGGAGTAGGCTACACA
This sequence comes from Lithobates pipiens, assembly GCF_037356315.1. Taxonomy (NCBI): domain Eukaryota; kingdom Metazoa; phylum Chordata; class Amphibia; order Anura; family Ranidae; genus Lithobates; species Lithobates pipiens. The sequence continues at coordinate 161,538,394 of NW_027507789.1, forward strand.
TGATCGGAGTATGTCCGATCGGAGCATTTTGTCGGAAAATATTTCCGGCAGGTTGGAAAAGTTGGTCCGTCGGATATTTCGACGGAAACAGTCCGATGCAGACCACACACAGTCGGAATATCCGACAAAACGGTCCGATAGGAAACATTCCGACGGAATCTCTGACCGTGTGTACAAGGGCTTAGAGTTAGAATCAGGGTTAGGGTCTACTTTTTTTAAATTAACTTTATTTAACTGCCACACAGACATTTCATTAAATTCGACTGGCATGCATTTATTAATGGGGAAATAATGGAAATGTAATGGAGAAAAAGAGTGCAGACAGGGGTTTACTGCAAGAATTAAGAGACTGCAGATGATACAACATAAGCAGGACAATTTTAAATAGGAAAGCTAGGTCCAAATTAACTACAGACAACGAACACAATTTTGGCTTTACTACAATAATTAAGATAATATAGAGCAGGGGTCTTCACACTATGGCCCTCCAGTTGTTCAGGAACTACAATTCCCATCATGCCTAGTCATGCCTGTGAATGTCAGAGTTTTACAATGCCTCATGGGATGTGTAGTTCCACAACAACTGGAGGGCCGTAGTTTGGAGATCCCTGATGTAGAGGATACAGTAGTGTGAAACTGAACAAGAATGACAGTTTTTAACAGGGTCAATGGGCCTAGCCAGCAGATATTTTCTTCTGCCAAAATTTGGTGGAACTCCATTCCGCCAGCTCCAGCACCGGGCATGTGATCACCACTCTCCACTTTCACTTGTAAACACAGAAGCCTGACTTCTGTGTTTACAGGCGACAGTGCACTTCTTCCGGAGGCTCCACGCAGAGTATAAAATGTGTGGGGAAAACAAGCCCTGGCCGTGAGAGGTGCTTAAGCTGGGATGACTGCTGAGAGGTGAACGGTAAAGCATATGGAAGATGGTAAAGGTTTTAAGGGGAAAAGAGGAGGGCAGTGGAGGGGGAGCATGTGCAGTGGTGAGGGATAGGGGATGGGGTGCAGAGGTCAGAAATTAATAAGGGTGCAGAAGTGACATGTAGATGGGAGATGCAAAGGTAAGGAGCTGTGGAAGAGGACTGAACTCCATGCATAGCGCACTCCTGAATCCTGCACTTCATGCGTAGTGCACACCGGAACCCTGCACTCTGTGCATAGCGCGCTCCAGAACCTTTCATAATGAACCATGTACTTTATGAAATCTTGAACCCTGTACCCTGTGAATAACACAATTTTGAACCCTTCCACTCTTTGTGTTATGCACTCTTGAACCCTGCACCCTGTGCATATTGTACTTCTGAACCCTTCCACTCTTTGTGTTATGTACTCTTGAACCCTGCACCCTGTGCATATTGTACTTCTGAACCCTTTCACTATTTGTTTTATGCACAGCTTGTTATGGAATATTTAAAAAGTTCTTCTACAAGCAAATAATTCTGTTGTACTGAAAGGCTCAGTCATAGCTTTCTTATATAATGCTGGCAAAGCACGCTTGTCTATCTCCAAGTAACACAGACAGACGCTGGCATCACTTTGAGCTTAGCAAAATCCTCCCTAGAAGGATCTCCTGCCTTTATTTATACTGTAAACATGAATAACAAAAGGAAGGTGGGGGCTTCAGAATCAACCAGATACTTGTATTCCTTCTAAAGAACCAATCACACACATGTATATATTCGAATAGACTTCCAGTAGTGACGTGTGCAAATGGTCATGTGCAAAGCCATGCGGCCAGCTTAACACTACTGCACAGGGCTCTGACCATGACCCTGTGCACATCCCTACCGCTACCATTAATGCGTGCCATACACTACGGTGGCTCAGTGAGCTATAATTTCATATGGCTATTTTATTGTTCCCATGTACACATATCTGGTTGCTAGTAGAGTTAATGTAATCACCATGAGGTGGCCAGTCTCCTGGTAAGGCATAAACGAACATCTGCCATGTCCACGGGAAGGTTTCCGCAATCAACGGTCTTCCACCGACGTCTGTATGTTGCGAATACGCTCCCATGAGCTTATTCCAGAAAAACTGACACTGGGGGACATCTGACAACATACATTAATAAAAATTTGCACAACAACCTGAACCCTGCACTCTGTGCATAACGCACTTCTGAACCCTTTCACTCGTGTTATGCACTCCTGAACCCTGCACCCAGTGCAAAATGCACTCCTGAACCCTTCCACTTTGTGTATTATGCACTCCTGGTTTTATTTCACAGTGCTCCTTTAGGACCCTCCTACTGTTAGTGCAGTTTGACCACACCCACCATTTGACACAGTGTGCACAACTCCCCATTCGCTACTCTCCCTTGCGTTGGGGGCGGGAGCCAAGGGGAGAAGGTTAATGGTCTCTCACAGTCAAAATAGCTTTTTTTTGTCGCGCTAGAGATATTAAACATAAGCAAGGCTGTATCGTATGTGGGATAAAGGGGGAAAGGGGTTCAAATAATAATTCCTGATGTAAGTTCAAATATTGGGAAGAATAAAGTCTGTAACCTGGGTGAATGACCACAGGGAGATGTAACTGACACGGACAGGAGGCAGTCTCTGACAAAAAAAAGCCCTGCTAACCAGTGTATGCCTTACTTTAAATTTTTCTATAGAGATAGGAAGATGTGTAGTATAATGTGAGGTTGGGTACACGCAGTGTGGTGCACACAGTAGCAGCCATGAGCTTGTTTTAGTTTTGTGCAGCAGACTCCTAGCATATGACACACACTTTTTCCCCCCTCAAAATCGGGGGGAAATCGTGGGTGCGTGTTATATGCCGATCTCCCACCGATTGTGAGCCTCTGGGCGGCTTTTGGCTGCTTTCCGCCGTTCTCGGTGGCTTAGTGCAGCCGAGAGTGGCCGAAAGCTGCTGAGAATGGCCAAAAGCTGCTGAGAATGGCCGAGAGCTACTGAGCGCCGCCAAGATACACAGGACATCTGGCTTTGTATCTCGGCGGCGCCATTTTTAAACGGCAAAGCTGAAAATGACACTGACAAGGCTGCAGATGGACACTGACAAGGGTGCAATGATGGACAAGGCTGCAGATGGACACTGATAAGGCTGCATTGATGGGCATTTAAATGTAAGTTTTTTTCCTTAAACTTCCCTCCTAAAAGTTTTTTTCCTTAAAATTCCCTCCTAAACTTGGGGTGTGTGTTACACACCAATAAATACGGTATATAAAAGTGATCAGTGCAGCTGTAGAGCCACCAAATACTTTTACAGCACTCATGGGTGTTGTATAACACTTCCCAGACTCCATAACATGGGGGGGAGGTGTTTTGTAGTCAACAGAGAGCTGTCTGTACTTTGCAGCTCTCCAAATTTCTGGCAGGATTAAAAGCTATTTTTTTGTACTTGCCAAACAGATATAGCAAAATTCTTTCAATGATACCTTTAACAGACCATAAGGGAGAAAATAGAAATTTATTGTTAGAGTTTATGTACACCTGAAGTGTTAGCGAGATGTTTATACAGGCTTAGGTGGAACAACCATTCTCATAAATTATACCGTGATTATAATATCTGCCACTAGATGGTAGTGTGAGTTATGCTTAATCCTTGTGTAATTTAACGTTCTCTCTTGTGGATCTCCATGATCATGATGTAATTTCCTGTCACCCTGTGCTTCTGTTCTCTCCAATAAGACAAGAAGGGCTCAGCTATGTATCCAGCATTATCTTGCCTGGTAAGAGTCATATCTACTTTACTCTACTTTTTTTGCACACATGTGTAAAAAATAATTTAAAGTGGTTGTAAACCCTTACAAACCACTTTGTCCTACAGGTAAGCCTAGATTAAGGCTTACCTGTAGGTCCAAGAAATATCTCCTAAACCTACACGGTTTAGGAGATATTTGGCGAGAGACAGCCACCGCTGTCTACGGAGCGTGGCACTCCGTAGACAGCGGCGCGCCGCAGTTAATGGCGATATGCCACGAGTGGCAGCTCCCGTGCGCATGCGCGGGAGTGACGTCATTGCGGCTCCGACGAATGACAGTGCCGGAGCAGCTAGACCCACCAAGAAGATGGAGGCTCCATACACAAGGGGACAGCGGTGACTTCGCTGGCTCCTGTGTCAGGTAAGTGACACATAATGGGCTACTGTGTGATGCATAGTAGTCCATTATGCTTTAGGGCCGGTTCACACAGCGGGCGATGCGAGGCGACACGACTCGCCTCGCTCCCGCAAGTCGCCCCCGTTCTGTACAATGGAACCGTTCTGAGAGGAGCGACTCGAGTCGCTCCGACTCAGAAAAAAGGTTCCTGTACTACTTTCGGGCGACCTCGGGGCGACTTGCATTGACTTCTATACAGAAGTAATTTGCAAGTCGCCGCCGAGGCCGCTGCAGGTCGCGGCGAGGCAAGTCGGAGTCGCCTCGCCTCACCTGCAGTGTGAACCGGCCCTTACCTTTGCAGGGAATCAAAGAGGAAGTAAGCCCATCAGGGTTTACTTCCTCTTTAAAGCAGAGGTCCACCCTAAAATGGACCTCCGCTCATCGGAATCCCCCCCCCTCCGGCGCCACAATCGGCACCTTTCAGGGGGGAGGGGGGTGCAGTTACCTGGATAATCCAGGTAACTGCACCCACTTCCGGGCTAGCTCTCTGCGGAAAGGGGCGTACGTTACGCCCCTTTCCGCAAGCGCCCGCCCCCTTCAGCAAGTGCCCTGCTGCCTGCTGGGAAACACACAGCTCCCAGAGGCAGCGGGGACCGTCCGGATTGCGCCGCGCGGCTCGCGCATGCGCAGTAGGGAACCGGGAAATGAAGCCGAAAGGCTCCATTTCCTGATTCCCATACCCAAGATGGCGGCGGCACGAGCAAGCGATCGGCTTCGGGTGCCGACATCGCGGGCGCGCTGGACAGGTAAGTGTCACTATTTAAAAGTCAGCAGCTGCAGTATTTGTAGCTGCTGGCTTTTAAAAAAAAAAAAAAAACGCGGAGTCCCGGTGGACTCCCGCTTTAAGGCCTGAAGATTGCACAAACCTCCAAAACATTATAGATTTTCTGAAAGCAGACACTAGAGAACAAAACAGTGGTAGTTGAATTTTTTTCATATCACACAATATTACTGCATAGGTCCAGGAAACGCAACATTTCTGTAAATATTACACTAAAGTTAATATTAGGGCACACAAACGTAATAAATTACTACATGTTTTAGTAAAAGATAAAAAATTAGGTTGCAACGACTAAATAATCCAACATGTGAAACCACGTGTGTGCCCGTGAAATCGTGACAGACTTCAATACCCTATATTTTCCATAGGAGATGCTTTAAAAGCCCCCCTGTTGGATCAGTTTATCTTTACAAAGGAGGTCTGGTGCTAGAAATATTGCTCTTACTCCAGCGTGTCCAACGATTTTCAACACAAATCGCAAATCGATCATTTCATGCAAAGGCACCCCTGACGCATGCGTTTTACGTTTCTACGTGTATATGGCGGAGTGTGAGGGCCTCCCAAAAAAATTTGAGGGGGATTTTATGTGCTTGGGCGAAACTTCATTTTTTTTTTTTTTACAATAAAAAAAAAACATTTTATTCTGGGCTTCACACTTGCTGACCCTTTCTAGGATTTAAAGTGGTTGTAAAGGCAGAGAGTTTCTTTATTTTTAGGCCTTAACCACTTTTCGACTGCCCACCAATGATTGGCGGCGGCAGAATGGCACTCCGTAGCTGTACGGCGGACACTTTAAGGAATATATTTTTTTGGTATAGTAAAGTAAGTATGCGCCGTCAGGGGAATGCATGCCGCATTCCAAAGGAGGCGATGAATGTACCCGGTGGGCGTGATGGCCGCCGGGCACCCGCGATTGTTCCTGACAGAGTGAGAACGGGCATTTGTGTGTGTAAACACACAAATCCCCATTCTGTCAGGGGTGAGGAAACTGATTTGTTGTTCCTAGTATATAGGAACAACGTTCGGTCTCCTCCCCAAGTCAGTTCCATCCCCCCACAGTTGGAATACACATGAGGGAACACATTTAACCCCTTGATCGCCCCCTAGTGTTAACCCCTTCCCTGCCAGTGACATTTATACAGTAATCGGTGCATTTTTATAGCGCTGATCGCTGTGTTATTGTCAGTTGACCCAAAAATGTGTCAAAAGTGTCGCAGTCCCCAATAAAAATAGCAGATCGCCGGCATTACTAGTAAAAAAAAAATAATAATAAAAAATGCCATCAATCTATCCCCTATTTTGTAGACACTATAACATCCAATCAATATACGCTTATTGCGATTTTCTTTACCAAAACTATGTAGAAGAATATATATCGGCCTAAACGGATGAAGACATTATTTTTTTAGTTTTTTTGAAAATTTGGGGATATTTATTATAGCAAACAGTAAAAAATATTGTATTTTTATCAAAGTTGTCGCACTTCTTTTGTTTATAGCACAAAAAGTAAAAACTGCAGAGGTGATCCAATACCACCAAAAGACAGCTCTATTTGTGGGAAAAAAAATTGTCAGTTAAAGCGATGCAGTGCCGTATCGCAAAAAATGACCTGGTTAGGAAGGAGGTAAATCCTTAGGGGGCTGAAGTGGTTAAGATAAAAAGTCTTCTGTGTGCAGCATCCGCCCCTCAGCCCCCTAGTACTTACCTGAACCCCATCTCTATCTCCAGTGATGTCCATGACTGTCTCAGCCATCCGAGATTCTCCCTTCTGATTGTCTGAGACACAGCAGTGGCGCCAATGGCTGCAGCTGCTGTCAATCAAAGTCAGCTAGCCAATCAGGGGAGAGAGGGGCAGGGCTCTGTGTCTGAATGGACGCAAGGAGCTGTGACTCAGCTCAGGTACCCCCATAGCATGCTGCTTGCTGTGGGGGCACTGAACAAGAGGGAGGGGCCAGGATCACAGAAGAGGGACCCAAAAAGAGGAGGATCTGGGCTGCTTTGTAAAATCTGCAAATCCACTGAACACAGCAGGTAAGTATAACATGTTTCTTATTTTTATAGGGAAAAAAACAAGACTTTACAATCACTATAAACTTTTACCGTAAGAATGGCAGTGTACATGCTTGGGATGACATTGAGTACGAAGAACAATGTTTGCGACTAGAAAATGAAGTGTATATAAAAAAAAGCAATAAAAAAAAGACAGTGAGATTGTTTGACAAATTTGCTGTGTCCGCAATCCAGGAATAATGTTCCTTATAACGTCAGCACTATATAAATATGCAAAGCAAATAATTAATAAATCTAGATATCTGTCAAGTCCAGGTTGGATATGTGATATGGATCTGTTTGCTCTTTGATGAATGTTTCTAAGAATAACATTGCAGATCGTGCGCTTTGGCCCAGAATAAATAATTAGGTACACATATGAGAACATTAGAAAAAATGTTTGCCAAAGAAGTTGTTCTAACATTCTGCACTCTATTTGAACTAGTGTTTAGATACAGCTGGAAATCATATTAAATGCCACTAATGACTTTGGGTCCTTTCCCATGATTAGTACCACTAACAGACTATCTGTAATGTGGGAACCTTGGTCATGTCAAGACAGCTTGCAGAGTACTATCTCCAGCTGATAAGAGTTTATTAACTAAGTTTAACCTTTTTTTATCCAGTCACTAACAGTTGAAGTGATACGGCGTAGTGTATTTTTAAAAGAATGCAATGCCAAGAGCAGTTATATTATTGAATAAAAAAAATATATATATAATTCAAAATATATACATTTATGATGCTATATTTTATAATGTATTAATTGTATTTATTGTTTCATTTATTGTTGTTTTTTTTTTTTTTTTTTTTTTTTATTATTATTATTCCACGGAGCAATCATTGTCACTGGTTACATATGTTTATGTTTTGTATGTACGTGCACCTTGAAATGAGGGACTTTAAAACAGATTATTTTTTATTTTTTTATTATGTGCTGCTTTATTTATTTATTTTTATATGCTTAACTTCATATTTATTTAATTTTAACTGACAGCGCGAGAGTATTACCAACTTATTTATCTTTATTGTTTTCACATAGGGGATCAATATGTGCACACTGTATTAAAATGTTAGCTTAAGGCCCCTTTCACACTGGGGCGGGAGCGACGTCGGCGGTAAAACTAAAAATAGCGCCACTCTACCCCCCGCTAGTGCCCATGAAAGGGTTAAAACCACCGCAAAGCACTGCTGCAGCAGAGTTTTGCCGGCGGTATAGCCGCGCTGCCCCATTAATTTCAATGGGCAGGAGCGGTGTGTACACCGCTGCTAGCAGGACTTTTTTTTACTGTCCTGCCAGCACACCGCTGAAGTATGAAAGCCCTCGGGGCTTTCATAATGGAGAGACAGCAGTGGCTGTTTCAGGTTGGTTTGCAGGCGCTATTTGTAGCGCAATAGCGCCCGCAAAGGGTCTTAGGCCCCTTTCACACTGGGGCGGGAGGAGCGCCTATTTTTAGCGAAGCTTTACCGTCAGATTTGCAGCACTATTCGGCCGCTAGCGGGTGCTTTTAACTCCTTGTTAGCTGCCGAGAAAGGGTTAAAAACCACAGCAACGTGCCTCTGCATTGATTTCAATGGGCAGGAGCAGTGTATACACCACTCCTTCACCGCTCCAAAGATGCTGCTAGCAGGACTTTTTTACCATCCTGCCAGCGCACTGCGCCAGTGTGAAACCCCCTTTGGGGCTTTCACATTGGAGAGACAGCGGCATCTGTTTTAGGTTGGTTTGCAGGCGCTATTTTTAGCACAATAGTGCCTGCAAAACGACCCAGTGTGAAAGGGGTCTTATTGAGACATCAGGGGTCTGGGGAATTTCCTGGCCGTGGACCCAACCAGGGGTCAACCGATTATCGGTGCGGCCGATATTCACTTTTTTTTTAAGTATTGGTAACAAACTTACCAATATTGCTTCAAGTGGTTGTACCAGTACCCTGGTACTGTTCTTCAGAGCAGGCAGTCGACTTTCTTGTAATAACAACTGATGGGGCTAAGCAGCCACTCTCACAAGCAGCGGTAGGGGAGGGAGATTGGAAGGGGGGACTTGAGAGGCAGCAGGGGGTAAGTATTTTTCTATGAGGGAAAATTTTGGTTTGTGCTGGTGGTGATTTAGGGGGATTTGTGTTCGGAGTTGGGATGTTGGGAAGAAGATTTCTGCTAGGAGGGGGGATTGAGGGACTATATGTGCTGGGGGGGGGGATTTGGAGTAAGTTGGGGAGAAAATGTGTACTAGGAGGGGAAATTTTAGGGGTAGAGTATTTGTGCTGTGGGGGAGGGGCATTTAAGCTTTGAGATAGGGGGGGGCAAAAATGTATGCTAGGAGGGGGGATTTTAGAAGGGAGTGGATTTTTACTGGGAGGAAGGAGAATTTATGCTTAGGGGGTAAGCATGCAGATTAGTGCTCAGTTTTTTGTGGGGGGGAATTTTGTGGACACATAAAGCTCATACATCTTGGGGGGGTGGCGCAGTTTGCCACGTTCGCCCTGGGCTTTAGATTACCTTGTCCCGGCACTGGGTACACCCCACTCACTACTCTGGGGACCTCTAATGGCTAGACTAGCATTTCTCAACATTTTCAACATAGAGGAACCCTTGAATAGTTCAATAGTTCTCCAGTCTCGGGGAACCCCGAGATCATGATACATTAGTGTGATGGTCAGTGAGAGGAATGGTCCTTACACTTGTGGTCATTGGGAAGAATTACCTCATTACAGATATCTAAAAATATCAATGGTGTCAGTGGGAACTTATCTGAGAGGCAGAAATTCCCCAATACTGAAGGAACCCCTAGCAACTTCTGGAGGAACCTTAGGGTTCCACGGAACCCTGGTTGAGAATCACTGGGCTAGACACTCAGACTGACCTTAACTATGGGGACATCCAGTGGTCAATTTGGAGAACTACACTATACAGCTCTGTACCCTACAGTATTTCTATTGCAATTAATCGTAAACTGTATAAATGGGGAGGTGTCTTTTTAATGATTGGGTTTAGCTGAACTATATATGATGAAGCATACCCAGAGACTACAACACAACCTTCATGTGAAGAATTCTGGAAAAATATGTGAATACGGAAGTATATCCAATAAAACCCATGCAGAGGTGGAGGTACCTCCTTGGACCTTAACTGGTTAAAACAGTCTTCGCAAGTTCAAATAATCATCTTAAAGGAAATGTCTTGTTATTTTGGCACTCAACCTTTTCAAAGAAGGAATCTTTTTAAATTTCACAGTAATTAGCATTTTCTTTAGTAATCATTGAACCCTACTTGACAGTAATTGTGTGTAATAAGTAAGTAATGAGTGTCCTACAAAGGGTCTAATGTATGCCTCTATTGTCATTAAGGAGGTCCCTGTCTGCCTCCCCAGAATCAGAAAGTCTGGCATACTGATGTGCTTTAGAATCCAGTTTAGTCCTGGTCTTGACATACTTTACCATTTTAAACTGGGAGAGAATTTCTAGTTTATATATACACTCACTGGCCACTTTGTTAGGTACACCTGTTTAATTACTTGGTAACACAAACTGCTAATCAGCCAATCACATGGCAGCAACTCAATGCATCGGGCATCTAGACGTGGTGAAGACAGCGGGGGGGTATTGCACACAATCAGGTGGCTGTACCCCCTGTCACTGCACCCCAACATGCTTGCCGGGCTCCGCTTGCCCAGCAGCGGGCCTGAGAGCTCCATGACGGGTGCCGGCGGCTAGAGGGGAAGGAGAAGTCGGACACACCTTCCCTCTCCTCCCCTTCTTCTTGTGACCCAGAAGGACCCGGAAACTGACATCTCTGACGTCACTTCCGGGTCACACTCTCAGTCCCCGGCTAACTCAGCCGGGTAATAATGTTTTGCAATGCAAAATATTCAGTGGAGCACAGGGGAGGCATTGGGGGTCTTTTAGACTCTGCACATCTCAATAAAGAGAACCTGTCACCTAAAAAACATCACATAGGGGACTTTTTTGTCCCCTATGTGATGAAAAAAAAAGTTAGTTTTTTTTTTGCAAAAAAATAAAGTTAAACCCAAGCACATAAAATCCCCCTCCAAAAAATGTTGAGCCCCCCCACCCCCATATATACACACGCACGAATGTAAACTATGAAACGCATGCGTTGGGGCGCCTACGCATGATAACGTTGATTGCGATATACATGTTACATATCGCCATGCACGCTGTAGTGCGAGCAATAATTCTAACACAAGACTTCCTCCGTAACACTAAACTGATACTGATTCTAGAGAAAATATAGGGTACTGAAGTTTGACGCCATTTCACCGGCGCACAAACATTTAGGGTTTGGCATGTTGGGTATCTATTTACTCTGCGCAACCTCGTCTTTTATATTTTACCAAAAATTTTGGTAATTTAGTGCTTTTGTTTGCCCTAAAATTCACGTTCGTGTGTTTATTGACCTTTTGTGTTTCCTAGACCTCGTGTGCCATAAAAATTTGGAACTATCACTATTTTATTCTCTAGGGCAGTGATGGCGAACCTTGGCACCCCAGATGTTTTGGAACTACATTTCCTATGATGCTAATGAACTCTGCAGTGTAGTTGAGAATCATAGGAAATGTAGTTCCAAAATATCTGGGGTTCGAAGGTTCACCATCACTGCTCTAGGGCATCTGCTTTCAGAAAATATATAATGTTTATGTAATCTTCAGGCCTAAAATTATTTTTTAAACCTTGTGCGAAAAAAAAATTACCAAAACGGCCCTGGCAGCGAAAGGGTTAATGAATTTCTTGCATTGCAAGGTAAAAAAAAATGTTTAACCACTTGCTTACTGGGCACTTAAACCCCCCTCAGTCCCAGACCAATTTTCAGCTTTCAGCGCTGATGCACTTTGAATGACAATTGCGCGGGCATACAACACTGTACCCTAATGAAATTTTTATCATTTTTTTCCCACAAATAGAGCTTTCTTTTGGTGGTATTTAATTACAGCTCGGAGTTTTATTTTTTGCTAAACAAACAAAAAAAAATGCAAAAAAAAAAAAAAATCATGTTTAATAGTTTGTTATAAAATTTTGCAAACGGGTCATTTTTCTCCTTCATTGAAGTGCGCTGATTAGGCGGCACTGATAGGCTGCATTGGTGGGCACTGATAGGCTGCATTGGTGGGCACTGATAGGCGGCACTGATAGGCATAGTTAAGGCGGCACTAATAGGCACAGATAAGGTGGCACCGATGGGCACAGATAAGGCGGCACTGATGGGCAAAGATGGGCACAGATAAGATGGCACGGATGGGTGGCATGGATGGGTGGCACGGATGGGTGGCACGGATGGGCACTGATAGGTACCACTGATAGATGGGACTGATGGGCACTGATAGGTGGCTCTGATAGGTGGCACTGCTGGGCACTGATGGGCGGCACTGCTGGGCACTGGTAGATGACACTGATGGGCACGGATATGTGGCACTGGGGTGCAGCACCTTTGAGGCAGATTGTGGGCACTGCTGGGTGGCACTGCTGGGTGGCACTGTGGGCACTGCTGGGTGGCACTGATGGGGGGGCACTTTTAATACATGTGGCACTGCAGGGGGCAGGTGGGCACTGGCAGGGGGCAGGTGGGCACTTGCAGGGCTGGCCGTGATCGGGACTGATGTCCCGATCACGGCCGCCGGTGATCGGCTTTTTTTTCTCCTCGTGCTGACAGCGCGAGGAGGAATTATAGCTGATTACCGGCTCTGTTATATCACATGATCAGCTGTCGTTGGCTGACAGCTGATCACGTGATAAGGGGTCGGGATCGACCCCTTGCACGGATCGGTGATCAGGCGAGTCTCATGGAGTCGCCGATCACAGAGCACGCCGCGCGCGCCCCTCAGGGGGGTGCGCAGGCCGCTCGTGCACGGGACTACATCAATAGACGTAGTCCCGGAAAAGGAGATCCGCGCTGTAGCCGTCATTTGGCTATAGCGCGGATCTCAAGTGGTTAAGCACTGATTTTGACCCCTCCCCCCACCTAATACTTACCTGAGCCCTCATTCAATCCAGTGCCAATTGTTTGGGGTAAGTATATAGATATTTGTTATTATTATAATTTTTTTTTTTTAAATGTTCCATTACAGCCACTTTAATTGTATCAATAAAACGGCGTATTAAAACTAAAGGGTAGCTCCACTTTCATGGCAAAAAAAAAAAGAAAAAGAAAATATCACATACAGTATACAATTGTAACACAAGCCACAGTGCTGTCATTTTCTGTAAGATTCAATACAATATGGCAACCTGGAGGCGTTTCATACACTGTTGATGTACAGAATATGTAATTTCCTGCTTGTGCTTTTGGCTCACTGATTTTCCCAGAAGTCTACACTACATTGTAGTTTTGGTAAGATGCTCCTAAAGGGTTAATCGCTTTTAAATGGATGCAGACCCTACCGCTTTCCTCATTAGAACAGTGTAAGTGCATCAGATGATTAATAGTGAAGAAGTCAATCTCATTTAGAAACCGTATCCAAAAGAACAGATTTTTAATAAGAGGATAGGAATCTGCATTAAAGTTGTTGTTTTTTCTGCAATGTACATAGATCACCCAGAGGATATTTTATTTTTATTATTATTTTTATACTTTTTTTTTTTTTTTTTATTGTTGACAGGGGTTATAACCTCCCCTTGCTCTATTCTAAAATTGCTTATAGTTCTACTTTAACACATAGAGCACAATAAAATAAACATTCCCCAATAATTTGTTGAAATTCTTACCCCAGTACTGCTGACCCTGCTCACTCAGTGCTGCTTCCCTGAACTTCTGGTCTTCACAGGAAAGAGTTACCAGTGGACAGTGCAGTCTCCAGCCACCTGTTAGCTTTGGAAAGGAACGGAGGGGGGGCAGGGTTGTGTTTTTAGTGTACGGTGCTGTGTGTTTCTTTTGATGCCCACAGTATAGAGTCCCTGCATGCAAGGGTGGCTCCAAAGTAAGCTGCAAAAGAAAGGAGCCAATAGTATTTTCATATAAACAAGATTTGACCATTGCCTGCTAAAAATAACTCCAATTTGTGTAGACAGTCTGGGCCAACAGTTTGGGTTCCCCTTTAGAGAAGGATGAAATGAGTCCAAACTCAGCACAAAGATTTACAGAAAATATCTGATGTGTTTTTTCAAATCTTACAATTTTTGATGCATTTGCTGTCCCATTGGCAGGCCTCCCCATAAGTCCTGGCCTCTGCTCTGATCCAGGAAAACAGCTGGCTTGTGTCCTACGGCAGCAAGTTAGTGGAGAAGTGAGCAAAACAACCCAACACACAAGGATAGTGTGGTAAGTGTGTATTTAGGTGTATCTCGTAAAAAACATATTTTTTGGGGGGGGGTTTGGATAAAGTAGGGAAGGGTTAAACCTCTGATGTCCACCTTGTGGCCCTTCAGCAAATTTGTGCAGCCCTCAGGGGCCCTGCACATGCAAATTAGTTTCTTTATTGCCCTGTTATAGCCGTGATTTCTAGCAAATTTATGTAATATGTCTCCTGTCAGTGACTGTCTCCTGTAGCATGTTCACAGTCTCTGATTGTTTCTTGTATCATGTCTGCGATCTCTGACCATGCTGTCTTTGGTCATCTCTTGTATTATATCCACAGTCTCTGACCATCTCCTGTATTATGTTCCCAGGCTCTGACCATCTCTGCTATCCTATCTGTAGTCTCTGACCCAGTGGCGTCACTAGGGTTGGTGTGGCCCGCTGCGGTAAAACATGCTAAAACCCCCCCACCAACTATAGTCACCCCTCAGTACAGACCCCCCCTTCTTCAATACAGACCCCCTCCACTAAGTATAGATTTCCCTCCATCAGTACAGACCCCTCTCCACCAATTATAGTCCTCCCTTAGTACAGTCCTCCTTCCATCAGTACATACCAATTATAGTCCTCCCTCAGTACAGACCCCTCCTCCATTAAGTATAGATCCCCTTCCATCAGTACAGACCCCTCTCCACCAATTATAATCCTCCCTCAGTAAAGACCCCCCTCAACTGAGTATAGATCCCCCTCCATCAGTACAGACCCCCCCCCCCCCCCCAGTACATACCAATTACAGTCCTCCCTCAGTATAAACCCCCCCTCCACTAAGTATAGACCCCCCTTCGTCAGTAAAGACCCCCCTCAGAACAAATCACCTCCATCAGTACAGACCCCTCCCAAGACAAAGCAACCCCCTCCATCAGTACATACCCCTCCCAGGACAAAGGACCCCCTTCATCAGTACAGACCGCTCCCCCAGGACAAAGCACCCCCCTCCATTAGTACAGACCCCTCCCAGGAAAAAACACCCTCCTCCATCAGTACAGACCCCTCCCAGGCCAAAGCACCCCCACCATCAGTACAGACCCCTCCCAGGACAAAGCATCCCCTCCATCAGTACAGACCACTCCCAGAAGAAAGCACCCCCCTCCATCAGTACAGACCCCCAGGACAAACAACCCCATCATCAAGCCCCCAAACCTGTCACAACACCACAACACCCCCCCCCCCCCCCCCCGCTGTTTACCGCACCAGATCGAGCGGCTCAGGTACATAGAACACCTGGGTGGCAGCTGGAGAGGAGAAGACAGTGTGCAGCCGTGCCACCCGGGTGGAGAATACTATTGTGAAAGACTCAAGCAGCAGCGCAGTAGTGAGTGACAGAGAGGTGGAGTAAAAAACAGGCCAGGCACAGCGCTGGAGGTGGGTTTCCGGCTGAATAAAAGACTGCCAAAGGGAACCAGGGCTTTCATCACCCTTGGGATGGTGTCACCCCTGTAGCAAGTGACACCCAGATGCGGACTGCACCCCCCCCCCCCCCCCCGTGACACCACATCTTTGACCATCTCTTGTACCATGTCCACAATCTCTGGCTATCCTTTTTTTTTTATGTTCACAGTCTCTGGACATATCTTGTATCATGTCTGCAATCTTCGACCATCTCTTGTATCATGTCTGCACAGTCTAACCATCTCTTGTACCATTTCCACAGTTTCTGACCATCTCTTGTACCATTGTCCACAGTCTTGACCATTTCATAAAATTATTTTTTAAACCTTGTGCGAAAAAAAAAAAATACCAAAACGGCCCTGGCAGGGAAAGGGTTAATGAATTTCTTGCATTGCAAGGTAAAAAAAAATGTTAAGGCACTGATTTTGACCCCTCCCCCCCACCTAATACTTACCTGAGCCCTCATTCAATCCAGCGCCAATTGTTTGGGCGCTGGATCAATCTCTGACCATGCTGTCTTTGGTCATCTCTTGTAAGGATAAGCCTGGTGTGAATTTTGGGGGGACCTCCACACAATTTTTTTTTTACATTTTTGGTTCGGGGTTCCCCTTAATATTTGTACCAGACCCAAAGGGCCTGGTAATGGACACAGGGGGGGCTAGGTGCTCATACCGTTTTTTTTTTTTAATGAGTTTTATCTATATTGCCGAGACCTGACAATTCATTACAACAGTTTTAAATTACTTTTTTCCTTTAGAAATGTAATTTTGCTGTGGTACTGTTCTAAACATGGGAAAACTGCGCCAACAGGCATACTATAGAAACCCAGCAGGCACAATATTTAAAGGAATATTTCATTTTTATAGTTTCACTTTAAGCATTATTAAAATCGCTTCTCCCGGAAAAGCTGCTGTTTTTTAAAACTTTTTTTTTGTTGCATTGATACATGTCCCTGGGGCAGGACCCAGGTCCCCAAACACTTTTTATGACAATAACGTGCATATAAGCCTTTAGAATGAGCACTTTTGGTTTTCCATGTTAATGTCCCATAGACTTTAACGGTGTTCTTCGGCTTTTGAATTTGCCGCGAACACCGCATAATGTTCGCTGTTTGGCAAACAGGTGAACCCCCGATGTTTGAGTCAAACTTACATTCGACTCGAACATCGGGCTCATCCCTAATCTCTTGTATTATATCCACAGTCTCTGACCATCTCCTGTATTATGTTCCCAGTCTCTGACCATCTCTTCTATCCTATCTGTAGTCTCTGACCATCTCTTGTACCATGTCCACAGTCTCTGATTATCACTTTTTTTATATTCACAGTCTCTGACCATCTCCTGTATTATGTTCACAGTCTATCTCTTTGTATCCTGCCCGCAGTCTTTGAACATCTTTTGTACCATGTCCACAGTCACCATCTCTTGTATTATATGCACAGTTTCAGACCATCTCTTGTGTCCTGTCTGCAGTCTCTGACTATCTCCTGGATTATGTTCACAGTCTCTGACCATCTCTTCTATCCTGTCTACAGTCTCTGTACTGATCACTGTATTAATGTCACTGGTTCCCACAAAGTGTAAGATTGCCCGAATAACTATCACAGTCCTGCTAGGAGTTGCTGATTGCCACTATTACTAGTATATAAAAAAAGAAATAAATACATTTGAGTATATATACACCATAGTTTGTAGATGCTAAAACGTTTGTGTAAACCTATCACTACCCGCTTATTGTTTTGTTTTATTAACCAAAATGTTGTAGCAGAATATTGGTCTAAAGTTATGAAGAAATTCGATTTTTTTTTTTTAATCGGAAATTTTTTATAGCAGAAAGTTAAAAAATATTGTTCTTTTTCAAAATTTTATTTTTTTCATTTATATCGCCCAAAAAAAAGAAGAATACCAGCGGTGATCAAATACCACCAAAAGAAAGCTCTATTTTTTTTTTATTTTTTTTTAAATAGACAATGGTTTTCATTCAAATTTCGGTGTGGCATAAGTTCTAGTAGCTGACAATTTCTTTCTAATTTCAGTATAATAAAAACGACTTTTTAAAGAAACTATTCAGACCTGTTTCTACAAGACTTTTAATCCTAGATGGTAATTTGCTGCCACCTAGTGTTCTACTTTAAAATTGTATATGTGCGTTTGCATGTGTGTGTGTGTGTGTGTGTGTTTTTATATACTGTATATAAAATACGGAGTGAGACAAAGAGATACAGACTGTCTGGTCTTTTTTACCCCCGGGGTGTTATACACCTCCTGGATCCCCTAACTCCAGCCATGATTTCCCAAATACCGCAGCTTCAGGCGAGGTTTTGTAGTTCTTAGTTCTGGGTCTGCGTTGTTCTAGCCAGGGAGCAGACCGTATACTGTCTTTGGAGCTAAGAGGTGATAAACAACTAAAGGCGGGCTTTGTTTGTGACCTAACCACTTGACCTCCGGAAGGTTTAACCCCCTTCATGACCAGACCATTTGTTGCTATTCAGCACTGTGCTGCCTTAACTGGCAATTGCACAATCATACAACACAGTACCCAAACTAAATGTATATCATTTCTTCACACACATAAAGATTTCTCTTGGTGGTATTTGATCACTAGTGGGTTTTTTTAATTATTAAAAGTTTTTTTTATTTTTTTTTTAAAACAATATTTTCTACTTTCAGTCTTTAAAGCGATTGTATAGTCTTTGCTTGAACTTTTACCTACAGGTTAGCCTATAATATTCCCCTTGCAATGAGCCGCTGACTGCAGCGGCTCATGCACACAGGGGATTCTCGGCTGAAAGCCTGGCAGATGCCAGACCCTGCCGGAAAGAAATCTCACGTGCGCACGTGCGGGAGTGACAACATTGCGGCTCCGGCCACTCACAGCGCCGGAGCCGCAATACCCAGAAAACACACCAAGGGAACATGTCAGCTCCCTTGACGTGGATCGGGTGAGATGTCAGGGCCTCGTTCTAAGGTATTTCATAATGAGCTAGTATGCGGTGCATAGTAGCTCATTATGCCTTTTGCCTTAAAGGTCTGGGGAAAAAAATGTCAGCGGGTTTACTCCCGCTTTAAAAATACCCAATAAAAAAATACAAATATCTAGTTTTAAGCCAAATTGTATTCTTCTCCATGTCTTTGGTGAAAAAAAAAAACAATAAGTGTATATTGGTTTGTGTGAAGGTTCTAGCATCTACAAATAATGGTAAATATATACACACACATATATACACACTGTGTGCCTAACAAGTGTAGTGTGCTTAATGTGTGCTGCTTTTACTAACAGATCAGTCTGTTTTCTTCTCCCTGCTTTGCAGGAAGAAGAAACAGGCAGATCACTGATCTGTGTACAGAATCCCGCATGTTTGTAGACACACAGGATTCTGTGCTGTGATTGGCTATAGGCAATCAGCAGGTCTCAGACATAAATCATTGGCTGGGACCTGATGACAAAATCAGTGTAGATTAGCAGGGGGCTTGTGTATGCACGCCTCTAACCCGTAACAGGCTGGATGGCATACATGTAAGTGATCCAGTCTGCCCCTGCCCCCGTAAATATACAGTGGGAGGGCAGGAACTGGTTACAATGGCCATACATGGTTAGATTTTCATTCATAGAAAAATTGTCCATTGTCATTGCCATCACTGCATCAATTATTTTGTTCGAAAGCCCTTAACGTTTCATTACAATATGTATTATTTTCCTTAAATGTAAACCACATTCACAGTTAGGCCTCCTTCACACAGGTCTACTTATGTGAACACCCATGTTAGGGCCGTCTTTTTTTTTTTTCCCCTTTCTCTTTTTTTGTAGCCTGCATGGGATGCACAGGTGTTCTGTGCATCCACATGCAGGCAGTCCCATTCATGTCAATTGGGATGTAGCGACTGCATGGACACTGACGTGGGTCCCCAAATGTAGACAGTGTGATTTTGGTGTCACAGGCCTGCACCCACACAGATGTCAAGTTGTCCATGCAGACACGAAAGGGACTGCCTGCACGAGGAGTGGAACACCTGTGCATCCCGTGCAGGAAAATACGGCCCTCACATGGGTATATGCTTAAAGCAGAGCTATACTTACCTTCACTTCAGCAATGTGGCGTCCCGGATCTCCCAGCCGGCCGCTGACTTTATTAGGCAACCGACTTCTGCGTACCGATCGTTGGATCTTTGGCCGGGCCAAGATGACATCATCCCCACCTATACAGGAGAGTTAATTTCATGTTATCATTGCTGAAAATGTACAATGAACTACGCATGCATAAATACTGTAAAAAATTGTGTTCCTTCTTTAACCACTTCCCGCCCGGCCATATTAGATTGATGGTCGGGTGGTGGCTTTACAGTCATATGATGTCCATCAGAACAGGATGCTCATGTGCTCCCCCGGGGGCGCATAGCACAGCAATTCATGGCATGGTGTGTCCCTCGGACACACTGCATCACCCATCAGAGTAAACAGTCTATGACATAGACTCTTTGCCATGTAATCAGCTGTGTCCAATCACAGCTGATCAGTGTAAATAGGAAATGCTGGTTATCTGCATTTCTCTCCTCACACTGACAGCGCGCAAGGAGAGACGATAAGCGGCTTTCCTCAGTGGGGACATGCACACAGATAATGAATGTCCTGATTATCATTGCAGCCCCATCAGTGATGCCTGTCAGTGCCGCTGCATATTCATTCCTCCATCAGTGAAGGAGAAAATTACATTTCCAAAATTTGATGATAGAAACTAAAAGAAAAACTTTTTTATTTTATTTTTTTTTCAAAATTTTCAGGCTTTTTCTTAGTTTGTTTAGGAAAAATTAAAAACCTAGTGGTGATTAAATATCACCAAAAGAAAGCTCTATCTGCCTATAAAAAAAGGCTAAAAATGTTGTTTGGGTACAGTGTAGCAACTGTTATTCAAAGTGTGACAGCACCGAAAGCTGAAAATTGGCCTGGGCAGGAGGGGGTAAAAGTGCCCTGTATTGAGGTGGTTAATATACACTGCCAACTATAGGCATTTCTCCTAACTCTGCCCACTATACTGAAATGAGGAATAATGCTCCTATTTTCGGTATACGCTATTATATGTAAAGCAATGAGATATGTATAAGGTTCAGTGGTGGGATTTTCGTACCACTACCTTCTGGGTTACGCTGTGTTGCTAGATATAAATAAATACAAAATAAACTTTGTGGCAAATACCTTTTTAAAGTACCTTAAAAATGAAGAATAATCTATAGTGCATCCTTTTATGTTTTGCACACGTTAAAATGCACAATTTAGGCCTGGAGATTAGTTTGAACACACACACACACACACATACATATATATGTATATATGTGTGTATGTGTGTATATATATATATATATATATATATATATATATATATATATATATATATATATATATATATATATATATAGTGTCTGTCTGTGTGTTAGGCTTCCCTGAAGATATGAGTTTTCAAGGATCTTTTAAGGGTGTCTAGAGTAGGAGATTGCCAGACAAAGTGAGGTAGGGAGTTCCAGAGAAAGGGAGAAGCTCTAGAGAAGTCCTGGAGACCAGCATTGAAAGAAGAAGAGAGAACTAGAGAGCAGGAGGTCTTGGGAGGAGTGGAGAGGGTGATTTGGGTGATATTTTGGGACAAGGTTTTGTAATGTAGCTCGGGGGCAGAGTTGTCAATGGATACATGGAAGGGGTGATGGGGATCAGTGGTCAGGCAGAACTTTCCAGTGGTTGTGAAAGTGACTGGTTGAATAACTACTGGTTGAACTAGATGAACTTGTGTCTTTTTTCAACCTATGTAACTTCTATAAGAAAGCTGACAGTCATCTTGACAAATGCACGCATACTTCTGGCTCCCATTGTGTATCCCAGCTGATGCCAATATATGGTGGCAGTGAAAGGGTTGAACGTAATGCAAAAGATAAAAACACAAGCTGTCTGTTGGGGGCTTGGTATAAAAAGTACTCATTATTCAAGATCAGGGGTCTCCAAACTTTCTAAACAAAGGGTCAGTTGATGTCACATGGGTTGATGTCACATGGCGACAGTTCCAGCATCCTCCGGGACTGTGACATTGTAAGGGGGCGGGGGTCACCATGTGACATCAACCCATGTGACATCAACCGATGACCCCACCCCTTGTCCCTATATAAGTCGCCGCGCAGCGCGTCCCTGGCATTGCGGCCGGAGAGAGCGTCGAGTCAACATCTCCAGGAGAAGAAGGGGAAGAAGAAGAACGGAAGGCGGCGGCGACAGAAGACCGGGCCACCGCCTGTAAAAGAGCTATAAGAAGGCGCGGTGGCTCGGCAGAAGAACCGAAGAGGGGGACAAAACCCCCGAAGTCGGAAGAAGAGGCCGCGGCGAGGAAGAAAGCCGGGCTCCTCCGCTAGCAAAAGAGCTAGAAGAAGATAGCGGAGGAGTCCGGCCAGAAGACCCCCGAAGACGGAAGACCCCTGGAGCTGTGCAATAAACAATTTTTACCCTGTGTTGTGTTTTTTTTGTACTTTTTTTCACAGGTGAATGGGTAGGGGTACATTGTACCCCATACTCATTCACATAAGGTGGGGGGCCGGTATCCGGGGGGGCTCCCGGATTCCGATAAGCTCCCCTGCCCGCAGACCACGACAACCAACGGCCAGGGTTGTCGGGAAGAGGCCCTTGTCCTCATCAACATGGGGACAAGGTGCTTTGGGGTGGGGGGGCCGTGTGGCCCCCCCTACTCCAAGGCACCCCCCATGTTAAAGGCACGCGGCCTGGTACGGCTCGGAGGGGGGGGCGCTTGCTCGTCCCCCCCCCTTTCCTGGCCGGCCGGGTAGCGTGCTCGGACAAGGGTCTGATGTGGACCTGGGGGGACCCCCACGCCGATTTTTTTTTCGGTGTTGGGGTTCCCCTTTAAGTCCATACCAGGTGGCGGGGCCAGCGACGTCTCCTTCGCGGGCCCCACCTACCTGGAGACACGCTCGAAATGAGCGGACTTTCCTTTCGCGCGTGTGGGCGAGTCCGTTCATTTCAAAAGTAGGGCAGATAGTACGGCGGACTTAGTACGCCGTATTAGTCCGTTGAAAAAGTGCCGTGTGTGGGCAAGTAGCCCGTTCCGAAAGTCCGACGGACAGTCTGGCGGGAAGTCCGCCAGACTAAGTCCGTCGGATAGTCGGCTACGTGTGTACGCGGCATAAGAATGTACATAGGCTTAAATCCCTGAATTCAGCTTTTGTGCATTAAAGGAATTACACCCCTGCCTGTGTGTGACTTTATACCCCTTGAAATTTTACACATTTTTGTCATGTTACAACCAAAAATTTAAATGTATTTTATTGTTTTTTTTTTTTTTGTGATAGTCCAACACAAAGTGGTACATAATTGTGAAGTGGAAGGAAAATGATAACTGGTTTTCACTTTTTTTTATACAAATAAATATGTGAAAAGTGTGGCGTGCATTTGTTTTCAGCCCCCGTTACTCTGATACCTCTAACTAAAATCTAGTGGAACCAATTTAATAAAGAAAAATTAGAATATCCCCGCGCTATCATAAACAGCGCTACTACTAAAAGCGGTTGCAGCAAACCACCGACAGAGGTGCAAACCCCACCAAAGAAAAATAAATGTAAAGAAATCAATAAATGGTGTTGCGCTACCAAATATAAATATTTAAATTAAAGTGCCTAGTGCATGAATATAAGTAAATCATGTGTAAATATGCAAAACTATATTGCAGAGGTGCAAACCCCACTGAAATAAATTGTTATAAATATGACAGTCCCTCAAAAAAAAAAAAAAAAAAAAAATACAAGTATACAAAGTGCCTAGTGCCTAAATAAACACAATAAAACTATAACACATTCACATATTAAAATCTGCAGATAAATAAACTCCATTGTGCAATGGTAAAGTGCAAAAAAGTTTTCAATAGGCAAATCCAATCAGGTGAGTTACAGAGCAAGTGAAATAAAATATAGTAGATGAATAAAAACGTGAGTCACACAGTGCAAACAAGCAAATAAATAGAGTCCATAAACAAACTGAAGTTTGATATTCAGTGACTTATTTGGTGCTTCTCCAGTGAAAGTATAGGTGAAAAAATAGTTAGTTAACCCTCCTGTGCCTCTTCAGTGTTCACAGCACACCAGGTGAAGTGGCCTCTTATCTTACTGCTGTAAGGTAAACGGCAGATTAACCCTTTCATGGCTAAGCCTATTTTTGGCATTTGGTGTTTACAAGTTAAAATCCATATTTTTTGCTAGAAAATTACTTGGAACCCCCAAACATTATATATCTATTTTTTAGCAGAGACTTTAGAGAATAAAACAGCGATTGTTGCAATATTTTATGTCACACGGTATTTGCGCAACGGTGTTTTAGACGCAACTTTTTGGGAAAATGGA
This sequence comes from Lithobates pipiens, assembly GCF_037356315.1. Classification (NCBI taxonomy): domain Eukaryota; kingdom Metazoa; phylum Chordata; class Amphibia; order Anura; family Ranidae; genus Lithobates; species Lithobates pipiens. The sequence goes on from NW_027507789.1 coordinate 161,562,417, forward strand.
CACTTTCGTGAATTTAAAAAAAACAAAACAGTAAAATTAGCGCAATTTTTTTGCATAATGTAAAAGATAATTTTATGCCGAGTAAATAGATACCAAACATGTCACACTTTATAATTGCACGCACTCGTGGAATGACGACAAAATACGGTACCTAAAAATCTCAATAGGCGACGCTTTTAAAAAAAAAATACGGTTACCAGGTTAGAGTTACAGAGGAGTTCTAGTGCTAGAAATATTGCTCTCGCTCTAACGATCGCGGTGATACCTCACATGTGTGGTTTGAACACTGTTTACATATGCGGGCACGACTTTCGCATTCGTTTTCTTTGCTTTGCGAGCTCGCGGGGACGGCGGGCGCTTTAAAATTATATATATTTTTTTATTTATTTTAAAATTTATAAATTGTTTTTTTTTTTTGTTTTTGTTTTTTTGGATCACTTTTATTGCTGTCACAAGGAATGTAAACATCCCCTGTGACAGTAATAGGTGGTGACAGGTACTCTTTATGCAGGGATCGGGAATCTAAAAGACCCCAAATCCCTCCTTTACACTTCAAAGTATTCAGATTGCCGTTTTCGGCGATTCTGAATAGTGTATTTTTTTTTTTTTTAGTCCGGCGCCATTGGCAGCCGAGTAAACGGGAAGTGACGTCATGACGTCGCTTCCGTGTTTACTATTAGGAGACTGGAATGAAGGCGCTTACAGCTTCATTCCAGTCCCTGCCCAGCAGCCAGAGGCATCAGATCATGCATTGGTGCTTCCGATTGAGCGGGAGCAACGGTAAGAGCGGCGGGAGGGGGGGGCGTCTCCTGATAAAGATCTCTATGAAAATGAACGAGGGATTAGCGTCAGTGGTGTGGGATATTACTATCTGCCAGGAATAGGGATACACTCCCTGGATCTTTTTAATCTGCTGTTTACCTTACAGCAGTAAGATAAGAGGCCACTTCACCTGGTGTGCTGTGAACACTGAAGAGGCACAGGAGGGTTAACTAACTGCTTTTTCACCTATACTTTCACTGGAGAAGCACCAAATAAGTCACTGAATATCAGCAAACTTCAGTTTGTTTATGGACTCTATTTATTTGCTTGTGTGACTCACTTTTTTATTAATCTACTATTTTTTTTATTTGATTTCACTTGCTCTGTAACTCACCTGATTGGATTTGCCTATTGAAAATTTTGTTGCACTTTACCATTGCACATATGGAGTTTGTTATTTATCTGCAGATTTTAATATGTGAATGTGTTATAGTTTTATTGTGTTAATTTAGGCACTAGGCACTTTGTATACTTGTATTTTTTTTTTTTTTTTTTTGAGGGACTGTCATATTTATGACATCATTTATTTCAGTGGGGTTTGCACCTCTGCAATATAGTTTTGCATATTTACACGTGATTTGCTTATATTCATGCACTAGGCACTTTCGTTTAGTTTAAATATTTATATTTGGTAGCGCAACACCATTTATTGATTTCTTTACTAGTGGAACCAATTGCCTTCAGAAGTCACCTAACTAGTAATAGAGTTAACCTGTGTGTAATTTAATCTCAGTATAAATACAGCTGTTCAGTGAAGCCCTCAGAGGTTTCTTAGAGAACCTTAGTGAACAAACAGCATCATAAAGGCCAAGGAACATATCGGACAGGTCAGGGATAACCTTGTGGAGAAGTTGAAAGCAGGGTTAGGTTCTAGAAAAAAATATCCCAAGCATTAAACATCTCACAGAACACTGTTCAATCCATCATCTGAAAATGGAAAGATTATGGCGCAACTGCAAACCTACCAAGACAGTAGCAGTCCACCTAAAATGACAGGTCGGACAAGCAGAGCATTAATCAGAGAAGAAGCCAAGAGGCCCATGGTAACTCTGTAGGTGCTGCAGAGATCCACAGCTCAGGTAAGAATCTGTCCACAGGATAACTATTAGCCCTTGTACACACCGTCGGAAATTCAGACGGAGGGCTACATCGGAATTTTTCCGTCGGAATGTACGACCAACAAAGTTTGAGAGCTGGACATAAAATTTTCCAAAAAAACATGATCCGATCGGACTTTGTCCGATCGTTTGTAGAGAATTCCGATTGGACAAAGTGCCACACATGCTCAGCTCAAATTACGAGACCAAAGCTATTGGCTACTAGCCTGAACGTAGTCCCGTCATAATGAACAAACATCATCACGTTCTGAACGGTCAGATTTTCCGTCAACTTTGTCCGACCATGTGTATGCAACACCAGTTTCGGACAAAATCTGTTGGAAAAAATCCAACGGATTTTGTGGTCGGAATGTCCGACCGTGTGTAAAAGGGCTTAGTCATTTACTCCACAAATCTGACCTTTATGGAAGAGTGCCAAGAGGAAAACCATTCTTAAAAGAAAGCCACAAGAAGTCCCATTTGCAGTTTGTAAGAAGCCATGTGGGGGACACAGCAAACATGTGGAAGAAGGTGCTCTGGTCAGATGAAACCAACATTTAACTTTTTGGAAAAACACTATGTGTGGTGGAAAACTGGCACAGCACATCGCCTCAAACACACCACCCCCACTGTGAAACACGGTGGTGGCAGCATATTGTTGTGGGGATGCTTTTCTCCAGCAGGGACAGGGAAGCTGGTCAGAGCTGATGGGAAGAAGAATGGAGCCAAATACAGGGCAATCTTAGAAGAAAATAGGAGTCTATAAAAGACTTGAGACTGGGGCGGAGGTTTACCTTCCAGCAGGACAACGACCCTAAACATACAGCCAGAGCTACAATGGAATGGTTTAGATGAAAGCATATTCATGTGTTAGAATGGCCCAGTCAAAGTCCAGACCTAAATCCAATTGAGAATCTGTGGCAAGACTTGAACATTTCTGTTCACAGACGCTCTCCATCCAATCTGACAGAGCTTGAGATATTTTGCAAAGAAGAATGGACAAAAATGTCCCTTTCTAGATGTGCAAAGCTGGTAGAGACATCCCCAAAAAGACTTGCAGCTGTAATTGCAGTGAAAAGGGGTTTTTACAAAGTATTGACTTAGGGGGGATGAATACAAATGTACACCACACTTCCCATATTTGTTTGTAAAAACCTGTGAATACCATTTATCATTTTTCTTCCACTTCACTATTATGTGCCACTTTGTGTTGGTCTATCACACTCGGGGTGCTTGAGCAAGCAGATCCACCATTGCTAGCTACCATCCAGCAGAGTGACTGCCGGGGGTCACTATCATCGTCACCGGTATGGTTACAGCAGAATCCCAGCATCGCTAGGTGCATGGTCGGGGACCCTTCACTGGTAGCAGATGCTTGAAGTGCCTTTTCCGGGACATCCTATTCCCTTGGTATCTGGTTTGGTGAGCAGGCAGAAGCACAACCTGTGTACAACCTACCTAGACACTGCATGCAGACACCTTTATCCCTTCTCTTTACATTAAAGTCTCAAAAAGGAAACACATTGCACATGCTATTTTCTGTTGCTGGTTGCTATTGCAACCGGCAATACTTTTGGGTCCCTGTTGAGCCAGCTGAAGTCACTGAACTTCTACATAAAACGGACTCCTTCACCATCCCCTTATCCCCCCACTTAAAGGACTATCTGCACACATTAAGGGAAACTCTACTTAGAGATAAAGTATTGCATTTCTTGTAACTTGTTGTTTTATAATTGTGTCACAAATTTGTTGGGCCCGTGGCATCAGGATTTGAAGGGAGCAGTCTGATATAAAAGCTCCTTCTCTTCCCTTTTATACCTGGGCCATAGGTTATTTCCTGACTTATAAGCTACTACTGTTTGACTTATTGTGATCTTTGTTTTGCATTGCGTATCTTTTGTATATCCTCTAAGACCAAAAGTTTAATACTGAAAGATATACTCTTGTTCTTATCTGACTTGAGTGATATTAATGTTTTGTTTTTTTATTTATTTAAATAACAAACATGTTATACTTGCCTGCTCTGTGCAGTGGTTTTGCACAGAGCAGCGCGGGTCCTCCTCATCTTGGGTCCCACTTCGGCGCTCCTGGCCCCTCCTTCCTGATGATTGCCCCCCACAGCAAGCAGCTTGCTATGGGGGCACCCAAGCAGGCACCCTCCTGAGCCACAGCTCTGTGTGTCCATGCACACACGGAGTTGTGGCTTGGCCCCATCCCCATCCCCTCTGTCTCCTGATTGTCTCACTGGCTGTGATTGCCAATGCTCCTGCTGCTGCCAAAAACCAATACGGAGGGTGAGTCAAGGCACACAAAAGGTTTTTTCATCTTCATGCATAGAATGCACAAAGGTAAAAAAAACTTCTGCCTTTACAACCACCTTAAGAAACTAAAGTAAAATACTTGTTTATTTTACTACATTTTAATTTCTGTGTGATTGCATTACTACTTTGAATAATGTACAAACCTTGGGTGTCAGAGGTGTGAGGTGGCTTGTAAGGTCAAGGGAACCTTTGGGGACAGTCATCTTTCAGTGGCCCTCATGGGAGTGGCACTACACATAGATAATTTAAATAATTTATTAATCGAACAACAATTCTAACATAAATACTAAAAGTTATACACAATTATATAGCTCAGTTATTGAAGCTAAAGCTAACAATTTACTAAAGCTTCAGAGAAAGGGACCAACCTCATAAAAAGAGCCAAGACAGGGGGTGGAAGGGTGGGATGCGCCTTCTCGCCAACTGCCCTGCTAATGAAGCATCCACTGTCTTTTTATAGATGGCAGCTTGTGCCGGAGGACCGTTTAGGACAAGTGACATCATCTTGACCAATCGCAGGTAAGTATGCAAATGTATTTAAAGCTTCTAGAACCCTCTAAAGTTTGCCACAATCTCATAGGTGGTATGTGGTGGACATTTGCATGCCCCACACCTCACCTTTCTTACAGGGAACAAGACAGATGATGAGGCTTACAATTTTATCCTCTTGCAAAAACCGTCCCCACGTCAACTCTCTTATCTTTTTTGGACCAATCTCTGTTAACCCAAAGGGGGTTGTGCATGGAAATTCCAGTAGATCAGCAGTTTTTGAAATACTCAGACCAGTCCATCTGGCACCAACAACCTTGCCATGTTCAATGTCACTTAAATCCCCTTTCTTCCCTATTCTGATGCTCGGTTTGAACTTGAGCAGGTCATCTTCACCACATCCAGATGCCTAAATTCATTGAGTTGCTGCCATGTGATTGGCTGATTAGTAATTTGTGTTACCAAGTAATTGAACAGGTGTACCTAATAAGGTGGGCGGTGAGTGTTATGGTGCTTTCACACCAAAGTGTCGGCAGTAAAGCGCCGCTATTTTTAGTGGCTCTTTACCTTCGTTCTTGTGGAGGTTTTCAGCCGTTTTTACCCCCGCTAGCGGCTGAAAATGGTTAAAACCACCCGCAAAGTGCAGCTGCAGTGGTGCTTTGCCCACGGTTTGGCGATGCTGCCCATTCATTTCAATGGGCAGGAGCGATTTAGGTGCGGCGCTCCTTCATCGCTCCAACGATGCTGCTTGCAGGAGTTTTTTTAACGTCCTGCCAGCGCACCGCCTCAGTGTGAAAGCCCTTGGGCTCTCACACTGAGACTGCAGGAGAGTAGTTTTTCAGTCACTTTACATGCACTATTTTTAGCCCAAAAGCGCCTTAAAAACGCCTCAGTGTGAAAGGGGTCTTAGTGAGGGACATTGTAATGTACCTCTGATATCTTTAGGCTTCAATATTAAAATAATTTTCCTGTTCAAGAATGTTTATTAACCACTTAAGGACCGCCGTATTGCCATTGTACGTCATTACAATGGCACAGGCAGGCACAAGCACGTAGATGTACGTGCCTGCCTTCCAGCGGGTGGGGGGTCCGATCGGACCCCCTCCCGCTGGATACGGCGGTCCGTTTCCCTCCAGGAGCGATCCGTGATGAGGGGATGGCCGTTGGTCTCTGGCCACCCCCTCTGGATCGCTCCTGGCCAATGACGAACTTCCTCCCACTGTGTATTGTTTACACAGGAAGGAGGAAGTGATGTCATTCTCCTCGGGGCGGTCTTTTTGACCGGACTACGAGGAGAAGACTAAAAGTAAGTGTGCACCAACACTACACTGACATGTAGGTACACACAGGCACACAAACCCCCCCCCGATCGCCCCCCCCCCCCCAGTCACAGTGTCACTGATTGCAGTGACCATTTCTTTACTGATCACTGTATTCAGTGTCAGTTGTGACAGTAAAAACTGTCAGGACAGTTAGTGTTAGGTCCAGGGTAGCCCCCTATCACCCCCCAATAAAGAATTAATCCCCCTGATTGCCCCTAGAGTTAACCCTTTCACCCTCTTTTGCCAGTGTCACTAAGCGATCATTTTTCTGATCGCTGCAAGTGTCGCTAGGTAGCTAGTTATTTTTTTAGGTTCACCGCCAGGTTTTTATAGCGCTAGGTACCCCAATATACTACCCGATAATGGTTTTAACCCCCTGATTCCCCCTAGTTAACCCTTTCACCAGCGATCACAGTATAAGTGTCACTACTGGTGACGCTGGTTAGCCAGTTAGTTATTTAGGTTCCCCGTCAGGTTTTTATATAGCGCCAGGGACCCCCATATACTACCTAATAAAAATGTGAACCCCCTGATTGCCCCTAGTTAACCCTTTCACCACTGATCACCGTATAAGTGTTACGGGTGACTCTGGTTAGTTTGTTTTTTATAGCATCAGGGCACCCACCATTTATTACCCAATAAAGGTTTAACCCCCTGATCACCCGGCGGGTGATATCAATTAGGTTTTAGGGTCAGGGTCTGCGTCGCCCCAGGCAGCGCTAGGTTAGTGCCAGTACCGCTAACACCCACACGCAAAGCATAAACCTCCCGTAGTGGTATAGAATCTGAACAGATCAATATCTGATCTGATCAGATCTATACTAGCGTCCCCAGCAGTTTAGGGTTCCAAAAAACGCATTGTTAGCGGGATCAGCCCAGATACCTGCTAGCACCTGCGTTTTGCCCCTCTGCCCAGCCCACCCAAGTGCAGTATCGATTGATCACTGTCACTTACAAAACACTACACAGGGTGAAACACATAACTGCAGCGATCGCAGAGTCAGGCCTGATCCCTGCCATCGCTAACAGTTTTTTTGGTAGCATTTTATATTTAAATCCGGAAGGCAGTGCTTGGTTTTCTGGGTCCCGTACGTGGCTAGGCTCCCAAAAAGTCCCCCACATGTGGTATCCCCATACTCGGGAGAAGCAGCAGAATTTATTTTGGGGTGTAATTTGACTTATGCCCATAGCATGTGTAAGCAATATATCATTTAGTGACAACTTTGTGCAAAAAAAAAAAGTTTGTAATATTCCCGCAACTTGTGGCAAAATATAAAATATTCCATGGACTCAACATGCCTCTCAGTAAATAGCTTGGGGTGTCTACTTTCCAAAATGAGGTAATTTGGGGGGGGGTTTGTGCTATTTTGGCATTTTATGGCCTTCGAAACTGTGATAGGTAGTGAGGAGTGAAATCAAAAATTTGCACCCTTAGAAATCCTGAAGGTGGTGATTGGTTTTCGGGGTGCCGTGCGTGACTAGACTCCCAAAAAGTCCCACACATGTGGTATCCCCATACTCGGGAGAAGTAGCGGAATATATTTTGGGGTGCAATTCCACATATAACCATGGCATGTGTGAGCAATATATCATTTAGTGACAACTTTTTGTAAAATATTTTTTTTTTTTTTGTCATTATTCAATCCCTTAGGACAAAAAAAATAAATATTCAATGGGCTCAACATACCCATCAGCAATTTCCTTGGGGTGTCTACTTTCCAAAATAGGGTCATTTGGGGGGGGGTTTGTACTGCCCTGCCATTTTAGCACCTCAAGAAATGAGATAGGCAGTCATAAATTAAAAGCTGTGTAAATTCCAGAAAATGTACTCTAGTTTGTAGACGCTATAACTTTTGCGCAAACCAAAAAATATACGCTTATTGACATTTTTTTTACTAAAGACATGTGGCTGAATAAATTTTGCCCTCAATGTATGACTAAAATTTAGTTTATTCGATTTTTCTTATAACAAAAAGAAGAAAATATCTTTTTTCTTCAAAATTTTCGCTCTTTTTCCATTTATATCGCAAAAAATAAAAATCGCAGAGGCAATCAAATACCATCAAAAGAAAGCTCTATTTATGGGAAGAAAAGGACGCAAATTTCGTTTGGGTGCAATATTGCATGACCGCGCAATTACCAGTTAAAGCAGTGCAGTGCGAAATTGGAAAAAGACCTCTGGTCCTTAAGGTGTTTATTGGTCCGGGGCTGTAGTGGTTAAGTATAGAAGAAATACATCCAAAACAGAATGATGTATAAGTCATCTGTACATTTTGGTAGATAAAAGGCACCACTAACCATGAACTTGATAAGATTGAGTATCTCACAACAGCTACAGGAATCCAACTGGGCTCCTGGAAATGACAGCCAGAAGCAGAGAATACAGCGATGGCAGGCAATAACTTAGAGCAATCTTGTAGAACTGGGGAAGGAAAGAGGGTAAGGGAGAGGTAAAGGGGGAGATCCCGGGGCAGCGTTTGTCCATTAAAAGGGACGCTCCGAATATAGGAACCATACTAAACAATAGCTAAAATAGTGGGACACCTGTGCGATCCCTGTCACTTCCAGTGGCACCCCAATAGATTTTTTCCCGAGATTTGTCAGGTGAAAATCTCAGTAAAATCACGCAAACAGAATTGCGGGACACCTGTCGCCCAAAAGAGTTTGCACGATTTTATCGTGATTGTCACCTGACAAATCGTGGCAAAATCACGCGGCGATCGGGGTGCTATTGGAAGTGACGAGGGTCACACGGGCGTCCTGCAATTTGCGTCAATTTCGAATTGCAGGGACAATTGCGGCAATTCTGCCGGCGATTCAGAAGGTCACGATGTGAACGGAGCCTTATGCTTATTTTTTACAAGTTCAAGCAATGGACTCATCAAACTGCAATTAGATGAATTAGAGTGCGTGAAAAACAGGTTTTATGATTGGTGGAAATGTCAAATAATAGGTTAAAAAGCCAAGAACTTGTAGGAAAGTATTTACAGCAAAGACAAGATGTACATTTCTTTTTTACCAGTAGGTGTCAGCATAGATTTTCAAAGCATTGGTAATATGCAGGTCTCTTGAAAAGTATTAAATTGTTAAAAGAGGTTCTTCAGGCTGTTTGAAAAAAAAAAAAAAAATATATATATATATATATATATATATATATATATATATATATATATATATATATATATATATATATATATATATATATATATATATATATATATTTAAAGCCAGTAGCTACAAATACTGTAGCTGCTGAATTTTAATAAAACGACACTTACCTGTCCAGGGATCCAGCTCTGTATTGAACCAGGCTGGTTCTTCTCAGGCCTTCAGGTCCCTGGCACTGGCATGTTTACAGTGGGAAGCCAGCTATGACATAAGTCTTCAAAGCCAGCTTCCCACTGCTCATGCAAGAGCCATGCTGATCTGCATGAATGGTCCTGCAGCCTCCTAGGACCTGTGATATGGGACCATGACATGAGGAGAACTTCTGCCTAGGTCAGGGGTGTCAAACTCAATTTTATTGCGGGCTGCATAAGTAGTATGGTTGCCCTCAAAGGGCCTATTGTATCTGGGGTGTGTTACAAACAGAGTGCAGAGTTCAGGATTACGCAACATACAGAGTGTAGAATTTAGGAGTGTGCTACATACAGAGTGCAGTCCCAGGGGTACCCAATGCACAGAGTTCAGGGGTAGGCTTTGTACAAAATGCAGAGTTTAGGGGTGCACAATGTACAGAGTGCAGAGTTTAGGGGTGCGCTATGTACAGCATGCAGTTCCGGGAGTGCCCTATGCGCAGAGTTCAGGGGTGCGCTATGTACAGAGTGCAGAGTTCAGGGGTGTGCTATGTACAGTGTGCAATTCTGGGGGTGCCCCATTCAGAGTGCAGAGTTCAGTGGTGCGCTATATACAGAGTGCAAAGTTCAGGGGTGTGCTATGTACAGAGTGCAGGATTTAGGGGTGCACTATGACAGTGTGCAACCCCAACACCCCCCCTTCCCTTCTAAACGTCCTCACATCTCTTTCCTATTTGGCCCGGCCCTAGTAGAATGGAGTTCCGCCACATTCCAGTTGCAAAACTGGGTGTGAAGGCCACATGACAATGCCTAGTGAGCTGGACAGCCTTGTGTTTGACATATGGGGCCTATGTGATACCAGGGTAACTGGGAGTGGGTACCTGACAAAAGATCCAAAAGTGGAAGAGGAGGGGGGCAGGATATAAAGCGGAACTTCCCTATTTGAGTAAAGTTCCACTGTAAGTTCAATTTCTAAAACAGATAACTAAATAGTAGCATATAGAAGGTTTAGAGGTATTAGTAGTTTCGTTTTGTAACCACTTGCCGACCAGCCTCCGTCATTATACAGCGGCAGGTCGGCAGGTTCCAGCAAATCACTGAAGCTGTACGTCGGCCCTTTAAAGTGGAAGTAAACCCTGGTGAAGTTTTACTTCCTCTTTATTTCCCTGCAAAGGTAAAGCATAATGGGCTACTATGCATCGCATAGTAGCCCATTATGTGTCACTTACCTGAAACCAAAGCTTGCAATGTCACTGCTGTCCCCAGTAGCAGCAAGCGTCCATCTTCACCCCTCTTCCTTCCGGGGCTGCGAACTCTGGCTCTGTGACTGGCCAGAGTCGCATGTGCACGGGAGCCGCCAATCACAGCATGACCCCTATTTGAAACGGCAGGATCTGCCCTTTCTAAAGTGTGCATGCCCTGGACAACCATGTAGGTTTAGGAGATATTTCCAGCACCTGCAGGTAAGCCTTAATATAGGCTTAACTGAATGTAAAAGTGGTTGTACAGGGTGTACAACCACTTTAAACAGCTATAGCAGGGGCGCACGCCGCTGGATGCACCCGCACGCCCACTGCGCAGCGGGGGGGAGGGCCCGATGCACATGGCCGGCAGTCACGGGCACGAGAGCCAGAACAGGGATGTGTGTAAACACTCAGATCCTCATTCTTACAGGCAAGGATAGACAGACTGTCTGTTTTCCTACTAGTTAGGAACAGCGATATGTCTCCTCCTCTGAGTGAGTAAGTGAAATATTTGTATAGCGCACAACGCAAACTGAATCGCCTTGTGCGCCTTTGGTCAGTCACATCCCCCCACAGTTAGAAACACACATGAGGGAACACACTTAATCCCTTGATCGCCCCCTAGTGTTAGCCCTTTCCCTACCAGTGCCATTTACACAGTAATCAGTGCATTTTTATAGCTGTATAGATGTCAGTGGGCCCAAAAATGTGTCAGAAGTGTCCGATCTGTCCACCGCAATGTTGCAGTCCTGCTAAAAATCTCAGATGGCCACCATTACTAGTAAAAATAATAATAATAATAAAAATGACGTAAATCTATTTCCTATTTTGTAGACGGTATAATGTTTGCACAAACCAATCAATATTTGCTTATTGAGGCTAATTTTACCAAAAATTTGTAGAAGAATATATATCGGCCTAAACTGATGAAGAAATTTCTTTTTTTCCTTTTTTTGGGGGGATATTTATTATAGAAAAAAGTATAAAATATTGTTTTTCTTTCAAAATTGTCGCTCTTTTTTTGTTTATAGCGCAAAAAATAAAAACCCCAGAGGTGATAAAATACCACCAAAAACAAGCTCTATTTGTGGGAAAAAAAGGATGTCAATTTTGTTTGGGTACAGTGTCGAACGACCGCACAATTGTCAGTTAAAACGACGCAGTGCTGTATTGCAAAAAATGGTCTGGTCATTAACGGGGAAAATCTTCCGGTCCTTAAGCGGTCCTAGTTATAGAATGAATCTAGTTTCAAATAAGGTAGGTTTCAGTGTGTTTAGAACTGAATCTATTAAGAAAAAAAAATACTTCCCATATCTAGCACACCTAAAATTATACAGTGTATCGCATATCTTTAGTCCAAAGTTCAGAAAATAAAAACCAGTTTAGTATACACATTTTTAAGTGTAGTTAAATTACAGATTCAGGGATGCCTCTTATTGTGTTATTTTTCACCTTAAGCGGTTCTCACGGTATTCCACATCATATCTAATTGCTTCTAAAGCCTCTTCTTAGTTTTCCCAAATAAGTGTCAGAAGACATTTCAATGTCCTTAAAGTGTAAACTAGTATATCACTTTTGACATGTACTATACAGTGGGGAAAATAATTATTTAATCCCCTGCAGATTTTGTAGATTTGCCCATTTACAAAGAAATGAAGGGCCTATAATTGTTATCATAGATATTCTAAATGATAGAGACAAAATATCAATCAAAATTCCAGAAAAAAAACACATGATACAAATGTTATCTAGTTATACGGAGTTGAAGTTCAGTAAGTAAAATAAGTATTTGATCCCCAAGCAAAACATGACTTAGTACTTGGTAGAGAAACCCTGGTTGCCAAGCACAGAGGTAAGACATTTCTTGTAGCCAACTATCCCAGTTTAAATTCCCTCGTCCCTTGAGGTTTTAGTCCTGTGCTGTGTCCCGATATCTCAGTGTGAAGTGCTTCTACTAATGCTGCCCAGCTCTGCCCTATTGTTGTGTACAGATGACTCACCTGCAGACCCTGTGTTTACATGTAAATAACCGGAATTCATATGTAAATAACTGTGGCTGGTGGCATTGATATGTAAATAAAGGCAGCATTCATATGTATATCATGCTCCCCTGCAGTGAGGAGATGATGTGCTGCAACCTCTAGCAACTAATCAGTGAGCCGTAATGTGTCCTGTAACCTCTAGCAACCAGTCAGTAAGCATAAATGATATGCTTTAACTGCTGGCAACCAATCGCAATTGCTATCTGATCTAATACAGTAAACAAATTTTAAGTCTAGCTGCTATTTATTGTATGCCTCAGAGCAGGTGGAGAGTGAAATTGCTTGGGGAAGAGACCAAGAAAATGTTTGCCCAGGGTCTAATCAGAATTAAAGATGGCCCTGACTGTGACCTTAAGATCATTCACAAGCTCCTCCTGTGTAGTTCTGGGCTGAACCCTCACTTTTCTCATCATCATCCTAACCCCATTAGGCAAAATCTTGCATAGAGCTCCAGACCGAATGTGATTAATGGTTATTTAGTATTTCTTCCATTTGGGAATAATCGCTCCAAACAGTTGTCTTCTCACCAAGCTTCTTGCTGATGGTCTTGTAGCCCATTCCAGCCTTGTGCAGGTCTACAATTTTGTCCCTGAGCCAGAATTATCATCCTTGACGTGCAGAGAATATAGTCTGAGAACATTCCATTTTTCCCTGCACAGAACCAATTTACATGCAGTTTCAATGGATGAAAAGCTATGCATTTTTTTTTTAAATACACCCCAATGTGTTTTTCTCTAAATTGTTTTCCAGCAGCAGTCATTTGTCATGATACTAAATGTAATCTACTAATAGCCACTAGATGGAGTAAATGCAAATCTTGAATGATCCAGATCATGAAAATATGGCCTATAGATGCTAATCATAGTTTACTTTTGACATGTTCTAGCCTACAGCAAGTTAAATGAAATGTGATATTAGACTGGTTGAAAAGTTCACATTATCTTAATTTCAGACTTTTTATATTGGTTCCATTGTAATATCCAGTCACTGAAAGCTATTCTACCAGGCAGAACAGGTACTGTAATACCATTCCAGGATGACATCAGCGCTTATGTTTCTGCACTCAGTTCGACGTGCTGTGTTTATCGCCGGCTACAGGATAATTTACACCCTTTGACAGGTTTACAATTGTTCTTATCTGTTCCACAAAGAACTTTCATTGGCAGGGAGAGTATCAGATACCTGTATTCCCCCTGTAACACCTGGAGATAGCTTAGTTATTGCTCACACGTACACATGTAAGTGTGCAATTTAACAAATACTCTATTAATTCTTTATCACAATTCAAAGGCAGCTGTGCAAACAATGTGTATCACTTTCCCTGGCAGTTGGACACAATTACTTTTAGTTTTGCTCTTTTGTTGTCTGTCTGTTCTCTTCTTACACGGGATAGTGAGAAGAGAGGCCCTGGCGGCCCCAGAAGAAATCATAGGGCTGAAAGTAATAGGAGCTAGAGCTAATGGCTGTTGGAATGTTGACAGGAGTATGATCACTCCAGTAAATGAATGTTCATTCATATGCATTAACAAATTTAGTTCAACCATTGGGACAACCATTGGGATATTGGGATGCCCAACTATTGGGATGCCTTGGCCTGTTAGGACTTCCATTGGGACACATTTGAACCATTAGGACAACCATTGGGATGCTTTAAACTTTTGGGACGCCTTGAATCATTGGGAAAACGCTTGGAATGCCTTGAAAAATTAGGAAAACCATTGGGATGCCTTGAACCATTGAGACACCTTAAACCAGGGTTGCCCAACCAGTCTGATGTGGCCCGCGACCTCCTGCTCTGGGATGGTGGGTTAGCAAGTCCAGATTGTGGGTTGCCGACCCACCATCCCAAAGCAAGAGTGTTGTGAATGAAGCCAGCAGTAGAGGAAGCAAGTGGTTGCGGAGCAGATCCGCATTAGTTGACCTGAATGGAAGACTGTGTTATTAAAGGTAAGTTTATTACTAAAATCAGTGTGTATATGGGCATATCTGGGCTGCTTTCAAACTGATCCGCCGGTGCAGTGCAGAACACCTGCAGGTTACCTGCACTGAGCCATAGACTTCTGCTATTACCTGCGGGTTTGGTGCACTTCAGAAAGTGCACCACCCCTGCAGGATATAATAGAAGTCTATGGCAAAGTACATCTAAACCACAGGTGCACTGCGCTGCACCCTCAGTGTGGGTAAACCACAGCGTGTCAGTGTGAAAGCAGCCTTAGGCTGCTTTTGACACGATCGGTTCCGACATGACCAGAACCTGCGTTCACCTCTAGTGAACCACAGATGTAAACGGATTGTGGCCATTTACACCCGCCTACCTAATCTGATTTAAAAAAAAAAGACAGAAGGGGAGGGGGTCCGTCCCCTTCCATCTGAGCAGATCTGAGGGCCCATAGAGTTGAGCGGGCTGTGTCTGTGTCAGCTCTGCATACACGGAGAGCACTTGGACCTGTCATCTGCCCACTCATTGTGGCCCGTGACTAGTTACCAAGTTGCTTAAGTGGCCCTTGCTCTTCAAAAGGTTGGGCACCCCTGCCTTAAACCATTGGGACAACCACTGAGACGCATTGAACTATTGAGACAACCATTGGGATGTCTTGAACCAAGACATCATGGTCATGGACATTTTTATATCCTCAAAGTAAATCACAATTAGGATGTCCATTGGGACACCTTGAACTATTTGGATAACTGTCGGGACGCCTTAAACCATTGGGATGCTATGAACTATTGGGATAACTATTGGGATGCCTTAAACCATTGGGATGCCTTTAATCATTAGGATGCCTTGATCCATTGAGGCACCTTGAACCATTATTGGAAAGTCTAGAACCAAGGGGAAGGTCATGGACTCTTATCTTCTTATATCCACAAAGTAAACAGCTTTTTTTCAATCACTTTTTTTTTAAAAAAGACAGTCACGTGTCTTAAACCCCATACACACTATCAGATTTTCTGCTGAGTTTTTCCTTTGGATTTACCAAAACCATATAATATGAGGTCAAACCTTAGGAGTTTCAATGTGTATGCAATCAGGCAGGCCCTTCTACTACATGGTTTTGGTAAATCTGAAGGAAAAACACAGCAGAAAATCTGATAGTGTGTATGGGGCTTTATAGGTGACCAGTCACAGGGCTGAGTAAGTAATAGGAGCTAGGAGTATCTAAAAGCTGTCAGAATATTGAGTGGAGTATGATCACTCCAGCAAATTAATGCTCATTGACATATATCCACAAATTAATTTGAACCAATGGAACAACCATTGGGATGCCTTGAACCAATGGGGCAACCATTGGGATGCCTTGAACCAATGGGGCAATCACTGGGATGCCTTGAACCAATGGGGCAACCCCTGGGATGCCTTGAACCAATGGGGCAACCCCTGGGATGCCTTGAACCAATGGGGCAACCATTGGGATGCCTTGAACCAATGGGGCAACCATTGGGATGCCTTGAACCAAGGGGCAACCATTGGGATGCCTTGAACCAATGGGGCAACCATTGGGATGCCTTGAACCAATGGGGCAACCATTGGGATGCCTTGAACCAATGGGGCAACCATTGGGATGCCTTGAACCAATGGGGCAACCATTGGGATGCCTTGAACCAATGGGGCAACCATTGGGATGCCTTGAACCAATGGGGCAACCATTGGGATGCCTTGAACCAATGGGGCAACCATTGGGATGCCTTGAACCAATGGGGCAACCATTGGGATGCCTTGAACCAATGGGGCAACCATTGGGATGCCTTGAACCAATGGGGCAACCATTGGGATGCCTTGAACCAATGGGGCAACCATTGGGATGCCTTGAACCAATGGGGCAACCATTGGGATGCCTTGAACCAATGGGGCAACCATTGGGATGCCTTGAACCAATGGGGCAACCATTGGGATGCCTTGAACCAATGGGGCAACCATTGGGATGCCTTGAACCAATGGGGCAACCATTGGGATGCCTTGAACCAATGGGACAACCACTGGGATGCATTGAACCAATAGGTCAACTGTTAGGACATCTTGAACCATTGAGACAACCACTGGGAAGCCTTGGACCTTTGGAAAAACCACTGGGACACTGTGAACCATTGGGATGCCTTGAACCATTATAACCATTAGGACATCTTGAACTATTGTGACAACCACTGGGACACCTTGAACCAATAGGACAACCATTAGGACACCTTGAACCATTGGGACAACCACTGGGACACCTTCAACCATTGGGTCATCCATTGGAATTGGGACACCTTAAGCCAGTAGCACAATCACTGGGATACCTTGAACTATTGGGACCACCATTGGGATGTCTTGAACCAAGGAGACATTCATGGACCCTTACCTTTTTATATCCACAATGTAAATCACTTTATTCAGTCACTCATTTACAAAAAAAAAAAAAAAATTTTTAGGTGACAAGTCCAAATATTTATTTTCAATTCCCACAAATATGAGATTTTTGGTTGAAATGGTACATTTATTGAGGTGATTTCCCTAAATGTTCCCTTGCTTGTGAACTAAGTTTAGTTGTTGTATATGTTAAATAACATTTCCAGTAATGACTCCCTGTACTGATTTAATACCATTGAGTGGAACTGTAGCCTCTTGCTTTGCTGAGGTGCAACCTCCCTCTCATGCTCCATTGTGAGTGTGTATAGGCAAGGTTGCAGTGGGCTCATCAAGAAAGCAGTGCTAGATCCAGTGAATACACAGGTCTGCATTTTTAAAAGCTGAGGGCCATTCAAAAGTTGTGCATAATGGCAGCTGTAAGGCTTTACTATTTATCAATTAGGTTGTTTAACCAATCACCAGTGAAACAACCTAAACAAAGTTTAAATAGACTAAACTTAAAGTGACACTAAACGAAATCCATTTTTGTTTCCAAGAAGAATCCATACACATCCACTACTTAATGGCCCTGAAATCTATTTTTCATTAAATAGTTTCTTACTTTGTCTTTCTGCCTCCCTGTAACATCCTCAGTGAGCTCCCAAACCTTTCCTATTCCTTCTCACTTCAGTTTGTTTGGAACAAGCAGTGCATGCTAGTTGCAGTCATGAGCACTTCGCTGTACACACTATAAATCTCATAGTCCAACTCTGGAGCAAGCAAGAGAGGGTGGATATATATCTACATATGGTGGGATCATGGAGAACAAATGTAATCACCTTCTAACAGGAGGGCGGTGAGTATTTTGTCTCTTCTGGTTTCGGTCAAATGTAAACAGACCTTATCGGCCTGTGAAAGCATCTGATCAAATCGACCTTGGTTTGAGCAGATGCTTTTCAGGGCAGAGGGAAGATCTGGGGTCTAATAGCTGTCTCATTAAAGAGTACCTGTCACTGGCGATGCTATCACATGTGATGTGGTTCATCCCTTGTGATAGCAATAAAGTTGATTAAAAAAAGACCCCAGATGCCTCAGTAAAGAGTACCTGTCATACCCCATGTTACTGCATGGGGTGTGGGGTGATGATCATCCCTTGTGATAGCAAAAAAGGTGTAAACATTGTTTAAAAAAAAAAATTTATAATAATTCAAAAAACTTGTAAATGGTGCATCACCCCCAATTTTTTTCTCTAGGTCCTCTGCCTTAAAAAAATATATAGGGGGGGGGGGGGGAGAATTACTAAAATTGGAGCACTCAGAATCTGGTACAGCTGTGCATAGAGGCCAATCTAACTTCAACTTGTTCAATTAAGCGACTTGTCGACTTGTCATGCAACTTTGGGCACCAAAGTTGCATGACGAGTCAATCCCAGTGGCATACCTACGTTCCCCCCTGTTCCCCCCCCCCCTGTCCTCCCCATAAGTGAAGCGGTGACAGCTCGGCGGGCTCAGGCAGTGCAGCGGCGATGGATGTGGGTGCAGGGAGAGGCGAGCTGTGACAGGCTGTGGGGGTGCCCGGGCTGGGTGCAGACTATACTCCTACCCAGGGTGACATGCCACCAGATTGACACAGGAGCAGGAGATAGAAAACAAGTGGGCCAGCGCTGAATAGAAGATGGAAAATGCTAAGTTAATTAGCAGGTGATTGGTTGCTAGGCGGTCCTAGCAACCAATTATTAGCATTGTTAATATGAAAAATTAACTCCAGCAGTTCTCGTCCTCTGTTCAGCGCTGGTGTCTCTCCCCCTCTGTGTGAGTTATGTAGGAAGGGGCAGAGCTGTGAAACATGCAGGGATCCAGAGCTGGGAGGATGGGGGACTGTGTAACATGCAGGAGGTCCAAAGCTGGGGGGGCAGCTGAATAATATGCAGGGGATGCAAAGCTGGGGGGGTGGCTGTGTATCATGCAGGGGGTCCAAATTTGGGCGGGTGGCTGTGTAACATGCAGTGAGTCAAAAGCTGTGGGGGTGGCTGTGTAACATACAGGGGGTCCAAAGCTGGGGGGGTGGCTGTGTAACATGCAGGGTGTCCAAATGTGGGGGGGGGTGGCTGTGTAACATGCAGGGGGTCCAAAGCTGGGGGGTGGCTTTGTAACATGCAGGGGGTCCAAAGCTGGGGGGGGTGGCTGTGTAACATGCAGGGGCTCCAAAGCTGGGGGGGGGGTGGCTGTGTAGCATGCAGGGGATCCAAAGCTGGGGGGTGGCTGTGTAATGTGCAGGGGTCCAGAGCTGCGGGGTAGGGGGTGGGCTGTGTAATGTAAAGGGGTCCAGAGATGCAGGGGGTTGTGTAATGTTAGGTGGTCCAGAGGTGCAGTGTGCTGTGTAATGTAAAGGGATCCGGAGGTGCAGGGGGTTGTGTAATGTAAAGGGGTCCAGAGGTGCAGGGGGTTGTATAATGTTAAAGGGTCCATAGGTGCAGGGTGCTGTGTAATGTAAAGGGATCCGGAGGTGCAGGGGGTTGTGTAATGTAAAGGGGTCCAGAGATGCAGGGGGTTGTGTAATGTAAAGGGGTCCAGAGATGCAGGGGGTTGTGTAATGTAAAGGAGTCTAGAGGTGCAGGGGGTTGTGTAATGTAAAAGGGTCCATATTTTACATATGTGAGAAGTGTCAGAAAAAGCCCAGTGTTGAAGTGGTTAAACCAGAATTTAATGTCCCTTTAAAGCTGAGCTCCAGGCACAAAATCTTTTAAAATCTTTTTTTATAGAGTAACTCCCCTCTGGGTAATCTATAGTATGTACATTACAAGGATTTTAATAAATTTCCTTGTAGATTCCTACATTTTGTTATTCTGAAGAAATTGCTTTGTTTGTTTGTCTGTGAGGGCTGGTTCACGCCACAAAAACACACTCTAGATCCGCTCCGCAATGCGTTTTTGCGTGCGTGTTTTTACTACTTTTATATACGTTTCCGGATGCCTTTTTTCTTCTTTTTTCTTGTGTTTTTTTTTTTTTTCACTGTGCTGGGGCCCAGTACATTCGAGCGCATTCCAGTGCATTCCGGGAGGTTTTGATGCGTTTTACAGCGTTCAAGTACAGTCCAGTGCAGGAAAAAAGCACTGCAACTGCAAGTACTGGTGTGAAATATGCCATTGGAAACCATATAACCTGCTTTCCAAGCGATTTTGATGCGTAAAAAAATACACTGGACTGCATATGGTGTGAATTGGCCCTGAATCTGTATGGGTGTTTTTTTTTGTTTTTGTTTTTTTTATATAAGTTAGCTGCTGCACCTGCAGGGCTCTAATGAGGAAATTGGCAGGGTCTGCATCACTTTAGACGTGATTTCCCTTTGGGAGTATCCCACAAAAAAAATGAAAAAAACATTTTGCAAAATGCCAAAGATCTGACCTTATCTTTTATCCCAGTGCAGACTTCTGAGGCTCTAATTGGCTTAAACAAAGGGTCCACTCGAGGCGCAGAGCACTGTGGCCTGAGCCCACCCAGGTGTGTGACAATAGCGAATTAATGTTTACTATTGTCTTCCTGATTCTCCCCCCAGCCAATCAGGAAGCAGCTCCTGAGACTCAGGAGGACCCACTTACTGTTTGGCCGCGAGTAGAAGAAATGGCCCCAGCTCCTCCCTGGAGCAAGGAGCAGTGAGTGGCATTATCATTGTGCTGTACTTAACCCATACAGAGTGCAGAGCTGTGGGAGGGGCTCAGCAGATCCACCCACTACAGGAGGGGGCGGAGACAAGACCACTCACACTGCACAAGGAGAGAGAACAGCAGTGAGCGGTCTTTAATACAGGAAATTCCTGTACAAGGAAAAGACAAGGAGGCAAAGGGCTGAAGTTGTTTCTTGCTGGTTTACTGGAAGAAACACAAAGCACAAGAACTAGTAGTTGGACAATATTTGTGGAGTCCACCTTTAACCCTTTCGCTGCCAGGTCCATACATCTTACATACCTGACAGCAGGGGGTTTCACGTCTGCTCTCCTCCCCTTCTTGTTGGAGACCCTGAAAGCGACGTGTATGACGTGTATGACTTCACTTCACTTCTGGGTCACCCTATCGCTTTCCCTTGCTAGCAACAGAAAAGACTGTATTGCAATGCAGTTTGCATTGCAATACATACAGTGGCATCCAGAGGAGACACTGGGGGTCTTTTAGACCCTACATGTCTCATTAAAGAAAACCTGTCACCTAAAAATCAAAAAATCGTCACATAAGGGACTTTGTGTCCCCTATGTAATGAAAAAAATATTTTCTCTTATATTCACCGACCGACACAGCTCCTCTCTTAGCCATTGGGTTGTATACCTCACCTCTAGGAGAAATACTAGGCAAAGTTGTAATACAACATTCAGAACTTTCAGTTCTGCCTATGGGGGCGGTCCCTTAGGTATCAACCCTCCTGCCTGCTAGCAGACCTCAGTTTTATTTTGCCTAGTGAAGGAGAATGACCTAGGAACCCTTCGGGCCCATAGGTCCGTGTTCTTTATGCAGAAGCTTCGCTTTTTGCGCAAGATGAGTGATCCTGTGATCTTCTATCAACAGCCGGCTGGGTGACAGGCTGGTTCACTTATCCTTGTAGTCTCCCCAGTCTAACCATCGAGCGTGTGCAGGTCGCAGCTACAGCTCGGCAGACAATGACATACCTCAGCTCCAGAGGTGGTCGGTGAGCTTTTATGCTCCGGGGCATACATATTTCCGGGCTACTGATGTCTGCATCACAGTATGCCGAGGCCAGTAGCCTTCCCTGTACTGATCAGGAGTAGGCCTACAGTGGAATGTCTCCCAGCTCTTCAGGACTGGTAAGTACAGCTCTCCCTGTTCTGACGGGGCTGAGCAGCTGGGCATTCCCTGGGAGGTCGATTCGGGGGCACCCTCACCTCCCTTTCTTCTCTCCCCGGTCCCTATCTTCCCTCCCTCCCCCTTTTGGGGGGGGGGGACGCTGCATGTGGCTGCTGAGAAGTGTGTGTGCCTATACAGGGGCTCTCTGTGGGCTCTCACCTGACATAGGGGGGCTGGCTGAATGGCGGTGGTCCTGGGGCCTGTATGGTATGCCCCTGAAAGGTTCCTGTGAGGATCTGCTGTGAATAGTGCAGCCCTGTGGCTTTGCAGGGTTTTTTTTATTTCTACCTTATGGCGATGTTTGGCGGCCATTTTAGGTGAGGCCAGAGCAGGCTGACTGCCTGGGCTTCAGCGGCCATTTTCTATGTGATTCCTATTCAAGGCACTGGCGGCCATTTTCTGGAAGCCTGAACACATTTCAGTGTTCCCTGGTAGCAGCATGGTTCATGCGCTTTCACAGCCTTTTTCCCTGTGTTTCCTGTCTGTGTACTGGACGCTGAGCGGCCATTTTATTATAGCCTGTGCATTTTTTCTGATCGTTTTAGCGATCATTTCAGCGGTTATCACCCACTCCATTTTTGGTTTCCTCTGCATCTGGGCGCATTCAGGGACTACAGGCACCACTTGTGGACAGCACAGAACTCCCCAGGGTGGTGAGTCCGGTGGGAATGAGCTCCTCAGTCAGCAGCAGCAGGGAGGGTGGGACTGTCACTGTCCTAAGTCCCCTTTGGGTGGCAGACAGGATAGGGTCAGCATGGCTTCAGAAACTAGTGTTTCTTCCCTCAAAATCAAGGCAATGGCAACCGGGTCACCTGCAGACTGCACAGTGCCCATGGACACCCTGATGGCAGTCCTCAACTCGTTGCTAGATGCGTGGGAAGAGGGGCGCAATAAGGTGGCCCTGTCGGCCCTTTACATCCCGGGAGTGGAGAACTGGCAGATGGACTGTCTGAGTCGCCAGATGCTGGACCCAGGAGATTGGGCGTTGCATCCGGAGGTATTCAGGATACTGTTCCTGAGGTGGGGCACACCAAACGTGGATCTTCTGGCCTCCTGTCTCAATCAGAGGGTGCCAAGATCGTGTCCAGGACAAGAGATATGTGGGTGGATGTGTCAGACGCGCTGGTGGCTCCGTGGGATCAGTACCAGCTGATCTATGCCTTTCTTCCACTGAAGCTGTTACCACGTCTGATTCGCAGAGTGGAAGCCGGGGGGATCCCAGTAATACTGGTGGCCTCAGATTGGCCTTGGCGTCATTGGTATGCAGACCTGGTGCGTCTGGTGGCAGACACTCCCTGGCGACTGCCATTACGAGAGGACCTTCTGTCTCAAGGTCTGCTTCTCCATCCTGCTTTACCATTGCGGGCTTTAACGGCATGACTTGAGAGCCAGGTGTTGAGGAACCGGGGTCTGTCAGAATCGGTGATCCCAACTATGTTGAGAGCACAGAAATCTTCTTCTCGGAAGATATATCATCGTACCTGGATGGCCTACATCTCCATATGTGAGGAGAAAGGTTGGCATCCGCGCTCTTTTTCCATATTCAGGATCCTGCTGTTTCTTCAGCAAGGAGTAGACCAGAGATTGGCGTTAAGCACTATTAAAGGGCAAGTTTCAGCTTTGACTGTTTTTTCAGCGACCCCTGGCATCTCACTCATTAGTGAGTACCTTTGTTCAGGGGGTCCGTCATGTAGTCCCTCTGGTGCATCCACCGTTGCCTCCATGGGATTTGAACCTGGTGTTATCGGCGCTTCAAAAACCGCCGCTTAAAAATATCAGAGTGTTTCCCCTGTTGACTCTTTCTCAGAAAGTGGTCTTTCTAGTGGCCATCACATCGGCCAGGAGGGTCTCGGATCTGGTGGCCTCGTCTTGCAAGTTGCCTTATCTGGTTATCCATAGGATAAGGTGGTGTTGCGTTCGCAACCGTCTTTTCTACCGAAGGTGGTCGGCTTTTCACATCTCTCTGTCCTAGGCCAAAACACCCTAAGGAGGTGGCCCTTCACGCTCTGGACATGGCTTGGGCTCTGAAAGTGTATTTGTCTACCACTGCTACCTTTTAGGAAGTCAGAGTTGCTCTTTGTCTCGGTAGCTGGTCCCAAGAAAGGCATGGCCACCATTTCCAGGTGGATCAGACAGATTGTAGTACAAGCCTACGCCTTAAAGGGGCAGGTGCCCCTCTTTCCAGTTACGCCCCACTCCACAAGGGCAATTGGAATGTCTTGGGCCCTCAGGTGTGTAGGCCAGCGACCTGATCGTCTGTCCACACGTTTACCAAGTTCTACAAGGTAGATGTCAGTGCATCGGCTGATGCCTGTTTTTCGCCACAAAGTTTTGCAGGTGGCTGTATAGTTGCAATTGAATATGCAATATTTTACCTTTTTCCAGTTTTTTTTTTTTTTTCGATAAAAACACAGTACTGTTAAGTTAATGCACTGTTGCATTACATTCCGCAGTTTTTTGTGCGGTTGTGGGTAGTCACTCCTGTTGAGGGTACCCTGATTTTGTGGTGGATTTCTCCACGCACTGTTCTTTTTTGGTGGGTAAAGTTTCACTTGTTCCCACTTGCCACAGTGGATGAAGTGTTTATGCTGTTTTCCCACCCCTCGTTTGGCACTGCTTGGTGACGTCCCAATGACTAAGAGAGGAGCTGTGTCGGTCCGTGAATATAAGAGAAAATAGGATTTTTTGTACTCGCCGTAAAATCCTTTTCTCTGTAATTTTACTGACCGACACCAACGCTTGTTGACGTACTGAGGTCTGCTAGCAGGCAGGAGGGTTGATACCTAAGGGACCACCCTCATGGGCTGAACTGAAAGTTCTGACTGTTGTATTACAACTTTGCCTAGTATTTCTCCTAGAGGGGAGGTATACAACCCAATGGCTAAGAGAGAAGCTGTGTCGGTCGGTGAACTACAGAGAAAAGGATTTTACGGTGAGTACAAAAAATCCTACTTTTTTTTTTTTATCTGCAAAAAAATTTGTAACACCCAAGCACATAAAATCCCCCCCCAAAAATGTTGAGACCCCCCCAACCCCATGTATACGCACCTAAGAATGTAAACAGGCGTGTGGGGAGCCTACGCATGAAAACGTTGATTGCAATGCTCTGTTACTTATCGCTGCGCACGCCGGGGTGAGAGCAATTATTCCAGCACACGACCTCCTCCTCCGCAACACTAAACTGATACCTAGAGAGGGCTTTTGATGCGTCGCCTATAGAATATATAGAGTACTGAAGCTTGTCGTCATTTCACGAGCCCACATAAATTTAAGGTTTGACATGATGAGTATCTACTCAGTGCAACCTCGTCTTTTATATTTTACCAAAGGTCTGGGTAATTTATTGTGTTTGCCCTAAAATTCACTTTAGTGTATTTTTTACTAAAATTTTGCGTTTCCTAGACCTTTTCAGTAATACCGTGTTAATATCGCGTTACATAACAGATTAGAACAACCACTATTTTATTTTCTAGGGACGACAGAACTCCTCCTACAGATCCTGTACCTTTCTGTGCAGCCACAGCACACCCTCATCTCCACCTCCCCTGGCCTCTGCATTCAGAAGACTCCAGCCCTCCTCTGGTCCTTCTCCAGACCCTGCACTGTCTCCCAGCTTCTTCCCGACAGCAGCACAAGGTAAGGAGGGGTGCACTGTAATGTAAGGGAGGGTGGGGGACTCGACTTCTGATGGTGGGGGGGGGGGGGGCTCTTGACATCTGATGCATAGCTCCTAACTGTCCCTGATTTTGAGGGACTGCCCCTGGTTTTGAGCAATGTCCCTCATTCCTCCTCATTTGTCCCTCATTTTGGTCTTAACTATATAGTTGTATATAAAATGCACTTTTTATCTAGTAGTGGTAAAAAACTTGTGGGTTTAGCCTTTTTTTTTTTGTACAATTCTCCTTAAAGGGGGTGTGGCAAGGGGTGTGTCCTCTGCCTGAATACTCTTGCTGATAGGTGTCCCTCATTTCCATCTCAAAAATTTGGGAGGTATGTTGATTAAGGGGGTGGGGTGGGGGGGGGGGGGTGCTATGGACAACTAGCTTTACCATAGCTCCCAACTGTCCCTGATTTCGGGCAATGTCCCTCATTCCCCCTCATTTGTCCCTTATTTCGGTCTGATCTATATAGATGTATATAAAATGCACTTTTTATCTATCAAAAAGTGTTTTCCAGTGCTAAAACTTTCATCTGATTTATAAATTGCATTTGTAAATTCCAAAAACCAATGTAAAGGAATAGTAGTGGTAAAAAAAGCACTTGTGGGTTTAACCAATCTTATTTTTTTTTTGTACAATTCTCCTTTAAGCGGGCGTGGCAAAGGGTGTGTCCTATGCCTGCATACTTTTGCTGATAGGTGTCCCTCATTCCCATCTCAAAAAGTTGGGAGGTATGGTTTTACAGATACAACTAGCCCTTTGAGGGCAACCGTAATGCTGATGTGGCCCGCAATGAAATTGAGTTTGACACCCCTGCTCTAGAGTGTCTGCTTTCAGAAAATACATAATGTTTGCGGGGTTTTGTGTAATCTTCAGGCGTAAAATGTATTTCATTTTTTTTAATGTGTGCAAAAAATGCAAAAATGGCTCTGGCAGTGAAAAGGTTAAAGAACAACCGAAAACTAAAAACAGTCAGTGAATTCTACCAGGAACTTGGCGACCATCGGCGCTTTCACGTAACCGCTCGTTCTCTAGCTAAGCTTTAACAAAATCACCAGATAAGACCCAGATCTGTAAAGTCTGAAGATAATAGTCTAAAGGGCTGGCAAGATTAGTTCTTACGCAGCATTTTGTACTGCTCACAGTTAACGGGAGTTCAAAGCGATCGAGCAGCGAAGGGGTTAATTAAAAGGGATCGAAAGGAGGGGGGGGGGGGAGAGAAACCGGTGCTAGCAAGAGCTTACAATCTAAGCTGATGTCTGCAGCAGACGTAAGGGCCAAACTATTGCTAAGGACAGGCAGAGTGTCCACGTGGGGAGCAGAATATTTTGGACTGCCTGGACTCTGTCTGCTATCACTATGTGTGTGATTTGTGTCAACAACTGAGACTCGTCGTCACTGCAAAGTCCCAGCCGTAAGCAGGCAGAACAAGGGGGGGAGATAGGACGCTGTCAGATTGCCGGCTGCAGGAACTGGGGGTGGGGGGGGACCTCTATAGCTGGTTGATGCTTGGATACAGTGTCTGGAACCTCTAGGACTTAATGACACAGCGACTTATTCCTCCCGTAGTCACGAGTTGACAAAGGCATGGAAAGCAAATATTCCGAAGCTTAATCTTTTTTTAATTTGCTTGGCTGGTGGAGTGGTGGTGGAGTGGTGCAGAGTACCCCATGATTTTGGGCGAGGAGAGGAGGGCTTCTCACCCAGCTGGGTGGCAAAGAAACAGAAGGTTTTGTTGGAGGAATGTCCTGGAGCAGTTATTGTGTTGTTTTCAGAGAAGAAATGGAAAAAAGAAAGTCCAAAACGAGAAGAGGGTTTGCGAGCTGCTCATTGAGAATAAGGTAAGCGGGGCGAAAAGGCATTGGCGGCCAGGACCCATAGGTTGCTGGGAACGATTTTTCGGAGAGGCTGTGTGCGTCCCCGGCTGCCATATTGTCGCTGTGTAAATAAGACGGCCATGTGGTAATAGGCAGTTTTGTGTGGGGCTGCTTTAACCCGTATGTGGCCTTTGATCCGACAGGTTCGGTTGTTTTCATGGGTCTCATAGATTAAACAATTACGAGGTGAAATAAAAAAATGAAAACGTTTTGGATCTAGTTGCCTAACTGTCATATATGTGTTGAAGATCTAGTTGCCTAACTGTCATATATGTGTTGAAGAATCTATCTGACTCGTATAAATCAGCAGATGGTTATCATTCAGCTTTCTCATGGTCACCTGCATAAGCCAGATGTTCTGTGGAGGTGCCAAATTATTTATTATTGGTATTTATAGCACTGACAACCATATGAATTATTAGAAATGTATTTGTTCAGATAAAGCAGGCCATACGTGGGTCGAATTTCGAAAGTATTTTCTTTAGAAAATCTTATCTAAGAATTTTTGTTCGTATTTCGCACCATTAGTGGGCTGCAGAAACTTTCATTCGGCAATCAAATTTGAGTAAATCAGACATGTTGGAAATTTTTTGAAAAACAAACGATTTTCTAATCAATGATGGGAGAATCGTGCGAGAAATGTAATCGAAAAAGAAATGCGCATGTGCAAGAAAAGAAAATTCCCGGAAAGAAAAGAAGATTCCCATTCTTTTCTGTAGCACCATGAGGTGAATTTGAAGGCTTGGTTGGCCGAATTTCGAAATCGGTTAACAAAACGTACACATTTTCTGATTTTCAAAAGAAAATTATTTTTCTAAATTCGACCATGTATGGCCAGCCTAAGACAAAAAAAAAATAATTCCATCCTGTTCCTTAAAATTTTCTCATCAATGCAGTCGAAAATAAGAATTTTCCTAACAAAATTCTACTGTTACATCTGTTCATTCACATCAGTCCCTGCCCTCAAGGTGCTTACAATCTATAGTTCCTAACTCACATTCATACACATATTAGGGCCAATTTAGATAGAAGCCAATTAACTTACCAGCAAATTTTTTGAGTTTTTGAGGAAACCCATGCAAGCACAGGATGAACATGCAAACTCCGTGCAGATGTGGTCCCAACAAGGATTCAAACTCGAGACCCCAGTTCCACCAGGTAGAAGTGCCAACCACTAAACCACTGTGCTGCCTGGTGAATGTCTTGGTTGGCCTTGGACATATATTTGAATGATATCTGAACAAATTCCAAATTTAGAAATGGCTATCTGTTACTTATCGCCATATGACAGTGTGTATGAGATTGCCCATTTTGTCAAAATATGGCTGCATCTGGTCATGTCTGCCTTTACAGTGAGGTTGCTCTTGATATGCCCGCACCTGAAAGCTTAGCCGGAATGCTGAATGTCTAGAACACATATGCCAAACATAAGGCCCCAGGGCCAAATCCGGCACTTCAGGCCATTTAATGTGGCCCTCGAACATCTCCTGCAGCTGCGGCAACCCCCTCATTTCTGCTCCCACCTTGTCTCAGCAGTTGGCAGCAGAGAAGATGACAGAACTCCTCTTATAGATCCTGCACCTTTCTGTGCAGCCGCATCACCCCCTCATCTCCACTTCCCCT
Organism: Lithobates pipiens; assembly: GCF_037356315.1. Classification (NCBI taxonomy): domain Eukaryota; kingdom Metazoa; phylum Chordata; class Amphibia; order Anura; family Ranidae; genus Lithobates; species Lithobates pipiens. The sequence goes on from NW_027507789.1 coordinate 161,591,388, forward strand.
GGCCTCAGCATTCAGCAGTCTCTGGCAGCTGACTCCAGCCCTCCTCTGGTCCATCTTCAGACCCTGTACTTTCTGCATCCCAGCTTCTAGCCAGCAGCACAAGATAAGGGGGGTGCACTGTGATGTAAGAGAGGGTGGGGGACTCGACTTCTGATGGTGGGGGGGGGCTCTTGACATCTGATGTAAGGAGGGGGTGAGGTGCTCGGGAGTTGGGACATCTAGTCTTACAGATACAACCAGCCCTTTGAGGACAACCATAAAGCTGTTGTGGCTTGCGAAATTGAGTTTGACACCCCTGGTCTAGATCTTTAAAATGTAGCTTTCTGTATAGAGGAAAATCTAAATAGCCCAAAACTTTTTTTTTTTTTTTTACATTTTGGTCAACGGGTCAGGTTTCCATTTACTTCCTATCACTAACAGGAAATGCAGGGATATATCTCCAAAGTGAGGGGTATCTTGGACAGGTGTCACTGTAACAGGTGTTCTTGTTAGAACATTTCTCCCACCTCTTGCTCTAGTGACAGCTCTAAAATATTGGATTCCCCCTCACTTTCTGTCTTTTCTCTTTTGAGGTTTTGGCTTTAAAAACACTTTAAAGAGGCCCTATCACCAGCTATAAAGATTGCAGAATGCATGCTGACTTCATATCCAAGATGGTGGCACCCAGCAGCAGTCTCAGGGCTTTGGGATGTCTATACAAGGAAGTATATTTGTTACAGGTAAACAAAAGTTAAAGCCACATATAATCTTGACCATTCATTTTGTTGAAATGAATGGTCAAGTGACAGAGTCTCTTTGGGACAGCAATAACAGCCTTAAAATTTGTGCCCACTGAAAATATATTCAGGACAAAATGATGGGAGGTGGCACAGCAGAGGGTTACTGGCATTAGGCTGAAGTCCTGCCCAGAGGCCAGCTGAAATCTTTGTTCCATCAGGTTGCAGAGCATCATGGGAAATTAATATAGTTACATAGAACTGTGACAGCAGAAAAAATATTAAGTGGTCCATTCAGTCTTTTACACACACACACACACACACACACACACACACACACACACACACACACACACACACACACACACACACACACACACACACACACACACACACACATATATCACACTATATTACCAAAATTATTGGGACATATGGCATTCCAGTCTTAGTCCATAGGGTTCAATATTGAGTTGGCCCACCCTTTGCATCCATAACGGCTTCAATTCTTCTGAGAAGGCTGTCCAAAAGGTTTAGGAGTGTGTCTATGGGAATGTTTGACCATTCTTCCAAAAGTGCATTTGTGAGGTTGGACACTGATCTTGGATGAGGAGGCCTGGCTCGCAGTCTCTGCTCTAATTTATCCCAAAGGTGTTCTATCAGGTTGATGTCAAGACTCTGTGCAGGCCAATCAAGTTTCTCCACCCCAAACTCGCTCATCAATGTCTTTTTGGACCTTTTTTGTGCATTGGTGTGCAGTCATGTTGGAACTGAAAGGGGCCATCTCTAAACTGTTCTCACAAAGTTAGGAGCATGAAATTGTCCAAAATGTCTTTGTATGCTGACACCTTAAGAGTTCCCTTCATTGGAACTAAGGGGCTAAGCTCAACCCCTGAAAAACAAGCCCAGTGCAAAAAACAAGGTCCATAAAGACATAGACGAGTGAGTTTGGGGTGGAGGAATTTGACTGGCCTGCACCTCAACCCTATAGAACCAGGGCCGGATTAACATAGGGGCTATTGGAGCTGCAGCTCCAGGCCCCTTTCTCAAGATAGGCCCATTTGCCCAAAAAAAAAAAAAAAAAAAAAAAAAAAGATTGACTTTGAGGATTGTAGCTCGGCGATTAGGAGTCACAGAGACCCCACATCTGGGGGGTAGGTAGCTAAAGACCCACTCCAGCACTGGTTAAAATATGGGGCTGCTATCATCTATGGTTCCGGAGATACAGGGCTGCTTGCACAGCCTGTCAGAAGCTACATACAGAGCGGCTAGTTTAAACACAATCTGGAACACTCTGCAGCAGACTGAGAGGATGAACTCACAGTGCTTATAATAATTATTTGTATATTACTTATGATAATTAACCCCTTGCCACCCAGGCCCATTCTGAGACTTCTCTCCTACATGTAAAAGTCATCATTTTTTTATGCTAGAAAATTACTCAGAACCCTCAAGCATTATATATTGTTTTAGCAGACACTCTATGGAATAAAATTGTGGTCTTTGCAACTTTTTATGTTACATGACATTTGCGCAGCAATTTTTCAAACTTTTATTTTGGAAAGAAACAGTTTCATTCATTAAAAAAACCCACTAAAGTTACCACGATTTTTTGTTGTGTACTAAGCGATGCTTTAAATTTTTTTACAGGTTACATGTTTAGAGTTACAGAGGAGGTCTAGTGCTAGAATTATTGCTCTCGTTCTAACGATCGTGGCGTATGTAACCTGTGTGTATCTGGCTCTGATACTAACCAGTGCCTACCCAGGGACTGACTAGTATCTCTCCCCAGCTTGTCCCCACACACCCTCTCACCTGCTGACCTGTGAATGGGGCAATCACTCCCGCAGTGTTATTGTCTTCTGCCAGTGAATACAATGATTAGTGTAGCTAACTATAGCTGGCAGCACTGATTGTTTTGGGGAAAACCTGACAGGCTGGTTGTACTCAAGTCGGTTAATAGGTTGACTTGTGTAAAACCAGCTAGCCCATACATAGATCGACTATGGCTGGTCTCTGCTTAATTGGTGTAATTTCAATCCATGTCTGGCCCGATTAACCACTACGCAGTCCCTAAACATCCTTCCACAAACCTTTACATTTTTCCTTCCCAGATTACTTCATCTTCCTCTCCCATACATAGTGCCCACTGTCATACCCTCCACACTCCTCTCCTGTACATACTACTCACTGTCATACCCTCCATACTCCTCTCCTATACATAGTGCCCACTGTCATACTCTCCACACTTCTCTCCTGTACATAGTGCCCACTGTCATACCCTTCACACTCCTCTCCTGTACATACTACTCACTGTCATTCCATCCATACTCCTCTCCTATACATAGTGCCCAGCGTCATACCCTCCCTCCACACCCCTCTCCTGTAATTACTGCTTACTGTCCTACTCTCCACACTTCTCTCCTGTACATAGTGCCCACTATCATACCCTCCACACTCCTGTACATATTGCTCACTGTTATACCCTCCACACTGTTCTCTTATACATAGTGCCCAATGTCATACCCTCTACACTCCTCTGCTGTGCATACTGCCCACTGTCATACCCTTCACACTCCTCTCCTGTACATAGTGCCTTCTGCCATACCCTCTGCACTCCTCATGTACATAGTGCCCACTGTTAGACCCTCCACATTCCTCTCCCTCACCTGCACATACTTCCCACTTTTATACCATCCATACTCCTCCCCTATGCCTCTTACCCACAAAAACTGTTCTTTAAAATTATACTGAATATCCTCAATGTTACCAGCTCTAGAATGGGCACACTTTTGTCAGTTCAACTAAAGGAAATCTCACAGTCCTCATATTTGTTCTGCCCCATTATTAGTATTTATTTAATTTTGTAATTACTATTGTGATGTATAGAGGAACATAGGGGATGTCAGCTACTCTAAATATAGCACTTGTAAAAAAGCGTTCCTGAAAATATTTTTGAAATGTTGACAACTATGCACTTAGGCACTGCCCAAGGGCCACAGGGTCAGTAGGGGCCCCATGAGAGGCTCGTGACATTAAAGCAGTAGTAAACTTTTCTAACATTACTACTTTTTAGAGGCCCTGGGGTAGGTTATGCCATAATGTACAAGTATGCCCAGCATATTAGCACATTAGGGTACACTTAAATTGTCAGACTGAGCCCTCCAGTGCTGTGCTGTGATCAATCCGGTGGGGCCAGGGCACTTCCATCTTCACCCGGACTTCCTTCTGGGTTCTGTGTCTTCGGTCACTTGCCTTGGCCAGGCTGCATTGATGTCATTTCCACACATGCTCATGTGCATCCTCTCTCTCCCACCCCCCCATTTCTCTCTCATCCTCCCTTCCTTACCCCTCACACCTCTTTCATCCCCTTTCTCTCTCTCTCTCTCTCTCTCATCCTCCCTCTCTCTCTTTAATTTAATTTGTTATAACAAAAAAATGTTTGCATTTTTATTTACTTATTGTTTATAAAAGGCCCTACCAAAATCCTCAGCACCAGGCCCCAATCTGGCCCTGTATAGAACACCTTTGGGATGAATTAGAGCAGAGACTGCAAGCCAGACCCTCTCATCCATGGAAAAATGGTCAAACATTCCCATAGACACACTCCTAAACCATGTGGACAGCCTTCCCAGAAGAGTTGAAGCTGTTATAGCTGCAAAGGGTGGACCAACTCAATATTGAACCCTACGGACTAAGACTGCCATTAAAATGTATGTGCGTGTAAAGGCAGGCATCCCAATACTTTTGGTAATATAGTGCTTGTATGCGTGTGTGATTATGTGTGCGTGTGTATACTGTATATGTGTATATATACACAGTTGTGTTCAAAAGTTTGCATAGACTGGTGGAAATCGTGAAATTGTGGCATTGGAAATATGACTGATCATACCAAAAATCATCATGTCTTTTATTTAAGGATAGTGGTCATATGAAGCTATTTATTATCAAATAATTGCTTGGCTCCTTTTCAAAATCATAATGAAAACAGAAATCACCCAAATAGCCCTGATCAAAAGTTTCCATACCCTGGTATGTTTGGTCTTGGTACAGGCACACAAGGTGACACGCACAGGTTAAAGAGGTTGTATACCCACTGACACTTTTTTTTTTTTAATACCCCTGTAAGGCAAAAGGCATAATGAGCTAGTATGCATCGCATGCTAGCTCATTCTGAAATACTCACCTTAGAATGATGCGTCGGTAACTCACCTGGTCCACGCCAAGGGAGATGACATGTTGCCTCGGCGTGTCTTCCAGGTATCGCGGCTCCAGCGATGTGAGTGGCTGGAGCCGGGATGTTGTCACTGCGCGCGGGAGACTTCTTTCCGGCAAGGTCCGGCATCTGCCGGGCTTTCAGCCAAGAATCCCCTGTATGCATGCGCCGCTGCAGTCAGCAGCTCATTGCATGGGGAATATCTCCTAAACCATACAGGTTTAGGATTTTTTTTTTTTTACCTACAGGTAAGCCTTATTATAGGTTTACCTGTAGGTTCAAGTTTAAAAAATAGACTATACAACCGCTTTAAGATGACAATTAACTGTATATTTCCCACATCTGTGGCTTTTAAAATTTCAATTAGCGTATAAATAGTCAATGAGTTTGTTATCTCTCACATGGAGCCACTAAGCAGACTAGACGCTGCGCCATGGGGAGCAGAACATATCTGTCAAAAGACCTACAGGTATGTAACAAGGTAATGGACCTTTATAAAGATGGAAAAGGATATATAAAGATATCAAAAGCCTTCAATATGCCAGTCAGTACTATTCAATCGCTTTTTAAGAAGTGGAAAACTCGGGATCTTTCCATACCAAGCCAGGGTCAGGTAGACCAAGAAAGATTGCAGAAACCACTGGCAAAATAATTGTTAGGGATACAAAGGAAAACCCAGAGGTAACCTCAGGAGAAATACAGGCTCCTCTGGAAAAAGACGGTGTGGTTGTTTCAAAGAGCACAATATGATGATACTTGAACAAAATTGAGCTTTATGGTCGAGTTGCCAGAAAGGAGCCTTTACTTGCGCCAATGTTACAATTGCCCGACAACACCTTGACACACCTCAAAGCTTCTGACACACTAATCTGGAGTGACAAGACCAAAATAGAGCTTTATGGTCACAACCAAAAGTGCTAAATTTGGAGAGGGGTCAACAAGGCCTATAGTGACAAGAATACCATCCCCACTGTGAAGTATGGTGGTGGCTCACAGAATGTTATCAGAAAATACTGGCAGAAAATTAGCGTTCTTCTGCACAAAAAGTGTGCCTGGGACGCTCTTAGACTTTCCAACATGATAATGCCCCTAAGCACAAGGCCAAGTTGACTCTCCAATGGTTACAGCAGAAAAAGGTGAAGGTTCTGTAGTGGCCCTCACATTTTCCTGACATTATCATCAAGCCACTCTGGGGAGATCTCAAATGTGCGGTTCATGCAAGATGACCCAAGACTTTGCATGACCTGGAGGCATTTTGCCAAGATGAATGGGCATCTATACCACCTGCAAGAACGTGTGGCCTCATAGACCACTATTACAAAAGACTGCAGGATGACATTGATGCTAAAGGGGCAATACACAGTATTAAGGACTAAGGGTATGCAGACTTTTGAACAGGGATCATTTCATTTGTTTGCTTTTTGCCATGTTTTATTATAAGATTGTGCCATTCTGTTATCATCTACCGTTACTGAATATGAATCCCATAAGACATATAAGAAATGTGTTTTGCCAGCTCACTCATGTTTTCTTTAAAAATGGTACATACTAGGGATGCACCAATACCATTTTTTTTTTTTGTAGTACTCACCAGTGCCAATTACTCATCTACAGATCAAAGTTTATCCTTTTGGTCTGTAGATGAATAAGTAGAAAGATACAAAAAGGAACAATGCTTCTTTTTATCTTTCTGTTTTAGTGGCTGAGCAATGTTGTTGCTAAACACTGCCCGACTGCTTTTTTTTTGACAGCTCCAATTGCCTGGACTTTGTTTACACTTCTGCTGTCAATAGGAGAACCCCATTGACAGCTGAATGAGTCATCGGTTGTTAAGGACACATTGGCCTAACTCCTTAACAACCAATAAGTGCCGATTTTTTTTGTTAATCTCAGCTGTCAGTGGGGGAATCCCGCTGGCACCTAAAAGAACTGAGCCTGAAAGTATCGGTTTCAGGTATTGGAGCATTTGCACGGGTACCGATACCCCTGCAAATGCTAAGTATCGGCACTGATACTGGTATCGGTGCAACCCTAGTACATACTGTATATTACTAATTCTCCAAGGGTGTGCAAACTTTTGAGCACAACTATATTACCAAAAGTATTGGGACACTTGCCTTTACACACGCATGAATTTAATGTCACCCCATAAGTACTGTTCAATATTGAGTTGGCCCATCCTTTGCAGCTATAACAGTTTCAACTCTTCTGGGAAGGCTGTCCACAAGGTTTAAGCCCTTGTACACACGGACATTCCGGCAACCAAATCCAACGGATTTTGTCCGAAACTGTTGCATACACACGGTCGGACAAAGTTGTCGGAAATCCGATTGTACATAACGTGATGACGTTATTTCGTTAGGGCGGGACTACGTTTAGGCTAGTAGCCAATAGCTTTGGTCTAGGAATTTGATCTGAGCATGCATGGCACTTTGTCCGTCGGAGTAGGCTACACATGATCGGAGTATGTCCGATTGGAGCATTTTTTGGAAAATTTTACCGGCAAGTTGGAAAAGTTGGTCCGTCAGAATATCCGACAAAACGGTCCGATAGGACACATTCCGTCAGAATCTCCGACCGTGTGTACAAGGGCTAAGAGTTTCTATGGGAATGTTTGACCATTCTTCCAGAAGTGCATTTGTGAGGTCAGGCAGTGATGTTGGGCGAAAAGGCCTGGCTTGCAATCTTCACTCTAATTCATCCCAAAAGTGTTCTGTTGGGTTGAGGTAAGGATTCTGTGCAGGCCAGTCAAGTTCCTCCACCCCAAACTCACTAATCCATGTCTTTATGGATCTTGCTTTGTGCACTGGTCCAAATCATTTGGTGGAGGGGGATCATGGTGTAGGGTTGTTTTTTACGGGTTGGGCTTGGCCCCTTAGTTCCAGTGAAGGGAACTCTTAAGACGTCAGCATACCAAGACATTTTGGACAATTTCATGCTCCCAACTTTGTGGGAACAGTTTGGGGATGGACCCTTCCTGTTCCAACATGACTGCGTACCAGTGCACAAAGCAAGGTCCATAAAGACATGGATGAGCATGTTTGGAGTGGAGGAACTTGACTGGCCTGCACAGAATCCTGACCTCAACCCAATAGAACACCTTTGGGATAAATTAGATCGGAGACTGCGAGCCAGGCCTTCTCATCCAACATCAGGGCCTGATGTGAACTGTTTGCCCCAAGCTTGTTTGAATCCCTCTGTTTGAGGGTCCATTCACATTGCCTGCCCATTAAAATGGAGCATTTGTTCCCTTAGAGGCCCTAAGGCTCTATTCACATTTGCATGTTCCAGGAATGTGCACAGAAATGTGCATTACACCTTAACTGTTAAAGAGGAAGTAAACCCTGGTGGGTTTACTTGCTCTTTGATTCCCTGCAAAGGTAAACCATAATGGACTACTATGCATCGCATAGTAGGCCATTATGTGTCACTTACTTGACACAGGAGCCAGCGAAGTCACCGCTGTCCCCTGTAGTCTGGAGCATCCATCTTCTCGGTGGGTCTCGCTGCTCTGCCACTGTCATTCGACGAAGCCGCGATTACGTCACTCCCGCGCATGCGCTTAGGAGCCGCCACTCGCGGCATATCGCCGTTGACAGTGGCGCACTCAGTGCGCCTGTGCGCCGCTGTCTACAGCACGTGCGCCATAGACAGCGGTGCCTGTGTTTTGGCAAATATCTCCTAAACCGTGTAGGTTTAGGAGATATTTCTTGGACCTACAGGTAAGCCTTAACCACTTAAGGACCGCCGTATTGCCAATGTACGTCATTACAATGGCACCGGCAGGCACAAGCACGTACATGTACGTGCCTGCCTTCCAGCGGGTGGGGGGTCTGATCGGACCCCCTCCTGCTGGATACGGCGGTCCGTTTCGCTGCAGGAGTGATCCGGGATGAGGGGATGGCCGTTGGTTTCTGGCCACCCCCTCTCGATCGCTCCTGGCCAATGAGAAGCTTCCTCCCACTGTGTATTGTATACACAGGCAGGGAGGAAGTGATGTCATTCTCCTCGGGGCGGTCTTTTAGACCGGACTACGAGCAGAAGACTAAAAGTAAGTGCACCAAACACTACACTAACACATAGGTACACATAGGTACACAAACCCCCCCCAGTCACAGTGTCACTGATTGCAGTGATCATTTATTTACTGATCACTGCATTCAGTGTCAGTTGTAAAAGTGAAAACTGCCAGGGCAGTTAGTGTTAGGTCCAGGGTAGCCCCCTACCACCCCCCAATAAAGGTTTAACCCCCTGATTGCCCCTAGAGTTAACCCTTTCACCCCCTTTTGCCAGTGTCACTAAGCAATAATTTTTCTGATCGCTGCATTAGTGTCGCTAGGTAGCTAGTAATTTTTTTAGGTTCACCGCCAGGTTTTTATAGCGCTAGGTACCCCGATATACTACCCAATAATGGTTTTAACCCCCTGATTGCCCCTAGTTAACCCTTTCACCCCCTTTTGCCAGTGTCACTAAGCGATCATTTTTCTGATCGCCGCATTAGTGTCGCTAGTGTCGCTAGGTAGCTAGTTTTTTTTTTTAGGTTAACCGCCAGGTTTTTATAGCGCTAGGTACCCCGATATACTACCCAATAATGGTTTTAACCCCCTGATTGCCCCTAGTTAACCCTTTCACCCCCTTTTGCCAGTGTCACTAAGCGATCATTTTTCTGATCGCTGCATTAGTGTCACTAGTGTCGCTAGGTAGCTAGTTATTTTTTTAGGTTCACCGCCAGGTTTTTATAGCGCTAGGTACCCCCATATACTACCCAATAATGGTTTTAACCCCCTGATTGCCCCTAGTTAACCCTTTCACCAGCGATCACAGTATAAGTGTCACTGGTGACGCTGGTTAGCCAGTTAGTTATTTAGGTTCCCCCCCCATATACTACCTAATAAAAATTTGAACCCCCCTGATTGCCCCTAGTTAACCCTTTCACCAGTGATCACCGTATAAGTGTTACGGGTGACTCTGGTTAGTTTGCTTTTTTATAGCATCAGGGCACCCACCATTTATTACCCAATAAAGGTTTAACCCCCTGATCACCCGGCGGGTGATATCAATTAGGTTTTAGGGTCAGGGTCTGCGTCGCCCCAGGCAGCGCTAGGTTAGTGCCAGTACCGCTAACACCCACGCGCAAAGCATACACCTCCCGTAGTGGTATAGAATCTGAACAGATCAATATCTGATCTGATCTATACTAGCATCCCCAGCAGTTTAGGGTTCCAAAAAAACGCATTGTTAGCGGGATCAGCCCAGATACCTGCTGGCACCTGCGTTTTGCCCCTCTGCCCAGCCCACCCAAGTGCAGTATCGATCGATCACTGTCACTTACAAAACACTAAACACATAACTGCAGCGATCGCAGAGTCAGGCCTGATCCCTGCAATCGCTAACAGTTTTTTTGGTAGCATTTTATATTTAAATCCGGAAGGCGGTGCTTGGTTTTCGGGGTCCCGTACGCGGCTAGGCTCCCAAAAAGTCCCCCACATGTGGTATCCCCATACTCGGGAGAAGCAGCAGAATTTATTTTGGGGTGTAATTTGACTTATGCCCATAGCATGTGTGAGCAATATATCATTTAGTGACAACTTTGTGCAAAAAAATAATTTTTTTAAATTCCTGCAACTTGTGGCAAAATATAAAATATTTCATGAACTCAACATGCCTCTCAGTAAATAGCTTGGGGTGTCTACTTTCCAAAATGGGGTCACTTGGGGGGGGGGGGGTTTGTGCTATTTTGGCATTTTATGGCCTTCGAAACTGTGATAGGTAGTGAGGAGTGAAATTAAAAATGTGCACCCTTAGAAACCCTGAAGGCAGTGATTGGTTTTCGGAGTGCCGTACGCAGATAGACTCCCAAAAAGTCCCACATATGTGGTATCTCCGTACTCAGGAGAAGCAGCAGAATACATTTTGGGGTGCAATTCCACATATAACTATGGCATGTGTGAGCAATATATCATTTAGTGACAACTTTTTGTAAACTTTTTTTTTTTTTTTTGTGTCATTATTCAATCACTTGGGACAAAAAAAAAAAATATTCAATGGGCTCAACATGCCTCTCTACAACTTCCTTGAGGTGTCTACTTTCCAAAATGGGGTCATTTGGTGGGGGGGGGGGGGGTTGTACTGCCCTGCCATTTTAGCACCTCAAGAAATGAGATAGGCAGTCGTAAATTAAAAGCTGTGTAAATTCCAGAAAATGTACTCTAGTTTGTAGACGCTATAACTTTTGCGCAAACCAATAAATATACGCTTATTGACATTTTTTTTACTAAAGACATGTGGCTGAATACATTTTGCCCTCAATGTATGACTAAAATTGAGTTTATTCGATTTTTCTTATAACAAAAAGTAGAAAATATCATTTTTTCTCAAAATTTTTTCGGTCTTTTTCCATTTATATCGCAAAAAAAAAAAATCGCAGAGGCAATCAAATACCATCAAAAGAAAGCTCTATTTGTGGGAAGAAAAGGACGCAAATTTCGTTTGGGTACAACATTGCATGACCGCGCAATTACCAGTTAAAGCAGTGCAGTGCGAAATTGTAAAAAGACCTCTGGTCCTTAGGCTGTTAATTGGTCCGGGGCTGAAGTGGTTAATGTAGGCTTACCTGTAGGCCAAAGTGGTTTGTAAGGGTTTTCAACCACTTTAATGGACCTCCAAACGTGGGAAGCAAATGCATGTTTTGGCTCATGGAAAAATTCATGACAGATACTGCAAAGTGCGCAGTAAAAAAAACGTGCAAACTGGAATGTGTCACTATGCTCCGTGAGCTACTTTGACACTTTTTTCTTTGGTACATAAATGCATTATATTCAATAGGTCAGCTAATTTATTTATATATATATATATATATATATATATATATATATATATATAATATGCCTGCCCCTTACCTATTTAAGAAATGTCACTCTGCTGAAATGTCACTCTGCTGCTCAAAAGTGGAGTGGGGTTTTTTTTCGTTTGGGGTCGGTCAGAGAATGCGGACATACTATGTGAGACGATCAGAGACTGCGGGCATACTCCAGGAGATGGTCAGAGACTGCAGACATGCTACAGGAGACGGTCAGAGACTGCAGGCATACTACAGGAGATGGACAGAGACTGCGGGCATACTACAGGAGACAGTCAGAGACTGCAGACATGCTACAGGAGACATCAGAGACTGCGGGCATACTACAAGAGATGGTCAGAGACTGCAGAAATACTACAGGAGATGGTCCGGGACTGCAAACATGCCACAGAAGAAGGTCAGAGACTGCGGGCATACTATAGGAGAAGGTCAGAGACTGCAGGCATACTATAGGAGATGGTCAGAAACTGCAGCCATACTATAGGAGATGGTCAGAGACTGCAGACATACTACAGGAGAAGGTTAGAGATGGCAGACATGCTACAGGAGATGTTCAGAGACTGTGAGTATATTACTGGAGAAGGTCAGAGACTGCAGACATACTAATGAGAAGGTCAGAGACTGCAGACATACTAATGAGAAGGTCAGAGACTGCAGACATACTAATGAGAAGGTCAGAGACTGCAGACATACTAATGAGAAGGTCAGAGACTGCAGACATACTACAGGAGAAGGTCATAGACTGAAGACATACTACAGGAGAAGGACAGAGACTGCAGACATACTAATGAGAAGGTCAGAGACTGCAGACATACTAATGAGAAGGTCAGAGACTGCGGGCATGCTACAGGAGATGATCAGAGACTGCAGGCATACTACAGGAGATGTTCAGAGACTGCAGACATACTATAGGAGATGGTCAGAGACTGCGGGCATACTATAGGAGATGGTCAGAGACTGCGGGCATACTATAGGAGATGGTCAGAGACTGTGGGCATACTATAGGAGATGGTCAGAGACTGCGGGCATACTATAGGAGATGGTCAGAGACTGCAGGCATACTATAGGAGATGGTCAGAGACTGCAGGCATACTATAGGAGACAGTGGTGTTCTCTACATGGTTAACACTTTCACTTAGGATATCTTCTTTTTTTTGTGCTAAACAGTTCCAGGGCCATCTTTAATATTGATTGGACCCGGGGCAACATTTTTCTTGGGGCCCCCATGCAATTTCACGCTCCACCTTCTCTGAAACATACAATAAATAGCAGCTAGACTTAAAATCAGTTTACTATATCAGATTAGGCAGCGATTGCGATTGGTTGCCAGAGGTTACAGCATATCATTACTGCTTACTGACTGGGCTCACTGATTAGTTGCTAGAGGTTATAGCACATGATTTCTGCTTGCTGATTGGTTGCTAGTGATTACTGTACAGTAATACTGCTCACTGGTTGCTAAAGGTTACAGCATATCCTCTCCTCACTGTAGGGGGGCATGATATATATGAATGCCACCTTTATTTACATATCAATGCCGCCGGCCTCAGCTATTTACATATGAATGTTGCCGCTATTTACATATGAATGACGGTTATTTACATGTAAACACAGGGTCTGCAGGTGAGTCATCTGTACGCAGCAATAGGGCAGAGCTGGGCAGCATTAGTAGCAGCATTTCCCACTAAGATATTGGGACACAACACAGGACAAACTTCAAGGGAATTTAAACTGGAATGGTTGGCAAGTATGAGGCAGCTGCTTTGGGCCCCACAACAATGACAGGGCCCAGGGCAGCTGCCCCTTTTGCCCTGCCTTAAAGACGGCCCTGTACAGTTCATCAGATCAGCCTGCAGGGACACTCTAAGGGAGAGCAGCATATCTTTTAATACTGTATCTGACACTGGCTGGCCAGATATGGGAAAAGCAGCTATAGGGTCTGAGAGAAGCCTGGATGCTGCAGAATGTGCTCCTACTTCACCCTGCATGGCATCCTCGCCTGAGGGGGATGGATCCCTGATAGGTTTAGACTTTTCTGGGCTTGAGAAGGTAGGATGTACCTGAGCCATTTGTGTCACCAGCGATGGCCAGGCTGCCCGAGGGAGAAACTGCAGAGGCATACACTAAAGGGCCGGCCATGGACCGAGTAACACACTGATGCCATCTTGCCGAGGCTCTCAGGAGACGGGTGGAAAGAAGCCCGAGAGCTTACAAGGTTGCGGCATTTGCTTCTTTCGTCAGGTGGACTCAGAGGTGCGCTGCTCAGCCGTAGGGTGCCCACGTGCCAGCCAATGTCACTGGTTGCTAGACGCGGGGAGGCCCTAGCTTAGCAACCAGTTTGGCAAATGGTTTTTAGGGTGGTGGACTGGCGGTGTGTTTTTTTTTTTCTGGGACACTGTATTGTCCTGGAATGAAGGTGCCATGGGACAAAAATCAGAATTAAGGGACAATCCCGGGCAATCCGGGACACGTTGGCACCCTAGTGAGTGTGTGTAATAAATATATATATATATAGCGCTGGCTCCTAAAGAGCACACGCTCTGTGTTTTTTCTCTATTTAAAATTCCTAGAACCGCAGTTTGCTTTTGGGTTTAATTATACCAAATTATAGTTTCAGTATTCAGTCCAGCTAGATTGCACTGTGTTTTGCTTGGCCACAGGTGGCACTGTCATCACTGGCAAGTGTGAGAACGCAGTTCAGCTCAGCGCATTGAGTGCCACTTTTCTCTGAAGTAGCCCAGTGGGAGTGTCCTGCTGCGCATTCTGGGAGAGGGTACTTAAGGTGATGACATCACATGCTTCGGGGTTCCGATTAAGAAGATCTTTCTGTTTGCTTGGTCCTGGTCCTCCTGACCAGCCCCCATGGCCCTCATGGCCTGGGGTGCAGATCCATCCAATTCCGAGTCTCGGGGCTGGCTAGCCCGAGGCAAAGTAACTGGAAGGAGGATTTGAAGGTGGTCCGGTGCTGTCTCATCTGTGGAGAGGCCCAGCAACTGAGGAAGCAACCGGGGGGGGACTCTTCGGGAGAAGGCCACGCGTAAGGCTGGCTTCTCAGAAAGAGCCTGGAAGCTTAGTTGAAAGACCCCAAGTGAATCTACACTCGTACGGTATCGCCGGACCGGCTGCAAGATACTGGTACCATATGAGGGCTCTCTAAACTTGTCTACATCCTTCAGTTTACTACAAGTGTTCTACAACAAGTCTGTGGCAGAGACTTTATTCAAATGTTCCATATGCAAGTCTGTGGCAGAGGCTTCGCCTTAATCTAAACACTCTATCGGCTGCTAGGCCTAGAGAGAGGAGGTTTATCCGGTAGCTGTGAGAATCCAGTTGTGAATGGCAATTCTCTGGATTTCTATAGTGAGAGACTTCCTATTTTTGAGTAGTTCCAAGAGCACCTGAACTTGCTACCTAAGGGCCGGTTCACACAGGGGGCGACACGAGGCGACACGACTTGCCGTGCCGCGACCTGACAAGTCGCCCCCGTTCTGTACAATGGACCGTTCTAAGAGGAGCGACTCGAGTCGCTCCGACTCAGAAAAAAGGTTCCTGTACTACTTTTGGGCGACCTCGGGGCGACTTGCATTGACTTCTATACAGAAGTCATTTGCAAGTCACCGCTGAGGTCGCGGCAGGTCGCGGCGAGGCAAGTCGTGTCGCCTCGCATCGCCCCCTGTGTGAACCGAGCCTAAACCCTCATTGAGAGACTGTGTTTTGTCTACTCTTGTTTGCAAATAAATATCCCAAAAGTGGATCCAGTGTCAGTTCCTGCAATTCTTTGGGCCATCTACCTCGGGAAACCCCTAGACGCACACAAGGTCAAGAAGGTAACAGTAAGCCCAGCAAATCAGCTGCTCCTTCGGGGATCTATTATATATATATATATATATATATATATATATATATATATATACACACACACTGCTCAGAAAAATTAAAGGAACACTTTAGTATAGCATCAAGTCAATTAAAACCCTGGGATATTGATCTGGTCAGTTAAGTAGCAGAGGGGGTTGTTTATCAGTTTTAGGTGTTTTGGTGTTAATTAAATTAACAACACGTGCACTAAGGGCCGGTTCACACAGCGAGGCGCGGCGAGGCGTCTCCGACTTGCCTCGCCGCGACCTGCGGGGACCTCAGCGGCGACTTGCAGAGGACTTCTGTATAGAAGTCAATGCAAGTCGCCCCCGAAGTCGCCCAGAAGTAGTACAGGAACCTTTTTTCTGAGTCGGAGCGACTCGAGTCGCTCCTCTCAGAACGGTTCCATTGTACAGAACGGGGGCGACTTGCGGGAGCGAGGCGAGGCGAGCCGTGTCGCCTCGCATCGCCTCGCTGTGTGAACCGGCCCTAAATGGGCAACAATGAGGCGACTTCCAAAACAGGAATGGTTTTTACAGGTGGAGGCCACAGATTTTTTTTTTTCCTACTCATCTTCCCTGACTGTTTATCATGTACCTGGTAGCAGAGCTGGAAATGATGTGGAAGGCCTCTGAGTCGGGGCCCCTGGTACTGTAAACAGAAGGTGCAGAAGTGCAGAGTGCTATGAGTGACTGAAGGATCGGACTGTAGAACAGCAGGATGTGTCAGGAAGCAGAGACAGGCAAGTCGAGTCATATATTGGCAGGACAGATCAGGTACAGAGAAGCAGGCAATAGCGCGGTCTGGGTACACGCCGGGTCAGGAGCCAATCGGTGCAACAGAAGCAAATGGAGCAGGCAGCAGCAGAGGTCAAAGACAAGTTGGGGTCAGTGCAGATGGAGGTCAGAGAGTGGTCAGACAAATCAGGTCAGTAACTGGAATCAGGATACAGGATAACGGGAACAGAGGATGCGGGGCTGAAAGACAAAGCAACACTGATCCTGAGCACTGGCTGAGTTTAAAGCCTGCCTGGCGCCAACATCTGTCACAGGGGCATGCGTGTGCCGTTGCGCACAAGAATGTGCATATACATTAGCCAGTGCCCAATTCTTGCAAGCACGAAAGGGAACATGTTTTAGCCTGCACACCAGGCCTTCCAGTCACTTCCAGTCCTGGGGCATGGCTATACGGCAACCAGTTGTGACATTTGACGCAATACCGGAAGTGACGTTCCGAGGTTCACGATCTCGTGTGGGTGAGATACAGATCACACACGCTGGGTCCGCTGTGACCATATCATGCCAGTACTTGCTGCTGCAAGGGGATAAATACATGCTTTTACTTACCTATTTTCATGTGAGTGCAATCTTTGAAGTTTTTTTTTAATTTAATAAATCTACCACAATGTTAATGCACTATACTGCACTATTGGAGCACTTTGTTTTATTATATGTGGAGAGTTTATGACATTGGATTCACGATTGGATATCAATGGATGTTTAACCCTATGAGGTTTGATGTTGATTTGCCGAGCATAAGAGTGCATGGCATCTTCATCTGGTGAGTGCAGATCCAGAGGGCAGTGGAATCAACAAGTGCACGTGGTTTGGTGGAAGAATTCAAGATTACAATTTTGCTTGAGACATCATGTCTTGCATATGGACTATTTAGTCACGGATTATGGTTATATTTATATTTTAGTTACCAGTGCTACTATTTACTTGTATTTGTTTATATGCTAAATGCCTTTTCATATATATATATATATATATATATATATATATATATAGCCATGGTGTTAGCACTACTGACAAACAATCCGCCAAATCACCCCACTGCCAGACTTCATGCATCCTTTCCAGAGACAAAGAACAGTCATTTGCAAGCTGTTTTATTGGGGGGTACAACTTGGATAGGGGTGGGTGCCCATAGAATTAATCATTGCCATCATATTTACAGATTTCAGTATACTTTGATCAAAGTTAGAGCCTGAAGATTGAATGTGCATACTTGACTAAGTAGAAATCTTCTGCAGCTCTGTTACTCCCTCTGCATCTCCATGCAAACTACTGTTCCTAAGAGTTCTCCATCCGTCACTGTGTGAGGTATGGAAACATCACTTTTGACCGTGTAAATGTAATGGTCTTAGATCTCTTCACCTACTGCCTAAAACGTGCTTTCTCTTCCACAACTGGTTTCCTCCTGCACAACTTATTACATTTTAGATATATAGCACATCCTCTTCTAATGGGTATGAAGAACTCACTCTGAATAAGCCCCTCTACTGGCTCTGGTGACTCGCTGCTACTACGCCTGGGGTTTGCAGAACCTCTCCCTGGAGGTTAAAGTCTATTTTCTAGGAGATGGACTACTGCTCCCAGCCAGTCCAACTTGCAAACCATGTGCCAGCCGGCCACACTGATTTGATACAACTCCCCACAGTCTCTCCTCTGATCCAGGACTCGTCACCATCCACCGTGTGTATGATGAAGACTCTGCTAGTGACCATGTAGAAGCAGAGTTCCCTTCCAGACTCCCTGGCACCTCCAGCCATCCTCTGTGGTAACACTCACCGATCTTCCAGCCCTGAGTCCTTGATGAGGAACTTGTGCGGACTATGTGTTCTGACAGCTTCTCCTGCCCCTCTGCTCCAGGAGTTCCCTACCACCAACCGTGTGGTGACAGAGACATTGCCAATGACTGTGTAGAGGCAATGTTCCCTTACAGTTCTCCCTGGGCCTCCTCCTGCAATCCCACACCCCCACCAGATGGGGGTGTGCTCCTGCGGCTGTCTATTACTCCATTCCTCGCATCACCCTGCCGACAACCCCCCCCCCCCCGGCAGCATGTTACCTCAGCATATATAGGAGGCCCACCCCGTGCCAACACCAGTTAGGGATTAGTCAGGGCTCCCACATGTTCTGCCTGCTACCCCAGCTCTAGGCCCAGCCTCCTCTTCCAGAACATTCTCCCTGGAATCAGGGGAGGCGCCCCAGAACTGGAGCACAGGTGGTCACACCCACTGCTACTCTAACCAATCCCAGCCCCCAGAGCAAAACAGACAGGCCTAGCTTGCAACATAGGCCTGCCTAAATTTGCCTGTGCTGAACAACCTAGTAAAATAACCCTTACTAGCACCTACCTTCTGGTAGAAGGTGACACACACACACACACACACACACACACACACACACACACACACGTATGTATGTATGTATGTGTGTATATATATATATATATATATTATACTGTAAGTGATCCAAGCGGCAGTGAGAGCAGGCACTTGTCAAAACAAGGTACCTGCTCAAAAATAATTTTATTGTGCCAAATGTGGTCGAGGAGGGGGAGAACAACATAAAGCAGAGCTTTCCCCTTTAGGGTGAAGCTCTGCTTTAACCCCTTCGGTACTGAGCACTTTCACCCCCTTCCTTCCCAGACCAATTTTCAGCTTTCAGGGGTTTTGCACTTTCAATAAGAATTGCGCAATCATGCAATGCTGTACCCAAATGAAATTTTTATCATTTTGTTCACACAAATAGAGCTTTCTTTTGGTGGTATTCACCGCGTTTTTTATTTTTTGCGATATAAGCGGAAAAAGAGCGGAAATTTGGAAAAAAAAAAAATTTCTTTATTATTTAAATTTAAGCTAAAATGTATTCTGCTACATGTTTTTGGTAAAAAAAAATCCCGTTACGTGTATAATAATTGGTTTGCGTGATCATGTACAGATGTGCGCAGGTGATCACGGACATATGTGTGCAAATGATCATTGGGACATGTAATTTTACTGTTATATATGTGGGGGACGTGTTTTGGGGATCATTACTATGTGGGGACATGTGTGTTTACTTTGTGTGTTTTACATGTGTGTTTACACTAGACTGGTGATCAGTGAGTAAAAGCTGTAAGAAACGGCTCATACTGATCACCAGCTGGCTCTCCTCTCCTCAGCGACAACTTCCGTGTGAGGAGGGCAGAGCCGATCGCCTAGCAACTGGCTGTTTACATCACATGACGGCCGTGATTAGACACGGCCATCATGTAATCAGGAGGGCCAATCACAGAGCACTCCTGCCGATCTAAGATGCGCCGTGTCCGGGTGACACGAGCGCATTGGGATCACGCCACTGCATGGGAATGCGCGCAATCCCGCTCCTTCTGAGGGACGTTACTGAACTGAGGAGAGAGCACCTACCCGGCCATGCATATGCAGTGGTCGGGTGGGAAGTGACTAAAGATAACTAAACCCAGGACCCTGCATTCATTGGTACACAGAACATGGAAATGCAACAGTTCTAGTAAATATAAACTGCTAAATACCTTTTCTCATCAGCATTATATAGCAGTCTTGTGACTTCTATCAGTGTCTGGTTAAAGCTTGTAGGAGGAGTTTTCATTTTCCCCTGATCGTCCTATGAGTCTGCAGGACCCCTGACCCTCTGTCTGGACAGTGCTGATCACATGCACTCTCCCAAGAAAAAAAAAAAGTCTTTAGCATTATACACCAAACTGAGTATGTGCGGAGTACCACCAAGGCTTTATTCTATCAGGAGATGTATTGGGGACTGTGGAAGAAGGGGAGGATCAGAGAAGACAAGTTCAAACAGCCTTTTTACACAATGCAGAGGATTGGCCCCTTAGGTTCCACAGTGAGTATAACAAGCATGCTTTACTGCATATACAGACTGATTTTACTGATGTGAGTTTAGTAACACTTTATGTGCACCTATATGTCTGCAGCTGGTAAATATAGATATAGATATATATATCTATGAGTTGGTTTCGTACGATTTTACAAACATTTTTTAATAAATCATTAATAATATTAATAAAAGTATGACCTCCAAGGAAAAACAAGGCATATATGCAGCTAGCAGTCAGATGGCTTAATTAGCAGTTGGCATGTTTACTGTACCTGCTGTGTACAGTAAACTCATGCACAGCTTAATCATTGAGTCAGTCAATCAAGACACATAATTCCTTGAACATTCCAAATGGCTAAAGAGGGACAATGCAGGTATAATATAAATACCCCATTTTTATGTCCAAGGACATCACAAACAATGCAATGTGATATATACTAACAACCGTGTATTGAAAAGGATGAATGTTCAAATTGCACAAACAATTCTTATTAATATGAATGTACAGCATGTCATAGAGTTCAAGGATATGGGAAACGTAACATATAGCATTGCATACAAGGTGCACCAATTAGGGGTACTTAGTGTATTGCACGGCATACATATTGCAGTGGCCTATGGTGTGTAAAGCAAACGGAACAGAATGGTAATGACTACTGTATGCAATGTAATGCAAAATATAGAACATACAAATCCCCATAATTACCGCTTTAGATTGGTGGCCAGCGGAGAGGTGCTCAGTTGTACTGGCATTAAATGTAAAAATGCTCCTTATATTGGAGTTCAGTGGTAAAGTGTCCCTTTTGCTCCTCCCATTAACTTCCTGATTTAAGCCATGTCTCTGCACTTCCTGTTTGCCAGATTATTGTGCTCTCAATGTCTTGCTCCTTGCATAACTGCAGCTGTCCCTATCTTCACTACTACTCATTACCAAACTTTGGCTTGTTTTTTGACTACGCTTCCGCTTAATCCCAACCTGCAACCGCCTATTACTGACCTTTGGAATGGCTACTGACTACGCTTCTGCTTGATCCTTACCTGCGATATCTTCTACTGGATCCCAGCTTGCTTACCTTCTGGTGGGATGATCCTGAGGACCGTGACCTGCTACTAACATGCAGCAAAACCCATCTCCACCATCAGGACTTTTGGTAAATAAAGGTTCAGGCTTAGACCCCGCACTTTGGGTAAGTCAGTGGCATCCGCCAGGGAGCTACTGGTCTCCGAGCTTGACCCCTGACCGTGACAGCCCCCTTGCATTGGTGGTCATTTGAAAGAATGCGCCCTTACGCTGGTTGTCAATAGGAAGAGTTAACCCTTAGATTGGTAGCCAATGGGAAGAATGCCCCCTTACATTGATGGTCAATGGGAAGAGTGCCCCTTTAACATTGGTCAATAGGAAGAGGTGGTACATAGGTAGCCAATGGGAAGAATTCCCCTTTACACTGGTGGTCAATGGGAAGAATGCACCCTTACATTGGTACTTAATGGGAAGAATGCCCCCTTACTTTGGTGGTCAATAGAAAGAATGCCCTCTTACATTGGTGGTTAATGGGAAGAATGTCCTCTTGCATTGCTGGTTAATGGGGCATTCTTCCCATTAACCACCAATATAAGGGTAAATTCTCCCTTTTGGCTACCAATATAAGGGTGCACTCTTCCTTTTGACAACCAAGGTAAGGGGGCATTCTTCCAATTGACCACCCATGTAAGGACGCACTCTTCCTATTGACCACCAATGCAAGGGCGCTGTCACGGTCAGGTGTAAACTTTGGAGACCAGTAGCTACAGCAGTAGAGAGGCTCCTATCGACCATCAGGGTAATGCAGGCCATACATGGTCGAATTTCGAACAAATTTTCTTTTCAAAATCATAAAGTTCGGTTTTTTGTGATCCGATGATGCCACCATTGATTTTCAAAATTCGGCCGACCAAGCCTTCAATTTCACCTCATGTCGCTAAGAAAAGAATTATCGTGGCCGGGAATCTTTTTGCTCCGTAAATTTTCTTTTCTTATTGCATTTCTCGTACGATTCTCCCATCATTGATTAGAAAATCGTTAATTTTTCAATAAATTTCCAACATGTTCGATTCCTCAAATTTGATTTCCACATGAAAATTGCTGCAGCCCACTAATGATGCGAAATTCGTCCGAAATTTCTTAGATATGATTTTTGAAAGAAAATTCTTTTGAGATTCGAACCATGTATGGAATTAGTAAGCAAGCAGGTCTTCCTGGCAGATGACGCTGGCTCACCTGTGTAGACTTCACTCATCAAAACCAGACATAGAGGCTATATTCTCTGTAGGCTGAATGTTATTTATTGACAAAAATGGTGAAAATACTGCATTATGGCCACCAGATGGAGCTAAGGAAAATACATATTTTCTTTGATACTGAACACCATCTAGTGGCCAAAATGTGGTATTTTTCCCATTCACACTGCTTTAACTTTCAATAATAAAGATCAATCTGCAGAGAATATTTGATTTTGCCCATTTCCCACATTAACACATTTACATGGAGTTTGAATGGAAGAACATGTGTTAAATTTTCTATAAATACATCCATTTACTTATTGGCACCAGTGTAGGGCAGGCTGCTTCCAGCACTGGGGATAATAAAAGTTGTGTGACCTTTGATACACCTATGATAGTTGCATAATAAAGTTCTGTCGGGAAAGCAGAATATGATAACTGTGACTATTGAGCAATTTTATCTTCCTGCAGGGTAGTCATGATTAGATCTCTTAGACAAAACTGCCAGAAGTGGAAAGAGGACAAGACCCAAGAGGTTAAGGGCCCAAACGTGTCTTTCTCCTCTGTATTTACCAGTTATGTGCTCACATTTACCGCTGTACAAGCTCAACTCATAAGAGTAATGGAATTCCTTTATGCCTTTAAACAAAATGGCATTACCTTTGATAAAGACGCCATGGCTCCTACTGCCCCCCGATGGTTGTAAAGTAGGGTGGCACAAGCAACATTTTTTCTGTTATCAGAGCAGTACAGGCACTGCCATAGCTTTCTGCCTTCAGAAAATACTAGTTACCTGGCTGTGTCTGATGTCTATAGACCTGGAAGGAACGTGCTGCAAATCGGTGTCAGACAGGCGCCAAAGTTCCTTATCTCTACATTTGTTCCAGTTCATGGACTCAGAAAGCACTGAAATGAAAGCATCAGCATGGCAGCCAGGGAACTAGCATTCTCAGAGATCAGCAAAGAGGGCCTTTGCTTTTTTTTCTCATGACAGAATCCCTTTAAGGGTCCATTCTTACCAAAATGTGAAAATTGAGTGTGTGTAAACGCATGTTCGCTGACATGCATTTGCATGCAACATTGCGTTTTAAAATGTCCAGCAATCATTTTTTATTTATTTTTACTTCACTAAGCTTTATTTGTAATGGAAACCTTAGCTGCTTTGTGATTATACTTGTTGAAGGGCACTAACATACGTTTACAGACGTTGTGTCACGTGACAAGAGAAAATGCTGAGAAATGTAGGGCATGTTGAACTTTTTTTCAGTGAAGGTCAGCAGTGTGAACTAGGGGGTCAACCAATACTGATTTTTTGGCTGCCTTTCAGGCCAACAGGCGATATTCTGTACATTTACAGTTTTCAAAACTGCTGTGGGTGGCTGGCTGGCTGACACCCTGCTGTGGGTGGGTGACTGGCTGGCTGGCACCCTGCTGTGGGTGGGTGAATAGCTAGCTTGCACCCTGCTGTGGGTGGCTGGCAGGCACCCTGCTGTGGGTGGGTGGCTGGCTGGCACCCTGCTGTGAGTGGCTGGCACCCTGCAGTGGGTGGCTGGCTGGCTGTCTTGCACCCTGCAGTGGGTGGCTGGCTGGCACCCTGCTGTGGGTGGCTGGCTGGCACCCTACTGTGAGTGGGTGGCTAGCTGGCACCCTGCTGAGGGTGGCTGGCTGGCTGGCACCCTGCTGTTAGTGGGTGGCTAGCTGGCACCCTGCTATAGGTTGCTGGTGGGAACATTGCTGTGGGTGGCTGATGGGCACCCTGCTGTGGGTAGCTGCTGGCTGGCGTGTTCTTTCTGGTCTAGCCATTCCAAATAGATATAGCATGAAGGGGTTAAGGGCCGGTTATCGCTGCAATTTCTGCCTTCTGGTGCATTTTTGATGCATTCCAGTGCACTTTCCTTATTTTTTTCCTTCATCTCAATTGAGGACATGGGTGTTCCAGTGCATTTTTGATGAAGTTTGCCATGTTCCAGATTCGTTCCATACAGAAGAAAATGCAGCATGTTCTACTTACCGTATTTATTGGCGTAAAACATGCACAGGCATATAACACGCACATTCATTTTAAGAGGGAAGTTTCAGGAAAAAACCGTACATTTTAAATAAGGAACTTTGAAGCAAAATAAGGTTCAGTGCCCATCTGCATCCTCACCATTGCCATTAATGCAACCTGATCAATGCCCATCAGCAGCCTCACCATTGCCATCAACGCAGCAGCCTCACCATTGCCATCAACGCAGCAGCCTCACCATTGCCATCAACGCAGCAGCCTCACCATTGCCATCAACGCAGCAGCCTCACCATTGCCATCAATGCAGCAGCCTCACCATTGCCATCAATGCAGCAGCCTCACCATTGCCATCAATGCAGCAGCCTCACCATTGCCATCAATGCAGCAGCCTCACCATTGCCATCAATGCAGCAGCCCCACCATTGCCATTAACGCAGCAGCCGCAGCATTGCCATCAATGCAGCAGCCTCCCCATTGCCATCAATGCAGCAGCCTCACCATTGCCATTAACACAGCAGCCGCAGCATTGCACCATTGCCATTACATACAGTGAGAATCTCCTCTGATAGACAGAACAGTGGTCCAATGGTGGCCCAGGAGAGAGGACGTCCTATTACAGAGGCCGCCAAGTAAACAGGAGATTCTCAATGTATGTAATTTGACGGCGCTCGTTCTGCCCCACTGAGGCAGCTAAAATTGAAGTATTGGCGTATAACACGCACACACTATTTGCATTCGATTTTCATGGTGAAAAAGTGAGTGTTATACACCAATAAATACCATATGTTGATTGCACTGGATGGCGCTGCACTCGTGTGAACTAGGGCCATTGGAATCCATGTTAAACAATGTCAATGCATTTTTAATGCAGAATAAAAACACACTGAGCTGCATCTGGTGTGAACCAGCCCTAAGTGTAGAATTTCACTTACAGGGCCCATTTATACCATCTACTTACCCCAAAACTGCAACGACAACAGCTTCCATTTTAATCTACAAAGCTCTTTACATTACAGCATTGTAGTACAGTGCAGCATAGGGTGTTTTTTTTTAATCCTGCCCTTTCACCATGCCTCCTTATGTGACGCCTGGCTTTATGGGAGGCATGGATCTGAGGCTCTGACTTGCTGCAGCTTCTTATGCACACTGTGAGAAGCTCACATTGTGCAGTGCAGTGAGTAAGCAATTTCCATGAAGGAGAGGAGCCTGTACAACCATGCAAGACTAAAGGTAAGGCTGGAGTGCTACTTTAAAAAACAATGAATAGAAATAATTACATTATCTGTTAATAATAATGTGACCCATGGTTTAAAAAAATCTGAAATAATGAGAACATGCATCTGTCATTTGCAGGAAAATGGTGGAAGATGGGTAAACTGCAAGCCACAAGAGTGTGACACCAATGAGGACAGCTTGGGAGATGGTGAGTAAATAGGAGCCCTATGTATGTATGTATGATGGCACCTTGTAAATATTACTTCTATCTTACTATGTGGATATAGGAGGAGATTTACTAAAACTGGAATCTGGTACAGCTGTGCATAGTAACCAATCAGCTTCTATCTTCAGCTTGTTCAACTAAGCTTTAGCAAATAGGCCCCTTTCACACCATGACTATGCACTAACGTGGAACGTTCATGTCCACTCCGCTGATGCAGAGCGGACTCGGGCACAGCCCGCTGTTCTCTATGGGGCTCTCAGATGGAAACGGACCGCCTGTCCATTTCCATCTGGCTGTCATTCAATCCGATCTGCCAGACGGATGGGGAATGGGATCCCCTTCCGTCTGTTTTTAGCAGACAGGATCAGATGTTGACAAAAAAATAAATAATTGCAACGCTGTGTGATACTGAACCTTACAAATGCATAGATGGTGCCATAAACAATGAAGATTCCGGATTGCTAAAAAATGTAACTATAAACATAAATATTTTTTTGCATAACAAGCAAGCTCACAGTGAAAGAAATGTAGTATTATTCCTTAACCACTTAAGGACCAGCCTCGTTTTGAGATTTAGGTGTTTACATGTTTAAAACAGTTTTTTTTTTTTTTTTGCTAGAAAATTACTTTGAACCCCCAAACATTATATATTGTTTTTTTTTTTCTAACACCATAGAGAATAAAATGGCGGTCATTGCAATACTTTTTTGCACACTGTTTTTTCGCAGCGGTCTTACCGCTGCGAAAATACAAAGCGCACTTTTTTTTGGAAAAAATTAACTTTTTTTAATAAAAAAAAATAAAAGCAGTAATATTAGCCCCATTTTTTTATATTGTGAAAGATAATGTTACGCAGAGTAAATTGATACCCAACATGTCGCACTTCAAAATTGCGCCCGCTCATGGAATGGCGACAAACGTTTACCCTTAAAAATCTCCATAGACGAAGTTAAAAAATTCTATCGGTTGCATGTTTTGTGTTACAGAGGAGGTCTAGGGCTAGAATTATTGCGCTCGCTCTACCGATCACGGCGATACCTCACATGTGTGGTTTGAACACCATTTTCATATGCGGGCGCTACTCACGTATGCATTCGCTTCTGCGTGCGAGCTCGGTGGGACGGGGCGCGTTTAAAAAAAAAATTATAATTTATTTTACCTTTTTTTTTTTTTTTTTTTTTTTTTTTTTTTACACTGTTTAAAAAAAAAAATCACATTTATTCCTATTACAAAAAATGTAAACATCCCTTGTAATAGAAAAAAAACATGGCAGGTCCTCTTAAATATGATATCTGGGGTCAAAAAGTCCTCAGATATCATATTTAGACTAAAATGCAATAAAAAATAACATCAAAAAAATTGTAATTTCAAAATATAGTTTAAAAAAATTGTCCCTTTAAGAGCTGTGGGCAGAAGTGACGTTTTGAAGTCACTTCTGTCCAGCAATTGTATGGAGACGGGTGGGGGCCATCTTCCCCTCACTCGTCTCCATACTGAGCCAGCAGCAGGACGCGATCGCCACCGCCACTGCCGATAGCTCCGGTAAGCGGCAGGAGGGGGGGGCCCTTCTCCCGCCACCAATAAAAGTGATCTTGCGGCGAATCCGCCGCAGGGACCACTTTTATCTTGCAGTGGACCGCCCGCTGAAGAAGGGGATACCGGGGTTATGGCAGCTAGCTGCTGCCATAACAACAATATTCCTCTTCAAACAGCCGCCGTAAAACTGCGGCGGGTGGTCCGTAAGTGGTTAATATCAAGTGTCCAAAAAAAAAAGGGATTTTTTTTTTCCCAATTTTCATCAATC
Source organism: Lithobates pipiens (assembly GCF_037356315.1). Classification (NCBI taxonomy): domain Eukaryota; kingdom Metazoa; phylum Chordata; class Amphibia; order Anura; family Ranidae; genus Lithobates; species Lithobates pipiens. The sequence goes on from NW_027507789.1 coordinate 161,619,192, forward strand.
CACCGAGACAAAAGTGCAAATTGGGGTATTATACGTATTACTGTCCAAAAAGTGATTCTAGTGATGATAATCCTGATCAGAAGAGGGTAACTTCACACTCCCGCACAACCCCCCCCCCCCCTCGTTTAAATGCGCTCACCTCCAACAGTTTGACCGCACACTTAAGTTTGCTCCACATAAGCAGTTGAACAACTCCTGGGCTCTAAGTGAAACTGGCTCAGCAGGATCCCCACAGGAAAATCCAGAGAAGTTGTCCTCAATTTTAAAACAAGAAAGAGTCTGGATAGTGCATTATCGTTAATTTAAAAAGGTATTTAGAAAACATAACATCAGGGTACTCACACATTTTAGGTACTTCCAGCACACCAAACTATAAAAGGATTAAGCATAGGATTCCTCTCCAAAGACTTCCAAACTTGTATGTCTCAGCAGCTTGTACAAACAAGCATGTATCCGAGCTCCTCAACCATCCTGGCCCCTCCCCTACATGTGACGACACAGGGCTAATCACATGTCTTCCTCAGGGGGATCAGATGTTGGCTGGTGTCAATGGACACATATCTGTTGACATCCTCCGCTCCATTAAGGGGAATGGTGGGTCCAATTGGGTCCGCCCTAAAGAGCGGACAGGCGGACCCAGTGGGTTTGCTCGTGTGAAAGGGGCCTAAAACCTAGAAGCTGATTAGTTACTATGCACAGGTGCACTACATTCTGTGTGCTCCAGCTTTAGTAAACGTCTGTTTCATGGACCTTTAGGAACGTTCCTGCTATGAGACATGGTAAGTAATTCTTTAACAAGACTGTGTCACCACCTTAAAAAAATTGGGAAACAATGACAGAAACATCTAATATTTCACATGCTTATATGCAGCATTTTTCCATTTCATAGACATATTTTTATTAATGTGCAATGTACTTTTGAACTTGGTAGGTAATTCAGCCACTGCAGGAAGAGTCAATTTTCAACAACCATAGTTCTTACTCCCTCCTATCACGTAGCGCCACTTGCATACATTTGGCTGGGGGGGGGGGGGGGGAGAATACCTCGGCCACTTATGATTGGCACAGTACAGATGACCGCTTCCTGGCGGGATCACTCAGGGTTGGTTTGGATTAGGATCTGAACATCCCTACTGTTGACATCACATCCAAGATGGTAATACCCAACAGAAGTCTCTGGTCTTTGAATGTGTACATAAGGGAGGCTTTCATGGGTAAATAACATGTAACATCCTTGAAAGAATAGGTTACCAAGGTATATCCACTTTATGATCTGCCGCAGTATATATACTGCAACGGGGGTGGCCCCTACAGGCACTGCAACGTACCTGTATGTCGCTGCCTGTTTCCGGTTTACGGGCACACGCGCGTGCCCCGCCCGCCTACCCCTCTGATTTGACTGTTATGCCCTGTACACACGGTCAGACTTTCCGACGGGAAATGTGCGATTGGACCTTGTTGTCCGAAAATCCATTCTTGTCTGGACTCCATCTGACTTTTTCCATTGGAATTTCCGACACACAAAGTTTGAGAGCAGGATCTAAAAAAATTTCGACAACAAAATCCAATCGTTTAAATTCCGATCGTGTGTAGACATTTCCGACGGACAAAGTGCCACGCATGTTCAGAATAAATTATGAGACGAAAGCTATTGGCTACTGCCCTCTTTATAGTCCCGTTGTACGTGTTCTACGTCACCACGTTCTGAACGATCAGATTTTCCGACAACTTTGTGCAACCGTGTATGCAATACAAGTTTGGGCTAAAATCCGTCAGAAAAAATCTGACGGATTTTGTCGTCGGAATGTCCAACTGTGTGTACAGGGCATTAGTCTGTTAGCAGATTCTAGGCCATTGATTTATGGACCTGCTGATTGGCTGTGTTCAATCACAGCCCAGAGCCCTGTGTTGACAAGTAACACAGGGCTCTGAACAGAAGGAACAATCTCTTTGTTTCTCATCCCTGCAAAGCAGGAAAAAGAACAAATTGATCTGTAGTAAAAAAAAAAAAAAATCAGCACACATTATACATATTACACTTTGTTAGGCACCAAATGAACGTCTTGATTGCCCCCAGATGTTTACCCCTTCCCAGTCAGTGTCATTAGTACAGTGAATATCATTAGGACTGATCACTCTAATAGTGTCAGTGGCAGTTAATCGGTTCCCACAATGTGTCAGTTAGTGTCAGATTTTCTGCCTACCACACTATCACAGTCCCACTATAAATCGCTGATGACCACCAGTACTAGTATAACAAAAAAGAAATAAAAAATTCCAATATATATACCATCGTTTTGTAGACGCTATAACTTTTGCACAAACCTATTCATATACATTTATTGGAATTTTCTTTTAACCAAAGACAGAATAAAAAAGCAGAATTTTGTATTTTGGCCTGAATTTATGAAGAAATGTTATTTAAAAAAAATATATTGATTTTTTTTCAACATTTTCAGTGTTTTTTCATTTATATCATAAAAAAAAAAAAAAAAACCCAGTGGTAATGAAATACCCCCAAAAGAAAGCTCTACTTATAAAAAATAAAATCTAAATTCCATCGGCATAGAGTGTTGCATGACGGTGCAATTGCCAGTTAAAGTTGTGCAGTGCCAAGCAGCTACCCTGCTGCATTATGAACACAGTAGGTCGCCCACTTGGCACAGGCACCATTGAAAGAAAGCTTTGCATTTTCTCAATGAATACAAAGCGTTCTCTGATTGGATGAGGTGGAAAAGCGGTGTGATGACATCACAATATTCACCTCCTCCAATCGCAGTATACATTGTATTCATTGAGAAAATGCAAAGCCTTCTTTTAATGACACTCGCGCCAAGTGGACGACCTCCTGTTTTCTGTAAGCAGCAGGGCAGCTTCACGGAACAGTACCAGGAGATCATTGTATTAACAGTGACTACTACAGTGATTTCCAGCTTCTAGGGGGATCCCACAGGCCATACATCTAAACATCTAAACCTGGCAGCTGAGGTCTAGCTGTGTGGCAACTTTAGGGCTCCATAACCTTTTTTAGGGATAGTGCAATGCATTGTTTTATTTTCTTTTTTATTGAACTCTATACACTGTAAAGTGTTGCTACAAGCTTTGGTGGAATGAGTTTCCCTGCATAAAAAGCAGACATGCTGCCTTTGTATGTAACCCCTCTGCACATGTATGCTGTGAACCCGGGACATACGTACAGGGATTGCAATTGCGACCTGGCCTCCTGCACACCAGGACGGCATATGGAGGAACCAATCCTCTCCCTTTTCCTCCTGCAGCATTTCAGCAGAAAAGGGAGAGGATCGGTTCCTCTACATGTCAGCTCGCCTCTCCTATCCACCTCCTGCTGTGGTCGGTCTCCTGTGTACTCCCCTGGCCTCTCTCATGCCCGCAGTGCTGCCGGGTTCTCCCCCATTTAAATGTGTCAATTACCAGCCACTTCCTTGTCCGTTACGTTCATTGACTGTGTCCATTCATGACTGAGACATAGTAAACTGTGTTCACTGTGCTTCAGTTTGTGAATGAACATGAATCTGAGGCTGCAGAGAAGGAGATTTAGGGCTGTGGGCTCCATTCACAAAGTGGCACTTTTCCCCTTTAAAAATGCAGTAAAATACTGCTCAGCAGTTTTCAAAATGTTTTTGGGCATTCACAAAAAAATGTTACTAAAATACTGCATGAGTTATTTTACAAAGTCTTGCAGTATTTTAGCAGTAAAAACATACAGTAGTTTAACGCCTGGCACTAGCAAGCGGATTTTTTAACAATAATAAATCAACATTGTTAAGGAGTGGGCGGCTGCCTGCATCCATAACAACCACTAAATAAAATGGTTGTTAAGGAGCGGGCGGCCGCAACGTCCTTAACAATGGACGAGTCACCAGCCACCCTCTCCTTAAAGCAGAGTTCCACCCAAAAGTGGAACTTCTGCTTTAAGCACTCCTTGCCCCCTTATATGCCACATTTGTCATGTCATTTTTTTGGGGGGTGGGGGGGAGTGGGTGCTTAGTTTTGAGTGGTACTTCCTGTCCCACTTCCTGCTTCCACCTACGGGCCACCTTGGCAACTCCTCCACTCCCCCTAGGTGGCCCCTCCCTCTTGCCAATCTTCTGGGACACGTGACAGGTCCCAGAAGATTGCCTGTCCACTGGGGGAGCGCAGCATGACTTGCGCATGTACAGTGCGTGCCCAGCCCTGAAGCCGCAAGCTATCACAGCCGGGTGCCCACAGTTTCAATGGAGGTGCCGAGGAGAGGAGCGAGGCTTCGTACGGCCACATTGCTGGACCGTGGAACAGGTGAATATCTGTTTATTAAAAGTCAGCAGCTAAACTTTTTGTAGCTGCTGACTTTAAAAAAAAAAAAAGCCTGGAACTCTACTTTAACAACCGGTACACATTCCACAAATACCGCATGCCTGGTCCACTACTTAATTTCCGCACGCATTTAATTATTTTGTTCCTTCTGTGAATGGATTTTAACGCCTGTACTGTACTTATTTACTGAGCGTTTTCAGCGTTTTTTGGTGAATACCGCACAACCGGTCTAGTGAATTGACAGTTTCAGCCTCGCATGAGACATGCGTCCAAAATGCGTCCTGACACCTAAATATCTCATTCCGCGAATGGAGCCTTGTGTCCAATTTCCTTTCTCTGTCTCGAAAGTGAATTATCAGAGGTCTGCTTAGACTCCTGATAATCTACCAAAGCCCCCCAAAGGCAGTATTAAAAATGTAAAAAATAATTATAAAAAATAAAAATGTAGTGAAAAAATAAGTAAACTAGTAAAAAAATAATAAAATAATAATAATACGGGCCCTACCATTTAGTTATCATGGGGGGGCCCAAACGGGGGTCAGTGGGGCCCTTTATGGTTTCTTGCACCTGGGCTCTGAAGGTTCTAGTTACACCTCTCTTGTGAACAGGACATAACTGTTTTCTATGTGCCCTTGTATTAAACCCACCTTGATCTGTGCAGATCAGTGCAGCTCAACAGACATACAGTGTCTTGAAAAAGTATTCATACCTCTTGAAATTTTCCACAAACATAAATGTATTTTATTGGGATTTTATGTGATAGACCAATACAATGTGGCATATAATTGTGGAAGGAAAAGGATAAATGGATTTCAACACGTTTTACAAATAAATATCTGAAAATGTGGCATGCATTTGTATTCAGCTGGGAGAGGTGTCAAGAGCCGATAATGGTTTGCATTAGGCTTGCATTTGTGGTAAAGGATTTATGGCAATTGGGGAAATCAATTATATGATGCTTTGGTGTTCACTACTTTACTGCACAAGTATGTAGTGAGGTGCTGCAAACAAAGCTTTGTCTAAGTTAGCGACAGGTGTATGTTACAGAACCTGAAATACAATTTGAAAAAAGGCCCTAAACTAAACTAACTAAAGAAAATAAAACATACCTGTACCTCCCCCTAATACCTAAACTTTAAAACGCTAAACCCCAAGCCTATATATTTTAGCAGTTTATAAAAAATAAATAATTATTAAATAAAAAAATAATAAAAAACCTCAATAAAACAACAAAAAAGACTGTGTGTTCAGAACCTAAACATCAAATACAATTGTTCATAACACACTTAAAGGTAGTCCCAGAAAGGACTGTCTGAAATGTGAACAAAGGGGTACACAAGAATATGTAGCCCACAAAACTGCAACCCACAGTCATTTAGCACAGTATAGCACCATATACAGTGCCTTGCGAAAGTATTCGGCCCCCTTGAACTTTTCAACCTTTTGCCACATTTCAGGCTTCAAACATAAAGATATAAAATTTAAATTTTTTGTGAAGAATCACCAACAAGTGGGACACAATTGTGAAGTGGAACGAAATCTATTGGATAATTTAAACTTTTTTAGCAAATAAAAAACTGAAAAGTGGTGCGTGCAAAATTATTCGGCCCCTATACTTTCAGTGCAGCAAACTCACTCCAGAAGTTCAGCGAGGATCTCTGAATGATCCAATGTTGTCCTAAATGACTGATGGTGATAAATAGAATCCACCTGTGTGTAATCAAGTCTCTGTATAAATGCACCTGCTCTGTGATAGTCTCAGGGTTCTGTTGAAAGCGCAGAGAGCATCATGAAGACCAAGGAACACACCAGGCAGGTCCGTAATACTGTTGAGAAGTTTAAAGCCGGATTTGGATAAAAAAAGATTTCCCCAAGCTTTAAACATCCCAAGGAGCACTGTGCAAGCGATCATTTTGAAATGGAAGGAGTATCAGACCACTGCAAATCTACCAAGACCTGGCCGTCCCTCTAAACTTTCAGCTCAGACAAGGAGAAGACTGATCAGAGATGCAGCCAAGAGGCCCATGATCACTCTGGATGAACTGCAGAGAACTACTGCTGAGGTGGGAGTGTCTGTCCATAGGACAACAATCAGTCGTACACTGCACAAATCTGGCCTTTATGGAAGAGTGGCAAGAAGAAAGCCATTTCTCAAAGATATCCATAAAAAGTCTCGTCTAAAGTTTGCCACAAGCCACCTGGGAGACACACCAAACATGTGGAAGAAGGTGCTCTGGTCAGATGAAACCAAAATCGAACTTTTTGCCCACAATGCAAAACGATATGTTTGGCGTAAAAGCAACACAGCTCATCACCCTCAACACACTATCCCCACTGTCAAACATGGTGGTGGCAGCATCATGGTTTGGGCCTGCTTTTCTTCAGCAGGGACTGGGAAGATGGTTAAAATTGAGGGGAAGATGGATGAAGCCAAATACAGGACCATTCTGGATGAAAACCTGTTGGAGTCTGCAAAAGACCTGAAACTGGGACGGAGATTTATCTTCCAACAACACAATGATCCCAAACATACAGCAAAATCTACAAAGGAATGGTTCACAAATAAACGTATCCAGGTGTTAGAATGGCCAAGTCAAAGTCCAGACCTGAATCCAGTCGAGAATCTGTGGAAAGAGCTGAAAACTGCTGTTCACAAACGCTCTCCATCCAACCTCACTGAGCTCGAGCTGTTTTGCAAGGAAGAATGGGCAAGAATTTCAGTCTCTCGATGTGCAAAACTGATAGAGACATACCCCAAGCGACTTGCAGCTGTAATCGCAGCAAAAGGTGGCTCTACAAAGTATTAACGCAAGGGGGCCGAATAATTTTGCACGCCCAACTTTTCATTTTTTTATTAGTTAAAAAAGTTTCAAAAATCCAATAGATTTCATTCCACTTCACAATTGTGTCCCACTTGTTGGTGATTCTTCACAAAAAATAAAATTTTTATATCTTTATGTTTGAAGCCTGAAATGTGGCAAAAGGTTGAAAAGTTCAAGGGGGCCGAATACTTTCGCAAGGCACTTTAGCAATTAAATCTCCCTATGCAGACTGTCAACTCCTTAAACTACTCCAACACACGCTCACAAATGGCTGCTGGGAACCGATTTTTTGATAGTTAGGGAGCTGGTACAAGACAAAGCCCCCGTTATTGGCCCTTCTAAGCCAGCTGACCTAAGTTCAAAGGCTGCGCAAGGCATTTTGGTTACAAATGATTCCCGCATTGTCTGTAAACCTTGGACACGCAGGTTTTGCTTAAAGGATAAGTTCACTATAATGTTTTTCTAAATTCCAGCTCCCCTATGTCCCAATATACACTATATTTTCAAACGTATTGGGACACCTGCCTCTACACAAACATGAACTTTAATGGCATCCCAGTCTTAGTCCATATGGTTCAATATTGATGTAGCGGGTGCCCCGCATCTCCCGTGGCCATGTCAAGCTGGCCGAGGCTCTCACTGAGGAGGAGAGTGCCTGTCAGCCCCTGTGGGGAATTTGCCCCCCCTCCCTCTCCTCACTGACTCAGTTTGTTCTGCTGGGGGGAGGGAGCCAATCATCAGCAGCAAAGCATTCTGGGACATGTAGTCCCCACCAAAAATGGCCCCATAACCTTGTATGGGGACAGGACTATACACCCCAGCATTCTCTGGCAAGGAAAGAATCAAGGACACCATCTTATCGGGCTGAGGAATAGTTACCGTATATACTCGAGTATAAGCCGAGATTTTCAGCCTCTTTTTTGAGGCTGAAAGTGCCCCCCTCGGCTTATACTCGAGTCATCGCTGTCTGCCTGCTCGATCAGCGTGTCGAGCAGACAGACAGCGGACATTCTACCCTTCAAACGCCGCGCCTCCGCCTTCGCCTGTGATAGGCGGAACACTGAATTTCCCAGCAGCCTGTGTTCCGCCTATCACGGACATCCGCTCATCCTCGTACTACGGACGAGGATGAGACGATGTCCGTGATAGGCGGAACACAGGCTGCTGGGAAATTCAGTGTTCCGCCTATCACAGGCGAAGGCGGAGGCGCGGCTTTTGAATTTTAGAATGGCCGCCGAGGCGCCGACGAAGAGCGGCGATCCTGGCAAGGCACGGGACGGAGGCAAGGCAAGGCAAGGCACGGGACGGGACGGGACGGAGGCAAGGCACGGCACGGGACGGAGGCAAGGCACGGCACGGGACGGAGGCAAGGCACGGCACGGGACGGAGGCAAGGCACGGCACGGGACGGAGGCAAGGAGGCAAGGCACGGCACGGGACGGAGGCAAGGAGGCAAGGCACGGGACGGAGGCTCGGGACACAGGCTCGGGACACAGGTAGGCTGGACACACACACACACACACACACACACACACACACACACACACACACATGGACACACACACACAGGGATGGATGGATGGAGACACACACACACAGGGATGGATGGATACACACACACACAGGGATGGATGGATGGATGGAGACACACACACACAGGGATGGATGGATGGAGACACACACACACAGGGATGGATGGATGGATGGAGACACACACACACAGGGATGGATGGATGGATGGACACACACACACACAGGGATGGATGGATGGATGGACACACACACACACAGGGATGGATGGATGGATGGACACACACACACACAGGGATGGATGGACGGACACACAGGGATGGACGGACACACAGGGATGGACGGACACACAGGGATGGACGGACACACACACAGGGATGGACAGGCATGTCTCACCCTCGGCTTATACACGAGTCAATAAGTTTGCCAGTTTTTTTGGGGGTAAATTGGGGGCCTCGGCTTATATTTTCGGGTCGGCCTATACTCGAGTATATACGGTAGTTAAGACAACGCAGGAGAAGTTACTGGACCTAGGAGAGAGGTGTTGCCCCCCGGGTTAGTCCACCACTTCTTTTCAGCCATCCACGGACGGTCAGGGACATCCAGCCTGAGAGGGGATCTCAGGTGCATTTCCAGACGCACCTGCACCGACGGCGTGAAGCGTTCCAGTGTGAGGTGACCAGTCGGGTTACCAGAGGAGCCTGCCTGTTCCAGGAGGTTGGTTTGGGCCTTGACCACAGGATTGGTGAGAGGGCACTTGTCCATTTACAGGAAACAAGGACACTGCACACAGACAGAGTTACTTCACTTTGCCCATGCTTACCAGAAGCTGGGTCTCATTGACACCGTTAAACAGTCAGTGTCTGCCTTGCTATCCGGATACTGTCAGCATACCACAGTTACATATTGTCAAGCAGGAGTTTAAGTGCACCAACTAACGTGGTTAGCCAAAGATCCAGTGCCTCATTCTTCTTTCAAGGGACTGGCGTTACTGGTGCCATACGGGCACGCACACACATACACATACATATACTCTGTATATGTAGTGTATGTGTGGAGTAGTCTGACTTGGGAGTTAAGCCACTGAACACTAAATTATGTATAGTGTTTGTAGTTGGGCCTTTGGTGTCAGGGGACAGAAGAGAGGTCTGACATAAGAGAAGGTCAGTCTTTGCTTTCCTCCTGCCTAGACTTATAGAGCCAATTTCAGTAGAGGTAACTGATCCAGTATAGGTCACCATATTGTGATTTGTTGCTAATAGAGTGTTTACCTCTGCTCTTAGGGTTATTCTCAGTTGTGGAATCCCCCAAAGCAGCCTGATATATTGCATTATATTGCTTTTGATCTCAGTTATTGCTCTTCAGTTAATTCATTTGAAAAATATAAAGTTACTCAGTTACTTTTCCACAGAAACCTTACAGTATAGACGATTTCTGTGTTTTATCATAATGTGTGACCATACACCTACACATGGTGCTGCTCAGAGGTGTGTGGCTATTTTAATGCTTCATATAGAGTTGGACACCATTGAAGTTCCATTGAAGCGAATGGGATCTTGCCACAGCCACGAGCCCAATGCTTGATTGCAAGTTGTAGTGTGTTCCTGCAATGCGAATTGCTCTTCAACAATAAAACAAGCAAAAAAGAAACAGACATCAGGAGGTGGCAGTATCACCTCCTTAATGCCAACAAACCTCCTTTCAGAACCGCTTTTCAGCGATTGAACGCTACAGCTAGTGTGAGAGGAGCCAAAGTGGCAGTTTCACTCACTGCTCATTTAAAAAATTACAGCTTTGCAAATGATGGCATGACCCCAAGCAATTATTTGTACACTGCTAGTTTCCAGTTATCTGTGCACTAGTTGTATAACTATCCCATTCCTTTGTTAATGGTTCAAGCTGACAACACCTGCTGGGACTTGTAGCTCCTGATAACTGCAGGACCATTGTTTGTCATCACCTGTCCTTGACATTGCCTATTATGCCTTATTGTCAGATCCAAGCCTCATCACACAAACCCTATACATCTGTTTGAATAGACAAAAGAGCCGTGAATGTACCTTCTGCAGAACACACCTGTCCCCCAGGCTTTCAGTTTCCTATAATACTCTTCTCCAGGATGTCATAGAGGTCAGGAATGTGCTCCACTAGTCAATTAACTGTAGCCACATAAAATCCATACTGTGCAAGCAATGAGTTAACATTCCTATATTCTATGTCATGCATGAACCACACATCTGTCCCGGTTGTTACTGTCACCTGTGTTGGGAGGGGCAAGGAAATGTGTCATCTTGCTTTGCTTATAATTATATCTCTGCGTTGTGAGTAACTGGTGTCATCCTTTATCAGTATGACCTGGCTCTGCTCATGTACACAAGCTGGAAAACTAAAATGGACACAAGTTGTAGATGTCTGTGTATACTTGAGTTATATGGCATCTGTGAAGTAGATGAAAAATAAAGGTTCCTCAAAGATGTATGAGGGCACTTGGATGTGGAGGCAAGTTTCTTGATCACAATTGGTCATATCAGGTAATTGATAGGGAAGACAACCAGACATGTTTTTGTGAACTCTGTAATACGTAGTCCTACATGGCTTGAATTTTGGCCAATTCCTGCTGAATCAACTGATCAAGCCAAGGCTAATCCTGTCGGCACCACCTGACTCAACAAATTTGTAGGTGGGGTGCAGTGCAATAAGGCGGAAATAATTCACACAGGTTCAATAGAAAACTTGTTTTGAAGTAATGCAGCGACATTTCACAACAACCCACCGGGATGCCTGCCCAACCGGGTACACGCTCGGTTTCCAACGATGTGAAGATGACAGGTACCAGCCGGGCTGACAGGATCTGTTAGGAGAACGGAAGTCTGGCCACCTCCTGCCCAAGCGGGATGATGTCCAAATGAGTTGTGGCCCTACACTTTCCCTCCTCATCAGGAACCTTTCCCTACCACCAACACTGTGCCTAAGTTGGGGTACCTTTCCCTACATTTCCTTTTTTTACAGTGATTTTGACACAATTTGTGTTTTTTTTTTTTTGCTGTACATAACTGGTTGCTAAGGAGGGGGCTGGGAAGCCTGCCGCCACATCCTTAATTGTCCTTAATCGTTAATAAATTCCTGGAAAATTGCTGGGGCATTACAAAGGTCAAAAGGCATTACGAGGTACTCATAATGGCCTGTTCCGGTATTAAACGCAGTTTTCCACTCGCCGCCCTCCTTAATCCTCACGTGATTGTATGCCCCTCTCAAATCAAGCTTTATGAAAACTGTTGCTCCCTTGAGGTGGTCAAATAACTCTTTAATCAATAGAATCTGATAGGCATTCTTATCGTGAAACTATTGAGACCCCTATAATCAATACAAGGTCTCAGTTGACCACTCTTCTTCTTCACAAGGAAGAAACCAGCACCAACAGGAGATGAGGATTTGCGGATGAAACCTCGGGAAAGTGTATCTGCAACATACTCCTCCATGGCCTTATGCTCCAAGACCGATAAAGGGTAAACCCGGTCACGAGGGGGTATGGCACCAGGTTGAAGGTCAATTGCGCAATCATACGGCCGGTGTGGAGGCAAACTACCGGCTTGACCTTTGTCAAAGACATCCATCAGGGAGGAGAGTGAAGAGGTGCACAGGACCGTGGCTACCTTCTGGAAGCATGTCTCACTCCAGTGTGGTGACCAGGAGAGAATCTCAGCATGGAGCCAATCCAATGAGGGATTGCATCTCTGTAACCAAGGATAACCAATAATCAGCGGAAACTTAGGTGAGGAAATAACTTGGAATTGAAATAGCTCATGGCGAAGAGCCGTGTGGCCATGGACAACGGAACCATCTCATGAGTCACATGGGCAGGCTGTAGAAGTCTCCCGTCAAGAGCCTCAATGGCAAATGGAGTGGCACGCAGCTGCAGCAGAATCGAGTGCTTCGATATAAAGGCAGCATCAATGAACAGGCCTGCAGCCCCAGAGTCGATTAGAGCCTGTATCTCGATGGACGACTCAGCCCAAGAAAGGGTGACCTAAACCAGGGGCTTATCCTTCTGGATAACTGGGGATGAAACAACGCCACCTAAGGTCTGTCCGTGACAGGACCTCAATATTTGGGCATTCCCTGGACGGGTAGGACAAGACTTCAAAAAGTGACCTGCCTGGCCACAATAAAGGCACAATCTCTCCCTCTTCCTAAAGGTTCTCTCATCTGCAGAGAGTGACGCATGAAGGCCAAGTACATAGGTTCATCTTCACTGACAGACTCGGAACCAGGAGGCATGGGAGGTAAGGGAGGCACGGGTGGGACTGCAAAGCTCAGAGGTAAACGTACCGCAAGCACTCCTTAAAAGAAAGTCTTTAGCCTCATACACACGATCGGACTTTGTACAAACTTTCCCGTGGACATTTGTACAAAGGGCGTAGTCCACAAGTTTGTATTGCATACACACGATCGGACTTTTTAGGCAACAAACATGAACGTAGTGACGTTTCAACGTACTGATGACACTTCAAAAGAGGACGTTCAATTACTCCAGCGCCACCTTTGGTCAACTTCTGTATTGTTATCTGATCTTTTGCATTGGTTCTGAGCATGCGTGTTTGTACCTTGTACAAAAGTCCGATGGTTTTGTGTACACATGATCGGACTTTGCTCCATTGGACTTATGTTGTCAAAAAGTTTGTCCGTTCGCACAGCCAACAAAAGTCCGATGAAAACTGAAAAAGTTTGTCCGATGGAGCATACACACAGTCGGATGTTGCTCCAAAACAGCTAATTTGCATGTTTGTTGTCAAAAAGTCCGATCGTGTGTACGGGCCTTTTCTCTGAGTCTGGAGTCAATGAGGATGGCAAACGTGATCAACTTCTCCAGCTCAGTGGGTATATCTTGGGCTGCTATCTCATCCTTGATGGAATCTGAGAGACCATGAGAAAAATCAGCCACGAGGGCCTCATTGTTCCAAGCGACCTCTGCTGCCAGAGTCCGGAATTCAATGGCGTAGTCGGCAACAGTTCTCATACTCTGATGGACATGAGGGACTTGGCAGCAGAAGCAGAGAGTGCAGTAACGTCAAATACCCTTTTAAAGGAAGCCACAAAATCAGGGTAACTTAAGACAGCAGGTTTTTGCGTCTCCCATAGAGGGTTTGCCCAGGCAAAGGCTCGCTCAGAAAGCAAAGATATCACAAAACCTACTTTGCTTCTGTCTGTGGGAAATGCCTGGAGCAGGATCTCAAAGTATAACTCAACCTGGTTGAAAAACCCTCTGCATTGAACTGGATCACCTCCAAATCGCTGGGGAAGTGAAGAGGAACCAGACATACCTCTTATAGGGGTAATACTCGAGGTGGGTGCCTACACAGAGACTGGCTAAGCAGCGGGGATGGCCTGCAACTCAGGCTGTACCGGAGCACCACAGTGGGAGATTGCAGATGAGCCATGCGACTCAGAAGCGTTTGTAACGTTATGGCAAACTGATCCATGTGGTGATTTTGCTCATCCAATCTGGAAAAAATATTACCAACAAGTGGATTCACTGTGTCTTCTGAATTCATGGCCTTCGCCTACTGTCAGAAACCATGAAATCAGACTGAGATGGAAGTAAAGTTAAATCACACTTGTTTAATAATAAAAGTAAAAAGAACAAACATAGTCAAAACAAAGCACCAAAGTTCAGTAACCAGAACGCATTGTCAGGCAAGAAGAAGTCAGGGATCAAAGTAGTGGAACAGCAAGCAGGATCTGGAGCCAGAAGGGATGTCGGCAAAGCCAGTCTTTAAACAGGAGCGCAGGAGATAGTTTCTTGTGATGTGACCAAGGCGAAGGCAGAGCTCCTCTGGACTGGTCGGCTTAAGTAAGCAGGACTGACGAGCAGGATCATCAACAGCAGGGAAACTGTGGAGAGAGATGGGAGCTGGCAATTAGCCGACAGCTGAACGGCAAGCTCAGAAAAGGAAGGGCTATTCACATAACAGGGGAGGCCGGGATCTGGTGGCCCCCTTGTTAAAGGGGGCTTCCAGATTCCGATTAGCCCCTCTGCCCGCAGACCCTGAAAACCAGAGGCTAGGGTTGTCGGGAAGAGGCCCTTGTCCCCATCAAAAGCACCCACCCCCCATGTTGAGGGCATCTGGTTTGGTATGGTTCAGTCGATTTCCTGACCTGCCAGGCTGCATGCTCGCATAAGGGTCTAGTATTGATTTTTGGGGGGGGCCCCCATGCCATTTTTTTTCTACATTTTGGCATGGGGGGTCCCCTCTGAATCCATACTACACCCAAGGGCCTAGTATGGACCTGGGGGGGACTCCACACTGTTTTTTTTTTTTTTTCACTATTTTTTTTTGCCAGCAATTTATTTAATTTTTTTCTTTTACATTCAGCTGTCAGTGGGACAGTCCGCTGACAGCTGATGACTCATCGGTTCTTAAGGATGCGGCAGCCAGCTTCCTGGCCCTCTCCTTAGCAACAAGTTATATACAGTGTAAAAAAAACAAATCGCAGCAAAATCGCAGTAAAAATGTGTGTCCAAAAAGCACTGCAGAAACGCTCAAAAGTAACATGCATAGATGTGAATCGAGCCTTGTGCCGTGTACACACGGCCAGACTTTCTGATGCCAAATGTGCGATCGGAGCTTGGTGTCGGAAATTCCGACTGTGTGTAGGCTCCATCGGACAGTTTCCATCGGAATTTCCATTGTACAAAATTTGAGATTTGGTTCTCAAATTTTCCGACAACAAAATCCGTTAATCCGCATAAATCCCGTTCGTGTGTACACAATTCCACTGCACAAAGTTCAACGCATACTCGGAATCAAGCAGAAGAGACGCATTGGCTATTGAACTTTATTTTTCTCGGCTTGTTGTACGTCACCACATTCTTGATGTTCTGAAATTCTGACAACTTTGTGCAACCATGTATATGCAAGACAAGTTTGAGCCAACATCGGTCTGAAAAAATCCCATGGATTTTGTTGCCGGAATGTGCGATCGTGTGTATACGGCATTATACTTAGTCATACACAACTCAAATTTGTCCTGTTGGAAGATGAGCCTTCGCCCCAGTCTGAGCCAGTGCTCTGTAGCAAAAACATCCCCCCAACATGATGCTGCCACCAGCATGCTTCACTGTAGGGATGCTATTGGCCAAGTGATGAGCGGTGCCTGGTTTCCTCCAGACATGATGCTTGCCATTCAGACCACAGAGTTCAATCTTCCTTTCATCAGACCAGAGAATTTGGTTTCTCATGGAGAGTCCTTCGGGTGTCTTTTGCCAAACTCCAGATGGGCTGTCATGTGCCTTTTACTGAGGAGTGGCTTCCGTCTGGCCACTCTACCATACAGGCCTGATTGGTGGAGTGCTACAGAGATGGTTGTTCTGGAAGGTTCTCCTCTCTCTCCACAGAGAAATGCTTTAGCTCTGTCAGAGTGACCATCGGGTTCTTGGTCACCTCCCTGACTAAGGCCCTTCTCTGATCGCTCAGTTTGGTCAGTCTGGCCACTCTAGCAAGAGTCCTGGTGGTTGCAAACTTCTTCCATTTATGGAAGATGGAGGTCGCTGTGCTCATTGGGACCTTCAATGCTGCAGACATTTTTCTGTACCTTTCCCCAGATCTGTGCCTTGATACAATCCTGTCTCAGAGTTCTACAGACAATTCTTTCGACTTGATGGCTTGGTTTGTGCTCTGACATGCACTGTTAATTATGGGACCTTTATATAGACATGATTTCCAAATCATGTCCAATCAACTATATTTACCACAGGTGGACTCCAGTCAAGTTGTAGAAACATCTCTTGCTGATTTTTTTCATTTTTTATTTTTAATACATCTGCAAAGGTCTTTAACATTGTCATTATGGGGTATTGATTGTAGAATTTTGAGGAAAATAATGAATTTAATCCATTTTGGAATAAGGCTGTAACATAAAATGTGGAAAAAGTGAATACTCTCCGGATGCACTGTATACAGGCTAAATGAAGACCTTCGTTTCTAATTGAACTCAGAGAAAAAATGTTTTTTGCACATTTAATATGCATATCATGTCCTCTGAAGTGCTGTGTTAGTTAAAAATGTTATTTTCATTCAGTTTCAATACAGTAAGCACTGAATTTCCATGCTGACACTTAGGCCGCGTACACACGGGCGGACTGTTCGCCCAACTTAGTTTGTCAAACAATCCGACAAACAGTCCGCTCAAAATTTGCATGAGCGGACTTGACCACACACGATGAACGAACAGTCCGCTGAAAGCGTGCGCGATAACGTGAACGGCACGTACGACGGGACTAGAAAGACGACGTCCTATACACTGCAATGCAACCTTCGGCGTGTAAATCCTTTCTGAGCATGCGCGGAACTTAGTTTGACGAACAAGCCTACACACAAACCAAGTTTCAGCGGACTGTCTTATGGGAATTCCGAAAAACTTTGTTCGTCAGACTGTCCGCTGAAACTGTCCGCTGAAGCCCACAGACGAGCAGACTGTCCGCTGAAACACTGTTCAGCGGACAAAGTTGGGCGAACAGTCCGCCCGTGTGTACGCGGCCTTAGTTCTCTCTTTCATACAGTGAATGCACTAAAGACTATGTGGGTCACTCACACTCCACCTCCTCCATTCATAAAACAAAGCGTTCTATGAATGAATAGGGTGGAGATTGTGATGTTTACTTGCCCCTCCCCTCCCCCAATCACAGAGCGCCTTGCTTTCTTGTCCTGGCACTGGTCACCAAGTTTTTCACACTCTATAAAACCAAAAAAAGTTTGGTTTTGCCACTGTAATAAAAAAAGATGGAAGCACACGCATGAGTTCTTTTTTATTCAAACTTTGACCCTGGCCTTACCCACCTTGTGCATGTATAGTATCATGCTGACAATCGCTCTTGGGGATTCTGAGACACAGCTGTCTTTGGTTGTCTACCTACTGCTGAAAGAAAAAGAAACAGAGCGGCTCATGTATCTACAGTTCCCCCACTGTAGCATACAGGAGTGACACAATTAGTCACGGGCGAATAGTTCTGGGTTCGATTTGTGGGCATATTCCGTTAACACGGCCAAAAATTTGTGAATTGAAGTGGCACACCTGTATGATGTATGAAAGCTAAAGTGACATATACAAATACTATTTAAAATGCCACTAGTTTCCCAGTCACCAGGATCCCCCTCAACATCCATATCAGACCTTTATCCTAGATTAGGGTCTGCTACAGATTTTAAGGGGGACCCAAACACACACACAAAAAAAAAAAATGAAAAAGCAACATGGGGTTACCCCAAATCAATAGCAGATCTTTGTCTAAGCAAGCAGCCTAGCTGACCAGGAAATGTGTGGGGCAGCAAGTGTGGACCCCCCCCCCCCCCTTTCTCCTGAAACATACCAGGAGGCTACGTGCTGTCAACATGGGAAGGATGCCTCTGGTTACTCATTCACAAAAAATGTAGTAGTAAATAAACACACAACATTCAATTATTTTATTTTTTTTTAAGACCCACATGGTAAGTCCAACATATTCAAAAATGGTTATTTGGCCAGTGATGCCACCTAGGACCCCTTGACCCTTTATTTACATGCAGCTGCAGGGCCAGGAAATGTCATTCATGGCCAGAGTCTGTCATTGTGTTAGCATGTTTTTTTTTTTTTTTAAATAAAGGACTTGGTGAAATGTGTGATGTGTTTGTTTACTACTTAATTTTTTTGTGAATAAGTAACCGGGGGTACTATGCTTCTCCTATTCAATCACTTGGGGGTAGACAGATATTTTACTTGCTTGACGACTAGCCGTCGTTATTATACTGTGGCAGGTCGGCACGGTCCATCGTACCTATAGAGAACCATCGGCAGCAAACCATCGTAGCTATATGTCAGCTCCTTTAAGTGGGATAGCAGGCGCACACGCACAGGCGGAGGCACACGCTCGCGCCCGCTACATGGCGGCGGTGCCAATGCTCGTGACCATGGAGGACTTTATTGCTCCCCTGTGCATTGTAGGGTTTCATTTAAGGACATTTCTGTTTGTGTCCTCACTTGGGAAAGTCACCCAAACTGTTTGTCCTGGTGACCAGCTACTATAACAAAAAGCGATTGGAAATCCAAAGTCTTACAATTGTCGCTAGAAAAGGTACAGAGGAGATGCACTATATTGTCAAAAGTATTGGGACATTTGCCTTTACACGCACATGAACTTTAATGGCATCCCAGTCTTAGTCCGTAGGGTTCAATGTTGAGTTAGCCCACCTTTTGCAGCTATAACAGCTTCAACTCTTCTGGGAAGGCTGTCCACAAGCTTTAGGAGTGTGTCTATGGGAATGTTTGACCATTCTTCCAGAAGTGCATTTGTGAAGTTAGGCACTGATGTTGGACAAGAAGGAATGACTCTCAGTCTCTGCTCGAATTCATCCCAAAGGTGTTCTATCGGATTAAGGTCAGGACTCTGTGCAGGCCAGTCGTGTTCCTCCACCCCAAACTCGCTCATCCATGCCTTTATGGACCTTGCTTTGAGCACTGGTGCTCAGTCATGTTGGAACAGAAAGGCGCCATCCCCAAACTGTTCCCGCAATGTTGGGAGCATGAAATTGTCCAAAATGTCTTGGTATGCTGACGCCTGGTCCAAATCATTTGGTGGAGGGGAGATTATGGTGTGGGGTTATTTTTTTAGGGGTTGGGCTTGGCCCCTTAGTTCCAGTGAAGGGAACTCTTAGGGCATCAGCATACCAAGACATTTTGGACATTTTCATGCTTCCATCTTTGTAGGAACAGTTTGGGGATGGACCCTTCCTGTTCCAACATGACTGCACACCAGTGCACAAAGTAAGGTCCATAAAGACATGGATGAGCGAGTTTGGGGTGCAGGAACTTGACTGGCCTGCACAGAGTCCTGACCTCAACCCAATAGAACACCTTTGACATGAATTAAAGCAGAAACTGCGAGCCAGGCCTTCTCATCCAACATCAGTGCCTGACCTCACAAATGCACTTCTGGAAGAATGGTCAAACATTCCCATAGACACACTCCTAAACCTTGTGGAAAGCTTTCCCAGAAGAGTTGAAGCTGTTATAGCTGCAAAGGGTGGGCCAACTCAATATTGAACCCTATGTACTAAGACTGGGATGCCATTAAAGTGTAAGGCAGGCACCCCAATACTTTGGAAAATATAGTGTATCATCTTATCTAAGCGGGCATTTCCCACTCTTTGATGAAATTTCCATTTGCTTCCTGTTGTTAAGCTAGGACAGCGTGTAAAGGAAAAAAAAATGCCCATTTACATGTTTGGACTCATTCAGATAGCAGATTAAGCTCTGCGTTTGGATCTGTTCACCCACCCCTGCCTACTTTTCAAACTTTGACATGCGAGAGTGTCCGCGCTAGTGCTGGGTGTGCATCAACCTCTATGGGTTATCTGCACGCAGCTCCGAGGTGGATGCACACGCGTAAAAAAGCTAGATCTGATGTATGTTTACACACTTTGATGCGCATACCCACGCATGTTCATGTGTGTAAGGTGAATGTGCGTAAATTCATTCTGTTGGCTAGAATATTAATTTATTCAAGCCACTAGGCTGAAATGACATGCATACGTGCCTATATGTGCGTTTATGCATGCATATTTGTAAAATGCACCAGTACGCTCCTCTCTGAACGCATGTTTGGGCATTTCTTTATGCCCCCGAATGCTGCTCTAAAGGCCGGTTCACAACTAAGTGTTCCTGTGCTATTCACATGTGGTTCAGTGCAGTGCTATTTGAGCCCATTCATCCTAAATGGGCTCAAATTGCACTGCACAGCACCACAAATAGTGCATGTACTACTTTTGTAGACGCACTGCAACCGGACTGAATGGTACTTCTATACCATGCGATCCAGTGCAGGCAAATGCACTGCATTTGCGACCTGCTTCTGGGGTGTCATTAACTTAACCTTGACACCCACTGCAGATCGCAACTGTAGTGCGTTTTGTATGCAGTGTGGGAAACGCTGGTTTCCCCCACCGCGTTTTGGTGTAAATGGTGCCCAAAATACGGATATAAATGCCAAAGCTTTGCAAAGACACAATAGAGTTGATTTACTAAAACTGGAGTGCAAAATCCGGTGCAGCTCTGCATGGTAGCCAATCAGCTTCTAACTACAGCTTCTTCAATTAAGCTCTGACAAAAAAACTGGAAGCTGATTGGTTTTTGTACACAGCTGCACCAGATTTTGCTCTCTAATGCCCTATACACACGGTCGGATTTTCCAACGGAAAATGTGTGATCGGATCGTGTTGTCGGAAAATCCGATCGTGTGTGGGCTCCATCTGACTTTTTCCATTTTCCGACACACAAAGTTTGAGAGCAGGATCTAAAATTTTCCAACAACAAAATCCAGTCATTTAAATTCCGATTGTGTGTAGACAATTCTGATGGACAAAGTGCCACGCATGCTCAGAATAAACAAACAAATAAATAAATAAGAGACAAAAGCTATTGGCTACTGGCCTCTTTATAGTCCCATTGTACGTGTTGTACGTCACCGCGTTCTGAATAATCAGATTTTCCGACAACTTTGTGCGACCGTGTGTATGCAAGACAAGTTTGGGCCAACATCCATCCAAAAAAATCAGACGGATTTTGTTGTCGGAATGTCCGACCGTGTGTATGGGGCATTAGCCCCCGTTCACACCAGTGCGACTTGTCATGTTATTTGACAGGTCCAAATCACAGGATAAGTCGCCCCCTATTGTCAGCAATAGAACTGTTCAAATTGGTGCAATGCTCACTTTGCGGTGCCACACCGTTTCAAAAAAGGAAGTTCTTGGCGATTTCAGATGTGACTTGCATAGACATCTGTGCGTGAATTTGCTGATGGATAGATGTCAGCCAAGTCACACTGACATGTGGCTTTGAAATCGTGCAATTTCAAGTGAAGTTGCACAATTTCAAAGTCAGATTCAGTGTGAACCGGGGCTACAGTTTTAGTAAATCAACCCTGGCTTAATACTAAGCTGTGTTTAGAGATAAAAAAAAAAGCTAAAAATTGTATTTTTTCTGCCCGTGTGCATGCAGCCTTAAAGTTAAGATAATAGTGTTTAAAGCAGCTTTTGCTGCAATATTCACCTTCAGTCTAGAGATTTCCCTTGCAGTACTCATTTCTGCTGATAGATGTCCTCAGTCTGATAGCTAGCATCATTCATCCCACTTGCCCAGGACCCATCCCAGCCTGTTACTGGACAGTATAAGAAGACAAAGTACAGTGATAGGCTCATCTCTCTGTCACGCTGCTTTCTCCTCCTATCAGCATGCTTCTTGTCAGCACATGGTCTGATTGGCTCATTGTGCTGCTTCTTTCTCTGACACTCCAGCACTTCTCTACAGAGACTGCAAGAGGCTGGTAGCCAGGTCAGATTCATATACCGTATTTATCGGCGTGTAACACGCACCCCAAGTTTAGGAGGGAATTTTAAGCAAAAAAACTTTTAGGAGGGAAGTTTAAGGAAAAAAAATTGCATTTAAATGCCCATCAATGCAGCCTTATCAGTGTCCATCTGAAGCCTTGTCAGTGTCATATGCAGCCTTTTCATGCAGCCTTGTCAGTGTCATATGCAGCCTTTTCATGCAGCCTGTCCATCATTGCAGCCTGTCTATCATTGCAGCCTTGTCCATCGTTGTTCCCTTGTCAGTGTTATTTTTAGGTTTTATTTTTAAAAATGGCGCCGCCGAGATGTCCTGTGTATCTTGGCGGCGCTCGTTAGTTCTCGGCTGCCCTCGGCCGTTCTCGGCGGCTTTTGGCCGCCTTCGGCCCTTCCCAGCAGTTTTCGGCCCTTCTCGGTGGCTTTCGGCTGCTCTCGGCCATTCTCAGCGGTTTCTCGCCGAGAAGGGCCGAAGGCGGCTAAAAGCCACCCAGAGGCTCAAAAAACGTGGAGGATCGGCGTATAACACGCACCCGCGATTTTTCCCCTGATTTTGATAAATACAGTACTTGTCATTTTGTAATAATGATTACAAAGCTGCATTGATTTGCGTCTTTGAAATCTGCCTAGAGCTCAGCTTTAAAGTTTTTTTTTTTCTGATGTTATCTTGCTTTATACTGTCATATTTTCAGAAAAGTGAGATGAGGCTTTAAAATGACTCTATCTGTAAAGTATGATTCTGACTGCAGCTGAGTGTTAGCATTATCCACGGGATAGCATGACCTCAATTTACACCAGGCCATGATATGTTATGGTTAAGCCCAAGGACCCGCAAAGGTCAGTTGATCTGTCGAACGGCCCCGTGATGTACGTGTACAGTAGGTGCATGTGGTGTTTGTCACATAGCCTGGACCCCCCCAACCTCCCCCTTACTAAACATAAGGCTTGGCTGCTAATTCCCTTCCAACAGACAGAAGAGGAGGAGGAGGAGGAAAGGATTGTTCATGGGCACTGGAGACAGTCCAAGAGTTCACGCAGCTTCAGTAGGGAGTGTAAAATATGAACATAGAAGACAACTACATCTGTGACGTCTTTTATGCAGCAGACTCTTCATGCAGAACATCCAACCTTCTTGGTGGACACCGTGCTCCACAGCATGTGTCTACACCAACACTGTAGAAGACATCCTCGTTCCCGCTGTCCTAAAACACACACACACATAGCACCGGGCCCGGCTACTCAATAGGATGTCTCTGATTCATATTTTAAGAGGGCGGGTGAATGGTTTCCAGGTGATGTCACCTGAGAGGAGTGCCCATGTAAATCAAGACAGGTAGATAAAGAGAGGAGGATAAACAGGAATTGCCAGTTCTCTGCTTGGTGAAGAGCCCCCCCCAGGATCTCTGTACTGGTCACTTGTACAGGTAGGAACTTGTCACTGTCGTTCGCTCACGAGACCCCCCTGTAGATAACATTGCCTAGCCAAGCTGAGTGAATTAACGTGTGTTTTGCTTATGTGTACGAGTGAGTGTGTGTTATCAGAAGGAGTGTTTCCTAAGCTGACATGATTGGATACACGTATAGCCATTAAGGTCTGATACCGACAACTTGTTAACCATTCTTTAACTCCTACGATCGCAATACATTAGATGAAGTCTAGTTCATGCACGATGGGACTTAACAGGGAGGCTGAGGATTTGGACTGTTAAGGAACCATGTTCCAAGAGGACATGATGAGGCTTGTAGTTCAGCAGCTGCCTGAAAACCTTGAGTTGGCCATGATCACACATTGGGTTTGCATAAGTAAAAGTTCATTGTTAGTAGAAACCCGGAGCAAAGAGGATTAATAGTGTGTGCTACTAAATGCTAACTTTCGGTTGGTTGCTAACAGACACAAAACGTGATTGGTACCTTTTTTTATTAAATAAAATATAAGCTGCAAGTTAACTTTATAAAACAATTCTAGTTATAAAGTCTTTCTTTGCCACGTTACAGAGGATAAGCTCAGATTGTAAAATACTAACAGATTCAAGTTAATGGAGTAAAGTTTAACTCCATTTAGGCTGTATGTGTCTACAAATCATGACCAGAAATGAGACCAGAAGTTGCAAATCTGTCTATAAAATATTTAACAGTAGAGGAAAAGGAATGGGTTAGGTAACATAGGGATAAAGCACACGTTATGTCTAATCTGTTTTATGATGTACAGGTTACGTTGTACTGGTTTCTGCTCTCCAGTGGAAATACAAGTCTCGGAATGCCCTGCTTTACTAGATATATTGAAACTTGTAGTTCTGGAATAACTGTGGATCCAGAGCTTGCTCTGTTCTTGCTGGTTTACAAGTATTTAATAATTCATAGTTATGGTTTTGTAATCCAGTATTAGCTAAGGACCCAGAGCTTGCCCTGTAGCATCTAATAATTGGAAGTTAGGGTGTTGGAACCCTGTATTAGCTGAGGATCCAGAGCTTGCTCTCTAGAATCTAATAATTGGAAGTTAGGGTGTTGGAACCATGTATTAGCTGAGGATCCAGAGCTTGCTCTCTAGAATCTAATAATTGGAAGTTAGGGTGTTGGAACCATGTATTAGCTGAGGATCCAGAGCTTGCTCTCTAGAATCTAATAATTGGAAGTTAGGATGTTTGAACCATGTATTAGCTGAGGATCCAGAGCTTGCTGTGTAGCATCTAATAATGTGTGGTTATGGTTTTGGAGCCGTGTATTAGCTGATGCTTCAGAGCTTGTTCTGTAGCATCTACAGTAATAATGGGTGGTTATGGTGTGGGAACCATGTATTAGCTGAAGATGCAGAACTCGCTCTGTAGCATCTATTAATGCGTGGTTATGGTGTTGGAACCATGCATTCGCTGAGGATCTCAAGCTCGCTCTGTAGCATCTAATAATGTGTGGTTATGGTTTTGGAACTATGTATTAGCTGATGCTTCAGAGCTTGCTCTGTAGAATCTACAGTAATAATGGGTGGTTATGGTGTGGGAACCATGTATTAGCTGAAGATGCAGAGCTTGCTCTGTAGCATCTAATAATACGTGGTTATGGTGTTGGAACCATGTATTAGCTGAAGATGCAGAGCTTGCGCTGTAGCATCTAATAATGTGTGGTTATGGTGTTGGAACCATGTATTAGCTGAAGATGCAGAGCTTGCGCTGTAGCATCTAATAATGTGTGGTTATGGTGTTGAAACCATGCATTAGCTGAGGATGCAGAGCTTGCTCTGTAGCATCGAATAATGTGTGGTTATATTGTTGGAACCATAAATCAGCTGAGGATCCAGAGCTCACTCTGTAGCATCTAACAATGCGTGGCTATGGTGTTGGAACCATGTATTAGCTGAAGATCCAAAGCTCACTGTGTAGCAACTAACAATGCATGGTTATGGTGTTGGAACCAAGTATTGGCTGATGATCCAGAGCTTGCTCTGTAGCATCTAATAATATGTGGTTATGGTGTTGGAACCATTTATTAGCTGAAGATGCAGAACTTGCTCTGTAGCATCTAATAATGTGTGGTTATGGTGTTGAAACCATGCATTAGTTGAGGATGCAGAGCTTGCTCTGTAGCATCTAACAATGTGTGGTTATATTGTTGGAACCATAAATCAGCTGAGGAGCCAGAACTCGCTCTGTAGCATCTAACAATACATGGCTATGGTGTTGGAACCAAGTATTAGTGGAGGATCCAGAGCTTGCACTGTAGCATCTAATAATACGTGGTTATGGTGTTGAAACCATATATTATCTGAGGATCCAGAGCTTGCTCTGTAGCATCTAATAATGCGTGGTTATGGTGTTGAAACCATATATTATGTGAGGATCCAGAGCTTGCTCTGTAGCATCTAATAATGCGTGGTTATGATTTTGGAAACATGTATTAGCTGAGGATCCAGAGCTTGCTCTGTAGCAACTAACAATGCGTGGTTATGGTGTTGGAACCAAGTATTGGCTGATGATCCAGAGCTTGCTCTGTAACATCTAGTAATGTGTGGTTATGGTGTTGGAACCATGTGTTAGCTAAAGCTGGCTATGCACAAACAGATATATTGATTTAGAAGAAAGACAAAAGATTTGCCCATCTGCATAGTGATCACCATCAACCCAACACAACATTTTCAATCATCACATATATTTTGTTTAGACAGCTGATTAGTCGAAGGTGCAGAAATTAGATGCTCACATGGATTTCCCAGTATTTAAAATTCTACAACCGATGCCACAGATTTCAGTTGTATCTAAAGCTGGCCATACATCTGTGGAATTTCGATCAAACAACCATATGGAATTTCTGAAAAACCACTTAAGAGCATTAGTTGAGTCAACTAGTTTAGTTTGAAACCTGTTTAAATTACAGCCAGGGCTGCTATTTGAATGGAATCTCAGGTTCCATTTTTACTTGGAACATACACATTACAATATGTACAATTTTTCCCAAACTAGAAACCACATTCACAGTTAGAATTGTGTTTGTTCGAGAAACATTTTTTATTCTGCTCCTTCAGGTAAGCAAAGGCTATCATCATTTTGACCTCTCTAACCATTACAAAACCGTTTTGAAAATGAAAATGGTATGGGCAGCATTAGACTTCATTGTCCCAAAGGCCAGTCCAAGCAAAATCAATGTTATAGCCAAGGCTAAACGGCAATCATTTAAAGCAGTTCTTCACTGCGAACCGAGCGATTGAACATTGCCGATGGCTCGGTTCTCTCAGCTCCCCGAGCAGAGAGCTGCTTACTGTCAATCAGCTCTCCTTCTCTGCTCCTCCACTCTCACTGGAGCACTGAGCTGTGGAAGAATGGGGAGTGGCCGTCTCAGCCTCTCAGCTGCTTGCTGAGAGGCTGAGACGGCCATCAGTCCAGGCACCTGGAGGATCCAGACTCCCAGAGTCGGGATGATGAGCTGCCTGGACTGATCTGTGTGACATCAGCAGATAGTGGACTTCAGCCCATTCTCTGCTGAAAACGGGTCACAGGAGTGCAAAATGAGTTGCACTCCTGTGACCCATAGGAGAAGCCCAGCCAAACAAGCTCAGGCTAGGCTTCTCCTTTAAATTGGAGCTGCTGGCCATGGTAAATTCTTTCCACCACTAGATGTCCTCAGTCTTCCGGATTGAATGACAGCCAAAGTTATCTGACCCACTTTCTGTAAGCCTTGGCTTTCATAGGCCCGTCCTCTGGGGTGGCATCATCACACAGCCTGGGCTCAGAGTACCAGTTCTCTGAATGATGCTCAGACATCACTAAGTGCAAGTGTAAGGACTGCCCATTACAGGAGAAGATAATTCCCTTAGGTTCCAAATCCTAGCAACTACTTACAGTTCCTCTGAAATGGCTCCTCGAGGCAAAAGGATTTTCCATGGAAGAGGGCCAATGCCGCTTTCCGAACTTTCTGCTGGATGGCTCTCCCTGTTCACTGAGTTACAGTATCTACATGGGTCTTGAACTCGGATATGCCTGATCTTCCTCATTCCCATCCATTCCACCAGCAGGACAAAACAGAATCCAATCCTTATCTGTCCCTGCCAAACAGGTTCCTGTCCCTAACTTGAACTTCCATTCCAGGGTCCCTTGGTGAAGCAGATCATACTATTTATAGCACATCTGTGTCCTTAAATGGCATTAAAACTCTGTATTTCAGCTGGACATAGGCTTTCCCAAGATGGCGCCTGGAGCCCACAGGGGAGGACACAGCAGTTAAATTCTGGGTTTCCTGTAGTGCCAGTGTTAAGGTCACATGACTACATGGCTCAGGGGTACACCACCTCTTCATCACTCCCCCCACAGGTTGCCTGACAACTCAGAGGGAAGGACCCACTACATATATAGTATATGTATAACACACAATTTTTTTTAAGTACTGGAAAAGCATTTGGGGGAGATTGCAGCTTAAAGTTCAGCTTAAATTTACTTGATTTTGATAATATCTTGTAAAGATTTCCTTGCAGTAATCCTCCCTCCACCGTCATGCACAAGGCTATAATGAAGGTGTCATTCTTTTAGTTGGAATCCCCAGTTTATTCTGGAGAGTTCATACCTTGAGAACGCATCACTGGGAGCGTGACACCATCTACTGACTTGAACAGCCACGCAGCTAAACAGAACTGGCAAATATGGATGTCAATGGAGTGTTTAAGGAATATACAAAGCCAGCAAGTGTACCAACTTGCCAACGGTTTTAGAGGAAATTGCCTTTAATCACCATGAAGCTTGATAAATTGCATTGCGTAAGGTCAATCTTTTTTTATTTTTTTTTATCTAAATAAGAGTTCAAAGTAAATTTCCTATATAAAGCATATTCGGGACCATAACTGCAGCCGCCTGTCCTGCTTACAGCCTTTACTTTACCCCAGGGGCACTTTGTGCCAAGGTTTTAATTCCGTATTCCCAGGTGATCTCTGTCTGTGTTCTCTGATTCCTCTAATCCCCGGAGATTTATTCCTGCCTGCCTTCCTGTTGTCTTCCCTTCTTCACAGTCTTCATAGCACTTGTTGTAGGAGATTGTGCTGATCCCATGAGGTTCATTTCCCTGGAATCAATGACAATATGAAGATTAGCTCCTAAGTGATTATGAAATGCACTAAAAGGCAATATACACGTTTCTGACTAGCCTAATATTGTACTTAACAGGAAATTTAAATTTTTATAGTTCATTTTGATCACCTATGGTAACAATAATTCTATGGTCGGCCACCTGTGGTCAACCTCTGGTCCCCTATGGTTGACGTGACTCTCTGGTCAATCTCAGGTCACTTATGGTTGACATGACTTTTATGTTTTACTTGCTTGCTGTTCCCATATTTTGCTTACTGTATTCTGCATAGATAATAGTAAATGTTCCTACTAGTGACCACCTCTGTGTCAGGCAATATGATTAGCATCCATTAGCATCCCTGCTTAAAGGATAAGTAGAGCCATAGTTACATAGTAGGTGAGGTTGAAAAAAGAGTTGAAAAAGTCCATCAAGTCCAACCTATGTGTGATTATATGTCAGTATTACCTCGTTTGGCTGTACTTCTCCTGTGGAGCACAGGAGTGCAGTTTGTTTTGCACTCCTATGACCCATTTTCAGCATACTGAAGCCCGCTGTCAACTGATGTTACAGAGCTGGTCCAGGCTCGAGAAGAATCGTGACCTAATGGTCAGGATCCACCCACAAGCCTGGATTAGCACCTGGCTCAGCCTCTCGGCAAGCCACTGAGAGCCTGAGCCGGCCGCTCCTGCCCCTTCACAGCCCAGCGCTCCAATGAGTGTGTGTGGGGGGGGGAGGGGGCAGAGCAGAGAGCTGGTGACTGACAGTCGCCAGCTCTCTACTTAAGAAGCCCTGAGAACCGAGCGATCTTCGGTGTTAGATCGCTCAGTTATCAGTCTTAGAGCCGGCTGAGGACAGTTGCAGCATTGGACTGATGCTGCATCCACTTAGGTAAGTATGATTGGGGGAAAAGACTAACCCCATGCTGTTTTATTTATTCATTTTTATTAAACTATGAGCAGAATCAGAAATTACATATACAATGTAGTCTGTCAATACACAGCAGTTTTTGTTTCTCAGAGACTCCCCATAAGTAGATAAGTAGATCCTTTGATATTTCACTTTCTGTAATAGGATGACAACGTTGTTCATTCTGCAGTGAAATCACTGTAGAGTTGTCACCCTTAGAATAGGGAAGTCTAAAATAGAAATTTTTATCCTTTTTTTTTTTGTCATTTCTTTATTTATCAAGTTGCATTTTTCCAACATGTGCAAAACAAGGTCACATGAGTAGACAGACATGCAATATCAGTGGGAGTGCAGTAAGGTCTGCACAGCATCAATGAGCACTCAAGAAATGATGATCTGTAAATCAAGCGACTACCGTCAGAAAACATGGACGTCTCAGAGAAGTGGCAGGTGAGAGTCTCCAAAACATATAAAAAAGGACTTTTAGTTTAGAGGAGCTTTACCCTATCTAGCTCTTCAGACCGCATTCTGAAGAGGTAGAACAATCTCACAGATGCAGTTTGCTCAGCAGGCTCTGGGCTTTTGTGTAAAAGTGTTGTGGACACGTTTCCGTGCTGGTGGGGTGCCGCCCAAGCCTCCTGCTGTTCCAGCCACTGTCAATCACTGGGGGTAGATGGTGTGGGCTTGTATGGTGAACATGCTGAATCACTGTGCATCAGCATGCAATAGGAACACAGATTGCTAGGGGCATAACGCTGCTTCTGTATAGGGAACCACTCAGGTCATTGTCATCCTAAC
Organism: Lithobates pipiens; assembly: GCF_037356315.1. Classification (NCBI taxonomy): domain Eukaryota; kingdom Metazoa; phylum Chordata; class Amphibia; order Anura; family Ranidae; genus Lithobates; species Lithobates pipiens. Next base: position 161,649,477 of record NW_027507789.1, read on the forward strand.
ACAGGAATATACAACCCAGGTTGGAAGTGTCAGGATCAGCAGACTTAAATTAAGGAGAGCTATAGAGAACACATGAAAAGGAATAGGCACACTGAAAAAGGTGGAGGGTACGGCATTATTAATCATTTTGCATGCATTCTTTAGAACAACTATGCATGATGTCAAACCCAACGCCACCTTTCCAACAAATTTCAAATTGCAAGACCAAGCAGCAAATTATTAACTTCGTAAATGGTATTTATTACTTATATTTTGATATTATGCCTACGGAGGCTCCTAAATTTGTATCTGGCACAACAGGGGTTCCAACTACTACTGGTTGTGCAGCTCTGTTTCTGGAATGCTTTCCTCTTTCTCAATCATTACACCAATGAATATGTCATTATTATAAGCGCATTGGCTAGTGAAGGCCTTCCCATTTCATAAGCCTAATATGCGTCAAGCACCTGTGTGTGATAGGTGCTGTCATAAACAAGAACTTCTTTTCAGGACCTTTGTACACAATTTGAAATGGGGCCAAAATGTTCTTAAAGCAAAATGTTGAGATTGGGGCCAATGTGATCTGTTTGCATACAACACTAACTACCCATTCTCAAAAGGATGGTCCCATTGCAGTCCGGTTTTTAATGCGCCACAATGGACCAAACATAGCTCCTAAGTTTAGGTAGTGTACTGTAATACATAGTGGGTGCGTTCAGAAGATGCTCCGCAGCACACCAAGTCACATAATGTATGGTCCTGTGGAGCACTGGTGTGAATAGGCCCTAAATAACCATGGGTAGTTGATGAGGTAGTTGTCACCTGACAAAGCTAAGGTAGCAGGGTAAGTGATCTGCATTCAGGCGAGAGGCCCTGCACTATCAGAACCAGCATGCAGGCAGCTGGGCAGGAGCCTAGTAGCACACAGCTTCTCCAGAAGACTCCTAGGTACTATGGTCTCCAATTGCTACCAAAGTTCTATGGTTCCAGTGGGGTGGCCTCCCTGTGTCCTCCTAAGTTTAGCTAGTGTACTGAAATGCATGGTGGGTGCATTCAGAAGATGCTCCGCAGCATACCAAGTCACATAATGTATGGCGCGGCAAAGCACTGGTGTGAATGGGCACTAAATAACCATGGGTAGTTGATGATGTACTTGTCACCTGACAAGGTTGAGGTAGTGGGGGAATTGATCTGCATTCAGGTGAGAGGCCATGTATTGTCAGAACCAGCGTATCGGCAGCTGAGCAGGAGCCTAGAAGCATTCTCCAGAAGACTACTAGGTACTATGCGGAGTATGTCTCCAATTGCTACTAAAGTTCTATGGTTCCAGTGGGGTGGCCCCCCCTCTGTCCTCTGGGTCCTGGGTCTGCCATCATTTTGCATCTACCATTGGCCAGGCACTGATGTAATTCTGTGCATATGTGCTGGTATTATTGTCTCGGCTCCATTCCTGGCATCTGTAAAATGCTGGGACTGTACACTGTTCTGATGTGTACAGGTTTTAAAACATTGCTAGAAGGTTGTTTTTGTCGGAAGAAAACTTTATTTTCTTCTCTTCTCTACTGAAAGGCCCTATCTGCTAGCAAAGTACTCATAGGTGGCCTATTTCTTTTAAGAGAAGCTTCTGATTCATGCATAAATTGCAGGTAAACTCATGTATGGCTTTTCTGAGAGCAGTTACTAGTTCAGGCCATTAGAAATGTTTACGTGACCTGGAAGAGATTTCTAAGGAGAAAGGTGCAAAGAGCTGTCACTGCACATGTGCTGCCAACACCTGTTAACTAAGTTGACGAGAAGATCCCAGGGGTCTCTGGAATGTCCATGTATTCAACGAACAGCAGATGATGTTCTGCCTATCTGGATAGCAAGTCATTCCTTTTCTGTTTCTTAGAGAGTATTATCCGTAACCAAAATGAACACAAATAGGAAGACTTCAGATCCTTCCACTAGGAATAATCGGGTCAGCAAACATTTGTCATTTGTCCAGTTTCTGGATATATATTTATTGTGACAATGCTGCTCTTTATCGTAGTGTCAGGAGGATTTGATGTCACTGTGGGTTCTCACTAGGGATGAGCCAAACACCCCCCGGTTCGGTTCGCACCAGACACTGCATGTTCGCACATTTGTGCGAACATGCAAACACCATTAAAGTCTATGGGACACAAACGTGAAAAATCGAAAGTGCTCGTTTTAAAGGCTTATATGCATGTTATTGCCATAAAAAGTGTTGGGGGACCCGAATCCTGCCCCAGGGGACATGTATCGGTGCAAAAACAAGTTTTAAAATGGCCGTTTTTTTCAGGAGCAGTGATTTTAGGAATGCTTAAAGTGAAACAATAAAAAGGAAATATTCCTTTAAATATTGTGCCTGGGGGGTCCCCTTAGGCTGCCTGTAAAGTAGCACATTTTTCCCCATGTTTAGATAAGTACCACAGCAAAATTACATTTCTAAAGGAAAAAATATCATTTAAAATTGCTCACAGCTATAATGTATTGCCAGATCCCAGCAATATATATATAATATTAGTAGACTGTAAATTAAAATAATATATATATATATATATATATATATATATATATATATATCTCGAATACACTGCCCTCTCTATCTCCGTCCACTATAGCACACTACATGGGTGCTGTGTAAGCAGCCTTATATAGTGTGGGGTGTGGACTTAGGCCATTTGCAAAAATTATATTTGTTCTGGCTGCATTTCAGTTGTACCCAGCTGCACCCAGTCAATTTTATTGATGGATTTTTTATTATTTCTGGAGGACAGAAGGCGTCTTACAGCATCTTCACTTCACCTTCTTAGGTGAATGCGTTTTTTTAACCTGCATTGTAAGATACAGACTCTACGGTGTATCCAAACCCACAAACAGAATTACAATGTATTGTAGTGGCTGCATTAGTTTTATTTTTTCCATTTATTCCCTTTATTTTCACCTGGTGATCCTGTTGGTAACACACTTCCTGTCCCAAGGTAACAATGCTGACTTACCCCACTGCATCTGTAGCGGAGCAGCATTGTCTCCCCAGAACAGGAGGTCTGTAAGGACCACATAACACCTCCCCTCTCTTCATCTCTGTAACATAGGTAGGAGGTGGTTTGTAGCCCACAGAAGGAGCTGGGAATTGTGCTGTTATCAGCATTTTCCCCAGCTGCTTCTGTGGCAGGGCAACAGTGACAGAGCACAGCAGCAAAGTTATCAATGCAGTACAATTCTGGATAGAACAGTAGATATTTTTTGCACTTCTCAAGCAGATGTAACAAAAAACGTTTATTGGTATATGCAACAGACCACAAAGAGAGCAAATAAGAGGCATCCATTGTTGAGGTTTTACATTTTTAACCTTTTGACCAGTCCCTCTGTGTTCCTGATCCTGCAGCCGTCTGGGAGGTGTGATGTAAGTATCCCAGAAGCCTACAGGACCAGGTGCACATAATACTTAGGCCAGAATAGTGGACAGGGGTGGGGCAAAAAATACCCACAATTCTGCTGGGGTAGGGGGTTAAAGCAGAATGAATTCCCTTATGGTAGTTAACCACGTCCTGTAATAGGACACACTCGTACATTCTCAGGTTTCATTGCAGCTGCAGCCATTTTTCAGCCAACGATGCTCTTTAATGTAAAGGTGATCCGAGTGGCTATACAGCCGACCAATTACTTTTACAGGGGGTGGAACCACATGTGGCCTTTGGAATAGGAACGTTCAGGAACATTGTGGGCAGTCAGGTCTTCCTACCATAGAATAGGTGTAACATCCATTCCCTGATGTCTATGGTGTATGTGGTAGGATTTGGTGAGGGTTTAGTCGCTTCTAGTCTCGTTCCTTTACTCGTTCCATTACTGGCTAGTAAAGCAGCTGATCAAATCGATCTCGGTTTGATGAGATGCTTTGGAGGAAAGAGAAGAGATCTGGGGTCTAATAAACCCCAGGTCTCTCCATATAGAGGACCTGTCACTATGAGGACTAGACTCCGTTCCAACACTGCTCTAGACCCACTCCTACCTTGATCTCCAGACTCCTGGTGCAGGTTCTATAAAGAGCTTGTCTTTGCTTGTCATCCTGCCCGATTACAGCCACCTGATCGCTTTCACGGAGGTGGAACCACATGCGGCCTTTGGAATGGGAAAGCCTGGGCAGTCAGGTCGCTTTCCATAGAGAAGAAAGAGGAACATCCTTTTACAATCTCTATGGTATATGAAACCCTAAGTAAAAAGGAATTAGTCACTTCTGGTTTTGTTCCTTTGTTTACAATCTTGGTTAGATCAGATGCTTTGGAAGGGAGGAGAGATCTGGGGTCTAAGAGAAGTCAGATCTCTCCATATAGAGGACCAGTTACTATGGTGACTAGACTCTGTTCCAACACCCCGCTCCTACTTTGAACTCTGGATTCCTGGTGTAGGTTCCAAGAAGATACATTGTTAAGAACTGCACTCCAAACTATATTCTTCTAAATCACTTTACTAAGTGTTACAAATAAACTATCACCTCAACGCGTTTCACCACTTAGTGGCATGAGCATAAAGACGTAATCAGGCCACTTAGTGGTTAAAACACATTAAGAAGATTGCTTATTTTTCGGTGGAAACCGTATGGTTGTGACCTATTGTGGATGACTTGGTAAAGAGACTTCGAAGAATACAGGTTGGAGTCAGTTCTTATCAATCTATCTTCATATGGTAACTATACTGTCATAACTATTTATTTGATGACTTAGTAATTGGAGAACCGGTCTGACTCGATCTGATGTGATTTATTATTAAAAGCATTGCTTGTAAATCTAATTATAAAGTAATTACTATTGTATTATTCAACACGGTATTAACCGTGTCCTTCATATCCGCTCACGGCACAGTGCTGAGATCCCACGATATTAGTCTCATGCAACATTTCCAGATACACCCCGTGTGACGTTACACATCACAGGGGGTGTAAACATTGGGACATCACGGTGTACTATCAAAACAACACACACTGCAGTGGGATATGGTTGTCATGGTGATCCCAAAACTAGAGTGAGGCTTGGATAAGAACCCCAATGTGCATGCGTGAGATTACAGATCAGACTAGCAGGAAGGCAGAAGTAAATTGCTAGACGGACTCGGAAGACAGCAGTTAAAATGGAGCTGCCTTTTCCTAGGAAGGAGAATTTTTAAAACCGCTGCAAAACAGTAATAGACACAAGATTGGGGGTTATTATTAATGTGGAATGTGTTAGATTACATTGCTATACTAGCTTATTTAAAAAACAGCTTTAAAAGGAGAGAGTTTACTTACTCTTTAAGTTTCAGTTCAGTGAGTAAAATAAGTATTTGATCCCCAAGCAAAACATGACTTAGTACTTGGCGGAGAAACCCTTGTTGGCAAGCACAGACACAAAATTGAGGGGCCAATGGATGGGGCCATGTATTGTAAAATCTTGGATGAGAACCTTCTGCCCTCAGCCAGAACATGGGTCATGGATGGGTCTTCCATCATGACAATGGCCCAAAACATACCACCGAGCCAACAAAGGTGTGGCTCAAGAAGAAGCACGTTAAAGTCATGGAGTGGCCTAGCCAGTCTCCAGACCTTAATCCTATAGAAGATTTATGGAGGGAGCTATACCTTCGAGTTGCCAAGAGACAGCCAAGAAAACTTAAGGATTTAGAGAAGATCTGTAATGAAGAATCCCTCCTGAGATGTGTGCAAACCTGGTAACCAACTACAAGAAACGTCTTACCTCTATGCTTAACAACAGGGGTTTCTTCACCAAGTATTAAGTCATGTTTTGCTTGGGGACCAAATACTTATTTTACTCACTGAACTGCAACTCAATTTATAACATTTGTATCACGTGTTTTTTTTTTCTGCATTTTTGGTTGATATTCTGTCTCTATTGTCTAAAATGCACCTATGATAAAAATGATAGACCCTTAAAGAGGAAGTAAACCCTGATGGGTTTTACTTCCTCTTTTTCTCCCTGCAAAGCCTGCAAATGAAAAGCATAATGGGCTAGTATGAAAAGCATAATGGGCTAGTATGCATCGCATACTAGCCCATTATGTGACACTTACCTGCAAACAAATCCATCACTGTCCTCTGTGCAGACTGTGTCCATCTTCGCCCCTCTTCCTTCTGGGGTGTGAAAACTCTGGCTCTGTGACTGGCCGGAGCTGTGTGACGTCACTCCCGTGCATACGCATGGGAGCCATCAGTAACCGCACACGCTGGGGGAAGAAACGGCACGGAGGTCTGTTTCTTCACAGCAAATGTGCCGATTACATCATTGGCGCACTACAAGTGAAATAACTCCTAAACGACGCACGTTTAGGAGATATTTCCACTGCCTATAAGTAAGCCTTATTCTAGGCTTTACCTATAGTTAAGTTAAGTAAATACTTTTTCCCGACTGTATGTCATTTAAAACGCATGTTTCATTGAATTCAAATCTGTCTGCTATTAGAACACTCAGGTATAAGTAGAGACACTTCCTCCTGTGCGGGACAGAGAAGTCATTAGTGAGACATGTATTTTATTATTTCAGGTACTTGTATAGCACCATCAATTTATGCAGCGCATATACATATACATTGTACATTCACATCAGTCCCTACCCTCAAGGAGCTTACACTCTAATCCCTTGTACACACGGTCGGACATTCCGACGGAAAATGTCCGATCAGACCGTGTTGTTGGATAATTCGACCGTGTGGGGGCTTCATCTGACTTTTATAAAAATTTTCCGACGACATGATCCGATCGGACTTTGTCCGATCATTTGTAGAGAATTCCGATCGGACAAAGTGCCACGCATGCTCAGATCAAATTCCTAGACCAAAGCTATTGGCTACTAGCCTGAATGTAATCCCGTCGTAAGTAAATAACGTCATCACGCTACGAACGATCGGATTTTCCAACAACTTTGTCCGACCGTGTGTATGCAACACCAGTTTCGGACAAAATCCATCGGATTTTGTTGTTGGAATGTCTGACCGTGTGTACAAGGGCTAAGGGTATTTGGTTTTAAGCAACAATTGCCAAGATTTGGACTAATTTCAACCTCCCTGTACTGTGTCTTATTTGGCTCTAGTTATCCATCAAAAATATTTATAATAAAACCTGAATTGCAGGTAGGACGATCAAATAAATTTTTCTGTAATAACAATGTATACTGTATATAGTAGACTGAACGGTGGAGCGGAAATACCACAGACCAAAAACACTGTTTTATTCATTTTTAATATTCAAATCAAAACACCCCTCTAGCATTTCTAGCTGTGGCCATCTTGAGTAAGGGCAGATGATTTGTGTAGTATTTACTTCCTGGAATGTGCCCCTAGCTCAGGCATGCAGGCAGGAGGTTGTGCTTAGCTGAGAAATCCCCTTCTTCCCTTCTGAGGATGTATGTATCCCCTCCTTCCCTTCTGAGGATGTATGTATCCCCTCCTTCCCTTCTGAGGATGTATGTATCCCCTCCTTCCCTTCTCAGGATGTATGTATCCCCTCCTTCCCTTCTGAGGATGTATGTATCCCCTCCTTCCCTTCTGAGGATGTATGTATCCCCTCCTTCCCTTCTCAGGATGTATGTATCCCCTCCTTCCCTTCTCAGGATGTATGTATCCCCTCCTTCCCTTCTGTGGATGTATGTATCCCCTCCTTCCCTTCTGGGATGTATGTATCCCCTCCTTCCCTTCTGAGGATGTATGTATCCCCTCCTTCCCTTCTGAGGATGTATGTATCCCCTCCCTTCCCTTCTCAGGATGTATGTATCCCCTCCTTCCCTTCTGAGGATGTATGTATCCCCTCCTTCCCTTCTGAGGATGTATGTATCCCCTCCTTCCCTTCTGAGGATGTATGTATCCCCTCCTTCCCTTCTGAGGATGTATGTATCCCCTCCTTCCCTTCTCAGGATGTATGTATCCCCTCCTTCCCTTCTCAGGATGTATGTATCCCCTCCTTCCCTTCTCAGGATGTATGTATCCCCTCCTTCCCTTCTCAGGATGTATGTATCCCCTCCTTCCCTTCTCAGGATGTATGTATCCCCTCCTTCCCTTCTCAGGATGTATGTATCCCCTCCTTCCCTTCTGAGGATGTATGTATCCCCTCCTTCCCTTCTCAGGATGTATGTATCCCCTCCTTCCCTTCTCAGGATGTATGTATCCCCTCCTTCCCTTCTCAGGATGTATGTATCCCCTCCTTCCCTTCTCAGGATGTATGTATCCCCTCCTTCCCTTCTCAGGATGTATGTATCCCCTCCTTCCCTTCTCAGGATGTATGTATCCCCTCCTTCCCTTCTCAGGATGTATGTATCCCCTCCTTCCCTTCTCAGGATGTATGTATCCCCTCCTTCCCTTCTCAGGATGTATGTATCCCCTCCTTCCCTTCTGGGATGTATGTATCCCCTCCTTCCCTTCTGGGATGTATGACCTCATTTTGGCCTAGGCCAGAAACCAGGAAGTAACTGAAGAAATGTAAAAAAAAAAAAAAAAAAGCTTAAAACCAGTAAATATAATATACCTTCATATCTATTTATTAATGCTAGCAGTGTGAGGATTAAAAATATTCAATTTTCATTGAGAGAGGGAAATCTGCTTTAACCACTTAACGACCGCCCACTGCAGATATACTGTGGCTGGGTGGCCGTTCTGCGCCTGATCACGCTGCTAGTATGTGATCTGACACCTCTAGCTCTGAGGCACGTGCGCTGCCGGCGACCTGCTCCCACTGTGGTTATACACAGTGGGATTCCAGCAGCGGTTATTATGTACTTGATGTATTGCACCCGCCAATTACACAGCACACAGGCAGATTGTCGTTCTGTCAGAAGGGAAGGCATTGAACCTCTGTTTCTGCAAAGCAAGAACACGGATCTTTGCCTCCCGCTAGTCAAAGCATCTCCCACACAGTGACTAAGCACAACTTATGCACGCAGTTAACCCTTTGATAACCCCTTCCCAATCAGTGTCATTAGTACAAAGAAAGTGCATATTTGTTTAGCACTGATCACAGTATTAGTGTCACTGATCCTCAAAAAGTGTCCAATATCTCAGTCCCGGTATAAAAAATAAATAAAAATATCCCATAGTTTGTAGACACTATAACTTTCGTGCAAACTAATCAATATACACTTATTGGGTTTTTTTTTTTTTTTTACCAAAAAATATGTAGCAGAATACATATTGGCCCTATTGATGAAGGAATTAAATTTTTAAATTTTTTATTGGGGCTGTTTTATAGCAGAAAGTAAAAAATTGTTTTACTTTCAAAGTTGTTGGTCTTTTTTTTGTTTATAGTGCAAAAAGTGCAAAAAATAAAGACCACAGAGGTGTTCAAATTCCACCAATAGAAAAAAAGGACAAACATTTTGTTTGGGTACAGCGTTGCACGGCCACGCAATTATCAGTTAAAGTAACGCAGTGCTCTATGGCAAAAAATGGCCTGGTCAAGTAGTACTTTTACCAATTGCTTTTTTTTTTTTTGGTACTTCAAACTAAATATAATGCATATTAGTTAGGTCTAGGTGTAAAGCTGATCATACATTCAGGCTGTGGGTGGCCCTGTCGGCGCCTTCCCACCCAGCATCCTTTGATCTGAATATTGAAGGGGACATTCAGAAAATTGTCAGCCAAAGAGAGGCTTCATCTGATCAGATCAGCCACCATTCATTACCTGCAGCTGTCAGAATAGAACAGTCGGCCTTGGAGCCATACAATATGGGGATGCCACACAACAGCAACTCTGCATGTTACGTCACAATCGGGGATGACGACGTGAGGTTGTGGCGAAACGCATGTAGGGAGGTTGACGTGCTGACGTCATCGTGCTTACTCAGTGGAAGGGAGCTCGCTTGATGGCCGCCTGTATTTTATGACTTCATATTTGTAAGTGCAATCCTTTGTTCCATTAAATCCTTTTTGATACAGTATACACTATGAAGTCTCTCTTTATATTTTTTGGGTAATACCTGAACTTACTGCTTGGTGGCCGAGGCTATTTGGTGTTCATTCTAAGTTCCGTCCCAATACTAGCGGTGGATTACCATCTTCCCTCTTGGATAAAGGCCCTGGCTGGGTATATAGCCTCAGGCTCCCTAAAGCTTGCTTTCTGGTAAGCACACAATTTGGTGGAGGTGCACTGTCATCTAGAGGTGTTTTATCATAAGAACTCTCCTTATGTGCCATACATGGACTATTCATTTATCACTTATGTCATTCATGCACAATCATTGATTTGGACCATTTTATTATACTTTTTTTTTTGTCTTGTTTCTTTTCAGTGCTGCTACTTTGTATTATTTCCTGATAGAACAGATCCTTAGGGGCACTCTGCACATGCTCAGTTTGGTGTGTATTGTTAGAGAGCTTTTTTTTTTTTTCTTGGGAGGGTGCATGAGATCAGCACAGGGCCAATCAGCACTGTCCAGACAGAGGATCAGGGGTTCTGCAGCCTCACAGGAGAGTAAGAGGAGAATGAAAACTCCTCCTACAAGCTGTAACCAGACACTGATAGAAGTCATAAGACCCCTGTATACTGCTGATGAAAGTTTAGTAACACCTTAATCATAGAGATTCCTCCATCCTTGCTGTTTAGCATTTAGGAATAGGTAGGTGTACGAAAGAAACCTTTTAGCTTAATCTTTTTACATGCAGCTGTCATGTGATCAATTAGACCAATGTGACCAATTCCCTATATAATCTTTGATAGATAGGAGGCTCTTGCTGGGATCGTGATCTTTAGAGATCACACAGTTGAGCACGCAAAGTTCACATAAAGACGTAGCTCACAGCAGATAATCAGCAGCAGGGGATCAGTTAAATTGATCGGTTACTACTCTTGGCTTCAGTCTGTTTGTCAGAACGGCACAATAATTCATACATAGCAGATGCTAGAAAAGTTTGAATAGTCTCTAGAACAGGGATATGCCATTAGCGGACCTCCAGCTGTTGCAGAACTACAACTCCCATGAGGCATAGCAAGACTCTGACAGCCACAAGCGTGACACCCAGAGGCAGAGGCATGATGGGACTTGTAGTTTTGCAACAGCTGGAGGTCCGCTAATTGCAGATCCCTGCTCTAGAAGGAGATGACAGATGAAACATGGACCTCAGATCCTGATGGCTGCAATCTGAAGGCATTGGACTTTTCTAGAAAATCAACAGAAAACGTATTACATGACAATGGATTGCTTCAATGGATTCTACTGGGGATTTTTAACCACTTCCCGACCAGCGCACGACGATGTACGTCGACAGAATGGCACGGGCAGGCATATTGGCGTACATGTACGTCCAATATTGGATGCCGCCCTGCCATTGGGAGCGCGACGCCGGCGGCGCGCTCCCGCGCTGGTCGGGACCCCCGTGAGTCCGGTCGCGGGACCCGCGGACTCGATCGCCGCGGGCATCCCCGCGATCGTCTCACGGAGCGGCCGAATGGAGGAAATGCTGTATAAACAACATTTTTCCATTCTGCCTAGCAACTAGTGACGCTGATCTCTGCTCCATGTGATTGGAGCAGAGATCAGTGTACACTAAATGAAAGCCCAACCCCCCCACAGTTAGTAACACACCCCTAGGAACACTTAACCCCTACACTGCCACCTACTGGTTAACCCTTTCACTGCCAGTGTCATTTACACAGGAATCACTGCATTTATATAGCAGTGATTACTGTATAAATGACAATGGTCCCAAAAATGTGTCAAAAATGTCCGATGGGTCCCCGACAATGTCGCAGTCACAATAATAAATCGCAGATCGCCGCCATTACCAGTAAAAAAAAAAATAACAAAAAAATTATTAATAAAAATGTTATAAAACTATCCCTATTTTGTAAACGCTATAACTTTTGCGCAAACCAATCAATAATCGCTTATTGCGATTTTTTTTAAATATGTAGAAGAATACGTATCGGCCTAAACTGAGGGACAAAAATGTTTTTTTATATATTTTTGGGGGATATTTATTATAACAAAAAGTAAAAAATAATGCGTTTTTTTCAAAATTGTCGCTCTATTTTTGTTTATAGCGCAAAAAATAAAAACCGCAGGGGTGATCAAATACCACCAAAAGAAAGCTCTATTTGTGGGAAAAAAAGGACGTCAATTTTGTTTGGGAGCCACGTCGCACGACCGCGCAATTGTCAGTTAAAGCGACGCAGTGCCGAATCGCAAAAAGTGGTCTGGTCTTTGACCAGCAAATTGGTCCGGTCTGAAAGTGGTTAAAGTGGTCTAACCCAGAAAAAAGTAATACATTGTTGCTGACCAGTCCGTTGTGTCCGTTTTTTTTGGGGGGGGGGGGGGTTAGGGCATTTTTCCTTTATATTCACTTGGTGATTTGGCCAGTTGAGAAACTAATTATTTGATCCCCTGCAGATTTTGTAAGTTTGCCCACTTACAAACAAATGAAGGATCTATAATTTTTATCATAGGTGTATTATAAATGATAGAGACAGAATATCAACCAAAAATCCAGAAAAAACACAATACAAATGTTCTAAATGGAGTTGCAGTTCAGCAAAACATGACTTAGTATTTGGTGGAGAAACACTTGTTGGCAAGACGTTTCTTGTAGTTGGTTACCAGGTTTGCACACCTCTCAGGAGGGATTTTGGTCCCCTCTGCTTTACAGATCTTCTCTAAAGCCTTAAGTTTCAGCTCCCCCCATACATTTTCTATAGGGTTAAGGTCTGGCTAGGCCACTCCATGACCTTAATGTAGTGGTCATCAACCCCGTCGTCAGGGCCCACTAACAGGCCAGGTTTTATGTGTTACCTTGGGGAGATGCAGACTAGAATACTGCAGTGAGCAGCAAATGATATCACCTGTCATGTATTTCAGTTATCTTGCAAACCTGGCCTGTTTGTGGGCCCTGAGGACAGGGTTGATGACCACTGCCTTAATGTACTTCTTCTTGAGCCACTCCTTTGTTGCTCTGGTGGTATGCTGGAAGACCCATCCATGACCAATCTTCAGTGTTCTGGCTGAGGGAAGAAGGTTCCCATCCAAGATTTTACAATACATGGCCCCATCCATTGGCCCCTCAATGCGACAAAGTCATCCTGTACCTTTAGAAGATAAACAGCCCCAAAGCATAATGTTTCCTTCTCCGTGCTTAACTGTATGGATGGTGTTCTTATGCCCTGTACACACGATCTGACTTTCCAACAACAAAACTGGATTTTTGTTCAAAGGTTGTTGGCACAAACTTGTCTTGCATACACATGGTCACACAAATGTTGACCAACAATTACGAACGTAGTGAGTACAAGACGTACGATGATCTGATAAAAAGGAAGTTCAATAGTTATATGTGATTCTGAGCATGCGTGTTTGTACTTTGGACTTTTGTCCGACGGACTTGTGTACACACGATCGGAAAATCCAACAACAAACATTTGTCGGTGGAAAATTTGAGAGCATGCTAGCCAACATTTGTTGGCGGAAAGTCTGACAACAAATGTTCGATGGAGCGTATACACGGTTGGACTTTCCGCCAACAAGCTCACATCCAACATTTGTTGTTGGAAAATCCGATCGTGTGTATGGGGCATTAGGGTCATAGTCAGCATTTTTCTTCCTCCAAGCACAGTGAGTCGAGTTAATGCCAAAGAGCTACATTTTGGTATCATCTGACCAGAGGACTTTCTCCCAATCCTTCTCTGAATTAGTTGGAATTTTAGATGTTCATTGGCAAACTTCAGATGGGCCTGTACATGTGCCTTCTGGAGGAGGGGGACCTTGTGGGCTCTTCTATCCATGACGGTGTATTGTGTTACCGATTCTTTGATTGGTGACTGTGGTCCCAAGTGCCTTGAGATCATTCACAAGCTATAGAAGTTATAGACCCTTCATTTCTTTGTAAGTGGGCAAACTTACTAAATCTGCAGGGGATCAAATAATTATTTTCCCCACTATAACACTCTTCCTGTCTTAAAGTTACATAGTTAGTAAGGTTGAATAAAGACACCAGTCCATCCAGTTCAACCTGAGTGAGTGTCTACAATTGTCCCTATCCCTGTACATTGCACACTCACATTGGTCCCTACCCTCAAGGAGCCCACAATCCAACGTCCCCATTCTTATATTAGGGCCAATTTTTGGACAGAAGCCAATTAACCTACCTGCATGTCTCGAGTGTGGGAGGAAATCGGAGTACCTGGAGGAAACCCATGCAGGCACAGGGAGAACATGCAAACTCCAGGCAGGTAGTGTTGTGGTTGGGATTCGAACCAGCGACCCTTTTTACTGCCAGGTGAGAGTGCTAACCACTACACCACTCTGGATGGAGAAACAACAGAGACACCTTTGGACAGCAGCATTGTCAGTCTGGCGGCCATATGTAGATCAAAATTTGTCTCATTCAGCAGGGACCCATTCACGCCTATGGTCAGCTGTACTCAGCCTCATTACATCCCGGGCACCAGAAATGAACAGTGAGCAAATAAACAGTTAAAGGACAAATTAAGTTTAATGGTAAAAAATCAAAGGTTATGTGTCCAGGCAATAGGATATGCATTTCCTCCTATACATTGAATGTACAGCTAAGCAGGACAGAGCAGGAGGGGAATTTATTAATACGGGTTAATAATCAACACAGCAGCTGCACTCAATGCTAAGCAAAGCAAAGCTGCAAAAGCAGACAAAATCTTGAGATGTATATAAAGGAAAATGATGTGATGACAATATAATAGTGCCTCTATATAAATCACTTTATAAGGCCACATCTGGAATATTTTGGGAACTGCATTGCAAAAGGAATATTGGAGAGAGTTCAGAGACCATCAAATAAATTAATAAAAGAGATATAAACTGTTACAACAAAGAATTAGAAAACAGTTTTGGGGAAAAAGACATTGCAGACTTTGTACAGCAGGGCTGGGGTATGAGAGAAAGAAGTGGTACAAGGAGCCAATCGGTTCATGTGCTGATAAGAAGCGTGCTGATAGGAGGAGAGAGCAGAGCGACAGATGAGCACATCACTGTGCTGCTTCTTCTTTCACTGTCCAGTCACAGGCTGGGGCAGGTCAAGGACAGCCTGGGCTCAAAGAAAGTGGGTTAAATGAGGCTGGCCATCAGACTGAAGACATCTAGTAGCAGAAATCTCTGGATTGAACATGAAAATTGGGGCAAAAACTGTCTTTGTCATACCTCCCAACTGTCCCAGATTTTGAGGGACTGTCCCTGATTTGGAGCAATGTCCCTCATTCCTCCTCATTTGTCCCTCATTTTGGTCTGATCTATATAGTTGTATATAAAATGCACTTTTTATCTATCAAAAAGTGTTTCCCAGCGCTAAACCGTTCATCTGATTTCTAAATTGCTGCATTTGTAGATTCCAAAAGCCAATATAAAGGAATAGTAGTGGTAAACTTGTGGGGTTTAACCAATCTTATTTTTTTGTACAATTCTCCTTTAAAGGGGTGTGGCAAGGGGTGTGTCCTATGCCTGCATACTTTTGCTGATAGGTGTCCATCATTCCCATCTCAGAAAGTTGGGAGGTATGGCTTTGTTGGTTTATTTTTTTAATGTGTTATTTATTTTTATTTTATTTCTGTTTTAAATATAATAAAGACTAATACAAGATTTTGGCAAATTAACTTTTCATCCCAAGAACTATAGAAAAGACAAGGGGACATTAGTTGGAACAGTTTGAGATATGGCGTGGACACAAATTCTGGTGGCAATCAAGGATTCTTTCACTAGAGGGTATTCATCTCACTTCCTGTTTTGGATATGGGACAGGAAGTGAAGGGAAGTCTTCCAAATAAGAGATAGATGTAAAAAATAAAAAAATAAATGGCAGGGATTTCGACCCTCCCTTACTTTATCCAAAATAAGATTTATGCTTCAGTTGTTCTTTAACCACTTTCCGACAGCCCCATGCAGATATATTGCTGTAAGGTGGCCGCTCCACACTGGATCACATATCTTATACGTGTGCGGCACTTCTGGGTAGGGGACGTGTGCACCCGCCGCCCTGGCTGTGCTGTGATTTGTTACAGCACAAGCCAATCAGCGGCTGCCATCCAATGACTGATTGCTGGCACCCGCTGATTGGCTCTGTCATTCAGAGAAGGAAGCTCTGTGTTGTAAACGACACAGCTCCGAACACTGACAGGTGATCTTGCTGTTTCTTCATTCCCTGCAAAGCAGGAAAAAAACAGCAAGATCGCTTAGTAAAAGCATCACATAACACACACAGTAAACATTGTTAGACACATATTTAACCCCTTGATTGCCCCTAAATGTTAACCCCTTCCCAGCCAGTGACATTAGTATATTGACAGTGTATAGTATTAGCACTGATCACTGTATTGGTGTCACTAGAGATGTCAGTGTACACCCCAGCCAGCATCCGCTAGTCTCTTATTATTATCTGCCACCCTATTACGGTCCCAATATAAGTGGATGAGCACTGGCAATTTTTTTTTTTATTCCAGTATATATACCAATTGCTATAACTTTCACACAAACAAATAACATATGTTTATTGGGATTTTTTTTTTTTACCAAAGATCTGTAGCAGAATACATTTTGATCTAAATTTATGAAGAAATTCGATTTTTTTTAACCGGTTCCTGACCGGCTTACGCAGGGCTGGACTGGGACAAAAATTTGGCCCTGGACTTCATAATGACCGGCCCACTTTATTTTGAGTGTCTCCATCAGCACTTCCCCTTACATCAGAGTGTCCTCCCTTTCCTCCCCCTCCCACATGTACTCAGTTTTGAAGGCAGCTTCTCGTTCCTCTCTCCAGTCATGTGATAAGTGACAAGTGATAAGGGGAGAGAGAATGGAACGTCTGCCAGCTGTCTATCTCCCCCTGCAGGCTGGAGGAAGCAGAAGGCCTAATGCTCTCTCCAGCAAGTGACGGCAGCTGCTCCACCTAACAGGAGTGAAATCCCTGTAGTCCCAATGGCCAGTACATGCCTGGGCTTACGTCTATACACGTGGGGCAGAATGGCTCCCCTACGCGAAACCCCATACAGGTACAGGGTTCCTTTAAGAGCACGTGCATCAGGTCATGGTGGCACTAGTGCCAGCACAGGGATTTGGGTGTGTAAACACCCAAATCCCTGTGCTGTCAGAGGAGACATGTCGTTTGTTCCTAGTTAGTAGGAATAGCGGTATGTCTCCTCTCCTACTCAGCACTATCCCCATACAGTTAGAACACACTGAGGGAACACACATTTAACCCCTTGATCGCCCCCTAGCGTTAACCCCTTCCCTGCCAGTGACATTTACACAGTAATCGGTGCATTTTTATAGCACTGATCGCTGTATAAATGTCAATGGCCCCAAAAATGTTTTAAAAGTGTCTGATCGGTCTGTGGCAATGTCACAATAACGCTAAAAATCGCTGATCGACGCCTTTACAAGTAAATAAATATAGAAATAATAAAAATGCCATAAATATTTCCCATAGTTTGTAGACACTATAACGTTTGCGCAAACCAATCAATATACATTTAGTGCATTTTTTTTTTTTTTAACCAAAAAAATATAGAAGACTATATATTGGCCTAAACTGATGAAGAAATTTACTTTTTAAAAACATTTTTGGGGATATTTATTATAGCAAAAAGTAAAAAATTGTGTTCGTTTTTTTTTCAAAATTGTCCCTCTTTTTTGTGTATAGTGCAAAAAAAAAAAAAAAAAAAACGCAATGGTAATCAAATAGCACCAAAATAAATCTCTATTTGTGGGGGAAAAAAAAGATGCAAATTTCCAGTTAAATCAACGCAGTACCAAATTGTTAAAATGTCCTCTGGTCAGGGAGGGGGTAAAACCTTCCAGGGCTGAAGTGGTTAACTTTGATATTTGGATATGTTTTATAGCATAAAGTAAAAAATAAATAAATGTTTTGTTTTTTTCTATATTTTCCATCTTTTTTTCGTTTATATTCCAAAAAATAAAAAACGGTAGTGGTGATTAAAAACCACCAAAATAAAGCTCAATTTATGTGAAAAAATAAAATGTATATATAAATTTAATTTGGGTACAACGCTGCATGACCGTGCAACCTGTTCGTCAGTAGCCATTCAAAACTTGCTTATCAGTGTTAGAAAGTTGGAAGTATCTGTCATTCTTGTCATAGAAGTGGGCATGGGCACATTTCCACAATAATGATACTTTAGACAACCAAAGGTCAGCTTCATGTGGGTGTTGGTTCTGCTGATATTACAATGTGGCATTGTTTCAAAGGCTTCCTTGTCATTCACAAATCCTGGCCACAGGGTGACAGAACTGTCATCTGCATCTCAACTCCACTCCCAAAGTAACATTTTGACCCGACTTATGCAACTTTTTTTTACATGGTGTGTGCAGTTAAAGTGAACCTGTGTAGGCTTAAGTAACAAGTTCCTTTCCTGCCTAACCTTTCTTCTGTATTGTCCTTCAAGCCTCCTGGTGAGACCCTCAAGAGAACCAAAATTTAGTAGCAGGTACTTCCAAGTATGACGAATCATGTGACACTGATGGTGCTTGGTGATTGGACCAGTGCTGTCACGTGGTTGAGGAGACAGTCCTAAGCCCTTTATAAGCTCCAGTTGGGATTGACTCATAGCCGGCTCACAAGACGGCTTCTTCTTGCTTCCGAGTGTAAACGCAAGTAGGAAAGTGAGGCTGCAGTCACACTTAAGCACCTTTGGGGGGTTTTTTTGGCAGGTTTTGCAGGCGTCTGAGGTCTGAGTAATACTTTCACATTTTTTGGGTCAACGGAAATCTAATTACTAGTGAATAATATGTCCAACAAATTGTATCATGTATCAAACTCCCAATATATTGTATGGGAGTTTCTGCCACCAAATGTAATTCAAAAACAGAAAATATATATAAACACTGTTTATTACACCTTTATTACAACACTTAAAACCATATCTCAAAACACTGTAGGCCTAGACCATAGGAGAACAGAACTACATATACAGATCTCATAAATACAAGTGTATAAGTCTTGATGTACTGTAGAATTTTCCCCTTGGAAAATTTGACTTTTTAGGTACAGATTGTGAAACAGTATATGTTTATTAAAGAGTTTTATTTTATCAAAAAAGTAGTACATTTTTGATTAAATAAAACTTTTTTATAAACATATACTGTTTCACAATCTGTGCCTAAAAAGTCCTATTTTCCAAGGGGAAAATTCTACAGTACCCTAATTAGGGATGCTGGCCTTTACATAGCAAATAACAATCCTCCATTTCTTTTGTTATAAGTCTTGATGTAGAAGCTGCTCGATGCATTTCCAGTATAACTCTTTATCAGTGGCATAAATACACCTGTCTTTACAAAGATTTATAATTTTAAACATAACAAAACTGAACAATAGAAAGATAATTACAAAATGTAACAACATGGTACTCAGTGGTTGTTAGCTAAAGGGGGCCTCATATACAGTCCCTGACATCAATGAAGGGTCGCACGTAATATTCAATATATGTCATTCTTAAGAAGACCGTCAGAAACTGCAGACCTATTAGAGGAAATGGGGGGTCAGAGAGTGTGGACATGCTACATTTTTGGCCTATATGCTATAGGAATACAAAACTGGGAACAGGTTACATGAGGTTAGTTGAGATCAATACTGTTACCCTAATAAATATTCCCACTACAGACTACTGAGGTCCAAGGGCCGCACATCATATACCAAAGGGCCGCAGGTTAGGCACCGGGGCTCTAAATACTCAAAACTTCATAGAGACTTAGAGAGAGGCTTGCAAGCCTACAGATGTATAGCTCTCAACTGTCCCTGATTTCGAGGGACTTTCTCTTATTTGGAGCAATATCCCTCTGTCCTGCTTTCCCCCTCATTTGTCCCTTTATTTTGGTCTGATCTATATAGCTTTATATAAAATGCACTTTTTATCTTTCGAAAAGTGTTTCCCAGTGCTAAAATTTTCATCCATATTCTAAATTGCTGCATTTGTACATTTTAAAAGCCAATATAAAGGAATATTAGTGGTAAAAAAAGCCCTTAGGGATTTAATTAACCTTTTTCTGGGGTTAATTCTCCTTCAAGGGGGTGTGGCAGGGGGCATGTGGGTGTGGCAGGGGGCATGTCCTGTGCCTACATATATTTGCTAGTAGGTGTCCCTCATTCCCACATCAAAATGTTGGAAGGTATGCAGAGTATGGGAGTTTATGGGTAATGCGATTCTATAGTGATAGGTTCCCAAAATGGAATGTTGGCACCTAAGTAGCCTCCAACCACACCAGTTATCTTCTGCTACTAGTAAATAATAGCACACAGTGAGGCCATTTTCTTGCATTTCCTCAAGCATGTTCCTTCTCCCATTGAAGTCTACTGGAGCCAAAACGCTTGAAGCTTGTAGCTCGAAAAAAGCTCATGTACTTTTTTAAGCTACAAGCCTCATTACACTGAGGTGTGAGCAGGCTCAATTGAAAACCATGGGATTTGGTATATTCAGCGTTTTGGAGCTTTTAACTACAAAACGCCTTGGTGTGAATGGAGCTTGAAGGCCTGAACTCATGAATTGTTGTAAGGTATGGTTGGATACGGGTACTTGAGCTTAACCAGGCTATTTGTGGACCTCAGCTGAAACAGGGCCATGTGTGGACCCTGAGATAGCGTGGACTTTTATTACTGATGCCTTTGACTTTTCTTTAAAGCAAAGTTCAGCCGGAAAAAAAAATCTACAAATACTGCAGCTGCTGTGTAGGGAGTGTGTGATGTCCTCACTCAAAGCCAACCCGTCCCTCGGCTCCCGGGTGGAGGCGACGGCATTTTCAGTAAGAAAATCGGGAAGTAAAGCCTTGCAGCTTTACAGCCTGGTTCCCTACAACTGGTGCCTGCTGACTGGTGCCTGCTGTCTTCTGGGACCCGTGTGTCTCCCAGAAGACAGTGGGGGGGGGGAGGGGGGACATGGCGTAGATTGTCGCGGATCTATCGCCAGAAGTAGGAGCAGATACCTGTATTAGACAGGTATCTGCTCCCCCCTCCCCCCTGAAAGGTGCCGAATGTGACACTGGAGGGGGGACCGGATAAGCGAAAGTTAATTTTTTGGGTGCAACTACACTTTTACTAGGGGGTCATTTATATTTGCTTTGCCTGCATTTTGCTGCAACCTGGTAGAGACTTTAATTCTATCCCAGATAGCAAGGATAACTTGCCACAAATTTGCGTCTTGAGTCTTGTTAACTTGCTGCACATTTTCACTGGCAAGTTGTACACTCGGTGGAACTTGAGATTCGCATCATGGATGTGCAGCTGACAAATCTGCAGCAACTGCGTGATGTTATCATGTCAATATGGACCAAAATCTCTGAGGAATGTTTCCAACACCTTGTTGAATCTATGCCATGAAGAATTAAAGGCAGTTCTGAAGGCAAAAGAGGGTCCAACCCGGTACTAGCAAGGTTTACCTAATAAAGTGGCCGGTGAGTGTATATATACAGTATCTCACAAAAGGGAGTAAACCCAGTGGCGGTGCATTCATTAAGTGTGCACGGACACCGCGCTCTCTCTCTAGCCCCCCCCCCCCTTCTATGGCCAATAAATTATACTGGACTTTACTCATAAATACTGAAGTCCGGTATAATTTATTAATATAACAGTAGTGATCTATTTGGTACAGTGCCTAGCTTAGAAGAATTAATAATCTGCTCAAAATGGAACTAATGGATACTGAGGATAGTTATCATTACGCCCAATTGAGCTTCCTGTGTCACCAGGAAGTTGGATTGCGCAGGAGTATCAAAATGGCAAGAGTAGAGCATCACATATATATGCTATATATGGCGGCTGCCGATACCTGTTCTTACAGAAAAGTTGGATTAAGCAGTCAAGGAGTACCAATATGGCAGCCGAAATATACTTCTGGTGGAAGCAGGAAGTTATTAACTTAATGTGGATAGCATTACCACAGCCATCCAACTTCCCTAGTAAGCAAGCAATACAACAAGAATATGATGTTTTTGAGTGGTAACAACTATATACATTGAGTGCAGTATATGCTAATGTGATTAGCGGCAACTTCTGGGGCTCATGGTAGAGTGGGTGGCAACAAAAAGGAGTAGCAATATGGCAGTCAACACACTGTAAACTGGTGGGACTTTATACATATAAAGCAGCCAGTCAAGGCTGTCCCTAGCTTCTGAAGACGCCCAGTGGGAGAGACGAAATGTGTCAAGCAGGGACCACACACAAGGTTCAGTGATGGCTGGCAGCACGCCAAGGCGGCGATTTGATACTTGTATGAATTTATGTTGATGTAAGTACATTTCTTTGTGTTTTAAAAAAATTAATTTTAGCAATATTATGCTATGTGCATCTCTCTCTTCATTGGCACATGATACACTTGTATCACCACATTGGAGTCATTGCTAGTGACGTGGATTAAAGATTTTGGAATCCCTTAAAGATTATGGCTGGTGGGAGACATCTCAACTAGAGGCATAGGATAAAGACCTTGCACACTTAAAGATTATTTCTGGTGAGTGGGGACCCAGGAGGGGAGCACGGAGTGGCACTTATTGTCACAGACAGAAGTGGACGTGTTATTCTTTACCAAAGAACTTTATTTGTTTTGCACTATAGGACTTTATCCTATTTGATTGGACTTTATGTGTTGCCCAGGCACTTTATAAATTATTGTTCACTAATTTACCTGCATATTTAGGAACAGCATTGAGTTTATAAATTTTGTATCATTCTTAAAAGTGTTTTATCTTATACTCCAGCATCTGCCCATTGTCTAATAAGAGTTTAATTGAAAATATTTATCACTTATTGTATACACCATAGCGCGGACAACTTATTTCTTGTTCAATTGGGTATTATATTGTGTTTTTGTGCATTGAAATTCACAAACGTATATTTTTACCAAGAAAATTGTGTTTGAAAAAAACGACTGCGTAGATACAGTGTGTTGTAAAAAAAATTGCAACACCCACCATTTTATTCTCTAGGACCTCTGCTTAAAAAAAAGAAATATATTGAAATGTTACTCTATAAAACTTGTTATTAAAAGCTTTGCAACTTGTATGAAGAAGGCAATAAATACTTGTAATTCAGAAGGAAGAACCAGTAAGAACTGCAGGGGATCCAGGATGTCGACTCTCTGGGAAGTGTCCGTTTCCCAGCGGACTTCAAGGGATGAGAGATTGTGAACGGAGTGGTGTTGGATGGTGTGGGAATGGAAAAAAGGGAGTATTTACTGTCATGTTTCACAGGTAACAAAGCTTATAATAAGAATTTTTCACAACAGGGTCTGCATCAGTAAGCATGTATTAAAGCTGAACTTCAGGTAATACAACAACTTGTTTTCTGAAGCTATGAGCAACAGTAGCTCCTGATATAAAAACGTTCCAGATGGAATGTTTTGGTGCGACTTGTTAATTGAACAGCGCCAGTTGCTGAAGTCAGAAGTGAGGAAATAGGTAGTTGTTTTATAACAAGGCTGTTTTTATATCCGTATCGAACAATCTGGCAGTGTGCTCGGTTAAGGTGCTGCCTAGACAGCGGTCAATCATCTTGTGAAAGCTGCTGAATAGAAAGACGATAATATTGCTATAGGGCACATCATGTCAAACAGTTTGTCAGTTTGGAACCAATATAAAAAAAAAGCATGAGAGAAGCACGGTAAGTGCATGGACAAAGAGGCCATATTGCACCTATATGGCTCCCGGATGTCATTATTTTGGTGGGACAATCCTTCTTTGGACCTAAAGGGCTCTATCCTTGCCCTTGCAGTGGATCCCACACATAGCAAGACTTAGGTGTTTCTTAACTTTAGGGAGTAGAGGAATAAGGTGAGATACTTATTCTTCCCTCCGACAGACTTCCTCACTCTGTGCAAACGGTTCTCCAAAGCCTTTTCTCTAAGCCCTTGTACACATGGTCGGACATTCCGACGGAAAATGTCCGATCGGACCGTGTTGTCGGATTATCCAACTGTGTGTGGGCTCCATCGGACTGTTTCCGTCGGAATATCCGACGGACAAAGTTTTAGAGCTGGGTTATAAAACTTTCCGACAACATGATCTGATCGGACTTTGTCCGATTGTGTGTAGAGAATTCCGATCAGACAAAGTGCCACACATGCTCAGATCAAATTTCTAGACCAAAGCTATTGGCTACTAGGCTGAACGTAGTCCCGTCGTAATGAAATAACGTCGTCACGTTACATACAATCGGATTTTCCGACAACTTTGTCCGACCGTGTGTATGCAACACAAGTTTCGGACAAAATCCGTCGGATTTTGTTGTCGGAATGTCCGACCGTGTGTACAAGGGCTAAGATACCTATTTCTCTACCTCCTAGATTTAAGGAGTTCTTAACCCTTGCAGTTTGGGTGTCCCCTTAATGTGTGCCTTTGTATATCTTCTTCAGCATTAGGTTTAGATCTATACAGATTTCAGTTTGAGGTCATCCCTACCCCATTCCACCCTCTCTCAACTGGGACACCAAACTTGAATTTTACTGTAAGTGTTGAACTTGGTCCTATCATCTGCTACCATCTCAAGCCTCACGACTGGTCCTTTATGTGAAGGGCAGCACAGTGGCTAAGTGGTTATGTCCCTCATTTTATTTCAGTAACTTGGAAGGTATGTTAATTTTATTGATGGACAGTAAGGACACATATAGGCATACTGGTAATGTCTACAGTTTTACTGCACATCATAAAACAAGACAACACAAAGTTTAGTGATCACAATTTACTGTCAGAAATTTCCCAACATGGTGTAAAATCTTTGCGTGTGGAATAGAGTTGCCACCCCCTCCCGTTAAACCGGAACACCTTTGAGTTACACAGGTTCTGAGGCTAATTAAATGCAGATAAGGCACCAAGTGAGTTTAATTCCCGCCTTAATTGGCCACAGAACCTGTGTAATTAATACGCGTTTGGGTTTAAAGGGATGAGGTGGCAACCCTAGTGTGGAAAACAGCAGGTCCAATGCTCACACGTGCAAAAACCAGCAAGTTACCGCTATACTTGAATCTATGGCATCACTTACAAATATTGGTTTGTGAATGGCCATGTCAATTATTCAACCATTATTGCGCATCTGTATGTCCCTTTTTGGTGTCACGGTTTTTCCTGTTCAACATTTTGCAAGAAGTGACGAGCCCCAGATTGTTTCTCCCTGTCATAACGAGTATTGTGATAAAATGTAGGTGTAACCAAAGCAGCAAATGTATAACTTGCAGTAGAACTTATAATACAAGTAGTCTTTTATTATGTCAATTGAGAAACCTAGACATGATGTCAGACTCTTATCTGTCGTATAAAACAATACTAGGTTTTATGTCTGAGATACGCTTGATTTAAAAGCTATTGTATATACTGGATAATAGATGTGGCTGGCAGCTAACTCCGCACCTGCAAGGCTATAATATGACCAACTTTTTTTTAATACAAAAGGGGCTTCCACAATGAAAGTGCCACAATCTAAACCTGTCTTGTGTTCACACCTGGCCCTGCCCTATGGGAATCTGCCAGACTTCGAGAGGCAGTGCAAAGCGCAGTATTCAGTTGCGGCATTCACTTATACCAGCCAATCAATTTTCACCTTTCATCAGAAAACACAGTAAAAAACTATTTATTCAAAAATGAATTACAGGTAATTAAATAATGGATGTGTATGAATTATTTTTGGAAAAAAAAATATTGTTTAGTGTCACTTTAAAATGGCTTTAACATGCATTTTTCATGTGTTTTCGATGCCTTTGTGATGCCTTTTTGAAACATTAATAAAGCTCAGTAGAACCCTGACTAGTAGTACCCCCAGCTCTGTAGTACCCCCGTTTAGCAAATCTGCAGCTCATTGGCAACCCTGCTCAGCAGATCCCCAGCTCATTAGTATCCCCACTCATCAGATCCCCAGCTCATTAGTATCCCCACTCATCAGATCCCCAGCTCATTAGTATCCCCACTCATCAGATCCCCAGCTCATTAGTATCCCCACTCATCAGATCCCCAGCTCATTAGTATCCCCACTCATCAGATCCCCAGCTCATTAGTATCCCCACTCATCAGACCCTCATTCAGAAAGATTCCAAGATCATTAGTACCCCTGCTCAGCAGATCCCCAGCTTATGAGTGCCCCTGTTCAGCAGATCCACAGCCCATTAGTACCCCCATAAAGCAAATCCCCCACTCAGTAGTACCCCCCTCTCCCCAGCTCTGCAACTCTGGTTTGCTGAGATTCTTCTCTCTCCGATCCCCTCTCACCCTGCGCTATATTGCTCCCATGAGGATGGAGACTTTAGAGATGCGTTGATGCACCAGGAAAGCGACAATGGGTATAAATTCAAAGATGATTATAGAGAATGGCCGTTCCTTGCAATTTTGTTGTGCCACATCCGATAATTGAAAACTAGCAAAAAGAGAACCCCTGGTGGTGGATTTTAAAGGCACGAACAGAAACGGAAAAGTAGATAAAAGACAAAATTTATTGATTAAACGGTCATAAAAACATTACATAGAGAAGCAATTTAAACAACATGGTTGTCAATGGTATAAAGTGCAGTAAGCTATAAAGCTCGTCACCCTACGCGTTTCGGAGCTCCGAACGTCTCCTTCCTCCGGGGTGTAAATATTAGTGATGGACGAACTTCCGACGGGACGTTTCGCGAACGCGAAACGCGAACGGGCACAAACGTTCGCGAAAACGACCGTTCGCCGCGGGCTCCATTGACTTCAATGGGAGGCGAATTTCGCAAACCTTTAGGTCGAATTTGCGGCCACGGGGTAATTATTAGGGGGTAGCACGTAGTCCCACCACCTGGACAATAGCATAATACATGTATGAGGTGAATTTGGGATCGATAACTACAAGCATTTTTTTTTTATTTGGGAAATTGTTCTGACAATTCAGGACTATGGAGCTAATGAAGGCAATGGAGGAGAGGGAAGGTCAGGGACCAGGGTAGGCAAACAAGAGGGTGCAGGAGATACAGAGCACTGACAGCAGCACCGTAATACAGAGCACTGACATCAGCACCGTGACATACAGCGCTGACAGCAGCTCCGTGACATACAGCGCTGACAGCAGCTCCGTGACATACAGCGCTGACAGCAGCTCCGTGACATACAGCGCTGACAGCAGCTCCGTGACATACAGCGCTGACAGCAGCTCCGTGACATACAGCGCTGACAGCAGCACCGTGACATACAGCGCTGACAGCAGCTCCGTGACATACAGCGCTGACAGCAGCTCCGTGACATACAGCGCTGACAGCAGCTCCGTGACATACAGCACTGACAGCAGCTCCGTGACATACAGCGCTGACAGCAGCTCCGTGACATACAGCGCTGACAGCAGCACCGTGACATACAGCGCTGACAGCAGCTCCGTGACATACAGCGCTGACAGCAGCTCCGTGACATACAGCGCTGACAGCAGCTCCGTGACATACAGCACTGACAGCAGCTCCGTGACATACAGCGCTGACAGCAGCTCCGTGACATACAGCGCTGACAGCAGCACCGTGACATACAGCGCTGACAGCAGCTCCGTGACATACAGCGCTGACAGCAGCTCCGTGACATACAGCGCTGACAGCAGCTCCGTGACATACAGCGCTGACAGCAGCTCCGTGACATACAGCGCTGACAGCAGCTCCGTGACATACAGCGCTGACAGCAGCTCCGTGACATACAGCGCTGACAGCAGCTCCGTGACATACAGCGCTGACAGCAGCACCGTAAGCAGCCCCAGGAGGAAGTCAGCACAGCACAGGGATGGTGTGATCCCCTCATAATAAGAACCCCCAGGAGGAAGTCAGCACAGCACAGGGATGGTGGGAGCCCCTCATAATAAGAACCCCCAGGAGGAAGTCAGCACAGCACAGGGATGGTGGGAGCCCCTCATAATAAGAACACCCAGGAGGAAGTCAGCACAGCACAGGGATGGTGGGAACCCCTCATAATAAGCAGCCCCAGTAGAAATATGACACCGCTCAACCTCTTCAAAGAGGAGGGTAGGGGCATATAGTACGGTGTGCTTTTTTGGGTCAGGGAAGTGAGCCAAATGAATTAAGAAGGTCTGTGTGCTTGATTCCAAAAATTGTTTATAGACATATACATGGTCTACTGATCACATGTGTTGAATTCCTCCGAGATCCATGCCTCATTCATTTTTAGAAATGTGAGGTAGTTAACACTGTCGTGAGCTAGGCGAGTACGCTTATCGGTCACAATCCCCCCTGCTGCGCTGAACGTCCTTTCGGACAGGACACTGGATGAGGGGCAAGCCAACAGTTCGATTGCAAATTGGGCAAGCTCTGGCCAGAGGTCAAGCCTGCCCACCCAGTAGTCTAGGGGTTCATCACTCCTCAGAGCGTCCACATCGGCCGTTAACCCAATGTAGTCGGACACCTGACGGTCTAGGCGTTCCCTGATGCTGGATCCGGATGACACCTGTCGATGGGTCGGCTGAAAGAATGACCTCATATCCGAAGTCACCAACACATCTTCAAACCGGCCTCTTCTTGCAGGCGCTGTTGGATTGGTACCCGCAAATCCTTCTCTGGGAGTGGGAATTGCTCCTCTGCCAGCGCACGCAAAAGCAGAATGCAGCATTTCTCGAAGCAAGGCCTGGAAGTGCTGCATTCTGACAGCCCTCTGCGACGGCGGTAACATTTCCGCCATTTTGTGTTTGTACCGGGGATCTAAGTACGTTGCCACCCAGTACTGGTCCTTGACCCTCATGCTTTTTATACGGGGGTCCCTATTAAAACACTGGAGCATGAAGGCCCCCATTTGCACTCAAGCGGAAGGTATGTGGTGGTGGTGGTGTTGTTGGTGGTAGTGTCTTTGGGGGTGCACATAGCAGAGAGTGAAGAAGAGGGTGCAGATCGAGAGGATGAGGAGGGTGCAGAAGAATAAGGCTGAGTGAGCCACTCAACCAAGTCTGGTGCGTCCTTTAAAGTAATTGAACGCACCTTCTGCAACTTCCCACTTTGGCTCAAGGCTGTTGCTCCTGCCCTACCCCTACCACCCCTGCGGAAGGGCCTGCCTCTTCCTCTGCCTGTCATTTTTTAAATCACCCTGTGACAAAACTCTTAGTCCCTATACCGCTGAAGGACTGCTGCAGTATAGGGCAGCGGTCAGCAGTAGTGCACGTCAACCCTATGTATTGTGGACCGATAGCGGTCCTTACAGAACAGCAGACTGTACTGCACTCAGGCCTATGTACCGTAGCACCCTATACCAAGTTACCAGTCCTTATAAAAACTTTTGTGGACCAAGCAGGTTGTGTGTTAGTGATTAGCAGACTGTACGTCAGTCCCTATACCAATGAAGGACTGCTGCAGTATAGGGCAGCGGTCAGCAGTAGTGCACGGCAACCCTATGTATTGTGGACCGATAGCGGTCCTTACAGAACAGCAGACTGTACTGCACTCAGGCCTATGTACCGTAGCACCCTATACCAAGTTACCAGTCCTTATAAGAACTTTTGTGGACCAAGCAGGTTGTGTGTTAGTGATTAGCAGACTGTACGTCAGTCCCTATACCAATGAAGGACTGCTGCAGTATAGGGCAGCGGTCAGCAGTAGTGCACGTCAACCCTATGTATTGTGGACCGATAGCGGTCCTTACAGAACAGCAGACTGTACTGCACTCAGGCCTATGTACCGTAGCACCCTATACCAAGTTACCAGTCCTTATAAAAACTTTTGTGGACCAAGCAGGTTGTGTGTTAGTGATTAGCAGACTGTACGTCAGTCCCTATACCAATGAAGGACTGCTGCAGTATAGGGCAGCGGTCAGCAGTAGTGCACGGCAACCCTATGTATTGTGGACCGATAGCGGTCCTTACAGAACAGCAGACTGTACTGCACTCAGGCCTATGTACCGTAGCACCCTATACCAAGTTACCAGTCCTTATAAGAACTTTTGTGGACCAAGCAGGTTGTGTGTTAGTGATTAGCAGACTGTACGTCAGTCCCTATACCAATGAAGGACTGCTGCAGTATAGGGCAGCGGTCAGCAGTAGTGCACGTCAACCCTATGTATTGTGGACCGATAGCGGTCCTTACAGAACAGCAGACTGTACTGCACTCAGGCCTATGTACCGTAGCACCCTATACCAAGTTACCAGTCCTTATAAAAACTTTTGTGGACCAAGCAGGTTGTGTGTTAGTGATTAGCAGACTGTACGTCAGTCCCTATACCAATGAAGGACTGCTGCAGTATAGGGCAGCGGTCAGCAGTAGTGCACGGCAACCCTATGTATTGTGGACCGATAGCGGTCCTTACAGAACAGCAGACTGTAACGCACTCAGGCCTATGTACCGTAGCACCCTATACCAAGTTACCAGTCCTTATAAGAACTTTTGTGGACCAAGCAGGTTGTGTGTTAGTGATTAGCAGACTGTACGTCAGTCCCTATACCAATGAAGGACTGCTGCAGTATAGGGCAGCGGTCAGCAGTAGTGCACGGCAACCCTATGTATTGTGGACCGATAGCGGTCCTTACAGAACAGCAGACTGTACTGCACTCAGGCCTATGTACCGTAGCACCCTATACCAAGTTACCAGTCCTTATAAGAACTTTTGTGGACCAAGCAGGTTGTGTGTTAGTGTTTAGCAGACTGTGCGTCAGTCCCTATACCGCTGAAGGACTGCTGCAGTATAGGGCAGCGGTCAGCAGTAGTGCACGGCAACCCTATGTATTGTGGACCGATAGCGGTCCTTACAGAACAGCAGACTGTAACGCACTCAGGCCTATGTACCGTAGCACCCTATACCAAGTTACCAGTCCTTATAAGAACTTTTGTGGACCAAGCAGGTTGTGTGTTAGTGATTAGCAGACTGTACGTCAGTCCCTATACCAATGAAGGACTGCTGCAGTATAGGGCAGCGGTCAGCAGTAGTGCACGGCAACCCTATGTATTGTGGACCGATAGCGGTCCTTACAGAACAGCAGACTGTAACGCACTCAGGCCTATGTACCGTAGCACCCTATACCAAGTTACCAGTCCTTATAAGAACTTTTGTGGACCAAGCAGGTTGTGTGTTAGTGATTAGCAGACTGTACGTCAGTCCCTATACCAATGAAGGACTGCTGCAGTATAGGGCAGCGGTCAGCAGTAGTGCACGGCAACCCTATGTATTGTGGACCGATAGCGGTCCTTACAGAACAGCAGACTGTACTGCACTCAGGCCTATGTACCGTAGCACCCTATACCAAGTTACCAGTCCTTATAAGAACTTTTGTGGACCAAGCAGGTTGTGTGTTAGTGATTAGCAGACTGTACGTCAGTCCCTATACCAATGAAGGACTGCTGCAGTATAGGGCAGCGGTCAGCAGTAGTGCACGGCAACCCTATGTATTGTGGACCGATAGCGGTCCTTACAGAACAGCAGACTGTAACGCACTCAGGCCTATGTACCGTAGCACCCTATACCAAGTTACCAGTCCTTATAAGAACTTTTGTGGACCAAGCAGGTTGTGTGTTAGTGATTAGCAGACTGTACGTCAGTCCCTATACCAATGAAGGACTGCTGCAGTATAGGGCAGCGGTCAGCAGTAGTGCACGGCAACCCTATGTATTGTGGACCGATAGCGGTCCTTACAGAACAGCAGACTGTAACGCACTCAGGCCTATGTACCGTAGCACCCTATACCAAGTTACCAGTCCTTATAAGAACTTTTGTGGACCAAGCAGGTTGTGTGTTAGTGTTTAGCAGACTGTGCGTCAGTCCCTATACCGCTGAAGGACTGCTGCAGTATAGGGCAGCGGTCAGCAGTAGTGCACGGCAACCCTATGTATTGTGGACCGATAGCGGTCCTTACAGAACAGCAGACTGTAACGCACTCAGGCCTATGTACCGTAGCACCCTATACCAAGTTACCAGTCCTTATAAGAACTTTTGTGGACCAAGCAGGTTGTGTGTTAGTGATTAGCAGACTGTACGTCAGTCCCTATACCAATGAAGGACTGCTGCAGTATAGGGCAGCGGTCAGCAGTAGTGCACGGCAACCCTATGTATTGTGGACCGATAGCGGTCCTTACAGAACAGCAGACTGTAACGCACTCAGGCCTATGTACCGTAGCACCCTATACCAAGTTACCAGTCCTTATAAGAACTTTTGTGGACCAAGCAGGTTGTGTGTTAGTGTTTAGCAGACTGTGCGTCAGTCCCTATACCGCTGAAGGACTGCTGCAGTATAGGGCAGCGGTCAGCAGTAGTGCACGTCAACCCTATGTATTGTGGACCGATAGCGGTCCTTACAGAACAGCAGACTGTAACGCACTCAGGCCTATGTACCGTAGCACCCTATACCAAGTTACCAGTCCTTATAAGAACTTTTGTGGACCAAGCAGGTTGTGTATTAGTGTTTAGCAGACTGTGCGTCAGTCCCTATACCGCTGAAGGACTGCTGCAGTATAGGGCAGCGGTCAGCAGTAGTGCACGGCAACCCTATCTATTGTGGACCGATAGCGGTCCTTACAGAACAGCAGACTGTACCGCACCCAAGCCTATGTACCGTAGCACCCTAGACAGACCAAGTTACCAGTCCTTATAAGAACTTTTGTGGAACAAGTGAGTTGTGAATGATTAGCAGACTGCAGCAGAAGGGCAGCAGTCAAGTATAATATTCTTTCTATATTTGGAAGAAAGAATATTATACGTGTACAAGCCTATTACCGTACCACTGATACCAGTCCTGAAAAGAACCTTTGTGGAACTAATAGTAACAGCAAGTCTTTAAAATTATCCTCACTGCCTGACACACTGCTTCCTGCCTGTCCCTATACAAATTGGCAAAAAAGAGTAGGCTGGAACGATTAGCTGGAACAGCTCTTTTGTGGACCTGATAGTAACAGCTAATGATGATGATGATGATGATGATGAAGAAAGACTAATCTGGCTGAGCTGTCCCTAAAATAGCAGCATACAGCGCTCTGTCCCTTTATCTAAACTGACAAAAGAAACTCAGGCTGCTGACCTAACACCTATACCAGTCCTGAAAAGAACTTTTGTGTACCAAATAGCTAGCGTTTTCTCTGTCCCTACTCCACACAGGATCCTTTCCCTACAGTGACAGAAGAAAGAATGTAAAATGGCCACCGGATCGGGTGTATTTATAGGTTAGGGGGAATGTCCAAGTGTCCATGAGCTGTCATGTCTCAATTGGTTGTCCTGTAACACATGATAAACGTGTCACGAAAGGTTAAAGTTCTTGTATACATTAAACACGTAAGTCCGCCGGGGCGAACGACGGAAAAAGGCGTTCGAACCCGCGGACGGCGAAAGTCGGAAATTCGCCGCGAAACGACCGCCGGGCGAACCGTTCGGCCATCACTAGTAAATATAGCAAAAAGCACATTTCTATTCAAAAACACAAATAGCAGAATATTAGGACATGAGAATAATTATATATATTAATAAACATGAAAATCTCGGTACAGTGTACTTACAAATCAAAGAGAAGTGTTACATAGAAATTCCTTGCTGTTTATAATTAAAAGCAACAAGACAGATCAGGCATTGCGAGTGATATCCTAATAAGGTTCCCAGAAAAATAGATGATGTCAAGAATAACTCGTAGATGTATTTACCGCGGGTGGAAAACAAGGCCCCTAATATCCCCAACCCCACTGAGTGGGCTGGGAGAAACACTGGGGCAAGATAGCATTCAGCCCTGTAAAAACAGGAGTATAAATAAATCTTTAAGGGGGTTGAGTTTGAAAAGTGACTTGAATAAATTTCAAAACTCATTAGTATAACATCAAATAAATTATTTAGGATTGATTAATGTATATAATGTAATATTAATATATGTGTAGTTGAGGCAGTAATAGAAGTATAATGTGCGGTTTGGTATGGGTTCCAAGACATAAATGTCTAATAGCAGCTATAAAGAAAAAAATATGAAAAAATAAATAAAAAGAAAATAAATATGGATATGAATAAAATAAAAATAAATGTAAAAATGAAAAATAAATAAAATAAACATGGGGAGAGGAGTGAAATTGAGAACATGGAATAAAATAAATAATAATAAATGAAAAAAATATGGTCTAAAGGTACATGTAGAGTAGAGGAAATTCTATATATGTATATAATGTCCCATGAAAATGATCAATTATTAAATAAATTTCATATAATGATAATTTGTAGTGTTAGCATATAAATATATGAACCAATAGCTAGAAATAAAATAAATAGATTTTACGACACAGAAAAAAAAATATATATATATTTATATATATTCAGACTTAATGTGTATAAATATGAATCGGAACATATATGAGTATATAAATTTAATATAAATTTGGTACATATATGGGTATAAATTCTGAAGCAAAATCAACAGTGTGTACAGGAATATAATGTAAGGCGCTATAGCATTAAAAATAGTGACTGAAAAGCCCCCTGAAACAGCGGCTCCATTCACTCCAGTGTGAAAGCCCAAGTGCTTTCACACTGGAGCGGTGCAGTAGCAGGGCATCAGAAAAAGTTCTGCCAGCAGCTTCTTTTGGAGCGCATTAGGAGCAGTGAACTCACCGCTCCTAAAGTGCCCCTGCCCATTGAAATCAATGGGCAGCACTGCAGAACCACCGACAAAGGCCGATGTAGCAGCAATTTGCGGGCGGCTTTAACCCTTTTTTTGCCCGCTAGCGGGAGTTAAAACGCCCCACTAGTGGCCGAATAGCGCCATTAAAAATATCACCATTTTACTGCCGACACCCGGGGTGGCTCAGTGTAAAGGGGCTCTTGGTGATAGCTTCTTCGATTGGCATTCAGAGTGCTTTAGAAACGTGTCAAATGCCACATTTTGAAGCAAGTGTAAAGGAGGCCTTAAATTAGCCTTCAGCACTGTTTGGGGGGTGCACAGTTCATAATGGGAATGTTGACTTTCAGATTAAAATGTAATTCTAGGCAAGCAACTTAAAGCGGAACTTAACTGTACCTGAGCATCACAAACAAAAAACACTCTTTAATTCATTTTTAATATTCAAAGCAAATGCATCTCCATGCTTTATTTTGTTGAAAAATCACGTTGAAAAAACACCCCACTAGCATTTCTACCTGTGTTCATGTAGAATTTACTTCCTGGAATCCATCTGGCCTTAGCTCAGGCATGTAGGCAGGAGGGTGTGCTTAGCTGAGCAAAGCCCCTCCTCCCCTCTTCCAGTTGAAAGAAAAACAAGTCCATGAAGATTCCTTGAGTGTATGACATCATTTTGGGCTTAAGCTAGAAACCAGGAAGCAAGAAAAAATTTTTTAAACAAATAAATGTGTCCCATTTGTTTGCCACAATATTGCATTTTCACTATAAGTCACTGATCGACACCATTACTAGTAAAAAGAAAATATAAACAAATAAATAAAAATATACCATAGTTTGTAACGCTATAACTTTTGCACAAACCAATCAATATACGCTTGGGATTTTTTTACCAAAAATATGCAGAATACATATTGGCCTAAATTGATGAAGAAATTAGATTTTTTACATTTTTTTTATTGGGTATGTTTTTTTAGCAGAAAGTAAAAAAAAATTATATATATATATATATATATATATATATATATATATATATATATATATATATATATATATATATATATATATATATATATATATATATATATTTTTTTTTTTTTTTCAAAATTGTTGTATTTTTGTTTCTAGCGCAAAAAATAAAATAAACCCAGAGATGATCAAATCTTATCAAAAGAAAGCTCTATTTGTGGGGAAAAAAATGATATACATTTTTAGATAAAGTGTTGCACGACCACGCAATTATCAAAGTAATGCAGTGATGTATCGCAAAAAAATGGCCTAGTCAGGAAGGGTGGGGGGTAAACCTTCCCAGGGGTCAAGTGGTTAAACAGGCAGTGAGAGGGTGCCATATCACCTTTTCATCACCTGTCAAATACCTATGAAAAGCGTTCTAATCGCAGATTGCTTTTAGAGGCATGGCAAATTAGCTGCACGCCTAAACGTAGCTTTAGCAGGCTTCCAGCAAAGTAGTACTGAAGCTTACTTAAAAGCCTGCTGAATCTTGTTAAGCACTTGTTTAAAGTGGAAGTACTGCCATTAACAAACCCAGTAATATGAAAATAGTTCATCCGCCCCCTAAAGTGCACATAGCTTATAAATCTTCTTTGTACATTAAAATTGCCACTATATACCTTTTTGGATGATCTTTATACCACGGTTACATGATAAAAATGCACAGTTTCTCCAGTGCTGAGAGTTCAGGAAGGAGGAGATTTCCACTACAGCCTGTATACACGCCCATATGTGTGATGTCAATATCATGTGACCTGGCTAGCTCTGAGAACAAGTAATTATTCTCTCCAGCGTAAAAGATACAACTGAGCATGTGCAGGTCGGCTACTCTGCCTGTATTAGCTTGCCTTCACCAGATGCAGAAGGGGCGAGGATCTTTGCATATAGGATATAGCCTTTTTACACAATGCAGAGGATTAACTCCTTAAGTTCCACATTAAGTATAACAAGCATGCTATGCAGCATATACAGACTGATTTTACTGTTATGGGTTTAGTAACACTTTAATATCTGCAAACTGGAGCTGAAGGTTGTTTTAGAGATTTCAAGAAAGCTGCTTGGAGATTGATGGAAGCTTTACAAATGCTTTCTTAAAGCTTGATTTATTTCCTGCTCTTATGCAAACTGAAGTTTTTGCGAGACAAAGCCTATCTGTTTTCAAGACAAGCTTTTGAGATATCAGCTCCCTTCATCATGTTAAAGAAGTAGTGATTCACAGAAGTTTAAAAATATACCAAGAAAAATCCTATGAATAAGATAACAATCTGGATGAGTTTCAGCCCAGGTTCACACTTGTACGATCTCAGACATCATATGTGATTCACACCCGCACCGCACCGATCACAAGCGATGTCTGTGCAGTGCAAGTTCAGACGTACAGTTGTATGGCTGAAGTCACATTGGAATCACAAAAAAAAGATGCAGGGACTTTTTTTCCCACCCTGGAATCTGATGGCATGGGTGTTCTCACCCATGCGATCTGATTCCTGTCCGAATCCACAGTTCGTACTGCGATCTGTGAACCAATCTGGGGGTGTCATTAACATTGTATTGACACCCGCAGCGGTTCGCAGAGGGCAGTGTGGACTGCCTGTGGGAGAGGTGCGATGCTGGAACCGGCGCTGAAATCGCTCTGGTTCCCACATCGCATATGTGTGAACCTAGGCTGAGAGAGTGAAAGAAGAGTGGGCTATGGAATGAAAAAGTGTAGGGTCACAGAGGGGAGAATGATCATTAGAGTATCTGATAGTGATTTGGACAACTAAGCTTAAAGGGATTGTAAAGTTAATTTTTTTATTTCTTTAAAATAACAAACATGTTATACTTACCTCCACTGTGCAGCTCGTTTTGCACAGAGTGGACCCGAACCTGCTCTTCTAGGGTCCCTCAGCGGCTGTCTCTGCTTCTTCCCGCAGGTGCTTCTCACGTTTATGCGAGCTCCCTCGCATGGTGAGAAGCACCTGCGGGCGTGCTCCCGTGATACAGCTGGCGGCTATAGCCGCTCGCTGTATCACACGGCCCCGGCGTGCCGCGTCATTGGATGTGATTGACAGCAGCGCGAGCCAATGGTTGTGCGGCCTTCAATCCATCCACTCCAGCCAATCAGCGGCCAGGCTGAGTGGCGAAGAGGAAGGCAGGGGCGAGCGCGGGACTTTCGAGGGGTGATGTAAGTAAAAGGGGGGCTGGGGGCGCCGACACTGTAAGATGTTTTTTCACCTTAATGCATTCTATATATATTCACCTTTACAACCCATTATCTGTTCCGTCTAACAGTATTATCATTCTAAGTTAAAAGATTTTCGATTCATGAACAGAATTTAAGTTTCCTTTGAGAACCAAGACAATCATATCCTCCAGAGAGTTGTTTTGTTTGGAGAAATGTCCAGTAATAGCATATTCCTTGTGTATCTACGCAGAGTTAAATAATTATCTCAAGCCCTTAAAATCATTGTAGCACTTGGTCTAGTTCAGATCCAGGCTCTAAGTTAAAAGGTTTTTGATTCATGAACAGAATTTAAGTTTCCTTTGAGAACCAAGACATTCATATCCTCCAGAGAGTTGTTTGGTTTGGAGAAATGTCCAGTAATAGCATATTCCTTGTGTATCTACACAGAGTTAAATAATTATCTCCAGCCCTTAAAATCAGTGTAGCACTTGGTTTAGTTCAGATCCAGGCTCTGATTTGAAAATAAAAGCAATTTATTTTTTGTTTCTGCTGTACGCTAGCTCCACCCCAGACTGAAGCCCAATTTATGGCTATTTTTATGGGGAAGCTACAGCATAGCATTGCAGACATGCCCCCTCTTCATTCTCATTGAGCTAGATGTGGTGTATCCTCTGTACTCCTTGCCTCCTGCTTGCCTGCTGGTATCTCCTCCTCTGATATGCAGCTATGCCATCATCCACCCCTGTGCAGCACTCTGTGATCAGTAATGTCCTTGGAATATAACAGTTCCATCAACTGTTGTGATCTGGAGTCAGGCTCGGAGACCAGTAGCTATAACAATAGAGAGGCACCTACCAACCAGCTGGATAAGTAGAGAAACAGGTCACCCTGGCAAATGACATGGGTTCACCTGAGGTGCAAAGTCGAAGTACTAACCGGAGTTGACCAGAGCTCCCGATGGCAGAGATGGGTTTTGCTGCATGTTAGTAACAGGTCGCGGTTCTAGGGATTGCCCCACTAGGAGGTGAACAAGCCGTGATCTTATAGCAGATAAAGCAGGTAGGAATAAGCAGAAGCATAGTCAGTACACAAGTCAAAGTTCAGTAAAGAGTGGTTGCAGGTTGAGATCAAGCAGGAGCATAGTTAAGAAACAAACCAAAGGTCGGTGAGAGCAGAAAGCGTGAGATATAAGCTGGAGAGAGCACAATGATCTGGAAAACAGGAAGTGGAAATGCATGGCTTAATTCAGGAAGTTATTGGGAGGAACAGAGTTCAAGAATCTAGAACAGGGATCTCCAACCTATGGGCCTCCAGCTGTTGCAGAACTATACATCCCATGAGGCATTGTAAAACATTCACAGACATGACTAGGCATGCTGGGAGTTCCTGAACAACTGGAGGGCCATAGTTTGGAGACCCATTTTCTAGAAGAGCAGGGTTCAAGGCAAGATCATTCAAGGAATTGTCCAGAGAGCTGTCCAGGATCCCAGGTGGCTCAGCAAGAAGAGACATCACTAGACACAGTAGAGTTTGCAGGTTTATACTTAGTTCCTGGCACCCACACAGCTACAAGGGTAGATAGAACCAACCAACAGAGCACATACCCACCCACCTGCTGTTTAGGGGGAAAAGACTAGAATGCTAGCTTGTGGCTTGTGTTGTTGCTCTGGAATCTTGTCACCCATGGTCACTGTATCCTCATTATTTCCCTCTACGTACTGTACAGAAGCTCTATGCTCCATCAGCAGCTTTCAGAGGAAGGATAATGTGTGGGTCCAGCCCTGGAGGCGGCTGTGGTCATTGTTTTTCTCAGAACTTATTATATATTTTTCTCCTTCTCAACAGTGTGGTCAAACAGCTATGGGGGGGGGGGGAGCACTGTTGACCACACTAGCTCAGCAACCACTGCGCGTATCTTTACGGGACCAAGGGGACCGGAATTACAATGTACTGTAGCTATTGCTTTATGAGCCTGTAATATTGAAAGTTCCTGTTGCATATGTGGCACCTTGATGGATTAATGCGGTTGCATAATTTGCAGCATGTTTTGTTGCAAGGTTGTGTTTTCTTGTCCCGGTATCTGTTACTCAGTGCTACCTTGGCTGTCCTGACATTCAAGGGGTCTGCCCTGTCTTGCATTGGTCTAAACAGCCCTAATACGCCGAATCGGAGGGATCTTGCATGCTTAATACCTGAGAAGTAAAGTTTCTGTAATAGCTGAGGCAGCAGTTTGCTGTTGGGTGGCAGCCACCAAGGTCACTGGCTCATGTTTACTTGAAACACATGGCATATGGATCCATAGGACACATGTCACTGTGAAAAAATATCTCTTCTGCCCATGAATTAAAAAATACTGCTCTGAGCTCTGGCTACAAGGTGCATCGTGGGTTTTTTTTTTTTTTATAGGTAAAGATTTTATTAAGGATTTTAACAGACAATACAAAAAATACCAATATAAAAGGACGTAGCTCCAATTGCAGCACCATAGTTACATACAAATGATGGCAGTCTGTTTTTAATCCGATAGACCAGATAAGAGAGCTGATAAGGTCATCCTATAAATAAAAACACAACCTAATAGGAATATGTAGACATGTAGCTGATCTTTTGATGTATATACAATATGTGTAGGTCCCCTCTGCTGTAAAGATCTCTCTAGTGCATTCCCATATAAAAATCCACATACTGTAAGCTTTTGGCAGTAGGGTTTCCTAGCAGAGAACACCTTCTTGTTGAGTAGACAGTGTACAGTTTATTTGCTTTCTGATCTGGTAACCTTGAGTGTCAGAGGAGGATCATGGGAAATCTACTGTAGAGTAACGCAATAACACGTTAAGCAATCGATGCAAATAGTTGTTACATAGTCGGCTTAGAAATCTTAGCGTGTCTGTGTAGGTAATGCATACAGTAATGCAAATGAGTATAAGGATGGATACTACTGGGAAAAGGAGCCTAAAGTGGTTGTAAACCTCAGACATGAAATATGAACAAAGCATATCCCTCTATAGTGTGTACTTGTCTCCATTAAGAGCACTAAGTGCCATTTCTGTCTGCTGCTTCGTTCCTCTGCTATCAGCATGAATCAATTCTCACAAGTTTTCTTGACACCAAGAGAAAAATGGTGACAGGGGAGGGAGCTCCAGCAGATTGACAGCCTCAGCTCTATTTCTATGTGCTGTGTGAAGGGGGGCATCTCTGCCCTCAAATCAGCTCTCAGAGCTTTCTTCACTGAGCGTGTACCCTCAACCTCTATCATCAAATGGCTGGAGTCATCAACAATCACATGTGCAGCATCGTGGCAGTTCAAGATTAAACAGAGGCCAACATGGCAGCTTCCTTGGCCAAAAACAATAAGAGAGTTTAGTTCCACTTTAACAAACAATAAATATAATGTCTTGAAAAGTATTCATACCCCCTTGAAATTTTCCACATTTTGTCATGTTACAACGAAAAACGTAAATGTATTTTATTGGGATTTTATGTAATAGATCAACACAAAGTGGCACATCATTGTGAAGTGGAGGGAAAATGATAAATGGTTTTCAATATTTTTTACAAATAAATATCTGAAAAGTGTGGCGTGAATTTGTATTCAGCCCACTTTACTCTGATACCCTTAACTAAAATCTAGTGGAACCAATTGCCTTCAGAAGTCACCTAATTATTAAATAGAGTACTCCTGTGTGTAATTTAATCTCAGTATAAATGCAGCTGTTCTGTGAAGCCCTCGGAGGTTTGTTAGACATCATTAGTGAACAAACAGCATCATGAAATCCAAGGAACACCAGACAAGTCAGGGATAAAGTTGTAGAGAAGAAGAAGTTAGGTGATAAAAAAAAAATATCCCAAGCTTTGAACATCTCATGGAGCACTGTTCAATCCATCATCCCAAAATGGAGAGAGTATGGCACAATTGCAAACCTACCAAGACATGGCCGTCCACCTAAACTGACAGGTCAGGCAAGGAGAGCATTAATCAGGGAAGCAGCCAAGAGCCCCATGGTAACTCTGGAAGAGCTTCAGAGATCCACAGCTCAGGTGGGAGAATCTGTCCACAGGACAACTATTAATCATGCACTCCACAAATATGGCCTTTATGGAAGAGTGGCAAGAAGAAAGTTGTTGTTAAAAGAAAGTAATAAGTCCCATTTGCAGATTGTGAGAAGCCATGTGAGGGACACCAAACGTGGAAGAAGGTGCTCTGGTCAGATGAGACCAAAATTAAACTTTTTGTCCTAAAAGTTAAATGCTATGTGTGGCGGAAAACTAACACTGCACATCACCCTGAACACACCATCACCACCATGAAACATGGTGGTGGCAGCATCATGTTGTGGGGATGCTTTTCTTCAGAAGGGACAGGGAAGCTGGTCAGAGTTGATGGGAAGATGGATGGAGCCAAATACAGGGCAATCTTATGCCACGTACACACGACCGGACTTTCCAGCATAAAAGGTCTGACGGAATCATTTCATCTGATATTCCAATCGTGTGTGGGTTTTATTGGACTTTTTTCTTCAAAATTTCTGACGGCCTAGAAATAGAACATGTTTTAAATCTTTCCAACTGAATCAATTACTATCGTGAAAACTCTTCGTCTGTATGCTAGTCCGATGGACCAAATACGACGCAAGTGCAGCTATTGGCTACTGGCTATTGCACTTCCATTTCTAGTCCTGTCATACGTCATCGCGTTCGAAACGAACAGACTTTGGTGTGATCGTGTGTAGGCAAGTCCGTTCGGTCGGAAAGACTGTCAGAGTTTATTCTGAGGGAAAGTCCAGTCATGTGTACGCGGCATTAGACGAAAACCTGTTAGTGTCTGCAAAAGACTTGAGACTGGGGTGGAGGGTCACCTTCCAGCAGGACAACGACCCTAAACATACAGCCAGAGCTACAATGGAATGGTTTAGATCAAAGCATTTTCATGTGTTAGAATGGCCCAGACCTAAATCCAATTGAGAATCTGTGGCAAGACTTGAATATTGCTGATCACAGACGCTCTCCATCCAATCTGACAGAGCTTGCGATATTTTGCAAAGAAGAATGGGCAAAAATGTCACTCTCTAGATGTGCAAAGCTGGTAGAGACATCCCCAAAAAGACTTGCAGCTGTAATTGCAGTGAAAGGTGGTTCTATAAAGTAATGACTCAGGGGGCTGAATACAAATGCACACCACACTTATTTATTTGTAAAAAATTATGAAAATCATTTATAATTTTCCTTCCACTTCACAATTATGTGCTACGTTTTTGTTGGTCTGTCACATAAAATCCCATTAAAATACATTTACTTTTTTGGTTGTAACATGACAAAATGTGGACAATGTCAAGGAGTAGGAATACTTTTTCAAGGCACTTTACAGTCAAAATACATATATGAGCTATATAAGCCTGTAGAAACACCTCCTCTTATTGCCCCCAGGGCCTAAAACACAGTCCAATATGTTTGGCGCACATTGTTGGTGGTCTTACTTTTAGCCGGAAACTAGAGGATCATCATGCGAACCTCTTATATAGAAAGAGTTTACACAGCTACACTATATGTGTTTTCAGATGCATTTAGATACTTTTGCATGAATCCATAACTAGAAGTAAAGCATGATTTTTTTTGTATTTCCTTGAGGTTAACCAGGTATGCGACTAATGTGATTGGAAGATAAGCGTGGCTGTAAAAGCAGCACCTGGCGTGGTTGGGGGCATGCTGAAGGTGTAAAATTGTTATAGGAGGATTGCAACATGAGCACAGGACAATGCTGCAGTCCAGTATTATGTCATGAGTCTCAATAATAGCCGTGTACACAAGACCGTAATCATCTTGTGCATGAGGCTCAAGCTCTTAGAATGGAAAACCAGGGAGATCACGTTGTTCGGTTGACTTTTTTTTTCTTGTCTGTCTGTTTGTGCAACAGAGAATCGCCACCCATAGCCTGTGGCTAATTGCAGCCTATACAATGCGGAATAAGGCTAATAACAAAGTACAGCAGTTCTCCATTTCTGCAGGGTGACCAAGGAATGTGTGCTTTATAATTGATATTTCTTCTGTACTTCATTGGTTATTATCAAGCCGTAAACCGGCCCCTGCAAAGAGAAGGTCCTGCATGAAAGGTTTCCTCATTGCTTGCTGGTGGAGCCTGTGTGTAGAGTGGAAGGAGAATTTCCCAGTACCCAGCAATCTATTACAGCTACTAATGGTGATGTTCTGCCCGATGGTGCCTGTATAGTCACACAGTGTGACGAGGGACATAGAACCACACACAGGTAAGTCCTACAAAACACCAATTCTGGGATACACCTTCAGAATCCCACTGACACCAATGAGAATTGGGGGGGGATTCAATACCCCACTGACCACTAATACTGGAAAACTAGATGATGGGACACTGAGCTTTTGTCGCCTTTATCACTCCTATTGACCACTCGTGCTAGGGCGTATATTACCCCCACTGACACTGTGATATTTATTACTTGCACTGACACGGGCAGTTTTTACTGCTGCTGAGAGCAAGGTATTTATTACTGACCCTGGGGTATTTATTACTCCCACTGATGCCAGGGTTTTGTTACTACCATGGACACCAGGGCAATTCTTACACTTAATGATGCCATGGCATTTATTACT
The DNA here is from genome assembly GCF_037356315.1 of Lithobates pipiens. Lineage (NCBI taxonomy): Eukaryota > Metazoa > Chordata > Amphibia > Anura > Ranidae > Lithobates > Lithobates pipiens. The sequence continues at coordinate 161,693,743 of NW_027507789.1, forward strand.
TCTTTTTTTTTTCAAATAGCAATTTTTATTGATTTTCATCAAAAGTAAAAACTTAGCACAGAAATGTATAGAGAACACAATCACAGTGTGCACAATAGGCATCCGCTTGGGTATAAAAACAATATTCAGAAAACTTACCCATTGGTACTTGATGATGTACCCTGGTCAGCAAGATAGCATTTATTGCTTTCACTGTTGCCGGTGTGTATATTTGTTTCACAGATTCATTTATTACTCCCCCTGACACTGGGGCATTTGTTGCTCCCAAAAATGCCAGGGTATTTATTACTCCTACTGTTGCTGATTAGTATATTACTCTTATTGATCCTAGGGCACTTTTTGCTCCAACCAACGCCAAGGCGTTTATTACTCACACTGACGCCAGGGCATTTATTACGCACACTGATGCCAGAGCATTAATTACTCCCACTGTTGCTGGTGAGTATATTACTATCACTGATCCCAGGGCATTTGTTGCTCCCACTAACGCCAAGGTGTTTATTACTCACACTGACGCCAGGGTATTTATTACTCACACTGATTCTAGGGCATTTATTACTTCCATTGATGCTGGGGTTTTATTACTACCATGGACACCAGGAAATCTCTTACTCCTAACAATACCTCGACATTTATTACTACCACTGTTGCTGGTGCATATATTACTCTCACTGATCTCAGGACATTTATTACTCCCCCTGACACTGGGGCTTTTTTTACTCCCAGTGATGCCAGGGCATTTATTACTCCCACTGTTGCTGGTACAAATATTACACTCACTGACACTGGGGCATTTATTACTCCCACTGATGCCAGGGCATGTACTACTACCATGGACACAAGGGAGTGTATTACTACTAATGATGTCAGAGCATTTATTACACTCACTGATGCTGGTGTATATATTACACTCACTGATTCTGGGGCATTTATTACTCCCACTGACACTGGGGCATTTATTACTCCCACTGACACTGGGGCATTTATTACTCCCACTGATGCCAGGGCATGTACTACTACCATGGACACAAGAGAATGTATTACTACTAATGATGCCAGAGCATTTAATACTCTCACTGATGCTGGTGTGTATATTACTCACTGATGCTGGGGCTTTATTACTACAATGGACACCAGGACATTTCTCATTCCTAACAATGCCATGTCATTTATTATTACCACTGTAGCTTGTGCATATATTACTCCCCTGACACTGGGGCATTTTTTACTCCCAATGATACCAGGGCATTTATTACTCTCACTGTTGCTGGTGCATACTTTATGCAGCGTACACACGATCTGACTTTCTCGCAGACTAGGTTCCGATGGACTTCTGAACGAACGGACTTGGCCACACACTAACGGACTAAGTCCATTTGAGAGTACGTTCGTTTTGAACTTGATAACGTAAATGGGACTAAACAAGAAAGTTCAATAGCGAGTAGCCAATAGCTTCCCTTGCATCGTATTTGAAAAATGTTCTAGGTCTGTCTGATTTTTTTTTTTTCGAAAAACGATGGGACTAGCCCACAGATGATCACATTGCCCGATGGACTAATCCCTTCGGACCTAGTCTGCCTGAAAGTCCAGCCGTGTGATGCTGGGGCATTTACTGTTCCTGCTGAAGCTGGGACATTTATTACTCCCACTAACACTGGGGCATTTATTACTCCCACTGATGCCGGGCATGTATTAATACTATGGACACCAGGCCATTTATTACTCCCACTGAAGCCAGGCATGTATTACTACTATGGACACCAGGGCATTTATTTTGCCCACTGAAGCCTGGCATGTATTACTACTGTGGACACCAGGGCATTTATTTTGCCCACTGATGCTGGGGCACGTATTACCACCATGGACACCAGGGCATGTATTACTACTATAGACACCAGGGCATTTATTTTTCCCACTGATGCTGAGGCATGGATTACCTACCACCATGGACACCAGGGCATTTATTACTACTAATGATGCCAGAGCATTTATTAATCTCATTGGTGCTGATGTTCTTATAACTCTCACTGATGCTGGAACTTTATTACTACCATGGACACCAGGGCATTTCTTACTCCTAACGATGTCACGCCACTTATTACTACCACTGTTGATAATGTGTATATTATTCTCATCGATCCCAGGACATTTATCACTTCCCCTAACACTAGGGCATTTGTTACTTCCACTGTTGCTGGTGCGTATATTACTCTCACTGATCCCCGGGCACGTGCTTCTTGGTCTTCTTGATTTTAGGTGCGCCTAATACTTTTTGGGGTTCGAGTCTAAGTATAGGTTTGCTTTAATTGCAGATGTATCCTCTGCTATGTATCTGCAAAGATGAAAGTGTTTGAATTCCAGCTTCTCTATTAGAAGGGACTCGTTTTACTTGAAAGTCTGGAGCAGAGAGGGATGAACTGCTGCACTGTACACCAGCACTTGTGCTGTTTTAAGGGCAACAGTCCTCCAAAAAATTGATTTCTTTAGAGGAATATGAGTGACAAGTGTGCCAACACTTCCCTTTTTTCATCTGAATTCCAGACGGTTTGTGTTGGGGGGTGGAAATATTTGAACTCTGGCCAAAAAGCTAAATACACGGATAAATTGCATATACAGTATGTGATTTGTTTTATCTGTCAGAAAGGTTTGTTGTACTGTTCAGCCACTTTTGTCATTTTAAATATCCTTGCCACATAGCTAGAAAGGTGTGACCATGTTCCCAGTAACAGCTAAGTACGCATTAGGCTGAGTTCACACGGGCAGTAAAAACAGGTGGTTGAATTGTGTGTTTACTACCCATCTACAGATCCTAACAGATTGCTGAAAGCACGATGCTGCGCTTAGTGATGTAGAAAATGTAACTCACAATTTTAATTTTGGCAGACAGTCACACTATCAAATGCGTGGATTAAAGTCAATAGGACCACGGCATAATTACAGCAGTTGCTGCAAGGAAAAAAAAAGGCATTCCGGAGGGCATTCGGGAAGCAGCAGTATTGCCTCCTGAACACCTACAAACTGTTGATCAACAACCTCAGAAAAGCCAATCTTAAACAAAAGCAGAGGAAGCACATATTACAGCGCAATGAGACTTTTTCTTAAAATATGTTTACATTGCTTGTAATAGGAGTAAAAGTGACACTTTTTTTTTTTTTTAAAGAACAGTGTAAAAATAAAACGTAAAATTATTTGTGCCCCTTCATTGTTGTCAATGAGGGGAATTATGTCCCACTATTGGTATCAGTGGATGAAATAGTGCCAGATAAAAGCAAGCAAAGGGCCACATATGGCCCCCGGGCTGCATTTTGGAGACCACTGCCTTAGACCATTGGATCATGGGGGGAATAAACTGTGGGGACTATTCTAACAGCGCAGAAGAGAAAAGCAAATCATCTTTTCTATGCCCTTATCATGTACCTGGTAGCAGAGCCTGATATGATTTGGAAGGCCTTCAGATCTATTCCCAGGTCCCCGTTGAAAGCACCCCAAGTTGGATGGGAGAGCAAGTAGAACCTGACTGCAATTAACCCTTATAGGGTGCATGAACCATCTACAGACCTCTCTTACTTCTCTGACTCGGGGCCCCTGATGGTGTAAATAGGAGACGCAGGAGTGATGAGTGGTAAGAGTAAGTCTTGCTGGCAGCAGAGCAGATGTCCACACTGGGTAGGTGAAGTCATCAGGGATCTTCAGTAAAGCAGGCAGACTGGCAGGCAGCAGACTGAAGTAGACTGGTACTGGCACGGGAGGGCAGACGAGATGGTTGCTGATAGTCTGTATGTCAGCAGGAACACCACGGTAGTAGGCAAGTACCAGTGACAGCAGGCAAAGTAGCAGAGTCAAGCAGGCTTGATCATACACTGGCAGTATGGATCAGGTACAGGCGGACAGGCAGAAGCATGGTCAGGGTACAAGCGGGGTCTGGAACCAATCAGTGAAGCAGAAACCAATGGAACAGACAGGAGTGATGGCCAGGGGACAGTACAGGCAGAGTTTAGAGGGTGACAACGAGATGGTGCCTGCCCCATCAAAAACTTGCTTTAAGAGCCTTAACAACAAGGAGCGCATAGAGGGGCAAACGCACGAAAGACAAAACCAGAGAAAATTCCTAGCTCAGCTTACCAAACAAATTAGCCTGTTCAACAGTCTGTGTTAACTCTTGTCTTTCAAGAGTTCAGAGGGTGGTCAGGACAAGCCGGGTCAGCAACTGGAATCAAGATACAGGAACACAGGATACAGTGGAGGCTGATGACAAAGTAGCACTGATTCTTAGCGCTTGCACAATTTAAATAGCCTGTCTGTCACCAGCATCTGTCACAAGTGCACGTGAACACGCCGTTGCGCAGGTGTATGTGCACACGTACGTGCACCATTGTGCATGCGCAGGTCCCCAATTCCTGCATGCACAAGAAGGAATCTGTATTAGCCTTTGAAGGTGCACAGAAGAACGTCCAGAGGCGCCATCTCATTTACTGGCATGCCGTTCTTGACAGCCCCCTATAACTAAATAAGCATGTAACCCTCTCATTGTGGGTGTAGCCTGACTGCAAGAGACAGTTTTCAAGCTTTCCAGAGTTAGGCTTCCAAAATACATTTTACGATTTTCTTATGGATACATAACTGTAGCAATATCGATGGGCCTGGTGGCGGGACACTGAAGGTGCAAGTGACAGACAAGTACAAGATGCTGCTGTAAAGTGAACCAAATTATATATCCACTTTAATAGAACACTGCAAAGATCAATGATGTGCAAAGTACAGCTATTCTTAACAACCAATGGATTTCATGTCAGGTCACTAAAGGGTAATTGCCAACTGGCTGTTATAGCTTGCAGCACTTTGCACACTGTTCTTCTTTATATGCCAAGAGTTGTACATGTCTGTAACCAAAAGATTGTTACATGAAAATCACTTATGTTCATTTGCCAGAGCGGTTCTGTTTACTTGTTGCATAATGCATGATGCAACACTCCAAGAAAGTCTATCTAACAAAGTTACTGCATAACGATGGGTCTACAAGACAACTGACCCCATCTCCGTATTTAGTAAACTGAAAAACAAGCAGATTTCACCTCTACACTTCTGTCTACATAATAGACGGCATCAGAACGGAAGAGTTTCCAGCTGCCTCTGTAGAGGTGGATGACAGCATGTTAGGTGCTGGGCCTTACAGGATGCTGACGAGGAAGGGCAGGCTACGTGCCCTCTAGAGTTGGCTAAGTTACAATCCGTAACCCAACTCCAGCAAGAGTGTCTACCTCTGTTTGGAAAGTATGTTGTGAAATCAAAGCTGTTGCAGCATCATGCCAACAGCTAAATATATACCCAAGAAAGCGGGTATGGGGGCAGTGAATCAGCCTTCTCTAGCAAAGCAGATGTCTCATGCTTTAGACAGACGTATCAAGACCAGCAGTGCTTTATATCACTTTGGCGTGGAATCATTTTACACAAGTTTATTTAGGAATCGTATCTTAGCCTTTAATGGGGCCTGTACTGTTTACATAATGTTCACAGAACATTAATTGTCTTTCTGTGATAGATTAAAGGGAGGAGGGAAAAAAAACATATTTACTTCTGAAAATCTTGCTCCAGGTCCCCTTCAGTGATGGCAACAAGTCTGAATGCCCAGCCAATTGACATACTAAGTCAATGCCTACTAAGTGGTAAAATAAGCTAATCTGCTCACTTGAACTACAAAGGACTTTCGGCCAGCTTTGGGCCAGAACTGAAACATGGGCCAGCACTGAAGGGAACCAGGAACACTATATTGCTCAGGAAAGGTACTCTAGATATTTTAACCCTTCTAATAATCTCTATTCATCCATTTCAGATGCCTAGCACAGCTTACTGTTGGTATTTGAGTACAGGTCCACTTTAAAAGCCCCAACTGGCCCAAAACTGATGTAGTGCACCCCACGTAGGAGCCGCAAGTGAAATGGGATCCCCTACCCTGCCCAGCCAGGCACACCAACATTTCCTCATGCTCACTGAGACAGGTAACATTCCATGCAGTTTTGTTTTGTTTTTTTGTTTTTTTAATTTAGGGGTTAATAACTTGGATGGGAATAGGGGTATTTATGGGATGTACACTTTACTGGAACAAAGTCTGTCCAGGGACTCTCCAGCCACCTGGAGATCTTCTGGATGTGCTCGCTGGCTCCTGCTGTCCGCACTCTTGCTCTTGTACCTTTGAACAGGACTCCCCCTTGTGTTTTCAGAGGATCCCTCCAGCACCCGAGCCTCAGGTTCAAGTTCACCCCCCCCCCCCCCCCCCCACAGACTAGGGGGCTACCCTCAAAGGCCACTGAAAGCCTCCTCAGCACTCCATCTCCAGCTTGCACCAAACTCCACACTGCCCCTGCTGGCCTGACCCTGAGTATTTAAAAGGTGCCCTCCCTCTGCCAGATTATTTGGCCAGGAGTTGTCTGGGGCCCTTTATCAATACTCCAGGCCGCTCCTCCAAACCTTCCTCCCATTCTACTGTAAGGTCCAGCAAGTAGTGGGTGGTACCAGAGATGCTGCCTGATGAGTCATCCAGCCTCCCTGGGTCACTCACCCTGACCAAGATTCAAAGCAAAGGCTTGGCTGCCTGCCAAGCCTAAATTTACCTGCACTACAAAAAACATGTATACTACCTAGCATTCCACACTAGAGGGAGCTACACTGATATTTTAGCAGTTCATTGTTAGGCTAGTGCCAAACGAATGCTGCTTTCTTATAAGTCTTAAGCCGGTCATACATGGATCGAAATTTGGCTCATTCAGCAGGAACTGGCTGAATTTCTATTCATGTATGGGCAGGAAGTTTGTACAAAAGTAGATCTACCAATCGACTTCTGTACAAGCACCCTTCCAGAATTTTGTTATTCACTGGCAGAAAAAAATATATAAAGTTTTGGGTGATGTTGGGCTTCAAAGTACACCAGGATTGTTTGCTCAGTCCACAGTCATGTACATGCTTGTCAATGCAAATATGAAAACTTCACCCATGTCCAGCTCCTAACTTAGGACTTTGGCGAGTTTTCGAATTTGCATTACTTAGTGAACAAAACAACATAAGTGTAGCGCTACCCCCGTAAGGGCTGCTGGATTTTGGGCCTTTTCCCTCACACGGCAGCCACTGCCAGGCAAAGATAATTTCCAAGCTCTCTCCAGTAGCTCAGTATTCAGTCTAGGGGATTTGGTATTTTAGGTCTGTTGTAGAACATTTAACTTGGATAGGGATTTTGGGATACATGAGATGTCCAGATTTGAAAAAAGTATAACTTCAAACAGTTGAGGACCTGAGTCTTTGGTTGCGACGTACTAACTCCAAACTCAGATGCACACCAGTGGGAGTGATGGTGCAGCTGGAATAGGCAAGAATTCCAAAAGCTAAAGTTGCAGATGCAGCACACGGTACCTGGCTGCTCTTGACCCAAGCCAGAGATAATAAGGTGCCCCGGCTGTATTACACTTGCACTAAAGCTGTCCCCTGGTCCTAGACAAGTGAGGTATTGGACCTTACTGTCTCCTCTATAGCTTTTGGGCATGTTAGTAGGAATGTATTTGCACAGTCTCTTTAGGTAGCTCCTAGAATCCAGAAAGCTGCCATACTGGCCTCTCTGCTGCTCAGGCTAATTATGATTCTGCTTGATGTCTGCAGCCAATCCTAGCTGAGACGGGACTAAATGAGGCTTGATGCTTCCCTCTTCTCTTCTTCTCTCTCCTGGTCTTTCTTCTGCCCCAGGGGTAGAATCCCCAACACAGGGGTCTCCTCCAGACAACTAGACCCCAGGCTTTGCTCCCAGACTGTGTGGCTCCTGAGTATTTATAGGTTGTTCGTATCCCTACCTTCTGGGCCTCGCCTCCCCAGGGATTGGTGGAAACTCCATAAATATTCAGGCTGCAGCCTCTCTTCCTCCAACCTCTAAGTTCTAGAAATATCCAGAGAGTTCCAGAAGCCAGGAGGAGGTAACCTAGCCACAGCCTTTGAAGCATTGCACAGCTTCCCTAAACAAAATGAACCCATGCTCCATTACCTATAGGGGAGCCAATCCAAATTTAGCTATACTAGGAACTGTGAGGGTGCTACATTGGTATCAGTTATCCTGCACTTCTGCACGATGTCTCTTCCCGAAAGTTTCACCTGGTAATCTGATGATGGGCCAAAGCTGAAGTGCTTCTCCTCATACTGATGCATTATCTGTAATAAAAAAATAAACAAAAAATAATGCAGGGGGGTGAAGGACCCCCGCACAATTTCCTAAGCGTCATTTCACAATTCGCAAGTAACAGGGTCTCTAGAAATTGCATTCACTTGCTACCATTATGTTGCCACTTTGATGGCCAAAATCCTGCAGAATGTTGCTTGCCAGGGAAAGATCAGCAGTGGAAGGAGATCTACAGAATGATGCTGTAGTTGCAGATGAGTGTTCTTGATAAGAAATCATATTGCTGGTGAATTTCCACCAGCAACAGGGTTCCTAGTGTAATCAGGTATGCCGATTATCAGCTCAAGTTTGGAGATCTCACCACTAAAAACCATGAAAGCTATGTGAAACTAGTGGGGGATTTAACTTTCCGGCATTTACTAGAAACTGAAATATCAGTTTTGGGTGAACTGACCTGTCAATTACCCCGGCAAGAATGCAAACATAGTTCATAATGAAACTAAAAGAATGCAGCTGAAGATACAATATAACTTTGCCCATTCAGGGCTTGGTGGTTGGCTGGTGAAGACCAAGCAATGTTACATCTGAAAGGTCATGTGGTCCTCTATACTAGTGGCGGCCACTCCATTAGGGGCACAGAGGCGCCATCCCCCTAATCCATGCGTCTGACCCCTAATCTCCATGCATGCAGGCGCATGGATTTCAATGGGTTTTTTTTTTTTTTTAAGAAGCACATGATTAGAGCCTGAGGCTCTAATTGTCTTCAAAAAAAGGGTGGGCTCTGGGTGGACTAGACCTAAATAGGCAAAGTAAGTTTCTCTTTAAGCTGCAAATAGGCAGATATTCTCATAAAATATTATTTAACCGCTTAAAGTGGATGTAAACCCTTGCATATACCCAGTAAAGTGAATAGCCTCAGATGATACACAGAGAGGAAACAAATCACCCTACATAAGCTTTACATGTATATCTGCTGTCTTTGTCTTTTATATATTGTTTAGAAAGTGCACGTCCTTTTAGAATTGTCTCTTCCTGATTCACCTGTAGGTGTGGATTCTTTGCTTACACTGGGAGGCAGCTGATTGGAGGAAAGGCACCCCCTCCCCCCCCCCCCCCCCCACATAGGCAGAGACTTGCAGAGCTGTGTTGTGAATAGACCAGCTCTCTGCTAATCTATTTATGGCACCCACCCTGACACAAAGCAGAGAATAAAATAAATTACTTCCCAGAGTAAAAACAGCATGTACAGTAAAGCAGCTAGACACACAATTAACCCTTTGATTGCCGTATATGTTTAACCCCTTCCTACCAGTGTCATTAGTACAGTGACAGTGCATATTTTTTAGCACTGATCACTTTATTAGTGTCACTGGTTCCCACAAAGTGTCACTTAGTGTCCGACTGTATGCCGCCATATCACAGTCCCCCTTTAAGTCGCTGATCACTGCCATTACTAGTATAAAATAAATATATAAATACATAAATATTCCAGTATGTATATACCATAGATAAAAATATAAGCTGCGCTAAATCCCACAAACATCAAATTGAATAAAGTCTTCCACAAATGAACCATAAGCGATCCACTGCTATGTGCGATTAAGTAGTGCTTGATCCGCCACCAAAAAAAAATTTGCCGCTTACCAGAAAAAATTTAATTTTTTTTGGTGGCGGATCAAGCACTACTTAATCGCACATAGCAGTGGATCGCTTATGGTTCACATGTGGAGGACTTTATTTGCATTCTTGAAAGAACTCTCTTTTGATTTACACATACACACTTGTAATCCATACACTGGGTGTATTTAGAGTTTGTATTGCTATACATAGGGGCATGCGTCCTATACTGCAAGGAATAGGCGGTTCGCATGGTCTGAGTTTGTAATATTTATATGCATTTATTATTTATGGTTTGATTTCATATTAATTTATGTTTAGAGGTTGGGAACAGGCCATAATTCATTTTTACTTTATTTATGTATACACAATTTGATGTTTGTGGGATTTAGCGCAGCTTATATTTTTATCTTTCGTTTTTTTCTGTAGTTATGTGACACAGTTAAGTCGCAGCCAAATGTGATCCGTCTAGGATCAATCTATATAATTGTTTCTTGTGTCTCACCTTAGCGCAGTTTTTTTTCCCCTTTTTTATGTATGTACCATAGTTTGTAGACTCTAATAACTTTTGCACAAACCAATCAGTATACGCTTATTGAGATTTGATTTACCAAAAACACGTAGCAGAACACATATTGGCCTAAATTGATGAAGAAATTCAATTTTTTACATTTTTATTGGATCTGTTTATAGCAGAAAGTAAATAATATTGTTTTTTTTTTTTTCTTTCAAAATTGTTCCTATTTTTTGTTTATAGCACAAAAAATAAAAAACGCATGGGTAATCAAATACCACCAACAGAAAGCTCTATTGGTGGGGGATAAAAAAGGATAGACATTTTTTTTGGGGTACAGAGTTGCATGACAATTAAATTGTCCGTTAAATTAATGCAAAAAAAAATGGCCTGGTCATGAAGGGGGTAAATCTTCCTGAGGTCAAGTGGTTGAAGTGATGCTCAGATTTGTAGCAAAGTCTAAAGGTGTATAGTTGCTCTTATACGAGAAAGACTTTATACAATTCTGTACACTCACAATACAAGTAAGAAAAGGAAGAAATCCGAAAGCTGGAATAGGTGTTTTCTTATGTTAATAGAAAAAAGAACAACCAAAACAAAGAAAAACCTGAATTTCAACATGGCTTTTGTAAAAAGTTAGTGGTACAGCAGTTAAAGCTTTTCCTGTAAATGAGTGCATTGTTACTCGTGTACAGGGAACATGACGGGAAACTCCATACAGTATTAAATATTTCTATACAAATAACACAGACTGGTAACTATTGAAGACCTTTTTTTCATTAGTACAAAGACTTTTATTTATATCCATCCAATAAACTTTAAAGACCAGTTCTTTAAAGAAAAAAAAAAAAAAAAAAGCTGATTTACAGCTGTACATATAACTATTTAAATGGGCATATCGGAACTATAAATATGAGCGATAAAGCTATAGTTACTTGGAGATTTTTTTTTTATTTTTGCTATGACTTTGCAGCAAGCCTCTCCTAAGCCTAAAAGGGATGAGAACATGAACCAGCAAGGGATGCTTTACTAGATAGAAAATTTGGCTAGATAGATTTAAAAAAAAAAATCAAAAGATTAAAAAAAAAAAATTTCTTTCACCACTTAAGGACCAAGCCCCTTTCTGAAATTTGTTGTTTACAAGTTAAAAACATTTTTTTTTGCTAGAAAATTACTTAGAACCCCCAAATATTATAAATTGTTTTCCCCAAAACCCTAGAGAATAAAATGGCGGTCGTTGCAATACTTTTTGTCACGCGTATTTGCGCAGCGGTCTTACAGGCGCACTTTGTTTGGAAAAAAAAATACACTTTTTTTGAATTGAAAAATAAGACAACAGTAAAGTTAGCCCATTTTTTTTTTTTTATATTGTGAAAGATAATGTTGTGCCGAGTAAATTGATACACAACATGTCACGCTTCAAAATTGCGCCCGCTCGTGGAATGGCGACAAACTTTTTACCCTTAAAAATCTCCATAGGCGATGTTTAAAAAATTCTACAGGTTGCATGTTTTAGGTTACAGAGGAGGTCCAGGGCAAGAATGATTGCTCTCGCTCTAACGATCGCGGCGATATCTCACATGTGTGGTTTGAACACCGTTTTCATATGCGGGTGCTACTCACGTATGTTTGCTTTTGCACAATAGCTCGTCCGGACGGGTCGCGTTTAAAAAAAAAAAAAAATCTTATTTATTTTACCTTGTTTGTCTTTTTTATTTTTACACTGTTAAAAAAATAAAAAATAAAATTGTCACATTTATGCCTATTACAAGGAATGTAAACATCCCTTGTAATAGAAAAAAAAGCATGACAGGACCTCTTAAATATGAGATCTGGGATCAAAAAGACCTCAGATCTCATATTTACACTAAAATGCAATAAAAAAAAATAAAAAATTGTCATTTATAAAAATAAATAAAACAAAAATTGCCCTTTAATAGCTATGGACGGAAGTAACGTTTTGATGTCGCATCCGCCCTGCGTTGTTATCAAGATGAGTGGGGGCCATCTTCCCCTCACTCATCTCCATGTCAAGCAAGGGGAAACATCCGACTGCCTCTGCCGATGCCGTTGGCTCTGGTAAGCGGCAGAGGACACCTCCCGCTGCTGATAAAAGTGATCTTATGGCGAGTCTGCTGCAGAGACCGCTCTTATTGGAAACCGGACCACCGGCTGAAGAAGAGGATACCGGGGTTATGGCAGCTAGCTGCTGCCATAGCGATATCCCCCTTCAAAGTAAGGACGTACATCATCAGGTGGCGGTCCGGAAGTAGTTAAGCAGCTTTCATTAAATTAATTCCTGGTGATCCTACCACAAAGGTCCTTGTTCAGGTACTTCCTATAATAGGGTTGGCAGTTGTCTCCCAACTATGCTTCTGCATTGTCACCTTGTCAGCTGTGCCCCTTATTGAGACTGAAAGTAGCCATTACACATTGCACAGGCAAGGTCAACTGTTTGTCCATTCTTTCAAAAGTGCATTTGTGAGGTCAGACACTGATGTTGGATGGGAAGGCCTGTCGCAGTTTCCACACTAATTCATCTCAAAGGTGTTTTATCGGGTTGAGGTCAGGACTCTGTCTAGGCCAGCCAAGTTCCTCCACCCCAAACTCACTCATCCATGTCTTTATGGACCTTGCTTTGTGCACTGGTGCTCAGTCATGTTGGAAAATGAAGGGGCCATCCCCAAACTGTTCCCACAAAGTTGGGAGCATGAAATTATCCAAAATGTCTTGGTCTGCTAACGTCTTAAGAGTTCCTTTCACTGGAACTAAGAGACCAATCCCAACCTCTGAAAATTAACCCCACACCATAATCTCTCCTCCACCAAATGATTTGGACCAGTGCACAAAGCGAGGTCCATAAAGTCATGGATGAGCGCGTTTGGGGTGGAGGAACTTGACTGGCCTTTTCAACGTTCCATCAATTCTCGTTTGCGTGGTCAAACTGAAGAACATGTTTTTCTGTAGTAATGAGAGCATTCAAAGGAGCAGGATGGAAACATTTTCTTGAACGAAATTCTAACAGTGTACTGTATGTGGTTTTCATTTAATAAAGTCCACTCAATCCCAAATGGAATGTTAAAGGCAAACAAAATGTTGAAGTACTTTCGAACATTTATCAAGCCTTTGAGTGTAGAGAGAACCTTTGTAAAAATGTTCCTACAAATTTTAGTACGGACATTTATTTGAGGATCTACTAGTCTATGGAAATCTGTACCTTTCCTTCCCTCTCTCGAGGAATATGACGGTATGGATATATAATCTGCACAATAAAGCTCTTCTAAAAGAACATTCCGGTGAATGGGTTCTGCGTATTATTTGGATGCAGAGAAGTGTATGCGGAAGATCCGAACTGAATAATGTTCTCAGGATACTTCTGAGGCTGTTCCATCTATCTGAAGAACTTCATCTTCTATGTTACCTAATACTCACCGCAACTTTTTTTCTAAACGTTGTTTCGATCCACTGCTCCATAAGATCGGCATCACTGTGTGTTTCCTATTGTTTTTTTCAAAAGCAATTTTCTGTTGAAGGGTCTTTGGGGTTTTGGAAGTACATGCACAGGAGAAGAGGACACTCGCTTTTCAATTTGAGCTTTGCTTGTATTCAAGTATAAAACCCAATGGGGGTTATTTACGAAAGGCAAATCCACTTTGCACTGCAAGTGCACTTGGAAGTTCAGTGGCTCTAAATCTAAGGGGTAGATCTGAAATGAGGGGAAGCTCTGCTGATTTTATCATCCAATCATGTGCAAGCTAAAATGCTGTTTTTTATTTTCCTTGAATGTCCCCCTCGGATCTAGAGCAACTTTACTTTCAAGTACACTTGCAGTGCAAAGTGGATTTTCCTTTAGTAAATGACCCCCAATGCTTTGCAAGCGCATGTAGCACATCTCAAACACATTTCAGATGGCTATATACACTAGTCCTATAACCCCAAAGCCAAACTGAGAAGTTACATTTCAAAATAAGTGACAAATTTTGTCCTAGAAATTACTATCCACTATCTTTTTTACCAAAACTATGTAGAAGAATACATATCGACCTAAATAGAGGAAATTTTTTTTTTATATATATATTTTGGGGGGATATTTATTATAGCAAAAAGTTAAAAATATTGCTTTTTTTTTTTCAAAATTGTCATTCATGTCTCATTGACTGTCTTTGTTTATTTTATTTGTGGGAAAAAAAGTACTTCAATTTTTGTTTTGGTGTAACGTCGCACGGCCACGCAATTGTCAGTTAAAACGACACAGTGATGAATTACAAAAAGTGCTCTGGTCAGGAAGGGGGTAAAATCTTCCAGGGCTGAAGCGGTTAAACTGTGAGTTTTTTTTTTTACAAGGAGATCGTTTACAATCACGCGAAGCTGGCTACACACTATACAATTTGTTTTTGTTTTGCTCTATTTACCTTCAACCATGTAGTGAAAGAGCCTGCCTGATTGCATACAATTAGAAAGTGTTTAGGTTTGACCTCATATTATGTGGTTCTGGTAAATCCAAAGGAATGTTGTACAAGAAAATTGTATAATGCGTAACCAGCTTTAGAAGCCCAATTGTAGTTTCAAAAAAATAACAATTAACTGAGTATGCATTAAAACTGAGAGCATTAAAGTGTTACTAAACCCAGGACCCTGTATTCACTATATCTGGTCTCCCACAATATACAGAACATGGAAATGCAATAGTTTTAGTAAATATAAACTGCTAAATGCCTTTTCTCATCAGCAGTTAGAGCAGTCTTGTGAGGCCTATTGGTGTCTGGTTAAAGCTTGTAGGAGGAGTTTTCATTACATTCTGACTGTCCTATGATGCTGCATGATCCCCGACTGTCTGGTCAGTGCTGATTGGCCATGTGCTGATTATATGCACCCTTCTAAGAAAAAAAAAAAACTCTTTAGCAATACACACCAAACTGAGCATGTGCAGAGTGCCCCCAAAGATGTGTGCTATCAGCAGATGGATTGGGGACAGTGGAAGAATGGGATACAGGATCAAATGGCCTTTTTACACAATGCACGGGATTAATAGTGAGTATAACAAGCATTCTTTACTGCATATGCAGACTGATTTTTAGAGGTCGACCGATATATCGGCCAATATTTGCCGTTTTTTAATTAATCGGCATCGGCCAATTGTGCTGATAAAAAGCCGATTTAGAACTACAGCGGGACTTTGAAATGACTTCTGTATAGAAGTCAGTGTAAGTTGCCTGAGTCCTCATAGAAACATCTTTCCTCCTCTCTGGGCAGGCTGCCAAGAAAAGAACAGAAAGATACAATGTTTACACTTGAATGAATGAAATCATCTCCATGTGTAGAAGTTCTCAGTTTAACCATTTAAAGACTAAATCTTTTCTGACACTTGTTGCTTACAAGTAAAAATCCTGTATTTTCTGCCAGAAAATCACTTAGACCCCCCAAAAATTATATATATTTTTTTTAGCAGAGATCCTAGGGAATAAAATAGCGGTTGTTGCAATATTTTATGTCACACGGCATTTGCACAGAGGTCTTTCAAATGCATTTTTTTGCTGAAAAAATACTCCATTTAAAAAATAAAAATAAAATAAAAACAGTAAAGTTAGCCCGTTTTTTTTTTTTTTGTCCAAAAGTTTTGACTACCTGTTTTTATTTAATACATAGGTTTTTTTTTTTTTTATCTAAATCATACATACAAGTAAACTGATTGGAGGTTTGTTTTGTTTAATAAATGTTTAAATGTAAGACATTTTCTGTATCACTTATGAAGACTGCTTTCACACTGGAGCGGGGCAGGCGTTGATGGTAAAACGCAAGTTTTAGCGGCTCTTTACCATCATTTTAGCGGTGCTATTTGGCTGCTAGTGGGGCACATATAACCCAGATAGCGGCCAAGGAAGAGGTTAAATGCGCCCGTGAAGCACTGCTGCCAAATCGCATTGCATGCGCTTCGGCAGTGGTGCCCATTCATATCAATGGGCAGGAGTGGTGGAGGAGCGGTATACACCACTCCAAACGTGCTGCTTGCAGGACTTTTTTTTTAAGATCCTGCCAGCGCATCGCCTCAGTGTGAAAGCACTCTGTCTTTCACACAGACTGCAGGGGAGCCATTTTGCAGGCACTTTACAGGCGCTATTTTTAGCCCAAAAGCGCCTGAAAAACGCCCCAGTGGGAAAGGTGTGTTAGATCAAGGGGGATTTAAAAAAAAAATAATATATAAAAAAAGGAAAAAAATAAAGAAATAAAATAAAATCGGCCTAACATATCGGCCCAAAAAAATCGCCATCATATATCGGCTATCGGCCGCCATGATTTCTAAATATCGGCATCGGCCAGAGAAAAACCCATATCGGTCGACCTCTACTGATTTTACTATTGTGTGTTTAGCAACAGTTTAACTGAAATTGAATTTGCATTGAAATTGAAGGTCCACCACCCCCCAATTTTGTACAGCACTGTAATCAGCAGGAGGCACTGTAGTGGTGACAAGGTAGAGGGCATTTCAGACCACTGTACAGAGAGAGACCACTGCTCTCGCATGGCGAGCAGTGGGCTTTATAGTGTTACTAAACCCACAACAGTAAAATCAGTCTATTTGGGCAGTAAAACATGCGTGTTATACTCACCGTGGAACCTAAGGGGTTAATCCTGCTTATTGTTTAAAAAGCCTGTTTGGTCCAATCTTCTCTGGCACCCCCCCCCCTTTCTTCCACTGTCCCCAATCTATCTCCTGATAAGACAGAGCCTTTGGAGTCACTCTGCACATGCTCAGTTTGGTGTGTATTTCTAGAGAATTTATTTATTTTTTGTTCTTGGGAGGGTGCATGTGATAAGCAAAGGGCCAATCAGAACTGTCCAGACAGGGGGTCAGGGGTCCTGCAGCCTCATAGGACAATCAGAGTAGAATGAAAACTTCTCCTACAAGCTTTAACCAGACAGATAGAAGTCACAATACTTCTCTATACTGCTGGTGAGAAAAGGTATTTAGCTGTTTATATTTACTAAAATAATTGCATTTCCATGCCCTGTGTACTGTGGGAGACCAGATATATTTAATGCAGGGTCCTGGGTTTAGTAAAACTTTAACTGCAGCCCCGGGATCAGCTCAGAGATTTTATGGGGACGGAGGAACTGAAAATGAAAAAAAACGTTTTTTAAAACGTACTATTTTGATGTACCCTCAATTTATTGCTAACAGGTTTTTTTAACCAGTTGGGCTTGATATGATTTTCAACTGAAAAGGCCTAAGAAGAAAGAAAACAAATGCAACTGAAGTGCCTGAACACTGCTGTTTATTTTGAAATCTGCAAGAAATTAAAAGTGAGCCAACGACATTGCAGTGTTAAGCTTATTATTAATCCAGCTTTACTTCTTTGTGCTAAGCCTTAGCTTTTCTTAATGCCCACGAAACTAGACCCTAATGGTGACAGTTATCCCTTTTCACCATGGGAAAGTGTACACAGGATTAGAATATGGCAGAATGAAGCGACGCAGACCTTGGCAAGTGTTGCACCTGTCAGGCCGTATCTGCCGTACGAAGAGCTGAAGTCCCAGGAGGGAGAAAGACAAGTAAAAGGAATTTGCATAACTGCTAGGTGAAGGGTGGGTGGCATTGAAATGGCACTAGCTGCGTCACAGTACCCTCCCTTCTCCTTCCCTATACATAGACTTTGGATCAGCCGCTTCGCTGAGTGCTGCCCTCCCTGCCTCCCTCTGCTGTTGCTTACAATATAACAAGAGGTCATTTCATGCATGAGAAATATTAAGTCAATGATTAACTCATGCCACACAAGTTGACAGACAAGAAAAGCCAAACCTAAGAATTAACCTGTTCTTTCCCCAAGTACTCTGCAACTCCGACATTAGGAGGTTAAATGTTTTGAAGGCTTTTTTCTCTCCATTCTACTTTTAGCTTGGACTATTTCATAGTCCGGTGGCCTAATACAAAGACAAGTACTCTGGAAAATAAAGGTACCCTTTGAGGTTGGACAGGATAGCAGTCTATGATTTGTCTGGAATAGGCAACAAGCTTAGGGCTGTGGGCCCCATCGTAGGCTTGTGCAATTCATTTAGTAACGAATCGAAATTCGGCCGAATTTTGCATCTTTCGGACATTTGGATGCATCCGAATAAAAAAATAACGAATAACAACGAATACGAAAGAAATATAAAGAATGAATTCGAATGAATTCAACATGATTCGGTAATTCTTTAAAGATCTAATGAAACAAAAGGTCAGCTCAAAGTAAATCTTATAGTCCAATCAGCTAATTAATTTTGTGCCGGAGGATGGATTACTGGCAAAGTGCATTCCTGAGAACTGAGTTAGAAGGGAGTTGTATTGTATTTGAGCCGAGGAGAAGAGACGTTGTCATTGTGTGTATTAAAAGTTTTAATAAACAAACGACTTTCCAAACTACAAATCATTATCACGAATGTCTATACATACATAAATAGCGAATTTCAACGAATACGAACAAATGAATTCGACACTCTACGAATAATAACGAATTATCCGAAAACGTATTAACGTAACATAACAAATATAACAGAACGAAATTATGTATTTTACGAATGACAACAAACCGAAACGAAACAACATTTTCCGTTAAGCACAAGTCTACCCCATCATAAACTCTTTTTCATTGCATGAAGAAATCAGGAAGATTAAAGAACTTTTTGGGATTGTGTGTTTTTAAGCTAAGATGGCCGGTGTTCTGCCAAAAACTGTCCCCCCATCGGATAGTGTCCGCCCCGTACTGTGCAGGCGCAGTGTTTGCGCAGTACGGAGGACAAGGAGACCCCAAAGATGAACGGCGCCTGCGCACTTGCTAGTACCTTCTGCCATGAGTCCAGGTTGAAGCCCCACCATGCAAGTGGACATACCGGTAGCCCTTAGTAACAGGGCCCCTCGCAGGCTCAAGTCGCTCGCCACGCTTCGGGCATGGCCTCGCACAAATGAGCTTCTGGAAGAATGGTCAAACATTCCCATAGACATACTCCTAAACCTTGTGGACAGCCTTCCCAGGAGAGTTGAAGCTGTTATAGCTGCAATGGGTGGGCCAACTCAATATTGAACCCTACGGACTAAGTCTGGGATGCCATTAAAGTTCATGTGTGCGTAAAGGCAGACGTCCCAAAACTTTTGGTAATATAGTGTACTTCAGCAATGGGGCTCTCTGTATGTAGCTATGCCCCCAACAACTTGAACATATACATTAATACCCCTCATTTTTGTATAGGGCAGATGCTATGCCTGCAGACTTCCTGAGGTAGTCAGATCAAGCTTTCATATCTGACATTCTCTGATGTCTAGTCAAGTTATGAGAAGCTATCAATGTTAGCAAAGCTAACACTCACTCTAGCTTCCTAAGGTTATCTATGATATGACTATGAAATGGGATTTAATAATCAATGCATATTTAATGCCTTGGCACCAGCCGCAAGCAAATATGTGGCCTGTCAGCGGGTGGACCTTGGCACCAAGCGGCTACATTTTTGCATTTATTGGTGTAAATACAGCTGTGCTGAGACACTGCGCCCTGTGCGCTCCCGACACAGGTACCGGAGGCTAACCAAAAGTTCCCGACCGGGAGCTTTCCAATCATGTGACTGCCGTGACAGCCTATCACGAGGGACACATGATCATAAACCCCGCACAATGGGATTCAGCGCATGCATGGTACACAGATGGTTGTCCGTTTTTTGCAATACGGCACTGCGTTACTTCAACTGACAATTGCACGGTCATGCAATGCTGTACCCAAATAAAATTGATGTGTTTTTTTTCCCCACAAATAGAGCATGTGTTAGTGGTATTTGATCCTCAGAGAGTTCAGAGAGTGCATTTTTTTATTTTTTTCGCTATATGAAAAAAGAGTGACCATTTTGAGAAAAAAAACTATATTTTTTACTTTCTGCTATAAAATAAATCCAATAAAAAAAATCTAATTTCTTTATAAATTTAGGCCAATATGTATTCTGCTACATGTTTTTGTTAAAAAAAAAATCCTACTAAGCGTATTTTGATCTCAAGCATCTACCAACTATAATATATATTTATGGAATTTATATATATATATATATATATATATATATATATATATATATATATATATTATTTTCTACTCGTAATGGCGGCAATCAGTGACTGTGATATTGCAGAGAGCAATCAGACACTAACTGACACATTTGACACTTCAGGAATCAGTGACACTAATACAGTGATCTTTGCTAAAAATATGCACTGTCATTGTACTAATGACAGTGGCTGGGAAGGGGTTAAACATCTAGGGCAATCCAAGCGTTAACTGTGTTCCTAACCAGTGTTTTTTGCATCGTGCGTGCTGCTTTTTCTCAGGTGAGTGATGGATTTTATTCCCTGCTTTACAGGGACACAAAATCTATTCCCCCCCCCCCGTCAGAACAGAGCTCTGCCTTGTTAACATTGGGACATCCAGTGCCTGGCAACCACAGATTGGCTTCTTCTGTGAATAAACACAGCAGAAGAGCCCCATCAGTGGCATGTGTGAGCCCCCCGTATACCTTAGACTAGGGGTCTTCAAATGTTTTGAACAAAGGGGCAGTATACTGTCCTTCAGACTTTAGAAAGTTGGATTGTGGCCAGTGGGAGTAGAAATTGTCCCAGCATCACTGGGAGTAAAAATATTGGATAGCGCCTGTGGTCAGTAGGAGGAGGAATAGTGCATCATCATTGGTATCATTAGGAGGAAAAGACAAACAAGATATTTGGGGGGCACACCCTAAAAAAATGCATAAAGATGGTGCAGCCATAAGACCATACAATAGAACAAAAATATTGCAGCGCACACATGCAAAACTAACATTTACCTCCAGCAAGGCTTTTTAAAAACACTGATGCTGTTCATACTCCGCCACTCTGGGATTTGTTTTCTGTATTCTTCAAAAAACCTGGTTGATCCTGCTGTTCTATCTCCATCTTCTGTTCATGTCCCCAATTCAGCTAGGGATTTTACAGCTGTGGTGGCAACTCTGCACATGCTCAGTTTTCATTGAGTTTCCATGCTGAGCATTTCCTCCCTATCACATCTGAGCAGCCCATGTGACTACTGTGTAGAGTCACACACATGTGAGCGTATACAAAGTGGTAAATGACAGCCCCTTCCCTTCCTCCTCCTCCTCCATGATCACTAACCAGCTACACAGAATGGGGGTGGGATATTACGCATAGATTAATGAATGCATCAGCTCCCTCTTATTCTAAGACATAGGTTGGAGGGGCGTGACACAGCCTGTAACTGGCATAAATCCGCCCACACCGTGTTATTTCCACAACATAATAAAGATTTAATTTCAAATATATATTTATATGCACATTTAAAACAGTTTATTGGTATTTTTTATTTATATTTACTCTGTTTTCCAAAGGCTTTTTTTTTTTTTGGAATATGTGACCAGTGGCAGAGGACTAGAAGCTCCTCCTGCTTATGTTTCCCTGCAGACAGGCTGGGAAAGAGCTGGGTCACGTGACAGCTGTATATTGATTAGGAAAAAGGTACTTAGATGGGTATTTTTTAATCAAAAAATATACAGTGCCATCATCCACATACAGAAATAGAAGGGACAATGTAAATTAAACAGTGTGTGTTTAGTATCACTTTAGATGCATTTTCACTGTATGTATCTATGTAAATCTTTATTGGACCTCTATAGAAACTGAATGTAAATGGCATCCTATAAATGAGTCTATATCTGTAGCTGTAAAGCAGCAGTTCTGGATGTACAGTTGGCCTTGGGAGCAATAAAAGAACATTCCCAAGAGACTCTAATTTGTACTAATGTCACTGTACTAATGACACTGGCTCGGAAGGGGTTGAACATCTAGGGTGATCAAAGGGTTAATTGTGTGCCTAGCCAGTGTTTTTGTGTACAGCGTTAGGTGCTTTTACTAGGGGAAGAGGTGGATTTTGTTCCCTCCACAATCCAATCCCCCCCCCCCCCCTTTAGAATAGAGATCTGCCTTGTTTATATAGGCGGATCTGCGTTCTGTGTATTTTACCGACAATCGGCGGGTGTCGGTGGACAGCCAGGACCCAGCACCCGCAGATCGTCTGCTGTTGTATAATCACAGCAGAAGCAGCCCACTGGTGGCGTGCGCATGCCCCCTGCAGGCAAAGTGCATAATCTGGTATATACAGTATCTCAGTATCTCACAAAAGTGAGTACACCCCTCACATTTTTGTAAATATTTTATTATACCTTTTCATGTGACAACACTGAAGAAATTACACTTTGCTACAATGTAAAGTATTGAGTGTACAGCTTGTATAACAGTGTAAATTTGCTGTCCCCTCAAAATAACTCAACACACAGCCATCATGTCTAAACCGCTGGCAAACAAAAGTGAGTACACCCCTAAGTGAAAATGTCCAAATTGGGCCCAATTAGCCATTTTCTCTCCCCGGTGTCATGTGACTCGTTAGTGTTACAAGGTCTCAGGTGTGAATGGGGAGAAGGTGTGTTAAATTTGGTGTTATCGCTCTCACTCTCTCATACTGGTCACTGGAAGTTCAACATGGCACCTCATGGCAAAGAACTCTCTGAGGATCTGAAAAAAAATAATTGTTTCTCTACATAAACATGGCTTAGGCTATAGGAAGATTACCAAGACCCTCAAATTGAGCTGCAGCACGGTGGCCAAGACCATACAGGGGTTTAACAGGACAGGTTCCACTCAGAACAGGCCTCACCATGGTTGACCAAAGAAGTTGAGTGCACGTGCTCAGCGTCATATCCAGAGGTTGTCTTTGGGAAATAGATGTATGAGTGCTACCAGCATTGCTGCAGAGGTTGAAGGGATGGGGGGGGGGGGGGTAGCCTGTCAGTGCTCAGACCATACGCCGCACACTGCATCAAATTGGTCTGCATGGCTGTTGTGCCAGAAGGAAGCCTCTTCTAAAGATGATGCACAAGAAAGCCTGCAAACAGTTTGCTGAAGACAAGCAGACTAAGGACATGGATTACTGGAACCATGTCCTGTGGTCTGATAAGATCAAGATAAAATTATTTGGTTCAGATGTTGTCAAGTGTGTGTGGTGGCAACCAGGTGAGGAGTACAAAGACAAGTGTGTCTTGCCTACAGTCAAGCATGGTGGTGGGAGTGTCATGGTCTGGGGCCACATGAGTGCTGCCAGCACTGGGGAGCTACAGTTCATCGAGGGAACCATGAATACCAACATGTACTGTAACATACTGAAGCAGAGAATGATCCCTTCCCTTCGGAAACTGGGTCACAGGGCAGTAATCCAATATAGCGACGCCAAACACACCTCCAAGACGACCACTGCCTTGCTAAAGAAGCTGAGAGTAAAGGTGATGGACTGGACAAGCATGTCTTCAGACCTAAACCCTATTGAGTATCTGTGGGGCATTATCAAACAGAAGGCAGAGGAGTGCAAGGTCTCTAACATCCACCAGCTCTGTGATGCCATCATGGAGGAGTGGAAGAGGACTCCAGTGGTAACCTGTGAAGCTCTGGTGAACTCCATGCCCAAGAGGGTTAAGGCAGTGCTGGAAAATGGTGGCCACACAAAATATTGACACTTTGGGCCCAATTTAGACATTTTCACTTAGGGTTGTACTCACTTTTGTTGCCAGCGGTTTAGACATTAATGGCGTGAGTTATTTTGAGGGTTAAATACTAGAGTTGCAGCGATACTATTTTTTTGCTGACGAGTACAGGGCTGGTTCAAAGATTTTTGACACCCTAGGCGAAACCAAATTTTGCCGCCCCCATTGTCTCTACCTTTGACTCCACCCCATTTGCCCTGCCCATGTGACAGGAGGCAGCGCTATACAGGAAGCATTGGCTCTGCTTCCTCTAGCACTGGCACTCCATTGCTGTTATGCGCTTCTAATTACACCACCGGTCGGATGGAGCAGCTGCCTGGGACTGAGTTAGTTACATGCTGCAGCCTGCAGAGCATGCAGACGTGGAGGAAAATCAGCAGCCAGGCGCCCCTAGACAGAAGTGTGCCCTAGGCGGTTGCCTAGTTTGCCTAGTGGTAGCACTGGCCCTGGACGAGTATAGTTACTTCCGGTCAAGTACTCGCCGTTACCGAGTACCGATAACTCTGCGTTGCCATTTGAGCCCATACAAAACTAATAGACTCAAATCGCGCCCCAAAGAATCACATGCGATTTGAACAGGAATGCGGTGCGATTCCTGTCCGAATTGCATGTGGTTTCCCCTCTCTGCTCCTGGGTAATCCCAGTATAGAAAGACAGGGAAGCTCTAAGAAGTGTAGCAATGGGCAAATAAACAGTTTACTAAAAATGTTATCACAACTCACAAAATGTCATACTACTGTATATCTTGCAATCCAAAACCATGGCTGCTTGTGGTGCTCACAGAGCTGGAAGAGATGTTCTGTATGTAGTTCCGGAAGCCCTGTGGGTATAGGGTGGAAGTGATGTCAGCTTGGGGGTGGACTGCCTATATTTATATATATATATATATATATATATATATATATATATATATATATATATATATATATTCCTGTTTGGCTATGGGGCAGGAAGTGAAGGGAAATCTCTGCAATGGGACAGGGATGGTAGAAAATAATCTGACAGGGTATAACCCTCCTTTATTCTATCCAAAATAGAAAAAGAAAAGTGTTGCTTCTCTGCCTTTCTGTACTGGGATCACACAGGAGCGGAGGAGGAAACCGCATGCAGTTTGGACAGGAATCGCATCACATTCATTTTGTATGGGCTCAAATGTGCAAAGATATATGTTTTGGGTATCAGAAGCATTTGCACGAATGCGAGTACTCAGTACTCAGCATCGGGGGAAAGCCTAAAAAAGACATTTAATGGTGAATTAAAGTCTAGAGCTGTGTTAATTTGTGTCTTTTATATCTCCCCAGAGTTCAGTTTTAAAGTATTCCATTTTATTACAAAAGGCTAAGCAGGAGTTGGCACAGATCCAAATGCTCTCAGGCGCACCAACCCTTCTGGCTCTTACCACTGTTGCTACATACCAGTGTGGGATTAATTTACAATCTGCCTTACTGTACAAAGCATCATTTAACTGGTTCCCGACCGGCGCGCGCCAATGTACGTCGGCAGAATGGCACGGACAGGCAAATGGGCATACAGGTACGTCCCTTTAAATTTGCCGCCACGTGCCATTGCGTGCATGCTGCCAGCCTGGACGTCCGTGAGTCGCGTCGTGGGTCCCGCGGACTCGATCGCCGCGAGGACACCCGCGATCGTCTCACAGGGTGGAAGAATGGGGAGATGCTAATGTAAACAAGCATCTCCCCGTTCTGCCTAGTGACAGTGTCACTGATCTCTGCTCCCTGTGATTGGGAGCAGAGATCAGTGAAGTGTCACATGTAGCCACGCCCCCCCCCCCCACAGTTAGACACAAACCCCTAGGACTCACTAAACCCTTACCCTGCCCCCTAGTGGTTAACCCCTTCACTGCCATTTACACAGGAATCAGTGCGTTTGTATAGCACTGATTGCTGTGTAAATGACAATGGTCTCAAAAATGTGTCAAAAATGTCCGTGTCCACCATAATGTCGCAGTCACGATAAAAATCGTCATTACTAGTAAAAAAAAAAAATATTAATAAAAATGCCATAAAACTTTCCCCTATTTTGTAGACACTATAACTCTTGTGCAAACCAATCAATAAACGCTTATTGCGATTATTTTTTTATTTATTTTTTAACAAAGATATGTAGAAGAATATGTATCGGCCTAAACTGAGAAAATAAAATGTTTTTTTAAATATATTTTTGGGGGATATTTATTATAGCAAAATGTAAAAAAAAAAATGTGTTTAGTTTTTCAAAATGCATGCTTTTTTTTGTTTATAGCACAAAAAAATAAAAACAGCAGGGGTGATCAAATACCACCAAAAGAAAGCTCTATTTGTGGGAAAAAAAGGACGCCAATTTTGTTTGGGAGCCACGTCACACGACCGCGCAATTGTCAGTTAAAACGGCGCAGTGCCGAATCCCAAAATGTGCTCTGGTCAGGAAGGGGGTAAAATCTTCCAGGGCTGAAGTGGTTAAAGAAAACGGTGTTTTGTCTGTGTGCAAGTCACAGCCTAGAAGACAGTATAACTGTCCGGGTGCAGAAAGGCACAGCAGAACCATGCGCATCTTCTCTAACACTGGAGAAAAATGGACAATCAGTAAAGCTTTTTCCAAACTTTGTGTTAATGTCCGTCCTGTACCCCACTTGCAGACCACCCTATAGCAGTTTTACAGCTTTTGTGCAGGATCACATATATATATATATATATATATATATATATATATGATCCTTCACTTCCACCTGCAGGGGGTGAGCGCGTGCCAGCAGGCCACTTCTGCTGTGATTATTCACAGGAAAAGCTGATCTGCGGGTGCCTGCCACTGAATGTCCTCCAACACCCGCCGATTGCCAGTAATCCATACATAATGGGGAACAAGGCAGATCTTCGTTCTGACAAGGGGGAAGGAATGGATTCTGTGTGGGACTAGAACCCATCCCTTCCCCTAGTGAAAGCAGCACACACAGTACACAAAAACACTGGCTATGCACACAGTTAACTCTTTGAACGTTCTAGATGTTTAACCCCTTCCCAGCCAGTGTCAGTACAGTGACAGTGTATATTTTTAACACTGATCTCTGTATTAGTGTCACTGCTTCCCACAAAGTGTCAGTTATGCCATGTACACACGGCCGGACTTTTCGACAGCAAAGATCAGACGGAACTAATCCGACGGACAATTCGACCATGTGTGGGCTTCATTGGACCTTTGCTGTCGAAAAATCAAACAGACTTTAGATTTAGAATATGTTCAGTTCGTCTGTATGATAGTCTGATGGACAAAAACCAACACTAGGGCAGCTATTGGCTACTGGCTATGAACTTCCTTATTCTAGTCCGGTCGTACGTCTTCACAGTCTAATCCGTCGGACTTTGGTGTGATTGTGTGTAGACAAGTCAGTTTTGGCGAAACTCCGTTGAAAAGTCCTTTGAAGTTCAGTCCAACGAAAAGTCTAACGGCATTAATGTCCGATTGTCTGTTGCAATATTGCAGGACCGCTATAAGTCGCTGATCACCGCTTTTACTAGTGTATATATATATATATATATATATATATAATTCCATAAATATATACCATCGTTTGTAGATGCTACGGCGTTCGCGTAAATCCAAGGTCCATAAAGACATGGATGAATGAGTTTGGGGTGGAGGAACTTGACTGGCCTGCACAGAGTCCTGACCTCAACCCAATAGAACACCTTTGGGATGAATTAGGACAAAGACTGTGAGGTAGGCCTTCTCGGGCCAACATCAGTGCCTGACCTCACAAATGTGCTTCTGTAAGAATGGTCAAACATTCCCATAAACACACTCCTAAACCTTGTGGACAGCCTTCCCAGAAGAGTTGAAGCTGTTATAGCTGCAAAGGGTGGGCCAACTCAATGTTGAACCCTATGGACTAATGCCGCGTACACACGACCGGACTTTCCAGCAGACTAGTTCTGAAGGGATTAGTCCGTCGGACAATCCGATCGTGTGTGGGCTAGTCCGAAGGACCTAGAAATAGAACATGTTTCAAATCTATCCGATGGACTAAAATCAATGGACTAAAATCGGGAAAACCGTTCTGAACTTCCTTGTTTAGTCATCACGTTCAAAACAAACGGACATAGTCCGTTTGTTCGGAAAGTCCGTCGGAACTCCGCCTAAAGTCCAATCGGAAGACCGTCGAACCTAGTCTGCCGGAAAGTCCGGTCTTGTGTATGCGGCATTATGCCACGTACACACGACCGGACTTTTCGAGGGACTAGGTCCGACAGACTTTCGACGGAGTTCTGACGGAGTTCTGACAGAGTTCTGACGGACTTTCCAAATGAACAAACTTGGCCACACACAATCACACCAAAGTCCGACGGATTCGAACGTGATGACGTATGACTGGACTAGAATAAGGAAGTTCATAGCCAGTAGCCAATAGCTGCCCTCGCGTCGGTTTTTGTCCATCGGACTAGCATACACACGAGCGGATTTCTCGGTAGGAACTGGGTCCAGCGGAGTTCTGGCGGAAAAATTTGAAACATGTTCCATTTCTAGACTTGTCAGACTTTTGCAAATCAAAAGTCCGCTGCAGCCCACACACGATCGAATGGTCTGCCGGAATCATTCCGTCTGACTTTTGATATTGAAAAGTCCAGTCGTGTGTACGCGGCATTAGACTGGGATGCCATTAAAGTTCTTACCAAAAATATGTAGCAGAATACACATTGGCTTAAATTTATGAAGAAATTCGATTTTAAAAAAAATCTTTTTTTATTAGACGTCACATGACCCTATGTTGGGGGGGGACTTCTTGCCCATAGGCCTGGGAGAGTCAGGACAGCTACGTGGGTCCCGAGAGATGTGGAAAGTTGAGGTGACTAGCAAGTCCACAGAGGGGGCTGGAGGGAGTCCTGTGTTCCTGAGAAGTGGGAGAGCCCAGGGTGCTGGGAGAACCCTATCCATTAAGCCCAGGAGTGTGGCCTGAGGTACTGCAAGAGCAGACTGAGCAAGTCTGAGGAGCCCAAGGTAGGGGACACCTTAGCGAGCAGAGGTGCTGCTGACTGAAGAGCCAGGTGGCTCTGCTTTTTTTCTTAATACTATTTTGTGTGAAGCTGAAATCCCGGTCCGAGCAGCCTGTTGGTTTTGGACCTTTACTTTGTTTTTTCCATTTTTAATCCCTTAATGGTGACATCACACAAATATGCAGCTCCACTAGACTGGGCTTTTTTCCATGGGGCTGCATATTTGTGTATATCCCTTTGTGCTGGAGAGCGCACTGCATTGCGCTCTCGCAGCAGAGAAACCAGGTTCTCACGAGAGCCCCGGGCCCCGTACTAACAATCTGGACCTGGAGCACCTGATTCTGGGTCACCTGATGACTGTGATAGCCTCTGATTGGCTACCACAGGGATCAGTCAGTGTGAAGCCCACCCCCATGTTTTCTCTCCGTGAATGAAGGAGAGAGATACATCTTGCAGAGAGAAAAAAATAAAAGTTTGTGTAAAAAAAAAAAAAAAAGATATATAGAATAAGATAATAATAATAAATAAATAAATAAAAAAAACCTAGATTAAGGTTTGATCTAGGTCAATGCCAGGGTTAGTATTTGGGTGAAGGTCAGGGCCAAAGTTCAGGGTCAAAGGTCAAGTCAGTATTTTTTTTAAAGGATTTTTTTTTAATTAGTGCCAGTTATGCCGTGTACACACGACTGGACTTTCCGGCAGAAAATGTCAGATGGAATCATTTCATCGAATATTCCAATCGTGTGTGGGCTTCATCTGACTTTTTCTTTCGAAAATTCTGACGGACCTAGAAATAGAACATGTTTTAAATCTTTCTGACGGAATCAATTCCTATCGGGAAAACCGTTCGCCTGTATGCTGGTCCGACAAACCAAAAACGGCACAAGGGAAGTTATTGGCTTCTGAACATCCTTTTTCTACTCCCGTCGTACATCATCGTGTTCTAAATGAACAGACTTTGGTGTGATCGTGTGTAGGCAAGTCAGTTTCAGCGGAACTCCATCGGAACACCATCGGAAAGACCGTCAGAGTATATTCTGATGGACAACCGGTCACGTGTACGCACCATTAGTGTGTGTGTGTTTTAGGTATTGAAAAAATGCACACTATTGTTTCTGGGGCTGTACTATGGGTACAAACAACAAGTAACATACACATACTGTATGTAGTATCGCTGTGATCATCAGGACCAGGAGAATTTATTTTGGGTTGTTCTTTGGTGGAAGATTTTGGCAGCATCAAGAAATCTACAGCTAAATGTAAACTTTTTTTTTTTTTTTACTATTGCGGGCCAGTATTCCTTTGATAATAAAAAAAAAAATCTGGAGATACCGTATTTATCGGTGTATAACATGCACTTTTTTCCCCCAAAAATCAGGGAAATCGGGGGTGCGTGTTATACGCAGATCCCCCGCTGCTGCTAGGGCTTTCTGCTGCTATCTGCGGCTTCCGTGTATTTTCGGCTGCACTTGGCCGTTCGCGGCTATCTTCGGCCGTTCTCGGCTAATTCGACCATACTCGGCCATTCTCAGCTTTCTGAAAGCCGCCGAGAACTGCAGAGTGTGGTTGAAAATAGCCGAGAACAGCCAAGTGTGGCCAAAAATAGCCGAGAACGGCCGAGTGCGGCCGAAAATACCCAAAAGCAGCCGAGAACTACCGGCGCCGTTTTTAAATGGCAAATGACTGACAAGGCTGCAAATGCAAGGCTGCAAATGACTGACAAGGCTGCAAATGCAAGGCTGCAAATGACTGACAAGGCTGCAAATGCAAGGCTGCCTATGACTGACAAGGCTGCAATGCAAGGCTGCAAATGACACTGACAAGGCTGCATTGATGGGCATTTAAATGTAAGTTTTTTTCCTTAAACTTCCCTCCTAAAAGTTTTTTTCTTTTAAATTCTCTCCTTAAAGCGGGAGTCCACCGGGACTTCGCGTTTTTTTTTTTTTTTTAAAGCCAGCAGCTACAAATACTGCAGCTGCTGACTTTTAAAATAGTGACACTTACCTGTCCAGCGCGCCCGCGATGTCGGCACCCGAAGCCGATCTCTCGATCGTCTCTCGGTTGCCGCCGCCGCCATCTTGGGTATGGGAATCAGGAAGTGGAGCCTTTCGGCTTCATTTCCTGGTTCCCTACTGCGCATGCGCGAGTCGCGCTGCGCAATAAGGATGGACCCGCTGCCTCTGGGATCTGTGTGTTTCCCAGCAGGCAGCGGGGGGACTTTCGGAAAGGGGCGTAATCTACGCCCCTTTCCGCAGAGAGCTATCCCGGAAGTGGGTGCAGATACCTGTACTGTACAGGTACCTGCACCCCCCTCTCCCCTGAAAGGTGCCAATTGTGGCGCCGGAGGGGGGGGGGTTCCGATGAGCGGAAGGTCCACTTTAGGGTGGACCTCCGCTTAAACTTGGGGGTGCGTGTTATACGCTGGCGCATGTTATACGCCGATAAATACGGTATTCATTACCATTACCACCAAATAAAAGCCCAATTTGTCCTGAAAAAAAAACACGGTATAATCCACCTGGATGCACAAAGTAGTTGATGATGATATGTAAAGTTTCAAAATTGTGCTTAGGCATTAAGATTTGTTTTACCCTTAGGTGCAAAGGGATTAATAAAAATGGAGTACCAGGCCCTTGAAAAAACCTTGGGCTGACGTAAACTCAGTTCAAAAACGCTACCATGAGAGTTGACAACCCCATATCATAATGTGAAGAATGCTTCTTTCATTGGTGGTCAGTGGGAAGAATGCTTCTTATATGGCTCATTGCCCAAGGAACCCTGGGAAACCTCTGGAGAAGTCCCCGGGTTCCACAAAACCCAAGTTGAAAAATGCTGGTTTAGTTGATTAGCATTGTGGGTAAATCAGATTTAGCAGTAGGTTGTGCCTTAGTTTGGCTATTAAAATGTATTCTCTTAGATATAAAGCTGAATTTACTTTGGCATACCCCCCCCAACCTTCCTGGATTCGCCGGGACCGCCCCGGAATTTCAAGTAAATCCCAGTGTCCCGCAAATCCAGGCTGAATCCTGCAGTGGAGCCAAGTACCAGACTCCACTAATCCTTCTCTCTGGAGCGCGCCACTCCATGCTGCAGCTGGTGAGGCTGAGGCTTGCTCAGTACACAGCCCACCCACTCATCCGCCCCGCTGGCTCTAGATCTATCCAGTACGATTAGGGAGAAGGAGGTAGACTAGTTCTCCACCTCCTTCCCATGTCCTCCTGTGCCCGCCCTCAACCCACGGCATGCAGCCAATGCTGTGCTGTGAAGGAGTTGTGTGGGCGGATACTGAGCAGCCAGTGTACATGATGCCTGCTTGAGCCTGCAGCGAGTGAATTCTCCAATCTCTCTCTTCCTTACATGCGCTGTAGTGATCCATCCTTCCTGCCTTCCATGCCCTATAGCAGTGATGGCGAACTTTGGCACCCCAGATGTTTTGGAACTACATTTCCCATGATGCAGTGTAGTTGAGCATCATGGGATATATAGTTCTAAAACATCTTGGGTGCCAAAGTTCGCCATCACTGCTCTATAGTGATCCATCCTTCCTTCCATGCCCTGTAGTGATCTATCCTTCCTGCTTTCCATGTGCTGCAGCAATCCATCCTTCCTGCCTTCCATGCGCTGTAGTGATCCATCCTTCCTGCTTTCCATGCGCTGTAGTGATCTATCCTTCCTGCTTTCCATGTGCTGTAGTGATCCATCCTTCCTGCTTTCCATGCGCTGTAGTGATCCATCCTTCCTGCTTTCCATGTGCTGTAGTGATCCTTCCTTCCTGCCTTCCATGAGCTGTAGTGATCCATCCTTCCTGCCTTCCATGTGCCATAGTGATCCTTGCTGCATTCCATGTACCATAATGTATATGTATCCCTGAGACTCCAGCTTGTGGCAAAGCAATCAAAACATATTTTATAGGTACAAGGAAGCCCAGGTTTTGTTTAACCATGCCCCTTAAGCTCCTCCCACTAGCATGTTTGGTGACGCCCACTTTTTTGTTGCGGTGTGCATAGCGCACCGCTGGTCCCTATTTCACTGAAGTGTCCCTCATTCTCAAGTTCAAAAGTTGGGAGGTATGCCTTTGGGTTTCTATAGCACTCATCATAGATGTGTACAGTAGCAAGAATCAACGCTCCTTTCCTGCTGCAAACTGCACATACAGTATATGATATGATGGGGCCAGGAGGAGAGCTACCAGTGACAATTAATCATTTCAATACAGTCAGGATGTTTTTGGCACCTTGCAGAGGAAGACACACCCATCCCTGCGGCAATGCAAGTTGTTCAGTATACCTGAGGCAATGGCACACCCTCCATAGGCTCCAGCAACAAGTCACTATTGTTCCTCGCAGACAGTATTATTTGACAGGTTCTCTTCCTGCTCAAATATTTGTTCTTAACACCTTGTCTACTGCCCAGAGCTTTAAAGCAACCAATCTGGAATTTTTGAAATTTAATGAAATAAGAAAGCTGATTAGTTGCCATGGGCCACAGCTGTTTTTTGCATTATTCATGTCAGGGGTATTGAATTACAATTCAGGAAGGTCCAGTCAGTAAAATTTTCTTCCAGCATAGGTTTGATTCTTAATGGCACCTCTGGCAACGTGGCATGCTTTTCTGGGTGCCAAACTGCATTGTGCCACAGTACTGTGCAGCTTGGTACGGCGCAATTTAAAATAAGGGTCTTCTTTCGCTGCGATTTTGCGCATAAGGCAGCTCACTAAAATAAATGGGCCGCCTACACGCACAACACAATGATGTGAACATAGCCTCAGATCCTTCACATCATAATCCTGTTATTACATCATCCCTCCCTTTGCATTACAGTCCTCAGCCCCCCTTTATTTCACCCCCCACTTTAAATTGCAGTTCCCCCCTTCACATTTCCTCACCCCTTTTATAGCGCTCCCCTTTACATTGCAATCTCCAGCAGCCCTTTATGTTCCTGTCCTCATGCCCTTTTTATAACCCCCCCCCCCGCTCACATTGCAACCCTCAGCCTCCTTTAATACTCCTGTCCTCACCCCCTTTATAGCATCCCCCTTCAAGTTCCTGTCCTCCTCCCATTTATAGCAACCCTCCTGCACATGGCAGTCCCCAGCCCCCCTTTACATTCCTGCCCTCACCCCCTTTATATCTCCCCTCCTTCACCTTGCAGTCCCCAGCCCCCCTTCACATTCCTGTCCTCATGCCTTTGTAGAACCCCCCACACCCTTCCTCCTTGACATTACAATTTCTGGACCCCTTTCACATCACCCTCGGCTTAACCCATCCTTCATAGCAGTCACGGAGCCCTGTTCCCTGTCCTACTTTTACACAGGGTGGAGGCCAGGAGGCACAGAAGGTCTAGAGCTGACATCGTAAGGGCAGCACAGTGATAGACAAAGGGCGGGAGCTGCCCCGGTTAACTGATTGGTTGCTAGGATGCAGTGTGGTCCTAGCAATTAATCATTTTTATGGGCAACCCCCCACCATCCATGCATTGCTGTGCTGCCTCCCAATGTCAGCTCTGCAAAAAAGATAGTGCTAGCGGCGGCTGAGTGAAAGAATCGGCCCCTAAATGGTGCGACCATGGCAAGTCAGGATGGGACATTAACTCGGTCCAGATCCGGACCACGGTACGCCATTTATTGCTGCCTGCTCTATGTCTTTGAAAGATGGTAGTACATTTGTTTTATAAAGGCCAGAGTTCATTCAAGCTAGTCCCTGCTCTTAAATGATATTTAAGCATGATGACTCTAAAACAATCATAACAAGTATGTGAACCAGTATGAGTAGAAGCTGATTCAGCTACCAGTATACATAAAGCCAAAGTTCATCTTTTGAATAAAACTGACTATACAGTCAAGGGGCCTCCATAGGTTGAAAAATGCTGTAAATCTTAGAAAATATGTGCTTAGTTTAAGTGCCATACCTGTAGGCCGTGAGCGGCACTCAAGCCATTCTACCTAGAAGCTTTAACGTACCATGGGTTGAGCGCCTGAACTCAGCATTGCTGATACAGGGGGAGAGAGAGTGCTCTGCATATGCACAGGCTCTGAATGAGGGGAATTACTCGTTCCTGTGATGCTGGGGGGAGAGTGCTTAAGGAAAGGTGTGTCCTAGCTTCTAGAAACAAAATGGCTGATCACTTACACTGGTAGATTTTCAACCAGGCTCCGGGGGTGCTGCTAATGGACTATAGGTATTGCATTTAATATAAGAAGAAAGTTTAAAAGCAGCACAGTATTTTTTAACCTACTGAGGTCCCTTGACTGCACACTTCATTTATTCAAATTATGTACTTAAGTAGGGTATACACTTGGAGTTATTTTATTTTTTTCGTTCAACCAGCCGGCTTCTGTTGAAGAGACAGAGCTACACACAGATTGAAATTCGTCTGGTTCCTGTTGAACCGGATGATTTTCAATTTGTGTAAATGGGTGGGTCCAGCATGGTGCGGGGGGGGGGGGGGGGGGGAGTAACTCGCGCACAGACCAGGTGCAATAGAAAGAACTTGTATTGCAGTCAAACTATAACCGTTCACAACAAGCCCAGCAAAAGGCAGCCCGACCGTGACCTGTCCCTACACTATCCAAATGCTAAATGCATGCCAAGCCCAGGAGCCACAGTCTTAAATAGACTCTGCAACCCAAGATGGCCACCCAAGTCGCACGAGCTTCTCCGCATCCAACCGGATTGCTGCCCCAGTGACCCAGGAAACCATGTTTCTCTTGACTTCCTCTCCCTCTGCACTGTCGCTGCAGTTGACGGACACCCGCAATGGGGAAAATAGATTGCACTTGCTTACACACACACACAGCTTTAGCTTTTAAAGCAGGGGTCTACAAACTTTCTAAAGAAAGGGCCAGTTTACTGTCCTTCAGACTTTAGGGGGCTGGACTTTGACCAATGGTAGACCAAGTAGAAAAGGTCTTGAAGTCAGTGGGAAAAAATAATGCCCGATTGTTTGTTTCAGTGGGAGTAATTGTGCCCCATCATTGGTGTCCGTGGGAGGAATGACACCTTCATTGGTGTAATTGGGAGGAATTGTGCCTCATCATTGGTGTTATTGGGAGAAATTGTGCTCCTTCATTGGTGCAATTGGGAGGAATTGTACCCCATCGTTGGTGTCATTGGAAGAATTATACCCCATCGTTGGTGTCATTGGGAGGAATCGTACCCCATTGTTGATGTCATTCAAAGAAATTATGCCCCACTGTTGGTGTCATTGGAAGAAATTGTGCCCCTTCATTTGTGTCAGTGGGAAGAATTATGCTCTATTGTTGGTATCAGTGGATGAGATAGTGCCCCAAGGGCTGGATAAAAGCAAGCAAAGGGCCACATCTGGCCCCCGTGTCACAGTTTGGAGACCACTGCTTTAAAGTTTGAAAAGGAAAGCCTAGGCAAACATAGGGGCAATGTACAAGCTCCATGCAGATTAGCAATTTTTTTTATAGGAAAATAAGTAATCCACACTTACCATTGCTGTGCGTTCATGTGTTATGGCATGCATTACCACACGCTGCATTATTAAATGGGCTGAAAAAGCGGGTGACAAAACTTGCATGACCTCTTATTAACAAACCAGCCTACCACAACTCAGTAAATGCATTGTGGTGCGCTACAGGAGAAGAGAAAAGGGGAAAACATTTTGCCTTATGACAGGTCTACTTGAGAATCAAGCAGGGCCCTAGTTCCAATCTCAGGACCGATCATCAAACCTCTCCTGGGTTTATAAACACAGTGAACTATGTTACTTCTCCATGAAGGTTCAGGAAATCATAGGGGCAGCCAATACAGCCCTGCATTGCTTCACCCAGGTTAAATATTAACTATCAGCTCCGATGAAACAGTGCCCCCTTTGTCCAAAAATACATTAAAAGTTGTTCTACATTTGGCTTTCCTGTTGTGCAAGGATATTATCTTTTTTTGGTTTATCAGATCTTAAAGCGGAACTAATGTCTCACTGTGAAAAATTGTTACAAGTCATGCAAAGTTTCTTTTGCCAACAAACCTTTTGCCCTACACCCCTAGCAGTTTTTGTCTTTGCATGTGCACAGTACATTGTACATTGTACATTCATCCCCACTCCGTGCACGTTCCAGCTCATTCAAGACGAACCTAGAATAGAGGCGGGTGCTAGGAATGATGTAACTCGAGTGCGCATGTCCAGGAGATGCATCATCCATGGCTGATGAGCATGAGCACCCAGGAAGATGGCGCTGTTGCCACTGTACCCCAAACCTTCATCCCACAAGAAGGGCACAATAGGAGAGCTTGCCTCCGCACACCAGATTTAATTCTTCCTTAAAGCAGTATTACATTTTTTTTTAAATGGCCCCCTGCACCACATATTACCATATTATGGCAGACTTACCTGTCAAATGGAGCCTTTCGGCCACTGCTCCCGCTGGTTCTGGGAGTCTCCATCTTTCCCTGGTCTTCCTTCCAGGTTCTGTCTTTTCAGGCTGCTTGAATACCCAGGCCGCAATGACATCACTCCCACGCATATCCACGGGAGTCAGATCACTGCGGCACACAGTGAGCGCTCTAAATGTGGTCTCAGCCTATGAGCCTCTCATGTGCGGCAGGAGGAGACATGTATCATAGAAGGGACCACTAGGGTCTTTTCTGTTGTGAAAACCCTGTCCATCAGCGTTTTTGGATACCACTTTAAGGCTAGGCTCACACTTGTATTATTATTGCATTTTTATCGTTTTTTTTATGCATTTTGTTCTCCAATTGATGTATATGAGGCCAAAGATTGTACTAAAAGAAGACCTTGTACTTTTTCCCAAGTTGCATTGAAGTGGCTGGCATACATATAAATGGGCCTCACATACAATAACAGGGTTCCTTTTGGCATGTATTTTTGCACAAATAGCCAAAACGCACAGGTGTTATTGGGGATAAAAGCTACTTTGCAGGCAATTGTGTTACATTGTGTCTGTAACTGGTAGCTTACCTTTCGTTGTGTGCACCTGTTTGTTCCGCTCTTCTGTAGCTGGCCATAGATGGTTTGAATCTCGGCCCCTTCAGCGGGAACCAGCCGATATTCGAGTCACGTATGGGCAGGCTAAATGTACCCAAGTTGATTGATCGATCGATCAACTTGAGTACAACCAGCCTGATGGATTTTACTTGTGGTGATTGCTAGTTGCTGCTATTGCAGGAGAATACATCATTTACTAAAGCTGGAGAGTTCAAAATAAGGTTTTATTTTTGCTTAGAAACCAATCAGCTTCCAGGTTTTATTGCCAAAGCTTAAAGTGTTTGTAAAGGCAGAAGGTTTTTTTTTATCTTAATGCATTCTATGTATTAAGATTAAAAAAAAAACTTGTGTGTAGTGGCCTCCCCAGCACCCCCCTAATTACCTACTTAAACTCCTTCTCTCTCCAGCAATGTCCACGATCCCCTCAGCCATCCAGGACACATCTCCTGATTGGCTGAGACCGAGCAGTGGTGCCATTGGCTCCTGTGGCTGTCAAACAAAGACAGGCAGCCAATCAGAGGAGAGAGGGAGCAGGGCCAGGTCAGGGCTCTGTGTCTGAATGGATACACCTCTGCCCCCTGTAGCAAGATGCTGTCTGAGGGGAAATCAAATGAGGGAGGGACTAGGAGCAGCAAAGAGGGACCCAAGAAGAGGAGGATTGGGGCTGCTCTGTGCAAACCCAGCTGCACAGGGGAGGTAAGTATAACATGTTTGTTATTTATAAAAAAATAAAAATAAAATGAGCCTTTACCATCACTTTAATGGAACAAGCTGAGGTTAGAAGCTGATTGGTTTCAATGCAGAAGTGAGCCTGATTTTGCACTCTCCAGCTTTAGTAAATAAATACTAATGTCTCGGCAAGAGGGATTCCCCTGTTAACACTATCTGTGTTGATGGGGCAATCATGCAAATTTGAGGCTAGCACTGAGACTTCTTCTAAGTAAAGGAGAAACTGTTATCAGCACACCAAGGATTCCTCAAGAAGAGTCCAAAGCTTTATTATAGCGGTCACATAGTACACAGAAGGCAACGTTTTAGAGCCACGCAGGGCACCATCGTCAGGCAACGCTGCCCTGCGTGTGTACTATGTGACCACGATAATAAAGCTTTGAACCCTTCTTGAGGAATCCTTGGTGTATTGATGAAAGTTCTTCACTTGGATAGTTTGCGGCGCCCAACCTGTGGTCATTGCAGCACCCATCATTAATGAATAGCCACCTTCAGGAACTTGTGCATGGAGAATATTGTGTTTGGACTCTTCTAAGTAAGGGCTCTTTCACATGGGAAGCTGGAGGCTATAGCGGCAATTTACCGCACCTCCATCCGCCAACCTGAATACTAACATTGCAGCCTTGCATGGCTGTACAAATTGCCCCGGCCATGATGCTTCGCTTGTCAGAAATTTTTACTTGGGTTGCCTCGCACCTTTTGCCAAGTTGGCTCTTTGAGATCAATGGCACCACACCACAACTTCAAGCCAGGTGCTTGGCTTTCAGTTGCAGCACCGTTCTGCAATGTAAAACTTCCATTCATCAATTTAACAAAAGTAAAAAAGTCCAGAAAATCCCCCAGAAGGCTGGAGTAGCACCTACTGAACACCTGCCAACCCCTGCTATACCACCCAATAAGTTTCCCTATGCATGTGGTGCAAAAAACGTACATATGTGCAGCACGATTTTGCGCACATTTACAAAATGCTAGGTGTGAATGCATTTTAAAACCTGCAAATGTGTACATGGCCTAAAGCTGATCTACATTCAATGGCTAACATAAGTCTGTGAAAAATTTTCCTTGGGGAGATAAATAAAGAAGGGGACTGAATACTTACCTTTCTGGGAGAAAACACAATGGTGGACCACTTTCTATGCCAGTCACTTGACCGCACGCTTAGGCATTTGGCTGTGGGCTCTCCACTCCTTGCCATGTTACCCTCCCTGCCCCTCATCTGGGGTTTCTTTGAAGATAAGGGGATTTTAAATGTTCCCATATTTGGCCCATTGCAGTAAAAAGCAATCTTTGCAGTGGTGGAGGCATTTATAAGTAACAATGGCTTTATTACTGCTGTGATTATTAAAACATCTATTATTTTTATGCTGCGATGGCTCCCTCTTTTAATTAAATTTTTTAATCCTTCTTTTAATTTACAAAGCAGATACTCATTGAAACCCAAGTTCAGCTTGGGCAAAAATGCAAAAAACGAATCCGCCAGCAGTAGTAAATGTAGCTAAACCTAAAACCAAAAATATAATACATTGCATATTACTAGTCCTTGGTGTGATAGATGCATTAGTCTACTTTACATAACATTAACCACCTCTCACCTGCCGCTGGCACTGTTTCCCACTGACTCACCCAATCTAGATTCCAGAGCCACTCTTCTACTGGGTCATTTATCCTACTTCTTTTGAGCCTCACGGTTAGGGTTGCCACCTGTCCAGGATTCACCCGGACAGTCTGGGTTTTGAATCATGTGTTCAGTCCACCTGAAACCCGGCCAAATTATTCTGACCGGCTGTGGCTCCCCAAGTAAACGAAATTATGAGACTCACACAAATCTGCTGCTGTCCGGGAGCTGTGGTCGGCTATCTGAGGGCAGGTTTGGCATCACTGGGGGGGGTAGGCCGATGATATTGGCAAAGGCAATTTGGCCACACCCATTGTTTGCCGTGGTATGAAAGTTACAGTACCACTCTCCATGGGGCACCCAAATGTGTCTTTTGTAATCCTACAGTGTATACTACAAAAAAAGAAAGTTGCCCTGCACCGCTAAAGTGTTCGGGTTTGGCTTGGAGAAAAGGTGGCAACCCTACTCACGATGTCACTGGCCCATCCCTCACCTTGGTCTCACATGAGAATACTGCAGAGAGTGACACCATGTCATTACATGACACCAGTTAGGACTTGCTTCCCACCAGAGGAAAAAGAGGGTGAAGAGGACCTGTGATGTCAGGCGACTGAACCGAGGACACCTAAAAAAAAGGTATGTATAATGATTTTGAAAAAAAAAATCTGAATATCACAGGATTGGCTGTGATTTGGGTTAAAGGTAACACATTTCTACCAAGCTATGATGAAAGGAAAGTACTATTAAATTCTACTTTGACTTGGAAATTAGCGATATGGAGATAGGAGTCCTTTAATATAGAATTCACGACCATTACATCCAATCGATCAGCAAGAAACCAGTTTTAAGGCGTGATAAGAGAATGTGTTTTCTTTCACAACAACATAAAAAGCTGAACATAGATCGAGTCTATGATTAGGTCAGACTGACTTGCTGCTAGAGATTGTCCTGTTGTGCACCATGTGTCCTGAAGAGCCCAAGACATTTACCTAGTAAGCCTTGGTGTTTAACCAGTGTCTGTCTATGGATAAAGATTAATATGTATATGATCCTTTATTACACTGTGTCACCAGTTTCACCATGAGTGGGCAGTTGTCACATATTTACCGTGAATTTCTCCCTGGAGTACAATAAAATGTTTATACGGAAGATATGAGATATTTTTCTCTTGTGTAATGGAAACCAGACGTTAACTTAGAGGACCCGGAGAACCAAAAACATTAGATAACGAATAACTGTAGGAAAACAGAGTGTATGGTATATGCATAATCATAATTTATACTTTTAATGCAGATTAAAAAAAGAGGATTGAGATAATTTCTAAAGTTAGGTTAAATGTTAATGAGGACCTGAACTGTGGAAACTGTCCTGAAAAAAGGCAAGAAGAGATCAAAGAACTAGTCACTAGTATTATCTACAGCAAGGTTTCTTAACCAGAGTTCCTCTAGGTCAAGGGTGTCAAACTCAATTTCATCGCAGGCTGCCTCAGCTTTACGATTGCCCTCAAACAGCAATGTATCTATAAGACCATATAAATTTATCTAGGGCTTTTTTTTTCAGAATAAGTGCAGGAATGACACTGGTAGGCTAATTGGCTTATGTCCAAAATTGACCCTAATATATGAATGGGGACCTTGGATTGTGGGCTCCTTGAGGGTAGGGACCGATGTGAGTGTGCAATGTACAGGGATAGGGACAATTGTAGACACTCACTCAGGTTAAACTGGATGGACTGGTGTCTTTATTCAACCTTACTAACTATGTAACTATGAATGCAGTCACACCCCCTGCCGAACTGCATCGAATGATGGGTGGGGCCAAATTACACTAACAGTGTGAGGATCTTTAAGGGGCAATAAATACCAGGCGTGTGGTATGTGTGGGGTTTAGGGATGTGCTATGTACAGAATGCAGCTTCAGGGGTGCCCTATGCACGGAGTGCAGAGTTCAGGGGTGCTATATGCACAGAGTGCAGAGTTCAGGGGTGCTATATGCACAGAGTGCAGGGTTGAGGAGTGCACTACATACAGAGTGCAGGATTTAAGGGTGTGCTATGCAAAGTGTGCAGGGTTCCAGCTGAAAAAAATACCTGGGTGCGAGGGCCGCATGAAATGGCCTATGCTTGACACATGTGCTCTAGAGCTTGCTAGGGGTTCCTTGAGCAATTTCTGCCTTTTATATAAGTTCCCACTACCATTATTGATATTTTTAGATATCTGTAAGGGGGTAATTCTT
Source organism: Lithobates pipiens (assembly GCF_037356315.1). NCBI lineage: Eukaryota > Metazoa > Chordata > Amphibia > Anura > Ranidae > Lithobates > Lithobates pipiens. Next base: position 161,736,151 of record NW_027507789.1, read on the forward strand.
TCCCGTGACAACATATGTAAGTAGCATTCTTTCCACTGAATAATCCACTAATGTATAATGAGTTGTAGATACAGTACTTTTTAGCAGGGGTTCCCTGAGACCAGAAAATTGTTTCAAGGGTTCTGCTGTGTTAAAAAAGTTGAGAAAGGGTGGCATACAGGCTCCTTGCAGCTGATCTTTTCCCTATTTCTGGACTTTATTTGCCATGCCTTGTTCTGCTCTTGTGTATCTCTGTAGAGATGACCATCTTGGTAAAGGCAGGGCTTTACCTCCTCATGTCAGAGCTGCCCCCGCTCATGACTGGTGATATGACAACTAGTTGGGAAATATTCAAAACCCAGCAGGGGAGATGCAGAGAGCACAGATCCACAGGACCAATGAAGAAAAAGTAAGGGGATCCTTGCACTGCATGTACTTAGGTACAGCTTCCTCTCCAGCATTGAGAACAATGAGCAGTACAATAATGACATTACCAAATCCCATTCCAAATCTTGTTAGACTAGCAATCAGAGGCACAGTGGCTTAGATGATCTCATGCAAAGCACAGGAAGTATACTGATATTTTTCATAAAAAATTCAAGGTAAAATGTAAATAATTTAGTGCATTGCTTACGCATGAATAATATTTCTAAATGTTACCCATAAGATAGCAAATCCAAACTTTTTGGTTTCAAATCCGCTTTCATGGTTAAGTTATAAGCTAAGGGTTCTCTTACAGATGCTCTTCCTATCTGCAGTGTCTGCAGCGTGTCCACCACCCAGTTTGTATATGTCTATATAACATCTAGAAAATCATTCATATAAGTATGCTTGCCTACTAGCCCACTCACCCAGTCAGAAGACTGAATTTGGCATTTTTTATAGTGTCCCCCTTTAAATAATCCTAATGATCTACAGATAATGGTTGCCACAAACCTAAAACAGTGGCTCTATGAAAAGTGACATTTTAATTTGAACTTCATTTGGCTAAGGAAGTTTAGACTTTTTTGTAAAATGATCCTTGCATAAAACTGACAAAATATTTGTTCTGTATAATTGGAATATTTGAGATTTTTTTCTACCAGCTGAGATAATTTTTTCGCAAGTCTACTTTTCCAGCTTAAGATAATAAAATGATTATACACCATAATCACCCATATTTCCTGTATCTTGATACAGCATTTTGATATCTGAAATAGCTATTATATATTTTGTTTTCTATCAAAAAAAGTGTATGGTTATAAAAACCACCTTAAGTAGAACATTATTCAAGCAAGGACAATCATGGGTGTATGCATGAAGCCAGCCACCCTTGTGCATTAGGATTGGTTCTACACATAGACTTTTTTTTAGAATTATTCCATGACTTATGCTCCTGATGAGCGGTTGTAACACTGTGAAACGCATAGAGCCTTTTATTAAAACCTCTGTACCTCAATCATGGAATATCAAGATTGATATGATCCTACCCTACTCATAATTATCTATTATGGACATTTTTCATTAATATATTTTTAATTAGGTCATTTTAGCCATTTTGGGTTCAACTACAGCATGAAATGCATACATACGTATATATTGTCATTTGTTCTTTTATATGAATGCCCATTGTATTGTGATTCATTGTGTAATTTATGTATAGCACTTACAACCGAAGGAGCTGCTGGTTTTCTTTGGACTTGCCGTTACCTCACCTGCTCACTGTGTCGGTCTTAGGGATCCCGTTGTAAAGTGGATTAAAGAATGTTAGCTCCGGCACTTAGTGCTTTTTCCAAAGATTTATTTGAAAGAACATGAAGTTTTGCAATAGAGGGATAGAGGGTTAAGGGGATTTCAGGTACCTTATAATTGCGGGTTAGAGGTATTTCCTTGATCCAGAGGACAAATGGCTTCCACAGGCTGGATCTAGCAATCACCGGATAGGCCTCTCTCACTGACATAGCAGCCGATGGGTCGCTCCAACAAAGTCTCTGCCACAGACTTATCAGTATAACGGAATCGTTGTGCAATCCTCAGTCACAGGAAGGTACAACCATCAGCTTGTTGAGAAATTAAAGAACTGTCACACAGTACCAGGTTCTTTCAGCCAGTCTGGCGGTACTGTGTGGTAGGTGACCTGGGGTGCCTTCTCCAACTGAGTCTCCAGGCTCTTCCAGAGATACCAGCCTTGTTGCTCGGTCCTCTCCTGAAAAAGTCCTCCCCTGGATTCTCCAGTTGCTTGGCTTCTCCCCGCAGGTAAGACAGCAGAGGACCACCCCTGGATCGGTAGGCCCCAAGACTTTCAGGCCCACACTTTCAGTTACAAAGCCTCGGGCCAGCCGACCCTGAGCCATAAAGACAGGCAGCACACACCTCAGGCCAGGAGGGCCACGAGGTCGGGATAACGAACCCCAAAAATATGGCGCCTGTACCTTAAGTACCCTTACCCAGAATGCACAGCGGGTGAACCACTCCCACTGGGCTATTTCTGAGTAAAAGGTGTACCCAATGCATTCAGCCTGTTGCATTTCCAACACTTACTGGTGGTGACAATAGCGTCTGCTCATTAGGAGCAGGGTGCTACATATGTATAATTAATCCATGGTTTATTGTGTAGAGACTTATTGCCCAAAGCATTTTTAGAGGTTTTATGCCTAAAATGTTTTATAACATATCATGGAATTTATTAAATAAATTAACATTATTTCTTAGTCACTTGACTTACTCCTTTACTGCTGTGTGCTTTATTTAAAGTCCCACTTCTCTCTCATTTTAAAAAAAAGATTTTTTAAACCAATGGCAGGGATGGAGGCAGGCATCCCTTTGGTGCCTGCCTCATTTTAAAGTCCCAAAATTCACTTTCCTCATTTTTCTACACATAAACATTTGCCTTAGCCAAAGAGTTGTGATGATGTAAGTGGAGAAGGGAGGAAAAAAGGATGAGCGCTGCGTGGGATGATGATGAAGCTTATCGATGTGGGAACAGTAGTGATCGAGAAGGAAGAGAGCTCAGATGCACAGTCAAACGGTGATGTTTCTCAATGGGGGAAAAGTATTGATTGACAGGGGAGAGAGAAGGAAGAGAATCACTGATGCTTATCAATGGGAGACCAGTGGTAATTGAGAAGGGAGGAGAGAAGGAAGAGAGCCGCACAGTCAGATAGTGATGATCCTCATGGGGGAACAGTGGTGATTGAGAGAAGAAGAGAGCTCCGCATGAAGACGCTGAACCTAGGTGATAGGGGAATAGTAGTGATTGAGCAGGGAGGAGATAAGGACGCGAGCTGCGGTGATGGTTCTCAATGGGGGAACAGTGGTGTCTGAGAGGGGAGGAGAGAAGGAAGAGAACCAGTGATGCTTATGTATGGGGAAACAGTCGTGATTGAGAAAAGAGGAGGTAAGGAAGAGAGCTGCACAGTTAGATAGTGATGGTTCTCAATGGCGGACCAGTAGTGATTGAGAAAGAAGGAGGTAAGGAAGAGAACTGCACAGTCAGATAGTGATGGTTATCCATGGGAGACCAGTGGTGATTGCGCAGCTCTCTTCCTTCTCTCCTCCCTGCTCAATCACTACTGGTCTCCCATTAAGAACCATCACCATCTGACCATGCAGCTCTTTTCCTTCTCTCCTCCTTTCTCAATCACTACTATTCCCACATTAACAAGGGTCAGCACCTGCATGCATAGCTCTCTTCGTCCTCTCCTCCCCTCTCAGCCACTACTGTCCCCCCATTGATAACCAAGGGAGGAGAGAAGGAAGAGAGCTGCATAGTCAGATGGTGATGGTTCTCAATAGGGGAACAGTAGTGTTTGAGAGAAGGAAGAGAGCTGTGTATGCAGATGCTGACCCTTGTTAATGGGGGAATAGTAGTGATTGTACAGAGAGGAAAGAAGGAAGAGAGCTGTGCAGTCAGCCGCTGGTGCTTATCAATGGGGGGAACAGCCTGTGCAACTTTCTTTCTGCTCTCCTCCTGTCTCAATAGGGGAACATTAGTGATTGAGACAGGTTATCCAACCACTCCAATCAACGTTCCTCCATCTTCCCTAGAGTGATCAGCCAGAAGGGGTCTGCCTATTGCCATAAACATTGTCACTAAATATGTCTCATTCCTATGGACTGTTTTATGTTCTTTGTGCAATCCAGTTAAAGGACAGAGATTAGTGGCGAGGACACCGATACTTAGTGGTTCTAAAGGTAATGTCTCCTATAGATATACTGTATGTCAGCTGAGATTCTTCTGTAGAGTAAATTAAATATTTGTTTTAAATAATTTCAGTACCCATGCGTCATGCATGGCAAGCCTTGCCTGAATTTCCCACTAAGAACAAGGAACATGCCTTGTCTGAAATAGTACAGTGTGTAAAATTAAAAAAAATATTCTAACACAATGTAGGGCAAAGGGACAGACAGTCGTACCTTAGAGAAGTTAGCTGAGCTCTATTGGCAACAATAAAAAGGCTTACTGTCTATTGCGTTTCCAACCGTCAGCCACATGTGGAGGCAATAAAAAAAATTGTCACTTTTGTGGGACTAATGCTCCTGGTCCATATGTCATTGTGGTCAGTGGTTGGACAGCAAAGGGAATTTACCAATACTGGAGCAGATGTGCATGACAACCAATCCGTGTCTAGCTTTCATTTTCAAACCTTACTGAAAAAGTTCAAGACAGAAGCTGATTGTTATTGGTTACACAGTTTCTGTCTGCTTCAGTTTTAGTAGGTTCCCCCCAGCATGCTTCCCGCTGACTTCTAATGATTGCTACAGCAATCACCTGGCTGGAGCTTTTTCAATAAGAAACTGTAAAGGCCTCCATACATGGTTCGAATTTTCATCTTGTTTAGCAAAACCTGGGCCAAAATTTAAGCTGTGACTGCCCCTGTCCGCTCCACCTGGCTCAACAGAAGTTTATTGTTCATTTCACTAGGTGAAAAATTGTTAGCCGGATAATGCTGCATCCAATCAAATGCAGGCAGTGTTCAGGTACTCTGACAACCACTGGAGCTGGCTGTCAGAATACAATAGCCAGCAAGTAGAGATGTGTGATCCTCCATACTCACCTTTATATGGTGACCCCAGTCTGCAGCTGTTTGGATTAAAAAAGAGTGTGATTTAGGATAGAGATGAGTTCAAATGACATCTGAGCTCATTTCTATAGGCATCGGAGATTCATCCACCGACACTGTTTAGAGTGGATGGATGAATCTGTAATGCCCTGTACACACGGTCAGACTTTCCGACGGAAAATGTGTGATCGGACTGTGTTGTTGGAAATTCCGATCGTGTGTGGGCTCCATCGGACTTTGTCTGTGGGATTTCCCAACACACAAAGTTTGAGATCTTGCCTGCACGCACAAAACGCCACACCTGCACTATTTTTAGCAGCACAGGACATCGCATCATTCACACCTGTTGTGCGCTATAGAACAGGTGCGTTATTTCTTACTGTAGACGTGCTCGGCGTGCAATTACAAATCAATTGTAATGTGTACATACAGCATGTTACCTTGCACTGCAGCAATGTACATTAAAGCACGCGTTTTAATTCTCACTATTGCATGCTCTTAAAATGAACCTGCTAAATGTACCTTCTAGATTGTAAGCTCTAACGAGCAGGGCCCACTGATTCCCCTTGTCTTGAATTGTATTGTATTGTAATGTCTACCCCAATGTTGTAAAGCGCTGCGTAAACTGTCGGCGCTATATAAATCCTGTATAATAATAATAATAAATAAAGTAAAATTGAAGTTCCGTATAGCACTTTAAAAAAAAAATGTAGAAATCACTTTAACTTTTTAAATTCATAATGCCATTGCTGAAAATTTTAAATGATAAAATAAGAGGTTTTGGTGCCTATTTCAATCTTTACATAAAGCTGGAGTAGGGATCTCTGGACATTGCGCTTTGCTTCGGTAGGGAAGATTATCATTCAACATACCTCTATTATTACACTTTAAAGCGGAACAGTAATTTTTCCATCTATTAAATCTTCTGCCCTTGTTGCTTTAACTTTGGATAGTAAAACATTTTTTTTCTGCCAGTAAATCCCTTATACAACCCACTTCCTGTTTCTTGTCTGGTCATTAGCCTAGGCTTATGACATCATGCACAGCTCTCTTAAAATGGCTGCAGCCAGACTCAGTAGAGGGAGATTTCTACAGCATATTTGGCAAGTACAGAATAACAGTATATATAAAATAATATGCAAAGTGGTTGGAGGGAAGCTTAAGAATGGCAAAGATGTTTTTGATAAAAATTATGTGAGTAGACTGCAGTTCTTATTTAAATAAAAGGGAATCTCACTTTACTAATTCAGGGCAAAGTGATGAGTTCTCTTAATAGGGCTCTCCCTCCATTCACGGATACTTATGCCGTGTACACACGATCGGAGAATCCGTCGGAATGCGCCCTATCGGACCGTATCGTCGAATAATCCAACTGTGTGTGGTATGCATCGGACTGATTCCGTCCGAATCTCCGTCGGACCCAATTTTCCAACATGTTGGAAATATTTCCCGACCAACTGGGCCGGTCAGACCTAATCCGATCATGTGTAGAGCATTTTGATCGGACCAAGTGCCACGCATGCTCAGATCAAATTCCTACATCAAAGCTATTGGCTACTAGTCCCATTGTAACAAAATTACGTCATCACGTTCTGAATGATCGGATTTTTCGACACCTTAGTCCGACCGTGTGTATGCAACAGTTTCGGAAAAGATCCGACAGGCAAAATCCGACGGATTTGGTTGTCGAAATCTCTGACCGTGTGTACAGGGGCTTAGTATTAGTTAGTATTTACTTTATAAGTATAATTCATATTCAGGTTATTTTTTATTTTTTGGGCTACCATTTGCCTTTTGCTAGGAGCAGTAAATGGGAGTCATTAGAAATCATCAGCTTAGATGAACTGATCTAAACCTGTAAGGAATCCTAGCTTGCATGAATCTCCCAGGATTGACAAGGAAGAGGTTAATCAAGGGAGACAACTGCAGACACTTCAAGTTCCGCAAGAGAACCAAAAAATGCAAACTGTCTAGTTTCCTTTGTGTGGGAATCGTCAGAGCATTTGGGTCACATACCTGAATTAACCTCTTTTGTACTGAAATCTAAGTCAAAGAATTGCACCTTTCAAATCTTTTATTGCTGTTATCCAAAAGGTAAAATATGTAGTCACATTTTTTTTTCGTGCGTCAATCTCCTAAATCTATTTCAGTTTAAGATGCGTTTTAGCAGTTGGCGTCAACCATTGTCCACCAGTAGTGAGATTGTGCTTCTGAGAACCCATGGCAGGAGGCCTTGGAATTGACCATACACACGATCGGATTTTCTGACGGGGAATGTTCAATATCAGGCTGTTGGCGGAAAAGCCGACCGTGTGTACGCTTCATCGGACAATTGTTGTTGGACTTTCCACCAACAAATGATGGCTAGCATGTCTTCAAATTTTCTGCCAACAAATGTCTGTTGTCGGATTTTCCGATCTGTGTACACAAGTCTGTCAGACAAAAGTACAAAGTACAAACACGCATGCTCGGAAGCAAGGACGAGCCAGAAGCGGTCGGTCTTGTAAACCAGCGTTCGTAATGGAGAATTAACATTTGTGAAGTGGCAAATTATGAAATCTCGAAATGGGATAATAATGAAGCTGCTTTGCTGGTGATACTTATGGAGTTATGGCAAACTAATTTTCAAAAGCTTTTTTTTCTAGTGATATCAAGAATAATATTATTATGCTTTTTTTTTTTTTTTTTTTTTGGCAAGTTACCATAACACCATTATCCTGTAGTTTTTAAGATCAAAGATACAACTATGTTGGTGTCCCTTGTCAATTTTACATTGTATTTTTTAAAATGTAACTGCTACTCCCAAACTGTCATTTGAAGAAAAACACATAGCCAAGTATTATTCTCCACAATTTTTTTATTGTGCATTAAAAAAAGAAAACAAATACAATTAGACATGTATCTGCCAATAGCGCTTAACCAAAAAGTGCATTCTATGCCTCCAAAAATATAGAAAATATACCAAATCAAATTATTATTCAACCAAAAAAATAATGTCAAAGCAATAACTCCAAGGTCAATAATAAATAACATGTTATCTCCTCCGATTCCGCAACATTTCTGGTTGACAAACGGCCATTCAGAAACGAACTGAAAAGCACGAAATGAAAAGCACGAATCAACAGTCACCAAACTTCTACTAACACGAAATTAGCAGAAGGAGCCCAAAGGGTGGCGCTAAAGAGCTTAAAAACCACATAGTACGTCTAGAACGTCACTGCTTTCGTAATTGTTGGCCAACATTTGTGTGGCCGTATGTATGCTACACAAGTTTGAGCCAAAGCCCTTTGGACAAAATTCCACGGTTTTGTTGGCAGAAAGTCCGATCGTGTGTACGAGGCATAATAGTTCCCCTGACCCCCCCCCCCCTGCTGGGAGAAGACAATTGCTGATTCCCCTCCTCACCACAGGTTGCAGGAAAGAAATTTGCACAGTGTATGGCCTGCCTTAGACTGAGAACTAAGCTATCAAAGACCACTGATCTCTCAGTTCTAGTCTTCAGCCTGCAGAGAGGCTCTCACTGGAGTGCTGGGCTGTGGTGATGGCAGGAGCAGCTGGCTCAGGCTATCAGTGGCTCACTGAGAGGCTATGCCAGCTGCTGGTCTGGCCATCTGGGTGGATCCCGACTGTCGGGATTTTTCCTGAGGCTGGACTGGCTCAGTGACATCAGCCTACAGAAAGCTTTAGCTCGCTGACGCCTGAAAACAGAATGAACTGCACTCCTATGATCCATAGCAGAAGTGCAACCAAAATAGATTTGGCTATACTTCTCCTTTAACCAGTTGCCGACCGCCGCACGCCGATGTACGTCGGTAGAATGGCACGGGCAGGCATAAGGACTTACATGTACGTCCCTTGCCTCCCGCGGGTCGAGGGCCCGATCGGGCCCCCGCCCGGTGCCTGCGGCGGTCGGTTTTCGTCCGGGAGCGATCCGGGACGAGGGGGCGGCCATTCATTCCCACCCCCTCGCGATCGCTCCCGACGAATAGAAATCCCCGGTGACATCACTTCCTCTCCTGTAATGTAAACACAGGAGAGGAAGTGATGTATTCTCTCCTCCGTGTCGGTATTTTTCGTTCCGACACGGAGGAGAGCGGATCGGTGAGTTGCACCAACACTCTACACACACAGTAGAACATGCCAGACACACTCACACCCCCCCTTTACCCCCCGATCACCCCCCCAATTACCCCTGCCCCCCAGTCACAGTGACACCAATGTCATTTTTTTTTTTTTTTTTTTGCATTGGTGTCATTTGTGACTGTAATAACTGTTAGGGCAGTTAGAGTTAGCCCCCTTTAGTTCTAATGTACCCCCCTAACCCCCCCAATAAAGGTTTAACCCCGTGATCACCCCCCGTCGCCAGTGTCACTAAGGCTGGGTTCACATTGCAGCGGTTTATGAGAACGAATGTGATTCGCACCGCACTGCAGTGCAAATCACATCCGATCTCTGTGCGATTCGAGTTCAGCCATTCGCCGCACCCGCCACACCCGCCGCACCCGCCGCAAATTCGCACGGGACCCTTTTTTTGGCCCGCAGCAGAATCGGATCGCATGGGTGTTCACACCATGCGATCCGAGTTTGCAGATCGCACTGCGATATGCGAACTGATCTGGGGGTGTCAGTAACATTTCACTGACACTCCCAGCAGTTCGCATAGGGCAGTGTGAACTGCCGCCGGGAGGCATGCGATGCGGGAACCCGCCGCGGATTCGCGGCGTTTCCGCATCGCTCCAGTGTGAACCCAGCCTAATAAGCGATCATTTTTCTGATCGCCGTATTAGTGTCACAGGTGACGCTAGTTAGGCAGGTAGGTATTTAGGTTCGCCGCAGCTTTTTATAGCGCCAGGGACCCCCATATACTACCGCATAAAGCCCCCTGATTGCCCCCTAGTTAACCCTTTCACCAGTGATCACCATATAACTGTTACAGGTGATGCTGGTTGGTTAGTTATTTTTTTATAGTTTCAGGGCACCCGCCATTTATTACCTAATAAAGGTTTAACCCCCTGATCACCCGGCGGGTGTCATTTGTGACTAATAACTGTTAGGGCAGTTAGGGTTAGCCCCCTTTAGTTCTAAGGTACCCCCCTAACCCCCCCAATAAAGGTTTAACCCCGTGATCACCCCCCGTCGCCAGTGTCACTAAGGCTGGGTTCACATTGCAGCGGTTTATGAGAACGGATGTGATTCGCACCGCACTGCAGTGCAAATCACATCCGATCTCTGTGCGATTCGAGTTCAGCCATTCGCCGCACCCGCCGCACCCGCCGCAAATTCGCACGGGACCCTTTTTTTGGCCCGCAGCAGAATCGGATCGCATGGGTGTTCACACCATGCGATCCGAGTTTGCAGATCGCACTGCGATATGCGAACTGATCTGGGGGTGTCAGTAACATTTCACTGACACTCCCAGCAGTTCGCATAGGGCAGTGTGAACTGCCGCCGGGAGGCATGCGATGCGGGAACCCGCCGCGCATTCGTGGCGTTCCCGCATCGCTCCAGTGTGAACCCAGCCTAATAAGCGATCGTTTTTCTGATCGCTGTATTAGTGTCACAGGTGACGCTAGTTAGGCAGGTAGGTATTTAGGTTCGCTGCAGCTTTTTATAGCGCCAGGGACCCCCATATACTACCGCATAAAGCCCCCTAATTGCCCCCTAGTTAACCCTTTCACCAGTGATCACCATATAACTGTTACAGGTGACGCTGGTTGGTTAGTTATTTTTTTATAGTTTCAGGGCACCCGCCATTTATTACCTAGTCTCACTAGTGTACCCCTAAATTTAGGGGTGTCTACTTTCCAAAATGGGGTCATTTGGGGGGGGTTTGTGCCATCTTGGCATTTTATGGCCTTCAAAACTGTAACGCCCTTAGAAAGCCTGAAGGCGGTGCTTGGTTTTCGGGGCCCCGTACGCGGCTAGGCTCCCAAAAAGTCCCACATATGTGGTATCCCCGTACTCAGGAGAAGCAGCAGAATTTATTTTGGGGTGTCATTTCACATATGCCCATGGCATGCGTGAGCAATATATCATTTAGTGACAACTTTGTGAAAAAAAAAAAAAGTTTGTAATTTTCCCGCAACTTGTGGCAAAATATAAAATATTCCATGGACTCAACATGCCTCTCAGCAAATAGCTTGGCGTGTCTACTTTCTAAAATGGGGTCATTTGTGGGGGTTTTGTGCCATCTTGGCATTTTATGGCCTTCAAAACTGTAATAGGTAGTGAGAAGTGAACTCAAAAATTTACGCCCTTAGAAAGCCTGAAGGCGGTGCTTGGTTTTCGGGGCCCCGTACGCGGCTAGACTCCCAAAAAGTCCCACATATGTGGTATCCCCGTACTCAGGAGAAGCAGCAGAATTTATTTTGGGGTGTCATTTCACATATGCCCATGGCATGCATGAGCAATATATCATTTAGTGACAACTTTGTTAAAAAAAAAAAAAAAAAAAAAAAAAGTTTGTAATTTTCCCGCAACTTGTGGCAAAATATAAAATATTCCATGAACTCAACATGCCTCTCAGCAAATAGCTTGGGGTGTCTACTTTCTAAAATGGGGTCATTTGTGGGGGTTTTGTGCCATCTTGGCATTTTATGGCCTTCAAAACTGTAATAGGTAGTGAGAAGTGAACTCAAAAATTTACGCCCTTAGAAAGCCTGAAGGCGGTGCTTGGTTTTCGGGGCCCCGTACGCGGCTAGGCTCCCAAAAAGTCCCACATATGTGGTATCCCCGTACTCAGGAGAAGTAGCAGAATTTATTTTGGGGTGTCATTTCACATACGCCCATAGCATGTGTGAGCAATATATCATTTAGTGACAACTTTGTGTAAAAAAAAAAAAAAAAAATTTGTTTTTTTGTCATTCAATCGCTTGAGGCAAAAAAATAAAATATTCAATGGGCTCAACATGCCACTTATCAATTTCCTTAGGGGGTCTACTTTCCAAAATGGGGTCATTTGTGGGGGGTTTGTACTGCCCTGCCATTTTAGCACCTCAAGAAATGAGATAGGCAGTCGTAAACTAAAAGCTGCGTAAATTCCAGAAAACGTACCTTAGTTTGTAGATGTGACAACTTTTGCGCAAACCAATAAATATACAATTATTGACTTTTTTTTACCAAAGACATGTGGCTGAATACATTTTGGCCTAAATGTATGACTAAAATTGAGTTTATTGGATTTTTCTAATAACAAAAAGTAGAAAATATCATTTTTTTTCAAAATTTGCGGTCTTTTTACGTTTATATCGCAAAAAATAAAAATCGCAGAGGCAATCAAATACCATCAAAAGAAAGCTCTATTTGTGGGAAGAAAAGGACGCAAATTTTGTTTGGGTACAACATTGCATGACCGCGCAATTACCAGTTAAAGCAGCGCAGTGCCAAAGTGTAAAAAGACCTCTGGTCATTTACCAGCAAAATGGTCCGGTCTGAAAGTGGTTAAGCTGGCCATACACTAATGCTGTGTACACACAACCGGACTTTCCGGCAGACTAGGTCTGACAGTCTTCCCAACAGACTTTCAACGGAGTTCCGACGGACTTTCCGAGCGAACGAACTTGGCCACACACGAACGGACTAAGTCCGTTCGAAAGTCCGTTAGTTTTGAACGTGATGACGTAAGACGGACTAAAAAAAGGAAGTTCAATAGCGAGTAGCCAATAGCTTCCCTTGCGTTGTATTTGGTCCGTCGGACCAGCATACAGACAAACAGTTTTCCCGATAGGATTTTAATCTGTTGGACAGATTTGAATTTCAGATTTCTAGGTCCATCTGATTTTTTAAATGAAAAACGATCGAATTAGCCCACACACAATTGGATTCTCCGTTGGACCTAGTCTGCCAGAAAGTCCGGTTGTGTGTAGGCAGCATTAGTGACCTTTCACTTGATCGTTCTGTCAGTTTTTCAGACAGATCCAGACTGGAGCATATTATTTGTCTATGAGCGCATGGACGTTAACGCATGTACATGCATTTATATCTGCTCACATCCATGTCCGTTTATGTCCGCAGAAAAAAATAAAAAAATGGAAAGGGTTTGGATCCTGCTTTGTTCTTGCAGACATAAACTGATGTACTGCAAATGGATGTAAAAGAATGGTGTCCATGTACATTTGGTTTTGGGCAAGAAACAACTAAAAATAACATGTTAAAAATGGATGTAAATTGATGTAAACTGAACTGAAGTAAGTATAATGGCTCTTGCACACAGCCCGACTGAGCCAGTTCAGCATAATTACAGCTGTATTTTCTCTTCCCTGGTGCTGTACTTCTATATACGACGGTGCTTTTATAAACACGAGTACAGATGTACAGTATCTCACAAAAGTCAGTACACCCCTCACATTTTTGTAAACATTTTATTCTATCTTTTCATGTGACAACACTGAAGAAATGACACTTTGCTACAATGTAAAGTAGTGAGTGTACAGCTTGTATAACAGTGTCAATTTTCTGTCCCCTCAAAATAACTCAACACACAGCCATTAATGTCTAAACAACCCGCAACAAAAGTGAGTACACCCCTAAGTGAAAAAGTCCAAATTGCACCCAAAGTGTCAATATTTTGTGTGGCCAAATTCTCAGAATACCTGAACAGTGCCTGCAACTTGATTGGCTGCAGGTGATCTTTGGCTGACAACTCTCAGCCTAGCGCCTTCAACAGAAGTCGATAAAGTAATTGACTGTTGTCAAGCCGACGGGGCCACCTTCTGTTAGAATTTTAGCCGATTCCTCTAAATTGGCTGAATGTATGGCTAGCTTAAAAGAGAACCATGTTTTGTTTTTCTTTTTTAATTCATACTTACCTAGGTGGATGCAATATCGATCTGATGCTGCATTTGTCCCCCACAAGCTAACACTGAGAACCGAGCGATCAAATACCACTGATCACTCGGTTCTCAGAGCTCCCTTAACAGATTGCTGGTGACTGTCAGTCACTACTATTTGCTCTGCCCCCACATGCTCACTGGAGTGATGGGCTGTGAAGGGGGCAGGAGCAGCCGGTTCAGGCTCTCAGCGGCTTGGAAAAGAGTGCCGATCCAGGCATATCACTCCTGTTATCCAGAGGAGATGCATAGCCACATGACGTTTTGGCTGTACTTCTCCTTTAAGGCAGGAGGGTGTAAGAGATATTTAAATAGTAACAGAACTTTTGTTGTGGGGAAAAAAAAAATTCCCTCTAGGTGATCTATGTACATTGCAAGCATTTTAACACATTTTGTAGCAGATTCCTACCTTTTTTTTTTACTCTGAAGAAATAGCTGTTTGTTTTACTATGTCCTTTGCAGACTGATTCTGATTGGGAGGTTCAGGGTTATTATAACCATATGGTACACTCTCAGTGTGCTAATGGGGAAACTTGCAGTGTCTGCATCCTTTTCAAAGTAGTTAACCCTTACTAAAAATGGTATTTCTGTTGCAAGGGGTGGCTAAAACTTGATTTGTATCTTAGCGCAGACTTCTGTGAAAATCAGTGAGCCAATCGCACCAGCAGGAAATAAGAAATAACAAATTGTAAAGGAAAGGTAATTTTTAAGACCATTAACCTGTTCCCGCCTGCGCTATAGACTAGACGGAAGACGGCTACAGCACGGACATAAATTGCCAGGAGGGTGTCCATGTACATTCTCCTGTGCATGTGCTGCCTGCGCTCCCTGCGGGGCATTTGTTTAGCAAAACATTTTAAAAATCCCATTGACGATCAAATACCACCAAAAAAAAGCTCTATTTTTGTGAAAAAAATTATAAATTAATATGATTACAGTGTAGCATGACATTCAAAGTGCAACAGTGCTAAAAGCTGAAAATTTGCCTTGTTAGGAAGGGGGATTAAGTACCCAGTAAGCAAGTGGTTAAATTACAACATTGCTTGACTAGCAATTGTATATGCTATATTATACATATATATATTTATTTTTTTCATTAAAGTGGGGTTACCATTTAAAAAGAACAAAGGGTAATTCAAACTGATATCATGTTTTAACAACAGAAATATATTGGGCGAATTGACCTTTCTTTGGAGTATTAAACATCAATGTCAAAACTTGCCAGTCTTTGGTTCATGTACCATATTGAACTTGTAGTTCCGCAACACACAGACTTGGACTGTTGTAGTACAGAGTGCGATATCATTGTATACTCCTTAGTAAATCATCTTTAACTCTTGTACATAGTAGAAACTTGAGACAAGAAATTGATTGCCCGTCCTACATGTAGCCAAGCTGTGTTGAGTCCTGTCTGCTGTAGCAGAAGGTGTTAATGGAGCAGTAGGTATGAGTGCATTGCCTGCCTCCCTCCGAGTTACTCTTTAAACCCAGAAGGAGGGGCGAGTTAGGTGCAGGTCAAAGCGTGGAAGGAAAATTAGCTGAAGAAGCAGAATCCATGCCAACAGTGAAAGCCAAACATCAACCTGGCAGCTTAAAGGTGCAGCCCATAATTGGCAAGTGTCCATCTGTTACATCAAGCCTCAACACAGCACCGCATTACGAATTTCCAGATATAGTTCTAGGCTTTTCAGACTTCTTTTGGAATAGTTTTCCCCTACAAACAAGGACCAACTTCATTATGAAATGCCTGTTATACCTTACATGGAATGTATGTTATAGTCAGTGCTTGCTATCAATTCACAAAGGGAAATTATTTTATTGGTAAAAACTTGAATACATTTATGTTGCATTAATCACCGACAACAGAAACAGAGAGTTCAGTTTCATTTAACTGAACAAGGTGATACAGAAAGATAAGCCAGCAAAATCATCAGACGTATTGATTATTGATCTTATTTTTCATACATGGGATATTGAGGAATTTGCTTAGAATTTGCATTTACAACCTTTGCATTTAAAGCTGACTGGGGTTTCATATACTCTCACATGCCATCCAGAAAAAAATGGCTTTGCATACATTATAATACATTGTGCAGTGTAAAATAAAAGGCAAAAATTCACAATGAGAGTGAGAATACTTTATTAGGGCTGCAGGAGATGAGCAGACACCGGAACTGCAAGAGGTATAAGAAGGCTGTGGTTGTCAACCAATAATTGATTGTTGGTTTTGGGTGGTCTGACCCTGTAACTTCTCCATTTTGAACTTTAAAGAGGAACTTAACCCCCCTCACAATTCCCTCTTCATACCAGGGTTTCGTCACAAAAAGCATACTTACACACCCTGTTGTGTTCTGTAGGTATCTGCTTCTCCTCTGCTGCACACCCAGCATTTATATGGATACCTACATCATGCATCCCAGGAGGCCTCATGGTACCCTGCAGCACATGCAACCAGGAAATCATCAGGTTTTGCTGTCTCTTTCTGCTTCTTGAAGTCAGCCCCATGATATCATGCTTGTGCCCGTTGCATGAACCAGGAAGAGACAGCCACTCCCCTGGTGATGCAAAGTGGTGTTTTTGCTGTGGTGTACCCTGAGGCCTCCTGGGATGTATGATGTAGATCTCAAAGGACATGCAATCCAATGAGAGTGCCAAACTTTCTAAGCAGTAAATCACAGTGGAGTTTTATTTGGTATTGCCTCATCACTTAAGGCCTCTTTTCCATGGGGCAGATTCAGTTCCGATCCACAGTGGGATCTCTGAACTGATCCCCTGCTGATCGGAGCAGAGGGGGCGGATGGCACATCGTTGTCCACTCTGCAGATCTGCTCTGCGGGCGGCTGGGAGTAAACAGACTCCCCTGTCCCTTTACACCCTCAGATCCATTCCACCTAAACAGAAGTGGGCTTGATTGGACCCAGAGGTAGGTGGGTCTAAACAACGCAAGTCAGTTTACGCATGTCTGTCCATAGGGATGAAGCCATTCCCAACTGCCACACCTTGTTCTCTTTGAGTACCCTTACTGGCTATTGAGGTTGTTTTATTTGACAATGGGATACCAGTTGCCAAGGGCTTAAAAAATCTAGACCATAACAAAGTGGAACTCAGACAGAGACATACACGGAAGAGTTTTTTTTGGCTGAAACCAGTAATAGAAGACAATGAGTGGCTTTTAAAAGATTTGAGTACGGGTTCACTTTAATTGTACGTGCATGTTTGAATATTTCTGTAGCTCTCCAGCAAGAGTCTAGGTGTAACCTGGTTTATATTTATTATATGTCATGAAATATTCCACCTTTTACTGAGTCAGATTACGTGCTTCAACAGTAATATTAAAGTGGTGGTAATTGATTGACCACTAGAGACAACAAAGACAAGATAGAAACAAGACAGAAACCAATGGTAAAGGCATGACAAGTAGTTTTGCACTTAGCTGTGAGGTCTTCTAATACTAATGAATATTCTCTTTTCTCCAGGAGGCAGCATGGACTTGGAGGCGTTGGAGAGTAGTCATAGTCCTGCGCCGGACAATCCGTATGAGCGAGAAGGCTACACGTCTCGAGGGCTCACAACTCTTAAAGGGCACCCAGACAAGTCAGACCTGCTGTCATCAGACGTGAAGAGGTCACAACCCCTGTTAATACAGAGCGGCAGGTGGGGGTAAGTCATGATAGAAACAGCTGAAAAATAATTCTGACAATAATCACGCACGCTTAGTATGCATTAACACAAATCGTATCTAACCCTTCCCTTTTACTTAACAGCTCTTTTTTAGATACAGAAGATTTTTTCTTTTTTTTTGCATTTATGGAAGAATTTTGTTGCATTATATGTGCTTTATATTATATTATTATATTTCTATTTTGTAGCGAAAATTATATTTTCTATTTTAGAAATATAATTTTCTATCCATCTGTTAAAAAAATATAGTTTTATTATTATAGAAAATACATTTTTAGATATTTTCTATTGCTAATTTGAGAAAAAAATACACATGCTGATAAAAATGCCTCCAAAAGAAAAAGCAAGTGCCTACCTGATAAATCTCCTCTTCTTTATCATCCATTGAAGCACACAGGATAGAACAAATTTTTGAACATGTGGGTTATACCGCCACCTACAGTATTACCCACGTATCCAAGAATGACTTCTTTCCCATGCAATGCTGGGACAAAGTCATCCAGTGCCCAGGGCAAAGATGCCAAACTGCACCCCCCCTTCCCTTAGGGTTAGGGTGAGGGCACCTCCATCCCTTCAATAAATCATTGCGCGCAGGGCAGCTTTCCCTACTACCCACCCCTTGTCCCATGTCCCAGTGGATGATACAGGAAAGGAGAAAAGAAAAGATTTGTTGGTAAGTACAAAACATTTATGTTTTATGTGCAGCCACTTTTTGGATCTACTGTAGCAGTGGCCTTGTGCTATACAGCCACTTATCTGTGAAACTCCTTTCTTCTTAAATTTGTTGTAAACCCTCATGGTTTTTCACCTTAATGCATTCTATGCATTAAGGTGAAAAACCTTCTGTAGTGCTGCAGCCCCCCAGCCACCCCCTGTTTTACTTACCTGAATGCTATCATCCTCTGGCTGGGAACGGGCAAACCAGCTCTAGCTGGTGTCTCATGTCCTGATTGGATAGATTGATAGAAGCACAGCTATTGGCTCCTGCTGTTGTCAATCAAATCCAATGACGCCACACAGGGGGGCAGGGCCAAGACCTGCGTTCTGTGTGAATGGACACAGATATGGGATTTGGGAGTGCGCCCGCACAGGTGTCCAGCATAGGAGAGCCTTCTCCAACGTGGACACTTGATGCAGGGAGGAGACACCAGTGCCATTGAGGGACCCCAGAAGAGGCAGATCAGGGCCACTCTGTGCAAAATGAAATGCACAGTGGAGGTAGATATGACATGTTTGTTATTTAAAAAAACAAAAAACTAGGGTTTACAACCCGTTTAAAGCACAGCATGCTTTCCTTATATATGGCGTGATGGAGATGGATATGGATATGTATTTTTCAAGACTGACTACATCATTGATCCTGACCCAATCTCCGACTCCTTTTGCAGTACAATAATGAATGCCTGCAGGCAACAGTTAAGCATGGTGGAGATTCCTTGCAAGTTTGGAACTACATTTCTGAAAATGGGGTAGGGGCAGGGCTCGAGTCCTGCGGGAACGCATGGGAACGGCGTTCCCGTACTATTTCCACAACGGGAACGCCGTTCCCATTAGCAGCTGGAGGAGCCTGCTGCTCGTGCGTAGCCCGCCGCTCCTCTGCCGCCCGAGTCAGTGACTGGTTGCTAGGCTAGGGCCGCTCCGCATCTAGCAACCGGTCACATGACATCGGCCGTACACGCGGGCACGCACTGGAGTCAGTGCGCATGCGCCCTCCAGCGCAGCCAGCGGCAGACACACGCCGCTGGCATACGGACTGTCTCCTCCCTCCCCTCTACCCAGTTCTATCCCGAGCGAGAAGACTAGTAAACCAGGTTAGTCACTCAATACTCTGCAATACTCTGCATTACCCCGCAAATACTCTGCATTACCCCGCCAATACTCTGCATTACCCCTCCGCCAATACTCTAAATTACTCTGCCAATACTCTGCATTACTCTGCATTACTCCGCCCATACTCTGCATTACTCCGCCCATACTCTGCATTACTCCGCTCATATTCTGCATTACTCCGCCCATACTCTGCATTACTCAGCCCATACTCTGCATTACTCCGCCCATACTCTGCATTACTCCGCCCATACTCTGCATTACTCCGCCAATACTCTGCATTACTCTACCAATACTCTGCATTACTCTACCAATACTCTGCATTACTCTACCAATACTCTGCATTACTCCACCAATACTCCGCCAATACTCTGCATTACTCCACCAATACTCTGCATTACTCTACCAATACTCTGCATTACTCCACCAATACTCCGCCAATACTCTGCATTACTCCGCCAATACTCTGCATTACTCTACCAATACTCTGCATTACTCCACCAATACTCCGCCAATACTCTGCATTACTCCACCAATACTCTGCATTACTCTACCAATACTCTGCATTACTCCACCAATACTCCGCCAATACTCTGCATTACTCCGCCAATACTCTGCATTACTCCACCAATACTCTGCATTACTCTACCAATACTCTGCATTACTCCACCAATACTCTGCATTACTCCACCAATACTCTGCATTACTCCACCAATACTCCGCCAATACTCTGTATTACTCCACCAATACTCTGCATTACTCTACCAATACTCTGCATTACTCTACCAATACTCTGCATTACTCCACCAATACTCTGCCAATACTCTGCATTACTCCACCAATACTCCGCCAATACTCTGCATTACTCCACCAATACTCCGCCAATACTCTGCATTACCCCGCCAATACTCTGCATTACCCAATACTCTGCAATACCCCGCCAATACTCTGCATTACTCCGCCAATACTCTGCATTACTCCAACAATACTCTGCATTACTCCAACAATACTCTGCATTACTCCAACAATACTCCGCCAATACTCTGCATTACTCCACCAATACTCTGCATTACTCCACCAATACTCTGCATTACTCCACCAATACTCTGCTATACCCTGCCAATACTCTGCAATACATAACCTGCCGATACTTACTCTGCAATACTTACCCTGCCAAGACTCTGCAATACTTACCCTGCAATGCCCTGCCAATAATCTGCAATACCCAGCAGTAATCTGCCATACCCTGCCAATACTCTGCAATACCTTGCCAATACTTATCCTGCCAATATTCTGCAATACCCTGCCAATACTTACCCTGCCAATACATATTCTGCTAATACCCAGCCATACCCATCCATGCTCAGCCAAAATATTATTGGGGGAGATGACGTGGATATTACAGTAGGGGAGATGTATATTGCAGTGGGGACTATATGGTGGTGACATTTTTCACAGGTTTTTGCAAATTTATTATTTGCTGATCCGAAAAAAGATCCGATCTGTGACTCAGATCCAAGGAATGATCCGATCCATGAGTTTTTTGATCCGTTGCCAATAATCTTGCACGGCAAGGGCAACGTTATTCCAGTTTGTGTGATATTTTCTAATTTGCTGTATTTGAATTTGGAACAGGGTGTATTTGTGTTAGAAATTCCCTGCGAGGGAAAGATCATCACCCATTGTGTTGATTATTCTGTTTGACAAGTTAACTTATTTTGTATTTGTAAACTGGCACTTTACTATATATGTACTGTATTTTCTGTGAAATATATATGCATATGAGCGTACCTTTATTTATTTATTTATTTTTTTGGTGGGGGAGTGGATCTTGGGTGAGAGTTCCCACACTTTTTTCCCCAGCACTTGACCCCTGGGTAGGGGGTCCTTGGTTAGGATCAATAGTGTCCTCAGTGCTGGGACAACGACCCCAAACATGCAGCCAATGTCATAAAGAACTATTTTTAGTATAAAGAAGAACAAGGAGTCCTGGAAGTGATAGTTTGGGCTCCCACCGAGCCCTGATCTCAACATCATTGAGTCTGTCTGGGATTACATGAAGAGACAGAAGTATTTGAGGCTAATCGTGGTTAGTTGTCCAAGCTGTATGGAACAATTTACCTGCTGTATTCCCTCAAAAACTGTGTGCAAGTGTACCTAAAAATATTGAAGAATTTATGCTGTTTTGAAGGCAAAGGGTGGTCACACCAAATATTGATTTGATTTGGATTTCTCTTCTGTTCATTTACTTTCCATTCTATTAATTGATACAAAATAAACTTATAACACTTCTTTTTCTAAAAGTATTCTTAATTGACAGAATTTTTTCACACCTCCCTAGAACTTTTGTGCAGCACTGTAAATATACAGTACACTGTGTACAGTATATACATATATACCGTGTGTATGCGTGTGTGTGTGTGTGTATATATATATATATATATATATATATATATATATATAATATAATATTACCAGCAAATGATACACATGATTCCAATATGACCCACCTTTATGCAGTATAGCCTATATTTCCCAACTCCAATTAGCGTTACTCCACAGTTCCAGCTCACCCAGCCAAGGAAACGGCAAGATACATACTGGCTGTACATTTCAGAATTCTAATATTTCTTTCAAGCAGTCTGTCATAAAAAGGCACCTCAATTTCACACATGAGGCCTTCCTGGGGCCCTTCATGTTATTGCGGACATGGAGAGACTCATTCACTGACACCATAGAGGTTATGTTTCTTAAAGGGGGCTCCCTCCCTACAGGAGGTGCCTGGACAGTAAGCTGGTGCTCTCGCACAGCGCTTCCAGGTGTAGGATTCACCAAATACCTCTCAGGCTCAGTAATAATGATCTGTTCCAGGTCTTCTCTTGGGACAATGTCAGTTTGGTAGACAACACCATTAACTTCTTTACAGGTTGCGGGCAAAACTCCTGCTGTGCGTTTGCCCTCACTCGGTCTTTCCATTTTGAGAGAGTTAACTTCTGCAACAGCCAACATGCCCTCAACAGACTGTTCTGCAGACCCTCAATTTGGAACAGCAGCGGTGGTGTCCACCTGATTATTACCTTCACAAACATTATTCATTAATGCTATTAGCCTCTTGGCCTAACCATCACAATCGGTTGTGCTCCTAATGGCTGGCGCTCTGCAACACTGCATCATCTCCCCAAGGAGACACAGTTGGACAAAGGGGCTGACCAGCATCAGACACTTTACACTTGTCATCCTTAACAGAGAAGTATGGCCAAAGCTTTTTTTGGCCCTACATCTCCTATAGATAACAGGAGTGCACTTCAATCTGCACTCCTGTGACCCATTTTCAGCTGACAGCGGGCTAAAGCCCACTGTCGAGTGCATGTAACAATCAGCGCCACCCCTAATTCTAACTAAAGTGCTAAGTGCAACATTATAAACACCAAGCACTGTGCATAAAATATATCAAAAATGTTGCAGCAGCTGTACACTCTCAAAAAATGTATATATGTGTGTATATATGTGTGTATATAGTGCAGCGCTACTGGCATGATAACTCTAATATCAAACCTTGTGCAAATTAAACACACATATAAACATATATGAAAAGTCTTGCTTGCTGTGAGTATCATTCACCACCATGCTTGATCTCTAATTTAAATAACCTCGCTCCTTATTCCCTGTACACACGACCGAAAATGTGAGCTTTTGGTCAGAAATTCCGACCGTGAGTAGGCTCCATCGGACTTTTGCTGGCAGAATTTCCGCCAGCAAAAGATTGAGAGCAGGTTCTCTATTTTTCCGACGGAAAAAGTTCCTTTCGGAAATTCTGATTGTCTGTAGCAATTCTGACACGTAAAATTCCTGCGCATGCTCGGAAACAATTCGACGCATGCTTGGAAGCATTGAACTTCCTTTTCTTGGCTCATGATAGTGTTGTACGTCACCGCGTTCTTGACAGTCAAAAGTTCAGAGAACTTTTGTGTGATCGTGTGTATGCAAGTCAAGCTTGAGCGGAATTGAGCCAAGATTTTTCTGATGGAAATTCCACTCGTGTGTACGGTACTCTCCTCCACTCCTGGGCTATTGCTTCTAGTGTCGTGCGATCACAAACACAGGAAACATAGTGCTCTCTGTTTTAAAAGCGAGCGGACACTATAATGTTATACACATGCATGTTTTGACTTTTTATCTTGTAAGTGTCCTTTTTAAGCGGGGTTATTTAATGAATTTTAAAACAGAGAGCACTATGTTTCCCGCGTTTGAGATTGCATAACACTGTGATAGCCCAGGAGTGGAGGAGAGTCTAATGCTGCATACACATGACCGGACTTTTCAACAGCAAAGGTCCAACGGAATGAACCTGTTGGACAATTCGATCGTGGGCTCCATCAGACCTTTGCTGTCCAAAAATCTGACTTTAGAAATAGAACAAGTTTCAAATCTTTCCGCTGGACCCAGTTCCTATGGAGAAATCCGCTCGTCTGTATGCTAGTCCAACGGATTAAACCCGACGCTAGGCCAGCTATTGGCTACTGGCTATGAACTTCCTTATTCTAGTCCGATCATACGTCATCACATTCAAATCCATCGGATTTTGGTGTGATTGTGTGCGGCTAAGTCTGTTCATCCGTCGGGAAGACCGTCGGACCTACTCTGCCGGAAAGTCCGGTCGTGTGTACTCGGCATAAGAAGCGAGGTTATTTAAATGAAAGCTCTACACTTTACCCATGGGAATCACACTGGGGGTTGTTGAAACAGCAAAGGGCTGAAGGTGTACAGCTGATCCATTGCGGAAGGGAGAGATCATTGAGGAGTGAGAGTAAAAGATCTATATTCGAGTCTGCCTGACTGGGCGTTGAGGTGAGCAGGTATACCAAGTGGTGGAGGTGTGCACAACTAAATAGTGTTTAACCACTTAAGGACCGAGCCTCTTTCTGAGATTTGTTGTTTACAAGTTAAAAAAAAAATTTTTTTTTTGCTAGAAAATTACTTAGAATCCCCAAAACATTAATCATATTTTTTGTACACCCTGGAGAATAAAATGACGATCGTTGCAATACTTTCTGTCACACCGTATTTGCGCAGCGATCTTACAAACACACTTTTGTTTGGAAAAAATACACATTTTTAATAAAAAAATGAGACAACAGTCAAGTTAGCCCAATTCGTTTTTTTTATATTGTGAAAGATAATGTTACGCCAACTAAATTGATACCCAACATGTCACACTTCAAAATTGCGCCCGCTCGTGGAATGGCGACAAACTTTTACCCTTAAAAATCTCCATAGGCGATGTTTAAAAAATTCTACAGGTTGTATGCTTTGAGTGACAGAGGGGGCCTAGGGCTAGAATTATTGCTCTCGCTCTACCCATCGTGGTGATACCTCATATGTGAACACCATTTTCATATTCGGGGGCTACTCACGTATGCACTTGCTTCTGTACATGAGCTCGGTGGAACGGGGGACATTTAAAATGTTTTGTTTTTTATTTTTTTTATTTTAGCTTTTATTTTTTATTTTTACACTGTTCTTGTAAAAAAAAAAATTGTGTCACTTTTATGCCTATTACAAGGAATGTAAACATCCCTTGTAATAGAAAAAAAGCATGACGGGACCTCTTAAATATGAGATATGGGGTCAAAAAAGACCTCAGATCTCATATTTACACTAAAATGCAATAATAAAAAAAAAATTGTCATTTAAAAAAATTATTTCAAAAAATGTCCCTTTAAGAGCTATGGGCGGAAGTGACGTTTTGACGTCGCTTCTGCCCTGCAGTGTTATGGAGACGGGTGGGGGCCATCTTCCCCTCACTCGTCTCCATACCGAGCAAGGAGCAACATCTAATTGCCCCCGCCGACGACGACGGCTCCGGTAAGCAGTGGAGGGCAACGGAGCATGGCGTGGGGGGGGGCCCTCTCCCGCCGCCAATAAAAGTGATCTTGCGGTGAATCCACCGCAGAGACCACTCTTATCGGAAACCGGACCGCCAGCAGAAGGAAAGGATACCAGGGTTATGGCAGCTGGCTACTGCCATAACAACGATATTCCTCTTCAAAGTTAGGCGTGCGTATCGGCGTGTGGCAGTCCGTAAGTGGTTAAAGAGAAGCATGGTGGTGAATGATAATCACGGATACTCACAGCAATCAAGAATTTTCATATATGTTTATAAAAAGGACTTTATATTGTGGGAAATTGTGATTGTACTGTTTAATTTACGAATATAATTTGTCTGACAGGCACTATAAAGAAAGACACTGGAGGTTTTTTTTACATTGGGATGGGACAAAAGGGACAGATCTGTTTTTAGCAGTATAGTCATAGGTTCTTCAGCTGAATATAAGTTTCCACTTTATAGTAGCAAGAATATTCAAAATAGCTCTTCTTTTTTTCTTTTGCTGCAGGCGGTTACGAGATGAAGAGTCCCGATCATCTTCACTTCCTGACATCCCTAATCCATTCCCGGAACTTTGCAACTCCTCCCCTATCCTCAGCAACACACCTAACAGTAGCTCCCCTCTGGAAGGGGGTCCCCACGTGAGTATACTAAAAAAACACCTTTATATCAATACATTCATACTACTGGGGCCAGTGCCATTGTCCATTGTCCATAGCAACCAGTCAGATTTCATCCTAAAAATAGCAATCTGACTCTTTATAATGTGCTACATGTTTGTTTTTCATGCAGATATCTTTGCTCCATTTTGTAGCAACCTCCCTAAATAATCATCTTTATCAAATCCTGGCATAATTTGATTATTAAGCACACCAGATTAACCAACAATCTTTCACAGGAAAGGACTGAGGCAGAAAAAAGGCAAGACATTTTATGAGTGGCCAAAGATGAGTAGATATCTCCTTGAGAATGACATGTAATCAAAGATCTGCCCAACCCCAAATGCATCATGACGTCCCACCTTGGGTTTTTTCCTAGAGTTTAGAATGTTACACACATGTACCAATATTCAATCTGCGCAATCCAATATTATGTGAACCACAACAAAAATATGTGCAAAAACTAGTGCTAGAAAAGTTGCTGGCCAACAGCCGTAAGTTATTCTAAACTTACTATACTAAATAAATACCAAAAAATTCTATAGCTCAACTCTCAAAGTAATAAACACAATATACAATCACAAAAATAAGTGCAATAAATGTTGCGTATAAAAATAGTCCAATGAATATTCAATAAATATCCAAACATATGAAGAAAAATCAAGAAAAAATGATATCCAACTTGAATCCACTTAATCACCACTGTGACATATACGGAACAGTTCACGGGGGTCTGGTCAGAAAAATATTCTTCTAGCGGAGGTCCGGAGTGTCATATTGGTGCTATGACTCTACTTCATATTCTCCACATCGCAGCCTCCTGTGAACGTCACAAGCCCCCCATCACAGACTGACCCCCAATCACAGACTGGCGCCCAATCACAGACTGACCCCCCATCACAGACTGACCCCCCCAAACACAGCCTGACCCCCCAAACACAGCCTGACCCCCCAAACACAGACTGACCCCCATCACAGACTGACCCCCATCACAGACTGACCCCCATCACAGACTGACCCCCAAACACAGACTGACCCCAATCAGAGACTGGCCCTCATCACAGACTGGCCCTCATCACAGACTGGCCCTCATCACAGACTGGCCCTCATCACAGACTGGCCCTCATCACAGACTGGCCCTCATTACAGACTGGCCCCCATCACAGACTGGCCCCCATCACAGACTGGCCCCCATCACAGACTGGCCCCCATCACAGACTGGCCACCCCTTAACAGACTGGCCACCCCTTAACAGACTGGCCACCCCTTAACAGACTGGCCACCCCTTAACAGACTTGACCCCCCCAATCACAGACTGGCACCCCATCACAGACTGGCACCCCATCACAGACTGGCACCCCATCACAGACTGGCCCCCAATCACAGACTGGCCGCCCCTTAACAGACTGGCCGCCCCTTAACAGACTGGCCGCCCCTTAACAGACTGGCCGCCCCTTAACAGACTGGCCGCCCCTTAACAGACTGGCCGCCCCTTAACAGACTGGCCGCCCCTTAACAGACTGGCCCCATCACAGACTGGCTACCCCATCACAGACTGGCTACCCCATCACAGACTGGCTACCCCATCACAGACTGGCTACCCCATCACAGACTGGCTACCCCATCACAGACTGGCTACCCCATCACAGACTGGCTACCATCACAGACTAGCCCCCATCACAGACTAGCCCCCATCACAGACTAGCCCCCATCACAGACTAGCCCCCATCACAGACTGGCTACCCCTTAACAGACTGGCCCCCATCACAGACTGGCTACCCCTTAACAGACTGGCCCCCATCACTGACTGGCCCCATTACAGACCCCCCTCGATAGTAGACTCCTGTCCTCATAACAGCACAGCACTCCCCACAGAGCCCTACCTTATTCACAGAAGACCAAAAGCACAACAGCCCTGGACATCCCGCCCTTTGTCCAGAGTGGCCGCACTTCTCATCTTGTGTGAATAAGACAGGCAGTGTGAGGAGGAGGCAGTGCAGCAATCTTATCAAAGGGACAGACACGTGTGTGGCATTTCTGCCATGCTGTGAACATAGCAGCAGCCAGGGCCGCTGTTAGAAATCATGGGGCCCCATACAGCCTACCTGACGGGGCCCCATTGACCCCGCCCACAACCCATCCTGGCTCCGCCCATAACCCCACCCCTGCCTCCACGTTGTCAGGGCAGGAGGCAGGAGCTGGAACATTTAACATTTACAGTGCCCCACCAATCATAACTGCATCTGAATGGGAGAGATGTCAGTGTTTTGACATCTGTGCCCATTCAGTTTGTGTCTTCATAGGGAGCTTTCAATCAGGTCTGCATGAAAAAGGATCTAATTGCAAAGCTTGGGTGAAAGGTTATGAAAGGAGAGTGGTTTGGGGGTGGTAAAAATGCAGCTTGGCTATGTATTTTTACTGTCCCTTCCCCCATCACATGTGTAAAAGTAGCATCTCACTATGTGCTCATGGTCATTATCATTATGATGATCAGAGCACAGCAGGTGCTGTGTGGCTCTGTCAGTGTAACATGACTGTGTGATGCTGACTTTGTTATGGCTGTGCTGAGTTATAGTCTGTAACACACAGTACAGTCATATATCAGGAAAGTCAGCACCACACAGTCATGTTACACTGACAGAGCCATACAGCACCTGCTGTGCTCTGATCATCATAATGATAATAACCATGAGCACACAGAGTCTAGGGACTGCACATGCTACAATAGTGTGACCTGTCAGTGTGTGTGTGTGTGTGCAGGGGACTGCTTGCCTGTGCACCACTGCCATTGTCCAGATTACTCCTGCTGCTCTGTCTGTCTCAGCCGTCCCAGTGATAAGTCCCTCAAGCTGCAGCACTTACTGGATGAAGGGAGCCGTATAACAGTAATATCCATCCGCCGGAGAGGCATACAGTGAGCAGGAAGAACTTTAGTTTGTGCAGGTATACTGAGAACAGCATGCGGCACAGCATTGTATCCCTGCACCCGAAAATAGAAAAAAAGTCCCTCTTCTGCTTTCACCTCCTGGGCCCCTCTGGTAACCTGATGGGGCCCAGGAAATGAATATATATTCCTTATATATTTTAGTAATCAAGTGTGTGCAGGTTAATATAGTTATTTTTTTTTTTTGTTGTTTTTTTTTTTTAGCTAGAAGTTAAAAGCTGCTCGGGCCCCCCCTGCTGGCTGGGCCCGGTACAACAGGGCTGGTTGTACTGCCCTATCAGCGGCCCTGGCAGCAGCAGGCAGGCGAATTGGCCGTGGGGAGAGGACACTCAGGCAACTGTTTAGCCAGGCTGCAGTCCCGGGTACTATGGCAACTGGAGCCAGAACCGGACCGAGGTCCTCCATTTAGTGTTGCCTGATTTAGAATGTATACAAATGAGAAACAGAGCAGGTCTATAGGTGGCCATAATGTTCCATGGGCTAGTTATTCCCTTAATCAAAGTGATGCAGTAATAGGAAAGCTTCTATTTAGTGCAGTGAAGATGCAAGAGGGTGCCATGCATAGAAATTAGTTGTACTGAGGAAAACATTGGGCTTGAGTAAGGTCTTCTAAATTGTCAAATTGTTTTTTTTACCAGAGAAGAGCCATTTCGAGGCATTGGCCAGCTTTATATAACAAAGTGCCCTAAAGTCTTTCTTTTGCCCATCATGATTAGTTATAGTCTCCATTTCATTGTACCATACTGCAATGGGATTATGATAGGGAGATTGGGATTGACTGTTGTGGGCAGCAAAGCTTGTTCTTCTTTCAGAAACCTTTATGCCATAGAATATGTGGATGAACTATGATTATGTTGGTGAACAGCCAAGCTTAACAAATGTGCTTTCCCTCAAGAGCAGATGGTGAAGGTGTACAGCGAGGACGGCACGTGCCGGTCATTAGAAGTGACAGCTGGAGCAACGGCCCGACATCTGTGCGACATGCTGGTGGAGAGGGCACACTGCGTGAGCGACGAGAGCTGGTCTCTGGTGGAGCTACATCCGCATCTGGGGCTTGGTGAGGGAGAAATACAGCCATTAATATTTACTAATGCATGTGCTAATTTATGGAGCTTTGAGCTTGTTTTTTTTTTTTATACTAGTGAAAAGCAAAGTGGTGAAGTTGCTTTGGTAAACTCATTTTATCCAGAAGACCTGGATATGAAAGAGATTTAACTGCAAAGAGAACATTTTGTCATCTGACTTTGAATTGATATATACAGTACATTGTATACTGTATATACAGTGAGGGAAAAAAGTATTTGATCCCCTGCTGATTTTGTATGTTTGCCCAATGACAAAGAAATGATCAGTCTAAAATTGTAATGGTAGATTTATTTACAAGTGAGAGACAGAATAACAACAAAAATGTCCAGAAAAACGCATTACAAAAAAGTTATACAGTGGTACCTTGGAGTACGAGCATAATTCGATCCAGAAGAATGCTTGTAATCCAAAGCACTCGTATATTAAAGGGAGTTTCCCCATAGGAGTCAATGGAAACTCAGATAATTTGTTCCACAGTGACTACTATTGTATGCAGTACCACGTGTGGCCAAGGGTGGGGGGGGGGTGGGGTGCTGGACACACTCGGAGACTGCTCAGAGACACTCGGAGAGGCTTGAGAACACAGTGTTTCCGAAGTGTCTCTGAGCAGCTCAGAGTGCATCCGATCGGCTCTGAATGTCACCAGCACCCCTGCACCTCCAAATGCGGCACTGCACACCCCATTAGCTTGAATCCTGCTCATCTTGCGAGACAACGCTCGTAAACTGAGTCAGGATATTTAAAAAAATAGCTTGTATTGCAAAATGCTTATAAACCGCATTACTCGCAATCCGAGGTATTACTGTAAATTGATTTGCATTTTAATGAGTGAAATAAGTATTTAATCCCCTATCAATCAGCATGATTTCTGGCTCCTAGGTGTCTTCTATACAGGTAACAAGCTGAGATTAGGAGCACTGTCTTAAAGGGAGTGTTCCTAATCTCAGCGTGTTACCTGTATAAAAAAAAAACCTGTCCACAGAAGCAATCAATGAGATTCCTATCTCTCCACCATGGTCAAGACCAAAGAGCTGTCCAAGGATGTCAGGGACAAGATTGTAGACCTACACAAGGCTGGAATGGACTACAAGACCATCAACAAGCAGCTTGGTGAGAGGGTGACAACAGTTGGTGCGATTATTCGCAAATGGAAGAAACACAAAATAACTGTCAATCTCCCTCGGTCTGGGGCTCCATGCAAGATCTCACCTCATGGAGTTTCAATGATCATGAGAACAGTGAATCAGTGCAGAACTACACAAGAGAATCTTGTCAATGATCTCAAGGCAGCTAGGACCATAGTCACCAAGAAAACAATTGGTAATACACTACACCATGAAGGACTGAAATCGCCCACAGGGTTCCCCTGCGCAAGAAAGCACTTGTACAGGCCCATCTGAAGTTTGCTAATGAACATCTGAATGATTCAGAGGAGACTTGAGTGAAAGTGTTGTGGTCAGATGGGACCAAACATGAACCCTTTGGCATCAACTCAACTCACCGTGTTTGAAAGAGGAGGAATGCTGTCTATGACCCCAGGAACACCATCCCCACTGTCAAACATGGAGGTGGAAACTTTATACTTTAGGTATGTTTTTCTGCTAAGGGGACAGGTCAACTTCACCGCATCAAAGGGACGATGGAGGGGCCAAATATTGGGCGAGTTCCTCCTTCCCTCAGCCAGGGCATTGAAAATGGGTTGTGGATGGGTATTCCAGCATGACAATGACCCAAAACACACGGCCAAGGCAACAAAAGAGTGGCCCAAGAAGATGCATATTAAGGTTCTGGAGTGGCCTAAGCCAGTCTCCAGACCTTAATCCCATAGAAAATATGTGGAGCGAACTGAAGGTTTGAGTTGCCAAATGTCACCCCCAAAACCTTAATGACTTGATCTTTTCATGTGACAACACTGAAGAAATTACACTTTGCTACAATATAAAATAGTGAGTGTACAGCCTGTATAACAGTGTAAATTTGCTGTCCCCTCAAAATAACTTAACACACAGCCATTCATGTCTAAACTGCTGGCAACAAAAGTGAGTACACCCCTAAGTGAAAATGTACTAATTGTGCCGAAAGTGTCAATATTTTGTGTGGCCACCATTATTTTCCAGCACTGCCTCAACCCTCTTGGGCATGGCATTCACCAGAGCTTCACAGGCACTGGAGTCCTCTTCCACTCCTCCATGACGACATCATGGAGCATGTGGATGTTAGAGACCTTGAGTTGGACAGTGGATGTAAGAGACCTTACACTCCTCTGTTTGAAGATGCCCCATAGATGCTCAATAGGGATTTGGTCTAGAGACATGCTTGGCCAGTCCATCACCTTTACCCTCAACTTCTTTAGCAAGGCAGTGGATATCTTGGAGGTGTGTTTGGGGTCGTTAACATGTTGGAATACTGCCCTGCGGCCCAGTCTCCGAAGGGAGGGGATCATGCTCTGCTTCACTATGTCACAGTACATGTTGCCATTCGTGGTTCTCTCAGTGAACTGTAGCTCCCTATTGCCAGCAGCACTCTTGCAGCCCCAGACCATGACACTCCCACCACCATGCTTGACTGTAGGCAAAACACACTTGTCTTTGTACTCCTCACCTGGTTACCACGACACACGTTTGACACCATCTGAACCAAATACGTTTATCTTGGTCTCATCAGACCACAGGACAGGGTTCCAGTAATCCATGTCCTTAGTCTGCTTGTCTTCAGCAAATTGTTTGCGGGCTTTCTTGTGCATCATCTTTAGAAGAGGCTCCCTTCTGGGACAACAGCCATGTGGACCAGTTTGATGCAGTGTGCGACGTATGGTCTGAGAACTAACAGGCTGACCCCCACACCCCTTCAACATCTGCAGCAATGCTGGAAGCACTCATACATCTAATTCCCAAAGACAACCTCTTGATATGACTCTGAGCATGTGCACTCAACTTCTTTGGTCAACCATGGTGAGGCCTGTTCTGAGTGGAACCTGTCCTGTTAAACCGCTGTATAGTCTTGACCACCATGCTGCAGCTCAATTTCAGGGTCTTGGCAATCTTCATATAGCCTAGGCCAGCTTTATGTAGAGCAACAATTTTTTTTTTCAGATCCTTAGAGAGTTCTTTGCAATGAGGTGCCATGTTGAACTTCCAGTGACCAGTATGAGAGAGTGAGAGCGATAATACCAAATTTAATACACCTGCTCCCCATTCACACCTGAGACCGTGTAACACTAACGAGTCACATGACACCGGGGAGGGAAAAGGCTGATCGAGCCCACATTGGAAATTTTCCCTTAGGGGTGTACTCACTTTTGCCAGCTGTTTAGACATTAATGGCTGTGTGAGTTATTTTGAGGGGACAGCAAATGTACACTGTTATACAAGCTGTACACTCACTACTTTACATTGTAGCAAAGTGTAATTTCTTCAGTGTTATCGCATGAAAATATATAATAAAACATTTACACAAATGAAAGGGGTGTACTCACTTTTGTAAAATATTGTGTTTACTGTAAATAAAATATTCATCACCCTCCTTCAAGCTTCTTATCCCTGCACTCTGAAAAGTCAGTAAATCTTCATAGACTACTTCCATTAAAAGATAAGTATACAGACACTTTAAAATGACTGTATAATGTACATAATGGCATGCAAAACTCAAATGCAAAAGGCCAATAAAAAGCGTAACAAACAAAATGAAATACAGAAAATACTGCGCCAACTTCCAAACAAAATCTCTTCTGTGATATCAGCTCTCTCATCGTATTCAAAGTAAGATCTTACAAGCAAAAGGTAGACCTCAAACAAAAGAGGTCAATCAGTGTTTTATTAGATGAACAATGAAAGACATGAGCAGTTGAGGACATCTGCTGGCCAGTTCTCAACTGCATCTCCCAAAACGTATTTTGCCACATCGCATGTAAAAGAAAAGCACTTTTTATTAAAAACAAGAATAAAACTTACAGAACACATGATGACAGCATGCTATGCTCCGCCCTACACACTACGTCATAAATGGCGTCATCAAAGACATACAATTAACATTAAATGTATATACAAATACCATACTGGTGACCCCACAATAGGGATAAAACTTTTTCGCAGTTTAACAAGACTCGGGGCTACTCATTAAAATGAGAAGAAACAAGGTTTAACTTTAAACTACGTAGAGAGTTCTTTACTGTAATGCCGCATACACACGAGCGTATTATCCATCGGAAAAAACTGATGCTTTTTCTGATAGAATTCCACTCAAGCTTGGCTTGCATACACACGATCATACAAAAGTTCTCTGAACTTTCGAGCGTCAAGAACGCAGTGACGTACAACACTACGACGAGCTGAGAAAATGAAGTTCAATGCTTCCGAGCATGCGTAGGAATTTTACGCATCGGAATTTGTATAGACGATCGGAATTTCCAAGCGAAAAATAGAGAACTCTCAATCTTTTGCTGGCTGGAATTCTGCTAGCAAAAGTCCGATGGAGCATACACACGGTTGGAATTTCTGACCAAAAGCTCACATCCGACTTTTGCTGGCAGAATTTCTAATCGTGTGTATGGGGCTTAAAAGTGGCAAGGGTGTGGAATTCCCTTCCACAGGTGGTGGTCTCATCGGGGGGGATTGATAGTTTCAAAAAACTATTAGATGAGCACCTGAAAGACCACAACATACAGGGATATACAATGTAATACTGACATATAATCACACACATACAGTAGGATGGACTTGTGTCTTTTTTTCAACCTCACCTACTATGTAACTATGTTCAGTCGGATAGGAGGCAGGTTGAACTACTCTTCCTTTAAAGATGTACTCCTTTATGCCTCCCATATTTATCAGCCATATAACAGATACAAACTCTGAACCACAAGGGACTCCAATACCCATAAACATATACATTAAGGTAATCACAATTGGCTTTTGGTCGACTTTGATTTGCTTTCAATTGATTTCTACTACAATTTTGCTCAGCGGATTACTCTAAAATACAATTGCATAAAATTGGATGGTCTAGAGAAAACTGCCACCAATGGTTCGAAACATTATCTGGCTTTAAGCGGTCAAATCAAGGTGAAGTATAATCACAAATGGCTTTTAGTTGACTTTGTTATGCTTTCAGTTGATTTCCACTACAATTTTGTTCAGCAGATTGCTCTAAAACATTAAATAAATGAAACATCAGATGTGAAATTGCTGAGGACTGTTGTGGTCCATGCATTTAAACCTAGCATTGGCAGACTCAGTGGAAAATACTAGACCCGGCCATTACTGTTGTGCAAATGCAGACACTTATTATTGTATTATTTTATCTTGCAGAACGCTGCCTTGAAGATCACGAATCAGTGGTGGAGGTTCAGGCCATGTGGCCTGCAGGAGGAGACAGCAAGTTCATTTTTCGAAAGAATTTCACCAAGTATGAACTATTCCGAGGATCTCCAGTGA
Organism: Lithobates pipiens; assembly: GCF_037356315.1. Lineage (NCBI taxonomy): Eukaryota > Metazoa > Chordata > Amphibia > Anura > Ranidae > Lithobates > Lithobates pipiens. The sequence continues at coordinate 161,771,516 of NW_027507789.1, forward strand.
GTACAAAGAGCCTACACAGAAACAGTTAGATGGTTGGGACCAGTCATTTTTAGATAATTATATGTTACTCCTCTTTTGTCATTCAGGTATGCTCTGGTTATACTCCTCTGCATGACTAACCTCAGTACAAATATTTGACCTGTTGCATTTTTACAACATGTGATCATTGTTGATCCAGACAGGTCATATCTTCATAAAGTACAGATTTAAGCCATATATTATATGATATAAGCCATATAAGCCTAGCATTCCCTTTTGTATCTAATCTCAGTGACAGCTGTTCATATTTCTTGTCCTGGTGTCACAGTAACGGGGAAATGAAGGAAAATTTCCCCAATAGGGTCATAAAAAACAGAAATAAACCTAGCAGAGACTTTAAATTGAATCCAAGAAAATAACTTTCTTTTTCGCCCTAAACATATATAGATTAATAGTATATTTTATTTTTGTCCCCCCCAGTATGCATTATTCCCAGAGGACATGATTGCTGGAAACCTAGAAGCTCACAAAGGACTCTCTCACTCAGAGCTCATACAGGTGCGTATAAGACTAGATGAGGCAAAAGATCTTGGCCTCCAGTGTTGGGAAAAGTTCCTAGGCATCGTATTTGGACTCTGTGGTTCTTGCTGACAGCCTGACAGTGTCTGGGACATTCTGTACGCTGACTATACAGGTCAGAGAAGGGTGAAACCAACCACTAGTCAGGTTTGTATTACATAGACTGGACATCTGAAACAAGTCTGGGCTGCATCTATGTAAATCCAAGATTGCTTAATTACATGTATCAAGGGTGAAATTTTATCATTATATTCCTTTGCAGAATTTCCTCAACTCGGGCAGTTGGCCCGAGATCCAAGGCTATTTACATATGAAGGAAAGTGGGCGCAAAGTCTGGAAACGATTCTTCTTTTTCCTGCGCCGGTCAGGGCTTTATTACTCCACCAAGGGGACCTCAAAGGTACGTACATTGTGCAAGAGGCATACATAAAAGCCTACAAGAATCATTATTTATTTATTTATTTATTGTTGTGAATATAGATGTTGGCGTGGGACTGTGTGCTCTTGGTTCCAAGAGACCTAATTCCCATATGGATAAAGCGCAGCATGTTCCATTTTATACCATCCCCCCCCCCCCCTTCTTCTTTTGAAACTTTTTTTGTCAGAACCAGGTACCCACTCACACTTCCGGTCGGATCACCTAGGCGATTTCATCGGAAGTCCCCCTCCCTCCCTGCCCACTCCATGCCCACTCCATGCCCACAACCTCCTGGGACAGATCATAGATCCCAAAAGCCTGCTGGACTATTTACAAAGTGGGAAGCCAGCTGTGAAGCCAGTGTTAATTTCATAGACAAAAAAATTTTTGGCATAATTTTCGTCAGCGGCATATTTCTAGTGACAAAAACGAAAATTACCCCACATTTTCAGCAATTGAAGAAAACTCTGATGAACACAAATGTGAGGTTTACCCACACAAACTTACGGTTTCCTTGGAGCTCCAAAGAAGCCCAGCAAGGAAGGTAGCAACCATAGTGTGCTTAGTGGTGTGTGGTGGGGTGTGAGGTGCTTAGCACTGTGCAGCATTGCAGGCCTCCTCAGACCACCGTCTAGAGCACTGTGCATTACAGGCCTCCTGAGAGTCCCGACTCATGACTGTCTAGAGCACTGTGCATTATAGACCTCCTCAGACCGCCCTGAGCACTGTGCAGCATTATAGGCCTCCACAGACTGTCCAGAGCACTGTGCAATGCATTACAAGCCTCCTCGGATCGCCCAGAGCACTGTGTAGCAGTATAGGCCTTCTCAGACAACTGTATAGAGCATTGTGCATTACAAGCCTCCCCAGTCCTGAACGTCCAGATTACCAGAGCACTGTGTAGCATTACAGGACTCAGACTGCCCAGAAGACTGTGCATTACAGGCCTACCCAGACCACTCAGAACAATGTGTAGCATTACAGGACTCCTCAGACTACCGTCCAGAGCATTGTGCAGCATTACGGGCCTCCTCAAACCACCTTCCAAAGCACTATGCAACATTACAGGTCTCTCAGACCACCATCCCAGAGCACTATGCATAAAAGGCCTCCTCAGTCTGCCGTCCAGAGCACTGTGCATTACAGGGCTCCTCAGACCGCCATCCAGACCACTGTACACTACAGGCCTCCTCAGACCACTGTCCAGACCACTGACTGTGCAGCATTACAGGCCTCCTCTGACCATCCAGAGCTTAAACCTTGATACCATAAATAATCACATGATATTAGATTTTTTTTTAATCCAAGAGTATATAATGAGTTTGGAAATTCTAGAGAAATACTTAAATAATGCATTACAATTTAACTAAACATTCGATTTTAGTCGACTAAAATGTACTGCAGATTTTAGTCAACTAAATATGACTATAACTAAAACAATTGCAGATGACTAAGACTTATATAGTAGTCAAAATACTATGATCTAATCAAAACTAAATCGAAATTTGATGCCAAAAGGAACACTGGTCACAGCCCATATTCCTAATGCAGGTGCCCCGAAGATGGGTGAAGAAACCCCTGACTGTTAAATCAGAAGCTACACTTTAAGAGATATATATATATATATACCATACCTAGGTTTTAAAAACAAAACATTCATAAGTTATAAACTTTACAAATCATAAAACAGGGTTTGATGCCCTGTAAGCAAAAAAATGTTGTGAGGTTTCATATGCTTTTAAGAGGATTAGGGAGTTTCTGGCACACTGCTCTTTATGGTGAATTATTTACAACAGTAAAATGGTGACATTACTGTGTCAGAGGTGATGGCTGTAATGTTAGATGGGTGTGATAAGGCCGTATATGCCTTTCCTCTTTCCTGAACCTGAAGGTATTATGATATTCTTGGATAGTGTAATCTACTACGGAAAACACAAACAAGTATAAGGCATTTATTGCACATAGAATCATTGTCACAAAATCGAACATCGCCATAAAATTGATCCAGACTCCATATACATGTCATCTAACCAATTTACTGTAAAGTCCATATCACGCAAAGGTCTTCGATGGATGATGCAGTCGATAACATTGGGTGCATTTACAGTCAATAGCATTAATCCCTTTGGAAGTTGCAGTTATTGAAACCTGTTCCAAAACGTGCTGCAAATAGCATTTTTTTTTTCAATTTAACACCTTAAAACACAAATGTGAATTGTGCAAAAAAATATTACTAGAGAAAACAGTTTTGGGATTTTTAGGGTCGAGTGCTATAACTACATATCAATAAAAAAAATATTGGTTTGAATCCCAACCACGACACCACCTGCACAGAATTTTTATCAGGAACTTGCTAAAACTCAATCAGTGAATGGCCATCTTTAGCGTTACTGCCCTGGATTTAATATATGGGCAGCACAGCTGCTAAGTGTTTAGCGCTTCTGTCTAGCAGCACTAGAGTTGTTGGTTCAAATCACACCCTCGGCATCTATGAGTTAATATTATGTTCTAAAACCTGTGGCCATGTGGGTTTCCTCTGGGTACTCCGGTTTCCTTCCACACTCCAAAGACAAGCTGGTAGGTTAATTGACTCCTAAATAAATTGGCCCTAGTATGTGTATGTATTAATGTGAGCTTCTTGAGGCCAGGGATTGATGTAAATGTACAATAAGATATACATGCACCGCCCACTTTATTAGGTACACTTAACTAGTACCGGGGGGACCTTCTTTTGTCTTCAGAATTGCCTTAATTCTCCATGGCATAGATTCAACAAGGTGTTGGAAACATTCCTCAGAGATTGTGGTCCATATTGACATGATAGCATCACGCAGTTGCTGCAGATTTGTCGGCTGCACATCCACAATACGAATCTCCCATTCCACCACATTACAAATGTGCTGTAATGGATTGAGATCTGGTGACTGTGGAAGCCATTGGAGTACAGTGACCTCATTGTTATGTTCAAGAAACCAGTGGAGAGATGATTGGAGCTTTGTGACATGGTGCATTATCCTGCTGGAAGGAACCATCAGAAGATGGGGACACTGTAGTCATAAAGGGATGGACATGGTCAGCAACAATACTCAGGTAGGCCGTGGCATTTAAATGATGCTCAGTTGGTACTAAGGGGCCCAAAGTGTAGCAGGAAAATATCCCCCACACCATTACACCACCAGCCTGAACTGTTGATACAAGGCAGGATGGATCCATGCTTTCATGTTGTTTACACCAAATTCTGACCCTACCATCTGAATGTCACAGCTGAAATCGAGACTCATCAGACCAGTCAACGTTTTTCCAATCTTCTATTGCCCAATTTTGGTGAGCCTGTACGAATTGTAGCCTCAGTTTCCTGTTCTTAACTGACAGGAGTGCCACCCATGTGGTCTTCTGCTGCTGTAGCCCATCTACTTTGAGGTTTAATGTGTTGTATGTTCAGAGATGGTATTCTACATACCTTGGTTGTAATGAGTGGTTATTTGAGTTACGTTTGCTTTTCTATCGACTCAAACCAGTCAGCCCATTCTCCTCTGACATCAACAAGGCATTTTTGTCCACAAAACTGCCTCTCGCTGGATATTTTCTCTTTTTCGGACCATTCTCTGTAAACTCTAGAGATGGTTGTGTGTGAAAATCCCAGTAGATCATTCATTATTGAAATACTCAGGCCAGCCCTCCTTGCACCAACAACCATTCTGATGCTTGGTTTGAACCTAATAAAGTGGTTGGTGAGTGTGTGTGTATATATATATATATTGTGAGGGGGTTCGCTCGGTAGCGGGTGTGTGTGACCCCCTGGATGGGTTCACAACACAAAGTCAGGCACAGCAGACAGTGTTGTAGGTGCAAAAAACAAAAGATCCGGTTTATTTAGGCTACATGCAGTGATACATATAACAGCCAAACAAAATAAAACAAGAAAATAAATCCTGGTCAGCTTGACCTCTAACTACACACGTAGACTCCCTGTCTAACAACTGGGTGCAGCCTTGTGCTGCCCCAGTCCCTGTCTCTATTGTAGGGGTTTGCCACACAGGCGTTAACTCACCGCACAGAACAGATCTCAGACTCCCCAGTCTATACACACAAAACTGGTTCCAGGATGGAGCATCTCCCTATGCATGCTGGGGTTTTTTGTAGAGGCCTTAATGAGCCCACTTAATTCAGCTGGGCTCATTAACTCTTCCCCTCTAATTGTAAAAGTCTGCATAAAGCCTGAATCTAGGACACACATATTTACCATCCTGGATACAACCAGGTGACTTTACCTGCCTGCTGCCACATACCCCCCCCTCTTGTTTCAACCTTGGGGTTGTAACACCAGCAGTCAGACACGCATGTATCCGAGACAAAGCATCCACATTCCCCATTTTAACACCAGGGCGATGCTTAACTGTAAAGTTAAATTCCTGTAGGGCTAGGAACCACCTATTTACCCTTCTATTGGTCTCCTTGTTCTGAGCCATCCACTTTAAAGGAGCGTGATCAGTCACCAGGTCAAAGTGCCTACCTAGCAGATAGTACCGAAGGGAATCTAGAGCCCACTTCACTGCTAAACATTCCTTCTCAATCGTGGAGTAATTTACCTCATGGGACTTCAACTTCCTGCTGAGGTAAATGACTGGGTGCTCTTCCCCTTTCCAGACCTGGGATAACACTGCTCCTAACCCAACGTCTGATGCATCAGTTTGTACAACAAAGTCCTTAGAGAAGTCTGGTGAGTACAACACTGGCTGGCTACATAAGGCTGTTTTTAAGGACTGAAATGCTTCCTCAGCCTCTGGGGACCATTTAACCATAACCGACTCTTTCCCTTTTGTCAGGTTGGTGAGGGGCACAGCCTGAGAAGCAAAATGGAGAATGAATCGTCGATAATAGCCAGCGATTCCCAGAAAGGCTCGTACCTGTTTCTTGCTGTTGGGACGTGGCCAACTCTGTATGGCCTCGACTTTATTGACTTGGGGTTTTATCACCCCCCTCCCAATAGTGTACCCAAGATATTTGGCCTCCTCCTGTCCAATGGTACACTTCTTTGGATTGGCCGTAAACCCAGCTTCCCGGATAGAGTCTAGGACTGCTTGTACTTTTGGCAAATGTGAGACCCAGTCTGTGCTATGGATAATCACATCATCCAGGTAAGCTGCAGCATATTTCTGATGGGGCCTCAGAATCTTATCCATTTTCCGCTGGAATGTTGCCGGTGCATTCTGTAACCCAAACGGCATTCTCTTATATTGGAATGCCCCATCTGGGGTTACAAACACAGTTTTCTCCTTGGCCGACTCGGCCAGGGGAATTTGCCAATACCCTTTGGTGAGATCAAGAGTTGTCATATATCGGGCTGTTCCCAGCCGGTCAATCAACTCATCTATACGTGGCATGGGGTAGGTGTCAAATTTTGTAACTTTATTTAATTGTCTAAAATCGTTACAAAACCGCCAGCTCCCATCAGGTTTGGGCACTAGTACAATAGGACTGGACCAGTCACTCTGGGACTCCTCTATCACACCCAATTCCAGCATCCTTTGAACCTCCCCACGTATTGCCTCCCGTCGGGCCTCTGGTATTCTATAAGGTTTTAGTTTTACCCTTTCTCCTGGCGGGGTGATAATGTCATGCTCTACGCCAGATGTTTGTCCCGGAAGCTCAGAGAAAATCTCTTTGTTACGAAGTACAAACTCTTTAACCTCCTGTTGTTGGGCTTTCGATAAGGTGTCTGCTATTCCAACCTCAGGAACTAAGCAATCAGGCTGTACTTGTGACAAAGTCTCTGCGACTAGGGATTCCCTATCCCTCCAGGCTTTCAGCAGATTGACGTGATAGATCTGCTCCGGCTTTCGCCTTCCTGGCTGTCTAACCCTGTAGTTCACCTCACTAATTTTTTCAATTACTTCATATGGACCTTGCCATTTGGCCAGAAATTTGCTTTCAACCGTAGGGACTAGCACCAAGACCCTATCCCCCGGGGAAAAAGTACGGGTCTTGGCCCCACAGTTGTACACTCTCTGCTGTGCTAACTGCGCTTGGGTTAAATGTTCCTTTACAATTGGCATTACCTGTGCAATTCTATCTTGCATCAGGGCGACATGCTCAATCACACTCCTGTGAGGAGAACTCTCATTTTCCCAAGTTTCCTTGGCGATATCCAGCAGCCCTCTTGGGTGTCTCCCATAGAGCAACTCGAAGGGTGAGAAACCCGTAGAGGATTGGGGTACCTCCCTAATGGCAAACATCAGATAGGGTATTAGACAATCCCAATTCTTTCCATCTCTATCCACCACCTTCTTTAACATTTGTTTTAGGGTTTTGTTGAATCTTTCAACCAACCCATCTGTTTGGGGGTGATACACAGATGTACGCAATTGCTTCACTTTGTACAACTTGCATAATTCTTTCATAACCCGGGACATAAAGGGTGTACCTTGGTCCGTAAGCAGTTCCTTACAAATACCCACGCGGCTAAAAACAAGGGATAGCTCTTTGGCTATGGTTTTGGCCGAGGTATTTCGGAGAGGAATTGCTTCCGGATAACGGGTGGCATAGTCCAATATAACCAAAATGTACTGATGCCCCCTAGCAGACTTCATTATCAGACCTACCAAATCCATTGTGATCCTCTCAAAGGGGACCTCAATGATAGGAAGAGGTACCAGTGGGTTACGGAAATGTGGCATAGGTGCCGACTTCTGACACACAGGGCAGGAGGAACAATACTTTTCTATTTCCTTCATGACCCCAGGCCAATAGAATCTCTGCAATACCCTCTCTCTGGTTTTCTCTGTCCCCAGATGACCTCCCAGAATGTGTCCATGAGCCAATTCTAACACCAACTTCCTGTAAGGTTTGGGCACTACAAGTTGCTCAATGGTTTCTTCTGCCCTTTGAGCCACTCGATATAGCAGGTCCCTTTCCATAGTGAAGTACGGATAAGGGCAAGTCCTATCTGGGTTCACTAACTCGCCATCTATTTTCACCACATTTTCCCGTGCCTTTATTAGGGTGGGGTCTTTTAACTGTTCTGTGGCAAAATTTTCCCTGTGAACCTCAAGATCCGAAAACTCCACAGACGGCATGTTTTCATCTGAGGATGTTGGCTCCTCCCCAGTTTCTCGAGTTTCCCCCGCCAATACCGACAAGGGAAATTCAGGAGAGTCCTCACCACTCCCAGAGGAATTCTGGTCATCTTCCTGGTTTATAGGGGCACCAATGGGGGCCTCAGGACAATCCCAGAGTTCCCAGAATTTTGGAAAATCCCTTCCCACAATAGCATCATGTGGTAAGTGAGACACTAACCCCACCTGATGAGAGAGGTTACCTTTGGGGGTCTCAAAAAACACTGAAGTTACAGGATACTCTCGGGTGTCCCCATGCACACAAATAACAGCCACCCTGTTCTTCCCAGAGACCTCTGTAGTAACTAATTCAGCTTTTATCAATGTTACCAGGCTACCTGAATCTAGCAACACATCAACATGTCTACCATTAATACACATTTTACATAAATGTTTCTCAGGTCTCCGAATGGCAGTGCATGCAACTGTCGCAAACAGCGACTGACGTCTCTCCCTTATAAAGTCACATTGCATAGGCTCATCCACAACTGGGCAATTGGCTGCAATATGTCCCTCTTGCCGGCAGCGGTAGCAAATAATTTTTTTCGCTGCCTCTTGCAGCATGGGCTTCCTGGGCTGCTCCCGCCAGACCTTAGGTAGAACTCCCACCCTCTCACTCTCTCCACCCTCACCCCTTGGAGTCATCTTACCCGCCACTGGGGATGATCTGGTCTTAGGGGGGAAAGTCCGTGAGTCCCTGGAAGAGGTGGTCAAGTTCTCTGTAGCCAAGTACCTCTCAACCAGATCCACAAGTTTATCTGCATTTTCTGGGTCTCCATGGCTTACCCATTTTTGGATGGCAGTAGGAAGAGCTCTCAGGAAACGATCCATAACAACACGTTCCACAATGTTTGGTGCGGTCAAAGTCTCTGGCTGCAGCCACTTTCTGCTCAGGTGAATGAGGTCATACATTTGAGACCTGGGGGGTTTTCCAACCTGAAAAGTCCAGTTATGCACACGCTGAGCCCAGACTGCCAGGGTGACACCCAGCCGTGCCAATATTTCTGCTTTTAGCACCACATAGTCTTTTGCTTGGTCAGGCTCTAGGTCATAATAAGCTTTCTGCGATTCCCCAGTTAACAGAGGGGCCACCAGTCCAGCCCATTGCTCCTTAGGCCACTTTTCCCTTTCAGCAGTCCTTTCAAATGTGGTCAAAAACACCTCCGGATCATCCTCTCCAGTCATTTTTGGCAGTAAACGGCTCACACCAAAGGATGCGGTATTATTGTAACCACTTGTTTCATTGGTCTGCGGACGTTGCTGTATTAATGTCTCTATTTTCTGTTGAAAATTCTGCTCTTGCTTCTGCAACAGGTCTATGAAGCGGGCTTCAGATCGCTGCTGGGCTTGTTGCTGAGCTTCCAAACTCTGCTGCAAAGTTGCATTTGTCTGCTGCTGATTTGCATTTGCCTGCTGCTGGGCTTCCAAACTCTGCTGCAAAGTTGCATTTGTCTGCTGCTGATTTGCATTTGCCTGCTGCTGGGCTTGTTGTTGAGCTGCAAGGCTCTTTTGTAAACCTGCATTTATTTGCTGCTGGTTTGCATTTGCTAGAGCCAGCTGTCTCAGTATCTCCTCCATGCTGGCCTTAACAAAAAAAAAAATAAAAAAAACTGCCAAAATTCTCCACCAACTGTGAGGGGGTTCGCTCGGTAACGGGTGTGTGTGACCCCCTGGATGGGTTCACAACACAAAGTCAGGCACAGCAGACAGCGTTGTAGGTGCAAAAAACAAAAGATCCGGTTTATTTAGGCTACATGCAGTGATACATATAACAGCCAAACAAAATAAAACAAGAAAATAAATCCTGGTCAGCTTGACCTCTAACTACACACGTAGACTCCCTGTCTAACAACTGGGTGCAGCCTTGTGCTGCCCCAGTCCCTGTCTCTATTGTAGGGGTTTGCCACACAGGCGTTAACTCACCGCACAGAACAGATCTCAGACTCCCCAGTCTATACACACAAAACTGGTTCCAGGATGGAGCATCTCCCTATGCATGCTGGGGTTTTTTGTAGAGGCCTTAATGAGCCCACTTAATTCAGCTGGGCTCATTAACTCTTCCCCTCTAATTGTAAAAGTCTGCATAAAGCCTGAATCTAGGACACACATATTTACCATCCTGGATACAACCAGGTGACTTTACCTGCCTGCTGCCACAATATATATATATATATATATATATATATATAGTGTATATGTAAAGTACTGCGTAAATTGATGGTGCTGTATACCTGTGATAACACAAATACTTCATTACATAATGCTGAATTCAAGAACCTCTCAATAGATCCCTCCTATGTGCAAACAAAAATAGTCAAACATAGACCGAGGTAGTATGGAAATTGGCATTAATGAAGTTCTGTATATAATAGTTCCATGTCTTTCATGCTGATCCACCAGCCAATGCGCCCTGAGCCCACCTAATTGTGTGACAATAGCAAATTATTGGAAAAAAGAAGAAATAGCTGCGCTAATAATACTTTATCCCCTCTAGGGGGGAAACCTTAATTGATGAGTGAATCTCTTAAGTAATCAAACATTTATGTGAAGTAATAAATACAAATGAAAGAAGAAAATACCAATTAATGGAAATTATTGTTGAAGCTACTTAAATTAATATTTAAATTAATAAATGTGAAAATATATATACATATATAAATTTATAATAAAAATATATATAAATATGCAAATAAAATATGAAAATATAAAAAATTATAAATAGTGATGAAGTGAACCAAGTCTAAAGTGAATAAACTCAGATAATGTCCAATTAGTATTTAAAACAAATTGTGCAATCTTCCATCACCAAAAGTGCAAACACCACAAAGAATGCACACTTACCAGATGGCAAGCGTCAATCGCTCACATAAAATACCCAACAGTGTCCCCATAGTAGGTCTCAAATGGCAAAACAGCAGGTCAGAAATACACTGGAATGTACACCCGATAGTAAGCCAGCAGCTCTGCTTGTTTTGCCTCCTATCTCACAGGATAAGTGTACAGAGCTTTTTCACAGATAACAAGAATGGGAATAGGAAGCCCATCACACAGAAATAAAACTAGGACTAGAAAATTATTATTCGCTATGGTCTTCCTGCTTCTCCTCCCGGCCAATCAGGAAGCGGCTCTTAAGACCTGATTGGCTGAGAGAAGAAGCGACCATATTGGCCAGGAGCAGGGGCGAAGATATAGGGGGAAGCTGCCTGTGACCTGGATGGGGTAATTGCAGGGCGGATGGGCAAACAACAGGGAGGGGATTTGTTCACCGATCAGCTGATCGGGGGAGCGACGGGGGGGGGGGGGGGGGGGGTTTGACCGACCAATTTGTACTCCTCAAACAGATCTACAGTGGTGTGAAAAAGTGTTTGCCCCTTTCCTCATTTCCTGTTCCTTTGAATGTTTGTCACACTTAAGTGTTTCGGAACATCAAACCAATTTAAACAATAGTCAAGGACAACACAAGTAAACACAAAATGCAATTTGTAAATGAAGGTGTTTATTATTAAAGGTGAAAAAAAATCCAAACCATCATGGCCATGTGTGAAAAAGTGATTGCCCCCTAAACCTAATAACTGGTTGGGCCACCCTTAGCAGCAACAACTGCAACCAAGCGTTTGCGATAACGTGCAATGAGGCTTTTACAGCGTCCTGGAGGAATTTTGGCCCACTCATCTTTGCAGAATTGTCCTAATTCAGTTACATTAGAGGGTTTTCGAGCATGAACGGCCTTTTTAAGGTCATACCATAACATCTCAATAGGATTCAGGTCAGGACTTTGGCTAGGCCACTCCAAAAGCTTAATTTTGTTTTTCTTCAGCCATTCGGTGGTGGACTTGCTGTTGTGTTTAGGATCATTGTCCTGCTGCAGAACCCAAGTTCGTTTCAGCTTGAGTACACAAACAGATGGTCAGACATTCTCCTTCAGGATCTCTTGGTAGACAGCAGAATTCATAGTTCCTTTTATCACGGCAAGTCTTCCAGGTCCTGAAGCAGCAAAACAGCCCCAGACCATCACACTACCACCACCATATTTTACTGTTGGTATAATGTTCTTTTTATGAAATGCAGTGTTCCTTCTACGCCAGATATACTTGGACACACACCTTCCAAAGAGTTCCACTTTTGTCTCATCGGTCCACAGAATGTTGTCCCAAAAGTCTTGGGGATCATCAAGATGTGTTGTGGAGAAATTGAGACGAGCTTTGATGTTCTTTTTGCTCAGCAGTGGTTTTCTCCTTGGAACTCTGCCATGCAGGCCATTTTTGCCCAGTCTTTTCCTGATGGTGGAGGCATGAACGCTGACCTTAACTGAGGCAAGTGAGGCCTGCAGTTCCTTGGACGTTGTTGTGGGGTCTTTTGTGACCTCTTGGATGAGTCGTCGCTGCGCTCTTGGGGTAATTTTGGGCGGCCGGCCACTCCTGGGAAGGTTCACCACTGTTCCATGTCTTCGCCATTTGTGGATAATGGCTCTCACTGTGGTTCGCTGGATTCCCAAAGCTTTGGAAATGGCTTTATAACCCTTTCCAGACTGATAGATCTCAATTACTTTCTTTCTCAATTGTTCCTGAATTTCTTTGGGTCTCGGCATGATGTGTAGCTTTTAAGGATCTTCTGGTGGACCTTACTGTGTCAAGCAGCTCCTATTTAAGTGATGCCTTGATTGTGAACAGGTGTGGCAATAATCAGGCCTGGGTGTGGCTAGAGAAATTGAACTCAGGTGTGGACAACCACAGTTATAGTATGTTTTAACAAGGGGGGCAATCACTTTTTCACACAGGGCCATGATGGTTTGGATTTTTTTTCACCTTTAATAATAAACACCTTCATTTACAAATTGCATTTTGTGTTAACTTGTGTTGTCCTTGACTATTGTTTAAATTGGTTTGATGTTCCGAAACACTTAAGTGTGACAAACATGCAAAGGGACAGGAAATGAGGAAGGGGGCAAACACTTTTTCACACCACTGTAATTAAAAAGCTTTCAGTGATATATTTAAAAGAGAATTCTGGAATGCAAAATAAACAAACCTTTATCTAGATGGATGCAGCATCGTTATGATGCTGAATCTGTCCCCCGCTGCTTCTAAGACCGAGAACTGAGTGATTAAAGACCACTGTTTGCTAAGTTCTTGGGCTTCAGAGAGCAGAGAGACGGTGATTGTTAGTCACCGGCTCTCTGATCTGCCCCTCCAGCACTCACTGGAGCGCTGGGCTGTGGAGGGCAGGAGCATCTGGCTCAGCTTCTCAGTAGCTCACTGAGAGGCTGAGCTAGGTGCCAGTCCAGGCATCTGGGTGGATCCCTACTTTAGAGTCGGGATCTCTGTGTAGCCTGGACCAGCTCAGCGAAGTCAGCTGATAGCAGACTTTAACCCGCTGTCAGCTGAAAATGGGTCGCAGGAGTACAGAACAAAGTGCGCTCCTGTGATTCATAGGCAAAGTAAGGCCAAATGAGCTTTGGCTCTACTTCTCCTTCAACAGACACAAATGAGAGAAGTTCATCATTAGGGTTATACATAGTATATTTGTTTTTATAAAGAACCTAAAAGAAAAGCAGATAAAAATTGGAAAGAAGGAAATGGGGGTTTGGTTAATGAAGACCCCCCTGAAAAAAACAGCTCTAAAGAGGTCAGCCCTCTTCACTCAATAAAAAAAAGTACATTTTATGGCCTACTCCCCTTAACCATCATTTATTTTTTTTTGTTTATTTTTTATTTATTTTTTCAGAACATGGTAGACTATACCTAATTAATTGCTACAAGTTCTCATAGGATAGGTTAAAAATTAAACCGCAATTTATGTGTCCTGCCATCATGTGGACAGAAAGTGATGTGGGACCCAGCAGTAGGCTACTAGCACGTGGTACCATGGGTCATATTTACTGTCGATTTTCTTGTAATTATTATTTTCCATTGATTTCCACTGATTTCCTTGTTGTATTTGCACTGTTGTGCAAACTCTATTGCAGTAATTATTAACAATAACTTCCTTATAACATTATACTGTGTGGGAACTTGTTGATATCTAAGCCTCTGGTTTCTAAATGGGAATTAAAGAGAAACTCTACAATATATAGACGGTCTGCACGGTCTGAATCTTTCAAGCACTATTGCTGAAGTAGTAGTAGAAGTAGCGAGAAGCACTTTACTATTGGAACTTTATGCTGCAGGTTGGGGCAATGGGATTATTACAATTATTATTAAACTTTGTGAAATCCATCTCTAAGGTTGGCCATAGCTTCACAGGGTTCTACTCAAGAATAACAGATAGGGAGACATCAGGCTATTGTCAAACATGCCTGTACTCAACACTATGGGGTTGATTTACTAAAACTGGAGATGGGTTTCTTTGCAGAGCTGCACCAGATTTAGCAATCAGCTTAATTTTAATTTTTTTTTTGCAAAGCTTAAACTGGTTGTAAACCCACTTTTTGGACTTCTACCTATTGGTAAGCCTAGAATAAGGCTTACCTATAGGTAGTGGAAATATCTCCTACACGTGTGCCGTTTAGGAGATATTTCACTGGTAGTCTGCTGAAAATTCCTACGGGCATACTAGCCCATTACGCTTTTTGACTGTAAGTGAGGTCACCACTATCAGCAGGTTAAACATGCTTGGGATAAACCTAGATCTATACTTTGACAACGGTACTAATCTTTGAACATCAGTATTTCTGGCCAAAATTTTTGGTACATAAAATACAGACTGGCAACTCAGATTTATGTATTTTGTTTTTCACTCATTTATACACAGCGCTTGTTTATACACCTGAGTTTACAGACATTGAAAACAATGGGCTGCATTTAGATCAGTAAAAAAACAAAACACCCGTATGTCTAAAAATGCTAAGTTTTTAGGCAGCAGTGTGCAAAAAAACAAAAAAAACAAAAGGCTATGCTTTGAGGAATACTTGGACATTATCCTTCATCACTTTTCTATATTTTAAACTTTCTCTTTAACAAAAGCAGTTGCTTCTAGTCACCAGTAGGGGGACAAAAAGGGAAGACACATTTTGTACTGGGCTACATGGGTTACTGTCTTAAAGCGGTAGTAAACCTGCACATTTTTTTTTTTTTTTAAACCTGCAAAGCAAAAGGCATAATTTAGCTAGTATGCACCGCATACTAGCTCATTATGAAATACTTACCTTAGAACGAGGCCCCGACATCTGGCCCGATCCATGCCGAGGGAGCTGACATGCTCCCTCGGCGGTTCTTCCGGGTATCGCGGCTCCGGCGCTGTGAGTGGCCGGAGCCGCGATATCGTCACTCCCGCACATGCGCGCGGGAGATTTCATTCCGGCCGCCGGTGTTCTGGCGTATAGAGTCCGGGCATCACATAGTGTCCACTCCGTACTGCGCATGCGCAGTACGGAGCAGACGAAGCTTCGGAAAATCACCGAAGCTGAACGGCGCCTGCGCCCTGAGTGGAGGTGGTAGCCCCACCATCCAAGCGGACATAGGGTTGTGAATTTTAGAGGGCTTCGCTCGCCACGCTTCGGGCTCGGCCTCGCTGCGCTCGGCTCTTTTTTATTCTAACTCCTTGGATAGTGGGGATAGAACCTGGACTCACGGCGCAGGCGCCGTTCATCCTCGGCAATTTTCGGAATCTGTGTTCCTGTGTACTGCGCATGCGCAGTACACAGGGGACACTATCTGATGGAGGACGCTATTTGACAAGACACCGGCCACTGCCGGATTTTCAGGCCGAGAATCCCCTTGTGCGCATGCGCCGCTGCAGTCAGCGGCGCATACCGAGGGGGATATCTCCTAAACCGTACAGGTTTAGGAGATTTTTTTTTTTACCTACAGGTAAGCCTTATTATAGGCTTTCCTGTAGGTAAAAGTTTAAAAATCGAGTATACAACCGCTTTAAGTGACAAATTGAATGTGAATAGTTCTTAGTAGAAATTATTTAAGGAATAGATATATTGACAACACATTATTACCCTTCAGGATCCTCGGCACTTGCAGTATTTTGCTGATGTGAATGAATCCAATGCCTACTGCCTGACGCAAGGCAAGAAGCTCTACAGCGCGCCCACTGAGTTTGGCTTCTGTTTAAAGGTACGTTCAATATAAAGCACCCACAAAGCATTTCTCTTTTTAGAGTGCATTTGCTCTCTTTTTAAACATCACTCTTTATCTTCTGCTTGGTTATGAAGCAAAGTGAAATGACTGGCTACTGATCAACCTCTGCCCGCTGGTTTGGCTCCGACACTGACTGGTCTAGCTGTTCTCTTATCGCTTTGGTGAGATCTTCTGGTCTCTAACCACTCACTTATGAAATCTTGGCATGTAAACCCTGGGGGAATTAGAGTACGAAAGAAATAGTACCAGTTTCCCTGGACAGCAGCTTGTTCTATAGGCCAAGATTGCGAGAGAGATTGGGACATTAGATAAGACCAGTTCTCCATGCCAGCATTCCATACTCACAGTGGAAATTAGGGACCTGAAATAACGAGATGACTGAAAGTGAGGAAACAAGTTTATACAGGAGAAAGCAGTGTAAGGAAATACAAGCCATCTACTAGGCTGCATGTCCTCCAACTTCACACACACCATCGGATTGTTGGCCAACAAAACCGTGGAATTTTGTCCGAAGGGTGTTGGCCCAAACTTGTCTTGCTTACACATGGCCACACAATTGTTGGCCAACAATTACGAACATAGTGACGTACTACGTTGTTTTTCAGCTCTTTAGTGCCACCCTTTGGGCTCCTTCTGCTAATTTCGTGTTAGTAGAAATTTGGTAAGTGTTGATTTGCATTTTTCATTTTGCACTTTTCATTTCGCGTTTTTCAGTTTGTTTCCGAACGGCCGTTTGTCAACCAGTCATGTTGCGGAATCAGAGGAGATAACGTGTTATTTATTATTGCCCTTGGAGTTATTGCTTTGACATTATTTTTTTGGTTGAATAATGATTTGATTTGGTATATTTTCTATATTTTTGGAGGCATAGAATGCACTTTTTGGTTAAGCGCTATTGGCAGATACATGTCTAATTGTATTTGTTTTCTTTTTTTAATGCACAATAAAAAAAATTGTGGAGAATAATACTTGGCTATGTGTTTTACTTCAAATGACAGTTTGGGAGTAGGCAGTTACATTTAAAAAAATACAAGGTAAAATTTATAGTTACATAGTAGGTGTGGTTGAAAAAAGACACAAGTCCATCAAGTCCAACCTATGCGTGTGATTATATGTCAGTATTTCATTGTATATCCCTGTATATTGTGGTCATTCAGGTACTTATCTAATAGTTTCTTGAAACTATCAATGCCTCTCGCTGAGACCACCGCCTGTGGAAGGGAATTCCACATCCTTGCTGCTCTTACAGTAAAGAACCCTCTACGTAGTTTAAGGTTAAACCTCTTTTCTTCAAATTTTAATGAGTGGCCACGAGTCTTGTTAAACTCCCTTTTGCGAAAAAGTTTTATCCCTATTGTGGGGTCACCAGTACGGTATTTGTATATTGAAATCATATCCCCTCTCAAGCGTCTCTTCTCCAGAGGGAATAAATTCAGTGCTCGTAACCTTCCTTCATAACTAATATCCTCCAGACCCTTTATTAGCTTAGTTGCCCTTCTTTGTACTCGCTCCATTTCCAGTACATCCTTCCTGACAATTGACATGGGACATTAACATAGTTGTATCTTTGATCTTAAAAACTAGGGAATAATGGTGTTATAATAATAATAATATTATTCTTGATATCACTAGAAAAAAAAAGCCTTGGAAAATTTGTTTGCAATAACTCCATCAGCAAAGCAGCTTCATTATTATTCCATTAAAGAAGAAGGGAATATGCGCTCGATTTCGAGATTTCATAATTTGGCATGACACGAATGTTAATTCTCCATTACGAATGCTAGTTTACAAGACCGACCGTTTCTGGCTCGTCCTTGCTTCCGAGCATGCATGTTTGTACTTTGGACTTTTGTCCAACAGACTTGTGTACACACGCTGGGAAAATTCAACAGACATTTGTTTGCGGAAAATTTTAAAACATGCTATCCAACATTTGTCCACAGAAAGTTGGCCAAAAATTGTCCGATGGAGCGTACACACAGTTGGATTTTCCTCCAACCGCCTGTCGTCACAGATTTCCCCTTGGAAAATCCGATTGTGTGTATGAGGCTTTAGAATGGTTCCATAGACCTACCAGAGTACTATGGACATGAGACTCTCCCCAGGGTACCCTTGCAACATGCCAATAATGCACATCTTGGGAGCCTTCCAGCCTGGCCTAATCAGCACCCTCCAAGTAGTCTGTTCCGTACCTGCTTCAGGCCTTATGGCAATGGACCCCAATAACAGCCTCACCCAGTACTGTCTATTTCCAGAGAACATTCACATCTTGAGGCTAGGAGAAGGAAGAGTCCAAACAAAGAAAGGCTTTTAACGGTTTACTGATTGGAGTCAATATACATTCACATTCTCTCAGTCATCCCAAAAGTGAGGACACATTTCTAAGGCTGCACACAATAAAGATAGCATAAGTGAGAGGAGAGCTGAGTTATAACTTTTGAGGGGGATTTGTGTAGTCCCAATAGTTCTGAAACTTTCCTTCCCTTACAGATTATTTGATCCTAGGCAGGCTCCTGCCAAGATTATATACATCTGAGCCTTACTTCCCAAGATGCTCCACACTGGCATTGGCAGAGCTGTCACATCCACTGATAATCTGAAGGCCTCTAGCAACTATCTTGCAGACTATACCGCCTTCTCATTTCAAGGGGGTCCCTCAACCTACTCCAATGCCGCGTACACATGATCGGATTTTTGGCCAGCAAAAGACCGATGAGATCTTTTCTTCGTAAAATGCGGCCGTGTGTATGCTCCATCGGAATTTAGCTGGCCGAATTCCTGCCAGCAAAAATTTGAGAGCATGTTCTCAATTTTCCAGACGGAAAAACTTTCTATTGGAAATTCTGATCGTGTGTATGCAATTCCAACGGGCAAAAACTCACACATGCTCAGATTCAACTATGAGATGGAAGCTATTGGCTACTGGGTATTGAACTTCCTTTTTCTAGTCCCGTCGTGTTGTACGTCACTGCTTGGTTCACGGACGGAATTTGGTGTGACCGTGTGTAGGCAAGACAGCTTGAGCGGAATTCCATCGGGAAAACCATCAGACCTTTTTCAGACCAAAATTCCGATCGTGTGTACGCGGCATCACAGCTAACTCTGACAACACTTTGTGGCCAAACCCAGGAATACACTGGGCACTCCCATGCCCCTACAGCAGAAGGTATTGCAGAATGGCCCAAAGCTTTCTATGGGCCCCAGGACCATTGTCACTGCTTGTGTAGGAATATTGTGATGCCAGTTGCACAAACAACCTGAACTAATAAAATAGTGGCAAATTTATAAACCCCCAATGCACTTGCAAATACTGGCCTTCTACTTGCATTATCTTATGTGATCCGTTTCCCTCTGCTTAAATGATCCTTATTGCTAGGCAAAAGTTACTCCCTACTGTACCATTGTATGTCAAGCAAACCCCTTAAAAACAACTCCTGTAACTAGGCCTCCATATAAAATTTCTTATTTTATGACTTATAAATCTTGCTGCCTCTTTTCCAGCCATACAAGATGCGGAGTGGCACAAAAGGGCTGAAAATCTTGTGCAGTGAGGACGAGCAATCTCGCACATGTTGGCTTACTGCTATTCGACTGTTTAAGGTAAGCTGGAACGAAGCAGAGTTCTCTTTTCTATAAATTATTAACTATACCAGCCAATGAAAGGTTGCAGGCTTATAGGATTTGCACATTATATACAATCACTGGCCAGTTTATCAGGTACATCTTGTTAGTGGTGGGTTTGAACCCCTCTTGCCTTCAGAACTGCCTTCGAGATTTTGGTCCATAGTGACAATATAGCATCACGCAGTTGCTGCAGATTTTTCAGCTGCACAGCCATGATGTGAAACTCCTGTTCCACCACATCCCAAAGGTGCTCTATTGGATGGAGATCTGGTGACTGTGGAGGTCATCGGAGTACAGTGACCTCATTGTTATGTTTAAGAAACCAGTGGTGAGATGATTAGAGCTTTGTGACATGGTGCATTATCCGACTGGAAGGAACCATCGGAAGATGGGTACACTGTAGTCATAAAGGGATGGACATGGTCATCAACAATACTCAGGTAGGCCGTGGTGTTTAAACGATGTTCAATTGGTACTAAGGGGCCCAAAGTGTGCCA
This sequence comes from Lithobates pipiens, assembly GCF_037356315.1. Classification (NCBI taxonomy): domain Eukaryota; kingdom Metazoa; phylum Chordata; class Amphibia; order Anura; family Ranidae; genus Lithobates; species Lithobates pipiens. Next base: position 161,791,815 of record NW_027507789.1, read on the forward strand.
AGAATATATCCCCCACACCATCACACCACCAGCCTGAACCGTTGATACAAGGCAGGATGGATCCATGCTTTCATGTTGTTTACACCAAATTCTGACCCTACCATCTGAATGTCACAGCTGAAATTGAGACTCATCAGACCAGGCAATGTTTTTCCAATCTTCTATTGCCCAATTTTGGTAAACCTGTACAAATTGTAGCCTCAGTTTCCTATTCTTAGCTGACAGGAGTGGCACCCGATGTAGTCGGATGGTATTCTGCATACCTTGGTTGTAACAAATGGTTATTTGCGTTACTGTTGAACCAGTCTACCCATTCTCCTCTGACCTTTTCGTCCACACAACTGCAGTTCAAAGGATATTTTTTCTCTTTTTCGGACCATTCTCTGTAAACCCTAGAGATGGTTGTGGGTGAAAATCTCAGTAAATCAGCAGTTTTTGAAATATTCTTGCCAGCCCATCTGGCACCAAAAACCATGCCACGTTCAAAGTCACTTAAATCCCCTTTCTTCCCCATTCTTTTGCTTGGTTTGAACTTCAGCCAGTGGTCTTTACCACGTGTAGATGACTAAATGCACTGAGTTGCTGCCATGTGATTGGCTGATTAGCAATTTGTGTTACCAAGCAATTGAACAGGTGTACCTAATAAAATTATTATTATTATTCAGGATTTATATAGCGCCAACAGTTTGCGCAGCGCTTTACAATAAGAGGGCAGACAGTACACTTGCAATACAAATCAATACAGGAGGGATCAGAGGGCCCTGCTCGTTAGAGCTTACAATCTAGAAGGGAGGGTCAAGTTGAAACAAAAAGGTAATAACTATGGGGGATGAGCTGATGGAGAAAATGAAAATACAGTTAGGTGTGGGTGGGGTAGGTTTCTCTGAAGAGAAGTGTTTTCAGGGATCGTCTAAAAGCTAATAAAGTAGGAGATAGGCGGACAGATTGGGGTAGGGCATTCCATAGGATTGGAGAGGCTTTGGAAAAGTCCTGGAGGCGAGTATGGGAGAAGGTGATGAGGGAGCTACAGAGCAGGAGGTCTTGAGAGGAACGAAGAGAACGAGTAGGTTGGTATTTAGAGACTAGGCTAGTAATGTAGCTGGGGGCAGAGTTGTGGAAGGCTTTGTATGTAGTTGTTAGTATTTTGAATTGAATTATTTGGCTGAGTGGAAGCCAGTGGAGGGATTGACAGAGAGGAGTAGCAGACACAGAGCGATTGGTAAGGTAGATGAGTCTGGCAGCGGCATTCATGGTAGATTGAAGAGGTGATAGACTATATAAAATGGCCAGTGAGTGTAAATGTTGTTCTTTATGTAAAGTGAAACTTGCTTGATTCAATATAAGCCTAATATTGTAACCTACACTGTCGCCTTTTCCATCCATGTTAAATGAGTAGAAACCTTACCTGTTTTATGTTCTGATGTAAAGTGTCTGACCCTACCCACCCTACCCACTCTTGTTGTTGACTGCAACTCAGTACATCTCTATGTCATCAGCTGTCAGCGGGGTTCCCGCTGAAACCTGAATTTAAAAATATAATAATTCATGGGAAAAAAACGGTGTGGGATTTCCCCCCAGGTCCATACCAGGCCCTTCGGGTCTAGTATGGAATCAGAGGGAACCCCCCACGCCAAAAAAAAAATGGCATGCCCACCCCCCCCCCCCCCCCCAAAATCCATACCAGACCATTATCTGAGCATGCTGCTCGGCAGGTCAGGAAAGGGAGGGCATGAGCGAGCACCCCCCTTCTGAACCATACCAGGTCGCATGCCCTCAACATGGGGAGAATGTTTGCTTTGGGGCTCTGCGCCCCCCCACCCCAAAGCACCTTGCCCCCATGTTGATAAGAACAAGGGCCTCTTCCTGACAACCCTAGCCGGTGGTTGTCGGGGTCTGCTGGCGGGGGAGCTTATAGGAATCTGGAAGCCCCCTTTACCAAGAAGAACCCCAGATCCCGGCCCACCACCCTATTTGAATGGGTATCGGTTACATCCTACCCCTACCCATTCACCAAAAAAGCAGTGAAAGCTAAAAAAAAGACGAGAGCGTTTTTGACAATTTATTAGTAAAATAGCTGTGAGCCGCCGTCCCTCCGGTGCCCTTGTCTTCTTCCACCAATGTTTTCTCCCTGAGCTGTTATCTTCTGGTGTCGTTTTCTTCCTCGTCAACACCTCCTTCTTCATCCTCGCTGCCGCTGGTTACCCGCAAAAAAAAAAAAAAGAAGCTGGTCTTGTCACAAAGCTGTCTTCTTCCGTTGTTATGTTCCCTGCTGTCCAGCACCTCTTATAAAAGGCATGGGGTGTGGCCATCAAATGACATCGCCCGGAGAGCCTGTCCCTTGTGACGTCACAAGGGGCGGGCTTTGTGATGTCATTGGATGGCCAAACCCCATGCCTACAATGGAGGAAGAAAGCTTTGCGACAAGGCTAGTTTTTTTTTGTTTTTTAGCAGGTAACCAGCAGCGGCGAGGAAGAAGGCGGCAACGCAAGGAGGATGAGCACGGCACCAGGAGATGACAGGTGAAGAAACCGAAAAAACTCTGGATAGCCGCACTCCGGATCAGGTAAAATAGGTTGTGCCTTTATTGTTTCCACCAAAAAAAAAACCTTCACATCATACAAATTACAGCAGCAGAGGGAATGTAGAACAGGGAATGCTGACGCGTTTCACGCTGAAATTAGCTCTTACTCATAGCTAACCAGGAGATGACAGCTGGGGGAGAAACCGGTGGCAGAAGAAGACGAGGGCACTTGGAGAGACGGCGGCTCAGAGCTATTTTACTAATAAAGGAAGTGTCAAAAACTGACTCTTGTGTTTTTTTTAACTTTCGCTGCTTTTTTGGTGAATAGGTAGGGTTCAATGTACCCGATACCCATTCACATAGGGTGGGGGACCGGGATCTAGGGGTCCCCTTGTTAAAGGGGCTTCCAGATTCCGATAAGCCCCTTGCCCACAGACCCCAACAACCCCTGGTTAGGGTTGTCAGGAAGAGGCCCTTGTCCTCATCAACCTTGGGGTGCGGTGCTTTGGGGTGGGGGGGGGCGCAGAGCCCCTCCTGCCCCAAAGCACCCATCCCTCCATGTTGGGGGCATGTGGGCTGGTATGGTTCAGGAGGGGAGAGCGCACTCACTCGTCCCCTCCCTTTCCTGAACTTCCGGGCGTCATGCTCGGATAAGGGTCTGGTATGGATTTTGGGGGGGGACCCAACGCCTTTTTTAATTTTGGTGTGGGGCTCCCTCTGAATCTACACTAAATCCAAAGGGCCTGGTATGGACCTGGGGTCCTTTTTTCATTAATTCTTTTGCCGGCAATTTTTTTTTTTTTAACATTCAGCTTTCAGCGGGGAACCAGATGACTTCCCGGCCCCCTGCTTAACAACCCTCTATATGCAGTGGTAAAATAAGAACCGCAAAACACATCAAGAATGCCCTACTTTCAGTAGGAGAGAGTGAGAGCGATAACATCAAATTTAACATGCCTGCCTCCCCTTTCACACCTGAGACCTTGTAACACTAACGAGTCACGTGACACCGGGGAGGGAAAATGGCTAATTGCGCCCAATTTGGACATTTTCACATAGGGGTTTACTCACTTTTGTTGCAAGCGGTTTAGACATTAATGGCTGTGTGTTGAGTTATTTTGAGGGGACATCAAATTTACACTGTTATACAAGCTGTACACTCACTACTTTACATTGTAGCAGAGTGTAATTTCTTCAGTGCTGTCACATGAAAAGATGTAATAAAATATTTACAAAAATGTGAGGGGTGTACTCACTTTTGTGAGATACTGTAGATTAAATAGGGCTCTGTCCTGTGTAAAGAAACATTGTACATAGGATATAGGTATCAGAAGCCATGGAATGAATTTTGCTATCACACGTTTGATACTAGCTTTCTAGAACCTTGATTGCTTTCAACATCTTTGAAGTGATTTGACACAGATATTTGTGCTGCACTGATTGCGTTGTCTCTGAAAGCCTTCTGAATAGTTTCCACAAAGGAATGTTCAACCCTAACTCAAAATTTGATGATGATTCATTGCTCTTCCACACAGTACACGTGCTCACTCAATGGTATCTAGCACCCTCACTGGACTAGTACAGTGAAGCTGTTATTATTCATGCATGTGCATTCTCGACCACTCTCCTTTGCTGCCTGCAGGCTTAACAAAAGAAATGTAACAGATTCCTACAGTCGCATTAAACAGTGCCGATAGACAAATGTCCTGCGGGGCTTTCAGAATACCCAAACAGCAGCTAAATGTGATTGCATGCAAATTTTGTTGTATGGAGCGTGCTGGCAGCTGCTGTATGGCTGAAAGTATTGGATCTCCACCAGACATCATTTGGTGTTGAGGTCAAAAAAATCTATTTTAGTCTCATCTGACCACCTTAAACGCACCTTGAAAATTCTGAGGCCACGTGGAAAAAGGACTAAAATGTAATTATTTGGCCTCACCACCAAATGATATGTCTGGTGTAAATTCTCTTCAGCAGGGACTGGAGCACTTGTCAGGATAGAAGGAAAATGGACGGGGCAAAATACTATCTAATTCTTAATGAAAATCTGCTGCCCTCCGCCAGAAAGTTGTCAATGGGAAGAAGGTTTACTTTCCAATATGACAATAGGGGAGATTTACTAAAACTGGTGCACGGAGAATCTGGTGCAGCTGTGCATGGGAGCCAATCAGCTTCTGACTTCCGCTTGTTCAATTAAGCTTTGGCAATAAAACCTGGAAGCTGTTTGGTTTCTATGCAGAGCTGCACCAGATATTGCACTCTCCAGCTTTAGTAGAAAAAAAACCAAAACAATGACCCAAAACAGCAAAAATCACCACACAGAGGTTGAAGGAGAAAAAGGTGAATGCCCTTGCATGTCTTAGTCAGAGCCTAGACTTAAACCCCATTGAAAATCTGTGGAATGATTTGAAGACTGCAGTCTACAAACTGTCACCATCACATTTAACTGGACTCTGCAAAGAAGAGTGGGCAAATATTAAGTTTAGATGTGAAAAGTTAGTAGAGACATATCCCGACAGACTAAAGGCTGTAATTAAAGCAAAAGGTGGCTCAACAAAGTACTGACATAAGGGGGTGATCCTTTTTACAACTCCATGATTCTGTTTTTCATTCTTTTATTTTTGACATTTTGGTGTTATATTTATCACTTGGATGTTATACAGTAGCTTGCACTAGTAAATACATCTGGATAAAATAAAAACTGTGTCTGTCTTCATTTCAGGCTGCAAAGCAACAAAATGTGATTATTTTTAAGGGGGTGATTATTTTCTATATCCTCTGTATGTATGAATGTGAGTTAGGGACCTCAGTTTGTAAGCTCCTTGAGGACAGGGACTGATGTTAATGTACAATATATATGTAAATCTCTGCATAAATGTACGGTGCTATATACTGTAAGTACCTGTAATGCCGCGTGCACACGATCAGACTTTCCGGTGGACCAGAGTCTGTCAGACAATTCGATCGTGTGTGGGCTCCAGTGGACTTTTTCTTCCCAAAAGTCCGGCGGACCTAGAAATAAGACTGGATTCAAATTTGCTTGCCGGACTCGGCTTTTAGCGGACAATCCGTTCGTCTGTGTGCTAGTCTGACGGACTAAAACTGACGCTAGGGCAGCTATTGGCTACTGGCTATGAACTTCCTTATTCTACGTCATCACGTTCGAATCTGTCTGACTTTTGGAGTGATCGTGTGTGGCCGTTCGTTTGAAAGTCCGGCGGACCTCAGCTGCAAAGTCCGTCGGATTGTCCGCCAGACCAAGTCCATCAAAAAGTCCAGTCGTGTGTACGCGGCATAAGAGTCAGAGAGTGGTAGCTACAGTAGGTGGTTTGAAGCTGCTTCTCCCGCAAGTAGAAGAAGCCACAGCAGATTTTATTTTTTTGGGAAATAAATTCTTAACGGTGATAAACTATAACCTATTTCTGCCAATGACCTTTAAGCTTTTATTAGTTTAGAATCAGTGCAGCAGCATACTTTGATTGGTTGCATAGATTACTTCATATTGAACATTATGCTTCACAGTCATTACATTAGCATTTATTCCTTTTTGTTCTCTTTGTTTAGTACGGGGCTCAGCTTTACAAGAATTACCAGATTTCCAAGCGCGGTCCTCAGCCTTGGACAGATCTCAAAAAACAGGTAATATGGTAGGGTTTTTCTTTTTGAAATATTGACTGATCTCAGTGTCTGCACGTACAATTGTTTTGCTTTGGTCTATTAAAGATTCTTGTGGTACAAACCAAGGAAGTTTAGACCTCTGTAGTGTATTAATACTTTAACTAAACAGAAAAGCTGCACGTACAACTGGAGGATACTCAATTCATAGTACAAAATATGCCTACAACATGCACAAGCCAATTAGCCTTTCTAACAAAATCAGCATGTATAATAGGTATGCAATATGTAAACTAAACAGTTACTCAACTTCCATTATGAAGTATCTCCTTCAGCACCAAACATTTTCCTCTGAAGTTTTTCAGCACACGTCTTGCCTCTTTGTCTTTCAAAACAACTCTGTCCTTTGTCTGACCACATGCCATTTCAAAGTCCTTCCTCCCTCTAACTTCCTCTTGCATCATATCCATGACCGTCTTATTGAGCTGGCACCCCTGGGCACTGCCCGGGGGTCCCAGGAAGGCATGGGGCCTCATCAGGGCCGGTTCTCCTGCAATAAATGATCTTGCGGCAGTGTGGAGATTAGCTGGAAGGAAGGAATGTGTCTGCAGTCTGGCCTCTGCACACTGGCACTGCACGGATAATGATGGGCTTGGGAGTCGGGCTGAGCAGGCACCAGTTCTACTGGACTGTCAGTATCACCTGTCTTAACTGATTACGCATAGTAATTCTTTTGTGCCATTTTTATTTGTATAGTATAGCACAGAGGTGTAACTAGAACCTTCAGGGCCCCAGGGCAAGAAGCCATGAAGGGCTCCCCTGACCCCCCGGGCTTCCAGTTCTGGGAGGGCATCCATGGACATCCTCCCAGAACCCTGTTTCCCGCATGCCCCCTGGGGCACACATATCCAGCACTCTCTGTGACTGTTGTATCCTTTGGACACAGCTGATCACAGTAAAGGACTAATCATAGTGGCCCTTTTCCATGTGATCAACTGATCAGATGTAAACAGAATTGCCAGTTATTTCAGCAATCCTTTCCTCACGCTTTGTCTGTGTGAGGAAAGGAGAGCCATTATTGTTTATACTGCCCTGATTATCAGTGCAGCCCCATCAAAGCTGTCTATCAGTGCTTATCAATGCCATCCATCAGTGCTCATCAATGCCACCCATCAGTGCCACCCGCCTTTCAGTACTCATCAATGCAGCATATCGGTGCCCATTAGTGCCTCCTCAGCAGGATTCTGAGCTAAGGGTATCTCTCTTATACAGCGCAGAGCCTGCACTGTGGTAAGAAGCTGAATTTAATCATTCACACTCGCGGTGGTGCACACAGGAGGAGAGGGGTGGGAGGAGAAGGAGCAGTTTGGCTTTCTCCTTTCCCATCTATGCGAGAGTAGAGGGGGAACTGTCAGTCCAGGCTCTGGGCTGTATGAGAGAGACGCCTGACAGAGGCAGAACGTCAGGGCCTAGTCGTAAGTGCGACCTTTTGTGACCCTGGTAGTCTTGCCACTGGTATAACAACATATTGTGAATATTGGGTGAAATTTTTGTTCTTCAAAACTTTTTTCGTTTGGGTAGTTGTGTTGATTAGTGTTTGATTTATGGCATGTTTTCTTATTGTTTTAAAAACAATTTTAGGGTTAGTACAAGGAAAGTACTAGGAAATATAAGCTCAAATCTATCAACTAGTTATACTGTCATTTTTTAGAGTAGGTACGTAAATTGGGGAAGGCTTGTAGGGGCCCCAGTGCATTACTTTGCCCAGGGGCCCATGATACTATTAAGATGGCTCTGATCATATCCTGTAAAGAGCTTGCTCTGCTTAGTTCATAAACCTAGTCTGACTGGTTCATTTGCATATCCGTAGGGGGGCCTTAGCTTCTTAAATTAGCACATGGTCTTAAAGTATAACAATTAACAAATAAATATGCTATAAAATCACCTAAACAACATTATATTGGAATTCCCGGCTATATTTAATTATTCTTAAAAATTCTTCCCCCCATCTCCCTTGTGTCAGCCAACAGTGGCTGCAGGGGAGAAGATGAAGCACTGACAACAGATGGGCCGTTGGAGCCCAATCATTTTTGAGTGCTCTCTCCTCTCCCTTGCTTGACACAGGGGATCATGGGACCAGACTGGAGTATATACATCTTTCTTACACAGGTTAGTCAGCATGTTAGGAGGGGAGGGAGGATTTTTAAGATTAGGTAGTTATAGCCTGGAATTCCATTTTGAGAATCAATGGTATATCAGGTAATGTCTAATAACCTATTCAGATAGCCCTGTACTGTAATAAAGTCCTCTATGGGTTAATACCTTCATCAGGACTGTGCAGTGAATAAAGTGAACTATCTATAGGAGAACACTTTAATTCTAGGTCTTTTGTGCTGGAATTGCTGTCCTTTTCAGCAGGTGACACAATTTTGTCAGCAGATAACATATAATGTAGCTTTTGTGTAAGAGTGTACGACTCCTTTAATAACACTAATTAGTAAACCGTTTTTTGGCAGGAAAATACTGCAGGCCTTTCTTTGCAACCTTGAATGCCAAGCACAGCCATTCGATAAGGATAATCTCGGGATTTAATAAAACTAGTTATCCTTATTTGCCATTTGCTATTTAGAAAAACGTCCAATTCAATGACAATTTATAATTGTTTAGAGAGTAATTACTGAAAAGTTCAGGAATATGTGAATTTAGTCAGGTCTGAGCTGGTATATTTGCAGGATTCAGGCAGATCTAAACTTCTACCTACTGCATTTTCAGAAACTACAAATTCCTGCACTGAATTATCTCTGTCTCCAAAGTGTTTGTAGTTAAGCAAGACTGTTTAAAACTTTGCAAACTTTGTGTAGCACCCTCTAGAAGTGTGCTAGAGTACATTTTAGGTTTGTTAGTGTCTTAGGGCTGGCAAAACATAGTTAGCTCAGGGCTAAGCCTGAGCTATGAATCTAGTTCAGAGTTTAGTGACTGAGGGCGGGGTGACTTATCCTAGCAACTTCTCTGGTACCTCCCCATGTTTCCTGGGACATTGGAGAATGTTCCAGAAATAGTGGGGGGAGTTTAGGAGAAGCTGATGAGTGTCAGTCTGAAGAGGACTTTGGGGAGTAGACTTATGCACAACGGAAAATTTTGTTTCGTTTCGGTTCGTTGTCATTCCTAAAATACATAATTGTGTTCTGTTATATTCGCTATGTTACGTTAATATGTTTTCGGATAATTCGTTATTATGCGTAGAGTGTCGATATTCCTTATACGGAATCTGGAATCATGTTGAATTCATTTGTTATATGCGTTCCTATTCGTTGAAATTCGATATTTATGTATGTATATATATATATTCGCGATAATGATTTGTAAGTTTGGAACGTCATTTGTTTATTGAATCTTTTAACACAAACAATGACAATATCTCTTCTCCTTTGCTCAAATACAATACAACACCCTTCTCACTCAGTTCTCAGGAATGCACTTTGCCAGTAATCCAACCTCCAGCATAAAATGAATCAGCTGATTGGACTGTAGGATTTACTTTGAGTTGACCTTTTGTTTCATTAGATCTTTAACAAATTACCGATTCATGTCAAATTCATTCGTTATATCCGCTATAATTTCCTTCGTATTCGTTGAAATTCATTATTTTTTTATTTGGATGCATCCGAATGTCTGAAAGATGCAAAATTCGGCTGAATTTTGATTTGTTGCGAAATGAATTGCACAAGCCTAGTGGGGAGAAGTTAGCCTAGAGGGCTAGTGAAAGGGGCAGCTGCAGGAAGGGTTGGCAGTGCCTGAAGAGGTGGTGCTGGGATTAGTAGCCACAGGAGTGATTCAAGCTGGACATTGAAATTCTACTACACAACCAAAGGGGCCTTGGGTTCCTGCCTGTAATGAGCCATTGCTTTAGCCTAAATGAGCAATTGTCAGATATTGACAGTGTCCCTGCTGGGTTCTGCAAGCAAGCGAATGCAGGAAGAAGAAGTGGAGCTGTATATAGAGACTGCATATAGGAAGAGTTGTCCCTAAAGTTACTGTTGAAGTCAAGCGGGCATCCCATAACCTCCCACCTCTATCCAAGTTATTACCCTCAATAAATAACAAAAATAAAGTCACGGACTGTTCTGACTTTGGAGTGCCTATAAAAATTCAGTGTGCCTGGTTGTACAGGGTGGGAATCCCATTTAATTATTTTATTGAGAATTCACTTTGAAAAACACCCTAGCTGGCAGCCAGTAAAAAACAGGCACTTTTCTCCTGCCAGTAAATACCAGGAAAGTGGCAGGAAAAGGTTGGCACTTAAAAATATGGGTGACACTTGGTTTGGAACTGCATATCCGCCGTTCCGGTCCAGAACTGGCCGAGACCAAGCCAGAGCCAAGCAGGTCTGGCAGAGGTGGTGTCTGAGCATGTCGTGTGATGTCATAGTGCAAGGGAGCTAAGCAGAGTGGCCAGAGCCTGGTGTGTGGCTCTGCAGTACTGGAGCAAGGCAGGCCAGGAGTGGGGCTGTCAGTGCTGTTTGGACTGGAGGGACCACCTAGCATGGAGAGAGACTGTCACTGTGACTTAGTGTCAGAAACCATGAATCAGACTGAGACAGAAGCACAATTAAATCACACTTGTTTATTAATAAAAATAAAAGGGTAAATAGAAAAAGTGTAGTCAAGCATAGCCAGAGTCCAGTAACTAGATCGGGTAGTCAGCCAGGCCAGAAGTCAGGGACCCAAGTAGAGCAACAGCAAGCAGGATAAGGAGCCAGAAGGGATGTCAGCAAGCCAGTCTTTAAACAAACCGCAGGAGATGGTTTCTAGTGATGTGACCGAGGCGAAGGCAGAGGTGAAGTGAGCTGGAAGGCTTTAAGTAGGCAGGTCAGACAAGCATCATCAGGAACAGCTGGTAACTGCGGAGAGAGAAAAGAGCTGACAATTAGCTGACAGCTGAGCGGCCAGCCCAGAGAAGGAAGGGCTAAGCCAGCCCTGACACTTACTTAGGAGGGGACGAGTCGAATTGGGGAGGTGTCATCATTATTTATGCTGCTGTACACTGCTGTCAGTGTCACTGTGAGAGTCAATTTCATGTGTGTGTCCCTGTGCTGTCCTGTCCCTGAGCTACTTACTTACTATATGGAAAATAAGAAATTTGTTTTGTACCTTCATATCAACCTTAAATCACATTGCTAATTTCATATTGAACTTGTAGCCTAAATACTGAAATTTGCACTTAAAACTGTAATTTTGTAACTTTTGAAATTGTCAGTAAAAACTTGGACAGTTTACTTTTGCTAATAAATTTTGGGTGTTGTGTCAGTAAATTTCAACCTGGTATTTTGGCAACACTGTTGAGATGTTTGCTGTGAGCTCAAAGGTATATTATCATTTATTCACCATAGAATATACTTTGTTACATCACAGCATGCAATAAAACAACACAGTCATTACCTATTATTTATTTACTACCTGCTGCATAAAAATAAATAAATGCAACTTTTTTTACACAATAAAACATACTAAAAACATACACACAATTTTCCAAAGCCATAAAGACAACAGGGGATCCTGGTGAAGCTTTGGTGAAGATATTTGCCAGCACACCATGGAATAGTGGCACTATCCTTGTGTTGTTATCATGCAATAAATCACCTGTTTGGACGCTAATTTGTCGTTCCATGGTGTGCTGGGAAATATCTTCACCGTGACTTGAACCAGTATCCAGCTGGGTGTTGCTGCGGCACCCAAATCCGAGAGCGCATCCAGGAACGTGTGTGCGATGGGAATATGAAGTACTCCTGGTGAAGCTTTGTCAGCATCCCAGTCTCACACTGGAACCGTACGCTTTCGGATAAAGCCGAACATATAAATAAGACATATTGATACAAATTAGGCATTTCCTTTTAATGTAACTTGTTTTGCTCTTCACAGCGCAGCGTGTCAGATAGCACATTGGTTCCTATGGATTTTTCGGGCTGTACAGGTCGAGTAATAGAGAATCCTTTGGAGGCATTGGCTGTGGCCTTGGAAGAGGCCCAGACCTGGAGGGTGAGTATTGAATAACACCATTAACTTCGCTTTAATTAACCACTTTCAGACCGGACCATTTTGCTGGTAAATGACCAGAGGTCTTTTTACACTTTGGCACTGCGCTGCTTTAACTGGTAATTGCGCGGTCATGCAATGTTGTACCCAAACAAAATTTGCGTCCTTTTCTTCCCACAAATAGAGCTTTCTTTTGATGGTATTTGATTGCCTCTGCGATTTTTATTTTTTGCGATATAAACGTAAAAAGACCGCAAATTTTGAAAAAAAATGATATTTTCTACTTTTTGTTATTAGAAAAATCCAATAAACTCAATTTTAGTCATACATTTAGGCCAAAATGTATTCAGCCACATGTCTTTGGTAAAAAAAAAGTCAATAATTGTATATTTATTGGTTTGCGCAAAAGTTGTCACATCTACAAACTAAGGTACGTTTTCTGGAATTTACGCAGCTTTTAGTTTACGACTGCCTATCTCATTTCTTGAGGTGCTAAAATGGCAGGGCAGTACAAAACCCCCCCAAATGACCCCATTTTGGAAAGTAGACCCCCTAAGGAAATTGATAAGAGGCATGTTGAGCCCATTGAATATTTTATTTTTTTGCCTCAAGCGATTGAATAATGACAAAAAAAAAAATTTTTTTTTTTTTTTACACAAAGTTGTCACTAAATGATATATTGCTCACACATGCTATGGGCGTATGTGAAATGACACCCCAAAATAAATTCTGCTGCTTCTCCTGAGTACGGGGATACCACATATGTGGGACTTTTTGGGAGCCTAGCCGCGTACGGGGCCCCGAAAACCAAGCACCGCCTTCAGGCTTTCTAAGGGCGTAAATTTTTGATTTCACGCCTCACTACCTATTACAGTTTTGAAGGCCAAAAAATGCCAAGATGGCACAAAACCCCCACAAATGGCCCCATTTTAGAAAGTAGACACCCCAAGCTATTTGCTGAGAGGCATGTTGAGTCCATGGAATATTTTATATTTTGCCACAAGTTGCGGGAAAATTACAAACTTTTTTTTTTTTTTTTTTTTTCACAAAGTTGTCACTAAATGATATATTGCTCATGCATGCCATGGGCATATGTGAAATGACACCCCAAAATAAATTCTGCTGCTTCTCCTGAGTACGGGGATACCACATATGTGGGACTTTTTGGGAGCCTAGCCGCGTACGGGGCCCCGAAAACCAAGCACCGCCTTCAGGCTTTCTAAGGGCGTAAATTTTTGAGTTCACTTCTCACTACCTATTACAGTTTTGAAGGCCATAAAATGCCAAGATGGCACAAAACCCCCACAAATGACCCCATTTTAGAAAGTAGACACCCCAAGCTATTTGCTGAGAGGCATGTTGAGTCCATGGAATATTTTATATTTTGCCACAAGTTGCGGGAAAATTACAAACTTTTTTTTTTTTTTTTTTCACAAAGTTGTCACTAAATGATATATTGCTCACGCATGCCATGGGCATATGTGAAATGACACCCCAAAATAAATTCTGCTGCTTCTCCTGAGTACGGGGATACCACATATGTGGGACTTTTTGGGAGCCTAGCCGCGTACGGGGCCCCGAAAACCAAGCACCGCCTTCAGGCTTTCTAAGGGCGTTACAGTTTTGAAGGCCATAAAATGCCAAGATGGCACAAACCCCCCCCCAAATGACCCCATTTTGGAAAGTAGACACCCCTAAATTTAGGGGTACACTAGTGAGACTAGGTAATAAATGGCGGGTGCCCTGAAACTATAAAAAAATAACTAACCAACCAGCGTCACCTGTAACAGTTATATGGTGATCACTGGTGAAAGGGTTAACTAGGGGGCAATCAGGGGGCTTTATGCGGTAGTATATGGGGGTCCCTGGCGCTATAAAAAGCTGCGGCGAACCTAAATACCTACCTGCCTAACTAGCGTCACCTGTGACACTAATACAGCGATCAGAAAAACGATCGCTTATTAGGCTGGGTTCACACTGGAGCGATGCGGGAACGCCACAAATGCGCGGCGGGTTCCCGCATCGCATGCCTCCCGGCGGCAGTTCACACTGCCCTATGCGAACTGCTGGGAGTGTCAGTGAAATGTTAATGACACCCCCAGATCAGTTCGCATATCGCAGTGCGATCTGCAAACTTGGATCGCATGGTGTGAACACCCATGCGATCCGATTCTGCTGCGGACCAAAAAAAGGGTCCCGTGCGAGTTTGCGGCGGGTGCGGCGGGTGCGACACGAATTCAGCCATACTATCTGTATAGCTGAACTCGAATCGCACAGAGATCGGATGTGATTTGCACTGCAGTGCGGTGCGAATCACATCCGTTCTCATAAACCGCTGCAATGTGAACCCAGCCTTAGTGACACTGGCGACGGGGGGTGATCACGGGGTTAAACCTTTATTGGGGGGGTTAGGGGGGTACCTTAGAACTAAAGGGGGCTAACCCTAACTGCCCTAACAGTTATTAGTCACAAATGACACCCGCCGGGTGATCAGGGGGTTAAACCTTTATTAGGTAATAAATGGCGGGTGCCCTGAAACTATAAAAAAATAACTAACCAACCAGCGTCACCTGTAACAGTTATATGGTGATCACTGGTGAAAGGGTTAACTAGGGGGCAATCAGGGGGCTTTATGCGGTAGTATATGGGGGTCCCTGGCACTATAAAAAGCTGCGGCGAACCTAAATACCTACCTGCCTAACTAGCGTCACCTGTGACACTAATACGGCGATCAGAAAAATGATCGCTTATTAGGCTGGGTTCACACTGGAGCGATGCGGAAACGCCGCGAATCCGCGGCGGGTTCCCGCATCGCATGCCTCCCGGCGGCAGTTCACACTGCCCTATGCGAACTGCTGGGAGTGTCAGTGAAATGTTACTGACACCCCCAGATCAGTTCGCATATCGCAGTGCGATCTGCAAACTCGGATCGCATGGTCTGAACACCCATGCGATCCGATTCTGCTGCGGGCCAAAAAAAGGGTCCCGTGCGAATTTGCGGCGGGTGCGGCGGGTGCGGCGAATGGCTGAACTCGAATCGCACAGAGATCGGATGTGATTTGCACTGCAGTGCGGTGCGAATCACATTCGTTCTCATAAACCGCTGCAATGTGAACCCAGCCTTAGTGACACTGGCGACGGGGGGTGATCACGGGGTTAAACCTTTATTGGGGGGGTTAGGGGGGTACATTAGAACTAAAGGGGGCTAACCCTAACTGCCCTAACAGTTATTACAGTCACAAATGACACCAATGCAAAAAAAAAAATGACATTGGTGTCACTGTGACTGGGGGGCAGGGGTAATTGGGGGGGTGATCGGGGGGTAAAGGGGGGGTGTGAGTGTGCCTGGCATGTTCTACTGTGTGTGTAGAGTGTTGGTGCAACTCACCGATCCGCTCTCCTCCGTGTCGGAACGAAAACTACCGACACGGAGGAGAGAATACATCACTTCCTCTCCTGTGTTTACATTACAGGAGAGGAAGTGATGTCACCGGGGATTTCTATTCGTCGGGAGCGATCGCGAGGGGGTGGCCATGAATGAATGGCCGTCCCCTCGTCCGGGATCGCTCCCGAACGAATACCGACCGCCGCAGGCACCGGGCGGGGGCCCGATCGGGCCCCCGACCCGCGGGAGGCAAGGGACGTACATGTATGTCCTTATGCCTGCCCGTGCCATTCTGCCGACGTACATCGGCGTGCGGCGGTCGGCAACTGGTTAATCATGGCTAGATTACCATGAGTGGAATTGCACTTTCATATTAAGTTAAAACTGTATATTTGACTGCCGTGGGGTACAGAACAGAATATACACTCACCAGCCACTTTATTAGGTACACCGGTACAATTGCTTGGTAACAAAAATTGCTAATCAGCTAATCACATGGCAGCAACTCAATGCATTTAGGCATCTGGATGTGGTGAAGATGACTTGCTGAAGTATGTGTTTTTTTTTTTTTTTTTTTAGAAAACCCAAATCTGTTCTTTAAATTTTCATCTTTTATTTTAAAGTGTTACTAAACCCACAACAGTAAAAGTAGACTGTATATGCAGTAAAGCATGCTTGTTACACTCACTGTGGAACCTAAGGGGTTAATCCTCTGCATTGTGTAAAGAGGCTGGTTGATCCTGTCTTCTCTGATACTCCCCTTCTTCCACTGTCCCCAATCCATCTCCTGACAGTACAGAGCCTTGGGAGCACTCTGCACATGCTCAGTTTAGTTTGTATTGCTACAGAGTTTTTTTTTTTTGGGAGGGTGCATTTGATCAGCACAGGGTCAATTAGCACTGCCCAGACAAAGGGTCACTGGTCCTGCAGCCTCGTTGGACAGTCAGAGTAGAATGAAAACTCCTCCTAAAAGCTTTAACCGGACACTGACAGAATTCATAAGACTGCTATATACTGCTGATGAGAAAGGGTATTTAGCAGTTTATATTTATTTATATTTAAAATAATTGCATTTCCATGTTCTGTGTACTGTGGGAAACCAGATATAGTGAATGCAGGGTTTAGTAACACTTTAAGCATTCCATATATTACCAAAAAAGGAAAACCAATAATTGCACCCAATCATTTATTTCTCATTCACTGTAAATACATAATACTTTTAAAGCATATTATGGTGATTCAGATAAAAGAACAAACTAAATTAGTTTCATCATTAAAGTGCCTGTAAATCCTAACAGTGAACTACTCTTATTTCCTTCCCTTTGGTCTGTTAAATATAGGCATGACCCCTCTAGAAATTAAATGAATTTGCAATGTCCTGTGCATTCAGCTTATGGTGCACTGAAACCATGAGCCCTGCTATAGACTACAATACGTCTCCTCCTGGTGTTTATGGAGATGAAGAAAGGAGAATGTATGCTATAGTCACAACAATTAGGCTGGCCATACATTATGCAATTTTCTTTCCTTCAACTGCAGATGGAAGGAAATCCCTACCACGGAACCATTTATGCTCTGCCAGTGCGCATCACAGGAAGCCTTCCCCACCGGCAGAATACAATTATCACTGTATGCGGCTCTAGTCATCGGCAATGAACTGGACAAAAAAAAACAAAAGGCTGGTTATACTGAAGTCGACAAGTGGATCAACTTCAGTACAGACAGCCTGCCCATAGATGGATCAAATGTTGGCTGGTTCCTGCTGAACTGGCCAAAATTTCAAACCATCCAAGGCTGGCTTTAGTGAGTGTTGTCGCCCTAGAACAGAAAATGGAAAATTGTATACTCACCTTTCTGTAACTTTCCTTGACTATGGTATTAATCTTGGCTTGTTACTTGCTATGCCAAAAAAAAAAACCTTTCCTCTAATGACCACACCACACGTAACTGGGGTAAATTGTCTGTAGCAGCCGTTTTATTAACCAAATCTATAAATAACCAATAATTAGCATATCAATAACCTTTTAAGCATAACATACAGTTCATTAACGATAATGGAGTCCATGGTCCCAATAGGCATAAACCAGAACCGTACCTGTTAGTCACTTCTAAGGCCCCCAGTCGCGAACCACTGACTCTGAGACAACTAACAGGTATCCGTACTAGCTGGGAGCCGTACTTCAGACAGGTCGCTAAACGATACCTTTTAAGTGCCCATATGACCTAAAAAAACCTTGCACCCCGCCAGGTGCACCAATTTTCTCAGGGATGCACCAGTCCCCAAAACCAACAGGAAAATGACCACAATATGTATGGCGGGAGGGTAGCAAACTGTTCCTCTCTCTTCCCCTGCAGACTGATGCTGCCCCCCCTTCCTCGTCCTACGTCATTTCCCCCTCCAGGGCTCCGCCCACCTCAATCACCCAATACACTCCCCTGCTTCCCTAACCTCAGGTACCTAGTGCCCCATTAACCCCTGTCATGCTGGCCTTCCGTTATAGCTTTGGGGTTGTACTCCAGGCCTATCTTTCCTGGTGCATCTTGATGGGAGCATACACATGGGTTACGCCCCCACAACCTGATAGGACTGTACAAGGACGTCCCTATGTTTCTGAATAATGGAGCGCTGTGTCTGTCAATGAACGAAAGAGAAAATAGGACTTTTAATTTGCCGTAAAATCCATGAGCTCATTGACAGATACAGCACCCACCCCTCTAAGGAGTTTTAATACTTCTGACACTGCTTGTTAGTAAACTGAAGGCCTATAGCGGAGAGGGTGGTGTATACCACCTAGGACTGCCAATAGGCGTAGCCAAGTATTTTTTTCTGCCTAGTGTCCTACTGTAATGGGTGGTATAACCTTATGGTTCTGAATAATGGAGCGCTGTGTCTGTCAATGAACTCGGAGAAATTGATTTTATGGTAAATCAAAAATCCAATTTTTTGACAAGCCTGCACCACCATAATGGGGCTCCAACCAAGTAGTTTATTTAGAGACTGTAGAGGAAGGACTTCCACCCAGGAGAGGCTGAAATATGCCCCCCCAGACGACCAGTATGGGGCTCCAATCATATAGCTCATTTAGAGACTGTTCAAGGACTTCCACCCAGGAGAGGCTGAACCTGGGTGTGGCGACAAACAGTAAGGGATACCTAACATTTCCAGTCCTGATCAGGTGAGGAAAAAAAAAAGAATGCGGTGAGCCGGGTCTGTCTTTGATTTATAGTTAACCAGTCCTATCAGGTTGTGGGGGCGGAGTCACAACCCCTTGTGTATCACCATAATGCACCAGGAAAGTGTGTTACTGGCAAAATCACCAGGTAAAAATAAAGAGAAAAGGCCTAAAACACAAATCCAGTAACCACGCAGATTGTCTAAAGTCTTCTATGGGGACTAACATTTCAACCTTGTAGGCAGCACGGTTGTACAGGAATCAACCCATGCTGAGATAATCCAGAAAGTGAGAAAAAGATTTATACTTCAAAATTTGGTATTCACCTTTAATTACCCACCTATTTGTTAGCCCCATTTTTTTCCCCTGGTCTGTCTTGTTTAACCACTGTATGTGTGTTCTGAATAAACCAGAATAGTGGGGGACCAAATTGCACAACCTATAGCAAACCACCTGCTGGATGCAAGTTGTAAATATGATATATGCTATATTTCATACTTATCAGTGTAAGCAGTTTAGAAATGTGTTTTTATTCCTGAACATAATATCTAAAGAGAAAACATACATACAAAAACATACATTGCCTTTACTAAGCCTAGGCTCGCAATAATGCAGTGCGGAAAATGCCACAATATGTAAGCATTAGCCGTACCACATTCCAATCACTGCCCTTGAGGTGTGCTGCGGGTGTCAGTACAAAGGTAATGACGCCATGCACTTGCCTGCAGCAGTTGTGGTGCAGCTCCAAAAAAGGCGTATGCATGTCTTTTGTGTAATGTGGTGCGTTACAATTCCTGTGCAATTCATGTTTCATAGTGTAAACCAATGCTGGTTTGCAAGGAAAGTGACCATCTTACCATGCAAATACAGATGAAATACATTTTGGATCTTCTATGTATATAGGTGTAATATATAGAATTTCAGGTTTATAGAATGTCAGTATCTAATGCGCTGTGTATTGTCTTGCAGAAAAAAACAACTCAGCGTTATAGTCTGCCCAACCCATGCCAAACTACTCCGAGCAGTGCAGGTAAGTTAAGTAAGCTGGCATGTGTTAGACACAAAGATGGTGGAACAGTGCCTATCAGTGCTGCCTATCTGTGCCGCCCATCAGTGCCACCTATCAGTGCACATCAGTGCTGCATATTACTACCAGTGCCATCTCATCAGTGACCATCAGTGCAGCCTATCAGTGCCGCCTCATCAGCACACATCAGTGAAGGAGAAAAAAAATTAGTTTTTATTATTAATGGTGGCGATCTGCGATTTTTATCGGGACTGCAACATTATGGAGGACACGCCAGACAATTTTGACACATTTTTGGGGCCATTGGCATTTTGACAGCAATCAGTGCTATAAAAAAACATTGATAACTGTAAAAATGTCACTGGCAGTGACGGGGTCAACCACTAGAGGGCAATCAAGGGGTTAATGTGTTCCCTATTGTGTGTTCTAACTGAAGGGGGAGGGGACTGTGTAGAGAAAGAGATAGATCGCTGCTCATACTCTCTATGAACAGACGATCTGTCACTTCTCCCCTCAAAGAACCGGAAACTGTGTGTTTACACACACAGATCCCGGTTCTCCGTGTGCCCTGAGTGATTGCGGGAGCCCGGCGGTGATCGCGACTGCCGGGCACTCGCATTGGCTATATGGGCAAGCAGGGGTCACGTGCATGCGCCCCCTAGTGGCCACAGGGCGAATCGACGTTACATAACGTTGTTTTGCCCAGCCGTGCCATTCTGCCACAGTGTAACTGTGGCGGATGGTCGGCAAGTGGTTGAACAAAGCTCTATTTGTGTGAAAAAAATTATAAAATGTCATATGGGTACAGTGTTGTATGACTGCGCAATTGTCATTAAAAGTGTGACGGCACTGAAAGCTGAAAATTGGTCTGGGCAGGAAGGGGGTAAAAGTGCCCAGTATTGAAGCAATTAAAGTGTAACTGAGCTAATTTTGGAGGGGAGAGGGTAAAGCTGGCCACAGATGGAACAAAATTTTGGCCGGTTCAGCAGAGATTGGATGAATTAACATCCATCTATGGCCATTGTCATACCAGAGAAGTCAATCTAATGGGAACATCATGGGAGGATTGTTCTATCCATGTGACTTGTGTGAATGGGGAATCCTTGAGTTTTTTCAATCAGCTCACTGACTGATCTAAAAAACTGGTCCATTTATGGCCAGTCTTAATTTAACTGCACTTAAAGTGCAATTAAGCCTAAAATATTATTTTTACTAATGTGTGTATCTGCCAGGGCCATCTTTAACCACTTTTTCACCCCCTTCCTGCCCAGGCCAATTTTCAGCTTTCAGCACTGTAACATTTTGAATGACAATTGCGCGGTCATACAACACTAACCCGATAACATTTTTTCCCCCCACAAATAGAGCTTTCTTTTGGTGGTATTTGATCACCTCTACGTTTTTTTTTTTGTTTGTTTTTTTTTACACTAGAAACAAGAAAAAAACACAATATTTTTTACTTTTTGCTATAATAAATATCCAAAATAAAAAATAAAAAAAAACGATTTTTTCATCAATTTAGGCCTATATGTATTCTTATACATATTTTTGGTAAAAAAAAAATCACAATAAGCGTATATTTATTGGTTTTCGCAAAAGTTATAGCGCCTACAAAATAGGTTATTGATTTATGGCAATTTAATTTTTTTTTTTTTTACTAGTAATGGCAGTGATCTGCGATTTTTATCGTGACTGTGACATTGCGGTGGACAGATCGGACACGTTTGACAATATTTTGGGACCATTGACATTTATACAACAATCAGAGCTATAAAAATGCACTGATTACTGTATAAATGTCACTGGCAAGGAAGGAGTTAACACTAGGGGGCGATCAAGGGGTTAAATGTGTTACCTAGGGAGTGATTCTAACTGTGGGGGAAGGGACTGACTAGGGGAGGAGACCGATCAGTGTTCCTATATACTAGGAACACACGATCTGTCTCGTCTCTTCTCCCCTATACCCCGGGGAAGCCGAGGACATCATATGACGCCCGCCAAGGATGGGAGATCCCATCTCTGGATGTCAAATGACAATGGGCGGGATGTGAAGTGGTTAATACAGGGCAAAAGGGGAACATTCATTGTTTTGAGGCCCAGTGCAGCTTCCCCTTGAGCCCGAACTGCCTTCGAATGGTTGATTCGGTTGGATCAAGAGGGCCGAAGAAAATGTTTCTAATATTAATTAAAATTAAAGACCGCCACGGTATCTGCATTTACATTTCTGCCTCTAAGTACTAAAAATGTTGTGCAGTAGAAATGTGCAGTTCTGGGAATTCTGACAAGACAGCTCCCTTTACAGAATTTTGTGACTAAAAACAGAAAAATAAAATAAAAAAAAAAATAAAAAATAAAATGTGAAAAACCACTTTGGTTAAAAAATGGAAAGTTCATACATAGGTGCATAAAAAAATAAAAAACGTTGGTTTTGAATAGAGTAGGAAAGTATTAAAACCCTGGTTATCATTTTCTTGCTTTTTGTATCCCCCCCTTTCTGGAAAATGATGCTGGCTATACTCTATCACAATTCTGTTTGAAATATTTTGCTTTAAGAACATACTTTTTATTTTGTAATCATTAGTGGTGTCAAATCGATGTTCATTTTCAATCCCAGTGACAAGAAAATTTGAAGAAGCAGGATGGAAGTTTTTTTCCTGAACAGATTCATTCTAACAGTAGGGGATTTATACTAAACCTGCAACATCTGGTGCAGCTCTGCATAGAAACCAATCAGCTTCCAGGTTTAAAGTAGAAGTTCGGGCTAAAATCTCTAAATCTATAGGCATCTCCAATCTTAGACTAATCTATTTGGCCCTGTAAAGAAGAAATTGCTATGCATACCTTTCCTGAAGCTGCTCCGATCCGATACCACTCTGAGCTGTCAGCGGCGACTTTAGTGTGTGGAAGTGTGCAGAAGAGGTAGCCAACAATGGAAGGCCCATAGCAAGTCTATGGGTGATGTCACTTCCCAGGCATTTTCCAGCCGACTAGAGACCGGACCAGATCGACTTCAGAAAAGGTATGTATAGCGATTTTTGCTTCACAGGGTTAGATGGGTTAGTCTTTGATTGTGGTTGCAAGTAGATTTAGAGATTTTAGTTTTAGGGTGAACTTACACTTTAAGGCCGCGTACACACGGGCTGACTGTTCGCCCAACTTTGTCCGCTGAACAGTGTTTCAGCGGACAGTCCGCTCGTGTGTGGGCTTCAGCGGACAGTCTGACGAACAAAGTTTTTCGGAAATCCCGTAAAACTGTCCGCTGAAACTTGGTTTGAGCGGACAGTCCACTCGTGTGTAGGCTTGTTCGTCAAACGTCAAAGTTCCGCGCATGCTCAGAAAGGATTTACACGCCGAAGGTTGCATTGCAGTGTATAGGACGTCGTTTTTCTAGTCCCGTCGTACGTGCCGTTCACGTCATCGCGCACGGTTTCAGCGGACTGTTCGTTCATCGTGTGTGGTCAAGTCCGCTCATGCTAATTTTGAGCGGACTGTTTGTCAAACTGTTTGACGAACAAGGTTGGGTGAACAGTCCGCGCGTGTGTACGCGGCCTAAGGCTTGATTCACATGACTGTGACTTTGAATCCAACTTTTGAGGACCCAAGTGGCGTGGAATGTGAAATCCCATGTTAGTCAATGAGAACTGTCTTAATTAGCACTACTGAAGTCGCTCTGACTTTAGAAAAGGTTACTGTACTACTTCAAGGCGACTTCTATCCAACTTTAATGGAAGTCGCCTTCAAGTCAGAGCCTCATCTATATTGAGGTGATTTGGATCTAATATTACATAGTTACATAGTTAGTCAGGTTGAAAAAAGACACAAGTCCATCTAGTTCCACCATAAAATAAAATAACATAAAAAATATCATACAATCCCATATACCCAATCCTATACCCATAGTTGATCCAGAGGAAGGCAAAAAAAAACAGAAAAGCTGGATCCAATGTGCTACAGCAGGGGAAACAATTCCTTCCTGATCCCAGAGAGGCAATTGGATTTTCCCTGGATCAACTTTACATATAAATGTCAATATCCAGTTATATTATGTACATTTAGGAATGAATCCAGGCCTTTCTTAAAGCAATCTAATGAGCTAACCAGAACCACCTCTGCAAGGAATCCATTCCACATTTTCACCAATCTTACTGTGAAGAAACCTTTCCGTATTTGGAGATGAAATCTCTTTTCCTCTAGACGTAGAGTGCCCCCTTGTCCTCAGTGTTGACTGTAAAGTGAATAACTCAACACCAAGTTCACTATATGGACCCCTTATATATTTATACATGGTGATCATATCCCCCCTTTACATTACAGGAAGATCACCCAGACATTCCCTAAAAGTCACTTCAAAGTCGCATCAAGTCATGCTCAAGCCACTAGCAAATCACCAGCAAGTCGCCTGGCAAAGCCGTGACTTTCAGGTCGTGGCAGTGTGAACCAAGCCTTACTATCAAAGGTAATTGAACAAGCTGAAGTTAGAAGCTGTTTGCCTACCATAAACAGTTGCACCAGATTCTGTGAGCTCAAGTTTTAGTAAATCTCCCCCCAGTGTATGTGGTTCTTAGTTTGGGAAATAGCATTGGTCCAGTCATTGAATGTCCAAAAAAATTTCATACAGATGTAGGTAGTAGTGTATAGCCAACTTTACCCTCTCTCCAGTGAATTCAGTCTCTATGAGCTACAAGTCTGTGGATAGTTTACCGATCTTATTTTCCGACAGTCATACACAAGACTCAGGCGTGGTATCATGGGCGTCTATCAAGAGATGAGACTCAGCGACTCATGATGCAGCAAGGAATGGCGGACGGGTAAGACCAGAAAGCCTTGCTATTTTGTCATCACTAACTCTGATTCTCTCCACACTTCTTCACTCACAATAACACCCATCATCAAAATGGCGTTACTCTTCTGTTTACTGTAAATATATCTTGCTAATGTAGCTTAAATCTATATAATTATTATATTTTATGTATACTGTGAACATTTCTTACCATATCCAGACTCCAAGCCAAGATTAAACTTTCACAGACATGACATGAACTCATAAATATATATTTTTTGCCATATTGTATAGTGTCAGCATTTACAGAGACATAAACCAGTTAAGCCACCACTAACTGCAGCAAATTAAACCAAAACCACCCTGTAAAATAAGATAAATGCAGTACTTTCCTTTTCCACAAGCAGCATCGTAAAACTACTCTGTATTGATGATCTCAGGCCACCACTAGTATCTGGCCTGTCCAATATCTGGTCCCTCAACTACAAGGCAAAAGTACGAATTCCGTTACCTTGCTTCCCAATTTAATTTACCTATACCACAAACACAGTTTAAAGTTTTTACTCCTGAAAGGGACCCCGTCACTAGAAGAGCTTTCCCTATCAAAGAAAAATGTACTCTCACTGGTTCATTAAGAGGTCATCAGTAAGTGATGCAGAAGGTTCAAAGAGACCCAACGCTTCCAGAAGTGTCAGTTTACCAGTGAATTTCAAGGAATCATATCTAATAGAATATAAGGTTATAATTTGGATAAAATCTTACTATTGAGTAATAAGTTAAGGGTTAAAGATAAATTTAATTCATGTGTGTAAAGGTCCCCCTTTACCTTCCTCAACACTTACTAAAATGTAGACCTCCGGGCAGAAGCTTCTCTTGTAGCAAAGTGGCAGACCAGCAGCACTTTAGCATGGTTTATAAGGGGCCTCCCTGAGCTCAGCACTGCTGAGCTGCACTGAGAATTTAGTGTCTGGTGTGGATACTCTGGCCTCAGTGCTGACACCCACACCATGTTGTCCCAGGTGACCTCATGGGTGGCACAGCCCTAGACTTTGAAAACCAATGCTCGTACAGCTGTGCATTCAGGGAGCTCAGGAAAACCCTTCTAAACCATGCAGGGAGTAAGGATGAGGTTCAGGTGTACCACTAACATGGGTTTTAAGTTGTAAACTCAGAAAAAAAAAACCTGCAAGGCAAAGACATAATGAGCTAGTATGCATCACATACTAGCTCATTATGAAATATTTACCTTAGATCAAAGCTATTGCAGCGGTCCCTGTACACTGCTGTGACCAGCGACATCTCTGCTGGAGTTATTTCCGGGTTCGTGGGCTCCGGCGCTGTGATTGGCTGGAGCCTCGATGAAGTCACTCCCATGCATGCGCATGGGAGCCGCCAGTCACGGCACAGCTACTGAAGAAATGGCACGAGCAGGCCACTTCTTCAGTGTGCATGTGCTGGTGACATCGGCACATGTGGATACAGTGAATATCTCCTAAGCTGTGCAAGGCTTTTAACCTGTAGGTAAAAGTGGTGTAACAGGGTTTACAACCACTTTAAGGTGAATCCAGCAGGTTTGAGATTCCACGTCCTGGTGAATTTTCATGCAGATTTGCCTGGGAGAACTTTTCTTAGAACAATGCACTTCATGGCCTGGAACCTATGGTCTTCATGCTTAGAAGGGCTAATAATAGGGCTTTTTGAACAAGGAGATCCCTTACTCTAAAGGGTGGGGGCACAAAGCAGCCCTAGTGTCAGTGAACTGTAAGCCGTTGTAGGGAAAACAGAGTAAGCTGACAAACTGAATAGGGAGAGATTAGGATTTAGGATTCAATTCTGATTGCTAGCTGTTTGGGCTATCAACCCCTTTGCTGTTTCTTTTTATGGGGGCATTTTTGTCTTTTACCTTTGTACTTGTTGATTTGAGGTCTGCAGCCAAATTTAGCTGCATTTCCATCCATAGAAAACTTTTTTTTTTGCTGTGAAACTCTCCTTTAAAAAAAAAAGACCCCTATCACCATAGATAAAATAAAAGTTAGACATGCACCATTAAAGCCCATTGCCCTGAATAAAACTGTCCTGCTGCTGGCAAATAATTTTCTCTGCAATATCTAAAAAGAATATAATTATTGTAGTAAAGCTCCAGCCTGAGCTCTTTGTCTCTATTAAATTTTGGCCTAGCCTAGCTCAGTAAAATTGTCCTGTTGCTGGCCAATTTTACATCACTGTATCATCTGTGGTCTCCATATTCTTGTAGTAAAACACCTGCCTGTATTTTTGTCTGTTACATTTCAGCTGATTCTCCTTCATTAAAAATGTCCTGCTGTTGGCAAATTTTACACTGCCGCATCATCTGCAGACTCTTAGTACTTAAAGTGTAAATTTAGAACAGAACAGGTGAACTAACACCCTCCACCCATTGCTGCTATTGCCCGTGCAGCTGGTGCAGCGATCTGGGGATCTGAAAGCCCCACTCTTCTTCTCTTCTTTCTTCAGGGCTTCCAAGACATGTCAGAGTGATTCTGATTGGTCACCCACTGGCACGTGACCACTTTGACCAGTTGGAATTAATCCATCCCAGCCCTAAGAAAAGAAATGGAGAAAGAGCAGGGCTTTCAAATCCATAGATTGTTGCACCCGTTGCTGTGGGCAGTGTTAGCTAATCACCCATGGAGGTAAGTGTAAAGCCTCATACACACGATAGGACTTTGTACAAACTTTCCCGTGGATTTTTGTACAAAGGGCATTGGCCATGAACTTGTATTGCATACACACGGCAGGACTTTTTCAGCTAACTTTTTTTCTGCTCTTTACCGTCAACTTCTGTATTGTTGGCTGATCTTTTGCATTGGTTCTGAGCACTTTGTACTTTGTACAAAAGTCCTATGGTTTTCTGTACACACGATTGGACTTTGCTCCATCTGACTTTTGTTGCCAGAAAGTTTGTCCGCTCGCACAGCCAACAAAAGTCTGATGAAAACCGAAAAAATTTGTCCGATGGAGCGTACACACAGTCGGATGTTGCTTTAAAACAGCTAATTTGCATGTTTGTTGTCAAAAAGTCTGATCGTGTGTATGGGCCTTAAGTTACACATTAAGGAGAGCTTGATAGGAATTGACCAGTGGCAGGCCAGATTTTCATTAGTGAGAATATGGACAGCCACAGTGAAATACTGGCCAATTTATATTATTTATATATACCAGTCACAGCGGGTCTTTTACTGTTTGATGAAAAATCATGTCTCACTGCTAAAACTACCTGGAAAAAAATGTAAATGATTTAGATTGGAATGATGCTGCTGTATTTAAAAGATAAGTTCACCTTTGTAAACCAAAAAAAATAATAATAAGTTCACATATTTTTGCAGGTAAAAAAAATGTGTATTTATTTTTCTTTTTATTAGGAGCCTGTAAAACATTGCACCTACGTTCAGCAGATCGGGGGTGCAACGCAGGGCTCCAACAGACTGCCAGTATAGCTGTCTGTCTGTACCTCATATGGGCTGGCAGTTACTGAACAACAGGAATAATCAAGCGTGTTTTTCAGCAACTTGGTACTTCACTGAGAACTACAAGTTCTCAGTAATAATAGTTTATGGAAATTTTAGTTCTCCCATTCACAGAATACCCCACCAAGCTGCGTTTTTTTTTTTTTTTGACAGCGGGTGCAGGGAGAAGATCCTTGGCCAGCTGTCGCAATGGGGCTCCAGGACTGCTCATTTATTTACATGTTACACCCTGGATATTGGTATAACATGTTATGAAAGGTAGCCTTTAAGACACATTCATACTAAAAACACAAAGCAATTTCACAGACAAATTTGCTTTACCAGTGCCGTTGCTCTGGCTGTCCATGGAAATCATATTGTCCCTTAACCCCATGTACAGGTTTAAGGAAAGCATGTTATTTAAAGATTTTGTGTATTTTCAATGTTTCCCTTATTGTCACATAAAGAGATCCTCTTTTTGGATTTTTGGAGGGTTTTTTTGCTTTGATACAGTGCATGTCCCTGGCAGTGCCCAACTTCCCATGCTTTTTTTATATAGTTACATAGTTAGTAAGGTTGAATTAAGACACCAGTCCATCCAGTTCAACCTGAGTGAGTGTGGGTGCGTGTCTACAGTTGTCCCTATCCCTGTACATTGGGGGTTATTTGTTAAAGGAAAATCCACTTTGCACTGCAAGTGCACTTGGAAGTAAAGTTGCTGTAGATCCAAGGGGGATATGCAAGAAAAAAAAAACAGCATTTTACCTTGCACATGGTTGGATGATAAAATCAGAAGAGCTTCCACTCATTTCAGATCTACCCCTTAGATTTAGAGCAACTGCACTTTCAGTGCAAAGTGGATTTGCCTTTTGTAAATAACCCCCATTGTGTCCCATTAAGATGCTCCTCTGTTATATATTATTTATTTAAGGTACCCATATAGCGCTGTCAATTTTGCACAGTGCTCCACACATACATCACACACTCACATTGGTCCCTACCCTCAAGAAGCCCACAATCCAAGGTCCCCATTCATATACTAGGGCCAATTTTGGACAGAAGCCAATTAACCTACCTGCAGGTCTTTGGAGTGTGGGAGGAAACCCACGCAGGCACAGGAAGAACATGTAAACTCCAGGCAGGTAGTGTCGTGGTTGGGATTCGAACCAGCGACCCTTTTTACTGCTAGGTGAGAGTGCTACCCACTACACCACTGTGCCGCCCTTTATGACATTAGTTTGCCTATTAGCCCTGAAAATAGTCAGAATATGACAACATATGACCCCATAGACTTCAGTGGGATTCACCTCTAAGTTTGGAATTGATACATTTTGAACAAGACTTGCCAAATCCTTGATGAATTGAACCTGGGCAGATCTAACCAGTATACGTTGACCCCGTTTTTCTTATGGGAAATTTAGGATTTATTTTAGGGGTTCATTTAAGGTACAACTGTCATGAACATAACATGTAGGTTGCCATTATCTGTTTCTGGCTTCTATACTTTTGAGTTTGAGGAGGCTTGCCTGTATTTGTAATCTATGACTAATAACACACAGCTGCCTTTTAACTATCAAGAGGTACAAGAGAGGATTGGCTAAATCTTTGCCAAATAAAAGCCCTTTAGATCCATTGACAAATGTTGCAGATTACTCTCGACATGATTATGGCCTTATATATTGATGTTTAATGATTGCCATATCATAG
This sequence comes from Lithobates pipiens, assembly GCF_037356315.1. Lineage (NCBI taxonomy): Eukaryota > Metazoa > Chordata > Amphibia > Anura > Ranidae > Lithobates > Lithobates pipiens. Next base: position 161,821,540 of record NW_027507789.1, read on the forward strand.
GAGGATAGTAATTACAGCACTAACAGGGTAAGGAACCTCTGCCCGAGGTTGACTTTTATCTGACTATTGAAAGCAGGAAACTTGTTGTCATTGAGTATTAAAAGTGCACAAATAGTTAGCAAATTGTTTGGATTGTTCTAGTCACGGGCAATGGTATGAAATTAAATAAGACACATCTTCTCTTGTCTTCTGACATAGATACTCTCTCTTATCCCCCCCGCAGAGTTTTCCTGGTACGAGAAAGCACAAGAAATCCCAAAGGATTTGTCCTGTCATTGTGTCACTTGCAGAAGATCAAGCACTACCTCATCCTACCGGTATGTGGTTGACCTCAGTGCAACTGGAGAACGTGAGAAGAACATGGTGCATTATGCAAAGCAATTATGGCACTGAAATAGCTAGCGGTTAAATTAAACCCGACTCTGATAAGAATTTATGTTGTAACCCTGGAGCCATTAGTTGTTTTTGCTAGATAAGCAGTTTTTAATAATTACAGAAAATGTAACCACTTGCTTACAGGGCACTTAAACCCCCCTCCTATCCAGACCAATTTTCAGCTTTCAGCGCTGTCGCAATTTGAATGACAATTGCGCGCTCATACGACACTGTACCCAAATGAAATTTTTATCATTTTTTCCCCCAAATAGAGCTTTCTTTTGGTGGTATTTGATCACCTGTGTTTTTTTTTTTTTTTTAAATGTAAAAAGATGTTTTATTTTATTAGATTTAAAATTTTATAAACGGGTAATTTTTGTCCGTCATTGATGTACGCTGATGAGGCGGCACTGATGGGTACCGATAGGTGCCAATGATGGGTGGCAGTGATGGGCACTGATCGGTTACACTGATAGGCAGCACTTCTAGGTGGCATTGATAGGTGGCACTTGTGGGCATCGATAGCTGGCACTTGTGGGCACTGTTATAAATGAGGCATAATTGCCACTTCCTTTTTGGGACCGATGTCCCTTTAAGATAAGCCGGTGATTGGCTTTTTTTTTCTCCTCCGTTGTCGACGTGAGGAGAAAAAAAAAACGATCACTGAGCTTTTGTTTACATCATGTGATCAGCTGTCATTGGCTGACAGCTGATCACATGGTAAGGGGCCAGGACCGGCCCCTTACTTGGATAGGTGATCACCCGAGTTTCAGTGACTTGGTGATCAGAGCGCGCTCCGTGTGCGCCCTGCAGGGCGTGCGCAGGGAGTGTGTGCAGTGGAGGCCATCATATGACGTCCTCCCGAAAAAATTTGGATGCCAGGAGGTTAAAGGAAACTCGTACTGAGGGAAACACAAAGACTGCAACTGCTTACATTCTTCTGAAAATAATAGCTGCCTGCCAGTCTCTGTCCTCTGCCCTGTACACACGGTTGGACATTCTGATTACAAAATCCGTTGGATTTTTGCCCAAACTTATCTTGCATACACACGGTCGCACAAAGTCGACAGAAAATCCGATCATTCAGAACGCGGTGACGTAGAACACATACGACGGGACTATAAAGAGGGCAGTAGCCAATAGCTTTTGTCTCGTAATTTTTTTTTGAGCATGCATGGCACTTTGTCCGTTGGAATTGTCTACACACGATGGGAATTTAAATGATCGGATTTTGTTGTCGGAAATTTTAGATCCAGCTCTCAAACTTTGTGTGTCGAAAATTTCCGACGGAAAAAATCAGATGGAGCACACACATCGGATTTTATGACAAGAAGACTCTGAAATATTGTGTGCTACAGTGACCACCAGCTGGAGACTGAATCTTACCTGAAAATATTCGTTAGCACACCATGGATCTTCAAATTAAGTCCAAAGTTTTATTGAAGAATTATCACATCACAGATAGGAAGGTACAATGTTCCAGAGCCACGCAGCCCCCCTTCATCAAGAGTCACATGACGAAGGGGTCCTGCATGGCTCAGAAACATTACATCTGTGATGTGATCATTTTTTTAATTAAATGTTTGGAAGGAGGAGAGCAAGGGGGCGGGACTTTATATGAAGTAAAAGGTAGCTGTAGAGTTGATTGGTGAGTATATAGGAATTTAATTGATTATGACAGTAATACATACATAATAAGCAGATACAGAGATGTAACATTAATATCATAAGATCAACATTTACACTTGTTAATATCATCAATTACTCATGGTAGATTAACAATCAGATTCCAAAATTCACCAGCAAAGGATTGGGTAAGAATATTTAACACAATAAAACCTGCAAGACCTATTGCCTCCCTAGGTCAATAAATGGACATAATACAATAATAACTTGAGACTCAAGTAAATGATGGTAAGAATACGACAGTTTGTAGCTCTACGCGTTTCGTGGCTTTTGAGCCACTCATCAGGAGCAAGGCGTAATGAATCTGTGATAGAATAATAATAGATCAATAATGTGATAAAAATGATAAGCGACATGAATGTGGAAAGGATGAATAAACCTTACCCCAAGTACATGTCTACTTGCTCAGATACACAAATCGGTGATGGGATGACCGGGTGACGCAAACCGTCCGGGGGCACCCCCGGCCGGGAGCTGTGGCAGGCGGCCCGGAAACATAACCCACACAGGCTTCACCCAGGGCGGGCATGGAACTAACGAGGCACTCCTGTGGGGGAACAAATAGGTGATGGAGCGGATAAGAATGTAAAAGTGAGCAGAAAAGTGCCCAAAAGGAAAGGTGAAAAGAAAGTAATGGGCAAAAGAGCCCGTGCTGATAAAGGGTAAGCAGGGTGGGACAGTGAAGGTATCCCAAAGACAAAAGCAAAAGTGAGGGGTGAAAAAGTGATCCAAAAACATGCATGAAGAAAATGGATAGGAAACTTATCCATAGAAGACCAATAATGGAAGTGTGAACCGTGTAAGGAAAGTGAAGGGTGCACCATTACCTGTATTTAGAAAAATATATGGGAGAAGAGGCAGAAGAAAACCCTGACTGTGTGTGAACCCAAGTACAGGCAACCTCGAGTGCCAGCCATTACCCAGGAAAATACCTGCATGTGCGTCGCCAGGGAATGCCCATCAACGCCACGACGCATGGCGGAAAGCAAGGAGGATGGGCTAGCAGCCGGGCTGACAAAGTCACCGGCCGAATGGCTACACATCCCCCAGTCTGCCCGCGGATGTAGGCTCCACGTGCAGGGACGCGGCGGCGTCAGAGTGACGTTGCGCGTTCAGCGTGGGACCGTGACGTCGACGCGCTGTGCGGGATCTCCACCCCCCCAGGCATAGGATGACGCGGGGGCAGGGGGAGGTCCGCAGAGCGCGACGCAACTCCCGGAAGTAAGGACAGAACCGGGCGGCACGGCAGTCCGATCACACCACACACCAACGGTGTAAATAGACCAAGACCACATGTCTATAAGGGACTTAATTATATATAAAAAATTATATAAATATGAGTTCTAGAAATTTTGAGAGGTTACTTAAATTAAAATAATATAATTGGATAAGAACAAGGGAGGCTAAATCGAAGGTCAATAATTTGCAAGAATGTAGTAAAGATAAACAAATAGAGCATAACTAAGTACTTCCATCCCTAATTAGTTAAATGACAAAAAATGAAGGTTTTTAGGGACTTTAAGGAAATTATGTCCTGGTAAAGGTCATGTAATTCCATCCCTAGGGAGTTTGAGTGAAACCATGACCTGGTAAGGTCACAAGTTTCCATCCCAATTTGTTGAGAAGGAGGAGAGCAAGGGGGCGGGACTTTATATGAAGTAAAAGGTAGCTGTAGAGTTGATTGGTGAGTATATAGGAATTTAATTGATTATGACAGTAATACATACATAATAAGCAGATACAGAGATGTAACATTAATGTTTGGACTTAAAGAGGTGTTCCAACCGTTTTTTTTTTTTTTTTTTACGTCAGCAACTACAAACACTGTAGCTGCTGACTTTTAATAAGGGCACTTACCTGTCCAGCGAGCCCGCAATGTCGCCCCCCTGAGGTCGATCCGTCCATCGGATCTAGTGTCAGCGCCGCCATTCCAACTAAGGGAAGCCGGCAGTGGAGCCTTGCGGCTTCACTGCTCGTTTCCTACTGCGCATGCGCGAGTCGCACAGTGCTTTGTGAATGGCCCTGTTGTTTCTGGGACACACACAGGTCCCAGAAGTCAACGAGGGAGCACGCCGAAGAGGAGTAAGTGACGGAACAGCTCCCCTGACCAGGAAGAGGCAGATTAGGAAGACTGCCTAGCAACAGGGGTTTCTGCTAAGTAAAACTTTTTTTTTTCCTATGTTTTTTAATTTATTTCAAAGAAAATTTCAATGTGTAAGGGCCGAACTTACACATAGAAACCCAGTCCGGATACGTTCCAGGTGCTTTTCTGCATGTGCGTTTTTGATGCGTTTTTTGTGCGTTTTTGATACAGTCCAGTGCTCCCCCCCCCTCTTTTTTCTTAACCTTACCAAGTGTTTTGCAGTGCATTTTTAGTGCATTTAGGTGCGTTCCAGTGCTTATTTGATGCGTTTAACAGAGTTCCAGTGCAGAAAAAATGTAGCATAGCCTACTTTTTTTTTCTGGAACACACTGGAATTGCAAGAACTGGTGTGAACTATGCCATTGTAAACCATATAACCTACTTTCCATGCGTTTTTAATGCAGAACAAAAATGCACTGGACTGCATGTGGTGTGAACTGGCCCTAAAAATTTTTTAGGGTGGACCTTCACTTTGATTTGAAGATCCATGGTGTTTTGGTGAATATTTTCACTTTTCCTAAAAGGCACACTCCAATCAAATCTGAAAATGTTGCATGTTTACTGAACTAATTTTGGGTTTGAATGACATTTCCTCCATGCTAGTATTATCACTCCTGGTATTGCTGTGGTACGATACTATTTATTGCTGTGGCTATGAAAACTCTACCTAAGGTTTAAAGTGATTGTAAAGTTTATTTAAAAAAATAAGAATAAATAACAAACATGTTATACTTACCTCCTATGTGCAATTGGTTTTGCACAGAGCAGCCCAGGTCCTCCTCTTTGCTGCTCCTGGTCCCTTCCTCCTGTCGAGTGCCCCCACAGCCAGGAGCTTGCTATGGAGGCACCTGAGCCACAGCTTCATGTGTCCATTCAAACACGGAGCACTGACCTGACGCGGCCTCACCCCTTCTCTCCCCTGATTGGTTAACTGGTCACTTGCTTCACCTAGACCAGTCAGAGATCACCTGTCCCAGGAAACATCCATGAAGCTTATCTCCCACCACATCCTAAAGGTGCTCTATTGGATGAGATTTGGTGACTGTAGAGGCCATTGGAGTACAGTGACCTCATTGTCATGTTCAAGAAATCAGTGGTGAGATAATTTGAGCTTTGTGACATGGTGCATTATTCTGCTGGAAGGAGCCATCAGAAGATGGGGACACTGTAGTCTTAAAGGGATGGACATGGTCAGAAACAATACTCAGGTAGGCCGTGGTGTTTAAACAATGCTCAATTGGTACTAAGGGGCCCAAAGTGTGCCAAGAAAATATCCCCCACACCATTACACCGCCACCCCCTGCCCGGACCATTGATACAAGGCAAGATGGATCCATGCTTTCATGTTGTTTACACCAAATTCTGATCCTACCATCTGAATGTAGCAGCTGAATTTGAGACTCCTCAGATCAGGCAACATTCTTCCAATCTTCTATTGTCTAATTTGAGTGAGTCTGTGCGAATTGTAGCCTCAGTTTCCCATTCTTAGCTGACAGGTGTGGTCTTCTGCTGCTGTAGCCCATCTGCTTCAAGGTTCAATGTGTTGTGCATTCAGAGTTGGTATTCTGCATACTTTGATTGTAACAAGTGGTTATTTGAGTTACAGTTGCCTTTCTATTATCTCGAACCAGTCTGCCCATTCTCCTCTGGCATTTTCGGCCACACAACATTTTCTCCTTTTCAGACCATTCTCTGTAAACCCTAGAGATGGTTGTGCTTGAAAATCCCAGTAGATCAGCAGTTTTTGAAATACTCAGATAACATAAGAAAAAAGCCACGCACATACATAAATACTGTAAATAAAAGTGATTTGATTGCAATAGTAGCGAAAAAAAGTTGATCTACCCCTCTAATAAATCAAAAATACCATAATTTATAAAAAGAATTATAAATAATAAGTGTTACTAATGAAATTCGAAAAATCCCAGTGAAGTGATAAAAAAGTCCAATAAATGAAAAATAGTCCAGTGAAAACTTAATAAATACCAAAATTTCATAAGAATTCATGGAAAAATAAAAAATATTAGATTAATAGTAGCAATAAAAATGAAATGTAAAAAATAGATATTCGTGATAATAATAAAAAAATTGGTGATAATATGAGTGTAATAATAATGCAAAAAATAAAAAATTGAAAATACAAAGTGTTCAATGTTCTCGTGATGATGATCGTGACCACCACCATACAAAATATGCGCTTACCAAAAGGCAAGCGATTTAATGCCCATAGTCAATATCCACAGCACCTCCTCAGTCCATGATCATAGTAGGCTCCCTTATTGAATCAAACAGGCCGGGACCATCAACAGCAGCACATGAAGCAGAAAGGCAGTACTCGAGATTCCAGGGAAATGGAAAGAAGACTCCCCATAGCATAATTCCATATAACAAATTTAATGAAAGTAAAGAAATACACTTACATAGAAAGCAGTAAAAACACTCATAAAAAATACCGGCCGGCATGCAATCACCCGTCCAACCTACACTGTATCGCGATGACGTCAGCACGTCTGCCTGCCGACGTACGTTTCGTCGTTAAAAGACTTATTTGTGTATTTAAGTGTATTTCTTCTTCTGTCTTCGGGGGTCTTCTCGCCGGACTCCGCTATCTTCTGCTCTTTTGCTAGCTCTTTTACTAGCCCGGCTTTCTCCGTCGCCGCCATCCGGAGATCTTGTTCCAACTTCGGGGGGGGGGCTTGTCCCGGTCTTTGGGGGTCTTGTCCCGCTCTTCGGTTCTTCTTGTCCGGCCTCCGCTTTCTTCTTCCAGCTCTTTTACTAGCATTGGCACAGTCTTCTGTCACCGCCGCCACCTTCTGCTTCTTCTTCTGTTCTTCTTCTTCTTCCATCTTCCAATGTTGACACAACGCTCTCTCCGGCCGTAATGCTGGGGACGCGTTGTGCGGCGACTTATATAGGGACAAGGGGCGGGGTCACGGGTGATGTCACATGGGGACCCTGCCCCTTATGATGTCACAGTCCCGGAGGATGATGTGACATCACCCGGTGACCCCGGCCATTTTCCTATATAAGTCACCGCACAACGCGTCCCCAGCATTACGGCCGGAGAGAGCATCGTGGAAGAAGAAGACCGGGCCAACGCTAGTAAAAGAGCTGGAAGAAGAAAGCGGATGCCCGGCAAGAAGGCCCTTGACCTCATCAACATGGGACCTAGGTGCTTTGGGGTGGGGGGGCTGCAGGGTCCCCCCTTCCCCAAATCACCCCCCCATGTTGAGGGCACGTGGCCTGGTATGGCTCAGGAGGGGGGGGCGCTCACTCGTCACCCCCAGGCTACGTACTCGGATGAGGGGTCTGCTATGGCCTTTGGGGGGACCCCATGCCGTTTTTTCGGTGTAGGGCTTCCCCTTTAAATCTATACCAGGTGACGGGGCTTGTGAGGTGTCAATCTAGCCGATGTAGGCGGCGGCATTCACTTTCTGCGCTAGTTCCATCTACCTGGAGCCACGTTTAAAATGAATGGACTTTACTCCGTGTGTGTGAGCAAGTCCGTTCATTTCAAAAGTCCAGCCGGCTCCCGCCATAATCCGGCGGGTATTTCTGCTGGACCTAGTCCGCCGGAAAAGTCCGGTCGTGTGTGGGCAGGTCCGCTCGTTCGGGTAAGTCCGCCGGATAATTCGAACGCGTGTACGCGGCATAAGTGTTGTCTTAATTGGGCAAAGCTTTGACATTTACTGGTAGTGTTAAAGTTTGCTTGCCTCCTCCCACGCATTTCTATTAGTCCATGAAGTTGCTCATTATAGAAATGTATGGGAGCCGCCAAAGCTCACACACTATCAAGAACTAGTGGAGCTTTGTGAGGTCAAATCTGCCCAAATTCTAGGCACTGAAAGCTACTGTATGTATGTAAGTATGCACCTTCAAAATGCTGACAGAGTAAATTTTTATTTTTATTTTTATTCCCCATCACATGACTGTTTTTCAAAGTAAAGACAGCTTTACTTTATTTACTAATCTAAGTTAAAATTACCTACTGCTTTAGTAAATCAACCTCAATGACTACCTGGCTCCAGAGACCTGTCCAGCCTCAAGTTACACCCTTGCTGATATTCTTTTCTGGGCATGCTTTAAGCAACATGTGTTCATTTTGTGATGAATCGGCATTGTAGATCTACAAAGTTTTAGTCAGCCTTCAGCTTTCCATCAAACTGTTATTAACTGGGTGTATTTAAACAATTAAGATTGAACGCCTATAACATTTAAGGACAAGATTTAAAAAAATGTTGACTTAACATATTGTGGAACACGACAGTTTAGTAAAGACCAAACTTTTTATTACTTCTGTATTTTTTCTCTGAAGGATATTGAGTGAACTTTACTGTTGCTTTAAAAATTATTCATACCCCTTGAAATTTTCCACATTTTGTCATGTTACAACCAAAAACATAACCATTTTTCGTGGGGGATTTTATGTAATAGACCAACACAAAGTGGCACATAATTGTGAAGTGGAAGGAAAATGATAAATTGTTTTCAATCTTTTTTGCAAATAAATTCCTTCAGAAGTCACCTAATTAGTAAATAGAGTCCACTTCTGTGTAATTAAATCTCAGTACAAATACAACTGTTCTGTAAAGCCCTCATAGGTGTATTAGAGAACCTTAGTGAACAAACAGAATCATGAAGGCCAAGGAACACACCAGATAGATCGGGGATAAAGTTGTGGAGAAGTTTAAAGCAGGGTTAGGTTATAAAAAAAATATCCCAAGCTTTGAACATCTCACAGAGCACTGTTCAATCCATCATCCGAAAATGGAAAGAGTATGGCACAACTGCAAACCTATCAAGACATGGTTGTCCACCTAAACTGACCGGCCGGGCAAGGAGAGCATTAATCGGAGAAGCAGCCAAAAGGCCCATGGTAACTCTGGAGGAGCTGCAGAGATCCACAGCTAAGGTGGGAGAATCTGTCCACAGGACAACTATTAGTCATACACTCCACGAATCTGGCCTTTATTGAAGAGTGGCAAGAAGAAAGTCATTGTTGAAAGAAAGCCAAAATAACTTTTTGGCCTAAAAGCAAAAGCTATGTGTGGCAGAAAACTAACACTGCACATCACCCTGAACACACCATCCCCACCATGAAACATCATGAAACATGGTGGTGGCAGCATCATGTTGTGGGGATGCTTTTCTTCAGTAGGGACAGAGAAGCAGGATGGATGGAGCCAAATATAGGGCAATATTAAAAATAAAACTGGTTAGAGTCTGCAAAAGACTTGAGACAGGACAACAACCCTAAGCATATAGCTAGAGCTACAATGGAATGGTTTAGATCAAAACATATGTGTTCCAATGGCCCAGTCCAAGTCCAGACCTAAATCCAATTGAGAATCTGTGGCAAGACAATTGCTGATCACAGACGCTTTCCATCCAATCTGACAGAGCTTGAGCTATTTTGCAAAGAAGAATGGGCAAATGTCACTCTCATTTTCCTTCCACTTCACAATTATATGCCACTTTGTGTTGGTTAATCACATAAAATCCCAATAAAATACATTTATGTTTTTGGTTATAACATGACAAAATGTGGGAAATTTCAAGGGGTATGAATACTTTTTCAAGACACTCTATAGTGTGAATGCATACTCTAATTTGTTAGGTGCCTTGGCTGCAAACATGGCTGGATCTAGGGGTGCTGGGGTGAGATGCACCCCCCCCCCACCAGATTTCATTTGGGTCCTGTAAGGTCTGCCGGGCTGGAGGATGGCAGGGAGCCTGTACATAAGGTTGCCACTATAGTTTATTTTTTTTTTACACATATCTAAAATATTGTGTGCAATACATGTGGTAATTATGTTGTATATTGAATCTCCTCCTATGGGATATCAAATAAATAGATTAACATAATTATATTTGACACTTTAAAAATCTTCCCCTATTTACAGATTGAATTTGGTAACCCTGAGGTTAATGGAATAGACAGATAAGGGCTGTGGAAACACCTGCTATTTAGGAACTCAGCGAGAATCAAACGAAAAAACACACAAACAGATGTTCGAATGTTAACCCGCAGCAGTAGGAGGATATTTAAAGATAATCAACGTGCCGTGCAGCCACTCCCTGTGATGAAGTCGGAAGTGATGAAATGCGTTGGGGTGTGGCTACACGGTGATCAGAGGAGACTCTCCTCTGATCACTGTGTAGCCACACCCCGATGTGGCTACACAATGCACAAACAATTTTTATTAAAACCCCATCAGCTGCTGTTTCTATTGCTGGATCTCATCACCAATGGTTGGTGGTGAAGACCAGCAATAGATAAAGCACCTGATGTGGTTTTAACCAAAATTGTTTGTGCAGCTCTTTTATTTCATCTTTCAATAAATGTTGGTGGTATGGTTATTAGAAGTTTTCTCTTTTCTCCAACATGACATCTGCCTAATTGTGAATTACACGGAGGCATGATTTGACATCCATATTGGAGCTGGTGTTTTGAACCAAAAAGCTGATTTGCCATCCATGAGAATGGGAGGCATATAAAGTCGGTGAGTTCTCATCTGAAAGAAAGAGGGGTCACTGGTGCATGTAAGGAGGTGTCTTGAGTTGGAGGAATTTTGCAATTGAGAGGACTGCACTATTTTATTTTATTTTTTAAGTGGTGTAATATCACTACTAGCAACACTGGATGGATTTGTTTATATGGACTTTTTGTTTTGAACCTTTTGCACTTTTTTTCATTTGTTTTGTTTATATATATATATCACAGCTCTACTTGTAAAGTGTAACATAGAGACTTTATAATTTTTTTATATAAATACCGTATATACTCGAGTATAAGTCGACTCGAATATAAGCCGAGGCCCCTAATTTACCACAAAAAAACTGGGAAAACGTATTGACTCGTGTATAAGCCGAAGATGAGACATGCAGCAGCTACTGTTACAGCTTAAAAGAGTGGAAAAGAGGGTCAACAATGCCCATCTGCAGCTGCATACCTCCCTGTGTACCTCCCTGTGTCCATTGCAGCCTACCTGTGTCCTGTGCATGCCTCCGTGTGCCAATCTGCAGCCTCTGTGTCCCTCTGCAGCTCTGTGCCCATCTGCAGCTCCGTGTGCCATTTTGCACCGATCAGCATGTCATAAAAACATACGGCGGCCATTCCAAGATTCAAAAGCCGCACCTCTCCTCCTCGTCTGTGACAGACGGCGGCCATTCCACTGTTCAAAAGCCGCGCCTCCCTGTCTGATAGGCGGAACACTCAATTTCCCAGCAGTCAGTGTTCCGCCTATCACGGACATCCGCTCATCCTCATACTACGGACGAGGATGAGAGGATGTCCATGATAGGCGGAACACTGACTGCTGGGAAATTGAGTGTTCCGCCTATCACAGACAGGGAGGCGTGGCTTTTTAACAGTGGAATGGCCACCGTCTGTCTGCACGACATGCTGATCAGGTAGGCAGACGGCGGTGACTCGAGTATAAGCCGAGGGGGGCACTTTCAGCCTAAAAAAAGGGGCTGAAAATCTCGGCTTATACTGGAGTATATACAGTAATTAACATACTGCAGATTATAGAAAAAAAGTGGCTTTACAACCATTTTAAAAGTCAGCAGCTACAAATAATGTAGATGTTGACTTTAATATAAAGACACTTGCCTGTCCAGGGATTGAGCAATGTCCTCACCGATTCTTCAACTGGCTTCTGGTGCAGGCACTGGCATCGTAAGTAAGGGAAACAGGCAGTAAAACCTTGAGGCTTCACAGACGGTTTCCCACTGAGCAAGTCGCACTGTGCTTTGTGAATGGTCCCACAGTCTTCTGGGACTTGTAATGGGGAAGGAGGGGGGCAAACTTCCAGCTCAGATCGCCACGACGTATCTGACCGGAAGAGGGAGCGGTGACCTGTCAAAACCAGGTACCCGCTCCCACCCCACCAAAAAAAAGTGCCAAATGTGGCAGTGATGGGGGAGGAGGGGATGCAAACAAGTGGAACTTCCCCTTTTGGATGAAGTTCCGCTTTAAGACCACAAAGGATTCACTTTAAAGTAAGATAATAAGCCAGCAATATAAAATATACAAATTTATATTTTTTTCTGTTTTTTCCTACTCTAGTGTGAGGAAAATGGTAGACCCTACTACTCTATGGATGACGGACAAACCAAATTTATGGACCTTATTCAGCTGGTCGAGTTTCACCAGATCAACCGGGGTATTCTCTCATGTACTCTCAAGCACTATTGCACTTGTGTAGCACTGTAACCAAGTCCTGAATGCCAACAATGTGAAGCTGGAGGAGGACTGTTGAAGGAAACGCATTGACTTCAGATGGAAGTTCCACTGACATGAATGATGTTCCACTATATCAGACTACTCAGTGAAAGCCAGCATGAGTCCAGTGCTGGTACTGGAGACAAAAACATTGCTAAATTGTTACTGTAAACCTCACCTTAGTGGATGCAGTTCTATCAGGAAGCACTCAAACAATAAGCTACGCCTTTTTTTCTTTTCTTTCTGATGGTACAGACTGTCTTGTGACAGCCAGATGACATTTAGTGGCTGAATTCCAGTGGAAGCGGAGCTTTCCATAATCTCCCAATGCCTGCTGAAACATGGCAAGAGAAGGGCATCCAAGCTGTGTACAAGCAAGGAATGTTAAATGGTACATCTGTTGCTGAGCACATTGTACTGTAAATATCTACAAGGCCAGTTCACTATCCCATATTTTATGCAAACAATTCTAACAATATATTTTTGCCTTCTATTTCCTCCTTATTTTTGTACAGACTGCTTTAATCTCAATCTACTTAATGAAGAGAGAAAAAAAATTATTTATATGTACCCCAAGGTGTCACATTAATAAAAAAAGAAATGTTCACTATCCAGGTATATGGGTGCTGCTTGGACCAGATCAGGGCCGGATTAACATAGGGGCTGATGGAGCTGCAGCACCAAGCCCCTGCCTTAAAATAGGCCCACCCAGCCAGCAGCATAAGCCCGATTTTTTTTTTTCCTGTCCATAAACTTCTATGGGACAGGAGAAGTGTGTGTAAATGTAGGGGTGTCTGGCTGCATCTGTGTTTGCTCACTGTGGTTATTACAATGTCACAGTGCACAGTTCCCCCCCTACACAAATGGGAGAGGCTGAGTTGGCTCTGCCTTTCCCCTCCCCCTCTGTGAAGTCTGTGCAGTGAAGGAGCCGTGTGGGTGGGAAACACCGGCAGATAGAAGGTGAACAGGATATCTCTGAGTGATGAGCCTCCAGGGACCGTCCACATGTGAGCTCAGTGACTGGTTTCTTATATCCCTTTCCCTCGTTTTTAACTTTTTTCTCCAGCAGTAGCTGTTATAACTGCAGCCAAAGTGTTTAGAATTGTGTCATCAGCCTGTGGCAGTGCTTGGTGGTCCCTTGTGCTTTTAGGTGGTTCACACTGATTTGCTGTGTTTTGGCCCATTGCTGGTGTATCCACGGTTTTCCTGCGTTTTACCCCCAGTCCTATAGATTTCTATTAGGTTGTTTGTTTTTTCTGCATTTTCTGAAAGCGCACCAAAATTCCTGCATGCTGCATCTTTGGCACACTGTCAGAAAATGCAGCAAAAACCTGCAACCTGATATAAATCAATAGGACTGCAGCTAAAACTGCAGATACATGAGCAGTGCAGCCAACTGCAGCACACCAGTGTGAGCCCAAAAGCTTGCACACACAACCCTGTACAACTTGGTCTAAACAAAACTCCTGGCATACAGCCATACCATCCCAGCTCAGGAGGGGTGGGGGCTCCAGGGATTTGATTGACTATGCAGGCCCTGTCTCTTCTAACCAATTGGGGAGAGTCTTGGAGGCAGTGGCAGGCTGCTGGTGGTAAGTGGCACACTGTATCTGGTGACAGGCTGTGGGTGGCGAGTGGCACACTGTATCTGGTTGCATGCTGGTGGCAAGTGGCACACTGTATCTGGTGGCAGGCTGCTGATGGCAAGTAGCACACTATCTTGTGGAAGGCTGCTGGTTGCACACTGCTGCTGGTGGCAAGTAGCACACTATCTGGTGGAAGGCTGCTGATGGCACACTGCTGGTGGCAAGTGGCACACTGTATCTGGTGGCACACTGCTGGTGGTAAGTGGCACACTGTATCTGGTGACATTCTGCTGGTGGCAAGTGGCACATTGTATCTGGCATGCTGCTGGTGGCAAGTGGCACACTGTATCTGATGGCAGGCTGCTTGTGGCAAATGGCACACTGTATCTGGTGGCATGTTGCTTGTGTCAAGTGGTACACTGTATCTGGCATGCTGCTTGTGGCAAGTGGCACACTGTATCTGGTGGTACACTGCTGCTGGTGGCAGGCTGCTGATGGCAAGTAGCACACTGTATCTGGTGGCAGGCTGCTTGTGGCAAGTAGCACACTGTATCTGGTGGCAGGCTGCTTGTGGCAAGTGGCACACTGTATCTGGTGGCAGGCGGCTTGTGGCAAGTGGCACACTGTATCTGGTGGAAGGCGGCTTGTGGCAAGTGGCACACTGTATCTGGTGGAAGGCGGCTTGTGGCAAGTGGCACACTGTATCTGGTGGAAGGCTGCTTGTGGCAAGTGGCACACTGTATCTGGTGACATGCTGCTGGTGGCAAGTGTCACACTGTATCTGGCATGCTGCTTGTGGCAAGTGGCACACTATATCTGGCAGGCTGCTTGTGGCAAGTGGCACACTGTAACTGGTGGCAGGCTGCTTGTGGCAAGTGGCACACTGTAACTGGTGGCAGGCTGCTGTTGGCAAGTGGCACACTGTATCTGGTGGCATGCTGCTGGTAGCAAGTGGCACACTATCTGGCATGCTGCTTGTGACAAGTGGCACACTGTAACTGGTGGCAGGCTGCTTGTGGCAAGTGGCACACTGTAACTGGTGGCAGGCTGCTGTTGGCAAGTGGCACACTGTATCTGGTGGCATGCTGCTGGTAGCAAGTGGCACACTATCTGGCATGCTGCTTGTGACAAGTGGCACACCGTATCTGGTGGCAGGTTGCTGGTGGCAAGTGGCATGCTGCTGGTGGCAAGTGGCACACTATCTGGTGGCAGGCTGCTTGTGACAAGTGGTACACTGTATCTGGTGGCAGACTGCTGGTGGCAAGTGGCACACTTAAAGAGGGATTCCGCCCAAAAAACAATATTAAAAGCCAGCAGCTATAAATACTACAGCTGCTGACTTTTAATAAATGGACACTCACCTGTCCCGGGTTCCAGCGATGCCGAGGCCGATCGACCGCTCGTGCCTCGGCTGCTGCCGCCACCATTCTAGGTGAGGGAATCAGGAAGTAAAGCGAATCGGCTTCACTTCCCGGTTCCCTACTGCGCGAGCTGCGCCGCGCAATAGGAAATCTCCGCGCTGTCACTGGGACCCGTGTGTGTCCCAGCAGACAGCGCGGCAGGGCAGGAAATGGCGTAGACTCCCGTGGGAGTCTATGCCCGGAAGTGGGTGAAAATACCCCCCTCCCCCCTGAAAGGTGTCAATTGTGACACCGGATGGGGGGAGGGTTCCGATCAGCGGAGGTTCCACTTTAGGGTGGAATCCCGCTTTAATCTGGTGGCATGCTGCTGGTAGCAAGTGGCACACTATCTGGCATGCTGCTTGTGACAAGTGGCACACCGTATCTGGTGTCAGGTTGCTGGTGGCAAGTGGCACACTGTATCTGGTGGCAAGTGGCACACTGTATCTGGTGGCAGGCTGCTAGTGGCACTGTATCTGGTGGCACACTGTATCTGGTGGCAAGTGGCACACTGTATCTGGTGGCAGGCTGCCAGTGGCACACTGTATCTGGTGACAGGCTGCTGGTGGCAAGTGGCACACTGTATCTGGTGGCATGCTGATGGCAAGTGGCACATTGTATCTGGTGGCAAGTGGCACACTGTATCTGGTGGCAGGCTGCGGGTGGCATCTGGCAGCAGGCAATGGTGGCAAGCGACACACTGCATCTGGTGGGAAGTGACAAGCTCAGGTTCCCACTGATAATGCATCATGGTGAGTTGAACTATTTCACTATATATTACAATGTAGTAATAGAAATAATGGAATTTGATCATCCCGATGCCATATCAAGCATAGCGTCAGGATGATTTTAAGTGCTAAGTGCCATTTGCCTGAAAAATCACCCCCCGCCACCTATTTCCCCATCAACCCGAGACTACATCCCCCCTCTTTTTTTTTTTTTGGGAAGGGGGGGATCTCCCTGAATGGCAGTTTGGAAATGTGGTCTCCTATGTTGCTGCTGTTGAGAGACCGCATAGCAGGTGGTATTGGGGGTGTTCCTGCTGCTCAAAGGCTGCACGGCCGATATTACTGGTGAAAGTATATTTAATTTGTTTTAGCAAAACATTTTTGCATTTTCATTTTGTTTCCGTAAAAAAGGCCCACCAAAATCCTCAGCACCAGGCCCATGATGCTGTTAATCTGGCCCTGGACCAGATGTTTATCTTTGGTAAAGTCCTGACAAATGACAGCTAGGCCCTATACAGTCTACAGCAGCCATTCTCAAACAGGGTCCCGTGGAACCCTAGGGTTTCTCCAGAGGTTGTTAGGGGTCCCTTGAGCTTGATCCCAGAGGATTGATTGACCTCTCATCTGCTGGTGTCTGCAGAGTTCCTAGGCCAACACCACATTATCTTTTTATCTGTCTGTAATCGTGGCACTCTGACCACCACTGTAAGGGTTACATTGTTCCTACTGACTACCAATGTAAGCAACATTTTTTTCATAGACCCCCCAATGAATTAGTTTTAGCAAGGGTTCCTCAAGACCTGAAAATTATTTTAGGGGTTCCCCTCGGGTGAAAAAGGTTGAGAAAGGCTGGTCTACAGTGAAGGGATTTGTCCACTAACAACCATGCTAAATGCCACCTGCAGCCAAAACTATTTTCAGTTTTCTGTGGAGCATAAAAGGAGCCTCCATACTTTTTTTGCTGTCCTAATTGAAAAAATCCCCCCTTAATACCTGTCCCAGTGACAGGTATCAAACAGGACATAACATGAAGCCCAATTCTCCCCAACAGGGACGCAGACGCTAATTAAAGCAAGCAGAGGCTTCAACCTGTCCTTATTCTACCAAAACAGGAAAACAGTTTTGTGTGGAGTTGGGCTTTTGTTTAAAATGGATGCTTTTTATTTATTTAATTTTACTTTTGATTGGTCCAGCTAAATCAATGCTAATGCTGGTTAAACTATGCATTCATAGAATACAAAGCATCCTATGATTGTACAAGGAAAGAAGAGGGGCAAATGAACGACAGGACCCCCTTTTCTCTAATCATAGAGCACCTTATAGTCCGTGAATAGAATGCAAACATTTTATGAATGGATGTGGGTTAGGAAAGAGCAGAGTAAATTACGCTATCCTTCACTGTACACTAGCCAGAAGAGTTAACCCACTTTTGTGGAGGAATCTGTTCACTAATCCCTGCTGAGCAGGCGGGTGGCTGGTCCGTGCCGGAATTGCTTATGCAGAGCAGACACTAACACAGCCCGCTATCCTCTATGGGTGGTTGGATGTAAACGAACCGCCTGTCTGTTTACACCTGCCTGCCATCTGATCCGCTAGATAGATAGAGAACGGATCCCCATTTGTCTGTTTTTAGTGGAACGGATGTTCACAGAGGTCAATGAAGGATCCGATCAGTTTGCTTGTGTGAAAGGGACCTTACTTGGATCAATCAAAAGTAAGAAATGTATTTTTTTCCTGGAGTTCAACTTTAAGTAGTTAAAAGTTATCTGTAGGCAATTTGTTTCATTCATTAAGGGACACAGAATTCAGTTAGTCTGATGCAATTGGGTTGTGTGCTGCTGCCTTTAGGAGGAATTGGACACTGTTAAAAAAAATTGTTGAGAAACCTGGTATGTCCCCTCCCACTCTCTTTAATGCTTCCATTTTTGCTGGTGTCCTAGGGGGATGGACATCTGTGCTGCTGACCCGGGATCTTTGTGCAGCTATCTGGATCCATGGAGCTTTGGAGACTGCACTTCAGACCCAGCTGGACTGAAGATTGCGGGACCTGCCATAAATTTGAACTTTGGGTACTGGGCCCTGTGATGCTTTCAAGACATTTATGTGCTTTGTTTGTTAGCAGCAGAGCACTTTCATGATCCAGAGCGATTGCATAGCCTCTGGCGTGATCCAGCCTGAGGACTCAAGCTGCAGGCTGAGCATTAGGAGCTACTACATGTATTGAAACATTTGGGCGCCATCATTGCACCAGCAGGACAGGCTATAGGGGCTCAGGAAGGCACAATACATGAGGAGGAAGCATGGCACATTACATGCTGGCAGGACATATTACGTGGGAGCAGGGCACATTAGGTAGACGCAGGGCAAGTTATATTGAGGCAGGGCACATTACATGGAGGCAGGGAACATTATGTGGGATCAAGGAACATTACATGGTAAAGAATACAGAGCACATTATATGGGAGCAGGAAATATTACATGGGACAGAGGACACTACACAGGACAGAGGACTGAGCACATTATGTGGGACAGAGCGCAGGGCACACTACATGGGACAGAGCACAGGACACATTACATGGGACAGAGGACAAAACACATTACATGGGCCAGAGGACAAAACACATTACATGGGCCAGAGCACATAACATGGGACAGAGGACAGAGCACATAACATGGGACAGAGGACAGAGCACATAACATGGGACAGAGGACAGAGCACATAACATGGGACAGAGGACAGAGCACATAACATGGGACAGAGGACAGAGCACATAACATGGGACAGAGGACAGAGCACATAACATGGGACAGAGGACAGAGCACATAACATGGGACAGAGGACTGAGCACATTACATGGGACAGAGGACAGAGCATTACATGGGACAAGACACATTACATGGGACAGAGGACAGAGCACATTACATGGGACAGAGTATAGAGCACATTACATGGGACAGGGCACATAGCATGGGACAGACTGTTTTGCACATTTTTGGGGACACAGCTGGGCACACCACGGTACTGGGCTTCTTCCTTCTACCAGCTTCAGAGGTGGTTTTCATCAGTCCTCTAGTGTTGTACTGTTCCCTGCCAGCCCCTCCTACCCTCCTCCTCTTCTCCTATCCTGTCCATCCCAGATGTTATCACACAGAAGTGTCCACGATGGATAAGAGGGGCTGGGAACAGCGCGCCACAACAAACACCAACACGGCCGCTTCTCTGCCTACCTCTGCATTTGTCCATGCGATCTATCTGTCAGCTGGAGGGCATTACAGTAATCCTCATAGTTCCAAACTGGTATAGGTGAATGTGATACTCTGACCTGATGAAACTTCTGTCAGAGGACTCTTTTAGATCAACCAGATCTTCTTTCCCAAGATCCAGTTATCAAATTGCTTTGTGGTCTCTGATTTAATAGCATGGCTGTTAAAGCCCAGGTCTTGAGGGACTACAGTCTCCCTGCTTTGGCAATCTCCACTCCATTAAAAGTTCAGAATTCTACCTCCCTTAAAGTGTTACTAAACCCAGTAATATGAAAATAGTTCATCTGCCCCCCCCCCCCCCCCAACAGTGCCCACAGCTTATAAATCTTCTTTCTTGATCATACATCACGGGACACAGGAGCTTCATTACATAGTGGGTTATATAGGCACCTCTGGTGATTGGACACTGGTTAACCCCCAATTAAGGAGAATTCCTCCCCTATATAACCCCTCCCATATGGGAGGCACCTCAGTTTTTTCGCCAGTGTCTATGGTGGTTGGTCACGTAAAACGTGCTCTGACTCCCAAGATGGTATGGTACCCGGGCCTCGTCATCCGAAGAAACAAGGTTTTGCCTGTAAGTCCTCTCCTATTGGAAGACTGGGCTCTGGGAAAACCAGACTTGGTGTACTATTTACATGCATACAAAGTTTCTGGCAGAGTCTTTTACAAGGTCCAGGTAGGAGGTTCTTCTGAGAAGGAACCCCAAAAAATCCTGAAGGTTGGCACAACTCTGCCCGCCGTGATGGGTGAAGGCTGGAATCTGTCTGTTTTCAGCAATTCCTGCGGCGAGGACAGGTAAGGGAAGTTAATCCTATATAAATGTATATTATGGATTTCTTCATTGAGTAGTTGTATGTCTTACCTGGTTTCCACCACCAGAGGGAGTAACAGCAGCCTGATGCATACTTGCATGTCTTTCAGATACACACGCTCAGTGAAGCCTGGTTCCTCCAGATGACTCACGTTTCCACTGCACTCTGTGCCACAATAAAGGTAATACAGCAATACAGTAGTCTGGGGGTCCCGCGCAGCTCCGATGGTGGTCCCCTTACCCCCTGGATGTCCGGTGGTCCTCGTGCACACGCGCTAAGCGCGCTCCCATGCTAATGGAGGGGGGAGTGTGGTTGCGAGCCCTGCACGTTGGTGTGCATGGCGCTG
Source organism: Lithobates pipiens (assembly GCF_037356315.1). Taxonomy (NCBI): domain Eukaryota; kingdom Metazoa; phylum Chordata; class Amphibia; order Anura; family Ranidae; genus Lithobates; species Lithobates pipiens. Next base: position 161,842,110 of record NW_027507789.1, read on the forward strand.
TACTTCGCAGGCGCCAGGCGGCAATTTTAAAAAAGCCCAGAGAGCCAGGGGGCTGTAAGCGGAGACACAGGAGCTGTGGGCAGTAAGCATCCCAAGGGATTGGATCCAGGCAAATCTAAGACACCTACTCAGCATCAGGTTGTGCAGTTTAAGCATATATATTTATTGTGAGACTTTGAGCACAACAGTGATTGCACTTTGTACTAGTACCTCTGCTTTGTAGCTTAGGTCTATGTCTCCTCATAAGAGGGTCTCAGGGGGAGGTAACAAGGGCACTGGTAATTCACCGCCTAGGTCCAGGGGTTCTAAAAATGCCTGTAGGTTAACATCCCCCCCCCCTGCAAGACTGGAGACAGCCTCACAGGATGAGTCAGTGCCCCTGTCAGGTTTTGCAGCCTCTCCTAATATTTCAGCCGCGGTATATGTCACTGAGGACTCCCTTAGGACTACATTGGAGGGTTTTGAAGAGAGAATCATGAATTTTATTTCAGCTTCCCTAAAAGATAGCAGGGAACGGGGTAGATCCCCTCCCTCTGCTGAGATTCCTCTTTCAGATGACACCTCTGACAATAAGGAGAGATCCCTATCTTGGGACAATGATCATGAGAAGTCGGATGAATCAGAGGAAGAGGAGAGAGTCCCCTCCTCCCAGGCGCTCAGAAAACAGGTGCAGTATTATACTGAATTGGTGCGTACCACATTCAGAATGCCTGCTGCTGAAGTCGCTACGTCCTCTGTTTCTTCCCTGGGAGTCAGGAAAATCCCACAGACCGCCTTTTACTTTCCAATTCATCCCTTAATGGATAAATTGTTGTATGAGGATTGGGGACATCCCGATAAACTGTTTGCTCCTCCTAAAAGGTTTTCTATGCTTTATCCTCTGGAGGAAAATTTCACCAAGAAATGGGGGGTCCCATCTGTCGATGTGGCTGTTTCTTGCGTGAATAGAAACCTGACCTGTCCTTTGGATAATGCTCAGGTATTTAAGGATCCAACTGATAAGAAGCTGGAAACCTTATTGAAAGCCTCCTTTTCCATGACTGGCGCAGTAGTGCAACCTACAGTTGCAGCCGTGGGGTTGTGTCAGTTCCTCAAGGAACAAGTTAAGCAGATGCTTGGCCTCCTTCCCAGTGAGGAAGTGGAGAACTATGCAGAAATACCTCAAATTCTGTGTTTTATGATTGATGCGATTTTGTATTCTGTCCAACAAGCATCTCGTTTGTCTCTCCTTCTGGTACACATGCGAAGGGTCCTATGGCTAAAAAATTGGGCAGCTGAGCTATCATGCAAGAAGCATTTGATTGGGTTCCCGGTTAAGGGGGAACGTTTATTTGGAGAAGAATTAGACAAGTTCGTCCAAAGAATTTCAGGGGTAAATCTACTCTCCTTCCAATCAAAAGGAGCAAACGTCCATCATTTAGGCTTTCTCTCTCTCCCGGAACATCAAGCTCTAAGCAGTGGCGACGGCCTTCCCAACCACCCTCTACAGGAAAGGCTTAAGGCCGGGGCCAGGGGCAGAAAGGACTTGGGGGCGAAAGCCTGTCAAGCAGAGCCCAAAAGCTTCCTTGTGAAGGGGTGCCCCCGCTCGGCCGAGTGGGGGGAAGGATCCTGCAGTTTGCAGAAGCAATGCGGGAAGAGATCCAGGACAGGTAGTCTCCTCAGTATCTCTGGGCTACAAGCTAGAGTTTCAGGAGATTCCACCTTCTTGCTTTCTAAGGTCAAGGATCCCCAGGGATCCAGTAAAGCAAAGACCGCTATTCCTGGCCTTAGATCACTTACTATCCCAGGGGGTGATAGCGGAAGTGGACCCAAAAGAACAGGGTTCAGGCTTTTACTCGAATCTCTTCACCGTTCCAAAGCCAAATGGAGGTGTCAGACCTATCCTGAATCTGAAGGATCTGAACTGGTTTTTACGCATCCGGTCCTTCTGAATGCAGTCAATACGCGCTGTGGTCTCCTCCCTGCAAGGGGGGGAGTTTATGGCATCAATAGATATCAAGGATGCATATCTTCATGTGCCAGTATTTTCCGCACACCAAAAGTATCTAAGGTTCGCGGTAGAGCGGCGCCATTTTCAATTTGTGGCTTTGCCGTTCGGGCTCGCTACGGCTCCTCGAGTCTTCACAAAGATTCTAGACCCTCTCTTGGCAAACCTAAGAGCTCGGGGTATAGCCTCCATGGCGTATCTAGACGATTTGCTTCTCATAGAGAAAACAGTAGCGCTCCTGAACCACAGTGTTACCAGAACACTAGACCACCTGGAACGCCTAGGTTGGATTATAAACCTAGAAAAATCGTCCCTACAGCCTGCTACCAGGTTGGAGTACCTGGGTATGGTCATCGACACCGCTCAAGGTGGGGTGTTTCTACCAAGGCCAAAGGCCTTGGCCATTGGGGGTCTGGTGCGCCTAATTCTGGGCAGAAGATCTTCCCCATTCGGTTGTGCATGAGACTGTTAGGAAAAATGGTCGCCTCCTTCGAGGCCGTTCCATTCGCCCAGTTCTACTCAATGCCTCTGCAAAGATGCATCCTTGCGGCGTGGAACAGGAAGCCCCAGGCCTTGGATCTTCCTATGTGTCTGTCCCCAGGGACACGCAAGAGTCTCGTTTGGTGGTTACAAACCGAGAATTTGCTGAAAGGCAAAACTTTTCTTCCTCTTCCATGGAAGAATATTACGACAGATGCCAGCCTGATGGGCTGGGGAGCAGTGTTGAAGGAGACGTGCTCGCAGGGGAAATGGTCTGCAATCGAGAAGCTATTGCCCATAAATGTCTTGGAGATCTGGGCAGTTTATATGGCTCTCATAAAGTGGTCTTACAGACTACGGGGTCTCCCTGTTCGGGTTCAGTCCGACAATGCCACAGCAGTGGCCTATGTCAATCACCAGGGTGGTACCTGGAGTCTGGTTGCACAAAAAGAGGTGAATCGCATACTTGCCTGGGCAGAAAGGCATGTTCCATCCCTTTCTGCAGTCCTCATTCCAGGAGTGGAAAATTGGCAGGCGGATTTTCTGAGCCGCCAGCAGTTGTGCCCGGGAGAATGGGCTCTGCACCCCGACGTGTTTCAGAACATATGTCGCAGGTGGGGTACTCCAGACGTAGATCTGTTTGCGTCCAGATTCAACAGAAAGCTGGACAAATTCGTGTCAAGGACAAGAGATGTTCTTGCTCAGGGGTCGGATGCTCTGACAGTTCCCTGGGATCAGTGCAATCTCATTTATGCCTTCCCCCCGTGCCCGCTTCTGTCACGGTTCCTGGGAAGAATCAAGAGGGAAACAAAGTCGGTGCTTTTGGTAGCCCCAGCTTGGCCCAGGCGACCTTGGTACGCAGAGATCAATAAGTTAGCAGTAGGCAGGCCATGGATCCTTCCTCTCCGGCCAGATCTGCTCTCACAGGGTCCAATTTACCATCCTGCTTTTGCTTTGCTCTGAATTTGACGGTTTGGCTGCTGAGACCCACATTCTGAGGGATCGTGGGCTTTTCGGGGCCAGTCCTTTCTACTCTGGTCAATGCCAGAAAGCCGGCCTCCAAGCTTATTTACTACAAAATCTGGAAGGCATATGTTCCTGGTGTGAACTCAGGGAATGGCATCCTAGAAAGTATGTCATTAGCAGGATCTTGGCCTTTCTCCAGTCAGGCCTAGAAATGAATTTGGCCGTAAGCACTATCAAGGTGCAGATTTCGGCCTTGTCAGTGTTTTTTCAGAAGCCACTTGCATCACATTCCCTGGTGCGGGCTTTCATCCAGGGGGCCATGCGGATAAGACCGCCAGTCAAACCTCCGGTATGCCCATGGGATCTGAATTTGGTTCTCTCAGCTTTACAGGGGCAACCATTTGAACCTTTGCATCTGGCTTCATTAGTTCTTTTGACTAAAAAATTGGTTTTCTTGGTAGCCATTTCCTCGGCTAGGAGAGTGTCAGAGCTAGCAGCTCTCTCCTGCAAGGAACCGTATCTAATTATTCATAAGGACCGGGTGGTAATGCGTCCCAACAGGTCCTTTCTGCCTAAGGTGGTTTCGGGATTCCATTTGAATCAAGATGTAATCCTACCATCCTTTTTTCCAGACCCACAGTCCGCAGAAGAATCTTTGCACACTTTGGATGTGGTAAGGGCAATCAGTATCTATCTTCAGGCAACTGCTCAGATAAGGAAAACTGATTGCTTATTTATTTTGCCAGAAGGCCCTAGGAAGGGCCAGGTGGCATCAAAATGCACTCTCTCAAGGTGGATTAGACAGATTATTTCTCAGGCCTATAGTGTTAAAGGGAAGATCCCTCCTTTTCAAGTGAAAGTGCACTCAACTAGGGCTGTAAGTGCTTCTTGGGCAGTGGATCACCAGGTCTCCCTGGCTCAGATCTGTAAGGCTGCCGCTTGGTCATCAGTCCACACATTCACCAGATTCTATCAGGTGGATGTCAGAGGGCAAGAGAATATCGCCTTTGGGCGCAGTGTACTGCAGGCTGCAGTTTAGGTCCTCCGGTCCATGGCGGTCTATAATTATGATCTGTGTCTCCCTCCCCTCAATCTGAGCATTGCTATGGGACATCCCACTATGTAATGAAGCTCCTGTGTCCCGTGATGTATGAGCAAGAAAATAGGATTTTTATATACAGCTTACCTATAAAATCCTTTTCTTGAGAGTACATCTTGGGTTTTACGTGGTTTCCTATTGCTTGCTAGAAAACTGAGGTGCCTCCCATATGGGAGGGGTTATATAGGGGAGGAATTCTTCTTAATTGGGGGTTAACCAGTGTCCAATCACCAGAGGTGCCTATATAACCCACTATGTAATGAAGCTCCTGTGTCCCGTGATGTAGTCTCAAGAAAAGGATTTTAGAGGTAAGCTGTATATAAAAATCCTATTTTTTACATTAAAATATCTCCCCTATATATAAACTGCACAGTTTCTCCAGTGCTGAAAGTTCAGGTAGGAGGAGATGTCCACTGCAGCCTGCATACACGCCTACATGTGTGATGCCAATATCATGTGACCTGGCTAGCTCTGAGTACAAGTAACTGTTTTCTCCAGCATAAGACAAAACTGAGGATGTGCAGGTTTACTACCCTGTCTGTTTTTGCTGGCTTTCCCCTGATAGACAGTGCAGGAGGGCAGGATCTTTGCATTCAGGATAAAACATCTTTTTTACACAATGCAGGGGATTGACCCCTTAAAGCGGAGTTCCACCCAAAAGTGGAACTTCCGCTCATTTTACCCCCCCCCCACCTCCGGTGCTACATTTGGCATCTTTCAGGTGTTTCACCTTTCTAATACAGGTATTCTATTTCCACTTCTGGGAGCCCCAGCCATGTGTATTGACGTCACCACCCGGGCTCCCCCCTTCTCCACCTCTGGCCGCCGAGCCAGTAGAAGAGAGGAGCGGAGCCTCGCACATGCGCAGTAGGGTTCCCGGCGTGAAGCCGTAAGGCGTAGTGCAACTTGACATCCACAACTGACAGGTGTGTGCTGGGTCCAGGAGTCAGATCCCATGCCTCCAAACCCACATCCTGGGTGAGATGACCACACTCACTTTCCTCTAAAAAGAAACAATACACCATTCATTAATCCACCCCTAGTCACATCTATTTCTAGCATCCATTTTACTACATTAGTTGACCAATCTTGCACTTGGTCTGGTGGCAATGTTTGCTCCTGACTAGTGGACTCCACCATGCTGCACTGTGGGTTTTTTACAGTGCAAAATGCATAGAGAAGGGAAGGTGATGTAATTTTACAGAGGGCAAACACTGGACAAGTGCCAACATTGAAAAAGTTCTGCAGTTGCCCCCCACCCCTCTTGTCGCCTATGGAATAGGGGATATACGATCATTCTAGCAGGCGTGACTCTGTGTGACTGATCCCCAGGGCCTTTCCTCTAGCCTGGCAAGGCTGCGTTAATGGGTACTGATGAGGCAGGCAGCAACCAGAAAGTGTTCTTTATCCCTTAAGTTAAGCCCATGGCCTTTGGCCCACCTAGAATCACCCTTGTCGGTGGCTAAATGAGTGTGTTTGAAGTTGACATGTTTTTTGTAGTAAGATGGCCTTGTTGCCTCTATGAGGATAGCCTCCCTTCGCCCCTTCTGGTGGCTTGGCCATTGCCTCATTTTTTTGTTGCCTCCCTGTTGAAAGAAGAGAAAAAATTAGGTACAAAAATAAAGAAAAGTACATGACCAGTGTAGTCCCCAACCTTCTTAGACTTCCCCACCATGTATACTCCACCAACACCCCTCTTGCCATTCTAAATTAATGAGATCACACTTGAATTTGGAGTATAACTGGCCATAGCAGCCTTTTATTAACAAAATATCAATAACTCAAAACTTATAAACATAACATTTCAGCCTCAGTCTGTTGGTTTTTAACGGCACCCCAAACTTCACACTACTTCCACAACTACACTACAGGACCTTTTTCCATGATAGTTTGTTTGTTTCATGGGGTTTTTAGCCACTTGAACGCTGGAAGATTTACCCCCTCCATAACCAGAAACTTTTTTGCAATACGGCACTGTGTTACTATAACTGACAATTGCGCAGTCATGCAACGCTGTACCCAAATTGAATTTATGTCATAATTTTTCCCCACAAATAGAGCTTTCTTTTAATGGTATTTGATCACCACTGTTTTTTATATTTTGCGCTGTAAACAAATCCCATACATTTTTGAAAAATCTCTTCTTCATCAATTTAGGCCAATATGTATTCTGCTACATATTTTAGTTAAAAAAAAAATCCCAATAAGCATATATTGGTTGGTTCGCGCAAATGTTATAGTGTTTACAAACTATGGGATATTAGGGATGAGCCGAACACCCCCCCCCCCCCCCCCGGTTCGGTTCGCACCAGAACTTTCGAACGGACCGAAAATTCGTGCAAATTTTACCGTTTTCAAAAGAGCTTTGTTATAGTATAAATCCAAAAAAAAACAGTAACACGTGAAAGACAGGGATGACATCTGTAGGTACAAAAGCTGCATCGCAGAAAGATTACAACATGGTGTATAACGCAAACTGTAGACAAGAGTTATGTCCGTAAGATACAAATCATGGCAAACAATGCAGCAATAGGCGTTGACAGATAAACAAACAAAAAAGACGTCCTTAATACAAAAACTGGAATAATCGACAGGAAAGAAAAAAAAAAGGGGAAAAAGGAAAGGAAAGAGAAAGAGGAAAAAGGGAAAGAAAAAAAAAGAGAGAGAGAAAGAAAAAAAGGAAAAATTGGTCAGTTACTAAGTCTATATAGGATCCAAGGGTTCCATTTCGAATCAAATATAGAAGTGTAATCCTGCAGAGTATGGAAAATTTTCTCCGACAACATAGTGTGATCTGTACGTGTTAAGACTTGGGCAAAAGGGACAGCAGAAGTCTTCCAGTGTAAAGCTATAGTCCAGTGCATGGCCACACATATAGAATGGATCAGCTTCACCAGTGGCTTGGGAACATCTGGAGGGGTCTGGAAAAGTAGGCAGTGATGGAACGTTAAAGATAACGCCTTCCCGTGGGTACACACTATCACTCCACTTATTCAAGTTATGCTAGGGGGGTCAGTATACTGGTTAGAAGGTCACTCCCGTGCCAGGTCCTGGATGTCCGCGCTGACCCTGGTGGAAGGTATGTGATCTTACATATGTCTGTCTGTGGACGCCACCTGGTTCTGGTGGGATTGTATCTTCCCCCCCCCCCCCCCCGGCTGACTCGACCATTCTCTACGATATTATGGGGGTGGTAGTGGGTTACGCTACACGTGAGGTCTTTCTCTTTGGTGACTTTAATTTGGCCCCTAGGGCTGATCTTGATAGGCTACTCCCTGGGTATAGGTCCTCCTCAGACTTATGTCAGTGGGCTACTACATTTACGCTGACAGACGTGTGGCGGCATTTCCACCCTTATGAGCGGGAATACACCTGCCACTCAGCCTCCCATAGGGCCCTCTCTAGAATTGATCTGGTCTATGCTTCTACTGAAGCGCTTGTATGGGCACAGGAGGTTCGCCATCTACCCAGGGGTATCTCCGACCACTCCCCAATCTCCCTTACTATATTTATGGACAGGCCTTCTGGTCTAAGACTTTGGCGGTTGTCGGGTTTCTGGGCGGCGGACGACAGGTTGAGGGAACCACTGACTGAGGCGCTCTGTCAGTACTGGACTGATCACGGGGATTCGACGTCTGTGCCAAATGCATGGGATCCCTTTAAGGCATGGATAAGGGGAGTATTTATTTCTAATATTTCCCACATTCAGAGGGAGGCTGGGGGGGGTGTGCGGGAGCGGGAGGGGGAGGCTGGGAGGCGTGAGGCAGCCTATATTCTGAACCCGGGAGACTCCACTTATCGGGCATGGCAGAGTGCGTTGAGGGAGCTATCGCTGTATAGGGTGGAGCAGACCCAGAAGTCTCTGCTGCACGCTAGGCAGTGGCTGTTTGAATTTGGAGACAGAAATGGGAGGTTGCTTGCCTGGTTGGCGAGGGGGCAACTTGGGTCCACACACATTGCTCAGGTTCGGGGCGCTACCGGGGAACTGTTGTCCTCCCCTGCAGACATTAATTCCAGGTTCCTCGAATTTTTTCAGGGGGTCTATACCTCTCGCGCTGGCTCCTCCCCGGCGGAGCTGTGCCTTTATCTACAGCGGATTCCCTTCCCTCTCTTGTCTCAGGCGGACAGGGATATGCTGGATGGTGCCACAACGTTGGAGGAGGTGCAGGCGGCGATTGGGGCCCTTCAGTCAGGTAAAACTCCGGGAATGGATGGGCTCCCCTCTGAGTTTTATACACAACATATGGAGCTCCTTGCCCCGAAGCTCACTGCTTTGTTCTTGGGCCTTGGGACGGCTGAGGCCCTCCCGGGGTCCATGGAGGAGGCGGTCATTGTCCTTATCCCTAAGCCTGGTAAGGACCCGCAGGAGTGTTCCTCATACAGACCCATTTCACTATTGAATGTGGATGCCAAAATATTAGCAAAGGTTCTGGCTACTCGACTCACGTCGGTTATCTCTAAGTTGATACATGCAGATCAGACTGGCTTCATGCCTGGTAAGGGTACAGACATCAATATACGTCGTCTGTTCCTTAACCTCTCTACCAGTCATGATGATAGTGGCTCTCGGGTGGTGGCGTCTCTTGACGCGGAGAAAGCGTTTGACTCTGTGGAGTGGGGATACCTATGGGAGGTGCTTCGTTGTTTTGGGTTTGGCCCCGGTTTTCTGCGTTGGTTACAACTGCTCTATCGGGCGCCTAGAGCCAGGGTGCGCACTAACGACAGGCTTTCGGATCTGTTCCCACTCCACAGAGGCACACGCCAGGGATGTCCCCTGTCTCCTGGGCTTTTTGCTTTGGCTATGGAGCCTTTGGCGATCCTTATTAGGCAGTCTCCCGGGGTCCGGGGACTTGTGGTTGGTGGGGTGGAGGAAAAAATATTGCTGTATGCGGATGACGCTCTGCTATACTTGAGGGATGCGGGCCCCTCTTTGGCAGCTGCCTTGAATATATTTGACCAATTTGGTGCTCACTCTGGTATTCGTATCAATTGGGCTAAGTCTAGTCTCCTTCCCTTGGATGGAGGGGCTTGTCATGGCACACCCTCCGGTCCATTGGAATGGGTATCCTCCTTTAAATATCTGGGGGTGCTGGTGTCCAGGGACCCCACTCAATACTATCGACTTCTATATCCCCTCTGCTCCGCTTTGTTAAAGACCGATTTCGGTCTTGGGCTGGGTTGCCACTGAATCTATTGGGGCGGGTTGGCATTTTTAAGATGATGGTGTTGCCCAAACTTCTCTATATGTTTAGGAATAGTCCTGTGTGGGTACAGGCCTCCTTTTTCCGTGAATTGGATGGGTGCCTTACCTCCTTTTTGTGGAATGGTGCGTCCCCGCGCCTGGCCAGGGCCACGCTGCGCCTTCCCACTCATTTGGGGGGGCTTGCCCTCCCGGATGTGCGGATCTATTATTTGGCAGCAATGTTAGTCACTGCATTTTGGTGGCTGGAGGGGAGTCGGTCTAATGCTGCGGTGCGTTTGGAGGCGGCACGGGTGGGCACCCGACGAGATCTTCAGGATCTGGTTTATAGGGGGGTCGGAGCCTATTCTGATCTTCCTGTCCCGACGAAGGCTACGTTGAAGGTGTGGGTTGTGGCTAGGCGTCGTTTTTCGAGTTCCGATCGGTGGTCTCCTGCACAGCCACTTTGGGGCAATCCTGCCTTGCATCATTTTCGTACGGTTCCAGACCCTCGGGTGTGGGCTAGGTATGGGATAGCGACTCTCCGGGATGTTATGCCTACCGGTGTTCTACTGACATACTCACACTTATCTGGGAAATATGGACTCCCGGGATGGATGTACTTTCGGTACATTCAATTGCGCCATGCTGCCAGGACCCAATTCCCGACTCCCCCCTCGATTCAAATGGATCCAGTGGAAGACTTATTGTCTGATAGTGACCTGAGGAAGCCCCTCTCTGCATTGTAAACCACCTTACTGCCAAAAGACATTCCCAGGATGGCTCGGGTGTGGGAGGAATGGCGAACTGATATCCCGACGCTCACTAGAGAGGATTGGGAAGACTGCCTAACCTACGGGCCCAGGGTACTGATAGCAGCGGGGGACAAATTGATTCAGCTTAAATTTCTCCACAGAGTATACTTTACCCCAGTCCGATTGGCGAGAATGTATGCTGATAGGGACCCGCAGTGCCCCCGTTGTAGAGTACATCGTGGTACGTTTATTCATATGTTCTGGGAGTGCCCGACTCTGGCGACTTTCTGGGATGGGGTATTTGAACATATGAATGTTCGTATGGAGTTATCGGTCGTCAGGTCGCCAGAGCTTGCTCTCTTGGGGGTGCAGGAGGAGGCTCAGAGGCCGCACCACAGTAGGATACTTGTCTATATGCTTTGTTTTTACGCTAGGAAGGAGATTCTGGTGAGATGGACGTCCCCGACTCCACCTAGGGTGTCTGTATGGGAGAGTAAAATAAATGCTATGTTGCCCATGTACAAGCTGACATATTTGAGCAGGGGCTGTCCTTGGAAGTTCGACAAGGTCTGGTCTCCATGGTTTGGGCCCGCCCCTGGATAGGTGATTAGCAGCGACGGCTAGCTTTATGCACTTATCCCTCTGCATTTCCTGCCCCTTCTGCTGTTTCTCCTCTTTTCTCCTCCTCGTCCTTCCCCCCCCCCCCCGGTCCCTTTTCTCCTTTTTCTCTCCCCTCACGTTTCTTCTTTTCCCTGTTTTCCGGCGCCCTCCTTGTTTCCCCTGTCCTCCTCTGTCCTCCTACATCCTCTTCTCTCCCTAGTGGGTTGTGGCACTGTAATAGGCATTTTCCGGTTCACACTGTTTTATTGGTCTTGTGATTGATAATCGATTTATGTACGTTGCTACTTCTATACCTTGTGTATGTGGATTTTGTATAATGATGATGTTCAATAAAGCACTCCTGATTGTTAAAAAAAAAAAAGATAACGCCTTCCCAGCTAAGGCATCAAGAAGACTTAATACCTCTCGCCAGGCCGGCCGAATCATTGCACATTCCCAGAATATATGGCTAAGAGTGCCCCTCTGATTGCAGCCCCTAAAACAGAGCGGGAAGGTGAGGGGGTATATCCTGTGCAAACGTGCCGGTGTGTAGTACCACCGGGTAATCAATTTAATAGCTGTTTCTCTAATCGTTAAGGATCTGGTGCATTTGCACAAGTTAGCCCATCCCTCTCCCCAGTCTATGGTCTCTTTGTCGAGCTCCAGCTCCTGCTCCCATTGAGATCTATACCTCAATGGCCGGTCCTCTGCGTCTGATATCAAATATTTATAGACAAGGGAGATGAGTCCCTTCTGTCGCTGGGAATTAAAACAGATGTCCTCAAAAAGGGTAGTCTGACTCTGAGGGGGGCGGCAATAGTGGGCAAAAAAGAAATGCCTAATTTGTAGATAGTGGTAGTATTCATCAACTGGGAGAGGGTATTGTTCTTGTAAATCTGCGTAGGAGATAAATTTAGAGCCTCTGATAAAATCACCCAGCTTGGTGAGGTAAAGCGCCACCCAGAGATGGAACGATTCCGGGTGTGCATAAGCAGGGGCAAACCTAGGATCTCCGAGGTAGGAGGCCCCCAAGGGAACTGAGGAAATCAGGTTGTACTTATGTCGGTATTGAGACCAAAGTTGCAGGCTCTGAGCTGCAATATGGTTTTTTGGGCGCAGCTCCGCAATATGTTGGAAGGAAGACCACATAAGTCCTGGGAGATATAAAGGGGCGATTGATTCGCTTTCGAAATGCACCCATGGCAACTTCGAATGACGAATGGACCATTGGGCCTGCTGCGTAAAATTACAGGCTAAGTAATAAAGCCATATTTGAGGGACCCCCAGACCGCATGGAGCGGTACAAAACGTCTCTGGCAAATCTGGGGGGTCTATCGCACCAGATGAAGCGATTAAGATGTGATTGTAAATTCAGCAGATAAGATTTGGAAAGTCTGATGGGGAGGGACCTAAATAGATAAAGAAGCCGCGGAAGAATGACCATTTTGAGGGCTGTGATCCTCCCGATGAAGGGAATGTGTAAAGGGAGCCATTGCTTAAGGGATTTTTTCAATTTGGAGATCAAGGGAGGGTAATTGACCCTGAAGAGTGAGCTAGAGTCCCCGGGAAAACCTATACCGAGATAAGAAATGTGTGAATCAGACCACCTAAAGGGGTAAGACTGCTTGATGTGGTTGAGCTCCTGAGAAGTATAGCCCACAGGAAGGGCTACAGATTTGGAGATATTGATGGAGAGCCCGGAGACCTCCGCGAAACTCGACAGCGTCAAGAGCAGATTAGGTAGGGAAATAAATGGATTGGACAAGAACATCAGGACATCGTCTGCATACATGCAGAATTTGTACGTTGAGGCACCTTTGGTATATCCAGAGATATCCGGGTTTTGAAAAAGCGCTATGGCTAAAGGTTCCATAGCCAGGGCAAAAATCAAGGGTGAAAGAGGGCACCCTTGCCTAGTGCCCCTGCCCAACGAAAAAAATTCAGAGTTACAACCCGGGATCTTAATACGGGTTTTGGGGTTAGCGTAGAGGGCTTGAAAAGCTAGCAGAAATTCCCCCTGAAAACCCATGCGATGTAAGAGGTCCTTGATATAGCTCCAAGAGACACTATCAAAGGCCTTTTGTATATCTAGGCTGAGTAGAAGAAGTTTACGGTTAGATAAATTTACGTCTTGGATAATGTCTGTGCTAGCCGCATGTTATCAGTTATGAAACGGTGAGGGATAAACCCGGACTGGAAAAGGGATATCAGGGTAGGGATAATTTTAGCGAGTCTGTCTGCTAGGATCCTGCTGAAAAGTTTTAAGTCATTATTAATTACCGAAATGGGCCTATAATTTTGGGGCAGTGTGAGGTTCGTGTTGGGTTTGGGGGTTAGGGACATGTTAGCTAAAAACATTTCTTCAGAGAAACTGCCGCCCTGCAAAACCCAGTTAAAAAGGTGAACTAATCTAGGGGCCAAAATTGTGGAGAATTTTTTATAGTATAGTGATGAAAAACCGTCAGGGCCTGGGGCAGAACCTGTCTTTAATAATTTAATTACATGGATAAGTTCAGAGATAGAAATGGGTGCATTAAGGGCTTCAAGTTGCGAGGGAGACAGGACTGGGATAGGGATATCGTGGAACCATGCTACTTTGTCCTGGGAGGGGGATGTATGGTTAGCTGCCAACAGGGAGGAGTAGAATTGCTCGAAAAATTTTAGGACGTCCTTGGGATGTGAGGTTAGTAAGCCCTCTCTGGAGGACAGTTTATATACATGAGGAGGACGAATCAAATTTTTCAACCGTCTTGCAAAAAGCGTAGAGGCGGTGTTGTTGGGTAACAAATAACGTGCTTTGGCCCACCGAAGCGCCTTTTCAACCTTGCTGGAGAGAAGGGAATCAAGTTCCAGGCGCTTCTGGTCTATTACCCGTCTGGTAGAGTCTAAGTGTAGGGAGGAAGTATTTTTATATAAACGATCAAGCTCGCCCGATAACTCGACAATTTTGCACTTATTGTCCCTGTTATGGGCGGCAGACAGGCTTATTAGCTTTCCTCTAAGGACTGCTTTATGGGCAGTCCATAGCACTGATGGTTGAATGTCCGGTTGATCGTTAAGCGAAAAATACTCCTCCAATGACAGTGCTACTTGGGATTCTATCGCCAGATCTGATAAGAGGGATTCGTTCAGTCTCCATGAGTGCGGTGTGTGTGCAAGTTTAATAAAACCTGTGGTGAAAGAAGTGGCATGATGGTCAGACCAAACACAGGGGTGAATAGTGGCATCCATGGAATTTTCAAGAATAACTGGAGTAGCATAAATATAGTCAAGCCTGGCATAACTGTTATGTGGATGGAAAAAAAAAGTGAATTCTCTACTACCGATGTTATGTGCCCTCCAGGTGTCAAGGAGCTGGTGTTCAAGCAAACCGCTGGTGAGGGATTTGGGAAAGGCTCTAGAGGCGACCGTTGCTGAGGAGCGGTCTAGTGTGGCATTGGCAACCGAGTTAAAGTCCCCTCCTATAAACATGTGGGGGGACTGGAAGTCGGCAAGTTTGGATAGAAATTACTTAAAGAAAGTAGCAGGGCTGTCATTAGGTGCATATATGCTGGCAATAGTCAGTTCTCTGTTGTGTACAATGCCCTTTATAATGACATAGCGACTATCCTTATCTTTAAACACCTGAGTAACCTCCATTGAGAAGGAGGAGTGTAGGAATATGGCGGCACCCCTGGATTTGGTCGCATGGAGCGAGTAAAAGGCTTGAGGAAAGTTTCTATGGAAAAATTTAGGATAGGAGGAACGGGAGAAATGTGTCTCCTGGAGTAAAAGAATTTGGGCCCCCAACTGTTTATAAAAGGCAAAGGCTTTACGCCTTTTGCTGGGGGAATTAAACCCCTTAACATTATGGGAGATGCACCTAATTGTCATGGGTGGTATAGAAGGGAAAAGATAACTGAAAAAGTGGATATCTCATGTTTAGAGGACATAGAATATGTAGGAAAATGGTACAAATCCAGACAAAACCGGCCAGGGGGGCCGCCACACTCTCGCTCAGGTACCCCGAACCATCATAATGGGTCGGCGTATCGGAACGACTGAGAAGTACAAAGAGTTGAAATACAAAGAGTCCACATCAGTGCAAGGAAATAAGCAGCTTGTCATGTGGTTGACCAAAATCAGGCAAAAACAGCAAAAAAAATTTAAACAATTTAAAAAAAGAAAACAAAAAAAGAGGTAAAGCAAAGAAAAAGTCCAAGTCCAAAACAAAAGCCCGGAAATGAACAATACCAAAAAAACCGGGACCCGGTGAGTAACCGAGTCGCTGAGAAAAAAACCTTCGTAAAGTGAGACAACTTGGTCTCTAACCCAGCACAATAATGTTCGTCTCAGCATCTCACGAAAAGATGGTATACGACTGCTGGGAGTTACATGCTGCGGCTCCAAGGGACAAAAGAACCCAAAGTGAAGAAAGGAGTATCAGTAGAAAAAACAAAAAAATCACTTCACTTTCTCCCGGGGTAGTAACAAAAGCCATCTTCTAGGCGGAGAGTAGCGTCAGTCAGGCAGTCAGTAATGTGGTTGCTCCTCCACGCGACCTCCCACCTCATAGCGAATCCTCCGTCTATCTCTCCTGGGCGGCGGGGTCTGCCAAATCGGCGCCGGCCTGGGGGTGGATGGCGGTCTGCGAATCGCAGCTGCGTCCAGGAGACCTAGCTTCACCAACATTTCTTGGCCCTCGAGCAAAGAGGTGACTGAGTAGGTGGTGCCATTGTGCGGGACCATCAGTCGGAAGGGAAATCCCCACCTATAGCGAATGTGAGCTGTTTGCAGGGCTGACGTGATCTCCCTCAATCCCCGTCTCCTGTCCAGGGTTGCGGGGGAGACGTCCGGGAAGATCTGGATAGGATGATTATCCAGGGTAATCCGGGGCTTGTTACGAGCAGCCCTGAGAACCTCCTCCTTGACCAGAAAGTCCTTCATACAGAGAACGACATCTCTAGGGGGCTTGTCTTCCGGAGGTTTCGGTCGCAGAGCCCTGTGAATGTGATTGCATTTAAACATGGCTGAGTCGTGATCCGGGAGCAAGGATTTGAACAGTCTGATAATGGTGGGGATCAACTCTGTTTCGGATTTGGGAATTCCTCGGATGCGCAAATTGTTGCGTCTGTTCCTATTGTCGAGGTCTTCAATTTGGGCCTGGACAGAAGAGAAGGCAGATGCCACTGCCTCATGTTCCCTGCTAAGGTCATTGTGTGCTATGGCTAGTTCATCATGCTTTGTCTCCAATCTTTCCGTTCTGGCGCCCAGAGCAGAGATCTCCAGTGACAAGGCATGCAAGGTCTTATGGAGTTCGGACTGGAACTTAGACGCCAGTCTATTATACATAGTTTCCAGGCTGGCTTCCAAATCTGCCTTGGAGAGGGTGGCAGGATACTCATGGTTAGTAGGAGGTGAGAGAGAAGGTGTCGGCGGAGATGGTGGCAGTGCTGCATGACCCGGGGAGTAACCTCCTTCCGTGGCGCCATCTTGAGCCATGCTGGGCTGATCTCTTGCGCGGAGGAGATAGTGAGTTAGCGACTTCTGCGAAGAGCCCCGGGATTTTTTTCTTCTTTGACGGCATGCACTAAGCTTCAGCAGGCCGAGGGGAGTAAAATGAGCCATAATAAGTGGGGTTTATGGCCCTCGGGGTGCGGATAGAGTCCCGTCTGGAGCGGAGCTAAGGCATTAGGCTTCCATCCGTCTCGAAGTCACGCATGTGCCCCAAATTCATGCAAATTTTAGAGCCCCATTGAAGTCTATGGGACTCGAACGTTCGAAATAAAAAGTGCTAATTTTAATGGCTAATATGCAAGATATTGTCCTAAAAAGGGTTTGGGGACCCGGCTCCTGCCCCAGGGGACATGGGTCAATAGCATTTTTTTTTTTTAAACTGACGTTTTTTCGGGAGCACCGATTTTAATGACGATTGAAGTGAAATATTCCTTTAAATATCGTGCCTGGGGGTATCTATAGTATGCCCATGAAGTGCCACGTGTTTCCCTTGTTTAGAACAGTCCCTGCACAAAATGACATTTAACGGAAAAAAAGTCATTTAAAACTGCTTGCGGTTTTAATGTCATGTCTGGTTTCGGCAATACGGATGAAAATCATTGAGAAAAAAATGGCATGGGTAGCCCCTCTGCCCATTACCCCTTTGGGTCTTGTACGGATATTATAGGGAACCCCGTACACAAATTAAAAAAAGGAAAGGCGTGGGGCCCCCAGGCCCTATATACTCAGAAAAGCAGTATACAGGCGGCGAAAACAAGAAAGGGACTGTGTAGGTTTGTTGTGTTAAGTAGAATCTGTTTGTAGTTTTGAACTGGTACATTTTTAAAGTGTAGCTCCAGTCAAAAAATCTATATTTCAGCTTTTTGGAATACATAGGGAAGGGTTATCACCCCTGTATAATTTTTTTGGCCGTCCATCTTTTTTTCATCTCACTTCCTGTTGTCTCCTTCCATTTGCAAGTAGGAGACGTTTGTAAATTGGATATTTGAATGTAGGGGCCTGCCCTATATGCTCTGCAGAAACGTGGTCCTAAGGTGTTGGTGTTGCCACAACACTGTAAGCCCTCAAAGTGACTCTTGGTGGGCGCTGGAGCGCCCTGCTGTGAAAGATTATATCAAGAATTGTAATTACATGCCATTGTTGAACAGTGGTAGAAAAATTTACCTTTAGTGGTTGTGGTGCTGGTGCCCCAACACTATAAGTCCTCACAGTTACTCTGGGTGGGCACAGGAACGGGCCCTCTTGTGAACTATTATTTCAAGAATTGCAATTACATGCCCCTGTTAAACAGGGGCTGAAAAATTGGGCTGCTGGCACTGGTGCTGGTGCCACGACACTGCAACCTCTCCCATATACTCTAGTTGTGGTGCAGGAATGAGCCCTGCTGTAAAGCATTGCATCAAAAATTGTAATTAAACGCCCCTGTTAAACAGGGGCAGAAAAATTGGGCTGCTGGCACTGGTGCTGGTGCCACGACACTGCAACCTCTCCCATATACTCTACTTAAGGTGCAGGAATGATCCCTGCTGCAAAGCATTGCATCAAAAATTGTAATTAAACACCCCTGTTAAACAGGGGCAGAAAAATTGGGCCTTAGGCACTGGTGCCACGACACTGCAACCTCTCCCATATACTCTAGATGTGGTGCAGGAATGAGCCCTGCTGCAAAGCATTGCATCAAAAATTGTAATTAAATGCCCCTCTTAAACCGGGGCTGAAAAATTGGGCTGGTGGCATCACTCAGAACCAGAAATGTTCTTCCAACATATCAGCGGAGGAGGAAGAGGATAGACAATCAACATAACAGGACAGTCACTCAGCATAGGCAGTCTTGAAGGGATGTGATATTTCAAAAAAAATTATTCGATTACATCAGCTTCAGGTGCTTGGTAGCTTTGGGTGATCCAAGACTGATTCATCTTGATGAAGGTCAGTCGATCAACTGAGTCAGTGGACAGGCGCACCCTGTGATCGGTAGCAAAGCCACCAGCAGCACTGAAGGTGCGTTCCGAAAGAACGCTGGATACAGGACAGGCCAGTAGCTCAATTGCATACTGTGCAAGCTCTGGCCAGTGATCCATCCTCAAAACCCAGTAAGCCAGAGGATTTTCGGTGGGAAAGGTGTCCAAGTCTGACCTTGCCCCTAGGTATTCCTGCACCATGTAAATCAGACGCTGGCGATGGTTGCTGGAACCGATCATACCTTGGGGCTGCGGACTAAAAAATTGTCTGAACGCATCGGTCAGACGGCCACCTTCTTCACCGCTCCTTCTGACTAGTGATGGACGAACTTCCGACGGGACGTTTCGCGAACGTGGACCGCGAACGAGGCCGACCGTTCGCGAAACCGAACGTTCGCCGCGGGCCCCATCGACTTCAATGGGAGGCGAACTTCGCCAACCTTTAGGTCAAATTTGCAGCCACAAGATAATTATTAGCTGGGCAAACAAAGTCCCACCACATGGCCAATGACATAACACATGTATGAGGTGAATTTGGGATCGATAACTACAAGCATTCTATTTTTATATGGGAAATTGTTCTGACAATTCAGGACTGTGGAGCGCATGAAGGCAATGGAGGAGAGGGAAGGTCAGGGACCTGGGTAGGCAAAGAAGAGGGTGCAGGAGATGATCACCAGCAGCGTGACATACAGCAATGACACATGCACCGTGATAGAGGCATCTGACAACAGCACCGTGATAGAGGGCACTGACATCAGCAGCGTGACATAAAGCACTGACATCAGCACCATGATATACAGCACTGACAGCAGCACCGTGATAGAGGGCACTGACATCTGAAGCGTGACATACAGCACTGACATCAGCACCGTGATATACAGCACTGACAGCAGTACCGTGATAGAGAGCACTGACATCAGCAGCGTGACATACAGCACTGACATCAGCACCGTGATATACAGCACTGACAGCAGCACCGTGATAGAGAGCACTGACATCAGAAGCGTGACATACAGCACTGACATCAGCACAGTGATATACAGCACTGACAGCAGCACCGTGATAGAGAGTACTGACATCAGAAGCGTGACATTAAGCACTGACATCAGCACCGTGATATACAGCACTGACAGCAGCACCGTGATAGAGGGCACTGACATCAGAAGCGTGACATACAGCACTGACATCAGCACCGTGATATACAGCACTGACAGCAGCACCGTGATAGAGAGCACTGACATCAGCAGCGTGACATACAGCACTGACATCAGCACCGTGATATACAGCACTGACAGCAGCACCGTGATAGAGAGCACTGACAACAGAAGCGTGACATACAGCACTGACATCAGCACAGTGATATACAGCACTGACAGCAGCACCGTGATAGAGAGTACTGACATCAGAAGCGTGACATTAAGCACTGACATCAGCACCGTGATATACAGCACTGACAGCAGCACCGTGATAGAGGGCACTGACATCAGAAGCGTGACATACAGCACTGACATCAGCACCGTGATATACAGCACTGACAGCAGCACCGTGATAGAGAGCACTGACATCAGCAGCGTGACATACAGCACTGACATCAGCACCGTGATATACAGCACTGACAGCAGCACCGTGATAGAGAGCACTGACATCAGAAGCGTGACATACAGCACTGACATCAGCACAGTGATATACAGCACTGACAGCAGCACCGTGATAGAGAATACTGACATCAGAAGCGTGACATTAAGCACTGACATCAGCACCGTGATATACAGCACTGACAGCAGCACCGTGACATTAAGCACTCACACCAGCACCGTGATATACAGCACTGACAGCAGCACCGTAAGCAGCCCCAGGAGTAAGTCAGCACAGCACAGGGATGGTGTGATCCCCTCATAATAAGCAGGCCCAGGAGAAACTCAGCACAGCACAGGGATGGTGTGATCCCCTCATAATAAGAACCCCCAGGAGGAAGTCAGCACAGCACAGGGATGGTGTGATCCCCTCATAATAAGAACCCCCAGGAGGAAGTCAGCACAGGGATGGTGTGATCCCCTCATAATAAGAACCCCCAGGAGAAAGTCAGCACAGCACAGGGATGGTGTGATCCCCTCATAATAAGCAGGCCCAGGAGAAACTCAGCACAGCACAGGGATGGTGTGATCCCCTCATAATAAGAACCCCCAGGAGGAAGTCAGCACAGCACAGGGATGGTGTGATCCCCTCATAATAAGCAGGCCCAGGAGAAACTCAGCACAGCACAGGGATGGTGTGATCCCCTCATAATAAGAACCCCCAGGAGGAAGTCAGCACAGCACAGGGATGGTGTGATCCCCTCATAATAAGAACCCCCAGGAGGAAGTCAGCACAGCACAGGGATATCATAAGCAGCCCCAGTAGAAATATGACACCGCTCAACCTCTTCAAAGAGGAGGGTAGGGGCATATAGTACGGTGTGCTTTTTTGGGACAAGGAAGTGAGCCAAATGAAGAAAGAAGGTCTGTGTGCTTGATTAAAAAAATTGTTTATAGACATATACATGGTCTACTGGTCACATGTGTTGAATTCCTCCGAGATCCATGCCTCATTCATTTTTAGAAATGTGAGGTAGTTAACACTGTCGTGAGCTAGGCGAGTACGCTTATCGGTCACGATCCCCCCTGCTGCGCTGAACGTCCTTTCGGACAGGACACTGGATGAGGGGCAAGCCAACAGTTCGATTGCAAAATTGGGCAAGCTCTGGCCAGAGGTCAAGCCTGCCCACCCAGTAGTCCAGGGGTTCATCACTCCTCAGAGCGTCCACATCGGCCGTTAACCCAATGTAGTCGGACACCTGACAGTCTAGGCGTTCCCTGATGCTGGATCCGGATGACAACTGTCGATGGGTCAGCTGAAAGAATGACCTCATATCCGAAGTCACCAACACATCTTCATACCGGCCTCTTCTTGCAGGCGCTGTTGGATTGGTACCCGCAAATCCTTCTCTGGGAGTGGGAATTGCTCCTCTGCCAGCGCACGCAAAAGCAGAATGCAGCATTTCTCGAAGCAAGGCCTGGAAGTGCTGCATTCTGAAAGCCCTCTGCGACGGCGGTAACATTACCGCCATTTTGTGTTTGTACCGGGGGTCTAAGTACGTTGCCACCCAGTACTGGTCCTTGACCCTTATGCTTTTTATACGGGGGTCCCTATTAAAACACTGGAGCATGAAGGCCCCCATTTGCACTAAAGTGGAAGCGGTGTGGTGGCCTGGCTCCTGCTCATCATCCAGGATAATGTCGTCCTCTTCATTCTCCTCTCCCCATCCACGCACAACAGGGATCCCAGAAAGGTTTAAAGCATGCTCTTCTTGCTCCTCCTCATCCGCCCCGGCACCATCCTCCTCTGACTCCTCATCAGACTCCTGTTGTTGACTTGTCTCAGATAGAGTAGCCCCCCCTGGGAATTCATCCAGCATTGCGACTTCCTCATCTTCCCGCTCCTGCTCCTCCACAGCCTGATCAATGACACGACGCAATGCACGCTCCATAAAGAAGGCATAAGGTACCATGTCACTGATGGCGCCATGGCTGCGACTGACCAGTTTGGTGATCTCCTCAAATGGCCGCAGAAGTCTGCATGCGTCGCGCATGAGCAGCCACTGGCGCGGTGAAAAAAACCCCAGCTCCCCAGAACCGTTTCTTTCGCAGAGTTCATACAGGTAGACGTTAACTGCACGTTTCTGCTGGAGCAGCCTATCAAGCATATAGAAGGTTGAGTTCCATCGCGTCGGGCAATCGCAAATAAGACGTCTGACCGGCAGATGGTGTCGCCGCTGAATGTCAGCAAGGCGAGCCATGGCCGTGTAAGATCTTCTGAAATGGGCCGAGATTTTCCTTGCCTGCCGCAAGATGTCCTGGACCCCAGGGTATTTGACAAGGAATCGCTGCACGACCAAGTTTAACATGTGTGCCATGCATGACACGTGCGTGATTTTGCCCTGTTTCAATGCGCTAAGCAGATTGGCACCGTTGTCACACACCACTTTACCAACTGTCAAATTGAGTGGTGTTAGCCACTGATCTGCCTGTGAACGCAAAGCTGAAAGGAGTGCCGGGCCAGTGTGGCTCTTGGCTTCCAGGCACAACAGACGCAGCACGGCATGGCAACGTCTCACCTGGCATGTGGAATAGGTTCTGGGGTGCTTGGGCGGTGCAGCGGAAGAGACGCTAGCAGCAGAAAAGGAGGAGGCAGCTGAGGAGGAGAGGGAGGAGGATGGAGTAGGAGGAGGAGGAGAAGAAGGAGAAGAAGAGTCAGGCCTGCATGCAATCCGTGGCGGTAAAACCAAATCTACATGGGTGCCACGGGTTACATGCTTGACGGCCGTCAGAAGGTTCACCCAGTGGGCAGTAAAACTGATATACCTTCCCTGCCCCTGTTTGCTAGAATACGTCTTATATCTTGGCACCGACACTGTGTGCCAGAGATACATTCACTTGCCGCTGAACATGGCCATATAGCTCTGGGATGCCCTTCTCTGAGAAATACTTCCTTCCTGGGACCTTCCATTGCGGTGTTCCAATGGCCACAAATTTGCGAAAGGCCTCCGAGTTCACCAGTTTATATGGCAGTAGTTGGCGGGCTATCAGTTCTGACAAGCCAGCCGTCAACCGTTGGGCAAGAGGGTTATCCGGCGTCATCATTTTTTTACGCTCGAACATTAGGCCCACGGAAGCCTGCCTTTTTGCAGAAAAACGTGAGCTTGGCGTGATGGAAGGTGGAGTGGAGGACAATTGTGAGGAGAGAGGAGAAGGAGAAGTAGAAGACGAGGCTGGATGGTGAGAGCCTGCAGTGTGGCTTTGTGTGTTTCGTTGCTCCCACTGGGCTCGGTGATGGCTGCTCATGTGCCTTCTTAAGGCGGTCGTCCCTAGGTGAGTGTTGGGCTTAACGCGACTAATGCGTTGACTGCAAAGATTGCAACGCTATTGTCAGCAGCGGACACCTTAAAAAAAGCCCACACTGCGGAGCCATGTGCCGGTGTCCTGGGAGCGCCAGATGTGACCGTACATGGTCGATGACTCGCTCCTGATACATTTGCAGTCTGCTTTGTCCCTCCTGTGCAATGTAAGTTATTCCTGCTTCTCCTCCCTATCTGCTGGTCCATATCTCCCTCTGAACTCCCCTCCTCTTCCTCTCTTGTGGGCACCCACGTGACATCACTAGACACG
Organism: Lithobates pipiens; assembly: GCF_037356315.1. NCBI lineage: Eukaryota > Metazoa > Chordata > Amphibia > Anura > Ranidae > Lithobates > Lithobates pipiens. Next base: position 161,865,840 of record NW_027507789.1, read on the forward strand.
TCATCATCAACGTCACCTTCCCCACCGCTATAAGTAGAGATCTCGGAGTAGGCAGCAACACCAGGGACCAACCTCCTCCTTGGGCTGATCTGGGTACTGTCGTCAGACTGCTGAGTAGCGGTTGTTGCTACCTCCTCTTCCTGATCCAATACCAAGAGTGGCTGCGCATCAGAAATGTCCTCTTGATATGGATCGGAAAATAATTCCTGTGACTCAAGCGGAAGGTATGTGGTGGTGGTGGTGGTGGTGGTGTTGTTGGTGGTAGTGTCTTTGGGGGTGCACATAGCAGAGAGTGAAGAAGAGGGTGCAGATCGAGAGGATGAGGAGGGTGCAGAAGAGTAAGGCTGAGTGAGCCACTCAACCAAGTCTGGTGCGTCCTTTAAAGTAATTGAACGCACCTTCTGCAACTTCCCACTTTGGCTCAAGGCTGTTGCTCCTGCCCTACCCCTACCACCCCTGCGGAAGGGCCTGCCTCTTCCTCTGCCTGTCATTTTTTAAATCACCCTGTGACAAAACTCTTAGTCCCTATACCGCTGAAGGACTGCTGCAGTATAGGGCAGCGGTCAGCAGTGGTGCACCTCAACCCTATCTATTGTGGACCGATAACAGTCCTTATAGAATAGCAGACTGTACCTCACTCAACCCTATGTACTGTAGCACCCTAGACCAAGTTACCAGTCCTTATAAGAACTTTTGTGGACCAAGCAGGTTGTGTGTTAGTGATTAGCAGACTGTACTTCAGTCCCTATACCAATGAAGGACTGCTGCAGTATAGGGCAGCAGTCAGCAGTGGTGCACCTCAACCCTATGTATTGTGGACCGATAACAGTCCTTATAGAATAGCAGACTGTACCTCACTCAACCCTATGCACTGTAGCACCCTAGACCACGTTACCAGTCCTTATAAGAACTTTTGTGGACCAAGCAGGTTGTGTGTTAGTGATTAGCAGACTGTACTTCAGTCCCTATACCGCTGAAGGACTGCTGCAGTATAGGGCAGCGGTCAGCAGTGGTGCACCTCAACCCTATCTATTGTGGACCGATAGCGGTCCTTACAGAACAGCAGACTGTACCGCACTCAACCCTATGTACTGTAGCACCCTAGACCAAGTTACCAGTCCTTATAAGAACTTTTGTGGACCAAGCAGGTTGTGTGTTAGTGATTAGCAGACTGTACTTCAGTCCCTATACCAATGAAGGACTGCTGCAGTATAGGGCAGCGGTCAGCAGTGGTGCACCTCAACCCTATCTATTGTGGACCGATAGCGGTCCTTACAGAACAGCAGACTGTACCGCACTCAACCCTATGTACTGTAGCACCCTAGACCAAGTTACCAGTCCTTATAAGAACTTTTGTGGACCAAGCAGGTTGTGTGTTAGTGATTAGCAGACTGTACTTCAGTCCCTATACCAATGAAGGACTGCTGCAGTGTAGGGCAGCAGTCAGCAGTGGTGCACCTCAACCCTATGTATTGTGGACCGATAACAGTCCTTATAGAATAGCAGACTGTACCTCACTCAACCCTATGTACTGTAGCACCCTAGACCATGTTACCAGTCCTTATAAGAACTTTTGTGGACCAAGCAGGTTGTGTGTTAGTGATTAGCAGACTGTACGTCAGTCCCTATACCAATGAAGGACTGCTGCAGTATAGGGCAGCGGTCAGCAGTGGTGCACCTCAACCCTATCTATTGTGGACCGATAGCGGTCCTTACAGAACAGCAGACTGTACCGCACTCAACCCTATGTACTGTAGCACCCTAGACCAAGTTACCAGTCCTTATAGGAACTTTTGTGGACCAAGCAGGTTGTGTGTTAGTGATTAGCAGACTGTACTTCAGTCCCTATACCAATGAAGGACTGCTGCAGTATAGGGCAGCGGTCAGCAGTGGTGCACCTCAACCCTATCTATTGTGGACCGATAGCGGTCCTTACAGAACAGCAGACTGTACCGCACTCAACCCTATGTACTGTAGCACCCTAGACCAAGTTACCAGTCCTTATAAGAACTTTTGTGGACCAAGCAGGTTGTGTGTTAGTGATTAGCAGACTGTACGTCAGTCCCTATACCAATGAAGGACTGCTGCAGTATAGGGCAGCGTTCAGCAGTGGTGCACCTAAACCCTATCTATTGTGGACCGATAGCGGTCCTTACAGAACAGCAGACTGTACCTCACTCAACCCTATGTACTGTAGCACCCTACACAGACCAAGTTACCAGTCCTGATAAAGAGCTTTGTGGAACAAGTGAGTTGTGAATGATTAGCAGACTGCAGCAGAAGGGCAGCAGTCAAGTATAATATTCTTTCTATATTTGGAAGAAAGAATATTATACGTGTACAAGCCTATTACCATACCACTGATACCAGTCCTGAAAAGAACCTTTGTGGAACTAATAGTAACAGCAAGTCTTTAAACTGACCCTCACTGCCTGACACACTGCTTCCTTCCTGTCCCTATACAAAGTGGCAAAAAAGAGGAGACTGGAACGATTAGTGGTTACTGGAATAGCTCTTTTGTGGACCTGATAGTAACAGCTAATGATGATGATGATGATGACGACTAAACTGACTCTCCCTGTAGCACACACCGTCCTGTCCCTTTCTCTAAACTGACAAAAGACACTCAGGCTGCTGCAAGAATCAGTAGCACAGCAAACCTATATACACCTAACACCTATACCAGTCCTGAAAAGAACTTTTGTGTACCAAATAGCTAGCGATTTATCTCTCCCTACTCCACACAGCAACCTTTCCCTATAGTGACATAAGAAAGAATGTAAAATGGCCACCGGATCGGGTGTATTTATAGGTTAGGGGGAATGTCCAAGTGTCCATGTGCTGTCATGTCTCAATTGGCTGTCCTGTACCCCATGATGGATGTGTCATCATAGGTCAAAGTTCTTTTACACATTAAACACGTAAGTCCGCTGGGGCGAACGACGGCAATAGGCGAGCGAACGAGCGGACCGCGAACGGCCGAAATTCGCCGCGAAACGACCGCCGGGCGAACCGTTCGGCCATCACTACTTCTGACCAATGCCTCAGCAACACGTTGTCCAGGACCAGGAGTTTGTAACCTCCCAGTCTCTGGGAACGCGTTGCACAGACCTTTCTGCAAGGCCTCCCGGAGATGTCTCATCCTCTGCCCCCTCTGCGACGGCAAGATAAGGTCGGCAACCTTACCCTTGTACCGTGGATCAAGGAGAGTGGCTAGCCAGTAATGGTCCCTCTCCTTGATCCGAAGAATACGAGGATCCTTCCACAGGCTTTGCAGGATCAGGGAGGCCATGCAGCGTAGGTTAGCTGAGGCATTCGGTCCGGAGTCCTCTGGGTCACTAAGGACAACATGATCCGCAGCTACCTCCTCCCAGCCACGTACAAGTCTACGGGTTTCTTGGGACTGTAAATCATCCCTACAAGACTGCTGCTGCTGATGCTGAGTGCCAGCCTCCACCTCCATGCTGACACAATCATCCTCCTCCTCCTCATCCTCTTCCTGTGTGATGGGTGGCACAGCAGGAACACTGTCTGGATAAAGGGGGCCTTGAGAGGCAAGTGCCCTGTCCATTATTCCACGCAGCGTATGCTCCAAGAGGTGGATAAGAGGTACAGTGTCACTGATGCATGCACTGTCACTGCTCACCATCCTTGTAGCCTTCTCAAACGGTGACAGGACAGTGCATGCATCCCTGATCATGCCCCACTGGCGTGGTGAAAAAAAAAACGAGCTCCCCTGACCCTGTCCTGGTGCCGTAGTCGCACAGGTACTCATTGATGGCCCTCTGCTGTGTGTGCAGCCGCTGCAGCATGGCCAACGTTGAGTTCCACCTGGTGGGCATGTCACATATAAGGCGGTTCTTGGGCAGGTTCAACTCCTTTTGGAGCTCAGCCAGCCGAGCACAGGCATTAAATGATCAGCGGAAATGCACACAGACTTTCCAGGCCTGCTTCAGGACATCCTGTAAGCCCAGGTACCTGCCCAAGAACCGCTGCACCACCAGGTTAAGGACGTGAGCTACACAGGGCACATGGGTCAGTTGTCCCTGTCGGAGGGCGGAGAGGAGGTTGGTGCCATTGTCGCAAACCACCATTCCTGGCTTAAAGAGGAAGTAAACCCTGATGAGTTTACTTCCTCTTTCATTCCCTGCAAAGGCAAAGCATAATGGACTACTATGCATCGCATAGTAGCCCATTATGTGTCACTTACCTGACACAGGAGCCAGCGATGTCACCGCTGTCCCCTGTAGTCCGGCGCATCCATCTGTTTGGTGGGGTCTCGCAGCTCTGCCGCTGTCATTCGGCGAAGCCACGATGACGTCACTCCCGCGCATGCGCACGGGAGCCGACAAGCGCGGCAGCTCCGTTGTTGGAAATGCCGCGCTCAGTGCGCCTGCGCGCCGCTGTCTATGGCGCATGCGCTGTAGACAGTGGTGCCTGTCTTCAGGCAAATATCTCCTAAACCGTATAGGCTTAGGAGATATTTCTTGGACCTACAGGTAAGCCTTAATCTAGGCTTACCTGTAGGTCAAAGTGGTTTGTAAGGGTTTACAACCACTTTAAGCTGGCGTGGCGTCAACCACCTCTCGGCCTGCCCCTGCAGAGCTGACAAAACATCTGCCCCAGTGTGGCTCCTGTCCCCCAAAAAAACCAGCACAAGCACGGCATGGCATCATTTTGCCTGTGTACTTGCGTAGCCCCTGGAACGCCTACAGAGCACTGCTGGTTCTGAGGACAGAGCACTGGAAGAGGCCATGGAGGAAGAAGAAGAGGAGGGGGTGGAGGAGAGAGGTGTGTCACAACCAGTAGCATTTTGGAGGTGTGGTGGCGGAACAACCTCCAACACTACTGCACCTTGTCCTGCATCCTTCCCAGCTGCCAGAAGAGTGACCCAATGGGCCGTGAAAGACAGGTAACGTCCCTGTCCATGCCTGCTGGACCATGAGTCAGCGGTAATATGTACCTTACCGCTGACCGCCCTGTCCAGCGAGGCAAGGACATTGCCTTCCACATGCCGGTAGAGAGCCGGAATCGCCTTCCATGAGAAAAAGGGGCGTTTGGGGACCTGCCACTGAGGAACCGCACATTGTACAAACTCACGGAAGGGGGCCGAGTCTACCAACTGAAAAGGCAGCAGTTGAAGTGCTAGCAATTTAGCCAAGCTAGCATTCAACCGCTGGGCATGTGGATGGCTGGGAGTGAACTTCTTTCGATGGTCCAGCAGCTGGGGCAGGGACATTTACCTGCTATAATCGGACGTGGGTGTACTGCTAGCAGAGTGCCCGGAAGCACTTGGCTGTGACACACCTAATTCTACACCTTCATTCCTCTCAGAGCAGGTTTCAGAGAGGACTGAAGGTCTAGTGGGGTTGGAGACCCCAGCTGATGAGGAGCAAGGAGAGGTCCGCTTTGTTGTTTGGTGTGGGTCTTTGAGGTACGCTTGCCAATGAGCTGCATGGCAGGTCAACATATGTCTGGTCAAGCATGTGGTGCCCAAGCGACTGATGTTTTGGCCACATGAGATACGCTTGAGACATATGTTGCAAATAGCAGTGGTGCGATCTGATGCACTCGTCTCAAAAAAGGCCCACACCAAAGAACTTTTAGAATAACGCACAGAGGCAGCACCCTGCACAGGCGGAGCTCTGCGGTGTGAATCAGTCGGTGTGCTGCCCCTAAGCTGGCCCCCGGAGGGCATCCTGCCTCGTTGGACATGTGCCTCCTCCTCCTCTCTCCTCTCTCCTACCAGGCACCCACGTGGAGTCAGTGCCCTCATCATCCCCTCCCTCTTCATCGCTGGAGCAAACCTGGCAGTATGCTGCAGCTTGTGGAACATGACTGCCAGATTGCTGTCCTTCTTGAGCATCCCCCCTCTCTGCGCTCACGCTACTGCCTTCCTCTAGCTGAGTATCATCATCAGAGCCTACAAAACACTGGGCATCCTCCTGGAGCATGTACCCAACACTGTGCTCAAAGAGTTCAGGAGACTCCTCAGGAGGACGTGGTGGGTCTAGGGAAGGAGTCACTGATGATGACATTGAGAGGAGGGAAGACGATGCGTTGGCAGCTGCTTTGCTAGTTCCCTGAGCCTGGGGGAGAGAGGATGAGGAGGATGAAGAGGGCTTGGTCATCCACTCTACCAAGTCTTCGGCATGTTGCGGCTGAACATGTCCAGCTGCCAAAAAGAAGGACAAGCGTGTCCCATGGCCACGTGCTGATGATCAGGGGCGGGCTGGGCCGGGGGGCAGGGTGGAAATTTCCCCCCAGGCCGGTGCCTACATTATCTTTAAAACGGCCGCTGCGCTGGCTGGATGTTCATTTTTTTTTTTTTTCAGGCTGTGATGCGCTGCTGCATTGTGGGAGTTGTAGTCCGGCTGCACTAAAGCTCCTGGAAGTGTGAGCGCAGCAAACTACAACTCCCACCTCCCATGAGTCTCAGAGGCAGGCCAGGTGAGTCACGTCAGGGGAGGGGCTCCTGGGCTTATGTAGCTGTCTGTCTGATCCTGCACTGTTAGATTAAAAACAGACTGATTTGTTCCGTCCGTAGGACAGAATGATCAGTCTGTACATTTAGGGGCTGGTGGCTGCAGCTGAGCCGTGTGTCTCACACACAGCCCAGCCAAGTTCACTCCCCCCCTCCTAGCAACGGACTAATGAATGTACTGCATACAGCTACAGCCCCTCCTCCTCTCTCTCCCTGTTTCTGCCTGGCCCGCCCACTCTCCTATCCCGATGTACAGCTGTGAAGAGGAGAGAGGGGGAAGAGAGGAGGGAGAGAGAGGAGAGAGGGGGAAGAGAGGAGGGAGAGAGAGCAGAGAGGGGGAAGAGAGGAGGGAGAGAGGAGAGAGGGGGAAGAGAGGAGGGAGAGAGGAGAGAGGGGGAAGAGAGGAGAGAGGGGGGGAGAGAGGAGAGAGGGGGAAGAGAGGAGGGAGAGAGAGGAGAGAGGGGGAAGAGAGGAGGGAGAGAGGAGAGAGGGGGAAGAGAGGAGGGAGAGAGGAGAGAGGGGGAAGAGAGGAGGGAGAGAGGAGAGAGGGGGAAGAGAGGAGAGAGGAGAGAGGGGGAAGAGAGGAGGGAGAGAAGAGAGAGAGGAGAGAGGGGGGGAGAGAGGAGAGAGGGGGAAGAGAGGAGAGAGGAGGGTGCGCGGGAGATATGAACAGCAGCAGCCACACATTCCAAGCTGTGAGAACTTCCAGCCTCCTCCCTGAATCAGTGAGCTCTGCATTTTTCATTACACATTGATAACTGATCTGTTCCTTTCTCTCCTCTGTCTGTCTCCCTCCCCCGCTCTGTTCTTCCAACATCCACTTACCACTAAGCCACTTATGCAGCCCATATATTGATCCCTTTTTTTTGTCATTACACTGGAAAAAAATATGATCCAATTCCCCCATCTACACATTCCAGGTGGATGGGGGAATCCTCCGACAGCGGACCAGTGGGGCGAACAACCAGGGGTGCTTTCCTGGCACCGAAATTTGATAGCACTGGTCTCTGTCTCCATGGCAACAGCGCATTAGGACCTAACACTGGCTACTTGGCACATTATGTCTGCAGTCTGATCACCTCCTGTACTACGTCTGCAGTCTCTGATCATCTCCTGTACTACGTCTGCAGTCTCTGATCATCTCTTGTACTATGTCTGCAGTCTCTGATCATCTCCTGTACTATGTCTGCTGTCTCTGACCATCTCCTGTACTATGTCTGCAGTCTCTGACCATCTCCTGTACTACGTCTGCAGTCTCTGATCATCTCCTGTACTATGTCTGCTGTCTCTGATCATCTCCTGTACTATGTCTGCAGTCTCTGATCATCTCCTGAACCATGTCTGCAGTCTCTGATCATCTCCTGTACTATGTCTGCAGTCTGATCATCTCCTGTACTATGTCTGCAGTCTCTGATCATCTCCTGTACTATGTCTGCAGTCTCTGATCATCTCTTGTACTATGTCTGCTGTCTCTGATCATCTCCTGTACTATGTCTGCAGTCTCTGATCATCTCCTGTAGTATGTCTGCAGTCTTTGATCATCTCCTGTACTATGTCTGCAGTCTCTGATCATCTCCTGTAGTATGTCTGCAGTCTCTGATCAACTCCTGTAGTATATTTTTTTTTTTTTTGGTGGGGGAGGTTGGAACTGGAACTAAGTTGTCTGCTGTGATTAGACTTTGCTGCATGCACGGAGTGTTTTTTTTTTTTAAGAACATATAAAATAAGAAAATTAAGTTCTCCTGACTGCTTGAATTTTTTTTTAAGAAAACCGCGCACAGTAACCATGATGCATTGCGGAATCTAATTGTTGACATGATAATCGTAATCAAATCGTGAGGCCAGTGAAGATGCGCACCTCTAATAGCATAGCCATCATGACAATTTAAAATTTTGGCAGTGGCTGCTTTTGGTTTTTCTCTAGCACCCTCTCCCCACCAGCGGACTTATCTAACACCCTCCCCCCCACCAGCGGACTTATCTAACACCCTCCCCCCCACCAGCGGACATATCTAACACCCTCCCCCCCACCAGCGGACATATCTAACACCCCCACCAGGGGACTAGCCCAACCAATCCCCCCCCTCCGGCACGCACGGCCAGCAGCACAGACACACACAGCCACCTCCTAGACCCCCCGGTCAGTGGTGCGGACTAATCTGGGAGGACACCCGCCCTCTGCATGCCTGCCACTTACCCCATCTTATTGGTGGGTCAGGCAGCAGGTGAATTGCAGCACGATACATATAGGGGGTGGAGAGGAGAGAGGGGGCGGCGCCCTGGTGCCCCTAATGGGCCTGCATTGCATTTTGTTTTTTCTGCTTTGAATAAGGCCATCAGTGAGCTGATTCGGTGGTTCAATGGGCCACTTGACTGGACTTGCCCCCCTGGCCTAAGCCTGCCAGCCCTCCCCTGCTGATGATGACGATGCACCGTGTCCACGACCAGCACTGTTGTCTCTAGAGACAGAGCCTGCTTGCCCTCTTTTATCGGCTCGTGCCTGTCTGCCTCTCCTTGTTGGCCTTCCAGACATGGTAATGGCCTGAAGGGAGATGGGAAAACCAGCAATTGGGTAGTGTATACTGTGCTGGAGGCACACACAACACCCACTAACTCCTGCAGATGGCAGATGGCTCAATTAGAGAAGAGCTATGTAGGTGGATATAATGGTGTATACTGCGGTCAGGGCACGCAGACAGCACGCACAATCTCCTACAACTGACTGCAAGCTCTATTTAAAAAGAGCAATATAACTAGCTATATAGGTGGATATAATGGTGTATACTGCGGTCAGGACACGCAGACAACAACCACTACAGAAGAGCAAGAACGCAAAATCGGCCGATAATGAACCGTGTATACCATGTTGAAGGTACACAGAACACCCACTAACTCCTACAGATGCTAACACACTACACAAGGCCGCCGCGCTGGTGGCCTTATATAGTGTGGGGCGTGTACTACATAGCCCGAGCTATGATTGGCCACAGGCATCCTGGCTGTGGCCAATCATGGCTCTCCTCGTTGCCGACGCTGTGATTGGCCAAGCATGCGGGGTCACAGTGCATGCTTGGCCAATCATGAGCCAGCAATGCACTGCAATGGCGCAGTGCATTGTGGGCCGTGAGCGCCACACGAATTTGGCGCGAACGGCCCATAACGTTTGGTATTCGCTGAATGGATGAACAGCCGATGTTCGAGTCGAACGTATGTTCGAGTCGAACGTGAAGCTCATCCCTACTCCCAGGACGCTGGCACATGGCTCCGCAGTCTGGGCTTTTTTTAACGTGTCCCCTAATGACAATAGTGTTGCCATCTGCAATCTTTGCAGTCAATGCATAAGTCGCGGTAAGCCCAACACTCACCTAGGGACGACCGCCTTAAGAAGGCACATGAGCTGCTATCACCGAGTTCAGTGGGAGCAACACACAAAGCCACACTCCAGGCTCTCACCGTCCAGCCTCGTCTTCTACTTCTCCTTCTCTCTCCTCACAATTGTCCTCCACTCCACCTTCCATCATGCCAAGCTCACGTTTTTCTGCAAAAAGGCAGGCTTCCGTAGGCCAAATGTTCGAGCATGTAAAAGACAAAAGTTGTTGTTTAAAAACAAAAAATAAAACCCTAGCTAGTTTGGGGTGTTTCACACTCTCCCCAAAACATCAATGATGTTCTTAATTTTATTTTTAACATCATTGATGTTTTGCTGTATATTTTCTAAATCCCGATTGCACCCCATTATCTCCCCAATCAGGATCTGGGCACTTTCACTGGTAAAATGTGATTCTTCTTCCACATCACCTACAAAAAAAAGCAAAATAACACACCATGTATTATAAATATGCAGACATATATTGATGAGCTTACCGGAAGCTGTGGTCTCCGACACTCACCTGTTGTGGTGACAATTTGTCCAACTTCAACGATCTCTCCTTCCTCTTCCTCCTCCTGCTCCTCTGCTTCTGGTGTTGGAATTTCGCCTTCTTTGGGAGGGGTGGGGTCCCTGGTGTCCTCAGACTTCCGAAGTCTTCTCTCCCCTATGAGAATGTAAAAAAGGAATACTTAGCACACAGAGGGCAGAAATAGGAATATGAAACATTGCTTGGAAGTGTTGTACAATTGTGTTTTTGGCCGAGTTCAAAGGTGAGAACATTATTGGGGACACTTTCTAAAGCTGGAATACTTACCTGCAGAACGATGTTTCTTACGAACAAATTAAACCATGAACTTGAAAGTGGCCATTTTAAACTGCACAACATGAAATCAAAGCACATGGAGCATGTATGCAAGCAAGAATAATCATATGAACACACAACTACTTACTTTTTTGAAGAACACGCTTGATCCTTCTGTACTGATCGTGCTCCCTCAGTTTCAGGTCTGACCAGCTTTTTCTCAGTTGATCCTTGGATCGGCGTACCCCAAAATTCTGCAGAAGACTCTTCACTACTTTAGTCATGATCTTGGCCTTTCTGATATTTGGGTTTGGGTAAGGTCCATACTTCCCATCATAGTCGGTCTACTTCAATATGTCAACCATCTCCAACATCTCTACAAAAGACATATTTGAGGCCTTAAATCTTCTCTTCTTGGATCGGGACGTTTCAAGCTCCAGGCTTTCCTTGCCCTCCTCCTCATTAGTGGAACTCTGCGCACCTGCGTTCTCTCCGCCATGTGCTCTCCCCACTGCGCTGAAAGCGAAGGGGCGGTGAATAGCCTAGAAAGAACGTCAGGGGCGGGCGGAGTTTCACGCATGCGCACTGTATATAAAACGCAACACGCGTGTGTCGTACGTACGATCTGTGAACAGAGGGAGAAGCTGACGCGACGATCGTGCAAACGAAGGTAACATTTTGAACTTGGTACATCACTAGCCTATAATGCTTCTAGATTGAGGCCTGCATTAGTGGAGTTTAGCCTGGCATTAGGGTTTGTCTTGTGTTGTGTCTTGCAGAGATTATGGATGGTTTCAATGATCACAGTTTCCTCCCTCTGTTCATCGATAAATACAGGGAGCTACCCTGCCTGTGGCAATCGACGCACCCTCATTACAGTAACAAACTAAAGAGGCAGGCAGTGATGGAGAAACTGGTTGAGTTTGTGAAGCCGGTGGTCCCCAGGGCAGACATCCACTATTTAAAAGTGAAAATTGGTGGCCTGAGGAGTACATATCTGAAGGAGAGGAAGAAGGTGCTGAAGTCCATGCAATCTGGAGCTGCAGCAGATGAGGTTTATGTCCCCAGGCTGTGGTATTATAACAGGTTGCATTTTCTGTCAGACCAGGCTGAGGTCAGAGAATCACTCTCTACCCTTCCTTCCACGCGTCCTATGCTACATTCCACACCCGCTGAGTCTTCCGACGCCCAACCTGGGCCTTCCACTCAGGAAGAACTGGGGGAGCCCAGCTTTAGCCAGGTATAGTATTGTTGTACATATTTTGGGAGTAAAAATGAATGATGTTAACTTGATTTTTGCTCACTAATTGCTGATTTTAGAAAGTGTTTCACGTATCAATAGACAGTAGTAACCAAAACCTTTGGGACAAGATTGAAAAATGCTCGGCTCAGAATGATAGTCTTTTCTATTGGTTAACAGTTTGCAACAGTCTTGATGTGAAAATTGTGTGTGTGTGTGTTTGATGAACCTAAAACTATGTCCCTTTTTCATACACAGGAAGAACTCAGCCAGGAAGAGGGTATGGAATGCAGCAGCCAGGAGGTGGCTGTGGAAAGTGGCAGCCAGGAGGAGGCGGGGGTAAGCGGCAGCCAGGCGGTGGGCGGGCGGAGGAGCCTGACAGAATGCCAGGTCCCTCCCCTCCGCCTTCCATGCAAAAGGGCGAGAAAGGGGGGGAATGTGGAGGAGTCTGAGGCTGATCGGGGAGGCTTCAGCGGCCCTCCAAGCCACCCCCACCTATCAAGAGGCCTTTGCCACCTTGGCTACGTGCAAACTGGAGAAAATGCAGGATGGGCAAAAGCTTTTGTGTGAGGAGGTAATTATACACACCCTCAACAAGGGTCTGTTGGGCCAAATCACACAAGCAACACACTTGTGTAATTTGGCCCATGCCCCTCCTCCTCCTCCTTCTGCCACACCTCCAGCACCAGAGCAGCAGCCTGAAGGAAGCGTGGCAGGAAGACCAGAGTGTGAGAACCTGGGTTCAGACTGGTCTGACAGCCTCTGGTCTGGCAGCCTCTTGTAGTACCACAGCCTGGGAACATAGATGTCATCTGCTGCTGTTCCGGGTTTCATGGACTTCAGGACCAGACTTCTCTCCCTCAGATATGTACTCCTCAGGCCACCAATTTTTGCGTTTAAATAGTGTGCCCTGGGGGCCAAAGGCTTCGCTAATCTCCCCAGTTTCTCCATCGCTGCCTCCCTCTTTATTTGTTACTGACACCTAAATAAAGGTTTTTTTTGTTTGAAGAAATACTTGCATATGTGTTTTACTTCAAAAAGGACAGTTTATTTGTGAGCAGGCAGGTACATTTCAAAAATACAAAGTGAAATGAATAACAAGGGGTACCAACACTAAACAACCTCCTGTAGATTAAAAAAGAAAAAGAAAATACAAAAAAGATAATAATGTTGTTGTGGTAAGTTGACACACAAAACACACCCCAAAAAATGCAAAGATGAGGAAACTGTTAAAAAAGGAGATGTTTAGGAAAAAAAACAAACACAAAATTCCCCAAAAAACAAACAAAATAAAAAATGTGTAGATGTGACGATTTAAAATATTGTATAGCTGAAATGATTAAAAAACACTGAAGAAATACGTTCGGGAGAAGTGTGTGTGATTATGAGCATCAAAAGAAGTTCATTCTTGCAGCATTGTAAAGAACAAGAGAATGCGCTTCATGAAAGAATTTTTAACATTGCAGTGTGGTGAATGTGCTATATCGATTACGAGCAGTAGTTTTACCTGAGCAAGCGCTTCCATGTCCGAATTTGATTGTGAGCATGCGTGGCACCTTGTCTGTCGGAGTAGGCTACACGTGATCGGAGTATGTCCGATCGGAGCATTTTGACGGAAAATTTTACCGGCAAGTTGGAAAAGTTGGTCCGTCGGATATTCTGATGGAAACAGTCCGATGCAGACCACACACAGTCGGAATATCTGACAAAGCGGTCCGATAGGAAAGATTCCAATGGAATCTCCGACCGTGTGTACAAGGGCTAAGGCAGCAAGTGAACAAGTCGTCCCTGAAGTTACCGTATATACTCGAGTATAGGCCGACCCGAGTATAAGCCGAGGCCCCCAATTTACCCCCAAAAAACTGGGAAACCTATTGACTCGTGTATAAGCCGAGGGTGAGATATGCCTGTCCATCCCTGTGTGTGTCCGTCCATCCCTGTGTGTCCGTCCATCCCTGTGTGTGTGTCCATCCATCCATCCCTGTGTGTGTGTGTGTGCGTCCATCCATCCATCCATCCCTGTGTGTGTGTGTGTGTGTGTGTGTGTCCATCCATCCATCCATCCATCCCTGTGTGTGTGTGTGTCCATCCATCCATCCATCCCTGTGTGTGTGTGTGTGTGTGTGTGTGTGTGTGTGTGTGTCCGTGCAGCCTTGTGTGTCCAGCCTACCTGTGTCCCAAGCCTCCGTCCGGTCCCGTCCCGAGCCTCCGTGTCGTCCCGTCCCGAGCCTCCGTGTCGTCCCGTCCCGAGCCTCCGTGTCATCCCGTCCCGAGCCTCCGTGTCGTCCCATGCCAGGATCGCCGCTCTTCGTCGGCGCCCTGGCGGCCATTCCCCTGTTCAAAAGCCGCGCCTCCCGCCTCCGCCTGTGATAGGCGGAACACTCAATTTCCCAGCAGTCTGTGTTCCGCCTATCACAGACATCGTCTCATCCTCGTCCGTAGTACGAGGATGAGCCGATGTCCGTGATAGGCGGAACACTGACTGCTGGGAAATTGAGTGTTCCGCCTATCACAGGCGGAGGCGGAGCCGGAGGCGCGGCTTTTGAAAGGTAGAATGGCCGCTGTCTGTCTGCTCGACACGCTGTTCGGGCAGTCAGACAGCGGTGACTCGAGTATAAGCCGAGGGGGGCACTTTCAGCCTCAAAAAAGAGGCTGAAAATCTCGGCTTATACTCGAGTATATACGGTAAATTGTTGAAAGCAGAAAAAAATGTTCAAGCGTAAAGACTTGAGCAACTTTGACAAGAGCCAAATTGTAACGGCTGGGCAACTGGGTCAGAATATCTCCAAAATTGCAGTGGTCAGGACCTACCAAAAGTGGTCCAAGGAAGGAAAACCAGCAAACAGGCAACAGGGTCATGGGAGGCCAAGGTTCATTGAAGCAAGTGGGGAGCAATGGCTGTCCTGTGTAATCTGATCCAATAGAAGAGCTACTGTAGCTTAAATTGCTGAAAAAGTTAATGCTGGTTCGAATAGAAAGGTGTCAGAATCCTGTCTCAGTCCAATCGAGCATCTGTGGGATGTGATTGAAAAACATATCTGATCTATGGAGGCCCACCTCGCTTTATAGGACTTAAAGGATCTGCTACTGATGGCTTGTTGCTAGACACCACCGCATACCTTCACAGGTCTAGTGGCGTTCATGCCTCAACAGGTCAGGGCTGTTTTGGCAACAAAAGGAAGACCTACTCAATGTTAGGTGGTTGGCCATAATGTTATGACTGAGCCGTGTATATTTTGTTATAAACTTTGGGATAAAGCTAGTTTTAGCTGAGGGACCCAATAAAAAAGGCTCAACCAGCCACATCTATTAATCCTGAACCTCTATTTATAAGGTAAGAGATTTTCTGTCATCATCATGACAGCAATTTATTTATTTTTTTCTTGAAAAGCCTGTGGCGTGCAAAACACACCCAAAAACTTCCACCCGGTGCCCAAAAAAGTGCACACACATAAAGAGTGTATCACAACAACATGCAACAGGTGTACCACTGTCCTCCACGAGGATGGACCTTACCCTGATCCCCCGGGGCGTTAGTCTCCAGACGGGGACTGAGGTACCATACAAGGTCCTTCTGGCCAAAACCAGATGACCACCTTTTTCTGGAAGGTCTGCCGAAACAGACCAACCCAAGTACTCGGTTGGGGCTCCCCCGAAGGGAGACCCCCAGAGAGAGAGGACGAACCAAGCCAGAAGGCCTATGTCCACCCCCTCCCAAGACTTTCAGGGTTGGCCCGAGGACCGACACCCTACTCATCGCACGTGCACAGTGACAAAACAAAGACGTGACACAACACACAAAAAAATAAAAAATAAAGTGGGGAAGGGATAGTGGAGAGGAGAGTGAAAAAGGTGGCCAATGTGTAACACAATGACGAGGCCCTCCGGCCAGGGACAGCAAATGTGAAGTAGCATTAAATATGCATGGAGTGTGTTTACCAAGGAGCAAAGAAAAACAGATTAAGCCAGTCCTACTTGTAAATGTCAGTTGCTTAGTGTGAATTATTTTAACTAAAATAGTTGTTCAAACATGCAGGGTTATGCCTAGGGCTACATGGCAATTTTTAATCTCACAATTGCACAACTAACAAAGAGTATCACTTTGTAACACAGTAGACCTAAAGAAAGCCTGTATTGGTGAAATATGTAACAGTTCATTGCTGAGCTCTGCTTTAAAAATGCTAGCTGCCTGGCTTTTTGTTTGGTGTTCCAAAGCTTTTGTAGTATTTGAATGTTCTGGAATGCAGATCATTCACATTTTCTGTGACTTTAGCAGGTGCATATTTGATTCTACTCAATGATTAAAGGTATTGGGACTACAAACAGTTTGGTAAGTGGCATTTTCAAAAGGACAGCAACGGCAATCTCCGTTATTTCCTTAATGACAATTTGACATGGGAGAATACAGAGATATCCATTGCTTACCTCCTTTTGAAAGTGTTCCTTGCCTGCCTTTGTTATAAATTAACATGTCTGCAATGATTGTGTGTATTGCTACTTTTCTCCAGTTGTTGCCTTTGTATTGCCACCTTTGCAAGTTGCTTGTGTTTTGCCTCCTGCACCTGTTTGTTGTCATTAGTACCCTTTGTTCCACATGTATTCTCACAGTTGCCATTATGTTGTCCACATATTGGTACGGCCACTGTATTGCTGACATTTGTTTCCCATGTATTGCCAGTAATGACAATCTATTGCCCACAGATTATCATAATTGCCAGTGTGTTGCCCACATACTGCCACACTTGCCTATGAATTGCCCACATGTTAGTACACGTTAGTGCTATGGTGCTATGGCTGTGTGAGTATTTGTCCCAGTCAAGCATCTTGCTCTCTATCTCCATTGTTACCTCCTCCCATGCTTGCCTCCTCGACTTCTCCAGAACCTCTCCCATTCTCTGAAACTCCCTACCCCAGGTTGTAAGGTTAGCTCCTACCCTGTCCTCTTTTAGCCAATCCTTAAAACAAATTTATTCAGTAAAGCCTACCTCCACCGAAAACTGTACTTCGGCCACCTCCACCAGATTGTCCCCTGCACCCATTTCCTTTTGTGCCACCTCCCCCTCCTTTAAGATTGTAAGCTCAATGAGCAGACCCCTCCTATTCATTCTGTATTGAACTGTCCTGGATGGCAGGTATATTTTCCCCACTATTTAGGCTGTGGTCCCTTTCAGGGGTTCAGTTTGAAGTCATTGTTGAGTACTAAGGAGTTCTCACCTATGCAGGTTTAGGGGTTCTTGGGTTAGTGGATTGCTCATTAGTCTCCTCCAAACCCTGAGTACAGGGACTTTGGCCCTGAAGGGTTAATCATCAGAGTACATCAGAGTCCAGAAAAGGAAAAGGAATCAGTCAGCACCTGTCTGTGAGGGAGAGAGCAGGACACTTTAGCTTCCTGACGACGCTCAAATGCGAAACGCATAGGAGTTGTGGGAGACATACGGTCCTTGAATACAAGCCAGGAACAGGTCAGTCCAGTGGAGGGAGATTAACACCACCTGCGGAACATCAGTGGCTTGCCCGATTTTAGAGCGGTTTTTTAATTGCTGGAAAGGCTTGGTGTCGGCCAATAGACACATTGACATGTGAGTGCAATACGTTTTTTTATTGATTTTTTCATTAAAGTTAAAACAATTTTACACTATATTGGTTCCATTTAATTTTGTATGAATATATGGACGTTGAGGAATTGCTAACGGGAGGAATGCGTTGTGGATTGGTTATCCGTTGAATGAACCAAAGGCTTACTGATTGGTGACGTCTGGTGAGTGGCCATTCTGCTTGGTGACGGTGGCACAGTTTTGGTTATTTTAGTTGACACAAGTGGACTTTTGATTAGAAGATGATCGGTGATTAAGACGGCACAATTGGAGCAATCGAATTAAAATATCGCACAATAAGGACGCTATATTTTTTGCAATTATATATTTTGGATAATATGGGGGCACAGTGATTATTTAGTGAATATAAGTATTATTAAGCATATTCTATTGAGAAGGGGGTAGTATAAATAGTGAGTGGGAGGCGCAATCCCCTAAAGATATACATATACATCATCCACTTACCCTGGTTTTTCTGGGGGGGGCTAAGACTGGGATTGCAGCGGACCCTGAAGCACAGCAAGGGGGGAGGTTGAGCGCCGGTACAACTTGTTATTTTTAATTTTAGAGAGCAGGACACACCTGGATAAGCTGGGTAGTCTAGTTTGGGCCTTAGCCACGGCTGCTGAACTTTGACAATCTCCTCTTTGGAACCCCTGAAGCAGACAGAAAACTCGAAATACCCAATGTTGGACCAGTATACTGGCGGTGAGCCATACTCTTGTTTTCCATTGTACCAGAATCGTGGACTATTGCTTTCGTTTGCGGAAGAAAGCAGTTTTTTTTTTTTTTTTGGATTGTTTGAAAGCTGAATAAAGACTCACTTTTACAAGCGGGTGATGAGGATGCTGAGCCCCATATCACAGTGCATATGGAATGTAATTTACCCATCTAATTACTCCTTTGTAACCAAATGAGAACGACACCAATATGGAGAAATTGTGTCCATAGTGGTTTTTTATTAACAATTTTAACATTCCTTAAAACAGAAACAATAATAATCAAAATCAAATAACCATAACATAATCCTGGTAAATAGCATCCAATTTCCTGCTGTCTCTAAGTTAACCCTATTCTACCCTGTTTCCACTGCCTCCCTTGTCAAGTAGCCCCCACTTTTTTTTTTTTTTTGCCTTTAGGCCTCTTTGTACAGTGACTAAGTGGTTAGCACTTCTGACTCGCAGCACTAGGGTTGTCAGTTTGAATCCCAACCTCTACCTGCGCAGAGTTTGCACGTTCTCCTTGTGCCTGCATGGGTTTCCTTAGTCTCCAGTCTTCACACTCCAAAGACACGCTGGTAGGTGAATTGGCTCCTGTCTAAATTGTCCCTAGTATGTATGAATGAGCGTTAGCCCAGGAGTCGCCAACCACCGGGATGTGGCCTCTCCCCAGCCGGGCTGTGAATGAGGCGAGCAGGCGGCATGACATAGACAATGGGCGAGCGGAGCGGCATGACACAGACACAGGGTGGGCGGGTGGAGCAGCATAACACAGACACCAGGTGGGTGGATGAGGGAGCAGAGAGATGACATCATCTCGCACTGCCTGCTCTGCATCACCGCAGTTCCACCCTCAGACTGTGCAGGCAGCAGAGAGATTACTTCATCTCTCACTGCCTGCCCTCACTCACTGGAAAGCTGGGGAGAAAAGCCTCATTCTCTGCTGTCACTGTTGCCTGTCACCAAATTGCCTTTATATTTAAAAAGTGACAAGCTGCATCTGGTATTTTTTGGTTGCAAGCAACAGTGGGAAGCTTCAGCTGGTGGCAGGATAGTGACAATCTGCATCTGGTGGCAGGCGATGTGGCAAGCTGCATCTGGTGGCAGGTGACGTGGCAAGTGACAAGCTGCAACTGGCGGCAGGTGACGTGACAAGTTGCAACTGGTGGCAGGTGATGTGGCAAGTGACAAGCTGCAACTGGTGGCAGGTGACGTGGCAAGTGACAAGCTGCAACTGGTGGCAGGTGACGTGGCAAGTGACAAGCTACATCTGGTGGCAGTGGCAAGTTACACACTCAGGGCTCCCACTGAGTCTGTATTATGGTAAGTTGAACTATTTCATTTTATATTACATTGTAAATAGAAACAATGTGCCTCAGTCATTCTGATGCCATATCAACCATGGTGCCTTGATTGAAGCGCCACCACCAGCCCTGACAAATTTCCCATGAAAAACCACATCGACCCCCCCGAGCCTTGGCATAACTTTTTTCCACACAGCCGGTCCCCGGTGACAAAAAGGTTGGGGACCGCTGCATTAGACCACATTCACAATGGCCACATTTGGCATGCGATTTGACATGTCAAATCGCATGCCAAATCGGCAGTTATTGCTGTCAATAGCACCGATTCCCAAAAGTACTGTAGTTCTTGTACTACTTTTGGTGACTTCAGGGGTGTTTTGAATAGACATCTGTGCATAAACCCGCACAGATGTCTTTCAAATCGCCCCTGAAGTCGGATTGCATTGCCGGTTAGAAATCACGTGAGTTCGACTGAACTTGCACAATTTCTAACCCGTGTGAACCTGGGCTCGGGGACCTTAGATTGTAAGCTTCTTGAGGGCCGGGACTGATGTAAATGTGCAATACTCAGTATATTGAAAAGGGATTTTTTTTTCTTTTTTTTTGTATATTGTGGTTTCTCATAGCATATTCGTTTTTATGTGTAATAATTTCTACACTAATTTTATGTACTTTTTCTGCTGGGGCAGTGGGGCGTCTTTTGTCTTTTCAGCATTAGAAGGGCCGTCTTTAATATTGATTGAACCCTGGGCAAACATTTCTCCACCTCTCCACCTGCTCTGAGGCATACATTAAAAGGCAGCTAGACTCAAAAGCTGTTTACTGAATCAGATCAGGCAGTAATTGTGATTGGTTGCTCGCTGATTAGTTGCTACAGGTTACAGGACATGATTTCTGCTTGTTGATTGCTAGAGATTACTGTACATCAGTATCGCTCACTAATTGGTTGCTAGAGGTTACTGCACATCATTACTGCTTACTGATTGGTTGCTACAGGTTACAGCACATCATCTCCTCACTGCCCGCACATCATGCACTGGGGAGGTGAGGGGACCCATTAATAGACAGAAAACTCCTAGGGATCCTAGGACTCCTTGGATCAGTGGCAGTGCTGGGGGGGGGGGGGGCGTTGGGAGGGTGTAATCAATGGCAATGCTGATTTTTTTTTACCGACTACCAATATAAAAAGGAGTTTCAACACTGGCCACCAATGTAATAGGGGTTTACACTGACCACTAATGTAATAGGAGTTCACACTGACCACTAATGTAATAGAAGCAATGTAAGGGGGGCATTCACACTGGCCACTAGTGTGAATGAAAGGATTTTACACCAAGCTTTAATGTAATGAGAAAATTTACACTGACCACCAATGTAACAGAGACATTTAGCCTGCGTTCACATTTGTGTGTGTCGGGAACGCATACAAAATCACTTTCCTGACACTACAGAAACATGCTGCCCTTTAGCAGATACACAGCAGTGCCATTAATTGTTAATAACACCCTCACACTTCTGCTGACGTGCTGTGGTACCGTGTGATTTTGAAAAAGGTTTTGGGACTTTCTTACACACTGTAGCGCATAGAGCAGCCCATTGAAATGAATGGGCTGCCCTACATGTGACCTAGATCTTTATCCACCCTGTCAGTACACCTTGGCATCCTAAAACCCCTGCTAAATTAAAAACAAAAATGGCATGGGGTCCCCCCAAAATCCATACCAGACCCTTCTCCGGGCATGCAGCCCAGTGGGTCAGGAAAGGGGAGAGATAAGCGAGCCACAGTCCAAAGCACCTTGTCCCCATGTTGATGGAGACAAAGGCTACTTCCCGACAATCCTAGGTGGTGGTTATGGGGGTCTACGGGCATGGGGCATATTGGAAGGGGGCCCCAGATCTCGCTGAATGAGAATTGGGTACATCCTTCTAGACTTTATTTTGAAACTACAGAGTGATTTATGTCTATGTTGTAACGAATCAAAGAGTGGGTGGGTTTGACTAGTTTAGCGAGAGATTACAGGGCAGAGCTGACACCACTTAGGTCGGCCATACACGGTTCGTAACTCGGCCGGTTCAGCAGGTACTGGCCGAGCTTTGAACTATTAATGGGTGGTGTTGTGGGGGAATCAAGCAAATTTCTTTCCTGCAACCTGTGGTTGCAGGAAATAAATTTGCTCTGTGTATAACAGGCCTTAGCCAACAATATCCCACATCGGGATGTGGAGTGCATTTCTGTCAGATCTGTCAGATCAGCAGGTATTTTTCCTGAAATGACAGGGTCTTTTAAGAGATAACACATGAGGAAATGTGCATGCATGCAGTGATTTCTTTTGTAATTCCCACTGACAGCTGAAGACTCAGGTAAACATTGTTATGGAATCGCCTAGGGATGCTTGGTGACACAAAAGCCATTATTTTAATTACAGAAAAGGATTGTGTAAAGTTATCTGGTTGACAGTTCTTCATGAGATGTACATGTGACTTCTCCTTCTCTGCCTTGTCATTGTCCTACTTGGCTCTGGGCTTCCCTGACAAGATCATTTTGTAATCCGTCTCGTCTGGCGAGTAAGATAAGACTATTAATGGTCCAGATAGGATTCATATTGTGCTTAAATCTCAGCAAGGTTTGAAAACAAAATGATGAAACTGGGATCAGGATATCTTTACACTCAACGGTCACTTTATTAGGTACACCTTGCTAGGACCGGGTTGGACCCCCTTTTGCCTTCAGAACTGCCTTAATTACTCATGCCATAAATTCAATAAGGTGATGAAAACATTCCTCAGAGATTTTGGTCCATAGTGACATGATAGCATCACGCAGTTGCTGCAGATTTGTCAGCTGCACATCCATGATGCGAATCTCTCATCCCACCACATCCAAAAGGTGCTCTATTGGATTGAGATCTGGTAGCTGTGGAGGCCATTGGAGTACAGTGACCTCATTGTCATGTTCAAGGAACCAGTGGTGAGATGATTTGATCTTTGTGATATGGTGCATTATCCTGCTGGAAGGAGCCATCAGAAGATGGGTACACTGTAGTCATAAAGGGATGGACATGGTCAGCAACAATACTCAGGTAGGCCGTGGCTTTTAAATGATGCTCAAATGGTACTAAGGGGCCAAAGGGTGCTAAGAAAATATCCCCCACACCATTATACCACCATCACCAGCCTGAACCATTGATACGAGGCAGGATGGATCCATGCTTTCATGTTATTTACACCAAACTCTGACCCTACCATCTGAATGTTACCCTACCAGCTAAAATCGAGACTCATCAGACCAGGCAACATTTTTCCAATCTTCTATTGTGCAATTTTGGTGAGCATGTGCGAATTGTAGCCTCAATTTCCTGTTCTTAGCTGAAAGGAGTGGCACGCGGTATGGTCTTTTGCTGCTGTAGCCCATCTTCTTCAAGGTTGGATGTATTGTGTGTTCAGAGATAGTATTCTACATATCTTGGTTGTAACGAGTGGTTATTTGAGTTACCGTTGACTTTCTATCATCTCAAACCAGTCTGCCCATTCTCCTCTGACTTCAACAAGGCATTTTCTTCCACCCAGCTGCTGCTCACTGGATATTTTCTTTTTTTCGGACCATTCACTGTAAACCCTAGAGATGGTTGTGTGTAAAAATCCCAGTAGATACGTTTTTGGAATACTCAGGCCAGCCCTTCTGGCACCAACAACCGTGTCACGTTCAAAGTCATGTAAATGCCCTTTATTCCCCAATCTGAACTTCAGCAGGTCATCTTCTTCACCATGTCTAGGTGCCTAAATGCATTGAGTTGCTGCCATGTGATTGGCTGATTAGCAATTTGTGTTACCAAGCAATTGAACAGGTGTACCTAATAAAGTGGTCAATGAGTGTACATGTGTCAGTCTGATTTAAAGTCTTCTTGCTGATAGATGGGGAGCATTTGCTGTTGGTAGTGCTCAAGGACCAGGTGCCAGACATGGATGTTCTTCAGATTTTGAGATGGCTCTGGTTGTAAGACTGACCTATGATCATCAGCAGTAGGGATGAGCCGAACACCCCCTGGTTTAGTTCGCACCAGAACATGCGAACAGACAAATTTGTGAATGCAAACACTGATAGCCCTTGTACACACGGTCAGACATTCCGACAACAAAATCCGTCAGATTTTTTCTGACAGATTTTGTCCGAAACTGATGTTGCATACACACAGGCAGACAAAGTTGTCGGAAAATCCGATAATCCGGAACGTGATGACGTTCGTTGCGACGGGACTAAGTTGCGGCTAGTAGCCAATAGCTTGGGTCTCATAATTTGATCTGAACATGCGTGGCACTTTGTCTGATCGGAATTCTCTACAAACGATCGGACAAAGACTGATCGGATCATGTTGTCGGAAAATTTTATATCCAGCTCTCAAACTCAGTGTGCCAGTACCACATTCCAGGAATTTGATGCTGCCCCCGATTACTGTCTGATCAAAGATGGCTGCATCTTTCTAATGAAAGTTGGATTAATTGCTAGGGGTAGTACTTTGATCTCTGGAAGAGATAATAAATACCTGTAAGGTGGGGTTCACACTATCTTTGCATATGGGTCACAGCAGGGGTCCAGTGTGTCCCCGTTCACTGTTTCAGGCCCGATAACAGCCTGAATTTTTGACTGACTTTCGACCTGAAACGGACCAAAAGACGCATAGGGCTCCTGTTAAAATTTGCACCGGAGCCGCAGCGTAGATATGTGAACTGACTTCATAGAAAGCCGGTCAAAATCTCCTGCTATGCAAAGTGGATGCGGAGAAACCCACATCCAATTCGCAATAGTGTGAACCCAGCCTAAAATGTACATATTGCTAGTACCCAGCATAGAAAAATATATGTGACGCTAGATTCAGTAGGATCATCAAACGTGTAAATGTTATTCATCAGAGGCCTAACTCAAACCTTCAGGGTCCTGGTACAAGAAACCTTTAAGGGCCCCCTTTCTCCTTCCATCCAAACCACACGCTTCCATTTCTGGGAGGACATTCATGGATATCCTCCCAGAACCAGTGCAGCCCCATCAGTGCTACCTATGAGTGCTGACTATCAGTGCTCATCAATGCTACCTATCAGTACCGCCTATCAGTGCCCAACAGTGCTGGCTATCAGTGCCAACTATAAGTGCTCATCAATGCTGCCTATAAGTGCCCATCAGTGCTGCCTATTAGTGCCACCTATCAGTGTTCATCAATGCTTCCTATCCGTGCCCATCAGTGCTGGCTATCAGTGCTCATCAACGCTGCCTATCAGTATTCATCAGTGCTGCCTATCAGTGCCTGTCAGTGCCACCTATCAGTGCTAATCAAAGCTGCCTATCAGTGCCTGTCAGTGCCACCTATCAGTGCTAATCAATGCTGTCTATCAGTGCAGCCTATTAGTGCTGTTCATCAGTGTCACCTATCAGTACTGCCTATCAGTGCCTCCTCAGCAGGACTCTAAGCTGAGAGTGTCTCTCTCATACAGGCCGAATCCTGCACTGACAGTTCCCGCTCCCTCCTCCCTCACACGGATGGGAGAGGTGACCGCCGATCTGCTCCTTCTCCTCCCATCCCTCTCCTCCTGTGTATAAAGTTATGCAGCTGAATGATCTCTGAGATGTATAAGAGAGAAGCTCTCAACTCAGAGCCATGCGGCCAAAAACCCAGCTGGGGCTCCCAAAAGTAGCAGAACACCAGGGCCGGTCACAAGTGTGACCTCTGCGACCTTGGTAGTTTCACAACTGGTATTCATACTCATTGGGATTGATTTACTAAAGCTGAAGAGTGCTTAAAGCGGACCTTCAGTCATTTTTTTCAACTTTCCATCTATTAAGTCTTCTGCCCTTGTTGTTTTACCTTTGGATAGTAAAACAGTAAATACCTTATACAGCACATTTCCTGTTTCCTACCTGATCATTAGCCTAGGCTTATGACATCATGCACAGCTCTTTCTCTCTCTCACTCTTGTGGGAGTTTGCCAGGAAGGGAGGGGGGTGAGTCATAAGAGGGAAAATGAGAGCTGCAGAGCTAGAGGTGTGCCTCTGTGTGTCTGTGTAAATCCAGGAAGTGAACAGGCAGCAGCTTCAGCTGCCCACAGTTAAAATGGCTGCAGCCAGACTCAGTGGAGGGAGATTTATGCAGCATATTTGATAAGTACAGAATCTCAGTATATATATATATATATATATATATATATATATATATAAAATAATATGCAAAGTGGTTGGAGGGAAGCTTCAGAATGGCAAAGATGTTTTTATTACAAATTATGTCAGCAGACTGTAGTTCCTCTTTAATCTGGTGTACAGTAGCTCTGCATAAAAACCAATCGGCTTCCAGTTTTTATTGTCAAAACCTAATAGAACAAGCTGAGGTTAAAACCTAATTCCCTACCGTGTACAGCTGCACCAGATTTTTGCACTCTCCAATTTTAGTAAATCGACTTCATCATGTTCTATTAAGCTACATGCACGTGGACGTTTTTACAGCTGCTTTTTTTAGCGTTTTTTGCAGCTTAAAAATGCCTGTCCATGTTAGTCTATGGCTTCATGCCCACCTAGGTCTTTTTGAGCTGCAAATGGCATAGGCGTTTTTAAGCCGTAAAAAAACCCAGGACCAGGGCATCCTGAGGCTCCAGCGTTAGAGCTGTAAAAACGTCAGACGCCGGCAAAAGGTGTTAAACGCAAATTAACGAGGCTTAACGCTGTGTTAAGCCTCGTCCGGCGTTTCTGTCTCTATTCAAAATCAATGGTTCCCTATGGGGATGATACGACTTGTGGTCGACTTGTGTGCTGAGAATCTTGAAGGGGGAAACTCAGCGAAAATTGTAAAAAATTTGCGTGAGGTTTCCCCCAAGACAATACCAAACCCTCCGGTCTGGTATGGATCTTAAGGGGAACCCCCCACACATAATAAAAATGGCATGCCCCCCCCCCACCAAGATCCATACCAGACCCTTATTTGAGTATGAAGCCCACCGGTCAGGAAAGGGGGTGGGGACGAGCGAGTGCCTCCCCTCCTGAGCCGTACCAGGCCGCATGCCCTCAACATGGGGGATGGGTACTTTGTTGATGAGGACAAGGGCCTCTTCCTGACAACCCTGGCCATTGGTTGTTGGGGTTCCGGGCGGGGGGCTTATCAGAATTTTTTTCGGTGTAGGGGGTTCTCCTTAATATCCATACCAGACCAAACAGTCTGGTATCATCTTGGGGGGAACCTCACGCAATTTTAAAAAAAAAAATTCGTGGGGTTTCCCCCTTCAAGATTCTAAGCACCACAAGTCGGATCATCTTTATCCGACTTCTGGTGCGATTTCTATTCAAATCAATGGATTCCCATAGGGAACCATTAATTTTTGAATAGAGATAGAAAAATGTGGCTGAAGGCTACCATGGTTTAACGTGCATTGAATTCAATGCAAAACACGGAAAAAACGTGTTTTTAATACTCCTTTTTTGCTGGCATCTGTACTAGCTTTACAGCCGTTTTTTAAAACGTCCGTGTGCATGTAGCCTTATTCTCTACAGGACTCTAGAAGTAAGTGGTTATAATAGGGTAAACCTATACAACAAATATGTTTTCAGTTCAAATAAAGCAAAAGTCATTTTTAATTTTGATGCACATCATTTGCTACATTTCCACTTAACAAGATTTCATACTAAATGCAAATTGACCATACATATTACCTACAGGATGTGTCTGTGAGAGCCTGGTAGCACATACCTTGTGTGTAGAAGTTTAAAATTACAGAATAGTGCAGTGCTGAAAAATAAAAAGAACATAATTCTAAATGTAACATCCTCTACCAATAGGTAGGTGCTAGTAAGGGTTAATTTACTTGGGTTTATCAGCACAGGCAAATTTAGGCAGGCCTATGCTGAAAGCTAGGCCTGTCTGTTTTGATCTGGGGGGCTGGGAGTGGTCAGAGTAGCAGTGGTTGTGACCACCTGTGTTCTAGTTCTGAGGCGCCTCCACTCTGTCCAGGGAGAATATTCTGGAAAAGGGACTGGGCCTAGAACTGGAGGGGTAGGCAGCTTATGTGGGAGCCCTGACCAATCCCCAATTGGTATTGGCAGGGGGCGGGCCTCCTATATAAGCTGAGATGATATGCCACTGGGAGGGAGAAGTCGGCTAAATGAAGTGAGGAACGAAATACTAGGCAGCAGCAGAAGGGCATCCCCATCTGGGGGGTGGGGGAGGGGGTTGTGGCACCAATCGCAGGAGGAGGCCCGGGGAAGAATCTGTTAGGGAACATTGCCTCTACATCAGGGGTTCTAAAACTGGTGGCCCTCCAGCTGTTGTGAAACTACAAGTCCCATCATGCCTCTGCCTGTTGGAGTAATGCTTGTAACTGTCAGCCTTGCAATGCCTCATGGGACTTGTAGTTTCGCAACAGCTGGAGGGCCGCAAGTTTGAGACCCCTGCTCTACATGATCATTGGCAATGTCTTCGTCACAACACAGTTGGTGGTAAAGAACTCAGAGAAGAGACTGTGGGGATCTGTGTCATGTCAGTGTGGCCTGAGGGCACATGATTTTCAAGTTGGGCTGGCTGGGAACAGTAGTCCACCATCTAAAGACATGCTTTTAACCTTCTACGCCTCTGGGGAGAGGTTCTGCAGGCCTCAGGCCTAAAAGCAGCGAGCTACCAGAGCCTGTAGCGGGGCTTATTCAGAGTGGGCCCCTATTACTTGATAGAAGAAGATGTGACTTTAATTATGTAACTACAAGTCTGTGCAGGAGTAAACAAGTTTGGGCAGGAGGTGAAAGAGTTCTAAGACCATCATTTTTACACGGTCAAAAGTGATGTCTTCATCCTTCACATGGTGAGGGATGGAGAATTCTTAGAAAGAGTAATCTGCGGAAGTTGAGCAGAGGAGGAGCAACAGTCTGCATGGAGATGAAGGAGGAGATTCATACTCAGTTTAATATGTATATCCAATCTTCTGGCTCATACCTTGACCTATTTCACTTAAATCTTAAAATATGATGGCAATGATGTGTTCTATGGGCATCCCATATTCCTAATCCCTTTCCAAGTTGTACCCCCAATAAAATAGCAAAAAACAAAACCAGCAAAAGACTGTTCATTGTCTCTGGAAGTGATGTATGAAGTCTGGCAGCGGAGTGAATTGGTGAATTGTCTGTTACTAGCTGCAACACCATGGCTACATGAAAGAATATGGGAATAAAGTCCGACAGCCTTATATAATATAGACAGTCCCAATTCACATATTATGAGAGACACAGATGACCCAAAGAAAGGCACCAACATGCAAGAATAGATCCCTTGATGGTGGCCAGGGTGCTCAGAAATGTTTCAATGGTTGTGCATCCATATCTGTGCTTCCACCACCAAACATACAGGCCGCTCATCTCACTTCATGGACCTCTGATTTAACAGAAGGGCAATTTAAGCATTCCCCGCAGGGGCAATTATAAGATGAAATTCTGCCTTTTAACCAACCCAACGAGTGAAATTCAGCCTCGGTGGTGCATCCGCATTATAACGCTCTCATGTAGTTGCAGTTGATGGAGACGTAAATCACACAAAAATGAATAAACATACATAGTGCTCTCTGTTTTAATTAAAAGACGGATTTTATTGGCTAGGAATTAGAGCATATAACAGCATGACATAACATCTCAGGGTGAAACCAGGAAAATGGCTGGAATGACGTCACGGAGCTCTCCTGCACGCGTATCGTCCCTGTGGGAGGGACTTTAGCAAATTACGAATTTGTGTAGAAGGACTGTCGGTTCACTGTACTCGATGAATGAGTTGCAGCAGCATGTAACTGCATGAGTGCTACTCCTTGAAGAACACTCCCCCACCACCGATGGAATATGAAGAAGCTGCGGTGACGTCCCCAGACCAACAAGAGGGCTAAAAAAGAAGAAGGTATACATAGCGTTAAAAAAAAAAATTAAATAATTAACAATGCTCAATATTGACCACAAAGTGACCAGGCCTGGGGTCATTTACAACCCTAGCTGCACACCTATCATGTTAGTCAGTGGCCAGCTGACCACACTGTAATGAATGAGATCTCAGCAGGGCTCCACCTCTACTGATGTCCTTTTGTTTTTGTGTTTTGACTTGAGAATAGAAGGTGTCCCTTTAGGCTCACTGCCACCACCCACCACCATAATAGTTTGTATTATCATCAAGCACTCACCATTTTCCAATAGCCTGAGACCAGTTCCGGGACAAGGTCATTCAGTGCCCAGGGCAAAAATGCCAAAGTGTGCACCCCAGACTCCCCCCCCCCCCCCATTCACAATGTGCAAGCTTAGGGGATCCTATGCCCAGCAGTCTCCCGCTTGTCAAAATCACTGCTGCTGTCACTACTCCTGTCAGCCTTGTAACGGAAGAAGGGCACCCCCATGGCTACAGTAAACGATTGCTCCCAGGGCAGCTGCCCATCCTGCCTACCCCTTCTCCCAGGCCTGCCAAAAACCATTTGATAAGGCAAATAGGTGGTTCACTTTGCAAGGAAATATTCCCAAGACCTTAGTGAAGTAAGTGAAGCTCTGCTGACTTCCATCATCCAATCATGTGCGGGCAAAAAAAATTTTTTTCTTGCACGGGATTAGGTATTCTTTGCAAAGTGATATTTCACTGCATTCAATAAGCTCTGGGGAAAATTTTCTTGGAAAGTGAACAGTGGAGCTCTGGGGCATCGTTTTCATGGGATGAAAGGTGTTTTTGTTTTTCTCAATCAAAGTGCAATCTATGGGCTTGGAGTCGGTGCATTCTAGTTCCTTGAATGTGTCACAAAGGCTTTCTGAACTGTACATTCTGTTGAGGGCACACTTGTAGACAGGCTGAAGTTCAGGCTGCCATTTACACTGCCCAGTTGGAAAGGTAAGAGTTATGTTTGTTCCCATGTTTTCTGTTTGGCAGTTATGCTGGGTCAAGTCCATTGGTTCTGTGTGATCTAAAAGGAATGGGGGGTCTGCACTCAGGGCAGAAAGCCTAAGCCAAAGAAAGGGGAAGAGAATAAGAAATGGCTGGATATGACATTTACACTGCAGTGATTTTAATGTACTGTCCTGCAAACACCCCTCGGTGTGAGGTTTAGCACCAATTAATGTGCGTAGGAAGAGTGTGAAATTTTTTTAGATTTTAATAAATACTGAAGGATTTTACACTATGTGGATTCCCTTTTGCTTTTGTATGTGACACCCAGTAGAGCTGTGGATGATGTCAGTAGGGCAGAGATTGGTGCCAGTAGGGCAGTGGACGGTGTCAGTAAGGAAGAGATTGGTGGCAGTAGGGCAGTGGACGGTGTCAGTAAGGTAGAGATTGGTGACAGTAGGGCAGTGGACGGTGTTAGTAAGACAGATATTGGGGTCAGTAGGGTAGTGGACGGTGTCAATGGGGCAGAGATTGGTGCCAGTAGAGCAGTGAACGGTGTCAGTAGCTTTTATTTTTATTATTTCATTTTTTACAAGATTTTTTTAAATTATTTTACAAGATTTTTTTAGGAGCCCCGTTATGGGGCTTTGGTGAAATATCAGGGGTCTAAACAGGGGGAATCTGCACCACATGGGGTGATTAGGGTGTGAGGGATATTTTGGCACACTTTGGGCCCCTTAGTACCTATTGAGCATTGTTTAAACACCACGGCCTACCTGAGTATTGTTGCTGACCATGTCCATCCCTTTATGACTACAGTGTCCCCATCTTCTGATGGCTCCTTCCAGCAGGATAATGCACCATGTCACAAAGATCTAATCATCTCACCACTGTTTTCCTGAACATGACAATGAGATCACTGTACTCGGGGGCGTATCATCAAATCAGTGGGCCTGTGCGCAAGTCCAAAAGTGGGCCCTAGGCATTAACAAAAAGAAATGCTGCGCACTTGCCGTGCTGTGACAAGCAGTGGGTGGGGTTTAAAATGTGCTAAATATCGGGTGTGGCTTAAAGGGGGTGTGGTCAGAGATGACTTACAGAATGTGGTAATGTTAAATAGGGAATGTACAGTGTGGAGTGTATGGTGGTGAGTGGTATGTGCAGGAGAGGAGTGTGGAGTGTATGGTGGTGGGTAGTATGTGCAGGAGAGGAGTATGCAGTGTATAGTGGTGGGTAGTAGAGCTGCACAATTAATCGCCAAGAATCATTATCGTGATCTTGACTAGAGTGTTTCACAATTCTTTCTATGCAAAGAATTCTCTCTGCTCTTCTGAAGCCACAGCCTTCAAAAGAAAGGAAGAGAAAAACTGGGCAGTCTGCCAAGAATCAAAACATTCTTTATCAGTTGAACCTCAGTATAAACATTGTAACAATTTGTCAATGGAATAGACTTTGTGTGTAATTGTAAAAAGTTTAAACACTAAACTTTTTCTGACATTTGTTGGTTTCAAGTTAAAATCATTTTTTTTTTGCTAGAAAATTACTTGGAACCCCCAAACATTATATATAGTGTTTTTAGTAGACACCCTAGAGAATAAAATGATGGTTCTTCAATATTTTATGTCAGATTGTATTTGTGCAGTGGTCTTTCAAATGCAATTTTTTTTTTTATAACGAACCAGTAAAGTTAGCCTATTTTTTTGTATAATGTGAAAGATTTTACGTTGCGAGAATCGTGATCTTTTTATTCTAAGCAAAAAAAATTGTGATTCTCATTTTGGCCAGAATCGTGCAGCTCTAGTGGGTAGTATGTGCAAAAGAGGGGTGTGGAGTGTATGGTCGGTGGGCATTATGTGCAGAAGAGGCGTATGGAGTGTGCGGTGGTGGGTATTATGTGCAGAAGAGGAGTGTAGAGTGTATGTAGGTGGCTATAATGTGCAGGTGAGGAGTGTACAGTGGTGGGTATTATGTGCAGGATCCTGTCAGTAGGGCAGTGAACGGAGTCAGCAGTTCTTTATTTTTATTATTTTAGTTTTTTTTTTTCAATTTTATTTTTTGTTACAATTATTTTAGTATTTTTTATTTTTTTTTCAAAATGCTTTTTGGGGGCCAGCGGATGGTGTCAGTAGGGCAGTGGACGGTGTCAGTAGAGCAATGAACAGTGGCAGAATTGTTTTATTTATATTATTTTTTTATTTTTTTTTTAACATTTTATTTTTTTATAATTTTTTTACAATTCTTTTCAATTTTATTTTTCACAATGCATTGGAGAGGGGGGAGGAGGATGGACAGTTGGACAGTGTCAGTAAAGCAGTGGACGGTGTCAATAGCTTTTTGTTTTTATTATTTTTTACTATTTAATTTTTATTATGTATTTAATGTATCTTTTAAATATATATATATTTTTTACATTGCTTTGGGGGGGGGGGGGGGGGCAGTGGACAATGTCAGTAGAGTAGTGGATGGGTTCAGTAGTTTTTTTTTATTATTCATTTATTTTACAAATTTATATTATTATTATTATTATTTTTTTTAATCACAATGCTTTTTAGGGAGGAGGGGATTGGGACAGTGGACAGTGTCGGTAGGGTAGTGAACAGTGTCGGTAGGTTTTTATTTAATTTTTTTCACAATTTGTTTTATTATTATTATTTATTGCAGTTGAAAAAATTTTTTTATCATCCCTGTTGGGGGGCTTTGGTGAGACATCAGAGGCCTAAACAGACCCCTGACATCTCCTCTTTGACTGAACGGGAGAATGAACAGGATACAGATTCTCCTTTTCATTCATAAACTGAAACATCGTAAAGACAGTGACAATGCGTCAGTTATGAATGGACAGTCAGTGATCAGTGACTGGGCTCATTCAGAAATAGAAGAAGCCAGTAAATTACGTGTTTACCCACCCATCCTCCGCTCTCTATCCTGACAGTTTGCTGTGGGGGGGGGGGGGGGCGCAGAAGGATACAGGGGGACAGTTGGGGCGATCGGTGCAGGCATTTACAGGCACTGATCTCCCTGTATAATTTTCAGTTAAGCAGCTGACACCCGCGGGAATGAGAGGATGAGAAGTGGAGATACCATGGCTGTTACCTGCGGTATACACGGAGATCAGTGCCTGTAACTACCCGCACCGATCATCCCGACTGTCAGCCAGGCTCATCCATAGGTGCAGGGTGGGTCAGAACACAGTGGGCCCCGTGTGCACTGAACACCATGTACCTATGGATGATATGCCACTGACTGTTCTCCAATGGCCTCCACAGTCACCAGATCTCCATCCAACAGAGCACATTTGGAATTAAGTGGAACGGGAGATTCCCACCATGGATGTGCAGCCGACAAATCTGCAGCAACTGCATGAAGCTATCATGTCACTATGGACCAAAATCTCTGAGGAATGTTTCCAACACCTTGTTGAATCTATGCCATCAAGAATTAAGGGAATTCTGAAGACAAAAGGGGGTCCAACCCAGTGCTAGCAAGGTGTACCTAATAAAGTGGCCGGTGAGTGTGTGTGTACTCTGGATTGCTTTGACGTTGTTCAATAAACTTTTCTCCTGATTTAAAAATAAATACAATCAGATTACATATTCCCTTAATGTGGCCTTATTTATTATGTGAGGTGTGAATTGCACAGGTTTATTTTATTTTATCTGGTGGTGAGGTGTCGTATGTACACACCGAGTTTGCCTTTGGCCGTGTCCCAGTACAGAGGAACACTGATCGGTCTCCTCCCCTTGTGAGTCCCCTCCCCCTACCATTAGAATCACTCCCTAGAATACACATTTAACCCCTTGATCGCCCCCCAGTGTTAACCTCTTACCTGCCAGTGACATTTATACAGTAATCAGTACATTTTTATAGCACTGATCGCTGTGTAAATGACAATGGTCCCAAAATAGTGTCAAAAGTGTCCGATGTGTCTGCCATAATGTCACAATGATGATAAAAATCGCAGATCACCGCCATTACTAGTAAAAAAAAAAAAATGCCATAAACTATCCCCTATTTTTTAGACGCTATAAACTTTTACGCAAACCAATCAACATACGCTTGCTGCAAAATTTTTTTACCAAAAATATGTAGAATACATATCGGCATAACATGCGGAAAACTTTTTATTTTTTTCCAATTTAGGATACTTAGCAAAAAGTTAAAAATGTTGTGTTTTTTTTTCAAACTTGTCACTCTTCTTTTGTTTATAGCAGAGGTGATCAAATACCAACAAAAGAAAGCTCTATTTGTGGAGAAAAAAAATATATAAAAATTTTATTTGAGTACAGTGTTGCATGGCTGTGCAATTGTCATTCAAAATGCGACAGCGCTGAAAATTGGCCTGGGTGGGAAGGGGATGAAAATGCCTGGTATTGAAGTGGTTAAAGTGGTAGCAGTCTGATCCTATTCAATAGGAAAAGGCCATCAATGCAATAAATGACATTAGAGTGGAAATCTATTCTTCACTGTACAACTGTGTTGTATTTCTCCTCCCTATCACTGTTCATTTTCAGAATGATAAAGCACAAATGATCATTGAACCTGATTAGGTTACCAAAGGCAGACAACACAATTCAAAGGCACTCTTCTGCTTTCTGCTCACAGTGCTTACCATGGAATGCTCCTGACACCTAGTGGTAATTCAGAGAATTACACTAAAACACCAGAGAAAATAATTCTATTGATAAAGTACGTTCGCACCTGACCCTACAATTCTTCATTTATCCCTAGAAATGATTCTTTTGCATATTTATTTGGAGGAAAACTACAGACATAACACAAAATTCCAAAAAAGAAATGAGCCTGAAGAATTTCTACTTACATTTCTTATGTGGTTATGTCTTCGGATGCACAGTTATCAGAAAGACATCCAGCATATCTGGAAAGTATTCACAGCGCTTCACTTTTTCCATATTTTGTTATTGTTACAGGCTTATTCCAAAATGGATTCAATTCATTATTTCCCTCAAAATTCTACAAACAATACCCCATAATGACAACTAGGGATGGTTCTGAACACCCCCTGGTTCGGTTCGCACCAGAACACGCGAAAAGGCAAAAAGTTCTAGCGAACATGCGAACACTGTTAAAGTCTATGGGACACGAACATGAAAAATCTAAAGTCCTCATTTTAAAGGCTTATATGCAAGTTATTGCCATAAAAAGTATTTGGGGACCTGGGTCCTGCCCCAGGAGACATGTATGAATGTATGAATGCAAAAAAGTTTTTAAAATGCAATTTTTTCAGGAGCAGTGATTTTTAATAATACTTAAAGTAAAACAATAAAAATGAAATATTCCTTTAACCACTTCAATACCATGCACTTTCGCCCCTTCCTGCCCAGGACAATTTTCAGCTTTCAGAGCTGTCGCACTTGAATGACAATTACGAGGTCATACAACACTGTACCCAAACTAAATTTGTATCATTTTCTTCCCACAAATAGAGCTTTCTTTTGGTGGTATTTGATCCCCACTGGGGTTTTTATTTTTTGCTAAACAAACTAAAAAAGCCCAACATTTTTGAAAAAAAAAATATTTTTTTCTTTGTTTTGGTTATTAAATTTAGTTTTCTCCTTCACTGATGGGCACTGATAAGTTGGCACTGATATGCAGCACTGATGGACACCAATGGGCGGCACTGATAGGCAGCACTGATGGGGACTGATAGGGCACTAACAGGTGGCATTGATGGGCATTGACAGGCAGCACTGATGGGCACTGACAGGTGGCACTAATGGGCACTGACAGGTGGCACTGATGGGCACTGACAGGCGGCTGTGATGGGCGCTGACAGGTGGTACTGAGTGAAACTAACAGGTGGCATTGATGGGCAGGTACTGATTAGTTACTGACAGGTGTTACTGATGGGCACTGAAATGGGCACTGATTGGCACTGTTGTGGGCTCTGATTGGCACTGTGGTGGGTACCGATTGGCACTTTATTGAGCACTGGCAGGGGGTTAGGATAGGGCATTGACTGGGCACCGATTGGCAGCTTTTAATTACATCTGATGGGGCTGTGCTGATTATCAGGACAGACCCCCCTCTGACAGGGAGAGCCGCCGATCGTCTCTCCCTGTCAGCGCAAACCGAGGAATGCCATCTACCGGCACTTCCTGGTTCACGCTGTGATCAGCTGTGATTGGTCACAGCTGTTCACGATATAAGAAGTGTCAGGAAGATCCTGCCAGCGAAAGACAGTCTGGGCCTTCCGCCACGCGTTCGTGCGTGAACGCGAGCGTGCGCGCCTGTTGGTGCCAGATGGGCTATTTAATTCTGTCTGTCACATTGAGATCTTGCTGTCTGATCTACAGCGTGCGAGTATCCTGACCCTGAGAACCTGTCTCCTGTGATCTCTTACCCGGCTTGTCTACCTACCATCCCTGCTATCTGCCTGCACCTGATCTCGGCCTGCCTGACCTTGGCCTGCCTGACTACTCTTCTGCTTGACCCTCTGGTACCTCTGCTGTCTGCCTGATTACCGACCTGGCTTGTCTGACTATCCTCCTGCTTGTTCCTTTGGTACCTCCACTGACCATCTGATCACTGTCCTGGCCTGTCTGACTACCCTGCTCTCAGCATCCTGGTGCCTGTCTGCTGTCCAGCTTCCAGTTGTTGGTCCAGCTCCTGCCTGCATTCCAGCATCAGCCTGAATTCCTGCTCCAGAGTCCTGGTTCCTGCTGCCTACCTGTTGCTCTGTTGCAGCCTGCTGCACCCGCCTGCTGATCCAGCTCCTTCTTGGTCCCAGCCTGTCTCCTGATCCTGTTGAAGGTTCCGCTACATGGTGCTTCCTGGGTTTCAGATCCATCCGCTACTGTTGATCCTGCCAGGTACTCATGCCACTCCTGACTCTTGTGCTTACTGTATACTCTACCAGGGCCCTTGAGTCGGAGCCGCAAGAGAGGTCTCTCCCTGCAGGTCGGGCTCTTCCACTAGGTACGTGACAAGAAACTGTCGGTGTAAGAAGACTAATAAAGTTATGAATAAATACTTTGTGGGGCGGTACAGAAATATAGTATAATCAGAGTATACATAGATTCTCTTAACCACCTGCTGTCCGCCCCCTGTCATATGACGGCGGGACGAAGCAGCTCTTGTTCTGGGCCGCCTTCATATTCGGTCTCCACCCCCAGTCAGTCCCCCCACAGTTAGAATCACTCCCAGGACACATTTAACCCCTCGATCACCCCCATTGTTAACCCCTTCCCTGCCAGTCACATTTACACAGTAATCAATGCTTTTTCATAGCAGGGATCGCTGTATAAATGTGAATGGTCCCAAAAATGTGTCAAAAGTGTCCGATATGTCTGTTGCAAGGTCACAAATAAAATTTAAAAATTGCAG
This sequence comes from Lithobates pipiens, assembly GCF_037356315.1. Classification (NCBI taxonomy): domain Eukaryota; kingdom Metazoa; phylum Chordata; class Amphibia; order Anura; family Ranidae; genus Lithobates; species Lithobates pipiens. Next base: position 161,903,556 of record NW_027507789.1, read on the forward strand.
ATTGCCACCATTAATAGTAAAAAAAATATATAATAATAATAAAAAGGGGGGCGTGGCCTGCACCGGAGCTGAATGGCAGCATAAGTCCGGAGCTCCGGAGACACGGTGGAATCAACGGCTCAAACCTACGGATAAACACCCCGTTTTGGCCCCTAAACCTGGCGCTCTACCTCGGGCACCGCAGAGGATCATGCCGAACAAACGAAAAGGCTCGTCCAAGCCGCAACGCTTGATGGATGACTTTACTAGGCCGCGACATGGAGGTAGGCAATATGGCGCTGACGCCACATCCACCCCCTCTCTCAATCCTCGGTTCTCTCAGATGAACGCTGACAACTCACCCTCCCTAGATGAACCGCAAGATAACTCACACTCCCCACCTCCACACTCTCCCTCTGGCAGCCCAGTTAAGGCTAAGATGAGGATGGATGGCGCTGGATTCAGCCCAGCCATGAGCCCAGCATCAGACTCAGGGGAGGACACTAGGGAACTTCCAGAATCCATCACTAAGTTTCCCACAACGAATCAGCCTGTGCTGGACACAGTCCTTAAGGATATGATTGTCTCTTTGAGAAGCACTCTACAATCAGACATGATGAACTGTATGCATAAGCTAAGCGGGGAGGTGAGAGTGGTGGAACATAGGGTGGATCATATCGAGAGGAAGATGGGAGAGTATGCATCCACCATTAATGACTTGGTGGATGCGAATGAGGAGAGGGAAGGAGATTCGGCATGGGTGAAAAGTAAATTAGCAAACATTGAAGACAGATCCAGGAGGAACGACCTCAAAATACGGGGGATCCCCGAATCGGTCACACCATCAGACCTGAGATCCTATGCCAAAACCCTGTTCACCTCCCTCCTGCCTGATACGCCCGACATAGAGTTCACTATTGACAGGATACACAGTCTGCCCAAACCTTCTCACCTTTCGGAAAACATCCCCAGGGATGTGATCTTACGCCTGCACTTTTTTCATATAAAAGAGCAATTGATGTCAATAATGTGTAACCGGGATCAACTTCTACCCCAATACAAGGATCTCCAATTTTACGCTGATTTATCCCAACATACCCTGCAAAAGCGTAGGAACTTGAACACTATCACGAAAGCATTGAGGAACCACCGTATCCTTTATAAGTGGGGCTATCCGACCAAACTCGTTATTACAAAGCAAGACAAACTCTTTGTGGTAGACTCCTTGGAAAAAGGGCTGTTACTGCTTAAAGAATGGCAAATCATCCCTGAACCGGCTGACAACACTGTCGCCACCTCCAGCAAACTGGAACATATCCAAGACTGGAAAACTGTTACGCAGCGAAACGCCAGGTCCCATCATTAACTACCAGTTTAGCCCACTTTGGGTCATGGGAACCTCAACTTGTCCACCTATGATCCCCGGACCGAACAATAGGCTTGAACTTACCCCCAGCCTACTTGAGCAGCGTGTAGCTGCACCCGGGTACATACCCCTTAGAACTGCTTAGGCGACGCTTTACTGATGGTTCCTTGTTCTACAGCAACACGTCCACGGTATTATCCATCGGCAAGTACGCCTCTGCTCTTGTTCAACTTTTTATGTTTCTTTCTGTTTTGTTTGTTTTTTATTTCCTTTGTCCTCACACAGTCTATTGTCACAGTAGAACACTGTCTGCCGCGAGATCTTTCTCCTACGAGATCCTATGCAGCTATGGGATGGAAACAAAACCATGCTTCTCGGACTGGACCTACACTCACAGTGAGTAAATGTGATTTTCTTGTGCCAGAGGCGCCTTTACCATTTTTGCAATGGATATGTGCTCTGCAGCTCACACCGAGTCTACCACACCACCATCCTCATAGCTCACTATTGCCCCTATGGCTATAAACTTTTTGTCGATTAACGTTAATGGCCTCAACCACCCGGTGAAAAGGAAATCTCTCTGGGCTGAAGCCTTACAGCACAGGATTGACGTCCTGTGCGCCCAGGAAACCCACTTTTGTGCAACTTCGGCTCCACCATGCAGTAATAGGCAATATCCACATGTTTTTACAGCTAACTCCACATCCAAAACTAGAGGGGTGCTAACTGCAATTCGGGACACTGTTGCTTTTACCTTACAGGAAGAGCACAAGGACCCCAATGGTCGATTCCATATACTCATCTGTGACATTAACCAAATAACGTATACTATTGTCAATGTGTACGCCCCTAATTCACGACAGAATCGCTTTTTCCTTAAACTCATGAAACGGATCAATAGTATTAAACGGGGCTTCTTGATAATCTGTGGAGACTTTAATGTAGTGCCTGATCCCACGGTGGACTCCACGGCAAGGCAGACTCGCGTAGGTTTATCCTTACTTGAAACTCTTCAAGGGGAAGAGTTGTTTGATGTGTGGCACTGTCTACACCCTGAGGGAAGGGATTACACGTTTTTTTCAGCGGCTCATCGAACTTACTCTAGGATCGACTTGTTCTTGGTTGACCAAAAGACTCTGTCTAGGATCGTATCCTCTGAGATTAATGATATTACGTGGTCTGACCACGCCTCTATAAAATTTTCAATGACGGACACCTCCATGGTGGGCTCCACCCCGGTCTGGAGAGCTAATTCTTTTCTTATGCAACAACCAGAGTGTAGAAAGAATTCTTTGCCTTAAATGAACCATCGGTGTGCAACCAATTCACCTTGTGGAATTCCCACAAGGCGTATGTGAGGGGAATTCTTATTCAAATGGGGGCGAGGGCGAGAAGGCAGCGACAAAACAAGATCCAGGATATCACATCTAAAATTACTGACCTAGAATCAAAAAATAAACACCAACCATCCACTACCAATTCTAAGCTGTTAACCCAATTAAGATGTGATCTCAGAACACTCTTATTGGAGGATTTTGAGAAACATACCAAAAGACTTAAGATGAAATACTACGCACACGGAAATAGAGCAGGGAAATTGTTAGCGCACCAACTTAAAGGACATAGACGTAAAACCAAAATCCCATTCCTCTTGCACCCCACCACCAAACTGAAAATGCAACACCCCCAAGACATTGCGGACGCATTCAGCCACTACTACAGCACCCTCTATAACCTCAAAGAAGACAGAGATACGCCACAACCTACCACTGACATGATCAATGACTTTTTACTGAAAATCTCGCTACCAACACTGACGCCACAACACATAGCATCCCTGAACGCACCGTTTACTATTGACGAAATAATTGAAGCGATTGATACACTCCCAATCCCCAGGTCCGGACGGTTTTGTGGGGGAATATTACCGCACTTTCAAAGACATTTTAGCACCCTATCTGGGTAAAATTTTTAATAATGCCGCTGCCTCTTCGTCCTTCCCCCCTGAAATGCTCGAAGCCTTAATTGTGACATTGCCGAAGCCAGGGAAAGACCCAAATACTCCTGCAAATTTTCGACCTATATCCTTGTTGAACAACGATCTGAAATTATACGCCAAACTGATAGCAACCCGCCTGATAGATGTTCTGCCACTTCTAATTAACCCAGACCAGACTGGATTCACTAGGGGGCGTCAGACTTCGGACGCCACAAGGCGACTGCTGAACATTGTTCATCTGGCTGATGCTGGGGGGAGGCCTTCTCTGCTGCTGGCGTTAGACGCGGAGAAGGCCTTCGACCGGGTACATTGGGGCTATATGGAGACGGTCCTGCGGAGGTATGGCTTTCAGGGATTTATGCTGCAGGCAATATTAGCCCTATACTCTACACCGTCTGCCCGGGTGTATACCTCGGGCATTCTTTCCAAGCCGTTCCAAATCACTAATGGCACCCGTCAGGGGTGCCCGCTTCCTCCTCCAATTTTTAATCTCATATTGGAACCCCTGGCCACCCTTATTAGAGGGCATCCTAACATTACTGGCTTCCATACCCATAAATCTGAACATGTCATCAGCCTCTTTGCAGTCGATATTATTCTAATGCTTACGAACCCTGAGACTTCCCTGGCTTCGGTACATGAAGTTCTACAAATGTTTAATACAATATCTTATTATAAGGTGAATGAAAGCAAATCTTATATATTGGGAATGGGCATATCACCAGTTTTACAGAGAGAGCTTAGTTCACGGTTTCCATATGCCTGGAGCAAAGATAGAATTAAATACCTAGGGATCTTCCTGACTGCTTCCACAAGGGAACTCTTCTCGGCTAACTATACTCCCTTTCTTAACTCTCTACCGTCAAAACTTCAAGACCTAGCGAAGGCTGAATTACTCTGGTCGGGGCGTCTAGCGGCGTTTAAAATGGTGATCTTGCCACAGATCATATATCTGTTCAGAGCACTGCCCATCCCGATCCCTAACTCATACTTTATCAAAATGCAATCTATGATTAATAAATTTTTATGGAAAGGAAAGAGAGCAAGGTGGGCATTTAGGAAATCAATAGCGGTAAGGAAAGCTGGAGGAGTGGGCAATGTACTGATTAAAGACTATCACACGGCCTCGGTTCTTGCGCAATTGAGATTGTGGTTTCCAAATTCACCCAGAACTAAATGGCAGGAGCTGGAGGAATTTCAGCTTTCTGGCACCAATACCTATACCTACTTACTGGCTAGTACTATTAAAAAGATGCCTGATGTGTCTCTAGGCCTAGCAATCCGTGCGTCCTTACAGGCCTGGAAACTCCTACTCGATACCCCCCCTATTGATATGCCATTGTCCTCAATTCAGATACCTCTTGCATGTCTCTCAGAGATTATACCTGATCTTCAGGTGATACACTGGGTCAGAAAGGGGATTAAGAATATCGCGGATCTCACCATAGAACCCTCTGTGAAAACATTCAGATCGTTACAGATCGAATTTGACCTTAAAGGATCTGACCTTTACAGGTATACCCAAATACAACACTTTCTCAAAGATAACTCCTTTATCTCAATTCAGTTACCGTGGAAGATTTTCCTCTACCTGAATAATACAACCACTAACATTAAAGGAATTTCCCTGTTCTACACCTCATTAAATGGTAAATTATTGTTCACCAAAAACTCTAATATTATAGCCTGGGAGAGGGATTGGGGAACCCAATACTCGTCAGATAAATGGCAACAGGCACTTCAATCCACATACTCGGCCACCATGTGTATCAACTTATGGGAATTAACACAAAAAATACTCCTGAGGTGGTATTTGACCCCGTATAGAGTGTCCAAGTTTGATAACCGAACATCCCCGCTGTGTTGGAGACAATGCGGATGCGTGGGTACACTCTTTCACATTTTATGGGAATGTACTAACATTCAAATACTCTGGGATAAAGTGTTCCATACGATTGAGAACATATTACAAATACAAATACCGAAACACCCTGGTATGGCCATTCTCTCACTTGACTTAGATACACTACCCAAAAGAGCAAGAGTAATAACTACCCACATCTTACTGAGCACCAGGCTGGTGATCATGAGACACTGGAGGGATCGTGATCCCCCAGAGCTGGGAGAAATATTAGCTACCACCAACATCCATGCAACGTATGAAATTCTATTTGCCTCATCCCAAGGCAAATATCCGAGAACACAGGGACAGTGGAAACCGTGGACTGACTGGTACAGATTGAAGCATCACCCCTGAAAAAGCCTTTGTATATTTGAGTAATAGTGGCGACTTAAATACCAACAACGGACACAATAGACTGTGTACTTTTAGTTTTAGTTTGCATTTTCCTTTTCTATGTTTTTGGTTTCTCTTTTGCATCTTACCTTTATAATTCTATATTGAATTTGGTTCGAATTGTACTGCATTTGTCCCCTATTTCATCACAAAATTGAAGATATTGACGGTTTTCAGCAACAAGGTCTTCCATATCCAACAAACGCTAATGGCAATCGGGGAGGTGGGAGGTTCTCTTGGCCCTTCACAGTGTGTTCCCAGTTGCGGTGGGGGGTTGGAGGATGCCCAGCTCTTACGTTATTAAAGCATTGAAGGCGGGGGTAATATTATTATTTTTCTATGCTTTGTTTGAAGTTTCATCACGATTTGAACTATACTGGATAGATTTATCAAGGCTGTATAGGCCATCTGAACATGAACGAATGCTATGTATTTGTTAAGTAACACTGTGTATACACTGTTTATACTCTGTCTATTGAAAAACTTGTATATTTTTTCTTATATACTTTAATAAAAAATTTATTGAGAAAAAAATAAAAATAATAAAAATGCAATAAATCTATCCCCTATTTTGTAGATGCTATAAATTTTGCGTTAACCAATCAATATATGCTTATTGCTTTTTTTTTTTTTACCAAAAATATGTAGTACATAATAAGAATACATATCAGTCTAAACTGAGGAAAAAATTTGTTGCTTGTTCCAGGTCTTTGACTAAGAAAGCATTGAAGCCAGAGACAGCCAAGCACCTGGCATTTTCAGGAGGATGTTAGCAATGGTAGTCCTGTGTTTTTGTCAGAACATTCCTCCTTTAAAAGCCAACTCTGAAAGATGAAAATGGTCCCTTAACCACTACAAGGGTTAATAGGGTTACCTTGTAAGGGTTAATTGCTTGTTCATTCTAAGGAAGAGAGAAGCACTTTTACTTATCGGATCCTCTGCTGATCCAGTAATGCAGGTCTATAGACCCTGTATCGGTCTTGATGTCAGGACCTTAGACCGCTGGAGCATAGGGGAGAAGATGGTGCAGGAGTCTAGCAGCATAGAGGAGTGGAATATCTGGTAAGTAAATCTTCAATAACCTGTTGCTGCATGCCTAACACATGTGCGGCAGCAAAAGGGTGAGCTTTAACACCCGCACGCCACACATATACATGGCTGGGGAGGGGGCAATGCTTCTGTGCTGAGAGTACACTCACTGCATGCTCACAGCACAGAGACCGAGCTGTCAAAGATGACTCTGTCCCCACTTATGATCGGGACTGGTTCCTGATCGTGTGACAGCCAATCACAGTGGTCAGATGATCATCGATCCTCTCTGCTCTTTGGGTGGTCAGAACCTTTTAAAGGAATGCCAGAGCAGGCAGGAAGGGGTTAACCACTTGCCGACCGCCTCACGCCGATCTACGTCATCAGAATGGCACGGGCAGGCATAAGCACATATATGTACGTCCTTTGCCTCCCGCGGGTCGGGGGCCCGATCGGGCCCCCGCCCGGTGCCTGCGGCGGTCGGTTTTCGTTCGGGAGCGATCCCGGACGAGGGGACGGCCATTCATTCATGGCCACCCCCTCGCGATCGCTCCCGACGAATGGAAATCCCCGGTGACATCACTTCCTCTCCTGTAATGTAAACACAGGAGAGGAAGTGATGTATTCTCTCCTCCGTGTCGGTATTTTTCGTTCCGACACGGAGGAGAGCGGATCAGTGAGTTGCACCAACACATCCCACACACAGTAGAACATGCCAGGCACACTCACACCCCCCCTTTACCCCCCGATCACCCCCCCAATTACCCCTGCCCCCCAGTCACAGTGACACCAATGTCATTTTTTTTTTTTTTTTTTTTTTTTTTGCATTGGTGTCATTTGTGACTGTAATAACTGTTAGGGCAGTTAGGGTTAGCCCCCTTTAGTTCTAATGTACCCCCCTAACCCCCCCAATAAAGGTTTAACCCCGTGATCACCCCCCGTCGCCAGTGTCACTAAGGCTGGGTTCACATTGCAGCGGTTTATGAGAACGAATGTGATTCGCACCGCACTGCAGTGCAAATCACATCCGATCTCTGTGCGATTCGAGTTCAGCCATTCGCCGCACCCGCCACACCCGCCGCACCCGCCGCAAATTCGCACGGGACCCTTTTTTTGGCCCGCAGCAGAATCGGATCGCATGGGTGTTCACACCATGCGATCCGAGTTTGCAGATCGCACTGCGATATGCGAACTGATCTGGGGGTGTCAGTAACATTTCACTGACACTCCCAGCAGTTCGCATAGGGCAGTGTGAACTGCCGCCGGGAGGCATGCGATGCGGGAACCCGCCGCGGATTCGCGGCGTTTCCGCATCGCTCCAGTGTGAACCCAGCCTAATAAGCGATCATTTTTCTGATCGCCGTATTAGTGTCACAGGTGACGCTAGTTAGGCAGGTAGGTATTTAGGTTCGCCGCAGCTTTTTATAGCGCTAGGGACCCCCATATACTACCGCATAAAGCCCCCTGATTGCCCCCTAGTTAACCCTTTCACCAGTGATCACCATATAACTGTTACAGGTGACGCTGGTTGGTTAGTTATTTTTTTATAGTTTCAGGGCACCCGCCATTTATTACCTAATAAAGGTTTAACCCCCTGATCACCCGGCAGGTGTCATTTGTGACTAATAACTGTTAGGGCAGTTAGGGTTAGCCCCCTTTAGTTCTAAGGTACCCCCCTAACCCCCCCAATAAAGGTTTAACCCCGTGATCACCCCCCGTCGCCAGTGTCACTAAGGCTGGGTTCACATTGCAGCGGTTTATGAGAACGGATGTGATTCGCACCGCACTGCAGTGCAAATCACATCCGATCTCTGTGCGATTCGAGTTCAGCTATACAGATAGTATGGCTGAATTCGTGTCGCACCCGCCGCAAACTCGCACGGGACCCTTTTTTTGGTCCGCAGCAGAATCGGATCGCATGGGTGTTCACACCATGCGATCCAAGTTTGCAGATCGCACTGCGATATGCGAACTGATCTGGGGGTGTCATTAACATTTCACTGACACTCCCAGCAGTTCGCATAGGGCAGTGTGAACTGCCGCCGGGAGGCATGCGATGCGGGAACCCGCCGCGCATTCGTGGCGTTCCCGCATCGCTCCAGTGTGAACCCAGCCTAATAAGCGATCGTTTTTCTGATCGCTGTATTAGTGTCACAGGTGACGCTAGTTAGGCAGGTAGGTATTTAGGTTCGCCGCAGCTTTTTATAGCGCCAGGGACCCCCATATACTACCGCATAAAGCCCCCTGATTGCCCCCTAGTTAACCCTTTCACCAGTGATCACCATATAACTGTTACAGGTGACGCTGGTTGGTTAGTTATTTTTTTATAGTTTCAGGGCACCCGCCATTTATTACCTAGTCTCACTAGTGTACCCCTAAATTTAGGGGTGTCTACTTTCTAAAATGGGGTCATTTGGGGGGGGGGGGGTTGTGCCATCTTGGCATTTTATGGCCTTCAAAACTGTAACGCCCTTAGAAAGCCTGAAGGCGGTGCTTGGTTTTTGGGGCCCCGTACGCGGCTAGGCTCCCAAAAAGTCCCACATATGTGGTATCCCCGTACTCAGGAGAAGCAGCAGAATTTATTTTGGGGTGTCATTTCACATATGCCCATGGCATGCGTGAGCAATATATCATTTAGTGACAACTTTGTGAAAAAAAAAAAAGTTTGTAATTTTCCCGCAACTTGTGGCAAAATATAAAATATTCCATGGACTCAACATGCCTCTCAGCAAATAGCTTGGGGTGTCTACTTTCTAAAATGGGGTCATTTGTGGGGGTTTTGTGCCATCTTGGCATTTTATGGCCTTCAAAACTGTAATAGGTAGTGAGAAGTGAACTCAAAAAATTACGCCCTTAGAAAGCCTGAAGGCGGTGCTTGGTTTTCGGGGCCCCGTACGCGGCTAGGCTCCCAAAAAGTCCCACATATGTGGTATCCCCGTACTCAGGAGAAGCAGCAGAATTTATTTTGGGGTGTCATTTCACATATGCCCATGGCATGCATGAGCAATATATCATTTAGTGACAACTTTGTGAAAAAAAAAAAAAAAAAAAAAAGTTTGTAATTTTCCCGCAACTTGTGGCAAAATATAAAATATTCCATGGACTCAACATGCCTCTCAGCAAATAGCTTGGGGTGTCTACTTTCTAAAATGGGGTCATTTGTGGGGGTTTTGTGCCATCTTGGCATTTTATGGCCTTCAAAACTGTAATAGGTAGTGAGGCGTGAAATCAAAAATTGACGCCCTTAGAAAGCCTGAAGGCGGTGCTTGGTTTTCGGGGCCCTGTACGCGGCTAGGCTCCCAAAAAGTCCCACATATGTGGTATCCCCGTACTCAGGAGAAGCAGCAGAATTTATTTTGGGGTGTCATTTCACATACGCCCATAGCATGTGTGAGCAATATATCATTTAGTGACAACTTTGTGTAAAAAAAAAAAAAAAATTTTTTTTTTGTCATTATTCAATCGCTTGAGGCAAAAAAATAAAATATTCAATGGGCTCAACATGCCTCTTATCAATTTCCTTAGGGGGTCTACTTTCCAAAATGGGGTCATTTGGGGGGGTTTTGTACTGCCCTGTCATTTTAGCACCTCAAGAAATGAGATAGGCAGTCGTAAACTAAAAGCTGCGTAAATTCCAGAAAACGTACCTTAGTTTGTAGATGTGACAACTTTTGCGCAAACCAATAAATATACAATTATTGACTTTTTTTTTACCAAAGACATGTGGCTGAATACATTTTGTCCTAAATGTATGACTAAAATTGAGTTTATTGGATTTTTCTAATAACAAAAAGTAGAAAATATCATTTTTTTTCAAAATTTGCGGTCTTTTTACGTTTATATCGCAAAAAATAAAAATCGCAGAGGCAATCAAATACCATCAAAAGAAAGCTCTATTTGTGGGAAGAAAAGGACGCAAATTTTGTTTGGGTACAACATTGCATGACCGCGCAATTACCAGTTAAAGCAGCGCAGTGCCAAAGTGTAAAAAGACCTCTGGTCATTTACCAGCAAAATGGTCCGGTCTGAAAGTGGTTAATAAGCCCCCTAGACCTAAATGCCATGAGCACTGCATCCTCTGGGCTAAAGAAGAGAGGGACCTTCCAGCTTTAGTTCAAAGTTCAAAAGCCTGCATGTTTGATGGTATGGGGGTGCATTCGTGTGTATGGAATGGGCACCATCAATGCTGAAAAATCAATCTAGGTTTTTGGAGCAGCCTATGCTCCCATCCAGACGACATCTATTTCAAGAGCCTTACATATATACACTGTATCTATGACAGCAGCATGGCTTCATCGTAGAAGAGTCCGGGTGCTTTACTGGCCTGCCTGCAGTCCAGACCTTTCACCAACTGAAAACATTTTGAAATGCAAAATATGACAAAGAAGACCCAGGACCGTTGAGCAGTTTCCTAAATCAGGCAAGAATGTGACATCATTCCTCTCCCAAAACTCCGATAACTGGTCTCCTCAGGTCCCAAACCATTACAGAGTGTTGAAAACCACTTGCCCACTCCCAGTAATACATTTACTGCTGCTGGGTGGCTCCCTCAGGCACAGGGCAAAGCACAGGCATGTAGTGACGTGATCTGCAACCACTGTGCCCACCGGCCCAGTGGGCAGGCCAAGTATCTTGTGATCGCTATGCGATCACATATCATGTAGTAAACAATTGTCATGAATGGAATCCATTCATTACATCATTGTTTACTACCGGGGTGGATAAGAATCAATAAGGTTTTTTTTTTTAAATCTGATATTTTGGAATTTAATGCAGATTTCTTTTTTTAACAGTTTTCTTTATTTTTATCAAATTTATTTTAATAAAATGTTTTTGGAGTAAAAATCTATCTAAAGATATTTTTCTATTTAAGATACATTTACAATTTAGTTTATTCAGCATGAAATGGAGCTTAGTTATGTAGCACGAGTCTGTATATTCTGCAATATTTACATTTTTGGCAAACTCATTCAATGAATCCAAGCTCTGCAAGCTGAGATAACGTGCACTGAATCTAAGCTTTCACTCAATTTTACAGTAACCACGAGATAAAACAAATTTCCGGAATATTAATATATACATACCTTTCAACTTTTTGAGATGGGAATGAGGGACACCTATCAGCAAAAGTATGCAGGCATAGAACACACCCCTTGCCACCCCCCCTTAAAGGAGAATTGTACAAAAAAAAAAACAAGATTGGTTAAACCCACAAGTGCTTTTTTTTACCACTACTATTCCTTTATAGATAAAAAGTGCATTTTATATACAGCTATTTAGATCAGACCAAAATGAGGGACAAATGAGGAGGAAAGGGGGACAGAGGGACATTGCTCCAAATCAGAGACAGTCCCTTGAAATAAGGGACAGTTGGGAGCTATGATTTATCTCATTGTTTTGCAAATCTATGTACACTACAAACTATATGATTGTTTGAAGAGAAATGCTCCTGTACCAGGCTATAAGTGTGAGGAGGAAGGGCAAGCAGTAAAAATGAAAGTGAAACTTTCTAAGTGGCTTATAAACCTTGTGATCTTTCTGCACATAGCTTGAAGTGCTTTATTCCTCCTTTGAGGAGCAAAATGGCAGCAGGCCGTAAAAGAGAATATTTTGATGAAGTTCCTCTACCTATGGGTAAAGCAGGTATGTGTGCAAAATGCAATGCCACAAAGAGATACAAGGCCTGGTGGCTTGAATGAAACATCATAAGAAGACGCGCTGTGATGAAAGGACCATGTTTGAAGTTTTTTTTATGTGGACCCAGCTGATGATATATTCAGTTTAAAGAGGAACTGCTGTCTGCTTACATAATTTTTAATAAAAACATTTTTGGCGTTCTGAAGCTTCCCTCCAACCACTTTGCATATTATTTTATATATAATGCGAGTCTGGCAAATATGCTGCAGAAATCTCCCTCCACTAAGTCTGGCTGCATCCATTTTAACTGTGGGCAGTTGAAGCTGCTGTCTGTTCACTTCCTGGATTTACACAGACACACAGAGTCACACCTCCAGCTCTGCAACTTTCATTGGCCCTCTTATGACTCATCCCCCCTCCCTTTCTGATGAGAGTGAGAGCTGTGCATGATGTCATAAGCCTAGGCTAATGACCAGACAAGAAAGAGGAAGTGGACCGTATAAGGGATTTACTGGCAAAAAAAAAGGTTTTACTATCCAAAATTAAAACAACAAGGGCAGAAGATTTAATAGATGGAAAGATGAAAAAATTACTGAAGTTTTAGTTATTTTGTTTGTTTTTTCAAAGATATTTTGTTTATGCACTTCAGTTGCTAAACAATGATGTTTAAGCAAATACAAGAATATTTAATAGAATGTTATTGTTTTAATTGAATAAAAGAATTTTAGTAGTTCTCCACCTATGTGTGATTAACCTATTAACCTAAAATCAGTTCTGAATCAAAATAAAAAGTCCTGCGCAAATCGTGCCACTGAAAAAATGGATGATAAATATAAATGTGAAAAACAAAAGTCAATGAAAAAATCATATAAGTAGACACACCAATAAGTGTAGGCGTATGGTGAAAAAAACTTGAGAAAGAACAGGACCAAGTGTTTCAAAATATCAGGCTCTCAGAACTCTCACCTCAAAGATGGAATAATCAGGCAAAATGAAGATAATTCCAATAAACTTCTCCTTCACTTCTCTGTGCACAATGACCAAGTAGTATAAACTTCTGCCACTAGAGGGCCAATTCAACCTCTTGTATGTAATACTGCAGCACTTGTATTTCCGTGGTATAAAACTTGAAGAGAACACAGAGGGGAGGAGGGAAGGGAGAGAGAGAGGGGACTCCAATCGTGTAGTGGTTTCAATAACTAAACAGGTTTATTAAGAGAAAGCAATAGACTCTCACATTTAAAAAGAAAGTTCAAACAGATAGAGATCTGGCGTGTACCGCCAGTCTTACACTAGTTCCGGTTTGTCCTACGGCCACTCCCTACGCGTTACGTCACCACGTGACTTCTTCATGGGGATCTTGAAGAAGTCACGTGGTGACGTAACGCGTAGGGAGTGGCCGTAGGACAAACCGGAACTAGTGTAAGACTGGCGGTACACGCCAGATCTCTATCTGTTTGAACTTTCTTTTTAAATGTGAGAGTCTATTGCTTTCTCTTAATAAACCTGTTTAGTTATTGAAACCACTACACGATTGGAGTCCCCTCTCTCTCTCCCTTCCCTCCTCCCCTCTGTGTTCTCTTCAAGTTTTATACCACGGAAATACAAGTGCTGCAGTATTACATACAAGAGGTTGAATTGGCCCTCTAGTGGCAGAAGTTTATACTACTTGGTCATTGTGCACAGAGAAGTGAAGGAGAAGTTTATTGGAATTATCTTCATTTTGCCTGATTATTCCATCTTTGAGGTGAGAGTTCTGAGAGCCTGATATTTTGAAACACTTGGTCCTGTTCTTTCTCAAGTTTTTTTCACCATACGCCTACACTTATTGGTGTGTCTACTTATATGATTTTTTCATTGACTTTTGTTTTTCACATTTATATTTATCATCCATTTTTTCAGTGGCACGATTTGCGCAGGACTTTTTATTTTGATTCATTTATGCGATAGTTTGTGTTTACTATTTTTTTGTCCCGCTGCATTTCTGTATTATTTAGCAGCATTTGCACTTTCTTCACCCCACAGGTTGTTTTATTATATTTTGAAATATTTTCTATTTTTTATGCACATAGATTTATTTCACGTTTAGCACTTAGTGGCGCGAGGGTCCATTTTTCACATTCTAAAATCAGTTCTGATATCGATATTTTACTAACCTGACAGCTTATTATTCTAAACAGGAATCCTTAGTTTTGTCTGTGTAGTGGCCACAACCCTTGCAGGGCGGCCTTGACTTATTGGGCTTACCAGTTACCTTCTCTTGGCCTGCTCTTCCATGTCTAGGGGTTCCCAGGGTAGATATCCAACAACTTGAACACAGATACGGATAAAGTCCTTTAACAAAGGTTTTATTTTGCAGTAGTAACATCCAATAACACAGTGGGAACAGAGGGCACGGGTGAAGAACTCGGGCACCTTGAACTGTAGGCCTAGCAAAGTCTCTAATTCCACCCAGAGAGTAGTCACTCGCAGCTGGGTACTTCAAGGCTGAACAGATCTCTAGCCAGAGATCATGGCAGTCAGCACATTGACTCAAAACTTGAAGAAATCCTATGAACGTGTACAAGTTGTAACTAAGGGTGAACAGGAACCTTTTCCTCAGTACCTAGAACGTCTCCTCAATGGTACTGGAAAAGCGTGAATTTGTCAATGTCCTTCCCAACTCAGTAACCAGGCACTTCCCAGGATGCCACTTGCCAGCCCTCCTCCGAAGAGTCCTCCCCCAGTCACTTCCATGAGCTGTGGTGTCTCTCCAAGCCGAGAGCACCCCCGGACACCTTGAATCCTCCCTCAGTTACTGCGCCTCGGACCAGCCGGTTCCGAGACTCGGGAATAGACCGATCCCTACCCCAGACCCCTACCCCGCTTTGATACCCTAATTATAGAAATTGTATTTATTTACCCACACTTTGGAAAATTATCCACAGGTTTTCTTCATATAATATTAACTAATTAAATTTTTTTTTTATCCTACTCTATAACACCTGTCATTTATCCATTTACATATAATAAAAAGTTATTCAACATATCCAGTAATGTTTACCATGTTTCTACACTAGGGATGAGCCGAACACCCCCCGGTTCGGTTCGCACCAGAACTTTCGAACGGACCCCGCGTTCGAAACGAACGTTAGAACCCCATTGAAGTCTATGGGACTCGAACGTTCGAAATGGAAAGTGCTAATTTTAACGGCTAATATGCAAGATACTGTCCTAAAAAGGGTTTGGGGACCTGACTCCTGCCTCAGGGGACATGGGTCAATGCAGAAAAAGGTTTTAAAAACGGCCGTTTTGGCGGGAGCACTGATTTTAATGACGATTAAAGTGAAAAAAAAAGTGAAATATTCCTTTAAATATGGTGCCTGGGGGGTGTCTGTAGTATGCCTGTGAAGTGCCACGTGTTTCCCGTGTTTAGAACAGTCCCTGCACAAAATGACATTAAACGGAAATAACACCATTTAAAACTGCTTGCGGTTTTAATGTTATATCTGGTTCCTGCAATATGGTTGAAAATCATTGAGAAAAATGGCATGGGTAGCCCTCCCTGCCCATTACCAGCCTATTTGGGTCTTGTACGCATATTAAGGGGAACCCCGTACCCATATTAAAAAAAGGAAATGCGTGTGGCCCCCAGGCCCTATATACTCAGAACAGCAGTATACAGGCGGTGCAAACAAGACAGGGACTGTGTAGGTTTGTTGTGTTAAGTTGAATCTGTTTGTAATTTTCAACTGGTACATTTTTAAAGTGTAGCTCCAGTCAAAAAAAATATTTTTAAGCTTTTTGGAAAACATAGGGAAGGGTTATCACCCCTGTATAATTTGTTTTGTCGTCCATCTTTTTTCATCTCACTTGCTGCTGTCTGATGTTTGTAAGTTGGATGTTTGAAAGTAGGGGCCTGCCCTATATGCTCTGCAGAAATGGTGGAACAAGGTGTTGGTTTTGCCACAACATTGTAAGCCCTGAAAGTGACTCTTGCTGGGCGCTGGAGCTCCCTGCTGTGAACGATTATATCAAGAATTGTAATTACATGCCATTGTTGAACAGTGGTATAAAAATTGACCTTTGGTGGTTGTGGTGCTGGTGCCACAACACTATAAGTCCTCACCGTTACTCTGGGTGGGCACAGGAAGGGGCCCTCCTGTGAAATATTATATCAAGAATTGTAATTACATGTCCCTGTTAAACAGGGGCAGAAAAATTGGGCCTTAGGCACTGGTGCCATCACACTGCAACCTCTGCCATATACTCTAGTTTTATTGCAGGAATTAGCCCTGCTGCAAAGCATTGCATCAAAAATTGTACTTAAACGCCCCTGTTAAACAGGGGCAGAAAAATTGGGCCTTAGGCACTGGTGCTGGTGCCACCACACTCCAACCTCTGCCATATACTCTAGTTTTATTGCAGGAATTAGCCCTGCTGCAAAGCATTGCATCAAAAATTGTAATTAAACGCCCCTGTTAAACACGGGCAGAAAAATTGGGCTGCTGGCATCACCCAGAACCAAAAATGTTCTTCCAACATATCAGCGGAGAAGGAAGAGGATAGACAATCAACATAACAGGACAGTCACTCAGCATCAGCATAGGCAGTCTTGAAGGGATGTGGTATTTCAAAAAAAATTATTCGGTTACATCAGCTTCAGGTGCTTGGTAGCTGTGGGTGATCCAAGATTGATTCATCTTGATGAAGGTCAGTCGATCAACTGATTCGGTGGACAGGCGCACCCTGTGATCGGTAACAAAGCCACCAGCAGCACTGAAGGTGCGTTCCGAAAGAACGCTGGATGCAGGACAGGCCAGTAGCTCAATTGCATACTGTGCAAGCTCTGGCCAGTGATCCATCCTCAAGACCCAGTAAGCCAGAGGATTTTCGGTGGGAAAGGTGTCCAAGTCTGACCTTGCCCCTAGGTATTCCTGCACCATGTAAATTAGACGCTGGCGATGGGTGCTGGAACCAATCATACCTTGGGGCTGCGGACTAAAAAATTGTCTGAAAGCATCAGTCAGACGGCCACCTTCTCCACCGCTCCTTCTGACTGATGCCTCAGCAACACGTTGTCCAGGACCAGGAGTTTGTGACCTCCCAGTCTCTGGGAACGCGTTGCACAGAGCTTTCTGCAAGGCCTCCCGGAGATGTCTCATCCTCTGCCCCCTCTGCGACGGCAAGATAAGGTCGGCAACCTTACCCTTGTACCGTGGATCAAGGAGAGTGGCCAGCCAGTAATGGTCCCTCTCCTTGATCCGAAGAATACGAGGATCCTTCCGCAGGCTTTGCAGGATCAGGGAGGCCATGCAGCGTAGGTTAGCTGAGGCATTCGGTCCGGAGTCCTCTGGGTCACTAAGGACAACATGATCCTCAGCTACCTCCTCCCAGCCACGTACAAGTCCACGTGTTTCTTGGGACTGTAAATCATCCCTATAAGACTGCTGCTGCTGATGCTGATGCTGAGTGCCAGCCTCCACCTCCATGCTGACACAATCATCCTCCTCCTCCTCTTCCTCCTCCTCACCCTCTTCCTGTGTGATGGGTGGCACAGCAGGAACACTGTCTGGATAAAGGGGGCCTTGAGAGGCAAGGAAGTCCTCCTCTTCCTGCCTCTGTTCTGCCTCAAGTGCCCTGTCCATTATTCCATGCAGTGTATGCTCCAAGAGGTGGACAAGAGGTACAGTGTCACTGATGCATGCACTGTCACTGCTCACCATCCTTGTGGCCTCCTCAAACAGTGACAGGACAGTGCATGCATCCCTGATCATGCCCCACTGGCATGGTGAGAAAAAACCAAGCTCCCCTGACCCTGTCCCGGTGCCGTAGTCGCACAGGTACTCATTGATGGCCCTCTGCTGCGTGTGCAGCCGCTGCAGCATGGCCAATGTTGAGTTCCATCTGGTGGGCATGTCACATATAAGGCGGTTCTTGGGCAGGTTCAACTCCTTTTGGAGCTCAGCCAGCCAAGCACAGGCATTAAATGATCGGCGGAAATGCACACAGACTTTCCTGGCCTGCTTCAGGACATCATGTAAGCCGGGGTACCTGCCCAAGAACCGCTGCACCACCAGGTTAAGGACGTGAGCTACACAGGGCACATGGGTCAGTTGTCCCTGTCGGAGGGCGGAGAGGAGGTTGGTGCCATTGTCGCAAACCACCATTCCTGGCTTAAGCTGGCGTGGCGTCAACCACCTCTCGGCCTGCCCCTGCAGAGCTGACAAAACATCCGCCCCAGTGTGGCTCCTGTCCCCCAAACAAACCAGCGCAAGCACGGCATGGCATCGTTTTGCCTGCGTACTTGCGTAGCCCCTGGAACGCCTACGGAGCACCGCTGGTTCTAAGGACAGAGCACTGGAAGAGGCCATGGAGGAAGAAGAAGAGGAGGGGGTGGAGGAGAGAGGTGTGTCACAACCAATAGTACATTTTGGAGGCATGGTGGCGGAACAACCTCCAACACTACTGCACCTTGTCCTGCATCCTTCCCAGCAGCCAGAAGAGTGACCCAATGGGCCGTGAAAGACAGGTAACGTCCCTGTCCATGCCTGCTGGACCATGAGTCAGCGGTAATATGCACCTTACCGCTGACCGCCCTGTCCAGCGAGGCAAGGACATTGCCTTCCACATGCCGGTAGAGAGCCGGAATCGCCTTCCGTGAGAAAAAGTGGCGTTTGGGGACCTGCCACTGAGGAACCGCACATTGTACAAACTCACGGAAGGGGGCCGAGTCTACCAACTGAAAAGGCAGCAGTTGAAGTGCTAGCAATTTAGCCAAGCTAGCATTCAACCGCTGGGCATGTGGATGGCTGGGAGTAAATTTCTTCCGCCGGTCCAGCAGCTGGGGCAGGGACATTTGCCTGCTATAATCGGATGTGGATGTACCACTAGCAGAGTTCCCGGAAGCACTTGGCTGTGACACACCTAATTCTACACCTTCATTCCTCTCAGAGCAGGTTTCAGAGAGGACTGAAGGTCTAGTGGGGTTGGAGATGCCAGCTGATGAGGAGCAAGGAGAGGTCCGCTTTGTTCTTTGGTGTGGGTCTTTGAGGTACGCTTGCCAACGAGCTGCATGGCAGGTCAACATATGTCTGGTCAAGCATGTGGTGCCCAAGCGGCTGATGTTTTGGCCACGTGAGATACGCTTGAGACATATGTTGCAAATAGCAGCGGTGCTGTCATAGGATGCGCACGGTTAAAGCACTCCGGCGCACAGCTGTGTGCAAGAGGAATAAACGAAAGCACACAAGCACACACACACAGGGTGTGACCCCTCGCTGACCTATAAAGGAAGTGAGGTCATCCAAACACACTGCTGGTTTGTCTTCAGCTTCCTGTGATTCCCACGTCTGCTTCTGTTATCTGTATTACCCGTTGTGACCCGGATTGCCTTATCGACCTCGCTGATCTTCTCCTGACCCGACCTCTGGCTTGATCTTGGACTCCTGCTTTCTAACGTGTTTGACCCTCAGCCTGCATCTGGACTTACCTGCTGTCTCCTGTGTTCGACCCCCGGCTTGTCTTGGATTATCCTTCTGTCTCAGCGTTCCTGGTACTTGTCTTCTGATCTGGACTGTGTTTGACCCCTGGCCTGTCTCCTGGATTCTGTCTTTGCCTTACGGACTTGCTACCATTGCTTTCGGACCTTCCCACGGGACATCACCTCTCAGCTCTGCTCAAGCTACCTGCTGATCTGCTAGCAAGTGACTGTCCTACTGGTAGCTTGTGCCTCTTGGTGCAACCACTCTCTGTGCCACTTTCAGGGGTGGTCTGCGCCGAGTCGCAACAGCGACCGCTCTCGGCATTTTGGCCTCGGTGAGTACATTTATATGATAGTACAAACCAGCCATGACAGAGGCCAACAGAGCGGGTTCGCCATTAGAAGTCCTGTGCCAACAAGTCTCTGCACTCACAGAAGCAGTACAGAGACTACAGGATGGCTATGCGCAGATCGACAGCAGGCTTCAGCGACTAGCCACAGCTCCGGCACCCACAAATCCTACGCAGGCCTCAGTCAGCGATGCCTCCACACCTCATGTCCAGCCTCCACCCGGTATGATGATGGCAGTACCCGAACCACGAGTACCCACGCCTGAGCGATTTTCAGGCGACCGAAAGAAATTCAGAGCCTTTAAAAATGCATGTTCCTTGTACTTGGCTTTGCAACCCAGGACCTTTTCTTCAGAGATTGTCAAGGTCGGGTTTATTATCTCTCTTCTGGCTGAGGAACCCCAGGCCTGGGCCCATAGCCTTATGGAACAGAGAAGCCCCTTGTTAAACTCCACGGACACCTTCTTTGAGGCTATGGGACAATTATATGATGACCCTCAGCGTACTGCCACGGCTGAGGCTACCCTGCATGCTCTCTCACAGGGGAGAAGACCGGTGGAGGATTACACCGTTGAGTTTCGCAAGTGGTCAGCTGACACCAGCTGGAACGAGGCGGCCCTGCGTTATCAATACCGGTTGGGGCTCTCCGAGAACCTAAAGGATGAGTTGGCCCGAGTAGAGACTCCTGCCTCCCTGGAGGAATTAATCCAGTTGGCTACAAAACTGGACAGACGGATGCGCGAGCGGCGCTCCGAACGCCTCCAGGCCCCTCGGCCTAGTTGGATGCTTCCTAAGGCCACTATCCCGTATCCGCCCATCCCGGTTCCTTCGGGTCCCTCAGCTTCGGAAGGGGAGCCCATGCAGCTAGGTTTGGTCCGTCCTCGTCTCACCCCAGAAGAGCGACAACGAAGACGCCAAGCCAATCTGTGCTTATACTGTGGGGGGCTTGGACATTTCATTCACAGCTGTCCCGTGAGACCCCGTAAGTTGCCCCCACGGTGTGTAATGAACTACCAGAGTGTTGGTCCTGCTCAAACTTACGTGACTCTCTCTGTTTCCCTACAGCTGGCAGAAAGAAGATCCCACTCCCAGCCGTGATTGATTCAGGGGCATGTAGTTGCTTTTTGGACATCTCCCTCGCACAGCAACTACGCATTCCAAGCCAGAATAAAGCAACACATCTTCTAGTCCATTTAGCAGATGGATCTCTGCCACTCTCAGGTCCAGTAACACAGGAGACACTACCTTTGCTCACTATTACAGACTCTGGCCATAGAGAACTTCTACGCTTCGACCTAATATCATCTCCCATGTTCCCTATCATCCTGGGACTTCCTTGGTTGCAGGCTCATGATCCCCAGATCAGTTGGAACAAGAAGGAAGTGTCCTTTACATCCGCTTACTGTATGCAGCATTGTTTTGATTCTGTTCCAGCTCCTTGTATGACCGTGGCCCCCACCACTGATCACCTGCAGCACATTCCTCAGGTCTATTCCGAGTTTAAGGACGTCTTCGATAAAAAGAAGGCTGACCGTCTACCACCACACAGACCATATGACTGTCCCATTGAACTGTTACCTGGTTCTGAGATCCCTTTTGGACGAATTTTCCCCTTATCCGAGACTGAACTAAAGGCTCTCAAAGCCTACATTGATGAAAATCTTGAAAAGGGGTTCATTCGCCCATCTTCTTCGCCAGCAGGGGCAGGTATTTTCTTCGTGGGAAAAAAGGATGGATCCCTTAGGCCATGTGTTGACTACAGGGAACTTAATAAAGTCACAATCAAAAATCGCTACCCACTTCCACTCATCCCTGAGTTATTCCAGCGCTTAGGATCTGCCAAAGTATTTTCCAAACTGGACTTGCGGGGGGCCTACAATCTCATTAGAATCCGTGCTGGGGATGAATGGAAGACAGCCTTCAGATCAAGATTTGGCCACTATGAATATCTTGTTATGCCCTTTGGCCTGTGCAATGCCCCGGCCACATTTCAGCATCTAGTAAATGACATCTTCAGAGACTATCTTGATAATTTTATAGTGGTATATTTAGATGATATCCTTATTTTCTCTGCTTCTCTTGAACTCCACAGGGTCCACGTGCGGAAAGTCCTCACCATCCTCCGACAACATCGGCTGTACCTTAAGGCGGAGAAATGTGAATTTGAGATAACTACAGTTCAGTTCTTAGGATTCATCATTTCTACTGAGGGCATCTCCATGGACCCCCAAAAGATCAAGGCAATCTTGGAATGGCCTGCTCCAAGGGATAAGAAAGCCGTGCAAAGGTTTAGAGGGTTCGCTAACTTTTATCGCAGATTCATCGCCGGGTTCTCTTCAATAGTCGCCCCCATTACTCAGCTGACCCGCCAACATACCCGATTTCAGTGGTCTCAAGAAGCCCAAGTAGCCTTTACCAAACTAAAGACCTTGTTCACCTCAGCTCCTATTTTACGGCATCCCGATCCAGTATTACCATTCGTACTGGAAGTAGATGCCTCAGAGACAGCCACAGGAGCCATCCTCTCTCAACGACAAGGGCCTAAAGCTTTGTTACACCCGGTGGCTTTCGCATCTCGGAAGCTAACCCCACCGGAGAGGAATTATGACGTAGGCGACCGAGAACTATTGGCCATCAAGTTCGCCCTGGAGGAGTGGAGATACCTCTTGGAAGGAGCCACTCATCCCATCACAATATTCACAGATCACAAGAATCTTGAATATCTGCGGACTGCCAAACGCTTAAGACCCCGTCAAGCCCGTTGGGCGCTTTTCTTTTCAAGATTCCAGTTCCATATCTCGTACCGGCCCGGATCCAAGAACAACAAAGCGGATGCGCTCTCGCGCATGTTCCCTGAGTCTTCCCAGGTAACGGAGCCTAGTACGATCTTGTCTCCTCACAACTTCCTTCTACTCCCACAGCCCGACTTACTTACGGCCATCAAAACAGCTTCAGTCCATTGCAATGACCCAGTCCTATCTACCTTGGAAAAACGTGACAATCTGTTTTGGGCCCGAAACAAGGTCTTCGTTCCCCTTGAGATTAGGACTCAAGTTCTAAGGATTTGTCATGATCACAAATTGGCCGGCCACTTTGGGACACAGAAAACAGCGGAACTGATCTCTCGTTCTTTCTGGTGGCCATGTTGGAGACAGGACTGCCAGACTTACATTGCCTCTTGTGTACCGTGCCAGCGTAGCAAGGGTCCCAAGATCAAGCCCTGGGGTCTGTTAAGGCCTTTGCCCATTCCTGACCGACCTTGGGCAGACGTGTCAATGGATTTTATTGTGGAGCTACCGCCCTCGGAAGGTTTCACCACAATTCTGGTAGTAGTCGACCGTCTTTCAAAGATGGCCCATTTCCTACCTATGGTCGGTACTCCCTCTGCTCTGGAAACTGCCAATCTCTTTATTAAGGAGGTTGTCAGGCTCCATGGGGTTCCCAGCAGTATCACGTCTGATAGAGGTCCACAGTTTACCTCTAGATTTTGGAGAGAACTCTGCAAGATACTGGAAATCAAGATCTGTTTGTCATCGGCATATCATCCCCAAAGTAACGGGCAAACGGAACGGACAAACCAAACCCTTGAGCAGTATCTTCGCTGCTTTTGTTCAGGATCTCAGAATGATTGGTCGGCCCTATTGCCATATGCAGAATTCGCCTACAATAATT
The DNA here is from genome assembly GCF_037356315.1 of Lithobates pipiens. Taxonomy (NCBI): domain Eukaryota; kingdom Metazoa; phylum Chordata; class Amphibia; order Anura; family Ranidae; genus Lithobates; species Lithobates pipiens. The sequence goes on from NW_027507789.1 coordinate 161,927,346, forward strand.
CTATTCATACAACTACCAACCAGACTCCCTTTTGGATCAACTGTGGGTTTCACCCTTCTTTCCTCCCCAACTCCATCCCAGAATCCACTGTTCCTGCGGTCCAAGATCGGATAGCCGCCATCCAATCTAATTTCCAAAGGATCCAGGAGACCATACAGAAGGCCCAGGATGATTACAAAAAATACCATGATAGGGGAAGGAAGGAGAACCCTACCTTTAAAATTGGCGAGGAAGTCTGGCTATCTGCCACCAATCTCAAACTTCCTTGTCCCACACGCAAGCTGGGTCCCAGATTCATAGGACCATTCAAAATCAAAAGGGTAATAAATCCTGTAGCCTTTGAACTAGCCCTCCCTGAATCATACAGGATACACCCTGTTTTCCATGCCTCCCTTTTGAAGCCATTGGTTCCTAGTCCTTTTCCTGGAAGGGAAGTGCCTCCTCCTCCACCCATCAAGATCGATGGAGAAAATGAATTCGAAGTAGAAGCTTTACTAGGATGCAGGAAAGTCGGTAGACAAATACAATACCTGGTAAAATGGAAGGGGTATCCTTCAGAAAATAACTCCTGGGAACCATCCAAGAACCTTCACGCTCCCAAATTAATAAAGACATTCCATCAGCAACATCCGGAATTGATGGCTAGCTTGGGCGTCCGGAGGCCGCCCCTCGGGGGGGGGGCACTGTCATAGGATGCGCACGGTTAAAGCACTCCGGCGCACAGCTGTGTGCAAGAGGAATAAACGAAAGCACACAAGCACACACACACAGGGTGTGACCCCTCGCTGACCTATAAAGGAAGTGAGGTCATCCAAACACACTGCTGGTTTGTCTTCAGCTTCCTGTGATTCCCACGTCTGCTTCTGTTATCTGTATTACCCGTTGTGACCCGGATTGCCTTATCGACCTCGCTGATCTTCTCCTGACCCGACCTCTGGCTTGATCTTGGACTCCTGCTTTCTAACGTGTTTGACCCTCAGCCTGCATCTGGACTTACCTGCTGTCTCCTGTGTTCGACCCCCGGCTTGTCTTGGATTATCCTTCTGTCTCAGCGTTCCTGGTACTTGTCTTCTGATCTGGACTGTGTTTGACCCCTGGCCTGTCTCCTGGATTCTGTCTTTGCCTTACGGACTTGCTACCATTGCTTTCGGACCTTCCCACGGGACATCACCTCTCAGCTCTGCTCAAGCTACCTGCTGATCTGCTAGCAAGTGACTGTCCTACTGGTAGCTTGTGCCTCTTGGTGCAACCACTCTCTGTGCCACTTTCAGGGGTGGTCTGCGCCGAGTCGCAACAGCGACCGCTCTCGGCATTTTGGCCTCGGTGAGTACATTTATATGATAGGTGCGATCTGATGCACTCGTCTCAAAAAAGGCCCACACCAAAGAACTTTTAGAATAACGCGCAGAGGAAGCGCTCTGCGCAGGCGGAGCTCTGCGGTGTGATTCAGTCGGTGTGCTGCCCCTAAGCTGGCCCCCGGAGGGCATCCTGCCTCGTTGGACATGTGCCTCCTCCTCCTCCTCCTCCTCCTCCCTCCTTCCAGGCACCCACGTGGAGTCAGTGCCCTCATCATCCCCTCCCTCTTCATCGCTGTAGCAAACCTGGCAGTATGCTGCAGCTTGTGGAACATGACTGCCAGATTGCTGTGCTTCTTGAGCATCCTCTCTCTCTGCGCTCACGCTACTGCCTTCCTCTAGCTGAGTGTCATCATCAGAGCCCACCAAACACTGGGCATCCTCCTGGAGCATGTACCCAACACTGTGCTCAAAGAGTTCAGGAGACTCCTCAGGAGGACGTGGTGGGTCTAGGGAAGGAGTCACTGATGATGACATTGAGAGGAGGGAAGACGATGCATTGGCAGCTGCTTTGCTACTACCCTGAGACTGGGTGAGAGAGGATGAGGAGGATGAAGAGGGCTTGGTCATCCACTCTACCAAGTCGTTGGCATGTTGCGGTTCAACATGTCCAGCTGCAGAAAAGAAGGACAAGCATGTCCCATGGCCACGTGCTGATGACAATGCACCGCGTCCACGACCAGCACTGTTGTCTCTAGACACAGAGCCTGCTTGCCCTCTTTTATCGGCTCGCGCCTGTCTGCCTCTCCTTGCTGGCCTTCCAGACATGGTAATGGCCTGAAGGGAGTTGGGTAAAACAGTAGTTGGGTAGTTTATATTGTGCTGGAGGCACACAACACCCACTAACTCCTGCAGATGCCTTTTTTTATAGAACAGCAGAGTTAAAGGGGTATATACAGATGTATACTGTGCTGTGCTGGAAGCACACACAACTTCCAATAACTCCTGCAGATGACAATTGGGCCCAAATAGAGAACAGCTATGTAGGTGGATTATAGCGGTATGTACTGGGTACAGAGCACGCAGACAGCACGCACTATCTCCTAACACTACTGACTGCAAGCTCTATTATTAAAGATGGACCACTAGCTATATAGGTGAGGTGAATATCACGGTGTATACTGCGGTCAGGGCACGCAGACAATAACCAGAAAACAGCAGAGTTAAAGGGGTATATACAGATGTATACTGTACTGTGCTGTGCTGGAAGCACACACAACTTCCAATAACTCCTGCAGATGGCAATTGGGCTCAAATAGAGAACAGCTATGTAGGTGGATATAGTGGTATGTACTGGGTACAGAGCACGCAGACAGCACGCACTATCTCCTAACACTACTGACTGCAAGCTCTATTATTAAAGATAGATCACTAGCTATATAGGTGAGGTGAATATAGTGGTGTATACTGCGGTCAGGGCACAGACAGTAACCACTACACAAGAGCAAGATAGGAAATCAGCCAAAAACGATTGGTGTGTAACTGTGTTGAAGGTACACAGAACACCCACTGCTTCAGATGCTAACACACTACATGAGGCCGCCTCAAAGGCAGCCTTATATAGTGTGGGGCGTGCACTACACAGCCTGAGCTATGATTGGCCACAGGCAGGATGCCTGTGGCCAATCATGGCTCTCCTCGCTGCTGGCGCTGCGATTGGCCAAGCATGCGGGGTCACAGTGCATGCTTGGCCAATCATGAGCCAGCAATGCACTGCGCCATCGCAGTGCATTGTGGGCCACACGAATTTTGCCGCGAACGGCCCAAACATTCGGAATTCGGCGAACGCCCGAACGACCAATGTTTTTACTTCAAAATGCTGCCTGTAGCAATATAAACATTCTCCACTAGATGGCAGCACCACTCAGATACAAATACAGCACATCTAATTCATCTGCAACAGCTTGAGAAAGGCACGCGTGTTCTTCCTACCACTAGGATACGCCAGCATGGAAACACGTTACGAACATGCCCAGGTCTAATGGGACCTGAAAGGGGCCTCTGTAACAGAAGCCCTCTTGGTGTCCATTAGAGAGTCTCTGATAGCAAGAGTCCCCTCCAGACCCAATGAGAGACTACATTAGATTGTCACTGAACAAAAGTTCAGAGATGGTTAGAGACTACAGGAGATGTTCAGAGACTGAAGACACGATACAAGAGATGATCAGAGACTGCGGACATGAAACAAGACATGGTCAAAGAAGCAGACATGATACAAGAGATGGTCAGAGACTGCAGACATACTACAGAAGATGATCAGAGACTGCAGACATGATACAGGAGATAGCTAGAGACTGTGGACATGATACAAGAGATGGTCAGAGACTGCAGACATACTACAGGAGATGGTCAGAGACTGCAAACATACTACAGGAGATGGACAGAGACTGCAGACATACTACAGGATGTGGTCAGGGACTGCAGCGTGCTACAGGAAATGGTCAGAGACTGCAGACATGAGAGAGCAGATTGTTAGAGGCTGCGGACATGATAGAAGAGATGGTCAGAGGCTGTGGACATTATACAAGAGATCAATGCATCAATGCAGCCTCACCAGTGCCCATGAGATGCAGTCTCATCAGTTCCCATCAAATTCAGCCTCACCAGTGCCCATCAAATGTAGCCTCGTCAGTGCCCATCAAATGCACACTCATCAGTGCCTATCAAATGCAGCCTCATCAGTGCCCATCAAATGCAGTCTACCAGTGCCCATCAAATGCAGACTCATTGGTGCCTATCAAATGCAACTCCATCAGTGTCCATTAAATGCAGCCTTATTAGTGTCCATCAAATGCAACTTCACCAGTGCCCATCAAATGCAGCTTATCAGTGCTCATCAAATGCAGCCTCATTTGTGGCCATCAAATGCAGTCTGCCAGTGCCTAGATCACACAGAGTGACAATCTCTCGATGTGTCACTGGGCTTGGATTTGGATTGCCATGGCATCCACTGTAACAAAGTACCGACTCCTAGACCGGCTCCTGTGATACACCTCACACTGATTAAATTTCCCAGGACTGGATCAGTGTGCCATTTAGCACAGGAGCCAGTCTAGGAGGCGGGAGTTCATTACATCAGCTGCCGAACATTTCAGATCCAAACTCTGTGACAGCAGGAGATTGCCGCTCTGCGTGACACACAGAAGGAGAGGAGGAGGGAGAGGAGGACTCTGACAGGAGTGCACCTGCATGACACCCCCCGGGCACCCACGGTGGACCGCCTGACCCCCCTCCTGTTGGTTCTCCACTGAACGGCGCCTCCCCCCCGCCTCAGCTTGCAATGCCTGGGCGTGGTGCACCCTTTGCATCTGCCCAGGATCAGCCCTGTATGCCATTTTTGATTTTGCCTTTAGCTTCACTTTTACTTCCTGTTCCAACAAGAAGTTAAAGGAAACCTCTCAAAGATGGAGAATTGCCACTACAACAAGTATCCCCATTAGACGCTGGCAACAAAAAAAAAACTTGGCAAAAAATCTAACACTTCACTATTCTATCCAAAGCTAAAAAAAAGTATTTGCCTATAGAAACACCTTAATATTTGGAAGAAATAACACTGTAGATTGACGATCCAGGGGGTATTCAAAAATCTTAGTGACTCAGGATGTTTTTTTTCTTGTTGGTGAAAAATGCAAAAGGTTTTTTTTTGCCTTTCAATGGATCCAACACTGGTTTACACTTGGAGATGCACATTTTTTTTTTTTAACTGAATGGACCAATGTATATTTTCAACCTATGTAACTATATTAACAAATACGGTTCATTATCACTTGGCTTGTAGAGGGTGACCAGGGTCTGGTCTCACAGAGCGTGATACCACACCTTTTCCGGGTTAGTAATACCAAAATACATTGTGCTCTGCACCTGCTCTTCCCATTTGCTCCCCCAGCCGCAAGAAGTGAGAGAGCGGTTAGAAGAGTGACTTATGCTTTTCTGCTTTCCTGAATCTGCTTTCCTTCTGTCTTCCCCCACCAGTGTTTAAGCAGTACTCCTGTGTGATAATGCAGCTGCAGGTTTTCTTCGCCTTCCCCTGGCACTGCCCAGGGACTAGAATGGACTGTGTGTGTGGAGAACCCCCGTTCAACCTCCTCCTTGGAGTTGCAGTGAGCTAATCAGTAAGAGGGAGGTGGCTCTGTAGAGAGATGCACCTGTGGGAGGACACTGGGCTGTAGCCCTTGTTGAGCGTGGGAGGGCAGTCGGAGAAAGAGCATGGGAGGACAGTTGGCTGTGTGTTGTGGGACCATCCTGGAGGAAAGAAAGTGAGGGAAAGACACTGAGCCACTGGAAAGCTCTCTGCTGCAAGGAGCACTGGAGTGTGCAGTGCTGTGACCTATAGGCTAAGGGACTGAGCCATCACCAGAATACGGTCATGCTGTTCTTCTGAGGACCATAGTCAACCCAGGCAATCCAGAGTGAGTGGACACCTAACCAGAGGGACCACTGGTGCTCTGTCTGTGAGTTGAAAGGGCCTTGACTTGTTGCTACCACTAGAGACTGAACCCTTAGAAACTTACTACACATCTATCTTATAGCTCTAGTACTGTTTGTAGGCCTTATTGGCTGTCCCCATACACTTTACTGGTATCATTGGACCCCCATGTTAGAGTCAGGACTAAAGACAGTCTTTACAGTTGTAACCCAGATACCTTTGCCCCTGTCATGGTCTGGAGTCAAGCTCAGAGGCCAGCAGCTAAAACAGTAGAGATGGTGTGTGGTGGCAGTAAACACACAGAGTCCAGTTGCAAATAACTGAACTTGTATCAATGCAGAATGCAGTAATTCACAACAACCCGGCAGGGGAAGGCACCTGATTGGAACACTCACCACATATAACAGTGGTGTGTAGCAGAGCAGGTCTCAGGAGTGCGAACGGCATCTGTCTGGATGGGCGGAATGCGGCCTGGCCCGTCTGTACCCAAATAGATATGTTTCCAGGAAGGATGGCGTGTCCATATTATTTCCCTTCTTGTCTGGAACCTCTCCTTGCCGCTAATCGCTGTCCTTTTCAAATGGTCGGCCTGTCCCTAAAATATCCACACATGAAATGGGTGCAAAACCTGGGAGCCAGGGCCTTAAATAGGCTTGTCCTGCCCAAGATGGCTGCTAGAGTCACATAGGGCAGCAGCATCTGATTAAATGGACTTAATGGCCCAAAAAAACTGAGAAAACATGTTCCTCTTGATTTCCTTCTGCAATGCTGCTGTGGTTGAGCTCCCTCTGCAATGAAGAAAGTAGACTGCACCTGCCTACAGATTTGAGTTAAATGAACTTTGCTTCTTGAGAAGGTATGAAGCTGGGTAGCCTGCATTAGTTAGTTAGGGCTGCTTCATGTACAGTAGGGATAAGCTTTGAGTTTGAGTCGAACGTAAGTTTGACTCGAACATCGGCTGTTTAGATTGTTCGTCAAAGATCGAACATTATGGGCCGCTCGCGCCAAATTCAAACGGAGCACTGCATCATTGCAGTGGTTTGCTGGCTCATGATTGGCTAAGCATGCACTATGGCCCACATGCTTTGGCCAATCACAGTGCCGTAAGCAAATCGAGGCATTATTGCCCAAAGGCAGGGAGCCGTTGGCCAATTATGGGTCAGGGGGTTAAGTACATGCTCCACACGATATAAGGCCGCCTGCGAGTTGGCCCTGTGTAGTGTGTTGCTGGCGTGATAGAGAGAGCGAGAGAGAGAGAGAGAGAGAGAGAGAGAGAGAGAGAGAGAGAGTCATTTCATTTACTTTGAGCAGGTAGTTTATTCAGTTAGGTAGATTTCACTGCGAACCGTTCCTAATCTACTTCAGGCAGGCAGTTGATCCAGTTTAGCTAGATCTCACTGCAGACTTTTCCTGTTTTACTATTTGTAACCTACTTCAGGCAAGCAGTTGATCCAGTTTAGCTAGATCTCACGGCAGACCATTCCTGTTGTTCTGTTCCTAATATACTACAGGCAGGCAGTTCATTCAGTTAGCTGCAGTATATATTGAGTATTTTATCCTGTGCAGCTAGATCTAACTGCAGACCATTCCTGTTGTTCTGTCCCTAATATACTACAGGCAGGCAGTTCATTCAGTTAGCTGCAGTATATTCAGTACTGTGTCCTGTGCAGCTAGATCTTGCTGCAGACCGTTACTGTTGTTTTGTTCCTAATATACTACAGGCAGGCAGTTCTTTCAGTTAGCTGCAGTATATATTGAGTACTGTATCCTGTGCAGCAAGATCTCACTGCAGACCGTTCCTGTTGTTCTGTTCCTAATATACTACAGGCAGGCAGTTCATTCAGTTAGCTGCAGTATCTATTGAGTACTGTATCCTGTGCCGCTATATCTCACTGCAGACCGTTCCTGTTGTTCTGTTCCTAATATACTACAGGCAGGCAGTTCATTCAGTTAGCTGCAGTATATTCAGTACTGTATCCTGTGCAGCTAGATCTTGCTGCAGACCGTTCCTGTTGTTCTGTTCCGAATATAATACAGGCAGATAGTTCATTCAGTTAGCTGCAGTATATTGAGTACTGTATCCTGTGCAGCTAGATCTCACTGCAGACCTTTCCTGTTGTTCTGTCCCTAATATACTGCAGGCAGGCAGTTCATTCAAATAGCTGCAGTATATTCCGTATACTGTATCCAGTTTAGCTAGATCTCACTGCAGATCGTTCCTGTTCTGTTCCTAATATACTACAGGCAGGCAGTTTATTCAGTTAGCTGCAGTATATTCAGTACTGTATCCTGCGCAGCTAGATCTCGCTGCAGACCATTCCTGTTGTTCTGTTCCTAATATACTACAGGCAGGCAGTTCATTCAGTTAGCTGCAGTATATATTGAGTATTTTATCCTGTGCAGCTACATCTAACTGCAGACCGTTCCTGTTGTTCTGTCCCTAATATGCTACAGGCAGACAGTTGCAGTATATATTGAGTACTGTCTAGCTGCAGTATCTATTGAGTACTGTATCCTGTGCAGCTATATCTCACTGCAGACCGTTCCTGTTGTTCTGTTCCTAATATACTACAGCAGGCAATTCATTCAGTTAGCTGCAGTATATTCAGTACTGTATCCTGTGCAGCTAGATCTCATTGCAGACTGTTCCTGTTGTTCTCTTCCTAATATACTACAGGCAGGCAGTTGATTCAGTTGGTTGCAGTATATATTGAGTACTGTATCTTGTGCAGCTAGATCTCACTGCAGACCGTTCCTGGTGTTCTGTTCCTAATATACTACAGGCAGGCAGTTCATTCAGTTAGCTGCAGTATATTCAGTACTATATCCTGTGCAGCTAGATCTCACTGCAGACCGTTCCTGTTGTTCTGTTCCTAATATACTACAGGCAAGCAGTTTATTCAGTTAGCTGCAGTATATTTAGTACTGTATCCTGTGCAGCTAGATCTCACTGCAGACCGTTCCTGTTGTTCTGTTTCTAATATACTGCAGGCAGGCAGTTGATTCAGTCTCCCATGCAGTCTGTTGGCAAGCGTACTTAAAAGACCCACACCAAAGAACAAGATGGACCTCTCCTTGTGCCTCATCAGCTCGGATCTCCAACCCTACTATACCTTCAGTTCTCTCAGAAACCCGCACTGAGAGGAATGAAGGTGTAGAATTAGGTGTGCCAAGTACTTGTGGGCAATCTGCTATCGCTACACCTATGGCCGATTGTAGCAGGCAAATTTCCCTACCCCAGTTGCTAAACCGGTGAAAGAAATTCGGTCCCAGCCATCCACATGCCCAGCAGTTGAATGCTAGCTTGGATAAATTGCTAGTACTCCAACTGCTGCCTTTTCAGCTGGTAGACTCTGCCCCTTTTCGTGAATTTGTGGAATGTGCGGTACCTCAGTGGCAGCTTCCCAAACGCCACATTTTTTCACAGAAGGCAATTCCAGCTCTCTACCGATGTGGAAGGCAATGTCTTGGCCTCACTGGACAGGGTGGTCAGCGGTAAGGTGCATATTACCGCTGACTCATGGTCCAGCAGGCATGGACAGGGGCATTACCTATCTTTCACTGCGCACTGGGTGACCCTGCTGGCAGCTGGGAAGGACGCAGGACAGGGTGCAGTATTGTTGGAGCTTGTTCCGCCACCACGCCTCCAAAATGCTACTAGTGCTGATTCAGACACAACTCTCTCCTCCACCCCTCCTCTTCTTCCTCCATGGTCTCTTCCTCTATAGATTTGTCCTCTGAACCAGCAGTGCTCCGTAGGCATTCAAGAGGCTATGCAAGCACCCAGGCAAAAAGATGCCATGCGGTGCTTGAGCTGGTGTGCTTAGGGGGCAGGCTCAGAGGTGGTTGACGCCATGCCAGCTTCAGGCAGGAATGGTGGTTTGCAACAATGGCACCAACCTCCTCTCCATCATCCTACAGGACACTTGACCCGTGTTCCCTGTTTGGCTCACTTTCTTAATTTGGTGGGGCAGCGGTTCTTGTGCAGGTACCCGGGCTTACAGGATCTCCTGAAGCAGGCCAGGAAAGTCTGTGTGCATTTCCGCCGGTCATATAATGCCAGTGCTTGGATGGCTGACCTACAAAAGGAATACAACCTGAGCAAGAACTGCCTAATCTGTGACATGCCCACCAGATGGAACTCAAGGTTGGCCATGCTGCAGCAGCTGCACACACAGCAGAGGGCCATCAATGAGTACCTGTGTAGCTATGGCACCAGGACAGGGTCAGGGGAGCTTGGCTTTTTTTTGCCACGCCAGTGGTTCATGATCAAGGGTGCATGCACTGTCCTGTCACCATTTAAGGAGGCCACGGTGATGGTGAGCAGTGACAGTGCATGTATCAGTGATACTGTCCCTCTTGTACCAATTTTTCTGCCCCTGTTCAACAGGGGCTTGTAATTACAATTTTCAAAATCCAATTGTCATTGGGACAGAAACTGAGGTGAAATTTTCTGAATAGGGGCACAGACAGCAAAACAAATGTTTTTTGGCTGGAGCTACACTTACAAAATGTACCTGTTCCAAATTACAAACAGATTCAACTTAAGAACAAACCTACAGTCCCTGTCTTTCTTGGGACCGCCTGTATACTGCTGTTCAGAGTATATAGGGCCTGGGGGCCCCACACCTTTTCTTTTTTTAATTTGGTTGCAGAGTTCCCCTTAATATCCATACAAGACCCAAAGGGCCTGGTAATGGACTACGGGGTTACCCATGCTGTTTTTCTAAATAATTTTCATCCATATTGCCGGGACCCAACATTACATTACATGCCTGACGAAGGGGCCCTGTGCGGCTCGAAACGTTGCACTATCATGTTGTGATCATGCAATAAATCACCCGTTTGGATGCTACTTGTGTCGTTCCATGGTGTGCTGGCAAATATCTTTACCGTGACTTGAACCAGTATCCAGCTGGTTGTTGCTACAGCACCCAAATCTGAGAACGCTTCCAGGAACGTGTGCGATGGGAATATGAAGTACAACATTACATTACAGCCGCAAGCAGTTTTAAATTACTTTTTTTTCCTTTAGAAATGTAATTTTGTGCAGGGACTGTTCTAAACATGGGAAACACGCGCCACTTTACAGGCATACTATAGACACCCCCCAGGTATGATATTTAAAGGATTATTTCACTTTTATTTTTTTCACTTTAACCACTTGCCAACCGCTGTTGGCAAATATACGTCGGCAGAATGGCACGGCTGGGCAAAGTAACTCGATCACTGCGTGGGATACCTGCGATTGTGCCACGGAGCTGAAGAACAGGGAGATGACGATGTAAACAGCATCTCCCCATTCTGCCTAATGACAGGACACTGATCGTCTGCTCCCTCTCATCGGAAGCAGCGATCAGTGTCATGTCACACACAGCCCATCCTCCAGACAGTTAGAAACACTCCCCTAGGACACACTTAACCCCTCCCCGCCCCCTAGTGGTTAACCCCTTCACTGCCAGTGACATTTTTACAATAATCAATGCAATTTTATAGCACTGATTGTTGTATTAATGCCAATGGTCCCAAAATGTGTCAAAATTGTCAGGTGTGTCTGCCATAATGTCGCAGTCACGATAAAAATCGGTGATTGCCGCCATTACAAGCAAAAAAATGCCTGGGCGTGGTGCACCCTTTGCATCTGCCCAGGATCAGCCCTGTATGCCATTTTTGATTTTGCCTTTAGCTTCCCTTTTACTTCCTGTTCCAACAAGAAGTTAAAGGAAACCTCTAAAAGATGGAGAATTGCCACTACAACAAGTATCCCCATTAGACGGTGACAACAAAAAAAAAAAACTTGGCAAAGAATCTAACACTTCACTATTCTATCCAAAGCTAAAAAAAAAAGTATTTGCCCATAGAAACACCTTAATATTTGGAAGAAATAACACTGTAGATTGACGATCCAGGGGGTATTCAAAAATCTTAGTGACTCAGGATGTTTTTTTTTCTTGTTTGTAAAAAATGCAAAAGGTTTTTTTTTGCCTTTCAATGGATCCAACACTGGTTTACACTTGGAGATGCACATTTTTTTTTTTTAACTGAATGGACCAATGTATATTTTCAACCTATGTAACTATATTAACAAATACGGTTCATTATCACTTGGCTTGTAGAGGGTGACCAGGGTCTGGTCTCACAGAGCGTGATACCACACCTTTTCCGGGTTAGTAATACCAAAATACATTGTGCTCTGCACCTGCTCTTCCCATTTGCTCCCCCAGCCGCAAGAAGTGAGAGAGCGGTTAGAAGAGTGACTTATGCTTTTCTGCTTTCCTGAATCTGCTTTCCTTCTGTCTTCCCCCACCAGTGTTTAAGCAGTACTCCTGTGTGATAATGCAGCTGCAGGTTTTCTTCCCCTTCCCCTGGCACTGCCCAGGGACTAGAATGGACTGTGTGTGTGGAGATCCCCCATTCAACCTCCTCCTTGGAGTTGCAGTGAGCTAATCAGTAAGAGGGAGGTGGCTCTGTAGAGAGATGCACCTGTGGGAGGACACTGGGCTGTAGCCCTTGTTGAGCGTGGGAGGGCAGTCGGAGAAAGAGCATGGGAGGACAGTTGGCTGTGTGTTGTGGGACCATCCTGGAGGAAAGAAAGTGAGGGAAAGACACTGAGCCACTGCAAAGCTCTCTGCTGCAAGGAGCACTGGAGTGTGCAGTGCTGTGACCTATAGGCTAAGGGACTGAGCCATCACCAGAATACGGTCATGCTGTTCTTCTGAGGACCATAGTCAACCCATGCAATCCAGAGTGAGTGGACACCTAACCAGAGGGACCACTGGTGCTCTGTCTGTGAGTTGAAAGGGCCTTGACTTGTTGCTACCACTAGAGACTGAACCCTTAGAAACTTACTACACATCTATCTTATAGCTCTAGTACTGTTTGTAGGCCTTATTGGCTGTCCCCATACACGTCACTGGTATCATTGGACCCCCATGTTAGAGTCAGGACTAAAGACAGTCTTTACAGTTGTAACCCAGATACCTTTGCCCCTGTCATGGTCTGGAGTCAAGCTCAGAGGCCAGCAGCTAAAACAGTAGAGATGGTGTGTGGTGGCAGTAAACACACAGAGTCCAGTTGCAAATAACTGAACTTGTATCAATGCAGAATGCAGTAATTCACAACAACCCGGTAGGGGAAGGCACCTGATTGGAACACTCACCACATATAACAGTGGTGTGTAGCAGAGCAGGTCTCAGGAGTGCGAACGGCATCTGTCTGGATGGGCGGAATGCGGCCTGGCCCGTCTGTACCCAAATAGATATGTTTCCAGGAAGGATGGCGTGTCCATATTATTTCCCTACTTGTCTGGAACCTCTCCTTGCCGCTAATCGCTGTCCTTTTCAAATGGTCGGCCTGTCCCTAAAATATCCACACATGAAATGGGTGCAAAACCTGGGAGCCAGGGCCTTAAATAGGCTTGTCCTGCCCAAGATGGCTGCTAGAGTCACATAGGGCAGCAGCATCTGATTAAATGGACTTAATGGCCCAAAAAAAACAGAGAAAACATGTTCCTCTTGACTTCCTTCTGCAATGCTGCTGTGGTTGAGCTCCTTCTGCAATGAAGAAAGTAGACTGCACCTGCCTACAGATTTGAGTTAAATGAACTTTGCTTCTTGAGAAGGTATGAAGCTGGGTAGCCTGCATTAGTTAGTTAGGGCTGCTTCATGTACAGTAGGGATAAGCTTTGAGTTTGAGTCGAACGTAAGTTTGACTCGAACATCGGCTGTTTAGATTGTTCGTCGAAGATCGAACATTATGGGCCGCTCATGCCAAATTCAAACGGAGCACTGCATCATTGCAGTGGTTTGCTGGCTCATGATTGGCTAAGCATGCACTATGGCCCACATGCTTTGGCCAATCACAGTGCCGTAAGCAAATCGAGGCATTATTGCCCAAAGGCAGGGAGCCTTTGGCCAATTATGGGTCAGGGGGTTAAGTACATGCTCCACACGATATAAGGCCGTCTGCGAGTTGGCCCTGTGTAGTGTGTTGCTGGTGTGATAGAGAGAGAGCGAGAGAGAGAGAGAGAGAGAGAGAGAGAGAGAGAGAGAGAGAGAGTCATTTCATTTACTTTGAGCAGGTAGTTTATTCAGTTAGGTAGATCTCACTGCGAACCGTTCCTAATCTACTTCAGGCAGGCAGTTGATCCAGTTTAGCTAGATCTCACTGCAGACCGTTCCTGTTTTACTATTTGTAACCTACTTCAGGCAAGCAGTTGATCCAGTTTAGCTAGATCTCACGGCAGACCATTCCTGTTGTTCTGTTCCTAATATACTACAGGCAGGCAGTTCATTCAGTTAGCTGCAGTATATATTGAGTATTTTATCCTGTGCAGCTAGATCTAACTGCAGACCATTCCTGTTGTTCTGTCCCTAATATACTACAGGCAGGCAGTTCATTCAGTTAGCTGCAGTATATTCAGTACTGTATCCTGTGCAGCTAGATCTTGCTGCAGACCGTTCCTGTTGTTCTGTTCCGAATATAATACAGGCAGATAGTTCATTCAGTTAGCTGCAGTATATTGAGTACTGTATCCTGTGCAGCTAGATCTCACTGCAGACCTTTCCTATTGTTCTGTTCCTAATATACTACAGGCAGGCAGTTCATTCAAATAGCTGCAGTATATTCCGTATACTGTATCCAGTTTAGCTAGATCTCACTGCAGATCGTTCCTGTTCTGTTCCTAATATACTACAGGCAGGCAGTTTATTCAGTTAGCTGCAGTATATTCAGTACTGTATCCTGTGCAGCTAGATCTCGCTGCAGACCATTCCTGTTGTTCTGTTCCTAATATACTACAGGCAGGCAGTTCATTCAGTTAGCTGCAGTATATATTGAGTATTTTATCCTGTGCAGCTACATCTAACTGCAGACCGTTCCTGTTGTTCTGTCCCTAATATGCTACAGGCAGACAGTTGCAGTATATATTGAGTACTGTCTAGCTGCAGTATCTATTGAGTACTGTATCCTGTGCAGCTATATCTCACTGCAGACCGTTCCTGTTGTTCTGTTCCTAATATACTACAGCAGGCAATTCATTCAGTTAGCTGCAGTATATTCAGTACTGTATCCTGTGCAGCTAGATCTCATTGCAGACTGTTCCTGTTGTTCTCTACCTAATATACTACAGGCAGGCAGTTGATTCAGTTAGCTGCAGTATATTCAGTACTATATCCTGTGCAGCTAGATCTCACTGCAGACCGTTCCTGTTGTTCTGTTCCTAATATACTACAGGCAAGCAGTTCATTCAGTTAGCTGCAGTATATTTAGTACTGTATCCTGTGCAGCTAGATCTCACTGCAGACCGTTCCTGTTGTTCTGTTTCTAATATACTGCAGGCAGGCAGTTGATTCAGTCTCCCATGCAGTCTGTTGGCAAGCGTACTTAAAAGACCCACACCAAAGAACAAGATGGACCTCTCCTTGTGCCTCATCAGCTCGGATCTCCAACCCTACTATACCTTCAGTTCTCTCAGAAACCCGCACTGAGAGGAATGAAGGTGTAGAATTAGGTGTGCCAAGTACTTGTGGGCAATCTGCTATCGCTACACCTATGGCCGATTGTAGCAGGCAAATTTCCCTACCCCAGTTGCTAAACCGGTGAAAGAAATTCAGTCCCAGCCATCCACATGCCCAGCAGTTGAATGCTAGCTTGGCTAAATTGCTAGTACTCCAACTGCTGCCTTTTCAGCTGGTAGACTCTGCCCCTTTTCGTGAATTTGTGGAATGTGCGGTACCTCAGTGGCAGCTTCCCAAACGCCACATTTTTTCACAGAAGGCAATTCCAGCTCTCTACCGATGTGGAAGGCAATGTCTTGGCCTCACTGGACAGGGTGGTCAGCGGTAAGGTGCATATTACCGCTGACTCATGGTCCAGCAGGCATGGACAGGGGCGTTACCTATCTTTCACTGCGCACTGGGTGACCCTGCTGGCAGCTGGGAAGGACGCAGGACAGGGTGCAGTATTGTTGGAGCTTGTTCCGCCACCACGCCTCCAAAATGCTACTAGTGCTGATTCAGACACAACTCTCTCCTCCACCCCTCCTCTTCTTCCTCCATGGTCTCTTCCTCTATAGATTTGTCCTCTGAACCAGCAGTGCTCCGTAGGCATTCAAGAGGCTATGCAAGCACCCAGGCAAAAAGATGCCATGCGGTGCTTGAGCTGGTGTGCTTAGGGGACAGGAGCCACACTGGGGCAGAGATTCTATCAGCTCTGAAGGGGCAGGCTCAGAGGTGGTTGACGCCATGCCAGCTTCAGGCAGGAATGGTGGTTTGCAACAATGGCACCAACCTCCTCTCCATCATCCTACAGGACACTTGACCCGTGTTGCCTGTTTGGCTCACTTTCTTAATTTGGTGGGGCAGCGGTTCTTGTGCAGGTACCCGGGCTTACAGGATCTCCTGAAGCAGTCCAGGAAAGTCTGTGTGCATTTCCGCCGGTCATATAATGCCAGTGCTTGGATGGCTGACCTACAAAAGGAATACAACCTGAGCAAGAACTGCCTAATCTGTGACATGCCCACCAGATGGAACTCAAGGTTGGCCATGCTGCAGCAGCTGCACACACAGCAGAGGGCCATCAATGAGTACCTGTGTAGCTATGGCACCAGGACAGGGTCAGGGGAGCTTGGCTTTTTTTTGCCACGCCAGTGGTTCATGATCAAGGGTGCATGCACTGTCCTGTCACCATTTAAGGAGGCCACGGTGATGGTGAGCAGTGACAGTGCATGTATCAGTGATACTGTCCCTCTTGTACCAATTTTTCTGCCCCTGTTCAACAGGGGCTTGTAATTACAATTTTCAAAATCCAATTGTCATTGGGACAGAAAGTGAGGTGAAATTTTCTGAATAGGGGCACAGACAGCAAAACAAATGTTTTTTGGCTGGAGCTACACTTACAAAATGTACCTGTTCCAAATTACAAACAGATTCAACTTAAGAACAAACCTACAGTTTGTTTGGCACGGCTGGGCAAAGTAACTCGATCGCTGCGTGGGATACCTGCGATTGTGCCACGGAGCTGAAGAACAGGGAGATGACGATGTAAACAGCATCTCCCCATTCTGCCTAATGACAGGACACTGATCGTCTGCTCCCTCTCATCGGAAGCAGCGATCAGTGTCATGTCACACACAGCCCATCCTCCAGACAGTTAGAAACACTCCCCTAGGACACACTTAACCCCTCCCCGCCCCCTAGTGGTTAACCCCTTCACTGCCAGTGACATTTTTACAATAATCAATGCAATTTTATAGCACTGATTGTTGTATTAATGCCAATGGTCCCAAAATGTGTCAAAATTGTCAGGTGTGTCTGCCATAATGTCGCAGTCACGATAAAAATCGGTGATTGCCGCCATTACTAGCAAAAAAAAAAAAATATTATTAATAAAAATGCCATAAAAATATCCCCTATTTTGTATACGCTATAACTTTTGCGCAAACCAGTCAAACACTTTTTGCAATTTTTTTTACCAAAAATATGTAGAAGAATATGTATCGGCCTAAACTGAGGGAAAATTTTTTTTTATATATTTTTGGGGGATACTTGTTGTAGCAAAAAGTAAAAAATAATGATTTTTTTCAAAATTGATGCTCTTTTTTTGTTTATAGCACAAAAAATAAAAACCGCAGGGGGTGATCAAATACCACCAAAATAAAGCTCTATTTGTGGGAAAAAAAGGACGTCAATTTAGTTTGGGAGCCATGTCGTAGTTGTCAGTTAAAGCGACGCAGTGCCAACATGCAAAAAGTGCTCTGGTCAGGAAGGGGGTAAATCCTTCCGGGGCTGAAGTGGTTAAGCATCATTAAAATCACTGCTCCCGAAAAAACTGCCATTTTTAAAACTTTTGTTTGCATTGATACATGTCCCCTGGGGCAGGACCCAGGTCCCCAAACACTTTTGGGGACAATATCTTGTGTATTAGCCTTTAAAGTTCGCACTTTTGATTTCTCACGTTCAAGTCCCATAGACTTTAACGGTGTTCAAGAGTTTGTGCGAACTTTCGGTCTGTTCGCATGTTCTGGATGCGAACCGAAACAGGGGATGTTCGGCTCATCCCTAATGTACAGTGGGCTGTTGAACTGTGCTGCTGAATGCTCAGTAACATTTCATTACCTACAGTGCCTTGCGAAAGTATTCGGCCCCCTTGAACTTTTCAACCTTTTGCCACATTTCAGGCTTCAAACATAAAGATATAACATTTTTATTTTTTGTGAAGAATCACCAACAAGTGGGACACAATTGTGAAGTGGAACGAAATCTATTGGATAATTTAAACTTTTTTAGCAAATAAAAAACTGAAAAGTGGTGCGTGCAAAATTATTCGGCCCCTTTACTTTCAGTGCAGCAAACTCACTCCAGAAGTTCAGCGAGGATCTCTGAATGATCCAATGTTGTCCTAAATGACTGATGGTGATAAATAGAATCCACCTGTGTGTAATCAAGTCTCTGTATAAATGCACCTGTTCTTTGATAGTCTCAGGGTTCTGTTGAAAGCGCAGAGAGCATCATGAAGACCAAAGAACACACCAGGCAGATCCGTAATACTGTTGTGGAGAAGTTTAAAGCCGGATTTGGATACAAAAAGATTTCCTAAGCTTTAAACATCCCAAGGAGCACTGTGCAAGCGATCATTTTGAAATGGAAGGAGTATCAGACCCCTGCAAATCTACCAAGACCTGGCCGTCCCTCTAAACTTTCAGCTCAGACAAGGAGAAGACTGATCAGAGATGCAGCCAAGAGGCCCATGATCACTCTGGATGAACTGCAGAGAACTACTGCTGAGGTGGGAGTGTCTGTCCATAGGACAACAATCAGTCGTACACTGCACAAATCTGGCCTTTATGGAAGAGTGGCAAGAAGAAAGCCATTTCTCAAAGATATCCATAAAAAGTCTCGTCTAAAGTTTGCCACAAGCCACCTGGGAGACACACCAAACATGTGGAAGAAGGTGCTCTGGTCAGATGAAACCAAAATCAAACTTTTTTGCCCACAATGCAAAACGATATGTTTGGCGTAAAAGCAACACAGCTCATTACCCTCAACACACTATCCCCACTGTCAAACATGGTGGTGGCAGCATCATGGTTTGGGCCAGCTTTTCTTCAGCAGGGACAGGGAAGATGGTTAAAATTGAGGGGAAGATGGATGCAGCCAAATACAGGACCATTCTGGATGAAAACCTGTTGGAGTCTGTAAAAGACCTGAAACTGGAACGGAGATTTATCTTCCAACAAGACAATGATCCCAAACATACAGCAAAATCTACAAAGGAATGGTTCACAAATAAACGTATCCAGGTGTTAGAATTGCCAAGTCAAAGTCCAGACCTGAATCCAATCGAGAATCTGTGGAAAGAGCTGAAAACTGCTGTTCACAAACGCTCTCCATCCAACCTCACTGAGCTCGAGCTGTTTTGCAAGGAAGAATGGGCAAGAATTTTAGTCTCTCGATGTGCAAAACTGGTAGAGACATACCCCAAGCGACTTGCAGCTGTAATCTCAGCAAAAGGTGGCTCTACAAAGTATTAACGCAAGGGGGCCAAATAATTTTGCACGCCCCACTTTTCATTTTTTTATTAGTTAAAAAAGTTTCAAAAATCCAATCGATTTTAGTTCCACTTCACAATTGTGTCCCACTTGTTGGTGATTCTTCACAAAAAATCAAAATTTTATATCTTTATGTTTGAAGCCTGAAATGTGGCAAAAGGTTGAAAAGCTCAAGGGGGCCGAATACTTTCGCAAGGCACTGTATTTCATGCCTGGTCTGTCATTGAAAGTGGTGCACGGTGGTATATGTCAGATCAGAAGAATGGGGCCTGTAAAGCACACGTTGGGAGGCCACCACAAAGGTTAAACTCAGAAGGAACGTCAGAGTAATAAAGTAGTTGCCACAGGTAAACATGAACTGGTGGGAAGTGAAAAGCAGCCAGCCAGCGGACAAAGGGGTCAGTGCTCTGGCTCCCTCCCTAGTGGTCGATTCCCCCAAAAGCAGCCAGGACACGTGTCTTTATACGTGTTTGCAGTGGTTTTCATTCAATCAGGTGTGTCAGAGGGGCTGAGGTTGTTCTTGAAGTCGAAGCGTAGAGCAGAGAACCCAAAATTACTCCTTCGGGGGCAGTGCTATAACCTAATGATGAATAGTCTCTAAATGCAATACAGTCGAACCTTGGTTAACGAGTAATGCGGTTAACGAGCGTTTTTAAAGACAAGCAACTTGTTTTTATTTTAAATCCTGACTCGGTTTGCGAGTGTTGTTTCACAAAATTCAAGCTAATGTGATGTGCAGTACCGCATTTGGTTAGAGGTGTGGAGGTGCTGGTGACACTCGGAATGGTTCGGAGACACTCGGAAATACTAGGAAACACTCAGAAATACTCCGTTCCCCAGTGTTTCCGAGGCATTCTGAGTTCAGCAGAACTGTCCCTGAGTATTTCCCTAGACTCTCTGGTGCCCCCCCCACCTCTGGCCACATGCGGTATTGCACGCAATAGAACTCAATGTGGAACAAATTATCTTAGTTTCCACTGACTTCTATGGGGAAACTCGCTTTAATATGCGAGTGCTTTGGATTACAAGCATTTTCCTGGAACGGATTATGCTCTTAATCCAAGGTTCCACTGTACAATATTTATTTCTACAATTGACTTTGTAGAGCTGAAACTATTATATGTCCCCACTTTGCTACGCTAGCACAATCCAATTTATCTCCCCAGGTATCAAGTTCAATGATATCTTTTCAGCCTCAAGGTTTGCTGTGAGAATCTCTTTCAAGAATTTCAAGCCGTGAAATACAATATCAGGTAAGTGAAATATTGATTCTGCGGAAAAAAAACAGCCCTTGCAAGGTTTTCTGTGTCAGGATGGAATCTGTTGAGTCAATTTCAACATGCTGAATAGCTAATAGTTGAATAAACTGTACTGGTCAGATCAGTCCTTGTTTGCCACTGACTCCGTGAAAAGGTTGATGAGCTCATACTCCCACAGGTTCATTTTCACTCTGAAGATTACTAATACTGTTCATGAGAACTATTTGAATTTCCAGATAAGGAGCAGATTCAAAAAAACTCAAAAATAGCAAATTATTATCCTTCACTAAGTAGTGATATACTTCCAGAGAACTTCTTACGTAAAGAAAAAAAAAAAAAGTGGTGGTTTATGTAGTCTAGGCTGTTGTTGTAAGAAGAAAGAGAACAGCTTCAAAGTTAAAATATATACTGATAATATATATATATATATATATATATATATATATATATATATATATATATATATATATATATATATATATATATATATATATATATATATATTATTTATTTATATATCTATAGATATTACTACATATATACAGATGGTTCCTGGGTTACAAACAAGATAGGGTCTGTAGGTTTGTTCTTAAAGGGTTTGTAAACCTTCGTGTTTTTTCACCTTAATGCATCCTAAAAAACTTCTGGCAGTGACCACCCCCAGCCTCCTGTGTTACTTACCTGAGCCCCATATTTCCCTCGGTGGAGACACGCTGCCCCTCTCTGCATGGGGTCCTGGCTCTTGATTGGATAGATTGATAGCAGCGCAGCCATTGGCTCCCACTGCTGTCAATCAAATCCAATGACACAGGCGCCAGGGGTGGGGCCGAGTCTTATGGGGTTATCTGATGTGGGGAGGAGCCACTCTGTGCAAAACAAGCTGCACAGTGGAGGGAAGTATGATAGGTTTGTTATTTTAAATAAAAAAAAAAAACAAAGCCTTATGCCGCGTACACACGACCGGATTTTCCAGCAGACTAGGTCTGACGGGATCAGTCCGTCTGACAATCCGATTGTGTGTGGGCTAGTCAGACAGCTTTTTAAAGAAAAAAATCAGATGGACCTAGAAATAGAACATGTTTCAAATCTATCCGACGGACTAAAAATCAGGAAACCGTCTGTGTGCTAGTCCGATGGACCAAATACGACGCAAGGGCAGCTATTGGCTACTGGTTATTGAACTTCCTTGTTTACTCCCGTTTACGTCATCATGTTCAAAACAAACGGATTTTCAAATGGACTTAGTCCGGTCGTATGTGGGCAACTCCGCTCGTTTAGAAAGTCTGTCAGACCTCCGCCGAAAATCCGTTGGGAAGACCGTTGGACCTAGTCCGTCGAAAAAAGTCGAAAGGTCGCATGTACGCGGCATTACAATCACTTTAAGTTGAATCTGTTTGTAAGTCGGAACAGGTACATTTTTTAAGTGTAGCTCAAGTCAAAAAAAAATTTTTTAAGCTTTTTGGATAGCATAGGGAAGGGTTATCACCCCTGTAATATTTGTTTTGCTGTCTGTGCCCCTGTTCAGAAGATTTCACCTCACTTTCTGTCCCAATGACAATTGGATTTTGAAAATTTTAGGTTGTTGTGGAAACAAGCCTTGGTGATAAAGCTTCAATAGGGACTCCTTTTTCCCATATTAACTCTTACAGGAGTGAATTTCCCTTCCTAGGGGTTGATTTCCTCTCACTTCCTGTTGTGTCCCTTGTTTGTAAGTAGGAGTCGTTTGTAAATTGGATGTCTGTAACTAGGGGACCGCCTGTATATATATATATATATATATATATATATATATATATATATATATATATATATACACACACACACACACACACACACACACACACACACACACACACACACACACACACACACACACACACACACACACACACAGTATCTCACAAGAGTGAGTTCACCCCTCACATTTTTGTAAATATTTTCATGTGACAACACTGAAGAAATGACACTTTGCTACAATGTAAAGTAGTGAGTGTACAGCTTGTATAACAGTGTCAATTTGCTGTCCCCTCAAAATAACTCAACACACAGCCATTAATGTTTAAACCACTGGCAACAAAAGTGCCCTTTTAGCTGTCATCCCTTCTGGGATGACAGCCATGCAGACCAATTTGATGCAGTGTGCGGCGTATGGTCTGAGCACTGACAGGCTGACCCCCCACCCCTTCAACCTTTGCAGTAATGCTGGCAGCACTCATACATCTATTTCCCAAAGACAACCTCTGGATATGACGCTGAGCACGTGCTCTCAACTTCTTTGGTCGACCATGATGAGGCCTGTTCTGAGAGGAACCTGTCCTGTAAAACCACTGTATGGTCTTAGCCACTGTGCTGCAGCTCAGTTTCAGGGTCTTGGCAATGTTATTATAGCCTAGGCCATCTTTATGTAGAGCAACAATTCTTTTGTTTTTCAGATCCTCAGAGAGTTCTTTGCCATGAGGTGCCATGTTGAACTTCTAGTGACAAGTATGAGAGAGTGAAAGTGATAACACCAAATTTAATACACCTGCTCCCCATTCACACCTAAGACCTTGTAACACGAATGAGTCACATGACATCGGGGAGGGAAAATGGCTATTTGGGCCCAATTTGGACATTTTCACTTAAGGGTGTACTCATAGGGGTGTACTTATGTTGCCAGCGGTTTAGACATTAATGGCTGTATGTTGAGTTATTTTGAGGGGACAGCAAATTTACACTGTTATACAACTACTTCACTACTTTACATTGTACCAAAGTATAATTTCTTCAGTGTTGAAACATGAAAAGATATAATAAAATATTTACAAAAATGTGAGGGGTGTACTCACTTGTGAGATACTGAATATATTGACCTGTAGAGCCAAAGATCACCCACCAGACCCTTGTAAAGGTAACAGCCTTTATTGGATTCACAAAACAAGCAAAAAAAAAAAACAGCTTTCTTTAGCACAATGTAAGCAACCCGTCCATAATCCTGGCACAATCAAGAGAACCCAATGGCTTACCACCAATATACCAGTCCCACCCTTGGTTTTAGGGTTCCCGTCTGATTTTGGGGAAAAGCTGCAGGAGCTCAGCAAGACAGTCTCTGCCTCCAGATAGTCCACACTATTTCCATAGCTGTGGAGAACTCCACTCTACCTCATAGACATGTCCTGACATACAATAGATACTGAAATAATGATATCTCCTTTCTATACTTCCCAACTGTTACTGTCCACTTGGGAGTTTTGGGTGTTCATTCCCTCTTTTGTGTGTCCAACTCCTTGTGTTACATTCAACATAAATTCAAGCAAAATTCCAGCAAAGACATGGGGTCCTCCCCTTCAAAATGACTATGGCAGGATTGCAGACTCAGGAAGTGCAGAGATCTCACTAATAGTGTTTCTCAGCATCTAACAAACACTGAACACACATACAAACTATTAATATAGTATTTATTTTCTTTATTATTTTTATCACATTTTTGTTACTGTACCATTATCACCATTATTCTTATTACCACCAGTATTATATAAATATATTTGTAGACTCTTCAGAAGTGGCTGTCAGCATATCATGACTGCAGAGATAAAAAAAAATAAAAAAATGTTCCATACAGCAGTGCTTGTATTCAGGCAATAGACTTTATATGGTGATTTGTATTTAGTACTTTAGTACTTAATAGAATGCAGCCAAGTTCTGGGCTACAGCAACATGGAGATTGAGACATCGCCTTTTATTCTTCTCTCCCTACTGAGCTACTGATGTTATGCTGCACCTTTCTCCTCTGACCAGCAGGGGGGAGTGCTAAAGCCAAGCAAGCCCATAGACTTCAATGCAGAGCACTGAGAATCCTGGGAGTTGCAGTTTTAGATGGCAGCCATATAATCTAAATTGATTCCTAATGCCGCATACACACGGTCGGACTTTCCGACGGGAAATGTTCGATGTGGGCTTGTTGTCAGAAAGTCCGACCGTGTGTATGCTCCATCGAACATTTGCTGTCGGAATTTTCGGCCACAAATATTTGAGAGCAGGTTCTCGAATTTTCCGCCAACTTCACTTTGTTGTCGGAAATTCCAATCGCGTGTACACAAGTTCATCACACAAAAGTTTGCGCATGCTCAGAATCAAGCAGAAGGAGCCGCACTGGCTATTGAACTTCCTTTTTCTCAGCTCGTCGTACGTCTTGTACGTCACCGTGTTCTCACGTTCGAAATTTTGGGCCAACATTTGTGTGACCGTGTGTATGTAAGACAAGTTTGAGCCAACATCCTTCGGAAAAAAATCCACAGTTTTGTTGTCGATAGTGTGTACGAGTATTACACTACAGAACCCAATAGGCACTGTGCAGTAGGAGGAGTGAGAGGTGGTTTATACTAACCTGCCCAGGAAAACTCTTCTTCTTAGTACTGAGGGAGTTAGAGAGAGAGAGCATCTCTGCATAAATATTCGCCTACCAGCAGTAGATCATACCAAAGGCGATCTGAGCCTGTGACTGGGAGAGCAGCAGGGAGACTGAAGCATTCACTCACCGCCTGCTTCCCACCACTGATCACCAGAGGCTTTCGGGGAGAGACCGAGGGGGCCCCTGTTCTACAGCGGGAGGTCCCCTGAACATCCTGGGGACTGGTAAGAGGGCTATTCACCCATTGCTGATAGCAAGCCACCAAGTGTACCCTATCTATATTGCACCCATACTGCACTCTATACTGCACTTATTCCAAACCTAGACTGCACCTATACCAAAACTTTACCACGTTATACCAAACCTTTAACGCATCTGAACCACATCGACCTTGCACCTGTACCAAGACTATACTGTACCTATACTTATTGCAGGTTAATTGGTACTGTGGTTAAGTGCAAAGACTCTCTTAAAGGGCCCCAGCAATATCTGTCAGAAGAACATCTCAAAGGACTGCCCTTCCCGTAATAATTATTCTGCAAGTCCCCTTTGTTCACCTGACCCCATTCACCCTCTACCATCCTCCTTTTCTTTTGGACAGTGCATACCCAGTTGGTCTAGGATTAGCATTGCTGTCATAAATGCACAGTGGCAGTATAGTTCCAACACTCAGTAGATGAAACCTTACTACTGCTCACTGCTGCACTTGAGGTGGCCCTGTTACTGTTTATGCTGATCTGGATGCCAAATGTCATCTTATGCCTAGTCCTTACTGTTAGTCCCTTTGGAGGCTAAACTGTGTTATTACAATTGTTTATCCATTTTATGCTTGTTTAGTTACCTACTATATTGGATGACAATATATTAGGTTTGCCTTTACTACCTGGTTTAGTGCATGTGTCCTTTGCTATAGTGCTACTACTGGGTACCAAATATTACCTTCATTGATTTACTGTGATATTTTAAGTTTGTACACTCAACCTGGTTTATTAGAGTGGCTAAGGTTTTTGGAAAAGGTAGAGACAAAAAACAGAGGACCCATCTGAATCAGCAGCTCCTACAGGAGTAGTGCTACAACTACTATAAAGCCCAAAGTCAATAGGTTCTCACTGTTTGAAGTAGGTGTGAGGGATACTGACTTAAGCCTCGTACACATGATCAGATTTTCAGGCGACCATTCGTCCATTTTTTGTTGCATGCTAGTCTCATGTCGAAAGCGAAGGGGTTACTTAACATACGAAAATTCTGGTATGACAGAATACAACTTCAGAAGTGCCGTCATGTGCTGACTAGTTTTGTATGTATTCTTTCGCTTCTGAGCATGGGTAGTCTTCCGATTTTTTTCGGATGAAAACTGTACTAATTAAACGAAAATTGGACGTTGAGTTCACGTACGACAAAAATTCTATAGTCTGCACATCCAGCTTTTCTCTGACGAAAAAACCTAATTGGCTGTGGAAAGCAACGTACTAACAATCCAAAAATCAGCAACATGAAATTAGCAGAAGGGGCCCAAAGGATGGCGCTTGAGAAATGAACTTCCACTTTATACTCTCATAGTGCGTCACTAAGTTCGTGTTTGTCAAACGACAATTTGCGAATAGTTAGTTTGCTAGACAAAATCCTGCACACGCCCTTTTGACAAAAATCAGACGCTCGGTCGTTCAACAATCAGACCGTGTCTATGAGGCTTAACAGTAGTGTTAGCTATGCTTAGAATTGAGTATAAACATTTTCAGTGCTTTTTTTCAACACCTGTTACTTTTCAGAAGCATCTTGCACATTTTTTACAAAAATAATTATTTAAAAAAAAAAAATGTTATGGGATGTGTCAAACTAACTAGGAAAAACAAAACCCTGTGCTGGAAAGATTGAGTGATGTAAATGTTGTACCATGCCAGGAAAAGTTTGGAAAGAAGGCGCTTCTAAGTGCAGTAATAACACACTTTAATGACAAGGAAGGGTTACAAACACTTACATGATGGAAGTGAAAAACAGGCATATCAATGAATCGTTCATTTGGTGGATGAGTTGATACAGTATATCCAGAGGGCTGCCCCCGAAGGAGGGATATATCTACTCATCCACCTAACTTACATTGTTCCCAATGTATAATGTTCAAATGCTCACAGCAATGACCATATTGTATTGCATTTTTTTGTATATATATTTATTCATTTATATTTTTTATATATTTTTTTCCTTACTCGTGATGTTGCTGAAACTTGCTGTCTCCTGCTGCACAGTATTTCATCTGTCCAGTTACCTTTATTATACTCGTTGCCATATTTCCCCCATTTATGGTGTTGCTGACACTTGTAGTCCAATGCTGCACACCTTGCATCCCATATGAGTGTCTAAATTTCAGAATTTAATTTATCTATGTTATACTTGTTACAGTTCTGTCCCAGTGAGGGTGAATCACGGACAGTTCGGGGTTTGGAATCATGCGTCCGACATAAACACTAACTGGGACTAGGGTTGCCACCTTTTTTCCAAGTCAAACCCGAACACTTTCGCAGCGCACAAGATTTATTTTTAATAGTATAAACTATACATATATTTTGCTATTAACCACTTAAGGACGGCCGCATGGCAATGTACGTCAACAGACTGGCATGTACAGGCATGTACATGTACAGTGGTGTGAAAAAGTGTTTGCCCCCTTCCTCATTTCCTGTTCCTTTGCATGTTTGTCACACTTAAGTGTTTCGGAACATCAAACCAATTTAAACAATAGTCAAGGACAACACAAGTAAACACAAAATGCAATTTGTAAATGAAGGTGTTTATTATTAAAGGTGAAAAAAAATCCAAACCATCATGGCCATGTGTGAAAAAGTGATTGCCCCCCTTGTTAAAACATACTATAACTGTGGTTGTCCACATCTGAGTTCAATTTCTCTAGCCACACCCAGGCCTGATTATTGCCACACCTGTTCACAATCAAGGCATCACTTAAATAGGAGCTGCTTGACACCGTAAGGTCCACCAGAAGATCCTTAAAAGCTACACATCATGCCGAGACCCAAAGAAATTCAGGAACAATTGAGAAAGAAAGTAATTGAGATCTATCAGTCTGGAAAGGGTTATAAAGCCATTTCCAAAGCTTTGGGAATCCAGCGAACCACAGTGAGAGCCATTATCCACAAATGGCGAAGACATGGAACAGTGGTGAACCTTCCCAGGAGTGGCCAGCCGCCCAAAATTACCCCAAGAGCGCAGCGACGACTCATCCAAGAGGTCACAAAAGACCCCACAACAACGTCCAAGGAACTGCAGGCCTCACTTGCCTCAGTTAAGGTCAGCGTTCATGCCTCCACCATCAGGAAAAGACTGGGCAAAAATGGCCTGCATGGCAGAGTTCCAAGGAGAAAACCACTGCTGAGCAAAAAGAACATCAAAGCTCGTCTCAATTTCTCCACAACACATCTTGATGATCCCCAAGACTTTTGGGACAACATTCTGTGGACCGATGAGACAAAAGTGGAACTCTTTGGAAGGTGTGTGTCCAAGTATATCTGGCGTAGAAGGAACACTGCATTTCATAAAAAGAACATTATACCAACAGTAAAATATGGTGGTGGTAGTGTGATGGTCTGGGGCTGTTTTGCTGCTTCAGGACCTGGAAGACTTGCCGTGATAAAAGGAACTATGAATTCTGCTGTCTACCAAGAGATCCTGAAGGAGAATGTCCGACCATCTGTTCGTGTACTCAAGCTGAAACGAACTTGGGTTCTGCAGCAGGACAATGATCCTAAACACACCAGCAAGTCTACCACCGAATGGCTGAAGAAAAACAAAATGAAGACTTTGGAGTGGCCTAGCCAAAGTCCTGACCTGAATCCTATTGAGATGTTGTGGTATGACCTTAAAAAGGCCGTTCATGCTCGAAAACCCTCTAATGTAACTGAATTAGGACAATTCTGCAAAGATGAGTGGGCCAAAATTCCTCCAGGACGCTGTAAAAGCCTCATTGCACGTTATCGCAAACGCTTGGTTGCAGTTGTTGCTGCTAAGGGTGGCCCAACCAGTTATTAGGTTTAGGGGGCAATCACTTTTTCACACAGGGCCATGATGGTTTGGATTTTTTTTCACCTTTAATAATAAACACCTTCATTTACAAATTGCATTTTGTGTTTACTTGTGTTGTCCTTGACTATTGTTTAAATTGGTTTGATGTTCCGAAACACTTAAGTGTGACAAACATGCAAAGGAACAGGAAATGAGGAAGGGGGCAAACACTTTTTCACACCACTGTACGTGCTTGCCTTCCAGCGGATGCGGCGGTCCGTTTCGCTTCAGGAGCGATCCGGGATGAGGGGATGGCCGTTGGTTTCTGGCCATCCCCTCTCGATCGCTCCTGGTGAATGAGAAGCTTCCTCCCACTGTGTATAGTAAACACAGGCAGGGAGGAAGTGATGTCATTCTCCTCGGGGCGGTCTTTTTGACCGGACTGCGAGGAGAAGAGAGAAAGTTAGTGTGCACCAACACTACACTGACATGTAGGCACACATAGGCACACAAACCCCTCCCGATCGCCCCCCGATCTCCCCCCTCCCAGTCACAGTGTCACTAATTGCAGTGATCATTTATTTTCTGATCACTGCATTTAGTGTCAGTTGTAAATGTAAAAACTGTCAGGGCAGTTAGTGTTAGGTCCAGGGTAGCCCCCTACCACCCCCCAATAATGGTTTTAACCCCCTGATTGCCCCTAGTTAACCCTTTCACCCCCTTTTGCCAGTGTCACTAAGCGATCATTTTTCTGATCGCTGCATTAGTGTCACTGGTGCCGCTAAGTAGGTAGTTATTTTTTTAGGTTCACTGCCAGGTTTTTATAGCGCTAGGTACCCCCATATACTACCCAATAATGGTTTTAACTCCCCGATTGCCCCTAGTTAACCCTTTCACCAGTGATCACCGTATAAGTGCCACTGGTGATGCTGGTTAGCCAGTTAGTTTTTTAGGTTCCCCGTCAGGTTTTTATATAGCGTCAGGGACCCCCATATACTACCTAATAAAGATTTTAACCCCCTGATTGCCCCTAGTTAACCCTTTCACCAGTGATCACTGTATAAGTGTTACGGGTGACTCTGGTAAGTTAGTTTGCTTTTTATAGCATCAGGGCACCCACCATTTATTACCCAATAAAGGTTTAACCCCCTGATCACCCGGCAGGTGAAATAAATTAGGTTTTAGGGTCAGGGTCTGCGTCGCCCCAGGCAGCGCTAGGTTAGTGCCAGTACCGCTAACACCCACGCGCAAAGCATACACCTCCCGTAGTGGTATAGAATCTGAACAGATCAATATCTGATCTGATCAGATCTATACTAGTGTCCCCAGCAGTTTAGGGTTCCAAAAAAACGCATTGTTAGCGGGATCAGCCCAGATACCTGCTGGCACCTGCGTTTTGCCCCTCCGCCCAGCCTACCCAAGTGCAGTATCGATCGATCACTGTCACTTACAAAACACAACACATAACTGCAGCGTTCGCAGATCGCTAACAGTTTTTTTTGGTAGCGTTTTATATTTAAATCCTGAAGGCGGTGCTTGGTTTTCGGGCTCCTGTACGTGACTAGACTCCCAAAAAGTCCCCCACATGTGGTATCCCCGTACTCGGGAGAAGCAGTAGAATTAATTTTGGGGTGTAATTTCACTTATGCCCATAGCATGTGTGAGCAATATATCATTTAGTGACAACTTTGTGCAAAAAAAATAAAAATGTAATATTCCTGCAACTTGTGGCAAAATATAAAATATTTCATGGACTCAACATGCCTCTTAGTAAATAGCTTGGGGTGTCTACTTTCCAAAATGGGGTCATTTGGGGGGGGGGGGGGGTTGTGCTATTTTGGCATTTTATGGCCTTCGAAACTGTGATAGGCAGTGAGGAGTGAAATCAAAAATTTGCACCCTTAGAAATCCTGAAGGCAGTGATTGGTTTTCGGGCTGCCGTACGCGGCTAGACTCCCAAAAAGTCCCACATATGTGGTATCCCCGTACTCAGGAGAAGCAGCAGAATATATTTTGGGGTGCAATTCCACATATAACTATGGAATGTGTGAGCAATATATCATTTAATGACAACTTTTTGTAAACTTTTTTTTTTGTGTGTCATTATTTAATCACTTGGGACAAAAAAAAATATTCAATGGGCTCAACATGCCCCTCAGAAATTTCCTTGGGGTGTCTACTTTCCAAAATGGGGTCATTTGGGGGGGGTTTTGTGTTATTTTGGCATTTTATGGCCTTTGAAACTGTGATAGGTAGTGAGGAGTGAAATCAAAAATTTGCACCCTTATGCCGCGTACACACGAGCGGACTTTTCAACATCAAAGGTCCGACGGAACAATTCCGGCAGACTATTCGATCGTGTGTGGGCTGCAGCGGACTTTTGATTTTCAAAAATCTGACAGACTTTAGAAATGGAACATGTTTCAAATTTTTCCGACAGAACTCTGCCAGACCCAGTTCCTACCGAGAAATCCGCTCGTGTGTGTGCTAGTCTGACGGACTAAAACCGACGCTAGGGCAGCTATTGGCTACTGGCTATGAACTTCCTTATTCTAGTCCAGTCATACGTCATCACATTCGAATCCGTCGGACTTTGGTGTGATTGTGTGTGGCCAAGACCGTTCATTCGGAAAGTCCGTCAGAACTCTGTCAGAACTCCGTCAGAACTCCGTCGAAAGTCTGTCGGACCTAAGTCTGGTCGTGTGTACGCGGCATTAGAAATCCTGAAGGCAGTGATTGGTTTTCGGGGTGCCGTACGCAGCTAGACTCCCAAAAAGTCCCACATATGTGGTATCCCCGTACTCATGAGAAACATTAAAATATTTTTTGGGGTGCAATTCCACATATAACTATGGCATGTGTGAGCAATATATCATTTAGTGACAACTTTTTGTAATAGCAGAGAGTCAGCACTATAGCAATATATTTTTTTCTCAAAATTTTCGGTCTTTTTCCATTTATATCGCAAAAAGTAAAAATCGCAGAGGCAATCAAATACCATCAAAAGAAAGCTCTATTTGTGGGAAGAAAAGGACGCAAATTTCGTTTGGATACAACATTGCATGACCGCGCAATTACCAGTTAAAGCAGTGCAGTGCGAAATTGTAAAAAGACCTCTGGTCCTTAGGCTGACAATTGGTCCGGGGCTGAAGTGGTTAAATAACATTTCTAATCATATGAAGTTGATAACAAGAGTCCCCCTTTACATCTGGGTCCGCAGAGTTCCCCTTTTGCATCTGAACTCACAGAGTTCCCCTACACTGTAAGGGGGGGGGGGGGGGCAGCTAACTCTGATGTAAGGGAGAACTCTGGGGACTCTAACATAAGGGGTGCTGGTGGTACTTCAAAACGTCTTCAGAGCCTCCATACAAGTCTATGGCAAAGCTTGCTTGAAGCCCCACTGAAGCCTCACAGAAGCCTCATCGAAGCCTCATCAAAGCCCCATGAAGCCTCACCGAAGCTCCATCGAAGCCCCACCAATGCTCCACCAAAGCCCTACCGAAGCCTCATCAAAGCCTCATCGAGGCCCCAAGCAAAAGCAAGGTGTAAACAGTACTGTAAGCTAACCATTTTATTTAGTAACAGGGGCTTTGACTGACGTTCAGAGAGCTTAAAAAAGCATGTCCAGAGCCATGTTTTGAAGTAAGTTTAAACTAGCCCTTAGTGGTGCTTCAAAGTGTCCTCAAAACCTCCATAGAAGTCTATGGCAAAGCTCACTTGAAGCCCCACCGTAGCCTCATCGAAACCCCACAAAGTTTAATCGAAGCCCCACCAAAACCCCACCAAAGGCTCATCGAAGCACCAAGCAAAAGCAAGGTGTAAACAGGACTGTAAGCTAACCATTTTATTTAGTAACAGGGGCTTTGACTGGCGTTCAGAGAGCTTAAACAAAGGGTGTCCAAAGCCATGTTTTGAAGCAAGTGTAAACTAGTCCTTAGTGGTGCTTCAAAGTGTCTTCAAAGCCTCTATAGAAGTCTTTGGCAAAGCTTGCTTGAAGCCTCACCGTAGCCTCATCGAAACCCAACAAAGTCTCATCGAAGCTCCACCAACACCTCATCAAAGTCCCACGAAAGCCTCATCAAAGCCCCACCAAAGGCTCATCGAAGCCCCTTCAAAGCTCCACCAAAGCCTCATCGAAGCCTCATCAAAGCACCAAGCAAAAGCAAGGTGTAAACAGGACTGTAAGCTAACCATTTTATTTAGTGACAGGAGCTTTGACTGGCATTCAGAGAGCTTTAAGGCTCGGTTCACACAGTACGCGGCACGACTTGCAGCGCCGCGACCTGCACATGATCAGCGGTGACTTGCAAAACGACTTCTGTATAGAAGTCAATGCAAGTCGCCCAAAGTCGCCGCAAAAGTAGTACAGGAACCTTTTTTCTAAGTCGGAGCGACTTGAGTCGCTCCTATTAGAACGGTTCCGTAGTACAGAACGGGGCGCGACTTGTCAGGCGGCGAAGTCGCCTGGACAAGTCGCCCCTGTGTGAACCGAGCCTTACACAGCGTGTCCGAAGCATTGTTTTGAAGCAAGTGTAAACAAGCCCTTGATGTCCAAATGGGCAGTTGGCAGATTTAAAAAAAAAAATCCAGGGAACTGAATACTGTCAGTTTGTGCTCATTTTCATACTTCTTCCTAAATGTCTTCTATGATGTTTTCTTGTTTTCCTAGAATGCATTATTCCTCATCAGGACTGGATTTACACTTTCATTTCTTACATTAACCCTCCCCATGTTTTCTGCGCTTGACTGGGCTGCCCTATGATCCAAAAATGCGCCAAAATAGCTCCTATACTCTTTTTTTGGAGCTGACATTGACGCGTTTTTGAATAGCGAGTTTTTGCATGTTTCATTAGAACCGCAGTGCGTATTTTGGTGTGATCTTAGCATAATTGAGAAACGCAGGTGGAATCGCAATTATATTATCTATATTAATTCTCCTTAAAATGATTCTTAAGCCAAAACTTTATTTTGAGGAAATGGGGAGGGGGTAGATCATCTGTGTCTCTGTGGGTGGGATCTACCTCTCAAAATGTTCCTGGTGACAGAAAGTGAGGAAAAATCCAAAAATTTTAGTTATTGCCAGAACAGGAATAGTGGTAATTTCTTCTGAATTTGGGGTAACCCATTTCGGTGAGATTTCTTCTCACTTCCTGTAGAGTCTACAGAACAGGAAGTGAGAGGAGATCTCCCCAGCGGGACACAAATGAGAAAAAAAACCTGACAATATTTTAAACATTCAGCACAAGAAAAAGAGACCCCACTATGATAAAACACCTCCGCGGCTACTAATGTGGTTTAAAATAATTTATTTGACATAAAAAAATCTCTACAAAGATCATACACCATGTATGTCGGCTACCCCAGGCGGGGGGAGACCCCAACCCCAGCGACCCTTCCACTGCTATGACCCTACCCGAACACCACCCACCCACCACAGGAGGGCCTTCTCCCCCACTCCAGCTCCTGAAGTGTGCCCTGCCACTTAAACCCCCTCAATCCCAATCCTCCCCTCCACAAGCAGATTGTACCCCCAATTGCCCACTTAATAAGGGTGCTGTAAAACCTCTATTGTCCCTGGCCAGGGTGAAAAGGGGATAATGGGCAGTCTATGGAAATGGAAGTCCCATGCCTGGATACCAGTAAGGTCCTTTTAAGAATGATATACTGTCCCGTTTCAACCTACTGCACAAAAGTAGGTAATATAGCCATTGTACAGACTCTCTGCTAAGGGAAAGCATTATAACCGGTGGAAGTGTAATATGAATGGGTCCATGTCCAAATTTTTAAACAATCCCTACATAATCCAAAATGAAAACAACGTTTCATAGCTTTAGATACAGTGCCTTGAAAAAGTATTCACACCCCTTGAAATTTTGCTCATTTTGTCATGTTACAAGCAAAAACGTGAATGTATTATTGGGGATTTTATGTGATAGACCAACACAAAATGGTACATAATTGTGAAGTGGAAGGAAAACGATAAATGGTTTTCCATATTTTTTGCAAATAAATATCAGAAAAGTGTTGCGTGCATTTGTATTCATCCCCCCTGAGTCAATACTTTGTAGAACCGCCTTCTGCTGCAATTACAGCTGCAAGCATTTTTTGGAAATGCCTCTACCAGCTTTGCACATCTAGAGAGTGACATTTGTGCCCATTCTTCTTTGCAAAATATCTCAAGCTCTGTCAGAAAGGATGGAGAGCATCTGTGAACAGCAATTTTCAAGTCTTGCCACAGATTCTAAATTGGATTTAGGTCTGGACTTTGACTGGGCCATTCTAACACATGAATATGCTTTGATCTAAAGCATTCCATTGTAGCTCTAGGTGTATATTAACCCTTTCATGACTAAGCCTATTTTTGGAATTTGGTGTTTACAAGTTAAAATCCATATTTTTTGCTAGAAAATTACTTGGAACCCCCAAACATTATATATATTTTTTTAGCAGAGACTCTAGAGAATAAAACGGCGATTGTTGCAATATTTTATGTCACACTGTATTTGCGCAGCGGTGTTTTAAACGCAACTTTTTGGGAAAAGGGACACTTTCATGAATAAAAAAAAAAAAAACAGTAAAATTAGCCCAATTTTTTGCGTAATGTGAAAGATAATGTTACGCCGAGTAAATAGATACCAAACATGTCACACTTTGTAATTGCGCGCACTTGTGGATTGACGACAAAGTACAGTACCTAAAAATCTCAATAGGCGACGGTTTAAATTTTTTTTACGGTTACTAGGTTAGCGTTACAGAGGAGGTCTAGTGCTAGAATTATTGCTCTCGCTCTGACGATCGCGGCGATACCTCACATGTGTGATTTGAACACCGTTTACATATGCGGGTGCGACTTCCGTATGCGTTTTCTTTGCTTCGCGAGCTCGCGGGGACGGCGGGCGCTTTAAAAATTTTATTTTTATTTTTTTATTTATTTTATTTATTTTAAAATGACTAAATTGTTTTTTAAAAAAAATAAAAAATTGATCACTTTTATTGCTGTCACAAGGAATGTAAACATCCCTTGTGACAGTAATAGGTGGTGACAGGTACTCTTTATGGAGGGATCGGGGGTCTAAAAGACCCCCCACCCCTCCTTTACACTTCAATGTATTCAGATCGCCGAAAACGGCGATTCTGAATACCGGATATTTTTTTAAAACCGGCGCCATTGGCAGCCGAGTAAACGGGAAGTGACGTCATGACGTCGCTTCCGTGTTTACGATGAGGAGACTGGAACGAAGCCGATTACGGCTTCATTCCAGTCCCTGCCCAGCAGCCGAAGGCAGCAGAATTTGAATCGGTGCTCCCGATCGAGCGGGAGCACCGGTAACAGCGGCGGGAGGCGGGATGTCCCCTCCCGCTCCTCCGGCATAACAGCCGAGCGGCTTTTAGCCGCATCGGTTGTTATGCCTGGATAGCCAATCGCCTGCTGAAAAAAACGGTACCGGGATGATGCCTGCAGGTGCGGGCATCATCCCGGTATACCCCCCGGAAGCCGAGTACACACATCTTCGTACGCTCGGCGGGAAGGGGTTAAGGGCCATTGTCCTGCTGGAAGGTGAACCTCCGCCCCAGCCTCAAGTCTTTTGCAGACTCTAATGGCGCATACACACAACCT
The DNA here is from genome assembly GCF_037356315.1 of Lithobates pipiens. Lineage (NCBI taxonomy): Eukaryota > Metazoa > Chordata > Amphibia > Anura > Ranidae > Lithobates > Lithobates pipiens. The sequence goes on from NW_027507789.1 coordinate 161,963,957, forward strand.
TTTCGACGGACTTGGTCCGGCGGACAATCCGACGGATTTTGCAGCTGAGGTCCGCCGGACTTTCAAACTAATGGACTTGGTGACACACGATCACTCCAAAAGTCCAACGGATTTGAACGTGATGACGTAGAATATGGAAGTTCATAGCCAGTAGCCAATAGCTGCCCTAGCATCAGTTTTATTCCGTCGGACTAGCACACAGACGACCGGATTTTTTGCCATACTCTTTCCATTTTCGGATGAAGAATTGTGCAGTGCTCTGTGAGATGTTCAAAGCTTATGATTTTTTTTTATAATCTAACCCTAAACTCTAAACTTCTCCACAACTTTATCCCTGACCTGTCTGGTGTGTTCCTTGGCCTTCATGATGCTGTTTGTTTACTAAGGTTCTCTAACAAACCTCTAAGGCCGCGTACACACGGGCGGACTGTTTGCCCAACTTTGTCCGCTGAACAGTGTTTCAGCGGACAGTCCGCTCGTGTGTGGGCTTCAGCGGACAGTTTCAGCGGACAGTTTGACGAACAAAGTTTTTCGGAATTTCCGTAAGACTGTCCGCTGAAACTTGGTTTGAGCGGACAGTCCGCTCGTGTGTAGGCTTGTTCGTCAAACTAAGTTCCGCGCATGCTCAGAAAGGATTTACACGCCGAAGGTTGCATTACAGTTTATAGGACTTTGAATCTCTCGTCCCGTCGTACGTGCCGTTCACGTCATCGCGCAAGTTTTCAGCGGACTGTTCGTTCGTCGTGTGTGGTCAAGTCCGTTCATGCTAATTTTGAGCGGACTGTTTGTCAAACTGTTTGACGAACCTAGTTGGGCGGACAGTCCGCCCGTGTGTACGCTGCCTAAGGGCTTTGCAGAACAGCTGTATTTACAATGAGATTATATTATACACTGGTGGACTCTATTTGCTAGTTATGTGACTTCTGAAGCCAATTGATTCCACTAGATTTTAGTTAGGGGTATCAGAGTAAAGGGGGCTGAACACAAATGCAAGCCATACTTTTCGGATATTTATTTGTAAAAAATGTTGAAAACCATTTATCATTTCCTTCCACATCACAATTATGTGCCACTTTGTGTTAGTCTGTCACATAAAATCCCAATAAAATACATTTACGTTTTTGGTTGTAACATGACAAATTGTGGAAAATGTCAAGGGGTATGAATACTTTTTCAAGGCACCGTATATTTAAGGGTCACTTACATTGCTTTTCTACTTTTTCAATAAATTAAATAAATATTGGTTCTTTAAACTACATTTCTAATTAATCTACAGTTGTTTTTGGACCTTATTTCAAGTACTGAGACTCTGGTGTAATAAATTCACTAATGCTAGGTGCCTGTAAATCAACAGACAGCACCCATGCCAAATATGCCAGTCATATTGTCCCGTAATAAGTACCAATATATGCTCTGATTTCAGTTTCAATGTTACAGAAATTAGTGGTTGCATATGGAAGAGACATGCCACTTATCAATTATTAGTAATGAGGTCTGGCTGCTACGAGCACAACAATTATAGACTAAGAACCAACCACAGAAATTCTGCTGCTTTCACTCTTGGCAGCACTGGCACAGGAAAGAGAAGCCCGGCACCGAGGGGGTTAACAACCCATAGGCAGAGGGCTGTCATAACTGTGGAAACATTACAGTCATTGACAGATAGGGTTATAAGTTGTAAGGGGAACAGGGATTGGCCAGGAGTTGAGGCAGGGAGTGTAAACCCCGCCCTCCCCTAGGCAGCAGAGTGCCAAGAAAGTTCCCGCCCTCCCTCCCTAGGAATGGGTAGTAGTAGTACAGGTTGTTTCTTTGCCCTTGTACACACGGTCAGACATTCCGACAACAAAACCCGTCGGATTTTGTCCGCAACTGGTGTTGCATACACACGGTCGGACAAAGTTGTTGGAAAATCTGATCGTTCGTAATGTGATGACGTTATTTCGTTACGACGGGACTACGTTCAGGCTAGTAGCCAAGAGCTTTGGTCTAGGAATTTGATCTGAGCATGAGTGGCATTTTGTCCAATCGGAATTCTCTACACACAATCGGTCAAAGTCCGATCGGATCATGTTGTTGGAAAGTTTTATAGCCCAGCTCTAAAACTTTGTCCGTCCGATATTCCGACGGAAACAGTCCGATGGAGCCCACACACAGTCGGATTTTCCGTCAACACGGTCCGATCGGACATTTTCCATCGGAATGTCCGACCGTGTGTACAAGGGCTTTCTCTTTGTGTGTTGTGTGTCTGTTTTGTGTTTCAGGTCAAGATGTAAGTCATGGCAGTGGCTGGTGTTTGGTCTTTTCAGGGGAAGGAAAAGAGTTTGGAATGCAGAGTCAGGACCTGGCGGTGGTATGGGTCCTGAGGATGGTAACCCAGTTAACTAAGGTTAGCTGGAAAATGGGATAGGGACACTGCAGTAAGTGGGTGTCTTTGAGTCAGCATGTCGGCTTGAGGCCTAATAACCCACAACAGAGGGACCGCAGTGTTTATGTTTGGTTACAGATGGTTTCTGATTGGTGGACTTGCAAAGACCAACACTAGGAGGAGCTGATAGTAGTCAGGAATGTTATGTGTTATGTGTTTTTCATGTTATTTGTTTACGTTATTTAAAAGAGATATATATTTTTAAGATTTTATATGGTTTTGTTAATAATAATAAAGTTAATGGCTACTACGGCCTATTTTTCTCCAAAAAGTGGTATGGTCTTTATTTAAGAGGTGATACGAAAGGGGAGTGTTTATAGGTTGTAGCATGATGCATATGTGTTGTACATGACACCAGCTTATATGTAGCACAGAAAAGCAATATACAGAGCTAGACACATTTATGTAGATTTTAGAAACCAGTCAGTCCAATCCAGATATTTTTAGGAGGCAGAGAACCATGTGTGGGCACGGCAGGGCCCACTCGCCCCACATACGTGGTGTTGTTAGGAAGGGGGGTACCTCTCCTCCCATTCCATAAACACATTCATAATCAATGCCTGGGAGCAGGCGAGACCACAGTCATGTGGATATCATCATTGGCGGGGAACCCAGGCTTAGAGATGAGCCGTTCACTGTGAATGAATGACTTGTATAGCGCTGCAAATGCGAACTGAATCGCCTCAAATCGATTGGTCCGTCCTTTGTTGACCTGCTTCTTAGAAGAGGTGGGTCTTCCGTTTTTTTCTGATGGCCCAATGGTTTTCTTCCATGCGGATGTTTGTAGGTTGTTCATAGCCGTGGTCCTTGGACTGCGAATCTTCATTCTCCCTTTGATTTGTAACGGGACTGTGTGCAGTAATGTACATAGAGAGTCTCTCTGTGAAAGTTTGAGGGTCACGTCACTACACACCTAAGATGATTGTTGCATTTAGGAGGGACACCACTGAGTCTATGTCATCTCCACCAGGCCAGTATACAGTGCATGTGGAAAGTATTCACATTGGTTCACTTTTTCCACATTTTGTTATGGTACAGCCTTATTCCCAAATGGATTCAATTCATTATTTTTCTCACAATTCTACAAACAATATCCCATAATGACAACATGAAAGAAGTTTGTTTGAAATCTTTGCAAATTTGTTAAAATACCCAAACAAATCCCATGTACATAAATGTTCATAGCCTTTGATCAATACTTTGTTGAAGCTCCTTTGGCACCAATTACAGCCTCAATTCTTTTTGAGTATGATGCTAGAAGCTTGGCACACCCTATTTTTCGGCAGTTTCTACCATTCTTCTGTGCAGAACCTCTCAAGCTCCATCAGGTTGGATGGAGAGCGTCAGTACACAGCCATTTTCAGATCTCTCCAGAGATGTTCAATCGGGTTCAAGTCTGGGCTCTGGCTGGGCCACTCAAGGACATTCACAGAGTTGTCCTTTAGCCACACCTTTGTTATCCAGGCTATGTGCTTATGGTCATTGTCCTGTTGGAAAATGAACCTTCGCCCCAGTCTGAGGTCCTGAGTGCTCTGGAGCAGGTTTTAATCAAGGATGTCTCTGTACATTGCTGCATTCATCTTTCCCTCGATCCTGACTAGTCTCTCAGTTCCTGCTGTTAAAAAAACATCCCCACAGCATGATGCTGCCACCACCATGCTTCACTGTAGGGATGGTATTGGCTAGGTGATGAGCAGTGTCTGGTTTCCTCCAGACATGATGGTATGCCATTCAGGCCAAAGAGTTCAATCTTTGTTTAACCACTAGCCAACCAACTGACGTCATTATACAGAGGAAGGTTGGCTCTTTCCCACAAATCGCCATAGCTTTAAGACGGCCCTTTAAACAGGTATAGCAGGCGTGCGCACGTGCCCACGCCTGCTGCACGACGGGGGACCCAATGCGTGTGGCCAGCGGTTGTGATGATGGCCGGCCAAGCGCAATAGCGCCAAGAGAGCCAGAACTGGGATGTAAACACACAAATCCCTGTTCTGACAGAAGAGGAGAGACAGATAGCCTGTTCTTACTAAGTAGGAACAGCGATTTGTCTCCTCCTCTAGTCAGTCACATCCCCCATGGTTAGAAACACACATGAGGGAACACATTTAACCCCTTGATCGCCCCCTAGTGTTAACCCCTTCCCCACCAGTGACATTTACACCCCACCCCTGGGTCTGGGAACAATGCTTGCTCTCCGGTGGTAGGATGTTAGCGTCCGATCTGGTTGACCAACGGGTAGGCATATCAGGGTTTCACAAATGGTAGCGGACAATATTTAATTATTTGTATAGGCGATGGTACTCTGCTTCAATATGTTCATTTTAATTCTGGAAATGCCAGAGGTGTTCCGGTACCTGGAATCTTTCCCGCACAGTTCAACTGTAAATCTTAGGGCGCTCTTCTTCTAAATGATGAAATAGGACCTCTGGTACATAAGGAAATTCATAGCTGAATTTTTCAGCTATGTACCAGTCAAAATATCTTTGTATCCTGGAGCGTCTGGTAATCTGAAAAATCAGGGGTACTAACCCTGCAGAGACATTTCTGGTACCTTTGTAAGAGCAGCTGTGAAAGGGTCTCTCAGAAGAGGTATCTCCAGCCAGGTTGGAGGGAGCTGATGACTGAGGGACTTTCCCCTCACCAGTGCACAAGCTTATCAATGTCCAGAACCAGGTGGGGCCGCGGTTATGTGAAGGTCAACATTAAGGCAGAACCCAGTCCTAAAGATGTGCCTTTCACTGTGTGCAGTAAGGTATATACAGAATCCCTCTGTGAAGTATTCTACCCACGTCACTACACACCTTAGATCAAGGGTGTCAAACTAAGTTTCATCACAAGCCGAATCAGCATTATGGTTGTCCTCAAAGGACCGGTGGTATCTGTAAGAATTAAGACTTACGTTGTGAAGGGCTGGTGCAGACCAGCATCGAGCCCAATCATATTCCTTTAGCAGATGACCTCTGGATATGAAGCTAAGCACCTGTGCTCAACTTTGTTGGTTGACCATGGTGAGGCCTGTTCTGAGTGGAACCTGTCCTGTTAAACCGCTGTATGGTCTTGGCCACTGTGTGCTGCAGCTCAGTTTTAGGGTCCTGGAAATCTTCTTATAGCCTTGGCCACCTTTATGTAGAGCAACAATTCTTTTTTTCAGATACTCAGAGAGTTCTTTGTCATGAGGTGTTATGTTGAACTTCCAGTGACCAGTATGAGTGAGTGAGAGCGTTAACACCAAATTTAACACACCTGCTCCCCATTCACACCTGAGACCTTGTAACACTAACGAGTCACATGACACCAGGGAGGAAAAATTGCTAATTGGACCCAATTTGGACATTTTCACTTAGGGGTGTACTCACTTATGTTGCCATAGGTTTAGACATTAATGGCTGTGTGTTGAGTTATTTTGAAGGGACAGCAAATTTACACTGTTATAGAAGCTGTACACTCACTACTTTACTTTGTAGCAAAGTGTAATTTCTCCAGTGTTGCCACATGAAAAGAAAGGATAAAATATTTACAAAAATGTGAGGGGTGTATTCACTTTGTGAGATACTGTATATATTGTGTGTTGTCTTATACTGTTGGACTCTTTGCTGGGATCGTTTGGGGTGTGGCTGTGTCCCATTGTTCTGTTGCGTCTGTCTTAGGAGAAGTGTATTATGGGATGGATGTTTGTATTGATGTTCCTAGCATGTAAACCGGGGGAAGGGCAGAAAAGGGGGGGGGTAATCTCTCCAACAGCCCTTCCTGCTGATAAGGTGTTCTATTGTTCAAATGTTTCAATGCCTCTGTGTTCCTCATTGCTGATTGGACAGTTTACCCCACCCTGAATCCAATGGAGGGAGGATTGTCCCTGAGTTGTATAACTGTTGTTACATGTGTTTGAATAAACAGTCTGATGTTTTTCACTTTACGTTGAGTTATAGCTAATGAATGGGTGAGCTAAGGGGTCTTGGATAGTGCTCGTTCTGCACAAAGGAAGCATTTACAGCAGACATAGTCCTGTTGAAGACGGAGGTCCGTTACACTGTTTGCTAGGGTGGAGGAAAAAAAATGAGATACTTACCTAATTCCTAGATCCAGCAGGTTCTTTTCTCTGCGTGACTAGTCTGCCGAAGCCACTTCTCTTCACTGCTAAGAAGATCAGTTCTCTAATGTTGTAGTGTATAATTCAGGACTATCAGTCTTGCAGTTGGGGGGGGGGGGGCTTTTTTTACGTTTGTAACAAAGCAAATTACATATGTCTAAACTGGTTGCCTAGAAGACTGCTGGGGGCCGAGCGGGTGAGATAACTGTGTATGGGTCCTCCGTCCTTCTTTCGCCCAAACCTCCGGCGCTGGAGCGCAGAGTTTCTCCAGCAGCTCCCGGTCTCAGCAGGCACCCTCCCACAACAGCGTGCCAGAGATTCCAGTACCCACTTCCACACCTCAGACCCTGTATCACCCACGCCTACCCTCATAAATTCAGCTCATGTGTACGAGCACGTGCCGCCTCCCCATACCCCGTTCCCAAATGGCATGTTCCCTGTGTCAGCTACCTGGTTGCTCCATCTGTTACTTGGATAACTGGAGTAATTCTAGAGCTAATAATTTCCGAAGAATGCTGACCCCCAGGGATGAGTGCATTTATCAGGCCAAAACATAAGCTTCTCTGACGCACCAGGTTGGGTGTACAATAATACAATATCACAGAATATCTCTGAAAGTAATGCTTAGTACCCAATAGTAGTGCTATATCAAAGGCACCAAATCAGGTAGTAAACCTGATATGGTTAATATCTAGCCACACATAAAATGGATTAAAGTAAAACTATAGGAAAAACTTTATTTTTCATTTTGGATAGAGCAAGGGAGAGTTATAACCACTGTCAGATTTTCTTTCACCATATGTGTCCCATTGCAGAGATTTTTCTTCACTTCCTGTCCCATAGCCAAACAGGAAGTAAGATGAAATCCCTGCAAATTAATGGAACTCCTTGGGGACCCCAAGGCCACCAGAACTAGTGTCACCATTTGAATATTTCCCCTATATTACTTTTCTGGGGACAACCCAACATTTGGGATTTTCTTCTACTTTCTACTTTCCCTTCAATTAAAAGGGTAAACAGGACAAATAGAGAGGATGAGTCTCCTTAATGAGGGCACAGACAGCAGTAAAAACTGACAAGCATTCTAATCCCTTTCCACTCTATCCAAAATTAAAAGAAAAGTTTTGCCTTTAGTTATACTTTAACAATGATAATAACCCAATTTAGGAAAGTAATTAACAGTAAAGACTAGGCATAAGATGACATTTGGTATCCAGATCAGCATAAACAGTACAGAGGCCATCTCAAGTGTAGCAGTGAGCAGTAGAAAGGTTTAATCTACCGAGTGCTGGAACTCTGCCAGAGCCCATTTATGATGGTGATGCTAGTCCTGGACCAACTGGATATACATTGTTAAAAAGAAAAGGACAATGGTAGTGTAGGGGGCAGGGAAAAAAAGGGGCTTGTAGAATCATCTTTACAGAGGTAGTCTTTTGAGATGTTCTTCTGCCGGCTATTGTTGGGGCCCTTTAAGAATGTCTTTGCACTTAAAGGAGAAGTCCAGCCTGAGCTTTTTAGGCTGGGCTTCTTCTATGGGTCACAGGAGTGCAAATGGTTTTGCATTCCTGAGACCTGTTTCAGGGGAGAGCGGTCTGAAGTCACTGGAATCAGTCCAGGCAGCGAGTCATCCTGACTTAGGAGGTCTGCATCCACCAGCTGCCTAGACAGATCTCTGTCTCAGCCTCTCAGCGAGCCACTGAGTTGGACATTCCCTGCCCCTGCACAGCTCAGAGCTCCAATGAGCATGGAGAAGCGGAGCAGGAGAGATGCTGACTGACAGGCAGCATCTCTCTGCTTGGGGAAGTGAGAGAACCAAGTCATTGGCAATGTTCGTGGCTCAGTTCTCAGTGAAGAGGCAGCGGGGGACAGATACAGCATCAAACTAGATAAGTATGAATAGAAAAAAAAAACCATACTTCTCTTTTAATAGCATAACATCTGCATCTCAGTGGAGGGAGAAAAGAATACAAGGCAATGTTTCATTCTCCATATTGCTGTAAAAAAAAAAGACATTGGCCCTCTATAAAAAAAATCAATATGAACGAATGAATGAATAATTTGTATAGCGCACAATGCAAACTGAATTGCCTCAAGGTGCTGTGAAGAGCTTTGTTGTCCAGCTTCTAGAAGAGGAAGGTCTTGAGTTTTTTCCTGAAGACCTGGTGGTTTTCTTCCAAGCGGATGTTGGTTGGTAGAGCGTTCCACAGCCGTGGTCCTTGGACAGCGAATCTCCGTTCCCCCTTTGATTTGTACCGAGATTTGGGAACGAGGAGGGGGTTTTGGTTAGAGGATCGAAGACTGCGGTTGGGAGTGTAGTGTTTTATTTTCTCGAGTAGGTATTGAGGAACGTCTCCATGCTTGCATTTGTGGGTGAGGCAGAGGGTCTTGAATGTGATCCGATTATTTACGGTTAGCCAGTGTAGGCTCCTCAGGGAAGGGGAGATTGATTCCCAGGTTTTTCTTTCTGTTATCAGCCTTGCCGCTGTGTTTTGGATAAGTTGTAAGCACGCAAGTTGATATTAGGGTAATCCTATGTAAAGGGAGACCCTAGTATAGATTTCAGAGAGGAACCCAATGCAGAAAAAATGCTGTAGCCCCCATCCAATTACATATCAATTACTTAATTTGAGAATGCAAATGGGGGGAGGGATGCACTGATCCCCTCCCGAAACATACCAGGCCACACGCTCTCAACCTCCCAAAACATACCAGGGCCTCTTACTCACAACCCTGGTCCTGGTGTTTGTGGGGGTGGGGGGCTCTTGGGAATCTGGAAGCCTCTTTTAAGAAAAGGAAACCCCCAGATATCCTCCCCTACCACTATTGTACATGGGGTTTGGTTCTTTCTGAATAGAAAGTGCAAAAGACAGCGTGGTCAATCTCAGATGCTTACTACATATTATGAAAATGCAGGTTGTTAGTACAATGTCTATCTGACTCTGAACACCTATTTCTGTAATTTTATTTGGGATTTAAGGTTGGCTACATGGCTCTTGGGAATGTATTTACCTCTGAGTAATCAGATTTTCTGTTTCACAAATATGGGTGAGCAATCAAGTCATGCTGGTACTTACCAGACTTTTTGACAAAACTTAGAGCGGCAAGGTTGCCATTCTGGGCCTTATCTCTGCACTCAAAAGAAATAACAATGTAATAATGGAATCTGTCTGAAATATCACTACAAAACCAACTGGAAGCATAATTCATTCTAGAAACATGCTTGTAGTCCAAAGCACTTGTATATCAAAGCAAATTTCCCCATAAGAAATAATGGAAACTCAAATGATTTGTTCCACAACCATTAATTCATAAGTCCTTCAGTTTAAAGTCCATATAAAAAGATTATAGCAATGAGGTTGTATAACCATAGAATGTCCATCCACAAATGGTAGTCTCCAAAAGGGGATTAGAAACAAACTCCAGCAGGAGCTCCAGAGTATAAAAGAGAAGAGAGGCGCCTATAAGTGTAGCAATATGGTTTCATTTAATGAAGGTACAACATTTAGCAACTCACATGGTTGATGATTAAAAGAGGCACATCTAAGTATGCGGGCATCCAGGGTAAAGCGGTCCACATAGACCATCCCCCACCCCGTTGGCTCTCACCGCTGTCAACCTGCAATCGTGAGCGGGAAGACTACCCTGCAGTAGAGCGATTGACCCGCTCGTGGATCACAGCTTGGAAGGGAAGATGTCGGGATGATGGCGGTTAGGAGGATGATCTATGTGGACAGTTTTTCCCCCGGATGCCTGCATATGTAAGGGATGTCAAAACCAGGTACCCCATAAAAAAGGATTATAGTTTTGTCATGGAGAAAGTAAAACTCATGGTATTTCTATTAAATCACCAGTAGATGGCAGCATAGAGTGAAAAGCCCGAATGACATAAAGCACATTCTAATAGGACCTTTACTAACAAGGCCCCTTTCACACTGGGATGGGAGTAGCGTCGGCGGTAAAACAGCGCTATTTTTAACGCCACTTTACTGTTGTTTTTAACCCCCGCTAGCGGCCGAAAAAGGGTTAAAACCACCCGCAAATCGCAGCTGTTACGGAACTTTGCAGGCAGTATAACCGCACTGCCCCATTGATTTCAGTGGGCAGGAGTGGGGAAGGAGCGGTGTATACACCGCTCCTTCCCCGCTCCAAAGATGCTGCTTGCAGGAGTTTTTTTAACGTCCTGCCAGTGCACCGCTCAAATGTGAAAGGCTTTCACACTGGAGACACAGCATTGGTTGTTTCAGGGGGCTTTGCAGGTGCTATTTTTAGTGCTGTAACGCCTGCAAAGAGCCCCAGTGTGAAAGGGGCCTAAGAAGGGGAACCATAAGACTGACCTTTGTTTCTGGTGGGAACACATAGCAGTTGCTACTCAGTCTATCAGTCTGAAGGTTATGTGTTTGTGTCATTGCAGGTAAGAGGGAACATATTTAAGGGTGGAAGTGATTTAATTTACATCCAGGTGATCAGTAAAGGCTGCTGTGTGATTAACATATCAACATATGTACAATTGGTTATTGTTTTCTATGAGGACATTATTCCGGTTTATGTGAATATTATTATTATTATAGATATATATGCATTATTTTGTATGAAAACAATAGCAGTTGCTACACAGTCTATCAGTCTGAAGGTCATGTGTTTGTGTCATTGCAGAAACTTTTCAATAAAAACACTTCTGGTTTTACCCGACCCGCTCCCTTCGCACATTGGAATTATTGACCATACTTTCAGCATATGTGCAACACATACTTAGATGTGCCTGTTTTAATCATCAACCATATGAGTTGCTAAATGTTGTACCTTCATTAAATGTAAACATATTTCTACACTTAGAGGTGCCCCTCTTCTCTTTTATACTCAGTTGTGACTTGACACTACTTGTATATCAAGACATTGCTTGTATATCAAGTAAAAATTAATTAAAAATGTAGCTTTTCTTGCAAAACGCTCTCAAACTAAGTTACTCTCAAACCAAGGTTTTACTGTATTTGACTTTTGAGGGCTATTTTTCTTTATTACCTTTGTAAAGGGGGCATGTGATTGGCTGATGATTGGCGCCTTATAACTGCCCCACTTCTTCTATGCTAGGACAACAACCCGCCTGATGTTGGACCTTTACCTTCACCATATTGTGCCCATCTCCTTGGTAGAGGCCTTCCCACGACATCCTGAGCCATTAGCCTTTATATTCAGAAGAAATGAAGAAGAAATGTCCATGCAAATAATAGTTTCTGCACTTTACTGGTGTTCTTCAGAAGATTGCAGTGACAAATCACATCAAATAAACATACTATCCGATTTGCATTACTGTCCCAGTCACACATATGGTGGACGTACCATAGCAGGCATCATATGAAATCAGAAAACACAAAGAATCCTACGAGCCACCACTGACCAGATGCCCATTAAATGTATAGAGAAAGAAAAAGCTTCTGGCATTAAACACGTCTCACAATTCGTGCAAACATAAATTAGTAAATACTATGCCGCACTATAAATATGATCTCATCAAAAATATAAAAATATGTAAAAGGTAATAGGATCAATATAAGAAGCAGCAGCTAAAATCAGAACAAATTGTAAAATAAATTAATTGAAAAGTGCTGTGCTATGTAATATGCACTATACACCCAATAATTGGATACCAAATGTATATATAACATAGAAATACAGAGCAGCTTAGTATTTACTCATCATATTAAATCAGCACATTACACATCACTCTTAAACCATTTTCCATTTTGCACAGTCTTTCTCCTTCCTGGGACCATAAATATTCAGGTCTCTCTCTTGCCATAGGCTCTGTGTATTCAGCTCAAGACTCCCTGCATGTGGTTTCAGAGACAAGACTGCTGCAGTTGCTCCTCTATACACTTCTCCCAGGACCTCCATGACAGAAAACATTTGAACTGGCCTAAAATACCTTTTACAACCTGCTTTTAGCCTCCAATAACCATACAGAGACAGCCTTTGGTTGCAGAACTATCTGACCCTGACCTCCTGCCCTGTCCATGGTTTTTGCATAGCTGATAACATCTGCATGCTGATGGAGTATCTGGCTCCCGTTATCTGACTGCACTAGACTCCTCCCAACCTGGTATGTACAGTATATGGGCACTAACTGCACCCATGACATCACTACAAGAAGGCTCCAGCTAAAATGGACCTAACACCTACCTACACTATTCCCTGTTACCACACACCAATTTGGGACACAGACACCTAGTGGTAGATTAGCTAACAGCACCTGCTTGCACCTTTTGTATTACCAAGTTTGGTCTGGCAGTATTTTCCCGTTTTTTATCTTTCAGAAATTGTCTTGGTTGTGCCTTAAAGTAGTGTTCTGACCCCATCCTTTCAGCTACCATGCCTTGTCTTCTGTGAAGTAGTCAACAGGTCTGATAATCTTTTCAACTACCCTGCTTTGTCTTCTGTGTAGCAATCAACAGGTCTGTTAACCTAACCAGGCTTTTGGGTCATTTATCCTGGCAGGTCCTCTCAAAAAAGCATATCATGGACTGATCCTAAGTGACAAAAGACACTTTGGTACTTTTGCCATTACCCACAACAAGCAACCTATTGGTGATAAAGTACTGCATGATAAAGATGAGCCTTAGCACACCATCTGTGAAAAAAGGTTTGCCATGGCTGAGGGCCTTGTCCTTTGGAGAATGGAGAGGAGAACTTACTGAAGCAGAGTCTGTGACAACCACCGAGCCGTGAGTTTCACTTCCCAATTCCAAAAACGAAAATATCTCCTTGTAAGTCCCACGAGAGACCACACTATCAACTTTACCTTCTTCATTTGGAACCAGCTACAAATTCATCTAAAGTAGATGTGTTTAATCTTATTGGCAGCGCAAAAACTGCACCGTTTTTGTAAGACACAAAATCCAGACTGCTGTAGCCATAAGAACGCAAAATAATTTAGTTCTTTAGTATTTGATACTCTTAGTAGCCCAAATAAATCTTTTCAAATGAACTATTACCTTTTTCCATTTTCAAACTGTACCTTACCTAATTTGTCTTACCTGAACCGGCCTTTTAAAATTATTAGCCAATACCAATGAAAGCAAACAAGTTGAAAACCACTAGGTGTGACCACATTTGGCTTGTATGTGGTCACATAAGCCATGAATCATGATTAGGTTTATCTAAGAAAAGCAAATACAATTCTGGTTTGTATCGACAGGGGGAACACCCGCAGGAGGACTGAGGCCATGGTCCTATTATATAATGTTTTAGTTAAACATCATTTAGTTCTGGAGACCTTTACACAAAGATTAAGATAGATTAAGATAGATCAAGCCCCAGGATGGGCAGTGATACAAGGTCTGAGGGATAAAACATATCAGAAAAAAATGCATGAACCTGGATTAGATAAACCTATCCTCTGCCCATGTATAAAGCTGGAACCAATAAACCCATCCTCTGCTAACATACAAAGCTGGCATTCTCTGATTAGACAAGGCAGAGAGATGGGGCAGTGACATCACAATTTCCTCTCTGGTCTTTGTGATTTGACCAGCTGGTGAATGCAAACTTGGTGGGACTTTCCCCTAACGATATTTGGGCTGGTGCCCTTTGGCTTTTGATATAGACTCCACCTATTAAACTTTCCCACCATATAGCCCCCAGTGACACCTTCTGGGAGTGCATTTCCATCATATTTAGATGTCCCGGTTTTTCTACTTGCCATCCGTGCTACAGCTTACACTAACTGCGTCTTTATTCCTTCTGGTCAGTATTGTTCCCATATCGGCCTGGGGAGGATCCAAGCTGCCTGTATTTTGCCTCTTGGTTGGGCCAGTGGTTTTACATTTCTGGATAACATATACTCCCATACCCCCTGAGTAGGGATGAGCTTCGTGTTCGAGTCGAACGTACGTTCGACTCGAACATTGGCCGTTCGGGCGTTCGGCGAATTCCGAACGTTTTGGCCGTTCGCGTCAAAATTCGAGTGACGCGCGCGCGGACCACAATGCACTGCGTTGGCGCAGTGCATTGCTGTCCGATGATTGGCCAAGCATGCACTGTGACCCCGCATGCTTGGCCAATCGCAGCGCCGGCAGCGAGGAGAGCCATGATTGGCCACAGGCATCCTGCCTGTGGCCAATCATAGCTCAGACTGTGTAGTGCATGCCCCACACTATATAAGGCCGCCTTTAAGGCGGCCTCCTGTAGTGTGTTACTTTGCATCTGAAGCAGTGGGTGTTCTGTGTACCTTCAACACAGTACACACCAATCGTTTTTGGCTGATTTCCTATCTTGCTGCTGTGTAGTGGTTGTTGTCTGTGCCCTGACTGCAGTATACACCACTATATTCACCTCACCTATATAGCTAGTGATCTAGCTTTAACCACTTAACAACTGCCCATTGCCGATTAACGGCTTCAGGGCGGTTGTTTAACTCAGAGAGGCCGTTAATTAACGGCCTCCCAGAATTCTGCTCTCGCGTGCCCCGAGGTGTGCGCACTCGAGAGCATCCGTGACCGTCATAGCGGCCGTTTACCACGTGATTGCTCCGTCAAATGACGGAGTGATCACTTGGAAACAAACCGGCGTCATGTTATGACGCCTGTTCCTCCCTCCCCTTTCTGTACCGATCGGTACAGCGGAGGGGAAAGAGATCGGTGTCAGCAGCGATGTGGGCTGCATCTGCAGTGCCCACATCGCTGCTCACCGAATTTAACCCCTCAATTCCCTGCCAATACTCTGCAATACCAGTGCATACTCTGCAGTACCCTGCCATTACTCTGCAGTACCCCGCCATTACTCTGCAGTACCCCACCATTACTCTGCAGTGCAGTACCCCGCCATTACTCTGCAGTGCAGTACCCTGCCATTACTCTGCAGTACACCGCCATTACTCTGCAGTACCCCGCCATTACTCTGCAGTGCAGTACCCCGCCATTACTCTGCAGTGCAGTACCCCGCCATTACTCTGCAGTGCAGTACCCTGCCATTACTCTGCAGTGCAGTACCCTGCCATTACTCTGCAGTACCCTGCCATTACTCTGCAGTACCCCCCATTACTCTGCAGTAACCCCCATTACTCTGCAGTACCCCCCAATACTCTGCAGTACCCTGCCATTACTCTGCAGTACCCCCCATTACTCTGCAGTAACCCCCATTACTCTGCAGTACCCCCCAATACTCTGCAGTACCCTGCCATTACTCTGCAGTACCCCGCCATTACTCTGCAGTACCCCCCATTACTCTGCAGTAACCCCCATTACTCTGCAGTACCCCCCCAATACTCTGCAGTACCCCCCATTACTCTGCAGTACCCCCCAATACTCTGCAGTACCCTGCCATTACTCTGCAGTACCCCCCATTACTCTGCAGTACCCCCCAATACTCTGCAGTACCCTGCCATTACTCTGTAGTACCCCGCCAATACCCCGCCAATACTCTGTAATACCCTGCCATAAATTGCCATACCCAGCCATACTCAGAGATACCCAGCCATACTCGGTGATACCCTGAAGTACCCAGCCATAGACGCCCCCCACCCCTCACCGCCCTCTGGTGCTTCTACCAACTCGCCAGTACGATCAAAGCCAGAATCTTTTTTTTTATTTTTTATTTCAGGCTTCCCAGCCTAGAGGTGAGATGTGGGGTCATATTGACCCCCCAGATTTCACTGTAAAGAGGACCTGTCATCCCATATTCCTATTACAAGGGATGTTTACATTTCTTGTAATAGGAATAAAAGTGATCAAAAATATATTTTTGGGAAAAAAAATGTCAAACTAAAATAAAGTAAAATGAACAATAAAAAAATAAAATAAAAATTAAAGCGCCCATGTCCCCATGTGCTCGCATGTGCCACACATGTGAGGTATCGCCGAGAATGTTAGAGCGAGAGCAATAATTCTAGTCCTAGACCTCCTCTGCAACTCAAAACATGTAACCAGTAAAAAAATATTTAAAGCATCGCCTATGGGGATTTTTTAAGTAGCGACGTTTGGCGCCATTCCACGGGCATGTGCAATTTTGAAGAGTGACATGTTTGATATCTATTTACTCAGCATAACTTCATCTTTCACTTTATGCAAACATTGGGCTAACAAGTGGTTAATAATAGAGCTTGCAGTCAGTAGTGTTAGGAGATAGTGCGTGCTGTCTGCGTGCTCTGTACCCAGTACATACCGCTATAATATAGGGCAGGCCCCTACTTTCAAACATCCAACTTACAAACATCTCCTACTTGCAAACGCAAGGAGACAGCAGCAAGTGAGATGAAAAAAGATGGACGACAAAACAAAATTATACAGGGGTGATAACCCTTCCCTATGTTTTCCAAAAAGCTTAAAGATATTTTTTTTGACTGGAGTTACACTTTAAAAATGTACCGGTTGAAAATGACAAACAGATTCAACTTAACACAACAAACCTACACAGTCCCTGTCTTGTTTGCACCTACTGTATACTGCTGTTCTGAGTATATAGGGCCTGGGGGCCACACGCATTTCCTTTTTTTAATATGGGTACGGGGTTCCCCTTAATATGTGTACAAGACCCAAATAGGCTGGTAATGGGCAGGGAGGGCTACCCATGCCATTTTTCTGAATGATTTTCAACCATATTGCAGGAACCAGATATAACATTAAAACCGCAAGCAGTTTTAAATGGTGTTATTTCCGTTTAATGTCATTTTGTGCAGGGACTGTTCTAAACACGGGAAACACGTGGCACTTCACAGGCATACTATAGACACCCCCCAGGCACCATATTTAAAGGAATATTTCACTTTTTTTTTTTCACTTTAATCGTCATTAAAATCACTGCTCCCGCCAAAACGGTAGTTTTTAAAACTTTTTTTTGCAGTGACCCATGTCCCCTGAGGCAGGAGGCAGGTCGCCAAACCCTTTTTAGCACACTATCTTGCATATTAGCCGTGAAAATTAGCACTTTCCAATTCGAACGTTCGAGTCCCATAGACTTCAATGGGGTTCTAACGTTCGTACCGAACGCGGGGGTCGTTCGCAAGTTCTGGTGCGAACCGAACCGGGGGGTGTTCGGCTCATCCCTACTCCTGAGGAGGCGGTCTTAATTGTTAAACATGTTGAAGCATGCTCCTTTATGTTACTGATACTATGTTAGGAGTGTTTTTTTAGCTGCCAGAGAGTAATATTCGTAAAATTTATGTTTTTATAATATTCATTGTAATAAAAACTTGATTGATTTTAAAGATTACAATTGTAGTGTGTCTAAAATGGTACTAGAAAAATCCATTCCTTATATCTTTTTTTTTCTTTAGTTCACAATCTCCACCTCATCCAAGCAGAGGATACCTTGCATTAATTGCAAAAATACATGTTGACCGGCAGCAGTGCAGCATGAATGATCTAATGTAACCACACCACTATGCAGAAGGGGAGCCGCTCAGCACTGGATCTGGAAAATTTCTGCTATCGCTGCTTGTAGCTGTGATGATTACTACAATGATTCTCTGCTTCCACAGGGATTGCTCAGGTATGAGATATGCATACTTACATTGGCTCAAGCTGGACCAATGTAACTTTGCAAAAAAAATCATACCTAAACTTCACCTTTAACAGTGTAAATAAGGCTCAAGAGTAGGGATGAGCTTTCTGTTCAAGATGAACATGAGTTTGACTCGAACATCGGCTGTTCGATTGTTCAGCGAAGATCGAACATTGTGGGGCATTCGCACCAAATTTGAGTAGCGAGTCACGCCCCATAATGCACTGCGTCATCGCAGTACATTGCTGGCTGATGATTGGCCAAGCATGCACTATGACCCCCATGCTTTGGCCAATCAAAGCGCCATCAGTAAAGAGAGCAATAATTCACCAAAGACATGGTGCCTTTGGCCATTTATGGCTCAGGGGTTAAGTCCACGCCCCATACTATATAAGGCTGCCTGTACGTCGACCTTGTGTAGTGTGTGCTTGGCGGAGGGAGAGAGAGAGAGAGAGAGAGAGAGTGTCATTTCATTTACTTTGAGCAGGCAGTTTATTCAGTTAGCTGCAGTGTATTTAGTATGCTTTGTGTGTGTGTGTGTGTGTATATATATACACACTGTATCAGGCAGGCCAGGCCGATTATTCAGATCACAGACCACTAAAAGAGGGCAAGCAGGCTCTGTGTCTACAGCCAACAGTGCTGGTCGTGGACATGGTGCATCCTCAGCATGTGGCCGTGGGGCACGCTTGTCCTTTTTTTGACAGCTGGCCATGTTGAGCCACAACAAGAGTTGGTAGAGTGGATCACAAAGCCGTCTTCATCCTCCTCATCCTTTGTCACCCAGGCTAAGAGAAGTTTGGCTGCCAAAGCGGCCTATTCCATCAGCTCAATGACATAAGTCACTCCTTACCAGTGATGTAAGTAACTCAGTTAAAATAAACGGAGTTACTTAACGCAGTTACTTTAGAGGGTAACGAGTAATCGGAGTAAAGTCCGTTCATTTCGAACGTGACTCCAGGTAGACGGGACTAGCGAAGGAAGTGAATGTCGCTGCCTCCATCGGCGAGATTGACACCTCTCGAGCCCCGTCGCCTGTTATGGATTTAAAGGGGAACCCCTATGCTGAAAAAATAGCGTGGGGGTCCCCCCAAAGTCCATAGCAGACCCTTATCTGAGCATGCAGCCCGGCCAGTCAGGAAAGGGGGTGGGGACGAGCAAGCACCCCCCTCCTGAACCATACCAGGCCAACTGTGGGCAGGGGGCTTATCAGAATCCGGGAGCCCCTTTAATAAGGGGTCCCCCATATTCTGGCCCCCTACCCTATGTGAATGAGTATGGGGTACGATGTACCCCTACCCATTCACCCGGGGAAAAAAAGTGTTAATACAAAAAAACATAACACAGGTTTTTAAAGTACTTTATTAGCCAGCTCCGGGGGTCTTCTTCCGACTTCGGGGGTCTTCTCGCCGGGCTCCTCCGCTATCTTCTGCTCTTTTACCGCTAGCTCTTTTACTAGCGGAGGAGCCGCCTTTCTCCTTCGTTGCCGCTGCCGTCCGGGGGTCTTCTTCTGACTTCAGGGGTCTTGTCCCCCTCTTCGCTTCTTCTGCCGGGCTTCTGCTATCTTCTTACAGCTCTTTTACTATCACTGGCCTAGTCTTGTCGCTGTCACTTGTTGCTGTCGCCCCTGCCTTCTTCTTCTTCTCTTCTTCTTCTTCCTTCCGATGTTAAAGCGACGCTCTCTCAAGCCGTAAAGGCAGGGACACGTTGTGCGGCGACTTATATAGGCATAAGGGGCGGAGTCACCGGGTGGTGTCACATGGTGACTCCGCCCCTTATGATGTCACAGTCCCGGGGATGCTAGGACTGTGTTTGACCCCTGGCCTGCCTCCTCAATTCTGCCTTTGTCTTACAGACTTGCTACCATTGCTTCTGGACCTTCCCACGGGACATCACCTTTCAGCTCTGCTCAAGCTACCTGCTGATCTACTAGCGACTGTCCTGCTGGTAGCTTGTGCCTCTTGGTGCAACCACCCTCTGTGCCAGCTGCAGGGGTGGTCTGCGCCAAGTCGCAACAGTGACCACTCTCGGCATCTTGGCCTCGTGAGTACATTTATATGATACTTCCTCTGGGTAGCCCTCTTTAAAAGGTTAAGCTGGCCATACACTAGTAGAATTTCATTTAACATTTTTAATTTTATGAATGTTCATTCAATGTTCTAATTATTAGTGAGATCAAATCTACATTTGTTTTCAACTGCAGTGATGAGAAAATTCATGCAGACTCATTTCTGCTCAAGGCATGGGTCTGTTAGCTGTTGCACAAACCTTAACCGAAGATATTTTACTGTAAATACTTGGGTAAAAGTTGTAGTATCCAGGGCCAATTAGCTAGATTTTCTATCTGTACCTTTGCACTGTTTCAGGTTCTCTACCTGTCATCCTTTCCACTAGGGATCTTCACTCTTTGCTGTCATAACTCCTCTTTCTGGGAGGCGTTGCCTATATTCCACAATGGGAAAAGGTTTAAAGTTTTTTTATTTAGACCTGTAACAGTTCCCTTTGCAGATGGGGGCTTGCACCCATTCTGTTTTTTAGATGCACTTTCTGTAGCTTCAGCCCCACAGGAGCCACTTAGTATGATGGTTCCTCTATATTGCCACAACTCTAAACCGATCGGTTCCCACTGACACACCTGGTCATAAGTAGAAAGCTTCTCACACCTGTGTAACAACTCTATAATAGTACACAGAAACTAGGCCACAAGCAATTTGGTAGTAGACTAATTTGATATATTATGGCAAGTTAGACAATGGATAAATCGGTAAACAGGCAATTGAACATGTTTTAAGATGCTGTACTGGTTACGGTGAACACCGCCTTATAATGTGGCAATCAACTAACTGCAATAAAGTTAAACTAAATTTAAGCTGGTATAAACAGTGGGCAATTTACCAGCATTACCTAACCCAAAGAAATGTCCTGAAGTGCACCTTATGCATACAGCCCTATTAGCGGGTGGGTGTATACGTTCCTGACAAGGGAATGCCCTGAAGATGGCTATAAAGTACCTGGCAACTTAACTAACAGATTTAGGCTGGCTAGCATTGGGGCCCTCCTGTAAGGTGGTGCACTGTCCATTTAAGACTGTACCAAAAGGATGGCAGATGAGCTGTTAAAAAGGGGCAGTCTTTATGGCCAATTATGTGAAAAGTAAGGAATCATGCTGGGTTGTATTGTTCATCATTTCTGGTATACAGCACACTCAATCCTATATTCCTAGCGTTTAGTTGTTCCAGAAGTCTCAGTCCTTACTGACTGTAGACACACATGGCAACAAGTCTCCCAGCTCTGGTCCCAGGGTACAGCGACTCTCTGTGGCTCAGTCTCGTCTCAGCTCTGTTGTAGGCGCACACAGCTCCAAAGTCTTCACAGCTCTAGACCAGCACTCAGGAATCCATGCCTCATGCTGGTCCTTATTAGCTTTGGCCCAGATCTCACAAGTCCTCGCTCCGTGGGAGCACAGATCCAGACAGCAACAGGTCTGTGCTCCTTCATTCCATGCACTGCACAGCCCAGATATCTGCAAATTACCCAAGGAAAAAGTCCTGCTCTCTCCTCCTTAGGTGTGCAGGAAATCTGCATATTGAAGTCCATGGCTCCATTAATTAGTATTGTGTTGCACCACCTGAGGACTACATTTCTCAGAGTCCTTAGCAACTGCATCATCACTTGCACCTGATTGGACCTGAGTTGCCATTGAGTGAAGGGAGGGTAGCAGGAGCTGAAGAGATTTCTCTTTTGTTCATTGATGGACACAGCATCTTCATCTTGACCTCAGAAAAAAAAGCTAAGGTCAAGATGACGATGCTGTGTTCGTCAATGAACTTCAGAGAAAAGGATTTTGCGGTGAGTACAAAAATCCTATTTTCTCTTTGGTTCATTGATATACACAGCATCTTCATCTTGACCTTAGTTTTTTTCTGAGGTGAAGATGACGAGGCTGAGTCCGTCAATGAACTTCAGAGAAAAGGATTTTACGATGAGTACAAAAATCCTATTTTTACACAGCCTGCTCTGATTTCCAGAAAAGCGCGGTGATGGAGGAGGGCTGACACAGACAGTCTAGTCTGCTACACAATGGTAGGGGAGTGAAGTAGGAATCTATGTCATCGCTTACAGAAAACCCTATTATCATAAACAGATTGTTAATATATCTAATATCTCCAGTTGCAACTACATAGTAGGCGAGGTTGAAAAAAGGCACAAGTCCATCAAGTCCAACCTATGTGTGGGATTATATGTCAGTATTACATTGTATATCCCTGTATGTTGTGGTCGTTCAGGTGCTTATCTAATAGTTTTTTTAAATTATCGATGCCCCCACCCTCCCCTCCCTCCCGCTGAGACCACCACCCGTGGAAGGGAATTCCACACCCTAACCACTCTTACAGTAACAAACCCTCTGCGCAGTTTAAGGTTAAACTGCTTTTCTTCTAATTTTAGTGAATGGTCATGAGTCTTATTAAATTTCCTTTCACAGAAAAGCCTTATCCCTATTTTGGGGTCACCAGTATGGTATTTGTACATTAAAATCATATCCCCTCTCAAGTGTCTCCTCTCCACAGAAAATAAGTTCAGTACTCGTAACCTTTCCTCATATCTAATGTCCTTCAGATCCTTTATTCGTTTTGTTGCCCTTCTTTGTACTCGCTCCATTTCCAGTACATCCTTCCTGAGGACTGGTGCCCAGAACTGGACAGCATACTTGAGGTTCGGCCGGACCAGAGTCTTGTAGAGCGGGAGAATTATCATTTTATGTCTGGAGTTAATCCCCTTTTTAATGCATGCCAATATTCTGTTTGCTTTGCCTGCAGCAGCTTGGCATTGCATGTCATTGCTGAGCCTATCATCTAATAGGACCCCCAGGTCCTTTTCCATCCTAGATTCCCCCAGAGGTTACTCGCCCTAGTGAGTAAATTACAGCTTACACAAAACAAGTGCTTTCACTAAACGTAATCATCATAAAATCAAAAATTAGTGCAGTGCTACTATAAACTCCCCATATTACCTTATATAGTGCAACTCATGTAAATACTTATTAAAATAAATAGGTTAAATCCAACATGTAAAAACTCCCTAAAGTGCAAACATACATACAATGAAAACTGATAAATACTGTACATAAAGTGCAATGTGTCTGTAAACTAGTTTATTATGATAAAGTGCAAATAATCTGTAAATCTGCTCCAATGAGCCGATTATAAATCCAAACAAAATATAATGTTATCCAAGTGTTGATTCATCGTGATGTGAATGAAACAAATCCATAAAGTGCATGTGTCAATCCTCCACCTGTGAGATCTACAGTAAATGCTCAACTTACATTATGACCCCTGTTTCACTGGTGGGTCATAATCAGTTGTTCCTTTCTCGAGATAATGTTAGGTCTATGCAGTGATCTGTCATCCCCTTATCGCCAATATTCTACTGTTGGCTCGGAAACAGCATATGGCGATTCCAAATGAAAAACAAAACAAAAGACCTAGTGTTCCCTGCATGAACTTTATTACCGAAACCAAGAAAAAAGTGGTACACTCACATAAATTAGCACTTAAAGTGGATGCAAAACCACCGCTCACCCACTATAAACTAAAAGCACAGTATTAATGTATATATACATTGTAGCCTCCTGCATGTATCCCTACCTTGAAAATGTCACCCCCTTTAGCAGTAGGAGCCCCACAAAACTCTGGAATCAGTGTGTGGGTCTCTTTGCCGGAGCTCAGTAGGCGGAGTCATGATGTCACAAGACTTCCCGCCCACGTCTACATCCTCTTACTCTTTCTGCTGGCTCTGGGAGCTGACTGCACCATGAGTCACACTGATCACCCCCCTTGATGAATAACATCCAGTCATACAGTCAAAACTCAGGAAAGGCACCACATGACTTCAGTGGCAACACAAACTTATCAGTGTGTCTTTTTTTATCTTACTGAAAAAAGACAAAAGGATTGCTCAGAGCTGGATTAAATCTTCGAGGCAAGACTGGGTACAGACTCTACATCCTCTACTCTACCAAGTAGAAGTCTTCATGATTTTTTTTTTCAGGTTTACATCCACTTTAAGCAGTGCTAGCTAGTAGAGACATATCAGTAAACAATTTCTGAGATGGCCACAGGATGATATTCAATCAAAAGGCTCTGTCCCCTATACACATATCATCTCTGGGCATGGACTTCCTCAGTATCATCTGAGGAAGTCCCTGCCCATGAATGATACGCGCATATACCTAACATTATCTCCAGAAAGGAATAGCTGATTATGACCCACTGGTGAAATGGGGGTCATATTCTGAGGTGAGCGTTTAGATCTCACAGGTGGAGGATTGACACATGCACTTTATGGATTTGTTTCATTCACAACACTTGGATGAGATTATTTTTTGTTTGGATTTATAATTGGCTCATTGGAGCAGATTTATGGACAATTTGCACTTTATCATACTAAGTACATTTATGGACACATTGCACTTTATGTACAGTGCCTCAAAAAAGTATTCATGCTCCTTTAAATTTTCCATATTTTATCATGTTTCAACCAAAAACGTGTTTTATTGGGACTTTATGTGATAGACCAGGGGTCGTCAATCCCCAGTCCCCAGCCCATTACCGGGCCATGGCCCCTCTGCAGCCGGGCCGTGGGTGCGGGCGGCCAGCAAGAGACATGCTTGGCTGCCAGCATGAGAGCCCTGGGTGGATGGAAGAAGCGAGTGGGCGGGCAAGCAGAGATTATATCATCTCTCCACTGTGCTCTGTCTCAGTGTCGGAGGTGCGGTGGGCAGCAGAGAGATGGCATCATCTCATACTGCCCACCCTGCATAACCACTTTCCTGCAGCTCCTCGCTGTGTGAAAACTTAGATTCCTTATTCAGCGGTGCAGATTGCCTGACCCCGGACAGCTAATCAGGAATGGCAGAAGGGTGGAGCCAAAGAGTGACAGTCGAAGGAGTCCCATCCCGGACCCTCCCTCTGCCAGGTGAGACCGGCTGCAGCATAAGGAGGGAGACACCCTGCTACATCCAGAGGGGAGATCCCACAGAGATGTGACTTCATCAGTGACAGGTGAGCTGTGTGTGGGAGTACAGGTGAGGTGTGCTGGAACTTGTAGTTCACCACCTCAGCTGTCTGCCTGACATACCACATGGGACGCTCCACTCACTCCGCATCTGGTGACAGGCAACGTGGCAGGTGGCGTGGCAAGTGACATTCCACATCTGGTGAAAGGCAACGTGGCAAGTGACTATCCACATCTGGTAGCAGACGACAGTGGCAAGTGACACACTCAGTGCTTCCACTGATTCTATATTATGGTGAGTTGAACTATTTCCTTTATTACTACAATTTAATAATAGAAATAATGCGCTTCAATGACCCTGACACCATATCAAGCATGGTGCCAGGATAATTGAATCGAACACCAGCCATTGCCTGTGAAAAATTGTGACCCCCCCCCCCCCCCCCCCGGTCCTTGGCACAATTTTCTTCCACGCAGCCTGTGCCCGGTGCCAAAAAGGTTGGGGACCACTGTGATAGACCACACAAATAGCACATAATTGTGAAGTGAAAGGAACATTTTTACAAATAAATATGTGAAAAGCATGGCATGTATTTGTATTTGGCCACCCTAAGTCAATGCTTTGTAGAACCAACTTTCGCAGCAAGTCTTTTTGGGGATGTCTCTAGCAGCCTTGCACATCTAGAGAGTGACATTTTTGCCCATTCTTTGCAAAATAGCTCAAGCTCTGTCAGATTGGATGGGAAGTGTCTGTGAACAGCAATTTTAAAATGTTGCCACAGATTCTCAATTGGATTTAGGTCTTGACTTTGACTGAGCCATTCTAAAACATACATATGCTTAAATCTAAACCATTCCATTGTAGCTCTGGCTGTGTGTTTAGGGTCATTGTCCTGCTGGAAGGTGAACCTCCGCCCCAGTCTCAAGTCTTTTGCAGATTCTAACAGGTTTTCTTCTAAGATTGTATTGGGCTCCATCCATCTTCCCATCAACCCTGACCAGCTTCCCTGTCCCTGCTGAAGAAAAGCATCCCCACAACATGATGCTGCCCCCACCATGTTTCACAGTGGGGATGGTGTGGTCAGGGTGTGTGCAGTGTTAGTTTTTTGCCACACATAGCTTTTGCTTTTAGGCCAAAAAGTTCAATTTTGGTATCATCTGACCAGAGCACCTTCTTCCATATGTTTGCTGTATCCCCCACATGGCTTCTCGCAAACAGAACTTCTTATGGATTTCTTTCAACCTTGGCTTTCTTCATGTCACTCTTCCATAAAGGTCAGATTTGTGGAGTGCACGACTAATAGTTGTCCTGTTGACAGATTCTGCCACCTGAGCTGTGGATCTCTGCAGTTCCTCTAGAGTTACCATGGGCCTCTTGGCTGCTTCTCTGATTAGTGCTCTCCTTGCCCGGCCTGTCAGTTTAGGTGGGCGGTCATGTCTTGGTAGGTTTGCAGTTGTGCCATACTCTTTCCATTTTCAGATGATGGATTGAACAGTGCTCCGTGAGATGTTCAAACCTTGAGATCATTTTATTATAACCTAACCCAGCCTTTCTCAAACTTTTCAACACAGAGGAACCCTTGAAATAGTTCTCCGGTCTTGGGGAACCCCTGCTAAAAATTTGAAATCTACAACTCATGATACATTAGTGTGATGGTCATTGGGAAGAATGGTCCTTACACTTGTGGTCCTTGGAAAGAATGATCTTTACACTTGTGGTCATTGGGAACTATTACCTCCTTACAGATAGCTAAAAAGAGCAATGGGATCTTGGGAACAGTGAGAACTTATCCGAGAGGCAGAAATTACCCAATGCTCAAGGAACCCCTAGCAACCTCTGGAGGAACCAGAGAGTTCCACGAAACCCTGGTTGAGAATCACTGACCTAACCTTTCTTTAAACTTCTCCACAACTTTATCCCTGACCTGTCTGGTAGGTTCCTTGGCCTTCATGATGCTGTTTGTTCACTAAGGCTATCTAACAAAACTGAGATTAAATTACACATAGGTGGACTCTATTTACTAATTAGGTGATTTCTGACGCCAATTGGTTCCACTAGATTTTAGTTAGGAGTATCAGAGTAGAGGTGCCTTAATACAAAAGCAAGCCACACTTTTCACACATTTTTTTTTTTTTTAAATGTTGAAAACCATTTATCATTTTCCTTCCACTTCACAGTTATGTGCCATTTTTTTGGTCCATAACATAAAATCCCAATAAAATAAACGTATGTTTTTGGTCATAACATGATAAAATGTGGACAATTTTAAGGGTTATGAATACATTTTTGAGGCACTGTATATATAATTTTTCATTGTATGTATTTTTGCACTTTAGGGAGTTTTTATATGTTGGATTTAAAGTAATTGTAAGGCCCCTTTCACACTATCGCAACTTCAAAGTTCCGCAATTTTGTTGCGATTTTATGGCGATTTTAGTGTAAACTTGAGGTCTATTGACCTCGACTTGCATCAAAGTTGGACCATAGTAGTACAGGGACTACTTTGAAGTTGGTGCAACTTGAAGTCGAACAGATATGAACTGTACTCATTGGAAATCAAGGGGTATGACTTGTCATGTGACTTTGCAGTCCCAATTCGCTGCACAAGTGTGAAAGGGGCCAAAAGTTTTTTTTTTCTTTTTTTTTAAATAACAAACATGTTATACTTACCTGTTCTGTGCAAGTGTTTTGCAGAGAGCATCCCTGATCCTTCTTCTGTGGGGTCCCCCGGCTGCGCTCCTGTCTCCTCCTCTTCACAAGTGCCCCCAGGGAGAGCCGCTTTTCATAGGAGCACGCTCTTGGGTCCTGCTGCTGCGTCCATTGACACAGACAGCAGGACTCAGCCCCACCCCTGCCTCCCGTGTCACTGGATTTGACTGACAGCAGCGGGAGCAGAGGGAGCCAATGGCTATCCAATGAGACAGCTGCTGGGCTCATTCTCGGGTTCAGGTAAGAAAAAGGGGAGCTTCTGCTTTAGCACAGAAGTCTTTTCACCTTAATACATAGAATGCATTAAAGTAGAACTTTAAGCAAATTTTTTATTTTCAATTTTTATAGAGCAAGGGAGGGTTATAACCCCTGTCAGATTTTTTTTTTTCATCATCTGCATCCCATTGCAGAGATTTCCCTTCACTTCCTGGCGCATAACCAAAACAGGAAGTGAAAGGAAATCCCTGAAAATGATAAGAGTTCCTTGTCATTCCAGGTCAGCAGAATAAGTGTCCCAATAATAAGAATTCCTCTCGATTACTTTTCTGGGGACAACCCAAAATTTGGGATTTTCTTTTACTTTCTCTTTCAATGATGACGGTCAACAGGACAAATAGAGAGGGTGAATCTCCTAAATGGGGGCACTGACAGCAATAAAAACTGACAGGTGTTCTAATACCTTTGCACTACATCCAAAACGAATAAAAAATGTTTTGCCTTAATTATACTTTAAAGTGAAAAACCTTGAGACTTTACAACTCCTTTAACCTATTTATTTTATTAAGTATTTACATGAGCTGCCTACATACCTGTCCCCCTCTTTCTGGTGCATCTAGTAGTCTATCTGCCTAGCTGTGGACACATAGCACTTCCCTTCTCTTTGGTTTGTCAACTGCACCTCAAACATTTTCAGAGGTGCTAGTCTTGCTATAACCAAAGGATATCCCCATTGTAGTATACTCAGATAGCTTCCTGAAGTTGGTACAAGCTCTTTTAGGACATGTGTAACACTGTTCAGGTCTTTTTGCATCCTGAACCTGCAGGAAAGGATGTTTTGATATTTTCTTCTGCTTGGAATATTTGGGTCTCTGACTCAGACCATAGTTCTTTCTTCTACAAGATGCTCATGACTTTCAGCTCCCATGTCAGACTTGCAGTCCACAGAACATCTAACCTTCCATTTATGCTTGAGAGGTCTGGGTTTAATGGTAATCTCCAGACTGCTGTAACTTAACATTATAGCAGAAGCTACAATATCCAGGTCTGATATCCAGGAATAAGTTGTCTCTGACCTTGTGTCTCAGGAGTCCAGACCAAACATCTCAGTGGGAATCCTTCTATCGGTCTGGTAGATTCTCACAATAGATGCCAGTATGTCTGGCTAGGGAAGAGTCCGGGCCTCCCATTTTGTGCAAGGGACTTGATCGCCACTGAAAGCTCATTTCGCCATTCAATATTTTGGAGCTTAGAATTACTCTGTAGTAGAGGTGCGCGATTAATTGTGATCTCGATTCACCCCCCCCCCACACGATCTAAGTTCTGGGTGACCCGCGATTTTCTTTTAGTGCCGCCGGTTCCACGTAACCAGCGTGGAACGCAAATGGCGGATATCGGAACTGACGCCAGCCATCGGAACTGATGTCAGTCATTGGAGCGTGCGATGTGGCATGCCGCTGCCTGGTTGTGGGTGGGTACAGTGGCCAGGAAACAGCACGGTGTTTACACTGTGATCGCTCAGACTGAGCGATCACTTGTAAACAAACCGGCATCATGTCATGGTTCCTCTCTCCCCCTCTGTACTAATCTGTACAGTGGAGGGGAGAGATCCAGAGATGGAAGCAGCCATCCCTCCTTACCCTGCCAATACTCTAGCAATACCCTGCCAATACTCTAGTAATACCCTGCCAATACTCTAGCAATACCCTGCCAATACCCTGCCAATACCCTGCCAATACCCTAGCAATACTCTAGCAATACTCTGCAATACCCTGCCAATACTTTAGCAATACCCTGCCAATACTCTAGCAATACTCTAGCAATACCCTGCCAATACTCTAGCAATACCCTGCCAATACTCTAGCAATAGCCTGCCAATACTCTAGCAATACTCTAGCAATACCCTGCCAATACTCTAGCAATACTCTGCAATACCCTGCCAATACTCTAGCAATACTCTGCAATACCCTGCCAATACTCTAGCAATACTCTGCAATACCCTTCCTGCCAATACTCAGCGATACCCTGCCTGTAAATTTTTCAAATAAAACAGTTTTTTGAGAATCGTGAGAGAATCGTGATCTTCATTCTAAGCAAAAGAATCGTGATTCTCATTTTGCCCAGAATCGTGCAGCTCTACTCTGTAGTCCCTTCAGTCATGGATCTTTTCACTGCAGGTCAAACAACCAGAATTCTTTTGGACTATGCCATGATAGTGGCTTATGGTAACAATCAGGGAAAAACGATTCGCCGGTTCCACGTAACCACGTGGAATGCAAATGGCGGATATCGGAACTGACGTCAGCCATCGGAACTGACGTCAGTCATTGGAGCGTGCGATGTGGCATGCCGCTGCCTGGTTGTGGGCGGGTACAGTGGCCAGGAAACAGCACGCTGTTTACACTGTGATCGCTCAGACGGAGCGATCACTTGTAAACAAACCGGCATCATGTCATGGTTCCTCTCTCCCCCTCTGTACTAATCTGTACAGTGGAGGGGAGAGATCCAGAGATGGAAGCAGCCATCCCTCCTTACCCTGCCAATACTCTAGCAATACCCTGCCAATACTCTAGCAATACCCTGCCAATACCCTAGCAATACTCTAGCAATACTCTGCAATACTCTGCAATACCCTGCCAATACTTTAGCAATACCCTGCCAATACTCTAGCAATACTCTAGCAATACCCTGCCAATACTCTAGCAATACCCTGCCAATACTCTAGCAATACTCTGCAATACCCTGCCAATACTCTAGCAATACTCTGCAATACCCTGCCAATACTCTAGCAATACTCTGCAATACCCTGCCAATACCCTTCCTGCCAATACTCAGCGATACCCTGCCTGTAAATTTTTCAAATAAAACAGTTTTTTGAGAATCGTGAGAGAATCGTGATCTTCATTCTAAGCAAAAGAATCGTGATTCTCATTTTGCCCAGAATCGTGCAGCTCTACTCTGTAGTCCCTTCAGTCATGGATCTTTTCACTGCAGGTCAAACAACCAGAATTCTTTTGGACTATGCCATGATAGTGGCTTATGGTAACAATCAGGGAAAAACGATTTGTTTTACAACCTGGGTAGATTCTGCATTGGACAAAATTTCTTGTTCTAACCTTGCCTTTCGTGTTCATTTTGGGCTTGGTAAATTGACAAACAATTCAGCTGACAGTGTCAAGTCCTTGGATTATGGTATTTTTACCCACAGCTGTTCTAGGCCCCCTGTCTCTTGTAAAGAATATCTGATATGGGCCTCGTGGTCCGAGTTGCAAAAACAAAATGGGCAGGTTTGTCTCCAGGTCCAGATACCCTCTAGCTATCTCAGGGGATGTTGTGATGACTCTCTTGCAACAGTTTTGACAGTTTTTTTACCTTTCCTCTTCGGATACTCCTTCTTTGCCTGCTTCACAGGATCGAGATGGAGGGCATTCTAGTGTTTCTCTTTACACTGAACCAGCTCAGGTGGAGTACTCAGACCTTGCAAGGCTCCTGGCAGACTTTCTGTTGGCTCTTCCTTATTGTCCAGATCTTTTGTCCCCAGGATCTGTTTTTTTTTGTTTGTTTTTTTATCATTCTGCTTCTTTGCATTTCTCCTTCTTGCTGCAGTAGCCTAGATCCCAGGAAAAGGGCTTGGTTCTGTTATCCCTAATCTTTTAGCTACGTAATCAGCTTCTTGCATAGTCTGGCATGACTATTGTTATGCATATATTCTCAGGGTGTGAAGCAAAAAATCCCAGGAAGTTTTCCATAGGGAAAATTCTGTCTTCTCAAATCTGGACTGGGCAACACCTGGCTCTTAGTAACTTCAGGGGCCAATGTTGGGCTCGGTGATGTTCTTTTCTAGTCTGTTTGGCCCTTGCTCTTGCTTTGTTTTTATTATTTCTGGCTGTAGCACCATAGCTGGTAAAGTTTGGGTCCTAGGGCTAAGCTAGTCATACACTGATTGGAATGTGGCTGGTTTAGCAGGGACTGGCTGAAATTTGATCAATGAATATCGGTCCTTGCTAGATTGATCGTTTGATCGACTTATGTTCAAGGGACATGTTGGAAAATGTTTCCCAATCAGCAGCTGCAGCCACTGATCGGTTTATTCTAACAGTAGCAAGTACTGCTGTTAGAATACAAAAACAAGAAATTAAACCCCAAAATTCCTTTCCTAAAACAAAAGCCTATTTTTAAAGGGAAGCCTTGCAGCAAAAAAAAATAAAAAATTTGCTATGGAAGGGACAGCATCTAAAAGTGACCCTTGACCACCTCAGATCAACCACAAAATTAAATAAAAGACAAAAAAACAAACTCCGATAATAACAAAAACAGATAGAAGGGGGTTGATTGCTCTATGAGCTACAAGTTTCCTAACCGATCCTAATCTCTCCTTATACAGTTTGTCTGCTTTCCCTACCTCAACTTCAAATTCAAAGGCTATGCAGTATATGGCTTATAAATTTCTCCTTGGGCCACAAATCTCAAGTCTGCAGAATTCATTATGACCCCATGGTAACAGCAAACCTGAGCCTCATCCCGCTTTGCCAAGGGACTATAGTGCTGTGTATTAACACTTGCTTACTGGGCACATACACCCCCTTCCTGCCCAGGCTTCCTGCTCAGCTGTTAGCGCTGTCACTTTTTAAATGACAATTGCGCGGTCATGCTATACTATACCCATATGAACTTTTTTTTTTTTTTTTTATTACACAAATAGAGCTTTCTTTTGGGCTTTTTATTTTTTGATAAACAAACAAAAAATCCAGAAAATTTTGAAACAAAACAGTGTTTATAAATATGAATTTTGCAAACAGGTAATTTTTCTCTTTCACTGATGTGCGCTGATGAAGCGGTACTAATGGGCACTGATAGGCTGCAATGATAGGCACTGCTAAGGCGGCACTGATGAGGTAGCACTGGTGGGCACTGATCAGGATGCACTGATGAGGCTGCATTGATAGGGGGGACTGATAGGCGGCACTGAAGAGCACTGCTAGGCGGCATTAAAGGGCACTGAGAGGGGGCACTGATGATGAGGAACTTATTGACAGCACTGATAGGTGGCACTGGTTAGCAGTACTGATTTGCACTGATAGACACAGGTTAGCAGTACTGATGGGCACTAGTAGGTGGTACTGATAGGTGATACTGGAACCAAGAGCCAAAGCCTCTGATGTTATCCTGGGGCCACTACTAACAATTTGAAGCACGCTGGAACGATTGTTCTGCCTTATATCCGGGCACGGTGGAGTGCCATTTATGTTAGATCTTTACCTACATTTTATCTGCTTTTAAATATAAACTATACAGAGAGCACTAGATATTTCCCTTTATTTTTTTTATATATATACTGTATATTATATAAAGTGGGTACTCCTGCGCTAAACGGAAATAAATGACAATATACTAAAAGAGGATAGAAAAGGTGCTGCGTACACCGTATGGACCAAACTCGTGTCCAAATGTGTAAGTAAACAAAATTGGAGTATGGTGTTGCGCTCCTTATATAAATTTCTATGTGAGATTAACAACTGGTGGTACTAGCTAGAGAAACATATATTACAGGCATAAAGTGCAAATCTATAGCTATCGTATGCCAAAAGAAAATTACATAAATACGTGAATGCATTTAAAACAGAACATGAATATTCACCATTAAAGTATTCACCATTAAGATATCGAAAGTGTAAAAAGTCTTAGAATTATATATGGAGTATAAATATGTGCAGAGAAAAAAGGAGTGGGTTGCGCTACAAAAAATAACTAAACTCAAAAAAATAAAAAAATATAACCATGTGAAACAACAAAGTTTGAACTTAGTGGTGTGTTTGTCGCATGCCAGAAACGGATTAGAATGCGACAAAAAAGGGACTATCGTATAAAGATAGAAAATACTAAATCAGTGAAAATAGCAGATACCTCTTAGTGTGGTTATACACAGAATACCCTTAGTAGGAGTGGATGATCAAATAAATGTGGGATAATGCAAGCAAACCTTTGCTGATAAAACCCAAACGTGTAAAAAGAATATATTACACCAATGATACCTAAAGATTGGAATCGTATTGGGTATCAGAAAATATATGTGGTGAAAATAAAAATTACATTAAGTAATATTCATATAAGGTGAACCTGCAAAAAAACAGTGTAACATCCAAAAAATCTGTTGTCTTAAAACAATAATGAAATAATGTGGCATCCAATGGTCCGTTATCTCATAACATTAGTGAAACATGAATATGGAAATTGTTTGAGAACATAATGAGAATGGAACAATGTTCAAAGAGTCCATATACAGTCTCTATTTGCAAGGTTTCCCACAGTGAAGTAGTGACAGTAGAGATATCAAACACGAACGTGACTTGTGCTCAGCCTCCACCAATGATATTATTGCCGCTTACCAGAAACGAATGGTTCCTTATTACAGAGAACCATATAAAGCAGTTGACTAATTCCCCAGTCCAGGGCCTGCACGGATGAAATGTGAGGGACTTCAGAGCCCGCTCGTCTCTCGATACACTCCCGTTCGTGGATTTACATAGAAGGCAATGAGACTCACAATAGTGTAAAACCCAAAAGTAACTTTAATCGAACGTAAGAGACAAATGCACACTTACAGAAATGACGATTAAAACGATCGTTACAGCAAAACCGAGCCGGCCGGTCTCGGTTAGCGCCCGTTACACCGAAAACATACAACACGAGATGGTGGCGTCAGGACGTCCTGACGCCACCATCTCGTGTTGTATGTTTTCGGTGTAACGGGCGCTAACCGAGACCGGCCGGCTCGGTTTTGCTGTAACGATCATTACATGGTTCTCTGTAATAAGGAACCATTCGTTTCTGGTAAGCGGCAATAATATCATTGGTGGAGGCTGAGCACAAGTCACGTTCGTGTTTGATATCTCTACTGTCACTACTTCACTGTGGGAAACCTTGCAAATAGAGACTGTATATGGACTCTTTGAACATTGTTCCATTCTCATTATGTTCTCAAACAATTTCCATATTCATGTTTCACTAATGTTATGAGATAACGGACCATTGGATGCCACATTATTTCATTATTGTTTTAAGACAACAGATTTTTTGGATGTTACACTGTTTTTTTGCAGGTTCACCTTATATGAATATTACTTAATGTAATTTTTATTTTCACCACATATATTTTCTGATACCCAATACGATTCCAATCTTTAGGTATCATTGGTGTAATATATTCTTTTTACACGTTTGGGTTTTATCAGCAAAGGTTTGCTTGCATTATCCCACATTTATTTGATCATTCACTCCTACTAAGGGTATTCTGTGTATAACCACACTAAGAGGTATCTGCTATTTTCACTGATTTAGTATTTTCTATCTTTATATGATAGTCCCTTTTTTGTCGCATTCTAATCCTTTTCTGGCATGCGACAAACACACCACTAAGTTCAAACTTTGTTGTTTCACATGGTTATATTTTTTAATTTTTTTGAGTTTAGTTATTTTTTGTAGCGCAACCCACTACTTTTTTCTCTTATGCCTATTGTAGTATAACATTTGGGTTGCTGCTCCTTTCTTTAGTTTCTGGTTTAATTTCTTTCTCAAGCGCGGCGTTCCTCTGTTTTCCGTAAATATGTGCAAAATTGCAAAAAAATAAATCAACGAGTGAGTGATCTGTGATAATTGTGCAAAATACATAAATAATTCATACAATACTTTTTAAGAGGAGATCAATTAGCAAGATTGGATATAAAGATAGAAAAAATTAAAAAAATAGGAGAGAATATATATATAAAAAATATAAAATATATATATATAAAAATAATATCTTTAAATAAATAGGTGTATCAAGTCTCTTAGTGCAAATTGTTGGACGTCTATTTCTTGGTCCAAAGTGCAACAGTAGTGGAAGTGTGAAAGTGTTTCACGTGGACACTTTGTGCTACTATCTTATTATTCGGTGGTACTGTGCCTTTAAGTGATGTGCTAGAGATCTTCAGTGTTACTGACACCTGTGGCTAAAATGAATGGTTACCTTACTGCTGTAAGGTATACAGCATGTAGTGACTATTGAAGGAGTGGATCCCTCCGGATGGGTCTTTTTCCTGGGCGTTCCTATGGGATGTAGCCAGGAGGACAGGGGGGAAAGGAAGGGGGTCCTTTCTTTGCCTTTTCGCTTTACACGTCAGTCACTTGACTCACTCAGGGAGGTACTCAGTGTATTAAAAAAGAAGATAAAAGAGGCCTACCATAGTGCAGTATGTTGTAAACAGTATTAGCGTTTATTTCAGAAAAACAGGTAAAAAACTCACATTTTAAAAAATCAGCAGTGCATGGTAAAAACGAGCGCCACGCTCGTACCTATCCGTCTGTTCCGGTGTCTCTATTGCCTCTGGTATCCTACGCGTTACGTCACGCCACGTTCCCAGGCGAAGTCACGTGGCGTGACGTAACGCGTAGGATACCAGAGGCAATAGAGACACCGGAACAGACGGATAGGTACGAGCGCGGCGCTCGTTTTTACCATGCACTGCTGATTTTTTAAAATGTGAGTTTTTTACCTGTTTTTCTGAAATAAACGCTAATACTGTTTACAACATACTGCACTATGGTAGGCCTCTTTTATCTTCTTTTTTAATACACTGAGTACCTGCCTGAGTGAGTCAAGTGACTGACGTGTAAAGCGGAAAGGCAAAGAAAGGACCCCCTTCCTTTCCCCCCTGTCCTCCTGGCTACATCCCATAGGAACGCCCAGGAAAAAGACCCATCCGGAGGGATCCACTCCTTCAGTAGTCACTACATGCTGTATACCTTACAGCAGTAAGGTAACCATTAATTTTAGCCACAGGTGTCAGTGACACTGAAGATCTCTAGCACATCACGTAAAGGCACAGTACCACCGAATAATAAGATAGTAGCACAAAGTGTCCACATGAAACACTTTCACACTTCCACTACTGTTGCACTTTGGACCAAGAAATAGACGTCCAACAATTTGCACTAAGAGACTTGATACACCTATTTATTTAAAGATATTATTTTTATATATATATATTTTATATTTTTTATATATATATTCTCTCCTATTTTTTTAATTTTTTCTATCTTTATATCCAATCTTGCTAATTGATCTCCTCTTAAAAAGTATTGTATGAATTATTTATGTATTTTGCACAATTATCACAGATCACTCACTCGTTGATTTATTTTTTTGCAATTTTGCACATATTTATACTCCATATATAATTCTAAGACTTTTTACACTTTCGATATCTTAATGGTGAATACTTTAATGGTGAATATTCATGTTCTGTTTTAAATGCATTCACGTATTTATGTAATTTTCTTTTGGCATACGATAGCTATAGATTTGCACTTTATGCCTGTAATATATGTTTCTCTAGCTAGTACCACCAGTTGTTAATCTCACATATAAATTTATATAAGGAGCGCAACACCATACTCCAATTTTATATACTGTATATTGCTGATTGAGATCATGCAAATGTGAATTGATTAGTTGAAGAAAGCGAGTGGAGTTTTCACCTGGAAGATATAAGAAAAGTGAACACATCAATTATTGAAATGAGCACATGAACTGTTTTTTTGAAGCAATTTAGTTTGTTTCTCATTCACTAATATTTCTTTAATTTTTTTGAGCATTATTTGTATAGTAATGTTACTTTTTGTGGACCCTTACACATGATTTTGTTTCTTTGTTACCTGTTGCGCTGCACCATCTATGTAATTTATTTTATTGATAAGTGAAGTGAGAACACTTGTATGTGTAAGCAGCATGGTTTTTTTTTGTTTGTTTTTTTGTGACCTGTATTTGTGGTTGAGGGAAGGCTGCACCGATTATGTTTTATTTTAGTTCACTAGTATTAAGAAATGTTGAAGCTTTTTTTGGGATTCACTTTTCCCTCTATCATATACAGAGAAGATCACCGTAACAATTTCCGGTTCTTCATTGGGACTTCCATTTATCTTTTTGGCTTATACTCATGCACTTCTTTTTTTTTTTCTCTTAAATCTTCTTTATTATTTTTCTTATAACAAATACAGCAAACCAATACTTTCAATCTTAAGACATTGGGGTTTACACATATACCCCGGTATCTTCACAATCATACATTCCTTTACATATCCATGATAACATTATATGGTGGCTCTAAAGGGGGGGGTTTGTTGTAGCGGAGATGTTCTGCGGAGGAACAACAAAAAAAAAAAAAAAAAAAAAAAAACAAATGTTGGTGATTGTGACATTTATATTAATGTCTCCGCATATGGTCATCTCCGCTCTTCCCCACTCCCCCCTCCCCAAGCCCTTTCCAATTCTTTTTTCTCTTCCCATTTATCTTAAAACATACTACAAACAATAACAATACAACAAAACAACAAAGTTTAACGGTTGTGGTTCGGTACTCATCTCCCCCTTTCCCCCTCCTTCCCTCTCCCCTCCCCTCCCCCTTGCCCCTTCTACGGTGCACCTTTGGGGGATACGAGCTTACTCAGCAACTTCATAGATACTCTCTCCTTCCCTTCCCCCCTCTCCTCTTGGAGATCTCTAGGGGGGGTTTAGGTGGGATTATCTGAATTTTTAATCTGACATAGCCTATTCTTACTCTATTTCCCGAGAATAGTGCTTCCAGCCTGCCCACATATTTTTGTGTTTTTCCTGTTGTTCTTTTATGCTGTATATCCATTTTTCAGCTTCCATTATTTTATCTACCTCTCCTTTCCATTCCAATAGTGTGGGACATGCTGTCTGCCTCCAATATCTAGGTATTAATAATTTGGCTGCATTCAACAAATGTGGTGTGACCCCTTTTTTATATAATTTGATGGATCCTTCTGTACCATGAAATAAGTATTGTAGGGGTGTCATTTCTATAGGTTTTGTTGTTATCCTCCCTATCCATCTAGCTACTCCCTCCCAAAAATTCTTAATTTTTGGGCATTCCCACCATAAGTGAAGATATGTCC
The DNA here is from genome assembly GCF_037356315.1 of Lithobates pipiens. Classification (NCBI taxonomy): domain Eukaryota; kingdom Metazoa; phylum Chordata; class Amphibia; order Anura; family Ranidae; genus Lithobates; species Lithobates pipiens. The sequence continues at coordinate 162,002,861 of NW_027507789.1, forward strand.
CCTTATCCTTACATCCTCTCCAGCAATGCCCATCCGCTGTTGGGTATATCTCTGCTATTCTAGCTGGTGTTCGGTACCATCTGGTTATAAACTTATATGACATTTCTTGTATTGCTGCACTTATTGATGTCACATGTGTCAACTCCATGATTTTTTTTACTTGTGTTGGTTTTATTGTGCATCTTAATTCCTTCTCCCACTCTCTTATAAAGTAAGGGGTTGTGCTGCTTTGTTCACTTAATACTATTTTATACATCTGAGATAATAAATTACGTGGTTTTTCTAATTTCAGACACATCTTCTCGTATGTCGTAAGGGAACTCAGGGGTCTTACTTGGGGTTCTAGTTTGTTGAAAAAGTCTCTCATTTGATAATATCTCCATCTCGACATATGTATGTCTCCTTGTGCTGATATTAATTCTGTCAATGGGAGTAATCTTCCCAGTGGAGCATATCTTAAACACCTTGTATTCCCCCCTGACTCCCAGGAGCCTAGTGCTCCCTTTTCTTCCCCTGGTGGAAACCATGGGTATCCCCCTAATGGAGCTAGTGGTGATGTACGTGGAGCGTATTTTTCATTTTTATTCATTCTGTCCCACACTGCTAACGTACTACGTGTTAATGGTGATGTCCACTTTGATAATGCTCTTTTCGTAGCCTGTATCCATGGGGCCCCTGCTAGATTTCTACCCGCCATACTTTCTTCCACTGATACCCATGCTTTATTTAAGGAGTCATGGCTCCAATTTAATATCCGTACCATAGCCATTGCTTTGTAATACATAAAAACATCTGGGAGCCCTATTCCTCCTTCCTTCTTATTTCTGCGCAGGATGTCATATGCTATCCTAGGATTTTTCTCCTTCCATATGAAAGATATAAACATTTTGCGTATTCTCTTGAAAAAGATCTGAGGCACTGCTATCGGGACAGTGTTTATAATATATATAATTCTGGGTAATATATTCATTTTCAGAGTATTTATCCTCCCGAACCATGTCAGTGAGTGATCCTTCCACCTGTTTAAATCTTTGGATATTTCTGTTATTAAGGTTTCATAATTCAATTCATATAAAGATTTAACCTCTGCCGTTATGTGTACTCCTAAATAATATAATGATTTCTTTTCCCATCTAAATGGCAGATTATTCTTCATCGATATTGACATTGATAGTGGGACATGACAGGGTAATAATATAGATTTTTCCATGTTTATTTTAAAGTTCGACATTCTTCCATATCTCTGAACTTCCTCCATCAATGCCATTATTGATCCCTGTGGTTCTGAAAGATAAAATAGTAGGTCATCGGCATATGCTGATACCTTGTGCTCTTCAGTTCCTATTCTTATTCCTTTTATTCCCTTATTATTTCTCACCCTACACAGAAATGGTTCGAGAGTTAAGGCAAACAATATTGGGGACAGGGGACATCCCTGTCTTGTGCCATTTCGTATTTCAAAGCATCCTGATAGAGTACCGTTTACTTTCACTCTTGCCCTAGGTTTTGCATATAGGGCTGCTATCCATCCCATCAATCGGTCTCCCATACCTATTGCTCTCAGAACTTCTTTCATAAAGTCCCAGTCAACTCTATCAAATGCCTTTTCGGCGTCCATTGATAGAATTGTCCTGGGTACTCTATCTGGGCCATTTTGCATCCAATGAAGTATATGTAGAGCTCGGATGGTGTTGTCTTTGGTTTCTCTACCTTTCATGAAGCCTGTTTGGTCGCGATGGACCAGTTGTGTTACCTCTTCTTGTATTCTGGTGGCTATGATTTTGGCTAATAATTTAGTATCTGAATTGAGCAATGATATGGGTCTGTAGTTGGCACATTCCTGTGGATCTTTCCCCTGTTTCGGTAAGACCGTTATATATGCTAGCAGTGCTTCTGGGGACATTGTACTAAAGGCAGAGATTTTGTTGAAATATCTACATAATGGTGTTTCTAGTATTTGAGCAAACTTTTTATAATATGCATTAGTTAAACCATCGGGTCCTGGGCTTTTCCCCCTCGGCAGGTTCTCTATTGCTTTTCTTATTTCCTCTTTAGTTATTGGCTCTTCTAATTTTTCTATTATCCTATCAGGGAACATTGATATTGTGGAACCATTAATATAATCTTTCATCTCTTCTATCCTCCCCCTATCTTCCACCTGCTCCGGAATGGGTTGAATATTATATAGCTTCTCATAAAATTGTTGGAATTCCTTTGCTATTAATTTGGTATCTTTTACTTGTTTATTATTCACTCTGATTTCATGTACATGGGATGATTCCCTCTTTTTTTCTAGTTGTCTAGCCAATAATCGGCCGCATTTATTCCCATGTCCATAGAATCTGTGTGCTATAAACCTGTATTTATCCCTGACCCTCCTGTCAAGACACTTGGTGAGCTCCTCCCTCATAATTCCCAACTGCCTGGCATCTTCTGGTTCACGATTGCTCTTATGTTTATTCTCTAGTTCCTTTATTCTTTCTAACTGATCTTCTATCTCTTTTCTTTTTTCCTTCTTTACTCGTGTCCCGTGAGCTATTAATTCTCCTCTAATTACCGCTTTGTGGGCTTCCCACACAGTTTGCTCTGATACTTCCTCTGATGTATTTAATACAAAGTATTCCTCTAGTTTATATTGAAGGTCCTCTATTATTTTTTTATCATCTAATAGTGACTCATTTAATCTCCATGTTCGTTCCTTATGACCTGCGTGTGTAAGGGAGATCACTGCCACCACCGGGGCATGATCTGAGATTGTTATTGACTTTATATTTACTGCTTTTATGTATTCTAGGTAGTACTGATCTACCAGGATCCAGTCCAACCTGGAATAGGTGTTGTGGCTCTTTGAATAGTAACTATAGTTTTTTTTTTCTCCATTTAGTGCCCTCCAGCTATCTACCAAATGTAAGGATTGAAATAGTTTTTTTACCTGTTTAAGTGCTCTAAATGATAAAGGTGTTTTCCCTGTTGTTGTGTCTAATTTAGTGTCAACTATAACATTAAAATCCCCTCCAAGAATCAAAAACCCTTCCCTAAATTTTTCTAATACTCTTAGTGTTTTTCTTAAAAAATCAACTGTTCGTGTGTTTGGTGCATATATTGAAGCAAATGTGTACCTTTGTCCCTGCAATGTTCCTTTAATAAAAAGGAACCGCCCTTCTGGGTCTGTGTTCACCACTGTGGATGTCAAAGGGCATGTATTCCCAAAAGCTATCGATACTCCTCTTGCTCTCGCAATTGGTGATACTGCATGAAACCATTGGTTATATGGGAATAACGGTAGCCTTGGTATGGATCCTGATGTGAAGTGTGTTTCCTGTAGAAACACTATATCTACAGCTTGGTGATTTAATTCCTGCCAGAGACGTCCCCTTTTTTGAGGTGAGCACAATCCCCTTACATTATAAGTCATTATTTTTAATACTTTAGCCATTTCTTTACTCTGAGTAATTGTATACCATTCTTAATCTGCTGCTGAGTATCTCTTCTCCCCATTCCCATGTACACCTGTAAAAAACTCCGGAAAAAAGAAGGGAAAGGAAAAAAAAAAGAAGAAAAGAAAAAAAAGAGAGAAGTTCCGTTCCGTCCACATCCACAACTTAACACTTTACTTAGTAAAATGTGCCAACTAATGATAGGGTGAGCCCGTTTGGTTACTCCTAGCTCCTCCCGAGCCCTCCCCCCTACCTGCATATTGCAGGTTTGGTCAGTCCCTTTCCACGGGACCCGCCTAATTGGAGATAAAAAATAGTAAAAAAAAAAAAAAAAAAAAAAAAAAAAAAAAATTAAAAAAAAACCAACAACATCAACAAAAAAAAAAAAAAAAAAAAAAAAACCAAAACCCCTGCTGTAAAATTAAGTGAGAGTTTGATTACTGACCCAAACTTCCCCCTCCTCCCTCTTGGCTTTACTCCTAAGTCTCTTTTCTTTTCTCTTCCCTTCTTACAGTTATTTTATGCTAAAATATGCTATCTTCTTTCGTTAGCCTTTCCCTCCTACTTGGGACCATGGCTCCGGTCGTTGAATTAATGTCTTGACGTTAGTGGTTCTCCAGTCCTGGAAATCTACGAATGGGAGTTCTAATATTTCTAAAAACTCTTTTAAGTCATCTTTAGTACGGAGTGCTGCTGTTTTCCCATTCCTTGATGCTATTAAACGGAAGGGGTACCCCCATCGGTACCTAATATTTGCTGCCTGTAGAGCTTCCAACAATGGTCGGACCATTCTTCGCTGCATTAGTGTGCGACGGGATATGTCAGAGAACAGAAGGATATGATCTCCTTCATATTCAATTATGGGGGTGTCTCGTGCAATTCTGATTATTGTTTCCTTTATTGTATACTTATGCAGTTTGCATATCACATCCCTGGACTTCTCTTTGTTTGGGGTGCTGAAGGAGGTAACACGATGAACTCTGTCCATTTCAATAAATTCCGGCGCAGCTGTTCCCATAATTTGACAGAATAGCTTTTGGACTACTGTTGGCAGATCACTGCTATGATATTTTTCCGGTAGACCTCGTATGCGTATATTCTGTCGCCGATCCCTGTTCTCAAATTCGTCCATTTGATCTCTATAATTATTCATTACTTCCTCATGGTATTTAATAGTGTCTTGGGCCTCTGCTACCGCCTGTGCCATCTCTTCTTGGGTATTTTCAATTCCTTCCATTCTATTACCTATTGTCACCACCTCTTCCTTTAATTCCTCTACCGCTAGTTTACATGATTTCTCTACTGTTGCTATTAATTGTTGAATATCCGCCTTCGTAGGGAGGGCCTTTATATGCTCTCTTAGGTCCCATTCTATATTTATACTTTCCGTCTCTTCCCCCTCAGAACCTCTTTTATTTTGCTCTTTCCTACTAGAGTTTTCCAGACTCTTTTTTACCATTTCTTTCCTTGGTGTATCAACATTAGGTCCTTTATGGTCTTTGTCTTTCACTTCCTCGGGTATATTACCTCCCTCATCAGTTATACCTTGGGTTCCTTCCTCTTCGCTGACAGCTGCTCTTTCTTTAGCAGTAGGTCTTTGTAAGTCCAGGCCCTGGTCTATTGGGGTTCCTTCCATTATTGAGAGTCTTTTTTTTTTTTCTCCCCTTACTCCACCGCCCCTCCAGTCCTCTTTCATACCTCCTGGTGTTTGTATTCCTTCTCTTTGCCTTCCCTCCAAATAGTTTCCGCTTACTCTCCGCTCTTCTCTACTTGTGGTTTGTAACCCCCGACCATACCCCAATGGCTCATTTTGGTCCAGTGTTGATGCTCCTCGTCCCACCTTTGTATGCCCACCTGCCATCTCCAAGCTCCCCCGTCTCCCTTCCTGGTTTCGGGTTGTCAATCGTTCTCCCTTTGGCGGAGTCAGGTAGGCCCGCAATATACTTGCCGAATTCCTACTTCCACCTGCAGCTGGTTGTAGTGCCGCACGTCTACGTGTTGTCATTCCTACTGCTTTCTCCGCTTCTATTATTCTTTATTATCTCTTTAATTCTTTTTTATTATAGTCCAGTCTCTATGCTACCCCGTACTGTGCATGTACGCTTCTGTTGGGTTAAAAAAAACAGAAAGCCAGAGTATGCCAGGGAGAAATGCTCATTAACTTTGTTCAGCTCATCAGCTTCTTTTTATTGCCGGTCTATCTCTGCAGCCAAAAGCCACTTCCCGTGTGTCTGTGTTTATATATTTTGTATTGTTCAGATTGTCTGTTGTTCAGTTCCTATGTGCCCGGTCACTATTGTCCATACACCATTATACTTGTAATTACATAGCCCTTTATATGCACTCAGGGTAGCTCAAGTTTTGTAATTAATGTCTTATATTCACATTCACATTTATTCTCCCATAGAGATAATAAAGGTATGTTCTCTCTCACCCTCTCTTCTGATGTCCTGGTGCTCTCCGGGTTATTCTCCAGACTGTTTTCTTTAAGTATCCTCGTTCCAAGCAGGCAGGAGGTTCACAGGGGGCTCGCAGACTCGCTCCGCCGTCCGGGCAAGATCCGCTCCGAGCGTCCCGCCTGATCTCCTCCAGCAGCTTCGGCACGGTCCGTCAGTCCCCTCGTCGCTCCGCTCCCGAGTGCGGAAGGCCCCGGAGTCTCGCGAGACCCTCCGCCTCTCTTGCCGAGCTCACCGATTCGCCGCTCCGTCACCTGCTCCGCAGCGCTCGGCTCCCCGCCGATCCGTCCGTTCCAGCAGCCGGACGCTGCAACCCAAGCCGCTGTGGGGGACGACCGAACCAGCTGGAGAAAAGGAGAAGGGGGGGAGCAAACAGGTGAGACCTTCCTGGTTTTTTCGAGGGAATCCTCAGGCTTGCCACAAGTTAGCCTTTTCGTCGCCCCTCTCTGAGGGGATAGGGAAGTCGTTCATTCGTCCGCTGAGACTGCTTTCCTAGCGAGGGAGGGGAGGGGGAGCTGTATCAGTTGCTCATTCACTCACACGCTCCTCTCCACCGGAAGTCCGGCATCTTCTCCCAGCTACTCATGCACTTCTATGTTCACAATTATCATTCATGTTTTTGATTTTTTTTTTCATATTATACACAGCATATGCATTGTTCATTTTTTGCAAATACCCTATATTGCCAAAAGTAATGGGACGCCCATCTTTACACGCACATGAACTTTAATGACATCCCAGTCTTCATCTGTAGGGTTCTATATTGAGTTGGCCCACTCAGTGCAGCTGTAACAGCTTCGACTCTTTTGGGACGGCTGTCCACAAGGTTTAGGCGTGTGTCTATGGGAATGTTTGACTATTATCCCAGAAGTGCATTTGTGAGGTCAGTCACTGAGGTTGGCTGAGAAGGCCTGGCTCGCAGTCCTCACTCTAAGCCCTTGTACACACGGTCGGAGATTCCGACAACCAAATCCGTCGGACTTTGTCCGACGGATCTTGTCCGAAACTGTTGCATACACACGGTCGGACAAAGTTGTCGGAAAATCCGATCTTTCAGAACGTGATGACGTAATTTAGTTACGATGGGACTATGTTCAGGCTAGTAGCCAATAGCTTTGAAGTAGGAATTTGAACTGAGCATGTGTGGCACCTTGTCCGTCGGAGTAGGCTACACATGATCGGAGTATGTCCGATCTGCGCAGTTTGTCGGAAAATATTTCTGGCAAGTTGGAAAATTTGGTCCGACGGATATTCCGACGGAATTAGTCCGATGCATACCACACACAGTCGGAATATCCGACAAAACGCTCCGATCGGACACATTCCGACGGAATCTCCGACCGTGTGTACAAGGGCTTAGAACATCTTTGGGTTGAATATCTAGTTTAGGTTAGGACTCTGTACAGGTCAGTCAAGTTCCTCCACCCTAAACTCGCTCATCTATGCCTTTATGGACTTTGCTTTTTGCACTGGTGTGCAGTTATGTTGGAATAGGAAGGGGCCATCTCCACACTGTTTACATAAAGTTGAGAGCATGAAATTGTCCAAAATGTGCCTTGATATGCTGACGCCTTAAGAGTTCCCTTTATTGGAATTAAAGCGGTGTTGTACTCACATTTTAAAAAGCTCGCAAGCCATAGTGTTTCTCCCATAGATGCCAAAACGAACCCTTATAAAAATCTGATCGCCGTAATTAACTTGTAATTTACATTTCAAAGGTGACTTCCGGGCTCTCCTCCCGTGGGAGTAGGCGTGGTTATCACCTTTCCCCGGCTCCGCAAAGTCCCCTGGGAGGTTTCTCACATTGTTCCCATGAATCAATGGGGAACCCTGTCCTGCCGAAATCTCGTGGGATTTCGGCGTCACATGACGCCGGTCATGTGACGAGGACGTGTCAGAAGACACCATTGTTTATTTCGTTGCCATCACAACAGGGCGGGAACTTCCGAGGACGCCGCCCGTTGTGATGGAAACCCGAAGTTTTACGGCGCTGCTCGCTGCTAACAATGAGCATGCGTGGGATCGAGCGGTGAATGCTGGGAGCACAGCATCACCGCATCCCGAAAGGAAATGCTTGTAGGCTTCAAATGCCCACAAGCAACATGGAAACAGCCGGCATGAATTTTTAAAACAGTTTCTTCCGCAAGAAATCGGCAAGCCGGGGAGTAAAAAGCCACAAGTAGTGAGTACAAAAACACATTAGTAAACGCATAACAAAGACACAGAAAAAAAAAAAGATTCGGCAGCGGAATCCCGCTTTAAGGTGCCAAGCCCAACCCCTGATAGACAAGCCCACACCATAATCCCCCCATTACCAAATGATATGGACCAATGCACAAAGCAAGGTCCATAAAGACATGGATGAGCGAGTTTGGGGTGGAGGAACTTGACTGATCCTCAACCCGATAGAACACCTTTGGAATGAATTCGAGCGGAGACTGCGAGCCAGGCCATCTTGTACAACATCCATGTCTAACCTCACAAATGCACGTCTGGAAGAATGGTCAAACATTACATAGACACACTCCTAAACCTTGTGGACAGCCTTCCCAGAAGAGTTGAAGCTGTTATAGCTGCAAAGGATGGGCCAACTCAATAATGAACCCTACGGACTAAGACTGGGATGCCATTAAAGTTCCTACTTTTGGTAATATAGTGTATGTTGACATGGGGATCAGCTATCAATCCCTCTGATTTATAAAGTTCAGTGACTAAAACAAAGCATGAACAATTATTTCTACTCATTAACAAGAAGCAGTGAAACGACAGGTGAAGCGTCAGTGGGGAAAACACCAGCTGTTTGTACCACACATGAAAGCAACCAGGAGGGAAAAGATGACTGATCGCTAAAGGAAGTAGAATTCTGGGTCACCACATTAACAGACACTGCACCTGTAAGACACCATGGAGCTGGTAGGAACAAGTACTCGTCTGCGAAGGAGAAGTCTGATGGGCTCAATAATATGGGTGAGGGAAAAAAGAGGTACTATCCCCAGGTCCGCAACAGATGTATGTCAACTATTTACTGAAGCATTTAGCTGACACAGTAGGCTGATCAGGAACAGTTATAGCAGAGCGTGATGGTGGTGACACAATGGCTGGAGACTCACAGGTGTTCAAAACCTTTTTCTTATCAAATGTCTTCACTTGCTTATGTACATCAGAAGGACTCATGGTGCATTAACATGATTATTATATTGTAGGCATAATAATAGATATCATTAAAAGAAAAAAAAGAACGTGAAGTATTTAGTTAATGCGACATCCAGAGTAGATAATGTAACACCTTCTTGCTCTATATGACATTATTTTCAATAAGAATCATAATAAATTCAAATTTAACCACTTGGCCGTTGGAAGGTTTTAACTCTTTCACAACCAGGCCATTTTTTGCTACTTTAACTGGCCATTGCAACACCGTACGCAAATTAAATTTATATAATTTAAATGAAAAAAATACAGAAAATTGTGAAAAAAAAAACATATTTTTTACTTTTTGTTATAAAGCATATCTAGTTAAAAAAAAAATCTAATTTCTTCATAAATTTAGGCCAAAATGTATTCTGCTACATGTATTTGGTAAACAAAAAACCCATTAATATATTATTTGATTTGTGCGAAAGTTATAGCGTCTACAAACTATGGGATATACATATTTACACAGCTATAGATGCAACAATGTATCCTGGCCTAGGCCGACAAGGCAGCACGGAAAGCGCCCCCATCGGCTTGCGCTGTTTTCCTATTGCAGATATTTCCCTTTACTTCCTGCCCCATAGCCAAACAGGAAGTGAGAGGAAATCTATGCAAATTAAGGGAATGCATTGTCCCCCCCCCCCCCCAGGCCCTCAGAACTAGTGTCCCTACTCGAAAAGGGTGGGTTGGCAGGTCTTAAACAGCAAGGGGTGTGGCCTTGGCAGGAAGGGGTGGGTCATATTTAAATTAGGGGGTACACAAGTTTAGTCAGGCCTAGGGCAGCACAAAACCTAAATACACTACTGTATAGATCAGTGATTCTCAACCAGGGTTCCGTGGAACCTTAATATTCCTCTAGAGGTTGCTATGGGTTCCTTCAGCATTGGGCCATTTCTGGCTCTCGGATAAGATCCCACCAACACCATTGATCTTTTTAGCTATCTGTAAGGAGGTAATTCTTCCCAATGACCACAAGTGTAAGGACCATTCTTCCCACTGACCATCACACTAATGTATCATACGTTTGTAGATTTCTAATTTTTAGTGGGGGTTCCCCGAGACTGGAGAACTATTTCAAGGGTTCCTCCGTTGAACAGGTTGAGAAAGTCTGGTATAGATGTTTTACTGTAAGGGCAGTGATCAGGGTGGCGGGCAATCTGGTGCTAATGTGTGATATATGCCACCAGCGCAATGAATAAAACTTGTGTCAATATATAGGGTATGCTGCAGCTAGCAGTTCACCACTAGTGCCAGTGGGGACAATTAAAAGATATATATGGATAACTGCACTGACCCTTCCTTTGGAGGTTTCAGCACAAGGAGTGTGTAGGTCAGGGGTCTCAAACTGGTGGCCCACCAGCTGTTGCAGAACTACAATTCCCATGAGGCATTGCAAGGGTAATGGTTAAAAGCATGATTCCTATAAGCAGAGGCATGATGGGACTTGAGACCCGTGGTGTAGGTCATTAAAAGGTCTTGCATTTCCCATACCGGGAGTCGAACCCAGGCCGCCTGGGTAAAAACCAGGAATCCTAACTGATAGACCATATGGAAAAACTAGAAAGCCCTGATGTGCACATACCTGAGACCATAAAAACGTATCAAACCCATGACGTTGGGATTATTAGCACCACACGCTAACCAACTGAGCTAATCGGCCAACAAAAGGGTCAGCGCAGTTATCCACATATATATCTTTTAATCTGGTGCTAATAGACACTATCTATGAGGTTCAGTGACTGTCACTGGTATCGCTATTGACACTAATACAGTGATCAGGGATAATACTGTACACTGACACATTACTGATGACACTGGTTTTGGGAATAGGGCATTCTAGAAGCAATCAAGGGGTTAACAATGTGCCTAACAATGTGTAATATGTGTTGCTTTTACTTTCTGATCTGCTGTTCTTATGCAGCCACAGAAAACACAGAACTGTCTGTGATTGGACACAGCCCATCAGCTGAGTTCAGCCAAAATAATTGGCTGAAGTCTGCAGCCAAACTCGTGCTGTGTCCAAGGCAGCGACGTACATGATCCGGCCTACCTGTGCCACTCAGCCGCAGTAAACCTACTGTGGTTGGGAAGCAAGTAGTTAAAATTGTAGTGACCTGTTTACATTGGTGGTCAATGTAGTGCTCTATTACATTTGTGGTCAGTGGGAGAAGGCTCCTCTTACACTGGTGGTTAGTAACTTGTGGTCAGTAAAGGGCTTCCTTACATTGATGGTCTGTGGAGGAGGGCTAATTTACTGTACATTTGTGGCAGGGGGGGGAAGTTAAGATTATATTAGTGGTTTGTGGGAGAAGGATCCCCCTTACACCGATGGTAAGTTAGTGCCAAGGAATTCCTAGCAATCTCTGGAGGAGCCCTAGCTGAGAAAGACTGAGGTAATGGCGTTTTAAAAGCTGTTTTAAATATGCAGGTTTAATTAGAAAAATACGTGGTAATATGGTATGGCTTGGTCCAGTTTTGTCACTATTGGGAAGCTGGTCTATTGTCACTATGCGGAAGCTGGTTCAGACCACTGACAAGCAGCTACTACTGCAGCAAAAACATGGTGGGGCTGCAAAGGGCTAAAAATAGGGGAAAAAAAGGGAAAAATATCTTGCCACCTCATTCTTTAACTAGATGATGACCGCCAGCCGTCAAATGACGGCCAGGCGGCGCACCTATTGTGGCGGGAGGCCGTCATATGACGGCCTCCCGTTTAAACAGTGAATGTGCGCGATCGGGCGCGTGCATCCCTGTTTCTTCGGGGGCGGCGTGTCACGGAGACACCGCTCGCCACTGAAGGGGGTGAACAGCCATTGGTTATGGCTGTTTACCACGTGATCGGCCGTGATGAAGTCATGGCCAATCACAGATGGTCACACCCTGGCTGTGCACGGCGCATGCGCGCGATCGCAAGCACGCTGCGCGTGCACATCGGTGGCGGCGTGTTCCCCGGGAACACTGCTCGTCACCGACGCTGGTAAACAGCCATTGGCCGGCTGTTTACCCACGTGATCGGCTGTGAAAGGATCACAGCCGATCACTAAAATGTAAACAAACCATGGTAACGAGATGTTACCGGGTTCTCCTCCTCCTCACACACCGATCGTGTGTGAGGAGGAGATTGCGGTAACATCTCGTTACCGCCTAGTGTACACCAATCACACTGATTGCGCCCCCCCCAATAAAGAGGACCTGTCACCACCCCTCATAGTACCTGTCAATCACAGTCCATCAGAGTATTTGAGTACCTGTCACAGTCCATCAGAGTATTTGAGTACCTGTCACAGCCAATCAGAGTACCCGAGTACCTGTCCCAGTCCATCTGAGTACCCAAGTACCTGTCCCAGCCCATCAGAGTACCCGAGTACCTGTCACGGCACATCAAAGTACCCGAGTACCTGTCACGGCCCATCAGAGTACCCGAGTACCTGTCACGGCCCATCAGAGTACCCGAGTACCTGTCACAGCCCATCAGAGTACCCGAGTAGCTGTCACAGCCCATCAGAGTACCCGAGTACCTGTCACAGTTCATCTGAGTACCGGAGTACCTGTCACAGTTCATCTGAGTACCCGAGTACCTGTCACAGTTCATCTGAGTACCAGAGTACCTGTCACAGTTCATCTGAGTACCTGTCACAGTTCATCTGAGTACCCGAGTACCTGTCACAGTCCATATGAGTACCTGTCACTGCCCTTCAGAGTACCCAAATACCAGTCACCAAGCCATCAGAGTACCTGTCACCAGGCCATCAGAGTACCCGAGTACCTGTCACCAGGCCATCAGAGTACCCGAGTACCTGTCACCAGGCCATCAGAGTACCCGAGTACCTGTCACCAGCCCATCAGAGTACCCGAGTAACTATCTCCATCCCATCAGAGTACCCCAGTACCTATTTGCAGCCCATGTCTCATAGAATATACGTTGGGATGTTTGCTTTCCAAAATGGGGTCATTTTGTGGGTAATTTCACTGTTCTGGTGGTCCAGGACCTTCAAAAGTGTGATGGGTAGGAATGAAATGAGATCTGTCATTTATGCTCCTAGAACGCCTGAACGTACTACTTCAATGTTCGGCCTCTCTATGTGGCCAGGCTGTGTAAAAGTCCTACACATGTGGTATTGCCATACTCGGGAGGAGTAGCAGAATGTGTTTTAGGGTGTAATTTTTGCTATATACATGCTATGTGTTAGAAATATCTCATAAATTGACAATTTTGTGTAAAAAAAAATGCCTTTTAATTTTTTTCCACATATTCCAAAAACCTCTGGAAAAAAATTAACCATTCAAAAGACTCATTATGCCTCACAGATTATACGTTGGGGTGTTTGCTTTCCAAAATGGGGTAATTTTATGGGCAATTCCATTGTCCTGGTACTCCAGGGCATTCAAAAGTGTAATAGGTGGTTGAGAAATGAGATGCGTCATTTTTGCTCGTAGAACGTCTGAAGGTACTACTTCAATGTTGGTGCTCTGTATGTGGCCAGGCTGTGTAAAAGTCTCACACATGTGGTATTGCCGTACTCGAAGAGTAGCAGAATGTATTTTGGGGTGCAATTTGTTGTATGCATATGCTGTGTGTGAGAAATAACCTGATAATATGACAATTTTGTAAAAAAAAATAATAATAAAAAAAAAATCTTCATTTTGCAAAGAATTGTGGGAAAAAATGACAACTTAAAAAAACTCATCATGCTACTTACTTAATACCTTGGAATGTCTACTTTGTAAAAAGGGGTCATTTGGGTGGTATTTGTACTTTCCTGACTTGTTAGTGTCTCAAGAAATGAGGTACACCTGATCAATTTTCAGCGATTGGCACCATAGTTTGTAGACTCTATAACTTTCAAAAAAACCAAATAATATATACTAATGTGTGTTATTTTTACCAAAGATATGTAGCAGTATAAATTTTGGCCAAAATGTATGAAGAAAAATTACTAATTAGCAAAAATTTATGACAAAAACAAAGAAAAATGCATTTTTTTCACAAAATTTACGTTTTATTTTATTTATAGCACAAAAAATAAAAAGCTCACTAGTGATTAAATACCACTAAAAGAAAGCTCTATTTGTGGGGAAAAAAGGACACAAGTTTCATATGGGTACAGTGTTGCATGACTGAGTAATTGTCATTCAAACTGTGAGAGCGCTGAAAGCTGAAAATTGGTCTGGTCGGGAAGGGGGTGTAACTGCACTGTATTGATGTGGTTAAAGAGGATTGACTCATAAACTGTCCATGTTACATTTTGAGTTTGAAAAAAGACACATGTCCACCAAGTCCAACTTGTGTGTGTAATTTTATGTCAATATTACATTGTATATCCCTGTATGTTGTGGTCGATTAGGTGCCTATCTAATAGTTTTGATCTATGCTCCCCGCTGAAGAGAATTCCACATCCTTACCGCTCTTACCATAAAAAAGTTTTGAGTGTGTCCTTATTGTACAGGACTTAAATACTGTATACCCTCCGACCTCTAGACATCTGCCAGGAGGCTGAGGGCACCTACCTTCATATTTGGTGGGGCTTTTGCCTGATTTCACCATTCTGGCAGAACATATTTCTTTTCTACTCCATGTGCATCTCTGATATCCAGACCGACCATTGCCCTATTGACAATCCCTGGGTCCATCTCTAGAATTAAAAAAGGCATCCTGTGACATTATTTACCCAGGTGGTCATTTCCTGACAGTGGATATTCACCTCTTCTCCCCACCTCGTGGAATATACCCAAATTTTAAAGTAGATCACTGCAATGGTTTTGTAAGATTTTCCCAATCCTGATAAGATGAGCACCACTTGGACGTGCTGGCGGGCCTTTAGTGATTCTTTAGTGTGAAAATAATTGGTTCGTTCCCCTCCTGCAAATTCCCCTGTACTGGAACACTTTTATGCTTTCGCCTCCTAAGTGGAAGGTTTCCATCTACTGGTTTTCTTAGTGGTTTTCAAGGACCCCACTTGTTGCAGATCATTACCGTATATACTCGAGTATAAGCCAAGTTTTTGAGCCCCTTTTTTTTGGCTGAAAAACCCCCCTGTGCCTTATACTCGAATCCGTACCTTTGATTACTAAAACAGCGGGTGTCTCCCACTGTGTCATGCAGTCTGTGTGGCCGTCCATTGTAACAAAGCCCTGCCTCCTCCTCGTTTGTGATAGAGGAGCACTGATACAATGCTGGGAAACTGTATCAGTGTTCAGTCTATCATGGACAACGAGGAGGTGGGGCTTTGTTACAATGGACGGCCAAACAGACTGCATGACACAGTGGGAGACACCCGCTGTTTTCGTAATCAAAGGTATAGTTGCAGATGGGCACAATGAGGCTGCAAATGGGCACAATGAGGCTGCAATTGGGCACAGTGAGGCTGCAATTGGGCACAGTGAGGCTGCAATTGGGCACAGTGAGGCTGCAAATGGGCACAGTGAGGCTGAAAATGAGTACAGTGAGGCTGCAGATGGACATTGTTTAACCAGTAGCTGCTGCATTTTCCCACCCTAGGCTTATACTTGAGTCAATAAGTTTTCCCATTTTTTTGTGGTAAAATTAGGTGCCTCAGCTTAGATTCGGGTTGGCCTATACTCGAGTATATACGGTATATATTGTTGATATTGTTTCAATCCTAGATACTCTGTACTAGTATGCATTTATTGTTATGGCATTGCAATCATGTACACTTTTGTATGTAAACAAATGGAAACTTCTTCAATAAACAATTATTTTAAAAAGGGGGAATTTTTGGGTGTTCCAGCATCCCTTGCTGCATTCTCCTATAAAATAAAATAAACAATCCAATTAGGAGTGAGAACCCCCACCCCGCCTCATAATGGCCCCAGCAGCTATGCAAATATGAAATCAGAGAGTCCCTGTGATATAAGAATCTGCCAAGTTGTTTAACTCCAACTAAATCCAATAAAAACGAATATGGACTTACCCTTTGGAACCCATTCCTTTACTGACTGGGGTACTACTACCCTGTTTCCCCAAAAATAAGACCTAGCATGATTATCGGCAATGGCTGCAATATAAGCCCTACCCTGTTTCCCGGAAAATAAGCCCTACCCTGAAAATAAGACCTACAAGGACTTTAACTAGGGCTTATTGGGGGTGGGGGTAGGGCTTATATTGCAGCCATCACCGACAATCACGCTAGGTCTTATTTTCGGGGGAAAGTACTTGTACTTTGTATAGAATTTAGAGTTAAAGTAGATGGAAAGCCTACACAATAACCCACCTTTGAAATTGAGCCTTTCCGTTGCTCTAATATTCTAATATAAGTAGTTTCTAATAAATCACCTTTTTTAAGTTTTTCTATGTTGTCATATGATCACAAAGCTTTGTCTGTATCCCCTATCTCTGGGGTTGGTGATGTCATTGCCTTACGGGATCAGCAGGAGTTATGCACCATCATCCTCTTGGTGCACCACTGCACACACCTCCAATTGCACCTAATATTGGCAAAGCCATTTCGGTACCAGTATTTATTTAATTCAAACTGTGGGACTTTTTATATCACACTAGATACTTCTCTTTTTTTTTTTTTTTTTTTTTTTTACAAAAAGCCACATTTAATTTTAAACCCTTAAAATTAAACTATTTGGCACATTTCCATGCACCAAACATTGCATGAGCATGTCCAGACCACATCAACGTTTGTAACATGACCACTTACCCTCAATTCAATTGTTAAGAGGAAATAAAAATACATAGCTGGTGAGGTAGCTTTCTCCGACTTTAAATAAAGCAGTACATGGCTACTGTATACATAACCTATAAACACATTTTAATCATGGCATTTACAGTGGGTATAGGAAAGAATCACCCCCCTTTAAAATAATCACATTTTGCTTTGCAGCCCGCAATGAAGACAGACATAGTTTTTGTTTTACCCAGATGTATTTATTTAGTGCAACTTATAACATACAATTGATAGATATAACAACATGTCAGAAAAAAAGTAAAAAAAAAATTAAAAAACAGAATCACTGAGTTGGAAAAAGGATCCCCCCCCATGTGACAGTATTTTGTCGAACCACCTTTTGATTTAATTACAGCCTTTAGTCTGTTGAGATATGTCTCTACTAACTTTGCACATCTAGACTTTGCAATATTTGCCCACTTGTCTTCACAGAACTGTTCAAGTTCAGTTAAGTTTGATGGTGATCATTTGTGGACTGCCGTCTTCAAGTCATTCCACAGATTTTCAATGGGGTTTAGGTCCAGGCTCTGACTAGGCCATGCAAGGAGATTCACCTTTTTCTCCTTCAACCACTGTGTGGTCATGTTTTCTGTGTGCTTTGGGTCATTGTCATGTTGGAAGATAAACCTTCTTCCCACTGACAACTTTCTGGAAGAGGGCAGCAGATTTTCTTCAAGATTTTGATGGTATTTTGCCCTATCCATTTTTCCTTCTATCCTGACAAGTGCTCCAGTCCCTGCTGCAGAGAAACACCCCCATAACAGGATATTACAACCTCCATGCTTTACTGTAGGAATGGTGTTATTTGGGTGGTGAAAGCTATTGGATTTCTACCAGACATATCGTTTGGTGTTGAGGCCAAATAATAGAATTTTAGTCTCATCTGACAATAACACATTTTTCTATGTGGCCTCAAAATCTTCAAGGTGCATTTTGGGAAAGCTCGGTTGCGATTGTATGTGGACTTTCTTTACCAGACAAGCCACATTTGTGAAGAATTTGTTATATTGTTATCGCATGTAAAATATCAAGTGAGTATTTCCGCGCTGTAACAAGAGAGGAAAAACTAAAATCTAAAAACTGCCGCAAAGCACTAGGAGGTTATACCATAACCGAAAGGGAAATTGACAATGAAAAATAGTGCTGTGCTGTTAAGTAATACTATACTGTGACTAAAAAAAGGCATATGTGGGGAAAACACCTGATAAATCCACATAAACAATGAACAATGGCTAGTAGTGAAGCAAATATCAATATGTGCCAAATATATACCATAAATAACTGTTAAAAAGCTAATGTTGGTAATCTATACTCATAAAAGATAAATGAAGCGCACTACTCCCTTGGGAGCTGCTAATAGTTCATACAGTACAGCTGGTTTAACCCCTCGCTTCTTCCACCCCTGCTGTGGAAATCACAGATACAGTTCCACAATTAAACAATGGCTTTTATTCTTGATGCTGCAGTCCATCATGTGTGGTCTGTGAGTGATGCAGGACAGTATAAGTTGCCTCTCTTTGTGAGCTGCACGAGTACTAGAACCCTTTTCCCGTGATGAGCTGGCGCATGCCTCTCTGAAAAACATGTGGTACTCTGAAATGCTGGACGTCCCAGGCCTCAACTGCATCCTGCCATTTCTTTTCAGGAAAAGTCCAGGTGCACCCGGTCTACTCCGTCCTGTTAGTGGATACTTCTTTCTTCTGAAATGGTGCTACCTTCCAGCTCTGGAGTCTCTGAACCTCCAGGTTTTCCGGCAGAGTTTTGTGGCTTTCCAGCATTGGGGTCTAGACACCCCCAGGTCTTCCGGCCTTGTTCCCGTGGGTCACATCTTGCAGCCTTTCTGGATTGAATCTAGTCCCATCTCCCCCAGGGAACATGTGACTCCAGTGTATGTGTATGGACCCCACCCCTGACCAAGCAAATTAACGATTGGACAAGGGCCCGTACACACTGCCTGTCCTTCAGAGCCTGACCCGCCTCCTTTCCAGATACTTCTCTGGAGAAGAAAGGGAGTGTTTTCCCAGGGTGATGAACCGGTGGTCAAACCCCCCTCTAACCTATAACTCCACCCTAACCCAAACCAAACCTCCAGGCCTTTACAAAACACACTAAGGCACTAGCAAGTTAACCTAACTTCTAAACTAATAGCACCCACCTAAAGTGGTGGGCGCTACATAAAAATAAAAAGTAAATAATAAAAAATATAAAGTCCTCTGAAAGGTGATTCACAATGCTCCAAAAAGTAATCGATGATAAAGTGCTCCGTGCAATAGACAAGAATAAAGTGACTTTCTTCCTTCTGTGCAAGAAAACAATATAAAGTGCAGTGTGCTTTTCTTTACTGGTGACACCCTTCCGTGCTGTGCACTATAGTGATGGATGACCTCTTACCGCAAGGCTGTGGGGTAACAGCATGTGTATATTAATCACAGATGGTTCTTGGCGGTAGTCAAAACTCCTATTTTTGTGTATTTCAAATGTGGGAATGGAAGTCTGCTCTTTTTCATTCTGGTGCCACTTATCATCCCCTGATGAAGTCACGTGGCCGTGACGACACGCGTAGGGACGTAGAGGCACCGGAAGTGATGCAGGTGAGCTCGGCGCTCATAGTTTAATACCCGAATTCTACTCTGTGAATGTGAGTACCTTATATCCACCGTTTTTATTAAATAAACCAAGTCGTTTCAAAACATACTACACTATCTTGGAATCCCTCTCTTCTTCCCCTTGCAATCTTATACTAACCTGAATTGCGGGAGTTACTCATTTGTGTGGAAAAGATAAGTGGCACCAGACCGAAAAGGAGCAGACTTCCATTCCCACATTTGAAATACAAATATAGGAGTTTTGACTAATGACAAGAACCACCTGTGATTCACATACACGCTTGGCGGTGGACTGATTGACTCTGAGTGAGACTGTTCCTATTTGTATTTCCTATGCATTTAATCGTTTTAATAAATGTGTTTATTGCTAGCTGGGGTGGAGAGGCTTTATCATTTAACCCCTCGGATACTGCACTATAGGAGGCACTTTTTCTTATTTTTTCATTTGCATTTCCACATTACTGGTCTTAAACGTGAAAGCGACACAGTGGATGAGACTTATGTTGGCCATTGATCGTGTCATTTGAGCTGATTAAAGATTACAGAGGATTCCTTGAAGGGCTTATTGACACTAAGAGCAAAGGCGTATTTGACCCCTTGGGATCGCATAAAGGAGGTGAGTGGCCATTGCATGCAGTGGTGGGAACACTTAGGATAAAGTTTTGTTAGAAGAATCATCACTGTGGAGGATTCCCCATTATTGATTATTGGACTTTTATTATCATATACTGCATCACTTTATTTTTAAATATTGCATCACCATTTTTATTTTTATCTTTTATGAGTATAGATTGCTAACATTAGCTTTTTAACAATGACCACTCTTTGTCATAAATTCCTGCAACTGCTTCAGAGTTGCTGTAGGCCTCTTGGTAGCCTCTTCCTCCAGTTTCCTCCTGGCTCTTTCATCCAGTTTGGAGTGACGTCCTGATCCAGGGAGGGTCTGTGTTGTACCAAATACCTTCCACTTCTTAACAATAGATTTTGCTATGCTTCTAGGCATTGATAAAGCCTTTTTAAATCTTTTATATCCATCTTCTGACTTGTGCCTGCCCACAACTTTATCATGGAGATCATTTGACAGTGCCTTTCCACTCAAAGTTGGTTGTTTTCTTACGTTGCACTACCAGGGACTGAAATGCCCCAGGATAGCTCTTTTCATGCTGAGCTAATCAAAATGACCACAGCTGATCACAGTTGGCTTTGTGTGCCATTGAGAAGGTGGGAGGGGGGTGATCCTCTTTCCAACTCTGTGATTCTGTTGTTCTGTGTTGATTTTTATTGTCTGACATGTTGGTGTTATATCTTTTACTAAATACAGCTGGATAAAACAAAAACAGTCGCTGTCTTCATTTTAAACTGCAAAGGAATAAAATGTGATTATTTTAAAAGGGGGGGGGGGGGTGATTCTTGTCTATACCCACTGTATATAGGCTGAACTGTACCATTTCAGAATTATTGATACAGTTTTTCAAGATAGAAAACAGTTACAACCATGACTGGCCTATATAAGCATAATATTATTGGCATCTCAATATTTCCCATAATGCCTTGACACACTGGATTGCAAGTGGTACGGTCATGCCAAGACTCCTCATCCCTGACTTGTCTCTAGACCAGGGGTCTTCTAAGTCTGGCCCGTGGGCCACATCCGGCCTGATTGTATATTTTGTGAAGCCCAAAACTCATTCAGACACTTGCACTGCCAGTCAGCTTGCTTTTACTGAACCCTGCAGCTGTCAACAGTATTCAGTCCCAACAAGCATTAGACAAAGTTGCTTTTCCCCCAGCCCCTCCCATACTGCCACACTGTGCTGTGAAGTTGGTTGCTGGGACAGCCGGTGCCCCAGCAACCAATGCTGTCATCAGTGCAGCACCTCCTGGTTCCCACCTGCTGTTTATATTAGTGTTAGTTCCGCCTATAGCCTGCTTGTGTAACAGCGGGCGGGAGACAAGAGGTGAAGGAGACCTGTACTGCGCTGTGCTGCTACCATGCCACACAGTACAGTAAGGGCAGCAATGTAAGAGGCAAAGGGGGCAATTTGCTGGACATAAATGCACCAATCTGATAGGGACATGGATATGGAGGAGAATCTGTTGGGGACACAGATATGGGGGAGACTCTGATGAGGACACAGATTTGGCAGAGACTCTGATAGGGACACAAATATGGAGGAGACTCTGATGGGGACACAGATATGGAGGAGAATCTGATGGGGACACGGATATGGAGGAGAATCTGATGGGGACACAGATATGGAGGAGAATCTGATGGGCACACGGATATGGGGGAGACTCTGATGGGGACACAGATATGGGGGAGACTCTGATGGGGACACAGATATGGGGGAGACTCTGATGGGGACACAGATATGGAGGAGACTGTGATGGAGACACAGATTTGGGAGAGACTCTGATGGAGACACAGATATGGGTGAAACTCTGATGGGACAGAGATATGGCGGAGACCTTTATGGGGACCCAGATGTGGAAGGAAACGTCAATGGGGACACAGATGTGTGAAAAGCCTCTGATGGGGACACAGATATTCAAGGAGACTTTAAAGGGGACATAGGTGTGCGGAAAGGCTCTAATGGGGACACAGATTTGGGAGCGACTCTGATGGGGACACAAATATGTGTGAAAGTCTGATGGGGACACAGATTCGGCAGAGACCTTGATGGGGACACAGATGTGCAATCAAACATCAATGGGGACACAGATGTGTGGAAAGGCTCTGATGGGGACACCGATTTGGGAGAGAGTCTCATAGGGACAGAGATATGGGTGAAACTCTGATGGGGACAGAGATATGGTGGAGACCTTGATGGGGACACAGATGTGTGGAAAGGCTCTGATGGGGACACAGATGTGGGGGAGACTCTGATGTAAACATAGTTGTGCAAGGAGACTCTGATGGGGACACAGATATGGAGGAGAATCTGATGGGGACACGGATATGGAGGAGAATCTGATGGGGACACAGATATGGAGGAGAATCTGATGGGCACACGGATATGGGGGAGACTCTGATGGGGACACAGATATGGGGGAGACTCTGATGGGGACACAGATATGGGGGAGACTCTGATGGGGACACAGATATGGAGGAGACTGTGATGGAGACACAGATTTGGGAGAGACTCTGATGGAGACACAGATATGGGTGAAACTCTGATGGGACAGAGATATGGCGGAGACCTTTATGGGGACCCAGATGTGGAAGGAAACGTCAATGGGGACACAGATGTGTGAAAAGCCTCTGATGGGGACACAGATATTCAAGGAGACTTTAAAGGGGACATAGGTGTGCGGAAAGGCTCTAATGGGGACACAGATTTGGGAGCGACTCTGATGGGGACACAAATATGTGTGAAAGTCTGATGGGGACACAGATTCGGCAGAGACCTTGATGGGGACACAGATGTGCAATCAAACATCAATGGGGACACAGATGTGTGGAAAGGCTCTGATGGGGACACCGATTTGGGAGAGAGTCTCATAGGGACAGAGATATGGGTGAAACTCTGATGGGGACAGAGATATGGTGGAGACCTTGATGGGGACACAGATGTGTGGAAAGGCTCTGATGGGGACACAGATGTGGGGGAGACTCTGATGTAAACATAGTTGTGCAAGGAGACTCTGATGGGGACACAGAAGTGCAGAAAGGCTCTGACTGGGACACAGATGTGGGGGAGACTCTGATGGGGACACAAATGTGGAAGGAGACTTTGATGGGGACACAGATATGGGTGGGACTCTGATGAGGGCACAGATGTGCAAGGGGACTCTGATGGGGACACAGATGTGGAAGGAGACTCTAATGAGGACACAGATGTGCAAGGGTACTCTGATGAGGACACAGATGGGCACACAAATTTGCAAAGGGGCTCTGATGGAGACACAGATGTACAAGGAATGTGGAAGGAGACTCTGATGGAGACACAGATGTGTGGAAAAATTCTGATGGAGATACAGATGTGCAAAAAGGCTCTGATGGGACCACAGACACAGATGTAAGGGGGTACTCTGAAGGTGATACAGATACTAAGGGGGGTCTTGAGATAAGGGGGGAACTATAATGGGGATTTTCACACAAGGGGGAACTCTAAGCCCTTGTACACACGGTCGGAGATTCCGACAACCAAATCCGTCGGATTTTGTCCGAAACTGTTGCATACACACGGTCGGACAAAGTTGTTGGAAAATCTGACGTGATGACGTTATTTCGTTATGACGGGACTATGTTCACGCTAGTAGCCAATAACTTTGGTGTAGGAATTTGATCTGAGCATGCGTGGCACTTTGTCCGATCGGACAAAGTGCACGATCTCTACACGATCGGAGTATGTCCGATCGGAGCATTTTGTCGGAAAATTTTTCCAACAAGTTGGAAAACTTGGTCCGTCGGATACTCCGACGGAAACAGTCCGATGTAGACCACACACAGTCGGAATATCCGACAAAACGGTCCGATCGGACACATTCCGTCGGAATCTCCGACCATGTGTACAAGGGCTAATAGAGACTCTGATGTAAGAGGGGACTCTGATGGGAGCACATGCATGCTCTGGACCATAGACAATGAGCTGCTAACTTATACAGCCGCTGACACAGCTTATTGCATAGATTTCTTGCAAGTTTTGAAGTCATTCCCAAAACAATACATACAAACGAATTAAAAAAACACATTAAACACAGTTTTAATGGTAAAATATTTTCACTTCCAAGTTTTAAGCATTTCTTTATTATTTTTAAAATTCACTCAGCATTTTTAATATAAAACTTCCTCTTCAAGATGATAGCCAAATATTATTACAAAAAAACAAACATAATTAATAATTCAAACACACAAAAAACATATATTAATATATTTATTCATACCTGTACACAGGAAAAATGAATAAGGTTGTGTTGTTGGCCTGTTAGTAGGCATCTAAAAGCAAAACTAAACTCAAAATGATGGTCTGAGAATATGGCGTTTTGCTAGAGTGGGTGTTTCTAGGCCGGTAAGGTTGGTGGGAAATGGAATGTGAATGCAATTTCCTTCCATCTGCAACTGAGTTCCCAATAACATTAAATTAAATGTGGTTTGGATGGAGCTCTGGCAGGGAGGGGAATGCAGTCCCAGGCCTCAGCATCAAGGGCTAGCATTTGCCTGGCGCCTTCCCCTTCCATCCACCTTGGGACGCTAGCCCTCGGCCTGCCCAGACAGGGACAGGTCCCCCATGGCTCAGATCAGGCGGTAGGTCTACCAGGACCTAAATAAAAATCAGGCCGGCCGAAAAAAAAAATATATATAATGTGTGTGTAGCAATTTTCTATGCTATACTTTTTTTTTTTTTATAATAATAAGGTTTTATTATATTCAAAGTTACATACAGAAAGAGAAACAAAGATGTAAGTCAAAGGTCCTTAACAACAGACCAATACATGAATTTCTTAAAGAAAAGTGTAGAGGAGCAGAATAATTTTTTTATTGGATTTTTTGTTTTTGTTTTACAAAAGTAGAGTTACCCTTTAATTTAAGTTTTTTGCAGCCTCATCAATGCCCATCAGTGCAACCTATCAGTGCCCATCAGTGCAGCCTATCAGTTCCCATCAGTGCAGCCTATCAATGCACATCAGTGCAACCTATCAGTGCCCATCAGTGCAGCCTATCAGTTCCCATCAGTGCAGCCTATCAATGCACATCAGTGCAACCTATCAGTTCTCATGAGTGTAACCTATCAGTGCCCATCAGCAGAAGGAGAAAAATCTTATAAGAGAATCTATAAAAAGTTTTTTTTTTTTTCATTTCAAAATGTTTTCATTTGTTTAGCAAAAAATAAAAAAACACAGTGGTGATTAAATAACACCAAAAGAAAGCTCTATTTGTGTGAAAAAAATATGGGTATAGTGTAGCATGACTGTGCAATTGTCATTCAAGCCCCATATTGAAGTGGTTACATTCACTTCCATGCAACTCGGGGACCCTGGAATCTGTGTTTGATGTATGCAACTATGACTTTCAATTCAATTCCACATCTGTAAAACATTGGCAGTTACAGCTGCAGCTGGGCTTTTATTTTATCACGACCCTGGGCCGAGTCCTTCATTCCCCCACCATTGCAACTTACTATTCTGCACTATGGTGTATAAACTTACATCCCATAGAAGTGATCCCCCATGAGTGAAGGGAAAGCACCTTTGTAACTGAAACTTTAGGGCCATCCTATGCATTCCTTGTGCTTGCTTATTTGTTCTCTCGATCTGTAAAGAGAAGAGGATGCATCAGGAAAAACAGAAAAAGGTGACCATTGGGGAAGGGTGTTGAGTAAAATGCCACAGAAGAGGAGGGGCCTGGCCAAAACTTGTACCTGGACCTCTAAAATCTTTAGCCATGCCAGTACTGGGGGGTGTGTCAGTACAATGTGGGCATCCCTTTACTTGACAATGCAATCTATAGAGTGGTGAATATTGCAGGACTGTTTGGGGGTAGGTAATAGGAGTGAGGCTCCAGCTCATAAAGTAGAATTCCAGAATTTAGAAAGCTCCCTGTGCCCTATGTACAGTATACAGTATCACACAAAAGTGAGTACACCCCTCACATTTTTGTAAATATTTCATTCTATCTTTTCATATGACAGCACTGAAGAAATTACACTTTTCTACAATGTAAAGTAGTGAGTGTACAGCTTGTATAACAGTGTAAATTTGCTGTCCCATCACATTAACCCAACACACGGCCATTCATTTCTAAACCGCTGGCAACAAAAGTGAGTACACCCCTAAGTGAAAATGTCCAAACTGAGCCCAATTAGACATTTTCCCTCCCCGGTGTCATGTGACTCATTAGTGTTACACGGTACCAGGTGTGAATGGGGAGCAGGTGTGTTACATTTGATGTTATCGCTCTTACTGGTCACTGGAAGTTCAACATGGCACCTCATGGCAAAGAACTCGCTGAGGATCTGAAAAAAAAGAATTGTTGCTCTACATAAAGATGGCCTAGGCTATAAGAAGATTGGTAAGACTCTGAAACTGAGCTGCAGCACAGTGGCCAAGACCATAAAGTGGTTTAACAGGACAGGTTCCACTCAGAACAGGCCTCGCCATGGCCGACCAAAGAAGTTGAATTTACATGCTCCGCGTCATATTCAGAGGTTCTCTTTGGGGAATATATGTATGAGTGCTGCCAGTATTGCTGCAGAGGTTGAAGGGGTGGGAGGTCAGTCTGTCAGTGCTCAGACCATACGCCACTCACTGCATCAAATTGGTCTGCATGGCTGTCATCCCAGAAGGAAGCCTCTTCTAAAGATGATGCACAAGAAAGCCCGCAAACAGTTTGCTGAAGACAAGCAGACTAAGGACATGGATTACTGTAATCAGGCCCTGTGGTCTGATGAGACCAATATAAATATATTTGGTTCAGATGGTGTCAAGCGTGTTTGTCGGCAACCAGGTGAAGAGTACAAAGACAAGTGTGTCTTGCCTACAGTCAAGCATGGTGGTGGGAATGTCATGGTCTGGGGCTGCATGAGTGCTGCTGGCACTAGGGAGCTACAGTTCGTTGAGGGAACCATGAATGACAACATGCACTGTGACATACTGAAGCAGAGCATGGTTCCCTCCCTTCGGAGATTGGGCTGCAACATGATAACGACCCCAAACACACCCCCAAGATGACAACTGCCTTGCTAAAGAAACTGAGAGTAAAGGTGATGTCTCCAGACCTAAACCCTATTAAGCATCTGTGGGGCATCCTCAAACAGAACGTGGAGGAGCGCAAGGTCTCTAACATTCACCATCTCTGTGATGTCATCATGGAGGAGGGGAAGAGGACTCCAGTGGCAGCCTGTGAAGCTCTGGTAGACTCCATGCCCAAAAGGGTTAAGGGAGTGCTGGAAAATAGTGATGGCCACACAAAATATTGACACTTTAGGCCTAATTTGGACATTTTCACTTAGGGGTGTACTCACTTTTGTTGCCAGCGGTTTAGACACGAATGGATGTGTGTTGAGTTTTTGTGAGGGGTTAGCAAATTTACACTGTTATACAAGCTGTACACTCACTACATTACATTGTAGCAAAGTGTCATTTCTTCAGTGTTGTCACATGAAAAGATAGAATATAATATTTGTAAAAATGTGAGGGGTGTACTCACTTTTGTGAGATACTGTAAATTAATGTTACTTCTCCCGAGTTGTGGAGCAATTCAGCCATTAATTATAGGTACCATAAAATCAACATGTTTACTTCTGTAAATACATGGTGTTCTGTGACTGGCCAAGGGGAGTGGAGAAGGCAGAAGGACACTAGTCTATGAGACTCACACCTTGTCATATCCAGAGCCGGCCAGTAGTATAGCAGGGGTTGTTCTATCCAGCAGACGTAAAACTATTTATGTTATGGTACTGAAATAAATGGCTGAAAAGCTTCGCAACTCAGGGAAGGAAACATTCAGGTTTCAATGATATGTGTTGTTGTGGGGTGGCAAAAATGCATGGTTGAAATGCTTTTTTTTTGCCACCCACCAACTGCCCCCCTTAAACTGCATTAGGCATGCCACGGATACGATGATTTACTACAACGCATGAGGTTGCCAAAAATGCAGTAAAAACAGGCAGTGAGGAGGCATCACATTGCCTCCTTACCACCTGTCAGTAGCCTCTGGAGAGTAATCAAAATGTGGATCGGGCTTCAGAGGAAAGGGAGGTTTTGACGTATGGCTAATTCTACCCTTATTTACACATTGAGAACAGAGATGTTTCTAAATCCTGGAGTTTCACTTTCTTTGGCTCTTATTTAGGATTTGCACATATTATACTCAGGTTTGGGGCCTGCAGGAAACATCTGACTTTTTTTAAAAGATGCACTTTGTGGTGCCTGCTATCAAACCAATAACACAACATAAAATTCATGTTCACATGGAGAAATGTAACTAAAGTTTCCATATAAGGCCCCTTTCTCACAATCGTTTTGATCAGGTCCACCTGTCATTTTAAGTGTCTGTTTACACCGGCCTACCTCTAATCCGATCCGGTCCACTAAAAACAAATGTAAAGGGATCCATCCTCCTTTGTGCAGGTGGATCAGATCAGATCTAGTTGGGTATAAACGGGCAGCAAAGCCCATTTACATCTGGCTGCCCATAGAGCAGAGCGGGCTCTGTCTGCATAAACTGAGTGGACATGGACCTGTCCTCCGCCTGCTCTGATTAGCAGGAGATCAATGGACAGATCCCGTGCCAATCAAAACAGAGTCTGCCCTTGTGTGAAAGGGGACTTAGAGCACAGAGAATGGCCAATGCTATATCTTGCATTGATGAGAGCTAGAAAGCTTCACATTGTTATATTCAAATTAAAGAAATGGTTTTCTTTTTAGAAAATACTCGTGTTTTCAATCAACATGAACAGTTATTAAGTACAATTAAATATTTTGCATCATTTTTTGTACAAGGGGACTAAACCCCATGTTTCTTTTTTTACTTGCTATGCAGCAATGTTATATAAAAAATCCCTTTGGTTTTGAAACAATAATCTGCTTCACAGCATTGCTAAAGTCGGCCATAGAAGTTTCAATCTTCCCTGGTTCAGCAGGGACTAGCTGAGATTCAAACTATGTATGGATATGCTGGTTGTACCCAAGTCAACATATATCGATTGACTTGCATACAACCAGCATGTCAGCTTTTTAGGATGCTATTTTTGCCAGCAACTATAGCTGCAAGCAATAATCACTGTGTTCTCCCAGCATGGGCGGCCCCTCATGCCCCCCTCCCCCACTGGGAGAACACAATAGTTCCACGAGAGGGATCAAGTATAGGGGAATCAAGCAATTTTCTTTCCTGCAACCAAAGAAAATCGTATCATCTATGACCAGGCTTAAGGGAAGGCTGTCAGCTACTTTGGCCCACATCATAATAACCTCAATGGTTGTACATTTTATATTTGGTATCTCCGTACAGGTAATGGTACCGCAAATATCTATGTTTTTACCATTTAGGATGTTGGGTTAAAAAAAAAAAAAGTATAAAAAAAGAGTACAGTATTACGTTTAAAAGAAACAAGAAAGATTGTGCAGGACAGACTGAACAGTAGAATCTCAATGCAATTAACACCAAATAAGCTTTCAACTCCTTCATTTCTATATTAGTTCTGGATGTCAATACTGAACGAAGTTCCAGCACCATGACTTAATCAAAGTCCCTTTTCTCATCCCTGTTAAGGTTCACTCAGGGCCTATATATATATATATATATATATATATATATATATATAGATACACACACACACACACACACACACGCACGCCAGGTAATTCAATTATTAAACACCATTTTTCTAGGTAAATATATTTCTAAAGGTGCTATTGACATGACATTTTCACCACATGTTGGTAACAACTCATGGAATCCATACATACAAAGAAACCAAAACAAATAGAACTTCAGAAATTAAGTTATGTGTAATAAAATGGGATGACACAGGGAAAAAAATATTGAACATGCTAACCGAAATGTATTAAATACTTTGTACAAAATCATTTGTTGGTAATGTCAGATTCAAGACACCTCCTGTTTGGAGAAGCTAGTCGCATGCATTGCTCAGGTGTGATTTTGGTCCATTCTTCCACACAAACAGCCTTCAAATCCTGAAGGATCTGTGAGCTTCTTCTATGAACTCTGATCTTTAGTTCTTTCCATTGATTTTCCATTGGATTCAAGTCAGGTGATTGGCTGGGCTATTCTATCTGCTTTATTTGCTTTCTTTGAAACCAATTGAGCGTTTCCTTGGCTTTGTGTTTGGGACCATTGTCTTGCTGAAATGTCCACCCTCGTTTCATCATCTTCATCTTGGTAGATGGCAGCAGATTTTTATTAAGAATGTCTTGGTACATTTTTCCATTCATCCTTCCTTCAATGATATGAAGTTTGCCAGTATGATGAAAAACAGCCCCACACCATGATGTTCCCACCTCCAAACTTCACTGTTGGTATGGGGGTGTTTTTGGGATGATGTGCAGATCCATTTGACCTCCAAACATCATGTGTATTATAGCATTCAAATTATAGAATTTTGGTCACATATTCTCCCAGTACTTCACAGGCCTGTCTAAATGTTGTACAACAAATGTTAAACGAGCGTCAACATGCTTTTTCTTCAGCAATGGAGTCTTTTTTGGTGAGCCTTCATACAGACCATGGCGGTTAAGTGCATTATTTTTTGTTTTCTTTGAAACAATTGTACCTGCTAATTCCATGTCTTTCTGAAGCTCTCCATAAGTGGGCCTTGGCTCTTGGACAACTCTTCTGATAATTTGTTTCATTCCCCTATCAGAAATCTTGCGAGGAGCACCTGGTCGTTACCGGTATATACTGAAATTATATTCTTTCCACTTCCAGATTATGGAACATTCGGAAGTTTAGAAATCCTTCTGTAACCAATGCCATCTGTATATTTTGCAACAATACGTTTGTGAAGGTCTTGAGGGCTCTTTGCTTTTACCCATCATGAGATGTTTCTTGTGTGACACCTTGGTATTGAGAGACACATTTTTATAGGCCATCAGTTGAGACTGAACCAGCTAATATTAATTAAGGGGCAGGATTGCTTTCTAATTACTGATAGACTTCAGCTGGTGTCATGGCTTTCCATGCCTTTTTGAACCTCCCTCGTCATGCGTTAAATACTTTTTCCCTGTGTCAATCCATTTTAATACATGTGTTCAATACTTTTTCCCTGTGTCAATCCATTTTAACCCCCCTGGCGGTATTTCCGAGTCTGGCTCGGGGTGGAGATTTTGTACGAAAAGCGGTAACCCTGAGCCAGACTCGGGACCGCATCGCTGAATGCAGGGAGATGTTACTTACCTTCTCCCCTGGACCCAGCGATGTCCGCTGTGCGAGCGGCTCGTCCTCCGCTCAATGTATCACGGAGCCGATCTCCGTTCCCTGCGAGCGTTGTGGCACACAGGGACGGAGAACTGCTCCAAGTTCAAAAAGTAAAACACACACATTACATAGAGTATAATGTAATCTTACAGATTACATTGCTGTATGTAATTATTTCACATCCCCTATGTCCCTAGTGTTCTGCCCAGTGCCCTGCATGCCGTTTTATAATAGAAAAACTGTTCTTTATGCCTGGAAACTGGAGATTGTCCATAGCAACCAAACCTTTCCCTTTACATCAGAAATGGTTTTAGACCAGCTAGAAAACAGCGATAATAAATTGGAATCACTCGCAGAATTGAGCGATAGCGATTTGTGTGGAGCTCCGTCATCAAATACTGAAAAGTAATGACAGCGACAATTCTGCAACTGAGTACATTTCAGTGTTTTTGATTTGATTACATTATTGAATAATTTTTATTATTGTTATATTATTATTTGGTATAATTATTTATAGTTATTTATTATATTATAATTTATGATTACATTTTTCAAACTTTATCATATCCGGGATGTCTGCTAGACTCTGGTTTGGACAGATTTAAGAGAGTTATTCCTAAGAATTACAGGACTACAATATAAAACACCAAATTTTCATGCAAAATAATGGTACCGCTTTCAGCACCTAAAATCTGAAATAATCGTACCGCCAGGGAGGTTAATACACATAACTTAATTTCTGAACTTATTTGTTTTGGCTTCTTTGTATGAATTTCAATTCAAAAGCACATTTAGAAATATATTTACCATTAGAAATATATTTACCTAGAAAAAATGGTGACGTGTTCAATAATTATTTTACCCGCTGTACATATATAATCTTTCAATCAATAAACCATTCTACAGGTCAACTGGTGTCACTGGCAGAGATGTCCATACAGCAGTCTGCTATGCAGTCTCCTAACACAGTAGGATTTGCGGATCATAAAAATATGTACATTGCTTTACAAATCTATATTCATTTAAAACAGTTTCTACATATATGTTTTTAACAGGTATCTGGCTGCCTGTCTGGAGCTGCCCCTTATTTATCCATCCACTCGTTTGTAGATCTGTAAAGTTCTAAGATATAATAATAATAATTCTTAAAAACAGGACTTATTTCTTTAGCAATTAAAAAATGTCCCACATTTTCAAATATATTATTTAGCTGCAATGGCAAGGAACCAGCATTCTGGTTAATGTTGTGTTGGACACAGGTGTCAACAAGGATGCTAATTCATTCCAAGCCGGTGTTCACCACGTGCGATGTGAGATGAAAACTCATAGCGATCCTGGCTACGATGCCCACACATGTTGCATTCAAAGGGATCTCGAAAACCATGGCATCCCATGTGGATGGTGAACATGACATAATCCAGAAAAAGAACATGACAGTGGTCACATCGGTACATGCCTAAGGGGCACCCATCTTTTCTTAGAAGCTGCAGAAGCTCACGCTGTGATAGACCAGAGTGTTTCAAGATGTCAAAGCTCCTGGAGTGCTCTTTGGGGGGCTGCAGAACACTGTTTGTCCGCATTTGTAATGCAGGAGGATAAGACGCCCTTTCTTCGTGGCTACTATCTGTGTCAGTCGAGTCATGAGCATTGGCACCTGGGGACAGGCCCCTCTCTTGAGCTGGCTTCTTCTCCTTGACTGGCTGGGACGGTAAGTGTCCATTAGACATATCAATACGAGTGAGGGGTAGTGGGTATAGGCTGCTGATAACAGGCACCATTTCAGCAGTAGGGGTAGGCGGAGTGTGGACCAGTGGACGCAAGACTCCTGGACTCATGTAGGCTATAGCGCTCCCTGTATTATGTTCCAACAATCGTGGAGGTATCATGTCATGATCCTTATCATACAGGAAACTGTTGTACGGCACCTCAAAACACTGCCTCTTTTCTCCTGGGGAAAGGAACACACAACAGCCAGAAGAAGTTAGTACAATCAAAAGTTAAAGCTCAAAAAGAAACATCAATGCTTTGGTGACAGGTAATAGTCATTCAAGGTTTCTGGTTACTGCCTTACTATTCCTGGTCCTTAAACAACTCAGGCTGTTTCACCCAGTACACATCACTTTTGTGAGTGCTTTTTTATCATTTAATAAATCGTTTTTACTTTTACATCTTACACTATGGGGTTTGCGCTTTTGTTTCTCCTTTTTGTTCATAAACATCCACCTAGCAAGCAACCAGCCATCCTTCATCTACATACCTGTGCTGCATAAATCAAACTAATGTACAAAAAGACTTGAGAGAAACCTGCAGTCAGACTTATATTTGAACCGCCATTGCTAAATTCATTCTGAAAATGCTAGCTGTCTGGCTTTTATGTGGATTCTCTGGCACCAGTGCATTCTGAGTTATTGACCCAGAATCAGTATGCAGATCAGTAGTCCCAACTTCTCACCTGAGGACAAGTGGTTTATGTCTCAATTATAATAAAAAAAAAAAAAAAAAAAAAAAAAAAAAAGGAAAACTAGACTTTGAATACCAACCCCTTTACAAAAAAGAAAAAACAAACCAATTAAAAATATGACAGTCGAATGAAGTGTAAAATAAAACATATACTTTATTCATGAACAAATTAAAATCATATACATTCTAAAAATGTATATATGTATATACATCTCATACACTGGTGCCCCTACTGCTATGTTATATTAGAAATGATATCACAAATGATATCACAATTAAATATTCATAGAAGGCTGGTGAGGAGCCCACTTGTAGTGCAGTATCTATTTAACCGCCTAAGCCCAAGACCATTTGGCTGACCAAAGACCAGAGCACTTTTTGTGATTCGGCACTACATCATTTTAACTGACAATTGCGCGGTCATGCGACATGGCTCCCAAACAAAATCGATGTCCTTTTTTTCCCCACAAATAGAGCTTTCTTTTCGTGGTATTTGATCACCTCTGCAGTTTTTATTTGCGCTATAAACAAAAAAAGAGCGACAATTTAAAAAAAAAAAAAAGCATTATTTTTTACTATAATAAATATCCCCAAAAAATATATAAAAAATGTATTTTTCCTCAGTTTAGGCTGATACGTAATCTAATACATATTTTTGGTAAAAAAAAAAAAAAAATCGCAACAAGCGTATATTGATTGGTTTGCGCAAAAGTTATAGCATCTACAAAATAGGGGATATTTTTTGGCATTTTTTTGACAATTCTGACACATTTTTGGGATCACTGGCATTAATATAGCGATCAGTGCGATTAAAATTGCATTGATGACTGCAAAAATGTCACTGGCAGTGAAGGGGTTAACACTAGGGGGCAGTGAAGGGGTTAATATGTATCCTAGGGGGTGTTCTAACTGAAGGGGGGGGGGTGGGACTGTGCAGGGAAACTAACAGATCGCTGTTCATACTCAGTTCACTGCTCAGAGAACCGGAAACTGTGTGTTTGTGAGCCCCAAGAGATCACGGGAGCCCAGCGGTGACCGAGACACTTTACCTCCTTTACTAAGCTCTGAAGCAACTGCACTTTGCAAACTGCACAATCTATTTGCCTTTAGAAAATCAACCCCATTGTATTGTGCATCGCACAGATGTGAACCCAAAGTAAGGCTCGGTTTCCACTAGGACGACTTGTCATGCAACTTGGGACAGCAAAGTCGCATGGCAAGTCGTTTCCCATGATTTCCAATGAGTACTGTTCATATCTGTGCAACTTCAAGTCACAGCGACTTCAAAGTAGTTCCTGTACTACTTTGGTCCCACATTAATGCGACTTGAGGTCCATAGACCTCAAGAATTCACAGGCATTGTTTCCAGTCGCATCAAAATTCCATCAAAAATTGCAACAAATCGTGCAACTTTCAGCTCGCAATAGTGGAAACCTAGCCTAAGTGTCTCATTAGGCTTTTACAGTTCTTCATGCTGTTTATGACTGGCCTTAGTGTCATTTTATCCAGCATCCCACACCAGCCATTGGGTGCATTGTATTTACTATTTTTTGGATAATAGCGGCTAAAAAGCAGTTCACCCATTTAGATTGAGTGTTGGGATCAGTGTCATCTAGGTGTCTCTGATATTTTATATAAATATAGTATTTATTATCTTTTGTTATTTAATGTCATTATTAACCACTTGCTTACAGGGCACTTAAACCCCCCTCCTATCCAGACCAATTTTCAGCTTTCAGCGCTGATGCACTTTGAATGACAATTGAGCGGCCATACAACACTGTACCCAAGTGAAGGAAATAGATCTTTCTTTTGGTGGTATTTGATCACCTGTGTGATTTTTATTTTTTGTTTAAAAATGTAAAAAGACCGAATAAAAAAAAAGAAATTTTTTAATTTTTTTTACATTTTGTTATAAAATTTTAAAACGGGTCATTTTTGTCTGTCATTGATGTACACTGATGAGGCGGCACTGATGGGCACCAATAGGTGGCAGTGATGGGCACTAATCGGTTACACTGATAGGCAGCACTTCTAGGTGGCACTGATTGGCACCACTGGTGGGCATTGATAGGTGGCACTTGTGGGCATTGATAGGTGGCACTTGTGGGCATTGACAGGTGGCATAAATGAGGCATAATTGCCTCTTCCATTTAGGGACCAATGTCCCTTTAAGGTGAGCCGGTGATCAGCTTTTTTTTTTCTCCTCCGCTGTCAGCGTGAGGAGAAAAAAAAAATATCACCAAGCCTTTGTTTTGATTATGTGATCAATTGTCATTGGCTGACAGCTGATCACATGATAAGGGGCCGAGACCCGCCCCTTACTCGGATCGATGATCACCCGAGTCTCAGTGACTCGGTGATCACAGCACGCTCCACGCCCTGTAGGGAGCGCGCAGGGAGCGTGCACAGGGGAGGCCGTCATATGACGGCCTCCTGGGAATTCAGATCTGCGCTGTGGTTGTCATTCGGCTATATCGCGGATGTCAAGTGGTTAAATTATTACATCATAATGTGGGAAAAATGGGGAGGATGAAAGAACAATTGCAACCTATGGAGAGAACTGAGGCACACAGTGGGAGTTTTTCTGTACTTCAGAACTCTAGTAAAATGAAGATTATGCCATGTAGAATAGTCAGTTCATTTTGTGCCATTATACTGACAATGTAACATTGTGGGGTTGGTTTACTAAATGCAAATCCACATTGCACAAGTGCACTCGCTGTAGATCTGAGGGGAAGATTGAAATAAGGGGAAGCTCTGCTGATTTTATCATCCAATCATGTACAAGCAAAAATGCTGTTTTTTTTTCCTTGCATGTCCCCCTCAGATTTACAGAGACTGCACTTCCAAGTGCACTTGCAGTGCAAAGTAGATTTGCCTTTCGTAAATAAACCCCAATGCACATACAACTTGTGTTCTCTGCCTGCCACAATCCGTTAAAACTCTCACCTCTATTTTTGGCTCTCTTGAAAATTTCTTGTACATATCTACTTTTATGTCCTTGAAAAAAAACTAGACAAAGCAGCCTGTCTAACCTTGTTACATACACAGGAGATGAGTTTAAATGTATGCAAGTCATCTATCATTTGGAATGACAAGCTCAGCTTTGGACACATGCAAGTGTATTACCGCGTTAGGATAATATGATCGTATTCATAGCCAGATAGGATACTACCAACGTTTGGAGACTACATTAATTATTAAAGGCACACTGTATCCATCATATATGTTTAAAAATCAAGAATGCCATTGTACCAATATGTTACCCAAAACCAATAATCTTTCCACTGTTTGTAATTTTTTGGAGACTGGAGAAGGGTTGGAACCTCTGTCAGATTTTTGTAATGCTGTGCTGCTTGGGTGATATTGTGTCCCTATGACACTAAGGTTGCCACCTTTTCTTCAAGCCAAGCCTGAACACTTTATAGGGCCCTTTTTTCCCTTAGTATACACTCAGGGATCAAGTCCTACAGGAACGGCGTCCCTGCTCTTCTTTCACAGCAGGAACGCCATTCCCTTTGCAGGACTAGAGCTGCCCGAGCCGATCCTTCACTAAGCGACGATGCCCGCTCCAGTGTGAAAGCAGCCTTAAGTAATAAGTGATACAGAAAATTTCTTACATTTAAACATTTATTAAACAAAACAAACCTCCAATCAGTTCACTTGTATGTATAATTTAGATTAAAAACAAAAAAAAACTATATATTAAATATTAAATACACAAAAAACAGGTAATCAAAACTTTCGTACGAAAAAAATAGGCTAACTTTACTGTTTCCCTTTTTTTTTTTTTTTTTTGAAATCAGTGTCTTTTTTTCCAAAAAAATTGCGTTTGAAAGACCCCTGCGCAAATGCCATGTGACATAAAATATTGCAACAACCGATATTTTATTCCCTAGGGTCACTGCTAAAAAATATATATACAATTGTTGGGGGTTCTAAGTGATTTTCTAAAGGAAAATACAGGATTTTTACTTGTAAGCAATAAGTGTCAGAAAAGATTTAGTCTTTAAATGGTTAAACTGAGAACTCTACACACAGAGTTGAATTCATTCATAAGTAAACATTGTATCTCTTTACTCTTTTCTTGGCAGACTGCCCAGAGATGAAAGAAGTCAAAGACTCAGGCAACTTGCATTGACTTCTATTACAGAAGTCATTTGCAAGTCCTGCTGTAGTTATAATCAGCCTTTTTATCGGCACAATCGTGATGCCGATTAATTAAAAAATGGCAAATATTGGCCGATATATCGGTCGACCTCTACCAATGACATCACCTGTGCTCCCCGCCCTGTGCTTCCTCCCACTGGTGTCAGTGGGAGGAATCAAACGAGGGAAAGATCATCACCCATTGTGGTGATTATTTTGTTAGTTAACAAGTTAACTTATTTTGTTTTTGTAAACTGGCACTTTACAATAAATTTTGCACTGTATTTTCTGTGAAATATATATGCATATGACCGTATCATTTTTCTTTTTGGTGGGGGAGTGGATCTTGGGTTGGAGTTCCCATACTTTTTTCCCCAGGACTTGACCCCTGTATACACTATAGGATTATAAAAGACCTGGGACACCTTTTGGGTGCCTCAAGGAGAGTGGTAATGCAGAGCGCTGCGGCGAACAGTGGGTGTGGCCAAACTGTTCTTGCTGACATTATCGCCCCCCCTAGTAATGCCAAACCATTCCCAGTCAGTTTTTTAAGTACTTTGTTCTGAGATGATCTGCACTGAGATAGCCTTCCCCTGCGATGTCTCCTCCAGTGCCTGCCTACGCTGTCCCAATCTGCATTAACTTAAACAATGTAGGCAGAAATGGTATGCCCACAGAAGGGAGGTGTAACTGTTCATACATGATCCAGAGTGTTATCAGTTCCCTCCTCGGCATTTAATCAAACTTGCATATTTTCCTAATATTCATGTCTGTGTTGCTTTATATCATTGCTTTTGCCACTGTGCACTGGTCAATGAACTGCTATATATCCACATGTACTGTGCCCACGCACCTACCTTCTTCAACTTCACTACTGTTCATGTCTGTTCCCAGAGTAGGGCAAGCCTGGGAGACAGTACTAATACTATATGCTGGGCTGGTGGAACGAAGAGGAAATGCTTTTCTATAGAGATACACAATTCAAACATCAATCACAGCAGGACCCAAAATCATTAAAACATGCTGGTCATTATTGTATATACAGTAGCTATGTCATTCAGACATGCAATCATACTGTCCGGTAATGGAAAATCATCCAGCAACTGTGGCTTTGAGATGTCATGTGAACAAATGTAGAGAGATTTCCACCTATACGACCTTGTACACAGGGTCGGAGAATCTGTCGGAATGAGTCTTATCGGACCATGTCGTCAGATAATCCGACTGTGTGTGGTATACATTGGACTGATTCCGTCCGAATCTCAGTCCGACCCAATTTTCCAACATGTTGGAAATATTTCCCGACCAACTGGGCCGGTCGGACCTAATCCGATCATGTGTAGCGAATTTTGATTGGACCAAGTGCCACGCCTGCTCAAATCAAATTCCTACATCAAAGCTATTGGCTACTAGCCTGAATGTAGTCCCATCGTAACGAAATTACGTCACCGCGTTCTTGGCAACCGCTAAATCAGACAACTTGGCCGGACCGTGTGTATGCAACAGTTTCGGACACAATCCGTCGGACTAAATCCGACAGACAAAATCCGATGGATTTGGTTGCCAAAATCTCCGACCGTGTGTACGTGGGCTACCAGCTCGCTTACCCTTAATAACTGTTATCCTCCTCTTCCACCCATGCCCACTCTCCTCCTCTCTATTTTGCTCACTTTCCAGGCATGCCCACTCGGCTCTCATCATTCTACTCTATTTCCATCCATGCTACTCTTCTGCCTTCTATAATTATTCTCCTCCTCTCACACCCATACCCACTCTTCTTCCCACTGTGATTATTTCACTTATTTTCCATGCTTGCCCACTCTGCTCTCCTCATTTTCACTATTCCCATCCATACCTGAACTTTTCCCCTTTATGATAATTTCTCTCACTTTTGATATATGCCCACTCTGCTCTCATAATTCTTCTTTAAGGCTCTTTCACACGGGACAGATCAGTGATGATCCGTCCTGTGAATATCCACTTGCTCAGCCGTCGATCCCCGCTGAGTAGGCAGAGGACAGGTCCATCTCTGCACACAGGGATGGACCTGTCAGAGCGCCACTCTCCCTTATGGGAAATCGGATGACGACCATCGTCATCCAATCCGATGACGGATGGAAAAGTAGGTTTACCTCCGTCACACTTTTTCGTATCGGAGCGGGTCGGATGTCAGCGGACATGTCACCGTTGACATGCGACATTCCATAGACCTCTATGGAGCATCCGTTCAGGTCCCCCTGAAAAACTGACAGATGGACCTGAATGGATCGGCCGCGTGAAAGAGGCCTTACTGTATATTCACCCATACAAGGTCTTCTTATCTCTGGTTATTCTCCTCCTCCTTCATCAGTGTCCACCTTTTTATTGCCCTCGGAAGGTTCCAGAAAAAGTGGCACTTGAGAGCATAGCCAAAAGTGGGTGTGGAAAAGTTTTGGTTGGAATTCTGGGAAAGGGGCAGGTTTCAATAAACCAGGCTGAAGATACATACCCCATGACACACAGATAAGGCAGATAAGTTAAAATGGAAATAAAGTCCACTTTTTAACATGTACCTACAGGTAAGCCTATAATAAAGCTTACCTGTAGGTACAATGAATATTTCCTAAACTTGCACTCTTTAGGAGATATTCACACAGAATGCAGCCGGTGACCTCATCTGCGCAAGCCCTCTGAAGGGACAGCATACCCTTTGTGCCGGAGCTCCCACATGCATGCGCGTGAGTGAGGTCATTGCGGCCCTGGCCATTCATAGAGCTGGAGTCTGCAAACCCAGAAGGAAGACCGGATGAAGATGGAATCATGGGGGAGCTGTGACAGCGCTGTGCTGGAGGGCTCAGTGTCCAGGTAAGCCTGTCATAATGTGTTAGTATGCAGTGCATACTAGTAAATTATGACTTAAACCTGCAGGAATGTCCATTTTTTTTTCTGGCAGTTTACACCTGCTTTAAGCTACAGTTTGAGTTAAGCCTCAAGGGTTCTGGTGCAGAAAGCTGCACCTTCCACTTCACATACTGAAAGAAAGTGTATAAATTGTTCTTCTACACAGGATTGGGGAACAACACTTCATGTATGAGCCAGACTGTGTGGGGCTATTGCATAAAACTGCGACTCGACCACATAAATGAGTACTAAGAGTATAAACTTTCTTTCCTCATAGTATTAGTTAATGATTCAACAATCACTGAACATGTCATCTCAGCTTTGCAAAAGCATCTTACCAGCATGAAATGAATAAGTGGCGGTGTGGTTGAGTTGTTGTTAAGGATTTGTCAAGGATTTGTTTGCACTCA
This sequence comes from Lithobates pipiens, assembly GCF_037356315.1. NCBI lineage: Eukaryota > Metazoa > Chordata > Amphibia > Anura > Ranidae > Lithobates > Lithobates pipiens. The sequence goes on from NW_027507789.1 coordinate 162,044,032, forward strand.
TAGGGTGAAGCACATATACTGCAAAATGCCATGTTCTCTCTTGCCATTACTAAATGTAACTCAGAAACTGGCAGCATTTAGTACACAGTGCATTTTGCAAACATTGCTTCCCTATGCAGAACAGAAGATAATTTAACAGTCGCAAACATTTGACTGCCCCACTATTTTTGCAGGGTGTCACAGTGCCTTGCACAAAGCAGAAACAATGAGTAGCTGAAAAAAAAACAAGGGAGTAGGTGCCCTAATGAAGATTAAATGAACTTACTGGAAGTATACACCGATAAGACCTTACATTATGATCGCCCACCCAATATTGAGTAGGTCCCTCAATTTCAGCCAAAACAGCACTGACCTGTCAAGGCATGGACTCCACTAGACCTGTGGTATCTACCTCTGGTGGCTATTCTTCCCATAGTACATCCTGGTGCCATCTCTTCCCCAGGTAACCAATGCACATGCACCTGGTCATCCACATGATGTACAAGAAATTGTGTTACCATCAGACCAGGCCACCTTTTTCCATTGCTCTGCAGTCCAGTTCTGATGCTCACAAGCCCAATGTAGGTGCTTTTGGCTGTGGACATGGGTCAGCATGACCCATAAGCAACAAACAGTGTGTTCTGATACCTTTCTATAAGGAACCAGCATTACCAATTTGAGCTACAAGTAGCTCTTCTATTGGGTCAGGCTACGCAGGTCTGCCTTTTCTCCCCACATGCATCATTGAGTCTTGGCTATTTACTGCCTTGTCGCCGATGGTCCTTTCTTGAACCGCTTTTGGTAGGAACTGACCACTCCAGACCAGGAACTTCCCACAAGAGCTGCAGTTTTGGAGTTGCTCTGAGCCAGTTATCTAACCATTCCAATTTAGCCCTTGTCAAATCACTCAAATCCTTATGCTTGCCAAATTTTTTCTGCCATCCACTTCAAGGCCAATATGTTTACTTGCTGTCTAATATACTCCACCCAGATTCAGGTGCCATTTTAACAAGATAATCAATGTCAAGATATTCACTGTCAGTAATCAAAATGGTATGACTGATCAAGGTATGCTGCCTTTTACACGTCTGGCAACCTGTGCGTCTCTCAGCTTTATTTACTGGGTCTAGCGTCATACCTCTTACTCACCATGGAAAATTAGCCACTGACACTTTCTCACTAGCTGAAACCTGGGCGCCTTTTAACATAACAGATAGGCTTTTATGAATCACCATGTGAACGAGGGCCAGGTCCTCAGGAGAGTTTTCTCATGGTATGAAAGTGATGAGAGCAGCAAAACAGCTTTATTGGAATTTGTATTTTGTAAAAGTGTCTATTCAACAATCTTCTGAACAACAGTCTGTTAAAATTACTATTTATGTATGCCCCAGGATGACGTCATTTGTGACAAAATGCGTAGGGAGGAGCGATGTGCTGACGTCACCGTGTTTTTGCAGGTTCCAGAGTGACGGGCTGCAACTTTATGCCAAAAACTACTTGCATATTTGTAATTGTGCTACATTTTGAAACCAATAAATGGCACAAAGATTTTATGCTATGGAGGCTTCTATTTTTCTTTGGGTTTCCTGTACGACCGTGCCCAATCAGGGCGGTGGAAGTTCTTGAATTGTGATTTTCCCTGGATTCACCAAAGGCCCTGGCTTGGTATAAAGCCAAAAGTGTGTGTGATCTCCCGTAACAGGAGATTACAGGGAGTCGGTAAGCAGCCACTCTATAAGAGGTGGAAGTCACGTTTCTGAATATCACTCATTTCTTGGTGCATTTTCATCTATTATCATTGTGGGATCACCTTGGATATCACTTCACTGGATGGACTCAATTACTTATTTCATTTTCACTATTTAATTTATTATTTAAGTTTTTAGTGCAACTTATTTTTGAATACTACTTATGTAAACCTGATTGAGGTCTAGCGAAAAAGTAAGGATAAATGTGATAAAATATGGCTTTAAGTATGAGAAAAATTGTTAGTTGCACTATGTTTGACTTAAAGCTTGCAATATCCTTTTTTCCACAGACATTGCATTTTATGTCAGTGTGCACCACATCTAGCTGCATGGCTTGTTCCCGTATTATTAATAGAACATTATTCGTATTTAAAAAAAGGCGTGGTTGATGCCTCGTAAAAGTACTCATGCTGCAATATCACTTCCCCTTTAGATTGTAAGTTCTTGTTGGCAGGCCCCACCCCCACCTTTTTGGGAAGTATTCTGTGCCAGGCACTTAGACTATAGCCCCATACACACTATTAGATTTTCTGCAGATTTTAGTCTTCAGATTTACCAAAACCATGTAGTGCAAGGGCCTGCCTGATTGCATACACATTGAAACTCTTAAGGTTTGAACTCATAATATATGGTTTGGGGAAATCGGAAGACAAAAATCTGCAGAAAATCGAATAGTGTGTATGGGGTCTAAGAATGTCAGTGTTCAGGTGCAAACTCTTTTGGATCCAATAAACAAAGTCCGAAATAAAGGTCACGCTTAAAGTGGAACTAAGCCCTCCTACAATTTACAACCAAGGAAGCTGCCATCTTAGCCTATGTTTGATCTGCAGTTGCCATGGTGCTGCACATGTGATCAGTTATAACACCAGCCATTTGATTACTTGACAGTTCAGCTGAGGGCAAAAGTATCTGTGATTTAGGCTGCTTTCACACTGGGGCGAGAGCAGCGTCGGCGGTAAAGCGCCGCTATTTTTAGCGGCGCTTTACCGTCGTTTTAGCGGCGGTGTGCGGGCGCTAGCGGGGTGGTTTTAACCCCCGCTAGCGGCCGAAAAGGGGTTAAACCCGCCCGCAAAGTGCCGCTGCAGCGGCGCTTTGCCGGCGGTATTGCCGCGGTGTCCCATTGATTTCAATGGGTAGCAGCGGTATAGGAGCGGTGAATACACCGCTCCTTCACCGCTGCAAAGATGCGGCTGGCAGGACTTTTTTCACCGTCCTGCCAGCGCATCTCTCCAGTGTGAAAGCCCTCCGGCTTTCACACTGGAGTTAAAGGGGCCAGTTTTTTTCAGGCGTTACACAGGCGCTATTTATAGCGCTGTAACGCCTGAATACCGCCCCAGTGTGAAAGCAGCCTTATCATTCACCAATGCCTTTAATGTAACTGTTTTGGGAAACGATTAAATCAATGAGTTTATTCGGGATACATGTTCCTAACATGTAGTTAATTCCATTCGACTTGGAAAGACTTGCTGTGTGTTTGCATAAGAGAGCTGATTGGCTGCCAAGATTCTGCAATAAAAAGTAATAGGAAAAGAGCTACAATTTCCCAACCTCTCTTATGAACTTCAAAGATGAATTTCTCCACAATGCCTATAACTTCAGTGGTAAATGGGGATTTTAAAGTGTTTTCATGTTTTGAGTATGCGAATACTTTCATGTGCATACTCGGGGCATAAGTCCACTTTAAGGGTAAAGGCTGGTACACACTAATAGGCTGGATTCACACCTATGCATTTTTAGTGCTTTTTGCAGATTTTCTCTACAGAACATGATCCATGGGAAACCATGTTAAATGGATGTAGTGCAAATCTGCAAAATGCAAAAAGCACTAAAACTAAATAGGGGTAAATCCAGCCTTAAGCTCTGGTCTGAGCCGCTGTACTAACAGTCCAATGTTAGTACATCGATCTCCACTGCTGAGCTATTGTGTTCTGACAAGGGGTGCCAAAACACTCTTGTCAGCGCTCTCAACCACTGGCTGAGAGGGCTGCTCGGGACCGGCTGACATACACACGGGTCATATATCAGGCATTTTTTATTGAACCCGCCAATGTCTCCTGACATTCAGCCTGTGTGTACTAGGCATTAGGGGGAGGTCAAGTGTTAAAGCTGTAGCTGTCTGTAATGGGCTTGTAAGCTTTCACAAGAAGCTAATGCTACTGTCAATCTTAGCTGACGTGGTGATGTGTGTACGGAGCAGAAATACAGAGGAAGCTGCATAAAAAGCCACCAACAAAAAGGTGGAGTTATAAGAACCTAACAGAGGTGGTTGATTTAGTAAAACTGGAGAGATCAAAATCTGGTGCAGCTCTGCAGCTTCACGGTTTTTATGTCAAAGCTTTATCAAACAAGCTCCACATTTTGCACTCTACAGTCTTGGTAAATCAACCAAAATGTGTCTACAAATAATAAATGATAGTGTTTGGAGTTCAGCTTTCAGACTTAAGATTCAGGTAAGGGCCAAGTGTTGGGGCCAGCCTAACAAATGAAGGTAGTAGGTCTCAAGTCATCTAGGCTAGTTTTTCTTTTTCATCACCTGGTTGCTAAGAATGGTCATGCTATTACGGACTACACACATGAAAGCACGCATGTAGACATACACATGGTCAATAAAAACTTTGGCATGCCAGTGCAAGAAGAAATATTGCATAATTAGTCCTTTCCTCTCCATATATTGTCGTTCAAACAAGTTATTCTTCATTATGGTAGCAGATGTACCGCATTTCTTGTTAGTGAAATAAATTGGCAAATAGTCACATCTTGTAGGAGCAATGGCACAAGAGCTTTGAGTTACACTGCAATGAGTGCCACTTTGGTCTCATTAAAAGATTCATGACACAATAACCTTTACACATCAGGCTCTGCTAACTTGTGATAAAAGTGCTGATTAGCACCTCTGCTGTTCTAATGGCCTTTAATACTTTCACATACATTCAGAGCTAATCTTGTAATCCGATTGACTCTCAGATATTAAAGTGTATGTAAAGGTATCTCTTCTTTAGTTTTGGATTTGTGGAGTGGGGAAGGATTAAACCCCAACAGGTTCTTATTGCTTTGCCCCTGTTGGGGAGATTCACCCTTTAATCTGTCCTGGTAACAACTGTCACAGGGACTGAAATCGAAAAAAAAAACAAATTTCCTTTAGCTTCTCCAGGACAAGAAGTAAAGCAAAATCTCCCTAATAGGACACAAAAATAAACCATTAGAGGTTTTTACCCTTTCCTGCTCTAGAAAGCTCAGTGGTCTTTAAATTGCGGTCTGTGGGCCTGATGCAGCCTTTTCCATGCCTTTATCCAGCCCTTGGGGCATTGTTCCTACCACTGATATGAAGCTCTGTTATTCCCACTGATATAAAGCACTATTCCTTCCACTGACACCAACAATGAGGCACCATTTCTTCCATTGACACCAACAATAGGGTACTAATAAAAAATAATACTAAAGCGCAAAAATGGATAAAAAGAAAAACCTGGAAGCCCAGCATTATTAAAGAGCGGTCAATTTCTATAGAGGCTTGAAGAGATTGATACTTTTTCAGTTGAAATAGTCCGAATGAGAGAATTATACTAGGATACAGGACATCTTTATTTCCAGGGTTATGAACTATTGCATTTTAATTTAATCCTTCTGATTTACACTTACTAGATTTTTTCATGTGTATTTGAGTTATGCACAGAATAATGTATGCATCAATTGTTGTTTATTATTATTATTATTATTATTATTGATTTATATAGCGCCAACAGTTTACACAGCGCTTTACAATGTATAGGGGGGACAACACAATTACAGTACAATACAAAAGGTACAGGAGGGCCCTGCTCATAGAGCTTACATTCTAAAGGGAGGGGGTGGTTTATTTATTATGCTAGTAATTTTTGAATTTGTATTTGGAGCACGCTGATTGGAGCACGCATAGCACATCGGCACTTTCGATTGATTTAGCATTTTCATTTTTTTTTTGGGAGCCTATTCTGTTCATTAGCACAATAGCACTTTGTTCAACTATTAAGCACGCAGCACTTTATTATTTTAATATTTAATATTTTTGTAGAAAGAGGGGTTATTTCAAGCACTTTATAATATCAGCACGTTAGCGCTTTATATTGGGTAACCACACAGGCAAATTTTTATTAACTTTCATAGTCAGCACTTTATATTGGACAATTGCACAGGCCATTTTCATTAATTACCATGCTGATTTATTTATACTACTGATGCACTGGGGGAGAAGTTAATTTGAGCGCATCATTTGCATTTTTTAACAATAGGGTACTATTTCTTCCACTGACACCAACGATGGGGCACGATTCCTCTAACTAATACCAATAATGGGGCACTATTCCTCCAACCAATACCAATAATGTAGCACTATTTTTCCCCCTAGTGACCACCAAGTCTGAGATTTTGTCTACTCCTACTGATGCATTTGTTACTCTGCCCAGCCCTCCTAAAGTTTGAGGGACATTAAACTGGCCTTTTGTTTATAAAGTTTGGAGACCCCTAATCTAAATTAATATCTAATCAACTCACACTGCTGGAACTCAGGTCTCTAAAATATGGCTTCCTCAAAGGCCTTGTGAGTAGCATGCTTAGTCTCTGAAGAAGGAGTAAAGGTGTAAAGGAGATATGTGTAAAGGGCAGCAGTGCAGAACAGCATTGGACTGTAGTGGCCCATGCCCTCTCCAGGGTCATTGAGCGAGCCACATTTCAGTTTCATCAGTTGGGTGGCTTGTGCGTGCCAGCACTAAATTCCCACCATCCTCAGGGGCATATACTTATTGTTCCTACATTTCCCCACAGCTCCATTCAGCACGAGCCCCAAAGAACAAAAAACAGTACCTCTGGGAATGTGACAGAGCAAGTTAAATTAGTGCTGTCATGGGACAGTCCATAGCCCTGTGTGAGATACAACTCCAGCTACTTTTTTCAGTAAGTTTGCTTTCATCCCATGCCTAAACTGAATGGCGAGGGAGTCAAAGGAAGATATATATGGTGTCTGTGGACATCTTCATTATAGTGCCCTGCATGGACACAGCTAGATTACTTTAACCATATGCCAACCGGGCCATAGCCGAAAGACAGCTGCAGCATGGTCGGCTTATTCTGGGTGGACGTCCTCCCAGAAACTTGCTCTTGCGCGCCCTCTGGGGTGCGCATCCCGGAAACATCCGTGATCAAGTGGTTAAAATATATCTAAAACAACTTTATTCTTAGTTTTAAGTAGAATAGGGTAGGGTTGGTATTGTTGGCTGTATACCTGTTAATGAGAAAAATTTGTCAAAATACCCAATTTATAATTGTCACCAGAACAGGAAAGGAAATCTTTCAACGAAGACACTTGCTCGCATAAGAATTTTTTAAAAGGAGATTTTCTTCTCACTTTCTAAAATATGGTCAGCCTCCAATTTTGATCTCCAGTTTATGAAACTGTTGCCTCTGGTTGTGAAACCCATACATAACATTTTTTTTTCTATAAGGCATCTGTCATTTTTGAACTGCAAGTAATCATAGCTGCATTGCTTGTTATCACTTTGCAGAAATGCTAATTACCATATTTGCTATCGATTTGTAGCACCTTGAGATAATTTACAGTTATCAGTCACAGGGGAAGGCCTATTGCACAGAGACTGCGTTTCATGCAACCTAATTACCTTCCTCCAAATGAGGGATCACAGGTTGCCTTACGTGTAGAAGGCGATAGAGTGCCTGAACCAGGAAAGAATAACTCGATAAGCTTTCAGTAATGGTAGCTCTTCTTGTGATGTCTGCTAACTGTATTAGATTAAGGTTTTTCTTAAAGGAAACCTGTACTGAAAAAATATGTATGCTGCCACTATTGACTTCTACATTGTTGTCATCCTAATCCAACAGTAAAAAGATTACAGGTTTTGAATTTGCTCCAATCTGCATGCTTGTTTTGCTTCAATGACACAGGTGTACTAGACTGCCAGGCAACTAGCATTGCAGCAACAACAAAAAAATAGCGCGCACTTGACTATGCAAGTTGTGTATTATATTTCCACAAGGTTTAAGAGTGTGTCTATGGGAATTTGTGGGGTCAGGCATTGATGTGGATTAGAAGGCCAGGCTCACAGTCTCCACTCTAATTCATCCCAAAGGTGTTCTATTGGGTTGAGGTCCGAACTCTGTACAGGCCAGTCAAGTTCCTCCACCCCAAACTTGCTCATCCATGTCTTTATGGTCCTTGCTTTGTGCTCTGGTGCAAATCATTTAGTGGAGGGGAGATTATGGTGTTGGGTTGTTTTTCAGGGGTTGGGTTTGGCCCCTTAGTTCCTGTGAAGAGAACACTTAAGGCGTCAGCATACCAAGATATGTTGGACCATTTCATGATGCCAGCTTTATGGGAACCGTTTGGCTCCTTCCTGTTCCAACATGGTTTGCGCACCAGTGCACAATAAAAGAACCAAAGTTGCGGAGTGACACTCCTGTTTCCACAACAATACTAATAATTACATTAATTATTAGTTATAAACTAATAATCACAACACAAGTAACTTTAATAGATAAAGCAAAAATGATAAAATAGTGCAATGATGAACATGAGGGTTTGAAGAGCGCTTCAAAACTTCTCAATGGCCTCATAAAAAAGTTCTGCTGACACCAGACACACTCATTTAAATGCCAGAATAAGGGAGCGCTAGTGCATGCAAGCCCCTTGACCACCAAACTCCAAAATATGTCCCACTCAATGACAATGGTGGGGACCACTACAACCAGATCATATTCTACACTGCTGACAATTAAAGTAGTAGTAGGGCCAAAGCTCTATGGGCCCCAATTCTCCTGGGAATCACAGGAGTGCATTCAGTTCGGCACTCCTCTTACCCAGACTAAGCTGATAGTGTGCTAAAGTCTGTCAGCTGATGTCACTAAGAAGGTCCAGGCTCTGGAGAGATGCTGACTTTAATGTCGGTATCCACCCAGATGCCTGAGTTGCAGCTGGCTCAACTTCCCAGAGGGCCTGAGCCAGCTGATCCCACCCATTCCACAGCCTGGTGCTCCAGCGAGCGCTGAGGGGAAGAGAAGAGAGTCAGTCTGACAGCTGAAGACTGAAAACTGAGTGATCAACGGTCTTTGATCGCTCGGTTCTCCATGTAGAGGCAGCGAGGGACAGATGCAGCATTGGACCGATGTTGCATCCACCTAGGTATGTCATGTTGAAACCCCACACTTCTCCTTTAAGCATTTTAGAGCATCTGCTCCTTTATCCCAATAACATGCACTTGAGGGTACCAACCTCAGCTGAGACAGCTTCTCAGCTTTGTGTGCCTTTTTTGTCTTTTAATCTGAATCCACAAAATCATGTCTCTTTGTATATGATGCGTTTAGAGTCTGCTAGCAATTTTTAGTTATCAAAGTAGGTGAAGACATCTCCTCTGCAGACCCGCATTTCCACCTCGGAAAGACAGAAGGTACGCCTGGATTACAGAACAGGTCTGCATGTGCACAGCTGTCTGCTTACATGACCTTCTCACAATGTATAGATCTTTTTTTTTTTTTCCCCAAGGCTGATGTAACAGACACAAATCACGTAGCCAGCACAATGTCTTCACTTCATCCCCTCACAATAAAAATATCACATTCACACCTTTCCCCCTTGCAATAGATTTTCCTGCTGTGTAAATGTGAAACAGAAAGATTGATTTCAGAAACCTCACACCTCAGAGCCCGTCAGATCAAAAGAAGATTATGCAGCCGCCCCTGACAACTAAAACCAGGTCGGTCGTATTATTACGCCAGCGCTATCAATTTCAGCCAATTTTTCATTTGTTTTTCTTTTTATTCTCTGTGAGCAGTTTAATGTTCGTGTGTCACATTTTCATCTGCGTTTCACTTTCATTTAAGATAATAATATTGTTTCTACGGTACATGGAGATTCTCATTCTGAGTTTAGATCTAAAAATTAGAAGCCCAGCAAATAACCAATAGGCCTTTGAACAATAATGTTCTTTTGCTAAAAATGGCCAATTATAGATCAAACTTTGGCCGGTTCAACAGGGACCAGCCAAATCTCGATCCATGTATGGGCAGGCTTTTTGTACAGAAGTTGATCTACCGACTATAATGAAGGCTTGGGCCGAAACGTGTCAGATTTTTTTTAAACTTAAAGTTTATTGAGTTTCAAGGAAACCATACAACTGAATGTTCATAGTAGTTTTTCTACAAACAGTTGAAACATTACTTAAGTCTGATTTATATAACATGTTAATAGGTTGTTGACTAGAACAATACATAGTAGTTTTAGAATGTCTCATGCCTCGTACAACCCGCTGTACTTTGCAGTGGAGGTCCGCCGGACTATGGCGGGAGTCCGCCGGACTTTTGAAATAAATGGACTTGCCCACACATGGAGAAAAGTCAGTTCATTTTGAACGCAGCTCCAGGTAGACAGGACTAGCAAAGGAAGTCAATGTCGCCGCCTCCATCAGCGAGATTGACACCTCGCTGGCCCCGTCACCTGGTATGGACTTAAAGGGGAAGCCCTATGCCGAAAAAACGGCGTGGGGGTCCCCCCAATGTCCATATCAGACCCTTATCCGAGCACGTAGCCTGGCTGGTCAGGAAAGGGGGTGGGGACGAGTGAGCGCCCCCCTCCTGAGTCGTACCAGGCCGCGTGCCCTCAACATGGGGGGGTGCTTTGGGGAAGGGGGGCCCTGTGCCCCCACCCCAAAGCACCTTGTCCCCATGTTGATGAGGACAAGGGCCTCTTCCCGACAACCCTGGCCGTGGGTTCTCGGGGGTTCTGCGGGCGGGGGCTTATCGAAATCCGGGAGCCCCCTTTAATAAGGGGGCCCCCAGATACCAGCCCCCCCACCCTATGTGAATGAGTATGGGGTACGATGTACCCCTACCCATTCACCTGGTGAAAAAAGTGTAAATTAAAAAACACAAGTTTTTTAAATAATTTATTAGACAGCTCCGGTGGTCTTGGGTGGTCTTCTCGCCGGACTCCTCCGCTATATTCTGCTCTTTTACTAGCTCTTTTACTAGCGGAGGAGCCCGGCTTTCTTCTTCGTCGCCGACACCGTCCGGGGGCCTTCTTCTGACTTCGGGGGTCTTGTCCCACTCTTCGGAGGTCTTGTCCTCCTCTTCGGGTCTTCTGCCGGGCCTCCGCTACCTTCTTATAGATCTTTTACTAGCGTTGGCCCGGTCTTCTGTCACTGTCGCCTTCTTCTCTTCTCCTTCCTTGCGATGTTGGCACGACGCTCTTTTTGGCCGCAATGGCATGGACGTGTTGTGCGACGACTTATATAGGGACAAGGGGCGGGGTCAATGGGTGATGTCACATGGTGACACCACCCCCTTATGATGTCACATTCCCAGCATCCTCCGGGACTGTGACATCATAAGTTGTCCCTTGTCCCTATATAAGTCGCCACACAACGCGTCCCTGCCATTGCGGCCAGAGAGAACATCGTGTCAACATCACGAAGAAGAAGAAATAGAAGAAGTAGAATAAGAAAACAGGGCCAACACTCATAAAAGAACTATAAGAAGATAGCGGAGGCCCGGCAGAAGAACCAAAGAGGGGGACAAGACCCCCGAAGTTGGAAGAAGACCCCTGGACAGCGGCGGCAAAGAAGAAGAGTCCGGCAAGAAGACCCCCCAAGACGGAAGACCACCGGAGCTGTCTAATAAATTATTTTAAAAACTTGTGTTGTGTTTTTTAATTCACACTTTTTTCACCAGGTGAATGGGTAGGGGTACATCGCACTCATTCACATAGGGTGGGGGGCCAGAATCTGGGGGCCCCCTTATTAAAGGGGGCTCCCGGATTCCTATAAGCCCCCTGCCCGACAACCCTGGCCATTGGTTGTCGGGAAGAGGCCCTTGTCCTCATCAACATGGGGACAAGGTGCTTTAGGGTGGGGGGCCCTCGCTCGCCATTTTGAGGGCATGCGGCCTGGTATGGCTCAGGAGGGGGGGGGGTGCTCGCTCGTCCCCACCCCCTTTCCTGACCAGCCAGGCTATGTGCTCGGATAAGGGTCTGATATGGACTTTGGGGGGGACCCCCACGCTGTTTTCTCAGTGTAGGGCTTCCCCTTTAAGTCCATACCAGGTAACGGGGCCAGCGAGGTGTCAATCTCGCCAATGGAGGTTGGCGACATTGACTTCCTTCGATAGTCCAGTCTACCTGGAGCCGTGTTCAAAATGAATGGACTTTTCTCCGTGTGTGGGCAAGTCCGTTCATTTCAAAAGTCCGGCGGACTAGCACACAGACGGGCAGATTGTCCACCGGACTGCCGAGTCCGGCGGACAATTTTGAGTCAAAACTTCTTTCTAAGTCCACCAGACTTTTGGGAACAAAAAGTCCCCCGGAGCCCACACACGGGCTGGACCAAGTCCACCAGATAGTCCGATCGTGTGTGGCATTAGTGTCCATTTCCCCACCCACCCCCATGGGTGCTAACTGTGAGTGGGAAGTGGGCACCAGGCTGGAGAGTATAATAGTTGCTGTAGGTATTAAGTGAGCTTGTTTGGTTTGATCGGTTCTGGTACGCCTCTAAACTTAATATTGTTTTGTCTAGAGCGGTCCTCTAAGTCCACCAGTTTCACTTTGATGCGTTGAATTTCTGCTCCATGATGATCATGAGCGTCCAGGAGCTCATTGCATGGTCTACTCTAGCGCATCAGCCCTTTCTTCTAGGCAATCCACCCTGTCATGCATTTGAGAAATAGATAGCTGCAGCTCTCTGTGTAGGTCCCTCTGCAGGGTTAACATGGTTTTGAGCATAGCTTCTGTGACAGTGTTATCTGAAACTGGCATGGCTGCTAGGGATGTATTAACGTCTGCATTGATATCTCCTTCTGCTTCATTAGCCCATAATTGCTTTTTAGCCAAGGGGCGAAGGAGCAGGGGAGGATGCCAATCTCTTAACTCTTAACTCTCTTAAACTGTCTGCCGTCTGCATGCTGGAAGGGTGTTCAGTGGGAGGTACAGTGTCCATGTCCTCTCTGGGAAGGGTAGCGGCCGTGTCCCCATTGGATTGAGAAGTGCTTGTAGCAATGCCTGCCTGAGTGGCAGCTTCTGTTCCTGGGGCTGCCTGAGCAGGCTCCTGTTCCTGAGGCTGGCACCATCTTTATCAGACTGCATGGCCACGGTGTTGTATTAGTCCGTGAGGCAGCGTGGTGCTGGTGGTTTGAACCGGTCCCTCTTAATGCCCAAGTTTTCGCCTGTCTTTCCCCCCACAATTGAGCTCTCTCGTGGGTCTCGGGATCACTGTGTGTTGCGGAGGATCCGAGCAGTGAAGCGGAGTTCAGGACTACACCTCGATCTCAGTCCGCAGCAGGCCACATCCCAACGTGTCTGATTTCTTAATGATGTTACTGCTATGATGCTATAATAAAGTTTTCTATGGAGAAGCTGTTGAGTTGCCGGCTTGTACTTGTTATGGACTCACATTGATCTACCGACTGCCTGCATAAAGAGTATCCCCTTTTCCTCTGTAATGACCTGAAAATTAATAACCCTACACCGTGTTCATTATATGGACCACTTATGTATTTATATATGGTGATCATATCCCTCCTTAATCATCTCCTCTCAAAAAAGAATACATTCAGTTCCTCTAATCTTTTCTCATAGCTGAGCTCCTCCATGCCTCTTATTAGTTTAATTGCTCTTCTCTGCACTCTTTCCAGTTCCCCGATATCCTTTTTATGAACTTGTGCCCAAAATTGAACTGCATATTCCAGGTGAGGTCTTACTAATGATTTGAACAAGGGAAAAATTATGTCTTTCTCTGGATTGGTAGATGTGGAGGCTCACAGCTGTAAGAGCCAGTAAAGACATATACGTGAGATACGCGTAATAATTTTTGGAGCCAAAAGGAGACACATGCGCCTACTAAGTGTAGCAATATGAGTATTTTTAATAAAGGTCCATAAAGACATGGATGAGTGAGTTTGGGGTGGAGGAACTTGACTGGCCTGCACTGAGCCCTGACCTCAACCCGATTAGAACACCTCTGGGATAAACAGGAGCGGAGACTGCGAGCCAGGCCTTTTCTCCAACATCAGTGCCTGACCTCACAAATGTGCTTCAGGAAGAATGGTCAAACATTCCTATAGACACACTCCTAAACCTTGTGGACAGCCTTCCCAGAAGAGTTGAAGCTGTTTTAGCTGCAAAGGGTGGGCCAACTCAATATTGAACCCTACAGACTAAGACTGAGATGCCATTAAAGTTCATGTGTGTGTAAAGGCAGGCGCCCCAATACTTTTGGTAATATAGTGTATATGGACTTTTTACATAGGTTCTCTCTGTTTATAGACATAGTGCCTATTGTGAACCATGACCCCATTTTTGCCCATCTGAGGTAATGATTTTTGCTTGGCGTTCCGTTTAAAAAAAACCCATCTTGTTATCTCTCATAACTGATGCCTCGAGTTACACTTTAAGACATTCATATTGCCATACCTTATCTACAAATGCTGCAACCAGTGAAATACACTTCTTCCCTATTTCTGTTAACTGCCAGACCTGATTCTTCTCCTTTTAGCTCAGTAAAGTTTAGTTATCAGAGCATATACTGTAATGTTTAACCTCACCAACAATCACATTGATTATTCCATCAGCTTTCTGTAGTGGGAGGAAGTCGATATCAAAATGAATAAACTATAGACATATTTCCCTTACATGAACTAGAATTAAGATTTTGCTGGATAACTGTGCAAAGGTAAAGAGACGTCAGGCCAAGTCCCTTTGGAAATGTATACAAGTAATCCATTTCAAAAGGGTATAGGGATTCTGGGTAAATGACCTGTGCCTGCCCAATCACATGACCTCTTCTGAGCAGGTGTCATCAACCAGCTTTGTCCTAGGATCATAAGACAACATATGAAACTTTGAAAATATTAGTGCGGTCCAGCAGGAAGAAAAGCATTAATATAGGTAAGTATTCTGCCTAATGTCAAATTCCAGGCCACATATCCATTTACAGAGAAAAAAAAACTCAACCAATCCTTAAAGCCCCCAAATCCTTTTCTACCAAAGCATCATATCCTTCCTTTTTACCCAGCAGTATTCTAGCCAGTCCAGTGATGGCATGGGTCCTTCCTCTTCTTCCACAGATGAAGGCTGTCCTTGCAACTGGAATCTGGGAGCACTGGGAGCCTAGGCTGTGTGATGACACACCCTCATGTCATCTACATCCTAAGCTCACAGGAAATGTTTTTTTATACAGGAGGATGAGGATGAGACAGGTGATTCCAAGAAAACTGGAATACCGAGTGTGCCTGGGCACTCTATAATCACCCTGTGCGGTGCAGATTGCCTCTGCAGATATTTCATTGAAGCCCCCAACGGGGCTCCTAAATAAATTGTAAAAAATATTACAAAAATGTATTTATAAAAGTGTGTGTATATGTACTGTATGTATGCATACACCAAAAGTATTGGGATGCCTGCTTTTACACGCACATGGACTTTAATGGCATCCCAGTCTTAGTCCGTAGGGTTCAGTATTGAGTTGGCCCACCCTTTGTAACTATGACAGCTTCAACTCTTCTGGGAAAGCTGTCCACGAGGTTTAGGAGTGTGTCTATGGGAATGTTTGACCATTTTTCCAGAAGCACTTTTGTAAAGTCAGGCACTGATGTGGAAAAGAAGGCCTGGCTCGCAGTCTCCGCATTAATTCATCCCAAAGGTGTTCTATTGGGTTGAGATCAGGACTCTACGCAGGCCAGTCATGTTCCTCCACCTCAAACTTGCTCATCCATGTCTTTATGGACCTTGCATTGTGCACTGGTGTGCAGTCATGTTGAAACAGGAAGGGGCCATCCCCAAACTGTTCCTACAATGTTATGACCATGAAATTGTCTAAAATGTCTGGGTATGCTGAAGCCTTAAACGTTCCCTTCACTGGAACTAAGGAGCAAAGCCCAACCCCTGAAAGACAACCCCACACCATAATCCCCCCCTCCACCAAAGGATTTGGACCAGTGCACACAGCAAGGTCCATAAAGACATGGATAAGGGAGTTTGGGGTGGAGGAACTTAACTGACCTGCACAGAGTCATGACCTCAACCCGATAGAACACCTTTGGGATGATTTAGGATGGAGACTGTGAGCCAGGCCTTCTCGTTCAACATCAGTGTCTGACCTCCCGAATCCTCTTCTGGAAGAATAGTCAAACATTCCCATAGACACACTCCTAAACCTTGTAGACAGCCTTCCCAGAAGAGTTGAAGCTGTTTTAGCGGCAAAGGGTGGGCCAACTTAATATTGAACCCTACAGACTAAGACTGGGATGCCATTAAAGTTCATGTGTGTGTAAAGACAGGTGCCCCAATACTTTTGGTAATATAGTGTACATATACTGTACATACATACACACACACACACACACACACACACACACAACCGCACGGGTGTCTAAGCTTTGGGGTGCACACCCTAATGCAATAGGCTGCACACACCTATGCCAGTGTATAAAACATTCTTGTACAGGCCAGCATGTAAAACTGTTAGACATCCAGAATTCTTTTCTGTTCTTGAACAGACTGACTGCAATTAAAGGGAACCTGTCATCAAGCATGAACATAGGTGTCTCAACATCTGACACATGAATTCCCGTTCAAGCAGAACAAGAAAGAAGGCAATGGCAAAAGCAGAGACAAATGTGGAAAAACAAACTATAGGCCAAAACATTTGTTTTGTGTTATGTACGAAATCTTATATTTGAAAAAGAAATACCTAAGAACTCAAGGGGAGAAAGGGGAAGGAAGATAATGTAACCTACGATAATTACATTATGTTGTCAGCGACAAGAAGCAAAAGTTCAGCGTGCTGAAGAAATACAGCACATCAATACAGTAACACTCCTATAAATTTCCTAGAAACAATGCTTGGCAGAAGATATAGTTCTATACCTCATATAGCTTTATAGCCGAGAGCATCTACAAAAAAGCACCACACACATATACAATTACCCTTATATTTACTGTTTTTTTTTAAACCACTTTCTTAATATGCAACTGGGAAACATAAGCGTAAATGTCTAGGTTTGGTAAACCCTTCCCTTTTCATAATTCAGGCTTGGCTAAGCATACAATTTAATTTGCCACCAAAAACAGACGGACCCCATTTTACTCTGCCTGATGACGCCTTTATACTGCTGGAAAGAGGTTGTGAAACCCAGGCACCTATAAGAACTGAGAGGAAATGGGGGGAAGCCCCGGGAGGGACAGTCAGTAGTGACTGAGGTCTGAAGCTAGGCAGTAAAAATAAACCTTAGAAAATGAAAAGCCCTTTATTTAATCAGGCAAAGAGCAAGGAACAAAACACAATACCCTCAACAACCAACCAACTCTTATCTACTGGCTCCTATTGCTACAAGTGATGCTCTGATTGGTGCATCTCTTTCCAATGTAAGGCGGTCTATGTATATATTTTTTATATGTTTTGTATGTAGCGGTACCCCCCCATAGGAGCTGCTAAGAATTGTGGTTTGTCTGTCACCCTGCATTCACTCTCAGGCACTCCAAGACATAAAGTAGTCATTGAACTTTGCATTAATATATAGACATAGCAATTGGTTTTGGGACTCCTAGACACCTCCAGCACATCACTTGGTTTCCCAGGAACAGCAAGCACTATTTGTTGGTTAGGCCTGATACTTACTCAGCCAGGCCTCAGAAATTGCCCTTCGGAAGGGCTGGGACCAAGGGCCCCAATGGTGTAACAGAATAGTCATTGTGCTAGCTGTCCTAATTAGGCTACATATGCCAGTTAGGCCCCTTCAGGCCCTGTCAGCCCTCCTGGCTGCATTTGCCTCGTTCCACTGCTACATCCACAACAGTCCATACTTCTGGTTCTGCCCCCATCTCAGACTGCAAGCTCCCAGTCCTCTCAGGTGTGCCTCCCCAGTCCTCCAGACTGTGCCTCACTCACCAGCCCTCCTGGCTGTGACCAGTTGTCCTCCCTGGAGTCTCTTAGAAGTACTCTCTCTCACTGCCCTCTCCTTGTTCTCTCTCTCTTGTGCCTCCGGTCCAGGACCTCTTCATGTGTTCCTGAAAGTTGTCCCGAATGCATCCAAGCCCAGGCCCAAGGTCACCCCCCACCCCAGACTGGGAAACTCCCTCAAAGGCCCTTTCAACCTCCACACCCTCTGATTCCAGTTCTTCCACCCAACAACTCTTACCCAGCTTGGCTGACCCTGGGTATTTAAGGAGGCCTGCCCCCTACCAATCCAAGTTTGGGATTGGTAAGGGCTCCTCAGAATACCCCAAGTGGTTCCACCTCCCTTCCAGCCTCTTTCTAGAAAACACTAGAAAATTCCAGAAAGGAGTAGCAGGTCCTAGTGATGCCACCTGTGAGTCACCCAGCACTTACTCTGAACCACTCCCAGCCCAGAATGAAAACAAACAGGCCTAGCTGCCAGCCAGGCCTGCTTAAATTTACCTATTCTCTCAAGCACACTTCTAGAGGGTGCTACATGTATTTACACAAAAGGCACATACAAAATGGAAGATAACGGTATATACAATACTGTGCAAAAGTTTTTTAGGCAGGTATGAAGAAATGCTGTAAGAATTCTTTTAAAGATATATATTTTAATTGTTTACTTTTATCAATTTACAAAATGCAAAGTGAGCAAACAGAAGAAAAATCTAAATCAAATCGATATGTGGTGTGACCACCCTTTGATTTCAAACCAGCATCAATTCTTACACTTGCACACTTCGTACAAGTTAAGGATTTTGTATATTAGAGTTTGGTGCATGGTTAACCAATTACACCAAGCAGGTGCTAATAATTATGAATTTCATATGTAGGTTGAAACAGTCATTAACTGAAACATAAACAGCTATGGAGGAGGCTTAAAACTGGGTGAGGAACAGCCACACTCTGCTACTAAGGTGAGGTGGTGGAAGACAGTTTAATGTCACAGGTCATACACCATGGCAAGACTGAGCACAGCAACAAGACACAAGGTAGTTATACTGCATCAGAAAGATCTCTCCCAGGCAACGATTTTAAAGCAGACTGGGTTTCAAGATGTGCTGTTCAAGCTCTTTTGAAGAAGAACAAAGAAACAGGCAATGTTTAGGACTGTAGACACAGTAGTTGGCCAAAGAAACTTAATGTAGTAGATGAAAGACACATCATGCTTACTTCCCTTCAACATTGGAAGATGTCCAGTAGTGCCATCAGCACAGAACTGGTGGAAACCAGTTGGACCCAAGTACACCCATCTACTGTCCGGAGAAGTCTGGCCATGAGTGGTCTTTATGGAAGAATTGCAGCCAAAAAGTCACACCCCTAACATGGAAAAAAGGCTAAGCAACTCGACTGTGCACAAAAACATAGGAACTGGTGTGGTGGTTAGTTCTCCAAGAAGTTTGGACAACCTACCTACCGAATTCCTTCACAAACTGTATGCCTAGAAGAGGTGATGCTGTTTTAATGGTGGTCACATTAAAAATTGTCTTAACCACTTTCAGACCGCCACCCGTGGAAGGGAATTCCACACCCTAACCACTCTTACAGTAACAAACCCTCTGCGCAGTTTAACCACTTTCAGACCGGACCATTTTGCTGGTCAATGACCAGAGGTCTTTTTACAATTTGGCACTGCGCTGCTTTAACTGGTAATTGCGCGGTCATGCAATGTTGTACCCAAACAAAATTTGCGTCCTTTTCTTCCCACAAATAGAGCTTTCTTTTGATGGTATTTGATTGCCTCTGCGATTTTTATTTTTTGCGATATAAACGTAAAAAAGACCGCAAATTTTGAAAAAAAATGATATTTTCTACTTTTTGTTATTAGAAAAATCCAATAAACTCAATTTTAGTCATACATTTAGGCCAAAATGTATTCAGCCACATGTCTTTGGTAAAAAAAAAGTCAATAACTGTATATTTATTGGTTTGCGCAAAAGTTGTCACATCTACAACTAAGGTACGTTTTCTGGAATTTACGCAGCTTTTAGTTTACGACTGCCTATCTCATTTCTTGAGGTGCTAAAATGGCAGGGCAGTACAAAACCCCCCCAAATGACCCCATTTTGGAAAGTAGACCCCCTAAGGAAATTGATAAGTGGCATGTTGAGCCCATTGAATATTTTATTTTTTTGCCTCAAGCGATTGAATAATGACAAAAAAGAAATTTTTTTTTTTTTTTTACACAAAGTTGTCACTAAATGATATATTGCTCACACATGCTATGGCCATATGTGAAATGACACCCCAAAATAAATTCTGCTGCTTCTCCTGAGTACGGGGATACCACATATGTGGGAATTTTTGGGAGCCTAGCCGCGTACGGGGCCCCCGAAAACCAAGCACCGCCTTCAGGCTTTCTAAGGGCGTCAATTTTTGATTTCACTTCTCACTACCTATTACAGTTTTGAAGGCCATAAAATGCCAAGATGGCACAAAACCCCCACAAATGACCCCATTTTAGAAAGTAGACACCCCAAGCTATTTGCTGAGAGGCATGTTGAGTCCATGGAATATTTTATATTTTGCCACAAGTTGCGGGAAAATTACAAACTTTAATTTTTTTTTATTTTTTTTTCACAAAGTTGTCACTAAATGATATATTGCTCACACATGCCATGGGCATATGTGAAATGACACCCCAAAATAAATTCTGCTGCTTCTCCTGAGTACGGGGATACCACATGTGTGGGATTTTTTGGGAGCCTAGCCGCGTACGGGGCCCCGAAAACCAAGCACCGCCTTCAGGCTTTCTAAGGGCGTTACAGTTTTGAAGGCCATAAAATGCCAAGATGGCACAAACCCCCCCCCCCCCCCCAAATGACCCCATTTTGGAAAGTAGACACCCCTAAATTTAGGGGTACACTAGTGAGACTAGGTAATAAATGGCGGGTGCCCTGAAACTATAAAAAAATAACTAACCAACCAGCGTCACCTGTAACAGTTATATGGTGATCACTGGTGAAAGGGTTAACTAGGGGGCAATCAGGGGGCTTTATGCGGTAGTATATGGGGGTCCCTGGCGAACCTAAATACCTACCTGCCTAACTAGCGTCACCTGTGACACTAATACAGCGATCAGAAAAATGATCGCTTATTAGGCTGGGTTCACACTGGAGCGATGCGGGAACGCCACGAATCCGCGGCAGGTTCCCGCATCGCATGCCTCCCGGCGGCAGTTCACACTGCCCTATGCGAACTGCTGGGAGTGTCAGTGAAATGTTAATGACACCCCCAGATCAGTTAGCATATCGCAGTGCGATCTGCAAACTCGGATCGCATGGTGTGAACACCCATGCGATCCGATTCTGCTGCGGACCAAAAAAAGGGTCCCGTGCGAATTTGCGGCGGGTGCGACGCAAATTCAGCCATACTATCTGTATGGCTGAACTCGAATCGCACAGAGATCGGATGTGATTTGCACTGCGGTGCGAATCACATCCGTTCTCATAAACCGCTGCAATGTGAACCCAGCCTTAGTGACACTGGCGACGGGGGGTGATCACGGGGTTAAACCTTTATTGGGGGGGTTAGGGGGGTACCTTAGAACTAAAGGGGGCTAACCCTAACTGCCCTAACAGTTATTACAGTCACAAATGACACCAATGCAAAAAAAAAAAAAAAATGACATTGGTGTCACTGTGACTGGGGGGCAGGGGTAATTGGGGGGGTGATCGGCGGGGTGTGAGTGTGCCTGGCATGTTCTACTGTGTAGTGTAGTGTTGGTGCAACTCACCGATCCTCTCTCCTCGGTGTCGGAACGAAAAATACCAACACGGAGGAGAGATTACATTACTTCCTCTCCTGTGTTTACATTACAGGAGAGGAAGTGATGTCACGGAGCATTTCCATTCGTCGGGAGCGATCGCGAGGGGGTGGCCATGAATGAATGGCCGCCCCCTCATCCCGGATCGCTCCCGAACGAATACCGACCGCCGCAGGCACCGGGGGTCCTTTAGTTCCAGTGAAGGGAACTCTTAGCTTCACCATACAAAGACATTTTGGACAATTTCATGCTTCCAACCAAGTTGCCACAGTTTGGGGATGACCCCTTCCTGTTCCAACATGACTGCACACCGGTGCACAAGCAAGCTCCATAAAGACATGGATGAGCAAGTTTGTGGTGGAGAAACTTGACTGGCCTGCACAGAGTCCTGACCTAAATCCAGCAGAACACCTTTGGGATGAATTAGAGCAGAGACTGCGAGCCAGGCATTCTCATTCACATCAGTGCCTGACCTCACAAATGCTCTTCTGGAAGAATGGTCAAACATTCCCATAGACACACTTGTGGTGAGCCCTCCCAGAAGAGTTGAAGCTGTTATAGCTGCAAATGGTGGGCTAACTCAATATTGAACCCTATGGACTGAGATTGGGATGCCATTAAATTTCATGTGCGTGTAAAGGCAGGCATTCACAATATATTATATGTAAACACAATACTGTGCTGCCTGCGCACACCCGACACAGTAATGGTCAGGTACCGGAAAGCTCCAAATGAATACTTGCGCTTGGAAGCTTTCCAATCATGTGATTGCCTTTTCTGTCAATCACAGTTGTCACATAATTGGAATGCCGACCTCTGAGCATTTAGAACCTCTTAATGGGCCGGGAGGTGGCAGCGGGAAGGGGTCAAGTACAATCTGAAGTTATTTGTAGATCCCCTTATGTAGCCCACTGGCAGATAAACCAAAAATGATATTCAATGTTCATCTGATTATAGTGATCTTGGCACACATCCATTCAAATAGTCACCAAACACAGAGAACCAGTCATGCCTATGTACTGATGCATTATATTACCAAAAGTATTGGGACACCTGCCTTTACATGCACATGAACTTTCATGGCATCCCAGTCTTAGTCTGTAAGATTCAAGATTGAGTTGGCCCACTCTTTGTAGCTATAACAGCTTCAACTCTTCTGGGAAGGCTGTACACAAGGTTTAGGAGTGTGTCTATGGGACTGTTTAACCATTCCTTCAGAAGCGCATTTGTGAGGTCAGGCACTGATGTGGGCGAGAAAGCCTGGCTCGCAGTTTCCACTCTAATTCATCCCAAAGGTGTTCTATAGGGTTGAGATCAGGACTCAGGCCAGTCAAGTTCCTCACCAAAACTAACTCATCCATGTCTTTATGGACTGTGCTTTGTGCACTGGTCCAAATAATTTGATGGAGGGGGGATTATGGTGTGGGGTTTTATTTCCAGGGGTTGGGTTTGGTCCTTTAGTTCCAGTGAAGGGAACTCTTAGCTTCACCATACAAAGACATTTTGGACAATTTCATGCTTCCAACCAAGTGGCCACAGTTTGGGGATGACCCCTTCCTGTTCCA
This sequence comes from Lithobates pipiens, assembly GCF_037356315.1. NCBI lineage: Eukaryota > Metazoa > Chordata > Amphibia > Anura > Ranidae > Lithobates > Lithobates pipiens. Next base: position 162,067,058 of record NW_027507789.1, read on the forward strand.
ACATGACTGCACACCGGTGCACAAGCAAGCTCCATAAAGACATGGATGAGCAAGTTTGTGGTGGAGAAACTTGACTGGCCTGCACAGAGTCCTGACCTAAATCCAGCAGAACACCTTTGGGATGAATTAGAGCAGAGACTGCGAGCCAGGCATTCTCATTCACATCAGTGCCTGACCTCACAAATGCTCTTCTGGAAGAATGGTCAAACATTCCCATAGACACACTTGTGGACAGCCCTCCCAGAAGAGTTGAAGCTGTTATAGCTGCAAATGGTGGGCTAACTCAATATTGAACCCTATGGACTGAGATTGGGATGCCATTAAATTTCATGTGCGTGTAAAGGCAGGCATTCACAATATATTATATGTAAACACAATACTGTGCTGCCTGCGCACACCCGACACAGTAATGGTCAGGTACCGGAAAGCTCCAAATGAATACTTGCGCTTGGAAGCTTTCCAATCATGTGATTGCCTTTTCTGTCAATCACAGTTGTCACATAATTGGAATGCCGACCTCTGAGCATTTAGAACCTCTTAATGGGCCGGGAGGTGGCAGCGGGAAGGGGTCAAGTACAATCTGAAGTTATTTGTAGATCCCCTTATGTAGCCCACTGGCAGATAAACCAAAAATGATATTCAATGTTCATCTGATTATAGTGATCTTGGCACACATCCATTCAAATAGTCACCAAACACAGAGAACCAGTCATGCCTATGTATTGATACCTTAAATTGTAGGTCCAGCCCAAACTTTTTTTTTTTTGGGGATAAAGTGGGAGAGGGGTAAAACTAGACTTGTGCTCAACGGAAAATTTTGTTTAGTTTCTGGTTCGTTGTCATTCGTAAAATACATCATTTAGTTCTGTTATATTTGTTATGTTACCTTAATACGTTTTCGGATAATTTGTTATTATTCGTAGAGTGTCGAATTAATTTGTTCGTATTCGTTGAAATTCGCTATTTATGTACGTATAGACATTCGTGATAATGATTTGTAGTTTGGAAAGTCGTTTGTTCATTGAATCTTTTAACACACACAATGACAACGTCTCTTCTCCTCGGCTCAAATACAATACAACACCCTTCTAACTCAGTCCTCAGGAATGCACTTTGCCAGTAATCCATCCTCCGGCACAAAATTAATTAGCTGATTGGACTATAAGATTTACTTTGAGCTGACCTTTTGTTTCATTAGATCTTTAAAGAATTACCGAATCATGTCGTTATATTTCTTTCGTATTCGTTGTTAATCGTTATTTTTTTATTCGGACATTCAGATGCATCCAAATGTTCCGAAAGATGCAAAATTCGTCCGAATTTCGATTAGTTACGAAACGAATTGCACAAGCCTAGGTAAAACATTTGTCACTTTTTAATGCTCTCTGTGACCTCATTGGGGAAATTGTCTTTACTGTCCTGCCTTGATGACAATCTAGCTTTATCAGTCTAGCCTTACTTTATTTTATTTATTATATTGTATCAAGGGAGAAAGTTTGAAATGGATACACCCAGTAATGAGATTTTTGTAATCCTTCTTAAATATTTTCTTTTTTAGGTATGTGTCCTTTTCAGGAAATGTTTATGTTTTTTTCTGGTGATTCTGATGTTTATTGAGCATCGTGCACCGGCATACACACACAATGGGAGTTTGGTTTTTCGTTCTCCGTGTGCTTGCTGATGCATGCGATTTTTTACATACAAAATGAAAACTAAGTTTATATATGCTTTTTTCTCTTTTTTTCTATAGTTCGCACCTGTATTTTTCTTCCAAAGATAAGATTATGTTATTCATCATCATTGTGTATGTTTTTAATATGTCAACTGTACTTGGGTGGAGAAGGTTTTTCCTTATCCACTTAAGTGTTCATTTTCGGACTTTGGGTGTCCACAGGTGCCTCCTTAATTGTTGAGTTACACATGTATTTAATTCATCTGTCTAATTATATGGGTATGTATATAGCTTTGTATGTTTATTCTGCACACTAGCTATGACTAAGCACCATTTTTGGGGTGAAACATGTCAGCGGCTGTGCAGTTAGTCTGTACATTAGCCTGGATGGTATGATTTTAATCATATTTTTGCAAGAAAGTTAAATACTTTGGAGTGCGCCTATCCAGCTACATTTTTTTTACTTCAGTTCCAGGAGGTATAGGGCCAAGGGGTCTCAAACTGGCGGCCCTCCAGCTGTTGTAAAACTACAAGTCCCATGAGGCATTGCAAGGCTGACAGTTACAAGAATGACTCCCAAAGGCAGAGGTATGATGGGACTTGTAGTTCCGCAACAGCTGGAGGGCCACCAGTTTGAGACCCCTGGATAGGGAGACCCCTAAGAGGGAAACAGATAGAAATAAAAACACCTCTTTTTAGTAGAAAGGGAAAGGTTGGAACCCCAATCAGCTTTTTGGTGTTAAATGTATTCTCACTGTCATTGGGACAGTAATAAAGGAAAATCTCCCTTACAGAGCCTTTGGCAGCAAAAAAAAAAAAAACATAAAACCAGAGTGTTAACTCTGAATTGTCAGATCTCTTACCAGTAAACTTCTGAGGCATAGAACTCTTTCTCTTTGCCACATTGCTGGCTAAACGGTCCAGGACCATTGCCCGTTCACTCCCTATCTCTGGCTTCATTTGTTTGGGCTCTTCCACAGCTGTGATATGGAAAGAGAAAAAATTAAGAACATAAAAAGCCATTCAAATGTCCTTAGCATTGTGAGGAAATAAAAAAAAATGTGTCTCATAGACATGCCCAATTTTTCTTTTTTCTTACTGTTTCATGTACGTGAACTTGTGGTCAATATAAAACAGCAAAGACAGACAAAACCTTCTACTAGAGACAGAGTATACCGCTTTGTACAAACAGTACTATCTGCATGATCTAGAGGAAGTGACGATAGAAGGATTTGTGGAAAAAATAGATGAATTTAATGTAAAAAGAAACGTGAATCTTATTTGTAGACTGAATGGCTTATATAACCCCAATCCCTTGACAAACAGTATAGCAAGCAACAAATAGAAAGAAAATAACCAACAATGAGGTTAGCATTTGTCAATTATGATTGCCTGCACTGCTGCCTCATTATTCCATATTCGCAGGACTATCTTTGTTTTATTTCTAATGGCTATTCCCCAAATTAAAGACTTTTGCAGCACATTTTTATGAGCTATATATTAAATCATAGACAAGGACTTAAAAATAAACTCACCGATGGTTGGGTGACATTGCGGGCTATCAGTAGCACAGGAATTAACACGATTTAAAGTGTTACTAAACCCAGGAGCCTGCATTCTCTAGATCTGGTCTCCCACATGGAAATGAAATTATTTTAGTAAATATAACTGCTAAATACCTTTTCTCGTCAGCATTATATAGCAGTCTTGTGACTTCTATCGGTGTCTAGCTGAGCACTGGTAAAATCTTGGAGGAGATTTAATTCTCCCCTGATTGTCGTATGAGGCTGCAGGAGCCCTGGCCCTCTGTCTGGATAATGCTGATTGGCCCTGTACTGATGACATGCATCGTCCCAAGAAAAAAAAAAAACTCTAACAATACACACCAAATTGAGCATGTGCAGAGTGCCCTCAAGCAGTGGCGGCCCATCCATAGGGGGCACCCAGGCTCACTCAGGGCTCCCACTGATTTTGCATTATGGCGAGTTGAATGATTTCATTTTAAATAACAATGTAATAATAGAAATAATGAGCTTCAATCATCTTGACACCATAACAACCATGGTGGCGGGATAATTGAAGTGCTATCACCAGGTGTTTGACAATAAGAACCCCCTACAAGTGAGATGGCACTACCAATACACATATAACCAAGTAGAAGTAAACTGGACACATTGTCCGGTTCACTTCTCATGTCTGTATTATGATGCAACCGTGTTTTTGTATATAATAATTTTTCTATGTATTTTTGTATTGTGTATAATAAAATGTAATTATATATATATATATATAGATATATATATATATATATATATATATATATATATATATATATATATATATATATATATACTTTCTTTTGGTTATATGTGTATTGGTAGTGCCATTAAAGTCCCACCTGTAGGGGGGTTCTTATTGTCATTTTGATTTCGGGATGTGGCACACCCAGTTCTCAACAATCCATATCGGAACCTTATTTCATTAACACCAGGTGTTTGGAGAATCTTTATCTTCTGATTGTTAAACTTTCTAGAATACACATATATTTCTATTGTTGTGTAGGATCTGGGCCTGCTGTCCCTCCCTCTCCCTCCATCCCTCATTCATCTCAGACACTAACCACACCCCCTTAAAGCCACATCATTTAAACCACACCCACTATTTCACTGAAACCATGCCCATTTTCACCAAGTGGGAGGGGTCAAAAAGGAAGGGCGGGGTCTTGTGCTCCCCCATTCTAAAACTTCACCAGCGGCCACTGCCCCCAAGGCTCTGTTCTATCAGGGCGTAAGAAGGGGAGGATCAGAGAAAACAGGATCAAACAGCCTTTTGCACAATGCGCAGGATTAACTCCTTAGGTTCCACAGTGAGTATAACAAGAACACTTTACTGCATATACACATTGATTTTACTGTTGTGGGTATAGTAACACCTTAAGCTGGCCATACATTATCGAAATTCAGCTGGTTCAGCAGGGACTGGCTGAATTTGGATCCATGTATGGGCAGCTTGGTTGTACAGAAATCCATCTACCGACCGACTTTTGTACAACTAGCCTGTTGGAAAATGTCCACACGATCAGAGCTGCTGGCTATGGCCGGCACCGCTGATCAGTGTATTCTGATTGCAGGGAGGTCTCCCTGCTATCAGAATACAAAGGCACAATGGGAGTGATTCACCCATCCACATTGAAGTGTTGATGGCGGAATCGGGTCTTTTTTTTTTTTAGTTCAACCGATAGGTCCTGCCGATATGTCCCACCTATTAATAAAAATCTAAAATGTGCTCTAGAAGGCTGGCTCTGCTAACATAGCAAGATTATATGTAATTGGATCCTGTCCAAACTGGCCCTAGTATGCGTATGTATGAATGTGAGTTAGGGACCTTAGAGGGTGAATGTACAATATTTATGTAAAGTGCTGTGTAAATTGAAGGCGCTATATAAGTACCTGTAATAAATAAATAATAAATGATTAAACCAGTTGAAGATCTTGGGGGTACTCAGCAGCTTAAAAACTCCAAAGCTCAAATATCTCAAAAGTACGTTGTATGGCCAAAGCTCCCTGTGCCACTGTGGCTACTCTACTCAGTGAAACCACTGCAGGCTTCATTCATAATTACATAGTACCAAAAAATAATGTTAGAATATATTTTTATTCTTCAGTCCAGTCAGTTCCAGCGATTTTGCAAGTGAAAAAAATAATAATTTATTAAATGTTATATTAAAAGGTCTACCTTTTTAACCCCCCAATAAGCCTTACTTGACCCTGAACAGTCCTTTTTCCCCATGTTGTTTTGATTTTTATATTTTTATTTAAACACTTCTATACAATATAACCTTATTTTTTGTTTTCTTTTTTTCATTTATTCATTGTTTAAGCACTGCAAAAAAATACACATTTTATTTAATTTGCGAATAAATAAAAATAATTGATTTACTAAAGCTGTAGAGTGCGAAGTGAGGTGAGGCTGTGCATGGTAGCCAAGCAGCTTCCTGGTGTTATTGTCAAAGCTTAACTCCTTCACGCTGACGTAAAACATATATGCGGTCTCACTGGACTGGGCTTTTTTCCGTGGGGTCGCATATATATGTGTATCTGTCTTTGTGCTGGTAGCGCGCCACACAGCACTCTCCCAGCACAGAGAACCGGGTCTCACAGGCAGCCCCAGGTCCCGTACTAACATCTGGGACCCGCTGCTGGGTCACCGGATCGCTGTGATAGCCTCTGATTGGCTGTCACAGTGATCAATCGCTGTAAAGCTGGCCCCTGTGTTTCTCTCTCTGTGAATGGAGGGGAGAGATGCATTGTATCTCTGCCTTTCCTTGCAAAGAGATAAAAAAAAAAGTGTGTGTGTTAAAACAAATCATAATAAATAAAATAAAAAATAGCTAGATCAAGGTTTGATCTAGGTCAGTACCTAGGATTAGTGGTTGGGTCAAGTAAGGGTCAAAGGTCTAGGTCAGGGTCAAAGGCCATGGTCAGTTTATTTTGGTCAGTGTTTTTTTAAAAAAAAAAAACATTTAAAAAAAAAACATTTTTTTTATTAATATCAGTGTGAGTTAGTGTCAGTGTGTTTTAGTTAGGATAACAAAAAAAGTAAAATGCGTACTGTTTTTGGGGTCTACTATGGGTACATGCAACAACTAACATACACACGTGTAAGGCTGTCTTTAATGTGGGGCAAAAGGGACAGCTGCCCCGGGCCCAGTCATTGTTGTGAGGCCCAAAGCAGTTGAGCTGCCCCCCAAGCCCGCGCTGCCCTCAAATAGTTGATAAGTGCATTTGGCTATCACTCAGGAGATGAGGGTGGAATTGAATGTTGGGGGCACTGGTGATTAGTTTGGTGCCATGTTCACAGCCTGTGCAATGATTGGGCAGCTCTGTAAGGTAAACCTTGTCTGGGGAGAGCACCTGTCAGTCTTCCGCACAGCCACACCAAACCTTCTCCCTCACCATGTCTGGCAAGCCACAGACCATCAGGCCGCTGAAGAACCTATTTAATGGAAAGTTTGGTGGGGAGGGGTGCCTGGTGCTCCTCTGGACACTATCAAGGTCAGTCTGCAAGTAGGGGGCAATTTAGGAGACTGTGGAGGGAGGAGGTCCTGTGTAATGATGGGGATAGTATGGGAGAGAGGGTCCTATGCAAAATTGCATGGGGTATACAAGTTTGCCCTCCACCCCCATGTCTAATCAGTATTAAAGATGGCCCTGCACAAGTGTGTGTTTTGTTTTTTGTTTTTTTACTATTTTAGTTTTCCTATATGTTCTATATGTTCCTATATGTTTTCCTGTGATAAAAAAATAGATATTTATTACTATTTACCACCAAAAGAAAGCCCAAAAAAACAAGGTATAATCCACCTGGATGGGCAAAGCAGTTGTGATGATATGTACGATTTTACTAACACGTCAAAATTGCAAAATTATGCTTAGGCATTGAAATCTGTTTTACCCTTAGGCGTGAATGGGTTATTTTAACAAGCTGAAGTTTGAAGCTGATTGGGTACCATGCACAGCTGCACCAGATTTTGGGTGCTCCAGTTTTAATAAATTAAACCTAAAGAGTCATTATAATAGACAACAAATATTTGCCAATTTTATCTACAAGTTGTTTAAAAGTTAACACTAGTCAGATTAGAAAAAATATATATTTATGTCCTTTTGACCTGCACTTGAGCTGCTCGAAGTGGGTTTTGCATTACTATAGACTTGCGTGGGAATGCAAAACGTGCTTTTACTGCTTCCAGACCAGACGCCGCAGTTATACTGTGGCAGGTTGGCTCCCTGCGCGAGCCGTCGTAGCTGTATGTCGGATCTTTAAGACACGCGCCCGCAGCGTGCCCTGCGGGTGCTATGACCGCCGGGCCCCCGTGATCCCTCATGACATAGCGAGAACCAGGATCTGTGTATGTTAACACACAAATCCCAGTTCTCTCAGGGGAGTAGAGACAGATCATGTGCTCTTACTAAGTAGGAACACCGATCGGTTTCCTCCCCTAGTCAGTCCCATCCCTCCCACAGTTAGAACACACCTAGGGAACACAGTTAACCCTTGATCGCCCCCTAGTGTTAACCCCTTCCCTGCCAATGACATTTATACAGTTATCAATGGCTGTTTTTAGCTCTGATCGCTGTATAAATGTCAATGGTCCCAAAAAAGTGTCTGATCTATCCGCCGGAATATCGCAGTCACGATAAAAATCACTGATCACCGCCATTACTAGTAAAAAAAAAAAAAAAATCCATAAATCCATCCCCTATTTTTTAGACGCTATAACTTTTGTGCCAACCAATCAATATACATTTATTGTGATTTTTTTTTACCAAAAAAGTACAAAATATTGTGTTTTTTTTTCCAAATTGTTGCTCTTTTTTTTTTGTTTATAGCGCAAAAAATAAAAACCGCAGAGGTGATCAAATGCCACCAAAAGAAAGCTCTATTTGTAGGGAAAAAAAGGACACACATGGGCACAACGTCGCACCACCGCACAATTGTCAGTTAAAGCGACGCAGCGCCTTATTGCAAAAAATGGCCTGGTCAGGAAGAGGGTAAATTCTTTCAGGGCTGAAGTAGTTAAACAAACAAAGGCCCATCAACACAGGCCCTTAACCGATTGGATAAGTGAAATTTGTGCACATTTCTCTGCATCAGTTCAATTACTTTCAGCATCAAAATTTTATTAGAAAATTAAACAAAAGTCAGTCGACACAGAGATAGCAAGCATAACTTGCCACACATTTGTGGCTGTGTTGAATTGTAGGTCTGTAAACTTGCTGCACATTTTCACTGGTAACTTGTACACTTGCAGAGCACTTGAAGCACAAGTTCTAGTTGGAACGTTTCCAATTTGTAACAACTTTGCATGGCAAGTCTTTAGCAAGAGTAAAGTTGCAGTGGTGGGTCTACAGCAAGAGCTCTGCAAGTCTACAGCACGAAAATTCAGCCAGAGTGACCCCTGTGGTGGGATGACTATTGCACAACATAACTGAACCAGAACTTGCAGCAAACTTGCAGAATGTTTGCAAAGAAAGTTGATCTGGAGTCATGCAATGCGGACTTGCTGCAATTGTGCATCAAACTTGTAAAGCCTGGTAAGTCTAGCAATAGCTAAGCAAGTAATTTTCAAACTCAATTGCTTGATATCTGGGCACAGGCCCTAGTTCGTACCTTCTATCTATGGTAAAAAAAAGTATTCTGACTACATCAGATCATGGCTTTATAAATAATTCCAAACTGGGCTTGTTCAATGAGGCAAACAGTCCTGTGCATAATGCTGTAACTCATAACAGGCAATGAGGACTTGCTGACAACAGCAGGCTGAAATCTGATTGGACACTATTGGCTACTGCACTGTACACATCTTCATTGGTATCTGCATTGCCTTATTGTAGAAGCTAGAAAGTGTCTACTATAAAAAAAAATAAAGCTACGTGTACATTCACACCATTTAGAAGGGGAAACATTGTCAGTGCTAACTGAGGAAACATCAAACAATATCTGGTGGTCGCTGCTTCCAGCATTGACACTATAAAGCAGGCTACAATAGCCACCACTGTGATCGCAATGCACAGGCCACCTGCAAGCTGCCTTCTCTCAAATATTGAGCCTGTTGCCAGTATTTCCACTGAATTGGTTTGAGGTTTTCTCTTCTCTCTCAATAGAGGGAGAGTACTCGGGTATCCTCGCTGTCTAATGGCAGGCATTGCTTCCTGCCCTTCACATTTGTGGTCAGTGGAGGAAGGAGAGTGGAGCAAAGGGGGGAGGAAGCCGGCAACGCACAAGGCACGAGTTGAGCGTGCAAGATGGTTATCAGAGGCTGAGTCAAGTCTTCTAGCAATATTACATAAAGCGTGCCAAACTGTACTGTTTTCAAGATATGCAGTACCTGCGGAAAAGTCCTATCTGCTGTATGATCTCTGAATAACAATGGCTGTAATTTGAATGAAGTGTGAAAAAGGTTTTGCTTTTACCCAAAGTAAAATGAAGCCAAAGCTGATATATTTTTTAAGCTGACAACTATTATATTTACTAAATCAGCTGCTCATAGGTTTACCACATACATTGCACTCTGACCATACAATCAACTTAAGAGCTATCAAAACTATGTAATAATGAGGACTTAACTAAGCTACCCAATCAATCTAATAAACAGAATAAAGCAGTCTCTTGCACTACATCATGTTTTGCAGATCTGATGGAAATTGAATACAACGTGTGTGATAAGCTTCAAAGTGAGCCCGTCACAAACCTGTGCAATTCAACAAACAAAGAAGAACAAAATGCATGAGCAAAGGCTACCTTCAGCGAGAATTTGATATCAACCCCATCAGCAGATCCAGAGACACACACAGATAGAATCAAAAGCAAATATAAACCTGAACTAGATCCTACCCCTTCCTACCTAAAACCCAACCAGGAAATCCAGACGTGAATAAAACAGAAATCTCAACTTTTCCTCTGAAAGCTGCACTAGATCCTACCCCCTTCAATCTAAAACCCCATCAAAAAATCAAGAGATTTAAAAAAAAATTAAATCTCAACTATTCATGTGAAATATGGTCTTGGTTCTACCCCAGGGGTGCTCAATCTTTTGAAGAGGGCTACTTAGGCCGCGTACACACGGGCGGACTGTTCGTCCAACTTTGTCCGCTGAACAGTGTTTGGGCGGACAGTCCGCTCGTGTGTGGGCTTTCAGTGGACAGTTTCAGCGGACAGTTGGACGGACAAGGTTTTTCGGAAATTCCGTAAAACTGTCCGCTGAAACCTTGTTTCAGCGAACAGTCCGCTCGTGTGTAGGCTTGTTCGTCAAAGTTGCGCGCATGCTCAGAAAGGATTTTCACGCCGAAAGCTATAATGCAGTGTATAGGACGTCGTATTTTTCGTCCCGTCGTACGTGCCGTTCACGTCATCGCGCACGGTTTCAGCAAACTGTTCGTCCGTCGTGTGTGGCCATGTCCGTCCATGCTAAGTTTGAGCGGACTGTTTGCCGAAACTGTTGGACGGACAAAGTTGGGCGAACAGTCCGCGCGTGTGTACGCGGCCTTAAGTGTTTTGGTAACCGATCGTGGGCCACAATAAAAGGAAATGGTTCGGAATTTAAAATTTTGAATAACATAATAAAGATTTTAAACAGATCATAATTTTCCATGGAACTTATCTCCGTTGGATGTTTATCAACTATTACATCTTTCTGAATGCACACCAAACCCACAGGATATAATAGAAGTCTATGGCTCACTGCAGCTAACCCCCAGGAAAGTACTGCACTGCACCTGTGAATCAGTGTGTAAGCAGCCTAATAAACTTTTTTTTATAAGTGTAAGTGTTATTTATATTGTAAAGCACTGCGTAAATTGTTGGCGCTATATAAATCCTGAATAATAATAATAAATAATAATAATAAGTGCTAATATGCTCAATGCAAAACTATGTGATGTTTAATCAAGAATATGCCGGTTGCAAAACGGTTTGATGTTTAAACTTGCTTTTTTGTCTTTCAGTTTCTGCTGGCATCGCTAGGCTGTTAGAAAGGTTCATGTCCCAAGTGGAGTGATACCAAATGTACTTCGCCTAAGACAGTAGCTGGAAGAGGAAGCATCGGCTTATGCAGCTCCTGTACCCTCTGTCATGTGCTTTCTCCGTGCTGGCTCCATCCACTCTAGTGCTGTGGGATGGTTGGTCGGCAAACCCTCAATCTGGGATCCCACCATCCCATAGCATTAGGTCATAAGCCCCATCAGAGGGCCACTGGTTGAGCATCCCTGCTCTACCCCTTCCACCTAAAACACCATCAGAAGATCTAAAAACCTCTTCTCCTACTGTGTTTTATGGTGGAATCATGTCTATGGTTCTTAACTGTACATGTTTTTTTTATGCTTGTATACATAATAAATAACTAACCTTTACATTCGAAATGCAAGGATCTCAGAGGTGCTTTGTGGAAGACCTTTGAAGTGCAAAGTAGCCCAAAACAACCTGTGATGCTTCTATGAATGGTTATAAAACTGTTACTAACCACTGCATAAGCGTATTTACACTGTCTGGACACTGAAGTAACATGATGTATATATAAGTAATTATAACAGGATAAGAAAAGGTTAATGTAAGAAAGGCATTAAGCGGAAAGCTTCCCTGAAGAGGCATCTTTTCAGGGACCAGAGCTGCCATGTTAGTAAGGTAAGCATTAAACCCACCAGACTCATTCATATTTTGAAGATAAATACGACATCGCTCCTTGTGTTCTTCCAGAGAGCTGCGCTGCTTGTAGCTACGTCCACAGAATTCACACTTGTATGGTTTCTCCACTGAAGGCAATAAAACAACAGCTTGATTCTGTCTGCATTAGAGGTACCCAACCACTGTTATCTCATGAGCCACATCCAAGTGCACCAAACTTGGCTAACACAAAGTAAGATAAAAACAACACTCAAAACTTCCTCATTAAAAGAAATCTGTGACAAGAGAAACATGGAGGCTCCCCACTGCTGATCGTTCCTTCTGAAGATGGTAGCTCCTTATCAGGAAATGGCCCTGAAAAAGTATGCAGATAAAGACTTTGGACTTTATACTGATCCTTGGTATATACTGGTTCCAGATCAATAACTTAGCTGGAATTCAAGTACACTCCCCCCTTAACTGTTTCCTTAAAAAACAAAAACAAAAAAAATGGAAAGGCAGAAATACGTTTCCTATATCCCTGCTCACATGATGATCCTGATCCTTCTATTTTATTAATGCAGAGAAGGGTCCATTTTTAGATGATCATGCCACACTTCCCATTGGCTGTCCAAAGGCATGGTCCTCAGACTACAGCAAACAGAAGACATTAAGAAGAGGCAACCAGTCTTCTGTAGCACCAAGTCTACCAGTCATGACTCCCAGAAGCACTGCCAACTTAGGAGAGTTTAATAAAAACTCTAATACCATGTACATACGACCGGACTTTCCGGCAGACTAGGTCTGACGGAATCAGTACGTCGGACAATCCGATCGCGTGTGGGCAAATCTGATCGTTTTTCTTTAAAAAAATCAGTTGAACCTAGAAATAGAACATGTTTCAAATCTGTCTGAGGGACTCAATTCCTATCAGGAAAACCATTTGTCTGTATGCTGGTCTGGCGTCACGTCTTACATCATGTTCAAAATGAACAGACTTTGGAACAGACTTAGTCCGTTCATGTGTCGCCAAGTCCGTTTGTTCGGAAAATCCGTCGGGAAGACTGTGGAACCTAGTCTGCCGGAAAGTCCGGTTGTGTGTACGCGGCATTAGGCTCATTTTACATGGATGGGATCCTTTTTGTCTTAGCAGGGAATCTATCTGCTGATCACCTGCTGAGCAGAGCAGCCAGATAATAGGTCCATGTCCACTCCACTTATGCAGAGCGGACATGGACACAGCCCACTCTACTCTATCAGCAGTCAGATGTAAATGGACCATCTGTCCGATGACATCAGATTGCCCTCCGATATGATTAGGCCAGACAGAGGGGAATGTTCAGTTTGTTTTTGCCGGATCGGAGGTAGCTGGGGGTAAACGGACACAAGTCCATTTACATTTGACTACCCATAGAGGAGAAGGGAGGATCCACCTGAAAAACAGACAGGCAGATCTGATCGGACCTCTCGTTTGAAAGGGGCCTAAAGATGTTTAATTTAACAAACAACCAAATGGATGCGAAGGAGTGAGTGAAGGAACTGACAGCCTGTGTTAAAATATAAAAGGTAGTGTGTCCAAAAATCAGCCAGGAAACTTGCATTTTCAGGAGTTTAGCAGTGACAGCTTCCCCATTTCTCTCATCACAATTTATTTTAAAAGTGGTAATAAAATGAAATTGTTTCCCTAACTTAGGAACGAATATAGCTTACATGCATTTCATGCTTTAATACATTTTCAGGGGTTCCTTTTAAACTTTCCCCTGGACATGCTATTACACTGTTGTTCTATGTTTGCCCCTGGACCGCTGGATCCTATAAAGTCCTGTTGGAGTCTCCTCTACTTGCACACCCATGCTGAAACTACATCTGTAAATGCCGCCATTCCGAGCACTGCACGCATGGGTACTGCAAGAGGGATACGCCTCTCCTCCTCTTCCACAGCAGTGACTGAAAATGTTTCTATGTTTCTCTTGTGCTGCCTATGCATGTGGTGCTCTGAATGGCTGCACATATAGTTGTAGTCTCAGCGGAAGCATGCACGTAGGGAAGACTGCTGCAGGACCCCATAGGTCCTGACAACAAAGGGGTTACACATAGAACAGGAGGATGCAGAAGTGTAGGAGCATAGCCAGGGGACATATCAAATGGAATCAAATACATGTAAGTTATATTATTAGTATCTAATTTATGAGAAAAATAATGACTTTAATACCATTTTAGGCAACCATGTTGAAGAGTCTGCACATCCTTGAATCACCCACTGGCACCATGTAGCTTTCTGGGAGCTACCTGCAGAAATATTACAACTGGGGAGGATTGTTTCTTATTTAGCGGGAAGGGTAACCTTACTCTCCCCACTGCAAATTAATTTATAATATAATAGCAAATGTAAGCTTTTTTCATAATGGCTAGGGTAAGTGAGCAGGTTGGCAACATATACTGTAGGGAAATACATAAGATGCCAGTGTGTAATTCAATCTGTCCGTAGCTATCAAACTGCAATGTTATTATTGGGTGGATTGACCCTTTAAATAAAATATATTTATGAAACAATACCAAACTTGCAAACTCTACTTGCCTTTGTGATAATAAGCATTTGAGATACAAGTGAAAGACAGTCATAGAGGTAATCAGAGACTGCCACAAATAATATGAACAGTGAGGTATAGTTCCTAAGCCACTGGCTGGCAATCACTGACCTAAATTGTAATATACTGCTTACAGCAAAGCACCCAGTGTGGTTACATGAAAACTGGAGCAGCATATTGGCTCAGTGGCTAGCCCTACCTCATTGCAGGTCTTGGGACCTGGATTTGATGGCCACCAGGACCCATCTGCCTGGAATGTGTCGTTTCTTGGTTTCTGTGGTTTCTCATTCAGGTACACATATTTGCTTCAATAATACTTTGTGTGCTCACCACAGCTTTCAGCCCTGTGCTGAGCTAAGGCTAAAAGTCTTAAAATGTAAAAATAAAATCTTTTCCCTAGACGTAATTTCTTAAATCAAAGATTATTCATTGCTTTTTCATTTAGTAGAGTCCCCTGACTCATACATAGTGCTCTAATGAAGTTACTTTCATATTCCAAAAACATAGCAGTTCCATTGTGTGTCTACTTGGCTGTGGCCAGGACACTGAACTGGATGTTAATTTGGTGGCAGGGAGTGATGTCAAATGGTTTCTTATAAGCGTCTCAAAATATGTGTGTGCTCTTTAAATGAAAAAATTATATATTTTTAATGTTCATATCCTGTATACACAATGTTGATCAGTCCCTATGACACCACAAGTGCTATATGCATATAAAGGTTCAGTCTGCTGAAAGCAACTGAGGAAACTAATACTTAAAGAAATATGTAGACTACCATTGCTGATCTTCTGAAAAAGCTAGTTGCCTGACTGATCTATTGTCAATGTTATTTTCTGAAATACTGATCAAGAGTAAATAAGCAGATCAGGAGTCTAAGAGCAGGTTAAGCAGACTTGAAGTTCCCAAGAGCAAATATGCAGATCAGAAGTTCTACATCTCTAACCCACCTTGTTGCATACTTGTTCCAGGTCAGTGACTTTAAATACCAAAGCCAGAGACAGGCAACTGGCGTTTTCAGAAAGTCAGCAATGGCTGTCTGCATGGTTCCCTCAGCACAGACTTCAGTAAAAATGCTTTTACTGGCAAACAGGCATGGTATTTTTTACCTGCACCATGTCTACATGCTAATAAAAGTATTTTAAGTGCATTAGTGACCACTAACTGAACTCTTACAACGGGCTTAATGGCCAACTCCATCGAAATTGTATTTTAGTCGTACAAATCTATGACATGCTGATCCCTCATATTTCTTGGTTTCTCCAGATTTAAAAAATCTCAACCAGAATTTCCAGTTCTACCATCCGTGGAAGTCAATCACAAAACGTGCAGTTATCTATTAAAGGATCCTCCATAATAAGGACAGCAAATAACTGTGGAATCCACTACACCACTGGATATTGCTTTTTTTATGGCCTTATGTGAAGAGTGGAGACACAAACTACTGAAGGAAATCCTGGTAAAGGAGAACTCCATAGAAACATGGATTTGGCAGGTGATTTAAGCAAGCAGAACATTTTGGAAGGAGTTGGCCTTTAAATGTAGTGAATGTGAGGAAAGTTGAATGTATGCTCACCAGAGTGTGTGCGGAGGTGCCCGGACAGGGCATCTCTCCTTTGGCAGGCGTAGCTGCACAAATGGCATTTGAATGGTTTCTCTCCAGTATGCAGCTTGCCGTGTCTGAGTAAATTCCCTTTCTGGGTAAATGACGCTCCACACTGATTGCACTGGAAAGGACGTTCTCCTGAAACAGGCAAGCACGGGCCTATAAGAGCAAACTCCATTCAGCATGTAATTAAAAAAAAAACATGAACCACTACAACTATTTAGGAAGCACTGTAACTAAACATAATTCAAGTCATATAATACAGCCAGATTTAGCATTTTTTTCTAACAGGACCTCTGGGCACGACCATACTTGACATGGTTCTGTGCTCCGCAACCTCCCTCTCTCAAAAATACAGACTATGCTTTTATAATGCTCACCTCACTGCCTCGACCTGGTTGTCACCACAACAATAAGAAATAAAAAAAAAAAACGTGTTGTAACAATTATGGACAAAAATTGTTTTTCTTTTACCCTTTTCTTTTTCTAGACTCCCTTTAAAGTTATTATTTTTTAATTTGTTTACTTTCTTTCCTACTTTCCATTTTTACTAGCAATGCTGATCAATGTCTGCATTGAAAATTTGAAACTAAAGATTCTGAAACAGAGTGTGTTGTGCTGGATCCTGGGAACACAATGTGCAGCATTTTCATAGGCTCAAATCCAGAGCCTGAAAAAAATTTGGTCAACCTCACCTGTCACAGTAAGTCAAAGGAAGCAAAGCTCAGAGAGACTGTACAACTAATGTCCCTGGGAGATATAAACCCTGTTGACACCTCAGCTTGCACAGCTCACGCTTGACATCTTGTTCTGTTAACCACTTTTGCCCCGAAAGATTCTACCCCATTCCTGACCAGAGCACTTTTTCCAATTTGGCACTGCGTACCTTTAACTGACAATTGCACAGTCATGCAGTGATGTGCCCAAACAAATTTGCATCCCTTTTTCCCGCAAATAGAGCTTTCTTTTGGTGGTATTTGATCACCTCTGCGTTTTTTATATTTTGTGCTATAAACAAAAAAAGAGCAACAATTTTGAAAAAAACTGTGACATTATGGCGGACAGATCGGAGACACTTGACACTTTTTTTGGGACCATTGACAATTATACAGCTACAAAAATGCACTGATTACTGTGTAAATGTCACGGGCAGGGAAGGGGTTAACACCAGGGGGCGATCAAGGAGTTAAATGTGTGTTCCCTCACTGTGTTCTAACTGTAGGGGGATATGAGTGACTAGGAGAAGAGACATATAGTTTTTCTTAATTAGTAGGAACAGAGGATATGGCTGCTCTCCTCTGACAGCACAGGTATTTGTGTGTTTACACACAAAGTATGGAACCTTAGGGGATTTCGCCCATGGGAGCCATTCTGTCGCAGTATATCTGTGTGAGGCAGTTGGTAACCGGTTAAATGACTGTAAGATCTTTAAATACTGCGTATAAAAACACATCACAAAAAAAGGCTCTCTACCCAAATTATGTTTTTGCTACACCGTGTAGTTTATTCCTTACAATCCTTAATTCCTTATTCCTTAATATTGTATTTTTGTGACCAGACTTGAGAATCAGATAGTGAACCTTTCAAATATGTTATTATTTTATGTGTACATACTGATCAGAACATTTTCTGTATTTATCAGTATTTTAATAGCTCTTAGAAAGTAAGCTCATGAGATCAAAGTTGTTTCTGGGTTAGATTTTCAAGTCCGTTTGATGTGAGAGAATTATGGAGGTTGCCATTGCTGACCTTTTTCTGAAAACGCTGGTAACTATTAAATGTTTAGTGGTTTTCTTTTCCATATATTATTATGTGTTTACTTGCAATGTACCTTTTAACCTGCTAGAAAATTTTACTGAATCAATTCCCTAACTCAGCCTCAGTTCTGCACATGCCATAACCCTCTCCTCTTCCGGGAGAGTTTGTACTGACCCAACATCTCCGTCCCACCCTTCGCCTCCCTACATAACCGTTCATGTAGCTGCAGCGGGTGGAGAAAAGGGGAATACTTCCGAGTGTCACATGAGCACAAAGTACAAATGTAGACAAAAGACACACTCTTGCCACATTCTCCATTGTGCAAATTATCAGGAATTGATAGGTAAAATTAATAAATCCATAACTACTTTTCCTATAGACTGTTTTTTTTTTTAAATAACAATACAATTATTTAGAGGTTAATATAATAATATAATATAACATTTTTCATAGTTACATCAGACCAAAAAGCTGGACAGATGATGGGGGAAATGGGACAGAGGGATTTCGTTCTGAAAGATGGCCATTCCCTGGAAATGAGTTGGGAGCTCTGCAACAGCAGCAGTCTCAGGACTTTTAGATGTCTATACAAGGGAGGATTGTATAGGTAAATAACGTGCCTAATCTATGTTGAATGTATATATAATGTTTTGGAAAATGTGTTAAAATTAGGTCAATGACATAATCAGGCAACTTTTTCGAGAGAAGGTTAGCAATGGAAGCTTCAGTGTTTCTCTAACGAAGAACTACAGTTAGAAACTGAACTTAAAAAAAAAATCCACTTTCATTATATCTCTGGGACTAAAAGTGTGCCTCTTTTAAACCCTACTAGTTTTTGTTTCATAACCCTGTGTGAACAGCCTGCTCCCTGGACAAACAATCAGCAGTATTGGCAGATTCCCTTTTCTTGGACACAAGAAGTCTTTGATTTTTTCAAGTTGCACTGCTACCTACAGGAGGATTTGATGCTGTACTGTAGGCCAGCTCAGCAGCACACATCCTAATATCAGCATGCCTCGGTTTTCTAGAGTTGGAACATGTGTCCCTTAACAAACTCTAATAAAAGGATTTTAATATTGAGTACAAAATGCCTATTTTCTTTCTAGTTCATTGAGGGACACAGGAAGTCTGTCACATCCAAAATAAAGCCAGCTGAGGGGTTAGCAACACAGTAAGGCCCAAGAAAACAACAGACTGTCTGCAGGACCCTACATCAGATGATGTTTCAATACTCAAGGATTGTATAAGTAAATAACATGCCTAATCTATTATCCAAAAAAGGGGGAGTTTTGGGAAGAGATTGTAATAGTGCTTACAAATAATAATGGAAACCATACAAATATATATAAAAATATAGTAGAGTTTTATTGAAAACATGATTAAAACCAATAATACAACATGGTAATTCGTTGAGTTTTGTTGAATATCTCCATTATGGTGGTCAAATATGGAGGGTTCCAGTTGAACAGTGATTGAGCAATCGTACATTATCCTGATATGTTTCGCCTTATGGCTTCATCATGGCATATACAAATCAACGAAGGGTTACCAGAAAAAAACATCAGAGCACCCAAGAGGGTCACCCATGAAATAAGGACCACCATGGAGGAAGGCACTACGCAGCCACAGAGAGCACACAATGACTAGGTTAAAAACAAAAGTGATCAGAGCATAAGGGGGGGGGGGACGCCTGCATATAAAGAACCATAGGTCCAATAAAGACATGATACAAGATGCTGGAAAACCGACAGATCAAACTTACAGGCGACCTGTAAGTCTGACCTGTCTGTTTTCCAGCGTAAAAAAAAGCCGATCACCGGTGGCTGTCAGTGGGACATTGGCCCCGATTCAGGAGAGCAGCCTCCGCCTCATCTGTGCCACCTGCCAGTTCACAACAGTGCCACCTACCAGTGCCCACCAGCGCCACCTACCAGTGCCCACAGTGCCACCCATCAGTGCCCACAGTGCCAGCTATCAATATCACCAATTGGTGCCTCATCAACAGTCCCTCAAAATTACCTGTTTGCAAAATTTTATAACAAAACATATGAAACGTTTTTTTTCTCAAAAATTTCTGTCCGGCATCACTGGGAGGCGGAGCGTTGATGTCAGCAAGAGCAGTTTGGCCACACCCACTGTTCGCTGCAGCACGCATAGTTACTACTCTCCTTGGGGCATCCAAAGGTGTCCCAGTCTTTTATAATCCTATAGTGTATACTATGGAAAAAAATTGTCGCTAAAGTGTTCAGGTTTGGCTTAAAGAAAAGGTGGCAACCCTAGCCTCAAAACCACTTTGACCCTAGGAAAAACAGAAAAGGATCCTTACAAAATAAGGCCACCAGTTCTGACACTCGCCTTGCAGAGGTGATGGCTACAAAAAATAAGGTTTTAATCAGGGAGTAAGAAGCCAACAGTCTCCAAAACAAGATAGAAAGGGCACAACGTGAGCTTTGATATTCCTGAAAGCCAAACACTGGTCTAGACCTAGCTGTAGGAAGGAAGGTTCATCCCACAGAGAAATTTCTTGGGAGGAAACACAGTCTCACACCAAGTGAAATATGTCTTCCATGTCTAATGATAGAAATTGTGGGAAGTAGACTTCCTAGCTTTTAAAGTTGTAGGAATCACCAGTTCACCCTGTCACCCTGTCTTTCAGAATCTGGGCTTCAGCAGCCATGCTGTTAAAGCCAGCGACTGTGAAGCAGAATGATAAATTGGTCCTTGAGACAAAAGATCTGGATGATCTGGTAGAACACGCAAAGCATCCATCAGAGTACATCTGTCTGGGCCTGTCTGCATCAATTACAACTATGGCCTCCATCTTAGTCCTGTGAAGCAGACAAGGATGAAGTCTCAGGTGAGGAAAGGCGTAGATTGGGGTGTATAAAATCCAAGAGAGATGCTGAATACCTATATCCCAATCAAACAGATTGTGTGGCTCTGGAGTCCAACTCCCAGCTTATGCCAGCTTGCTTCTAATAGGAGATTAGTAACATCATGGAAGATTACAATAATAATAAAAAAAGATCAGGGTATACAGATTCCATGGAGCCATCAAAACCTCCACTACCTTCGCTAGAGGATCCCTGTATCTGGAGACAGATCTGCCCAATTTATTGATGAACCTGGAAGCCAGGTCTACATCTGTCATCCTCCACCTGTGACACATGGATCATCTCTTGGTGTAGGGTCCACTGCCTGGGTCCAGACATTGCTGGCTGAGGAAGTTTGCATGCCAATTGTCTACCCTTGGAAGATAAATGGAGGAGAAGACTGGAACTCTTGCTGTGGTAAGACTTCTGTCTCCCTGCTGAAGGTTGAAGCATACCTCTGCCCTCACATTGTCTGACTGAATCCAGATTCACCTCCGCCTTGGCATTGTATGACTAAATCCAGACTGGATGGCCCAATGCTTTACTGAAACCAGACTGGACAACTCCTGGACTGGAGAGCTCAAATCTGAGATTGGATAGTCTGCAGTTTCTCCTGTGGGAGAAACATCTTGGCCTGTACTGTGTTCAAAACAAAAACATAGACCCAGATACTCCAAATGACAAGTCATTTCTGGTGACAAATTTTTGAGGATCCATTCAAACCGATGTAATGTCTGGACAGTCAAAGTCTAGTTTTTCCGACAGAGCCTGTGGTGATTGTTCCATCGAGATGATTAGGTGTTGCCTAAGTATTCTATAACGGGAATGATAGGAGAGCACAGCGGGGCTTTTACAGGGTCCAGCACTTTGGTAAACACCCCAGGTGTAGGTGAGAGACCAGAGGGTGACCTCATGTGTCTAGAATCAGTAATGTTGTAACAGCATGGCAGTAAGGCAATATAAGGCTCAGGGTACAAAGCATGGCCTCAGCTACTCATGAAACTCGTACAGCTGTTAGCAGGTGATGGTTGGATGGCCAAAGATGACAGTAGGCAGGCAGCAGGAGATCAAAGTTTCTTGTGGTTTTTTTACAAAGCAGAAGCAGCAGTGAGGAGATGCTGTATGGCAGAAAAGCAAGCGAGGGTGACATTTTACCCAACGGATAATCAGTGCTCAGGGAAGCTAACCCCTTCCGTGGTGGAACCTGGAGAAATTTAAAGGCGTTCAGTGACTTACGTTAGGCATTCAGGTTCATATATATTTGGACACAGGCACAATTTTAGGTTTTTCAGGTATTTACCAAAACATATTCAAGCTATAGTTATATGATATAGGCTGAAAGTGCACACTCTCATGTTTAATTTGAGGGTATGTACATACAAATCGGAGAAAGGGTTTAGGAATTGCAGCTCTTAAGAAAAGCCAACCCCCTATTTCAAGGGACTAAAAGTAATTGGTAAATTGAATAAAAAGATGTTTCAGGGTCAGGTGTGGGCTACACCTTCGTTAAGCAGGTAAAAGATCTGGAGTTGATTCCGAGTGTGGTATTTGCATTTTGAATCTATTGCTGTGAACCTACATCATGCGTTCAAAGGAGCTGTCCATGCAAGTGAAACAGGCCATTGAAAGGCTTCAAAAATTAAACAAACCCAGAGAGAGATAGCAGCAACAGGAGTGGCTACATTAACAGTTTGGTACTTTCTGAAGAAAGAAGAATGCACTGGTGAGCTCAGCAACACAAAAAGGCCTGGACATCCACGGAAGACAACAGTAGTGGATGATTACAGGATCCTCTCTATGATAAATAAAAACCCATTCACAGCAACCAGACAAGTGAAGGACACTTTCCAGGAGGTGGGCATCTCATTGTCAAAGTCTACAATCAAGACTTCACGAGAGCAAATACAGAGGATTGACCACAAGGTGCAAATCATTCATGAGCCTGAAGAATAGAAAAGCCAGATTAGACTTTGCCATAAAACATCTATAAAAGCCAGACCCATTTTGGAAAAGCATTCGTTGGATGGATGAAACTAAGATTAATTTGTACCAGAATGATAGGAAGAAAAAAAAATGTGGAGCAAAACTAAAGGTAAAAAGACCTACAAACAAAGAACAACTGAAGACAGGTACAATTAGAGCCTGGCAAAGCATCAGAAACGAGGAAACCCAGTCTTTAGTAATGTCCATGGGTTTCAGTCTTCGAGCAGTCATTGCCAGGAAAGGATGCTCAAAAAAAAATATTAAAAATTAACATTTTATTTATGATTATATTGATTTGTCCAATTACATTTGAGCCCCTGAAAATTAGGGGGGGGGGGGGACTGTGTATAAAAATGATTGCAGTTCCTAAAATTTGTACTTGATATTTATGTTCAATCCCTTGAATGAAAGCTGAAAGTCTGCTCTAATTCATTTGGATTGTTTGTTTTTGTTAATTTTTTTTTTATTATTTTTTTATTCTGGTGGCATACAGAGCCAAAAGTCTGAAAATTGTGCCTGGACCTAACTGTATGTACTTAAATGTAGCGCTCAGTGCTTGGTCTGATTAGCCCGTTCACAAAGTGAGTCTTCAGAGCCTCCAAAGCCAGGATGAGGATGACCATACCAGATAGCTGCAATCTGAGGGACCAGCTCTAGCAACAGCACAGTAAGATTAAAAAGAGGTTAAAAATAAAATTAGTCTTTTACACAGCAGAGCTTTAGAAAGGATGTCCATCCTCCTAGGACACTTGCAAAAAACTAAGGCATGCTGGTAGTATCCTTGACTGGCATTATAGTTTTTATTTTGTTTACCAGTGTCCAATCCTCTTGTAGGCGGCAGTATAACTAGAAAATGAAAGTCTTCCTGTGTAGCTCAATGGATAAGAAAAAAACATATATACAGTATCGCACAAAAGTGAGTACACCCCTCACATTTTTGTAATAATTTTCATGTGACAACACTGAAGAAATGACACTTTGCTACAATGTAAAGTAATCAGTATACAGCTTGTATAACAGTGTAAATTTGCTGTACCCTCAAAATAACACAACACACAGCCATTAATGTCTAAACCACTGGCAACAAAAGTGAGTGCATCCCTAAGGCTGCTTTCACACTGGGGCGGTATTCAGGCGTTACAGCGCTAAAAATAGCGCCTGTGTAACGCCTGAAAAAAAACAGCCCCTTTAACTCCAGTGTGAAAGCCGGAGGGCTTTCACACTGGAGCGATGCGCTGGCAGGACGGTGAAAAAAGTCCTGCTAGCCGCATCTTTGCAGCGGTGAAGGAGCGGTGTATTCACCGCTCCTATACCGCTCCTACCCATTGAAATCAATGGGACACCGCGGCAATACCGCCGGCAAAGCGCCGCTGCAGCGGCGCTTTGCGGGCGGGTTTAACCCCTTTTCGGCCGCTAGCGGGGGTTAAAACCACCCCGCTAGCGCCCGCACACCGCCGCTAAAACGGCGGTAAAGCGCCGCTAAAAATAGCGGCACTTTACCGCCGACGCCGCTCCCGCTGCAGTGTGAAAGCAGCCTAAGTGAAAATGTTCAAATTGGGCCCAATTAGCCATTGTGAAATTAAATTAAACACACCTGCTCCCCTTTCACACCTGAGACCTTGTAATACTAATGAGTCACATCACACTGGGAGGGAAAATGGCCAATTGGGCCCTATTTGGACATTTTCACTTAGGGATGTACTCAGTTTTGTTGCCAGTGGTTTATACATTAATGGCTGTGTTGAGTTATTTTGAGTGGACAGAAAATTTACATTGTTATACAAGCTGTACACTCACTACTTTACATTGTAGAAAAGTGTCATCTCTTCAGTGTTGTCACATGAAAAGATATAATAAAACATTTACAAAAATGTGAGGTGCATACTCACTTTTGTGAGATACTGTATGTATTTCAACTTTGTAAATAGCTGTTTGCCTGAAATTCCGCTTAAAGGAGAGATCCAAGAATTGTTAATATGTTAAAAGAATAGTGGGCGGTAAGTGTAATTTGTTGCTGCTATCCTTTCATAAATACAACTCTCCAAAAACTGGGAATGAAGTGCACTGGAACCATTAGCTCAATGCTTCAGTCAATGCACTACTTTCCGTCCTTGCCATTTTCTGAATAGAATTAGTCTCTGTGAATTGTGGCCTCATAGACTGAGAGACCAATTACATTCAGAAAATAGCAAGGGTCAGAACCAATAAGCTGAAAGTAAAGTTGAGATCTAGTCTTATTTTTAGGAGAAATGCATCTTGGAAAGGACAACAGCATAGAGATAAGTGTTATAAATATATTAGACTTATCTCCCATGGTCCTATTCAGATATAATCATAGAAGCTCCTCTTTAAAAGACATTATTTTTTTAGTCTTAATTTTTTTTTTAAGCATCTAAAGCAGGTAGTTTGAAGAGGCACATTCATTTGGGGTAGAGAACACATCTATGTCAGCTGATCATGGAAGGATCCCTACCTGTGTGGCTTCTTTTGTGCACCAGTAAAACATTGAGGCTGTTGCAGGCCAGTCCACAGATGTCACAGTACAGTTTTCCTAGGCTAGGTCTGTTGAGGTCATATGAGGAGCTGTGTCTTTCCAGCTGAATGCTTTTATAGGGTGCACATTCTGAGCCATATCCATAGGTTAGGTCAATGCCTTCAGGGTGTTCTGGGGGTGCTTCAGATGATTCCATGGATTCATTTTTTACCTTTACCAGGTCCACTGACAATAGAAAGCAGAGAGAGAATCAATAAACAATGTATATTTTTTGTCAAATGTACAAATGTGATATTTTTCAAAGAGAAATGGGCAGAGACAGAGGGCTCAATGTGGCTCTGATGAAGAAAGACATACCTTCGAAACATGTCAGACAGCAGGGACCCTGGTTTGTGAGTAGCTATTTTATATATTTTATCTTTAATAAAATTGTTGTTGGATAATGCATTAGGCCAGTGCACCCTCTATTTTCATCTATTTTTCAGTGTCCTGAGGACAACCGCAGTCCTAGAGGGTAGAAAGGCTTCAAAATATTATCCACTTCTGACTACAGAGTACTTTTCTGAATTGGACCATTAACACCTATGAGCAGGAGATTATTGTTGTAGTTAGTACAGGTGTTAGGAGAAGGCAGGAAGCATGTTTAAGACTAGGCTTTAGTTGGAATTTGACTATTAGGTTTGTCTAATAGTTAGGATGGGCATCAGAGTTAACTGTTAGAGTTTAGGCACAGCGTTACAAACACCCTAATTAACACTAGTTTTGCACTAAAACGAGAAGAGAGAGTTGTAAGGAATGCTCTGCTGTACACAAGGATTAAGGCTGGCCACAGATGGATAATTTTTTTCACCAATTGTGAAGTGGAGGAAAAATGATAAATGGTTTTCCAAATTTAAAAAAAATTTGAAAAGTGTGGCCTGCATTTGTATTCAGCCCCCTGAGTCAATACTTTGTAGTACCACCTTTCACTTCAATTACAGTTTCAAATCTTTTTGGGGATATCAGTTTTGCAAATCTAGAGAGTGACATTTTTGCACAATCTTCTTTGCAAAATAACTCAAGCTCTGTCAGATTGGATGGAGAGCGTCTGAACAACAGGCCATTTTTCTCTTTCATTGTTGTGCGCTGATGAGGCTGCACTGATGGGCTCTGAAAGGCTGCACTAATGGGCTCTGAAAGGCTGCACTAATGGGCACTGATAGGTGGTACTAATGGGCACTGATAGGCGGCACTAATGAGGCTGCACTGATAGGCGACACTGGTGGGCATTGGTAGGTGGTACTGGTGGGAACTGCTTAGCAGTACTGATGGGCACTGGTAGGTGGCATTGCTTAGCAGCAGTGGCTATTGGTGAACTGCTTAGCAGTACTGATGGGCACTGGTGGGTGGCACTGCTTAGCAGCAGTGGCTATTGGTGTGTGGGACAGATGTCCTTTTTACATGAGCCAGTAATTGGCTTGTTTTTTCTAAAGCGGGGGGGGGGGGGGGGGAGAGATGCAGGAAAGTGCCTTTTCATCTTAGGCTACAGGGTTATATTTCTATTGATGCACATAGTGTAGGGTTCTCAACCTCAGTCCTCAAGTACTGTCGGATTTCTTCATCGATAAATTCGAAACCATCAGGGAAACAATTTGTCAGAAGAAAACAGCCAACCTCAGCCATCAAAAACAAAAAGAGGATATCTACACAAACATTCCACAACCGCCAAAATTTTCACTCACCCAAATTACTGCGGACACCACAAAAAACATCATCAATAAACTTTGTGACAGTACCTCACCAATTGACATCATCCCCACAAAACTACTGAAAGAATGTTCCGACATTGTGGCTCCCGCTATAACGCACCTCATAAACCGATCATTCCAAGAAGGGATCGTTCCTAGCACCTTCAAACAAGGCATCTTCAAACCTCTGCTAAAGAAACCTAACCTCGACCCTCAGGACCCAAACAACTGTAGGCCAATTACAAGCCTTAACACCATTTCGAAGATCATGGAGAAAGCTGTAGTACAACAGTTACAACTCCACCTGGATACACACAAACTCCTGGACCTGCTGCAATCAGGCTTCCACCCGGGTCATGGAACAGAAACAGCACTCCTTAAGATTTGGGACGACGCCCTCGAAGCAGCGGATGATGGAGAGTCATGTCTCCTGGTACTGTTAGACCTCAGCGCAGTGTTTCATACAGTAGACCAAAATACTCTAT
The DNA here is from genome assembly GCF_037356315.1 of Lithobates pipiens. NCBI lineage: Eukaryota > Metazoa > Chordata > Amphibia > Anura > Ranidae > Lithobates > Lithobates pipiens. Next base: position 162,094,400 of record NW_027507789.1, read on the forward strand.
TCGTCCGCCTCACAGAAGTAGCCGGAGTCCAAGACGCAGATCTCCAATGGTTCGCGTCCTTCCTAGGAAATCGTTCACAGACAGTGAAACTAGGAAAATTCTTCTCTGAATCCTGGGCAGTCACCTGCGGAGTACCTCAAGGATCACCTTTGTCACCAGTTCTCTTCAACATTTACATCCGCCCACTCCTCCAAATCATCAGATGTTCAGACCTTTGCTTCCACTCATACGCTGACGACACGCAACTTTATTTCTGTATGACTGGACAAAAAGATCACCACCAACAACTAGAAAACTGCCTCAATTCAGTAGAAGACTGGATGACCACCAACTCCCTCAAACTCAATGAATCAAAGACAGAGCTTCTTATCCTACATCCAAATCATAATTCCGTAACCAAAACCTCCTGGACTCCACCCACCGTCTTTGGGCAGACCATCTCCCCAAAGACCAAGGCCAAGAGTCTCAGGGTTATTTTAGACTCACAAATGTCAATGGATGCACAAATAGGAGCAGTAGTCAGTGGATCTCACCATTTTCTACGCATGCTACGCAGACTCATCCCTTTTATCCCAAAGAATGACAAAGCAGTGGTAGTTGGAACAATCATTAATTCACGACAGGACTACGCAAACTTGCTTTACATAGGATTACCACAATATCAACTTGCGCGATTACAACTGATCCAAAACATGGCGGCAAGGCTGATAACAGGAAAAAAAACCTGGGAATCAATCTCTCCTTCCCTGAGGAGCCTACATTGGCTAACCGTAAAAAAATCGGATCACATTCAAGACCCTCTGCCTCACCCACAAATGCGTGCATAGATACCTAGCTGAGAAAATAAATCATTACACACCAAACCGCAGTCTTCAATCAGCCAACAAAAACCTCCTCCTCATGCCCAAAGCCCGGTACAAATCTAAGGGGGATCAGAGATTCACTGTCCAAGGACCTCGGCTATGGAATGCTCTACCAATCAACATCCACCTGGAAGAAAACCACCTGTCTTTTAGGAAAAAACTCAAGACTTCCTCTTCTAGCTGATGATCAAAGCTCATCACAGAGCCTTGAGGCGATTCAGTTCGCGTTTTGCACTATACAAATATTTCTTTCATTCATTCATTCACCCCCAATGGGCCATGTTTTGATAACTTCCCTTAGCTAAAATAGCTCTTAGAAATACCATGTCATTGATATTGATTTAAAGCAGCTGTGCAAAGTAAAGGAAAAGCTGAAAACATGGCCCGTTGGGGGTACTTGAGGACTGAGGTTGAGAACCACTGGTGTAGGGTGGCACAATTCTAATCTCAGCGTGCAAGGATGGCTCCATAGGATGCTACAGGAGAAAGGAACTACCCTTAAACAGGAAACCTGGAACAGCGGTCATGGCACTAGCTTCAATAAGAGCACAGGCAAGGATTAAAAGATAGAGAAGCTGCATACCGAGTGAGTGATTAAATCCACTAATTCAAGTACTTAAAAACTGAGGGTTTAATATCACTTTAAGGAAATACTAAGCTTACCAATTCTGACCATCTGAAAAACCTAGTTGTATAGGTGTCATGTTGACACAATAGGGCGGAGCTGTGTGCTGAAGTCATCGCGTTTTACTGATCCCAGAAGTGCGGCTGTTTGTCTCTTTGCCATCAGATTTCGCTTTTCCGTTATGGCGCTTTGGATATTTTAATAATGTAAGTGCACTTTTAACTAGAATAAAACGTATATAAAGGTTTTACACTATTGGTGGATTTTATTTCCATATCCCTATCCACAGTTGATGAGAAGGCTTTGACAGAGGAATGTTGTATCTCACCTTTTGTGGAGAGTACTTGGGAACTGCCCCAAGAGCAGTGTTTTGTACATTGGGATCTAAGCTCTGTAGACCTTTCTAGAGATAGAAGATCAAGTCCATTCGTTAAGCGTGCATTCCTATTGTCTGCGGAGGAGGCTTCGCACAAGAATATTCTATACATCTCTTTTGCACAAGGATATTTGATATTTTACATATGACTGGGGATGGACATTGCGTTTATGAACTTTTTTAAGAAGATCACTTTATATTGATTATTCACTTTAAATTGATTATTCATTCATTTTTTCTACCTACGTGGACTTTGACCTTTTCTTTGTTTATCTGCACCTTTATTGCTTACACCAGGGATCCTCAAACTACAGCCCTCCAGCTATTGCAAAACTACACATACCATGAGGCATTGTAAAACTCTGACATTCATTGACATGACTAGGTATGATGGGAATTGTAGTTTCTGAACTGGAGAGCCGTAGTTTGAAGACCCATGGCTTACACTATATATAAACAAAAGGAGAAAAGTACACACTAACGCAACCGATACCCACTTCTCCTTATCTCAGCACTATGGTGTTCAAAGATTTCTTAATAGACATATATAAAATATAATATACACATAAAATAAAATTTTCCAATAAAATGTGCAAATAGGTGCTGCTTTATCACATAAACCAATATCTTCTTATATGATAAATATAACGAATACTCAGATAGCATCAGAAACATTCATCATAAGCAGCGCCCCTGTCAATGATAAAATGACCAGGCTAACAAATGTCCATTTGACATAAGTGATAGAAGAGACAAAGGACAGCAGTATCAGATGGTGGTAAGATTAAAAGTCCAAGATGAAGACAAATGGTAATCTCAGTGTTGTCTGTAAAGCTGTGCACCTTTCACCAGATCTCTCCACAAGTGCGTCACACTCCCCTTTGGGGTTTAAACTCACCGAACATCCGAAAATATAAAGCCTTACATAAATATCCCAATGGCTGCTTCCTTGTGATGTCCTCACACCGTACTTCCACTGGACTGTCTTTTTCCAGACACGCCCACTCACACAACCAGTGGAGAATCCATACCCGGCGAGGACTCCGCTCCACACCAATCCAATGGTAACATTATATGTTGAATCTAATAATTGACCAAATTTGTGGTCACTGGAATCATCTTTTCGAATAGAGCAGCTCTGCATATGACGACGTTGACACAAAGGCCTCAATGCTTCCTGACTCACTAACCCAGTTATAGTAGCAGATTAGAAGATCTGGCATCACTACTTACATATTCGCTGTTAGTGATTCTGAAAGCATTGAAGCAATTGCATTAGCATGGAAGCCGGGCATCTAACACCTTGGGCCAGTAACAGAAGCTTCAGTATTTCTCTCAGTTTTATTTTCAAGGCAAAGTAAGGTCTTTTTTTTTTAATCCAAAAGGGTTCTTTTTAGTATTGAAATGGAAAGTAGCAACATCACAATGTAAAATCTTTTAAATTATTCTTTAGTTATGAATGTAAAATAAATCAGCTTGATGTAAATGTTATTATGTTTAGTTTTATACATGTAACTATGTATGTACATGGTGGCATCTATATTTGCACATTACATATGCAGACTCTGCTTCCTACTTTTCAGCTGTGCATAGTGGTTCTGCTTAATTTATTCTCCTAACATTGCAAGTCTATGGGGTTGAATTATCAAAGGAGTAGTTAATTTTATTTTGCAAAGTAAATGTTCACTTATGCCTCGTACACACGAACAAAACCGTGGAATTTTATCTGAAAGCCGTTGGCTCAAACTTGTCTTGCATACACACAGTCACACAAATGTTGGCCAAGAATTACGAATGTAGTGACGTACTAGACGTACTACGTGTTTTTTCAGCTCTTTAGCGCCACTCTTTGGGCTCCTTCTGCTAATTTCATGTTAGTAGAAGTTTGGTAAGTGTTGATTCAAGCTTTTTTTTCCACGTTTTTCATTTAGCGCTTTTCAGTTTGCGCTATTCATTTAGTGCTTTTCAGTTCATTTCTGAATAGCCGTTCGTCAACCAGACATGTTGTGGAATCGGAGGAGATAATGTGTTATTTATTATTGGCCTTTGAGGTATTGCTTTACCATAATTTTTTTGGTTGAATAATGATTTGATATGGTATATTTTCTATATTTTTGGATGCATATAATGCACATTTTGGTTAAGTTCTATTGGCAGATAGCATGTCTATTTTTTTTTTTTTTGTGCACAATAAAAATAATGTGGAGAATAATAATTGGCTATGTGTTTTACTTCAAATGACAGTTTGGGAGTAGGCAGTTACATTTAAAAAATACAATGTAAAATTGACAAGGGACACCAACATAGTTGAATCTTTGATCTTAAAAACTACAGGATAATTGGTGTTGTGGTAACTTGCACAAAAAATAAATAAATAAATAAACATAATAATATTATTCTTGATATCACTAGAAAAAAAAGCCTTTGTAAAATTAGTTTGCAATAACTTCATCTGTATCACTAACAAAGCAGCTTCATTATTATCCCAATAAAGAATAAGAGAATGTGCGCTGCATTTGGAGATTTCATAATTTGCCACGTCACAAATGTTAATTCTTCATTACAAACACTAGTTTACAAGACCGGCCACTTCTGCTTCCGAGCATGCGTGTTTGTACTTTGGACTTTTGTCCAACGGACTTGTGTACACACACGGAAAATTTGAAAAGATGCTAGCAACATTTGTTGCTGGAAAGTCTGACAACAATTGTCCAATGGAGCATACACACGGTCGGATTTTCCGCCAACAGCCTGACATCCAACATTTCCTGGCGGAAAGTCCGATCGTGTGTACAAGGCTTTAGAGTAGACAAAATGTGAAGCTGTGCTCGCTTTAATCATCCAGATATTCGCTAGCAAAAATCCCAAATTTTCCTAATGTACCTTTTATGTAACGGGGTATTTAACCTCCCTGGCGGTATGATTCAGTCTGGAATAAGGTGCTGAAAGCGGTACAATTATTTTGCATGGAAATCTGGCTTTTATTTTGTAGTCCTGTAATTCTTAGGAATAACGCTCTGAAATCTCTTCAAACCAGAGTCTAGCGGACATCCCGGGTATGATAAAGTTTATAATATAATAAAGAATAATAAAAATTATTCAATAATGTAATCAAATCCAAAAAAATATGAAAAAGGGACATGTTTTGGTTGCTATGGACAATCTCCCAATTACAAGCAGTAAAAAACAGTATTTATAATATAAAAGTGCATGCAGGGCATTGCACAGACCACTAGGGACAAAGGGGGTGTGTATTTTTTACTACAGCACTGTAATCTGTAAGATTACAGTGCTGTGTGTGTTTTGTGTCTTTTTACATTTTTGAATTTGCCGCCGTTCTCCGCTCCCGTGCGTCGTAACGTCGCAGGGAACGGAGCTCGGCGGCATTCGGCACTGTGAATCGAGCGCAGGACGGCTCGATCACACAGCGCGGCGGACATCGCTGGATCCAGGGGACAAGGTAAGTAACGTTACCTGTGTCATCCCCTGCATCGAGCGGTGCAAGCCCGAGTCTGGCTCGGGGTTACCGCTATTGTAATGAAATTCCCAACCCGAGCCAGACTCGGGATTACCGCTGAGGAGGTTAATGTGAACACATTTTTATCTCATTTACTAAGCTATGTGAACCTACATTTTGAAAAATCATCAGTCTCTATTCCTTTAGTAAGTTCATTCAATGAGTTGGCTGACTTGATATAAACTCCGCGGTGTGTGAAATTTTTGCTGTGCATTCTTACATGTTTGGCAAAGCAACTGATTCACTTTAATAATGGCACCAACAGCTGCACATATTGCTTAAAGCGGGGGTCAGCGACCAGTAGATCAAGACTGGTAGATTGTGGTCTGGGTTTGCTGACCCGCCATTTCAGAGCATCAAACAGAGTGCAATGCAGAGGGACTACTTGTAAATTTGGAGCTGTAGTAGGGAGCAAGAGCCACATAAGCCGATGCCTCCTCTGCAGTGCTGGCTCTTGTCCCATGTGGAGTGATACCATCTGCACTCCGCCTCTTATGCCAGCTAATGGTCTCCAGAGTGGTGCCAGCAGCAGGAAATAAGAAATCTTCAGGTCAGTGTGAAGCAATACACTGGGCATAATAGTGCAGGGCTGCTTTTTACACTGATGTAGATGCACTGCGCTGCACCCATGGTGCAGGCAAACCACAGCACATCAGTGTGAAAGCAGCCTTATAGGGGGCTCAGAACAGTAAGGGTTAATTTACATTTAAAGGTTGGAGGGTGGTAAAACCCATAGTTAAAATGTGTTTTTATCACCCCTGCCCCCTTTAGCTGCAGTGGACAGAAGTGTACACATGTCCCAGATGCAGAAGGAGTTTTACGCCTTGTCATGGGTGGTAAGTGTAGCACCTGTCAAGCATGACCCATTCAAGTGAATGAGGCCCCCCAACTTTACGTGTAAATGAGCCCTAATGGTGCCGCTGCTGAATGCAACTAAGGGCTCATTCACAAGTGCAGCAGGCACTGCTGCTTCTCTGAAAGTGATCCAAGGGTGTTTGACAGGTGCTGAGGAGGCAATATATTGCCTCCTCACCACCTGATTTAAACCTATGATTGACGTGCAAGGCATGCAATTGCGGCACAGTAGTATGACAATTTGAGGTTTAAATTATATGTGAGGGGGAGACACCGTGCCCAGTGATCTTTGACTTCTCCCACATTGTTCAGGTAGATCTCCACCTGTTCAAGGTTGCCTAACCCTGGAAGTGTCTAAATGCAAACCAAACATGTAATACAGTGGTGTGAAAAAGTGTTTGCCCCCTTCCTCATTTCCTGTTCCTTTGCATGTTTGTCACACTTAAGTGTTTCGGAACATCAAACCAATTTAAACAATAGTCAAGGACAACACAAGTAAACACAAAATGCAATTTGTAAATGAAGGTGTTTATTATTAAAGGTGAAAAAAAATCCAAACCATCATGGCCCTGTGTGAAAAAGTGATTGCCCCCTAAACCTAATAACTCGTTGGGCCACCCTTAGCAGCAACAACTGCAACCAAGCGTTTGCGATAACGTGCAATGAGGCTTTTACAGCGTCCTGGAGGAATTTTGGCCCACTCATCTTTGCAGAATTGTCCTAATTCAGTTACATTAGAGGGTTTTCGAGCATGAACGGCCTTTTTAAGGTCATACCACAACATCTCAATAGGATTCAGGTCAGGACTTTGGCTAGGCCACTCCAAAGTCTTCATTTTGTTTTTCTTCAGCCATTCGGTGGTGGACTTGCTGGTGTGTTTAGGATCATTGTCCTGCTGCAGAACCCAAGTTCGTTTCAGCTTGAGTACACGAACAGATGGTCGGACATTCTCCTTCAGGATCTCTTGGTAGACAGCAGAATTCATAGTTCCTTTTATCACGGCAAGTCTTCCAGGTCCTGAAGCAGCAAAACAGCCCCAGACCATCACACTACCACCACCATATTTTACTGTTGGTATAATGTTCTTTTTATGAAATGCAGTGTTCCTTCTACGCCAGATATACTTGGACACACACCTTCCAAAGAGTTCCACTTTTGTTTCATTGGTCCACAGAATGTTGTCCCAAAAGTCTTGGGGATCATCAAGATATGTTGTGGAGAAATTGAGACGAGCTTTGATGTTCATTTTGCTCAGCAGTGGTTTTATCCTTGGAACTCTGCCATGCAGGCCATTTTTGCCCAGTCTTTTCCTGATGGTGGAGGCATGAACGCTGACCTTAACTGAGGCAAGTGAGGCCTGCAGTTCCTTGGACGTTGTTGTGGGGTCTTTTGTGACCTCTTGGATGAGTCGTCGCTGCGCTCTTGGGGTAATTTTGGGCGGCCGGCCACTCCTGGGAAGGTTCACCACTGTTCCATGTCTTCGCCATTTGTGGATAATGCCTCTCACTGTGGTTCGCTGGATTCCCAAAGCTTTGGAAATGGCTTTATAACCCTTTCCAGACTGATAGATCTCAATTACTTTCTTTCTCAATTGTTCCTGAATTTCTTTGGGTCTCGGCATGATGTGTAGCTTTTAAGGATCTTCTGGTGGACCTTACTGTGTCAAGCATCTCCTATTTAAGTGATGCCTTGATTGTGAACAGGTGTGGCAATAATCAGGCCTGGGTGTGGCTATAGAAATTGAACTCAGGTGTGGACAACCACAGTTATAGTATGTTTTAACAAGGGGGGCAATCACTTTTTCACACAGGGCCATGATGGTTTGGATTTTTTTTCACCTTTAATAATAAACACCTTCATTTACAAATTGCATTTTGTGTTTACTTGTGTTGTCCTTGACTATTGTTTAAATTGGTTTGATGTTCCGAAACACTTAAGTGGGACAAACATGCAAAGGAACAGGAAATGAGGAAGGGGGCAAACACTTTTTCACACCACTGTATATAGCAGATTACAAGGCAGTGAGATGGCTTCATTAGTTTTCTTTTTTCAACCTTCTTTTCCTTAATTTTGCAGGCAATCCTGCAAATAGCACACTTCCTGTCCCTGGATCACTTCCTGTCCCTACATCATGTATCCACTAGAAGGCTCCATTCACACTTGTATGACTCCAAAGTTGAGCCAACATTGGTGCAACTTTAACGCAACTTTGGATGGGTGCAACTTGGATACGACTTTGGCTTTGACCAGGATAACTGCTGTACAACTGCTTTTGAGGGCTAACACTGAAGTCTATGGCCTGCAAGTTGCATGAACGTTGGACCACAGCAGTGCGTGAACCACTTTGAAGTGGCTGCATCTACTTTAAGTCTCACATATATAAATGGTTATCATTGGAAAACATGGGGAATGACTTGCCATGCAAAGTTGCATGACAAGTCGCAGTGCGAACGAAGCCTAAGGTGGCATGGCTTCTATGAACTACAGACATGTCTGTATCTTTTCTTCTCTTTTCTGCAATTGGTAGTTTACAAAAAACAGAAAGCTAGAAAACTGAAAATTGTACTCACCTTTCTGTACTTTTCCTTTCCTGCGCATCTTCGTGGCAGCATACACTTGGAGTGTGACTCTCCGCCCCCATAACCTGATAGGACTGAATAGCTATAATTATATAGTTACATAGTAGGTGAGGTTGAAAAAATACACAAGTCCATCAAGTCCAACCTATGTGTGTGTGATTATATTGTAAGAGAAGGTCCCACCACAGTATTCTCTGTATCTACCACCTTAAAGGGTGGTCATCTGTATGCTACCATGAAGATGCGTCAGGAAAGGAAAATTATGAAAAGGTGAGCATATAATTTTCTCGTTTCCTGACGCATCATAGCAGCATACACTTAACACTTGGGAAATATCTTGCCAACTGGGTGGGTGCAAGAAAAAAATGTGTTTATTTAACAAGCAATTTAGGTATTGGCTTGATTGAGTGACTTCCCGAATTCCACAGTTATCAACTGTGTGGGATCCACTTTGTAATGTGTCATGAATGTGTTCCTAAATGAATAAGTCGCAGCTTTGCATATTGTCTCTGAAGATACTCTGCCGTACGCTGCCCACAAAGTTGCCATCGCCCTGGTAGAGTGAGCCTTCAAACCCTCGGGTATTTGAATCCATTGTAACGAATAGGCTTTTTTTGATGATTCTCAATTATGGTATGTGGAGAGGCCTCCTGTCCCCTCTTGAAACCATGAGGAATAACAAGGAGATTATCTGTCTTTCTGAATGGGCTAGTTGCTGTGAGGTATGCTGAGATGTTACCTTTGACATCTAACGGATGCGGATCACCCTGATTTGAAAGTAGGGCTGGAATTGAAATGAAGAGGCTACCTTTGGAATAAATCAGTCCGAAAGCCTTAGGTCCAGGTAAAAGATCAGGTAGGGCTCTTTTATTAGTAGTGCCTGCATTTCAGTTACCCTCTTTACTGAGGTTATGGCAATGAGGAATCTAACTTTTAGCGTTTAGTCCCACAGGAATAAAGCTTTGGTAAAAAAAGGTTATGAGATAATGCTTCTAATACTATGGATAAATACCAGGCTGGAAAGGTAGGTTTCCTGGGAGGTCTTCGCTTTAGACAGGCTTTTAGAAACTGTATGAGGAAAGGGTCTTGGGCCCACTTGACTCCCCTCATGGCCGATAGTACAGAAACTTGTACTTTAAAGGGAACTCGAACCTAGGCCCTTTTCCAGACCTGATTGAAGGAACTCGAGGATCTATGTTACCTCAGGCGATGATGTGCACCAAGATTGTTGTTGTGCAAAAGAGGTGAATTTTCTCCAAATTCTTTTGTAAGTGTTGTTGATAGTGGTTTTTCTAGCTTTTCAATCACCCTCTGAAAACATCCCTGACCTAGAAGCCCAGACCTTTCAACCTCCGTCCCGTCAGATGTAATTTCTCTGCCGACGGGTGAAGAAATTGACCTTGGAAGAGTAAGTCTTATGTTACCGGAAGAGGCAATGGTTTCTCCGTGTCCAGTGGGGAAGTGTTATGAACCATGGTCTTCTTGGCCAGAAGGGAATCACTGCTATCACCATGGATGTTGATCTTTTGAGCCTGAGCAGGAACCTCGCAATTAGAGGTGTTGGAGGGAAGATGTATCCCAGCTGAAAATTCCAAGGATGTTGCAGACAATTCATACCTTCCACTGACAGGTTGGCGGCTCTTGCAAGATACCTCAGGCATTCTACTTTCATTGGGGTGGCTGCTAGATCTATGTCCGGAATACCCAAGGTCAAAGGCAAGATAGAGAAGGTCCTGCTTAGATCGTCAGCAAATTGAGTCTGGGCTCCTGGAACGTACACTGCCCCTGTCTGCTAGGTTCGCTTGTGTCCATTTGAGGATGGGACAAACTTCCCTCATAAGAGAATGACTTCTGGTGCCCCCTTGTCTCTGGATGTAAGCCACTGCCATTTTGTTGTCCATATGTAACATGTTGTCCATATGTAACAACGCATTCTTGCCTCTCACGTAGGGGCTGAATGCTAAAAGGGCTTGAAAGGCGGCTCTCATTTCTAGTATGTGCGAGACGATGCTCTGAGTTTGAAATGGTCAGTGACACGTTAGGTGTATGGGTCCGATAAATCGATGGACAGCATCCAGTCTCCTAGATTTATCGCTAGAATTGATTGAAGGCTTTCCATCTTGAATGGCTCAACCATAAGTTTCTCGTTGAGATCTTTTAAGTCTAGTACTGAATGTCATTTTCTTTACCAGAAATAATGGACAGTAGAAACCTTTACCTCTCTGGAGCAATGGTACTTCTGCGATTGCCATTTCTGATGTAAATCCTGTACATATTTTAATTAACAACATTCATTTTTCTCGAGATGTTGGTATCCTGGTTGCATGAAACTGATTCCTGGGAATTCCGTTTTTGAATTTCCACCTGTGACCAAATTGAAAGGTAGCCACAATCCAAGGATCTTTTATGTTTTCCACCCAAACCTGCATGAACTTCTTGAGTCTGGCTTCTATTATCCCAGGTTGGATGGGTGTACCTTCAAAAAGACTTCTACTGATCTCCTGCGGTTGAAGATTTGGGTTTTTGCAATTTCAAGAAGGAGGTCTGGGGGTTCTTTTCCTTGCCTGTATGACTTTGCCACCCTGAACCTTTCTAGGAGATTATGTCTGTGTGTTGGTGGCTTCTGTTGTTTTGGTCTCCTGTCTGAGGGAATAAGGCCCGATTTTCCATCAGTAACTTTCGATATAGCTGAGTCTAATTTTGCTCCGAAAAGGTTTGTTCCGTCGTATGTAATTCTACACCAACTGGTCTTAGAAACTGTATCCGCTGCCCATGGTTTACGCCATAGGGCTTTTATGGCGATTACAGAGGCCAGCATTGCTCTAGAGAAGGATCTGCTTGTGTCCACCAAAGCTTCTGCTACAAAATCCCCTGCGAGACTGAGTTCCTGAAGAGCTGTGTTCTGCCCCCTCTAGAATCAGCTTTTCAATATAGGATGTCTAGCTGGAGATGGACATCCAATGCTGCTACTGCTACTGCTGCTAAGGCAATGGCTGGGCTGCAAGCACCACCTGCTGCAGAGTAATCTCTTTTTAAATCGAGGTCGATTTTATGGTCCAACACATTCCTGAATGTTACTGCATCCTCAATAGGTAACGTTATGTGCCTGGCCAACCGCATTAGTGATGCATCTACCACTGAAGCTGACATTAACAGATTTATGTTAGCTTCTTTCAGTGGATATAATTTTCCTAGCCTATTATTGAGACTATTTTTTTCTCTGGTTTCTACCACTCTTCTTTTTTTTTTATTCTTTATTTAGAACTTTTTTTCATCTTTACATATAAAATAGCATAAACATACGAGACATTATCAAGTCTTTCAGATTGTACATCAACAACAAAATAAAAAAAGAGATTTGACACATATAGGACAATAGCAGGGGCTTCTTATCCATACTCCATAAGTCTTAACTCCTCCAATCGTGATCTTGGTCTGTCTCTCTATAGTTTAAATCTTGAATTCTCCACCCTAACCCCCCCCCTTTTTTTTTTCTTTCTCTCTTTCCCTTTCCTTTTTCTTCCTTTTTTTCCTTCCCCCCACCCCCTACCTGCACCTAGGGAAAAAAGAGCATCCTTATAGCCCATATACCTCACTGTATGACTTTGTTAGTTTAAATGTTTTCCAAATTTCCCATTTTCTCTGGGGTTCTCTATCCTCTTCCTCCCTTTCAAAATATTCCATCTTAAATATGTGCTTAAATATGTCTACCACTCTTCTTTAATCAGGTCTTCCAATTTGCTTCTGGATCCCGCTACAGATTTGGAAAATATTTCCTTACTTTACGTGGGGCTTCTTTAGGTTCCTCCCATCCAATTGCTTCCTTCACAGATCTGGAAAATGGCTCTATCAGGGAAAAATCAAAGCCTGATGGGACCTCCTTCACTGTCAGATGAGATATCAGATTTTTGCAGTGCATTAGGGATAGCCGCCGAGGTACTCTGTGCAGGTTTATCTGCTTCTGGAGCTTATGCTTGTAGGTTTGATTCTCTGACAAATTCTTTCATGATGTCACCTCCCTGGCATCCGTCTCTTTTTCCCTAGTTGCTTCCGGACAACTTTTTTGGAAGGGCTATAGCGCCACAAACCAAGCAATCATTTGCAGTTGGCCGGGGAGCGATGGCTGATCGATAATGATCGGCGTGAAGAGGATTTTCTATAATGTGAGTGATAGTGTCACGAGGATAATCTTGAGTGGCTCCTTCTGTGATCTGAGTGGCTTCTTCTGTGATGTTTTCTGCGTCTCGAGTTCGATGATCTTGTGGACCTGGTAGGCCTGTCCCAATAAGGCTGCATTAGTGGCAAGGCTCTCTTTTTCCAAATATTCACTACATACCAATTAGGCCAACCCTTACCTATTAGGCAGTGGATGGTCTGCTTGGGCAGCGGCCTCAATGGAGAGTGATAAGCAGCTTCCACCTGGAATGCATACATAGGGATATCAGGCAGAGGTAGAGATAGTAATACTAACACCATATAGAGGAAGAGAAAGAGGCCCAGCTTACCTTGGTGGAGGAGAGCAGATAAGAGTGGCAAGCAGGCAGAGGATCAGGTGCCAGGTATACCCCCTAACCGAGTGCAGTCTGAATTCTGCCAGGAGGCAGAGAAGCAGAGTGTGTATGGAAGCTGCTGGCTTTTAAATTTGCCACCATCGTGACGGAAGTGATTTTACGCCCATGCATGCACACCCGCACGCCGAGAAGCTCGTCGCCATCTTGGAAACTGGAAGGATGAGCCCCTGGTGCGCCCACGCATGGGCAGATGCAGCTGGACGTGCGGGCGCGATCTTATGAATGGCAGGCTGGCTTGTGTGGGACTACAGAGTCCAGCTAGTGCAAAAAAGAAAAACATGAGAACCGCTGCAAGTAAGTTAAGACTGATTAAGGCTTGTATAATGCCAGGCAACATACCCCTGAGACCAACAGAGTGGGGTTCCTTCCAACTAGCTCATTTAGAGACTGTACAGGCAAGGACATCCATCCAGGAGAGCCTGAATCTGTCTGGAGCAGAAGCGGTAAGGGGTGCTGAGCTGTCCTTTCAGTCTTGAACAGGTGAGGGAAAAAAAGGAGAATACTGTGGTGGGACCTCCTCTTACAATTATAGCTATTCAGTAATATCTGGTTGTGTACAACCCAAGTATATGCTGCCATGATGCGACAGGAAAGGAAGATAATCTTTGATGAAGCTCACAGGAAGTGAGGAGAATGCTGCATTTGGCAAGATCAATAGATATTTTCTGTATTTGCTGAAGTTGTTCTTAGAGTGAAAAAAAGAGAAAAAAAAAACGCAATCACCAAATCTAAGGACTGTAAACTGCAAAATATTACATTTTTGTTTTTGGGTTTAGTTATCCTTTAAAAATAAGAAGGGCTACTAAGAGCACTACTTTATCTCTTACTGCAAATGCTCTATCAGACAATAGGTATGATATTTCTGTTACCTCTATGGTGTTCTTTATGTATGATGTGTAAAAATATCAGTGCCAACCCAAAAATACACACTGGTTAGGTGTTCACACTAAGCACTCAATACAAGGGTTTATTTTCGGTAAAGACAAGTAAGACATGTAAATCCAACCTGGTCTCCTCAACTAGAAAAAAAACCCACAAAACTCTAGCGCCTTAACCGGCAACCGCTCCCTGGACATAACAGAAATATACTTGCAGCCTGCTGAGAACATATAGCTGCCACACCAAGGCAATGAATTACCACATCCTGAACCTGGGCTGCAGTCTGTGAGTCAAACTGTGCATAGACAGCCGCGGTGATAGCACTTCCACACAGACCTAGAGCAGCATACGGTCTGGCTCACTTTGGAACAAATCATCTCTAGTCTGGTTTATTAAAGATCTTATTATCAAGTAAAGAATCTCCACAGGAGCCAATAAAATGGCTGGTGATCACATACCTACACAACCTTTGCTCCCATGGGGAATTTTTTTGGGGCTTTTTGCGCATGGTGCATTATAAAGCAAACAAAAATGACAAAGGCTGAATTCGGATAACCAAATTAAAGTGGAGGTCCAACCATCCCACAAAAAAATTAAAAGTCAGCAGCTACAAATACTGCAGCTGCTGACTTTTAATATATGGACACTCATTGTCCAGAATCTTCCGATGGCAGCCGCCACCATTGCCGGTAAGGGAATCCGGCAGTGAAGCCTTTTGGCTACACAACCAGCCCCTACTGTGAATGCCCGAAGCTTGCTGCACTTTCTAATTTTCCTGGAGGAGGAGGAAGTAGGTTGAACTTCTGAGAGACTGCGCCGAGTGCCCCCTCCCCCTGAATGGTGCCAAATGTGGCACTGGAAGGGGGGAGGAGATGGATAAGCGCAAGTTCCACTTTTGGGTGGAACTCTGTTTTAAACAAGCTTATGAGGATGAAAGAACTACCGGCGCAACTACATGACCGATACTCTCACTTCCGGGAGATATGGTTCCCCTGGATATCTTTTTATGAAAAACCCTGATTTTGTAATTTTACTATCCTAGAACCCCTCCACCTGACCCCAAAATCCCTATTCTTTTATACACTATCGGATATCTCGTCGACAGGCCCATGTCGTTTTTTTCCCCCTCTTTTATTCTTCTTTTTTCTTTCTTTTTTTCCCCCCCATATTAGTCATGGTTTTTAATACTTAATTATTTAAGCTATATTTGCAATCCTATTACAATATTTCTCATGGCAATTTATGTCAAGATCTATATGTCTAAGGTCTATGGGCCCTACTGCATGCCTTTATGTTGTGAAATGTATTGGGGTTTTTTTTCCTTGTATATTTCTATAATTTCTGTGACGAAGATTTATTTTACAAAGAGTTTAATAAATATTCAATCCAACACATTAGCATGACAATGCAATGGTTACATCTCAAAGAACACACACACATATATAACACAAAAAAAAAAGAGAACAAAAAAAAAACAAGATAAGGAACAATACTCGAGTCCTATAGGTTTAAAGACAAGTGATCCATAGCATCTAGAAGGTAAATATCACAGTCCAATGTAGCTGGGGACACTGGGAAAAGCTACCTGAGGTAAAGATCAAAAGTACCCATGCCAAAAATGAATGCAGCCTGTCACAAACCCACCTATAGTCAATTAATTTGTATATAACAGCATCTACGTTATAATAAGGTTAGCAGTGTAACCATCCATCATGTCTGGTGGCCTAAATTAGAAAAGAGAAAGGGAAGGGGGAGAAAAAGTATGAAAATAGGAAAGAAAAAGGAGAGAGGTAGTCCACGGGATACAGACCAGGAAACCATTAGATCAGGAGTTGATGACAGGGAGCAGTGTTCTCTGTCATGACGCTAGGCAGAACGGAGAAATGCCTTGTTTACAAAGGCATCTCCCCATTCTTCCGCTCCGTGACACAATCGCAGTCACCCGGCAGACATCAAGTCCACATGACCCATGGTCAAGGAGCATGCGGGGGGGTGCGGGCATGCCCACAATGCTATATCTTAAAGGGGCCGTACCTGTACGCCCATTTGCCCAACCGTGCCATTGTGCCGACGTATATCGTCGTGAGCTGGCCGGCATGTGGTTAAAATCCAATCCACATCCCAAATGTCACATTGATCATCAGCTTTGAATTTTACTGTATTTCTGTCAGTTTTTTTTTTTTTTGTACTTATAACAGATATAACAAAACTGTTTCAATTTAACAAACCACAAGGGAGCAAATAAGAGATGTATATTGTTGAGAATCACATACAATTTAATGTCTAAAGATTTTTATTTGGTAAAAAATACAAATTATTTAGTTGGGAGATAAAATATGGCCAGAATATTGACTCCCCTGTAAATTCCCTCATTTGGAAGACAATGCAGGACACAGAACTGGTATTGACTGACTAAGGCTGTGATCACACCTATGCAAATTGGATGCAGGTTTTGTCGCATCCAATTCGCATAGCAGGAGAATGTGACCGGCTCTCTATGGAGCGGTCTTTGTGCATCTTTGGCTCTGTTTCAGGGCCAAATTCAGGCACAGATTCAGTCCTGATTCATCCCTGAACTAGAGAATGGGGACGCACAGCGTTCCTGTGCGATCCACAGCTGGCTCCAGTGTGAACCAAGTCTAAGGGTTATATGCTTCAGGTGATTGGACACTAGCAAAAACTTTTACTAAAGCGTACCCATATAACCTTGTCCACTCTGTAAATGATCAAGACACAGAGGGGATGGACCTGCATCCTAAGCTGTGCTCCATGATACATAATTTACATATAAGTCAAAATTCCTATTATCTTAACCAAACAGTACATGTCACACAGCTTGTCCAAATGGTGGTGAATAAATAGCGTATCTTCTGAATGGTCTGAAGTTGTAAGTGGGGAGCCCCAGGGCTCTGTCCTGGGATCAATTCTGTTAAACTTGCTCATAAACAACAGAGGTTGGTATAAATAGTTCAATCTCAATTTTTGCTGACAATAAAAGCTAAGCAGGGTAATAACTTCTAAACAGGATGTAGCAACATTACAAGAAGACCTCAATAAAATAGAGGGGTGGCCAACTACAGGCATACCCCACTTTTAAGTACACAATGGGGTTTATTTACTAAAGCTGGAAAGTGCAAAATCAGGCTCACGTCTGCATAGAAACCAATGAACTTCCAGATTTTATTACCAAAGATTAATGCCGCGTACACATGATCAGGCTATCTGGTGGACTTAGTCTGGCGGACAAACCGTGACATCATAAGGGGCGAGGACATCACCCGGTGACCCAGCACATTGTCCCTATATAAGTCGCCGTGCAACATGTCCCTGTCATTACGGCCAGAGACAGCGTCGAGTCAACATCTCAAGGAAGAAGAGAAGGCGGCGACAGCGGTGGCAGAAGACCGGACCACCGCTAGTAAAAGAGCTGGAAGAAGGAGCGGAGGCCCGGCAAGAAGAAACGAAGAGGGGGACAAGACCCGCAAAGTCAGAAGAAGAGGCGGCGGCGACAGAAGACCGGGCCACCGCTAGTAAAAGAGCTAAAGGAAGAAAGTGAAGGCCCGCCAAGAACAACCGAAGAGGGGGACAAGACCCCCGAAGTCGGAAGAAGACCCCCAGGTGGCGACGAAGAAGAAAGCCGGGCTTCTCCACTAGTAAAAGAGCTAGCAGAAGATAGTGGAGGAGTCCGGCGAGAAGACCCCCCAAGACGGAAGAAGAGCCCCGGAGCTGTGCGGTGCTTATCCAGATGCTTCGCTTGTCTCAGCAAAAATTAATTAGCTGGATGGTAAATGAAAAAGGGAAATATCCATAGTGTAGTATTTTAAAAAGAATCCAGTTTATTAATAAGAAAATGCCTCACAAAGCGACACAGGGGCTCACACTGTGAAGGTGCTTTTACCCCTGCAGGGGCAGGGGAGCTGGTGAGTGCAAATCCATTACTTGCACGAAAATCGCACCGGGTTCCCATCTTCAGAGATTAAGAGTCACCTGTGCACCAATCACTCTGTTATGTTTTTGGACAATTTCTATTAATTCTATTCATTTCATTATTTTATATTTTTTATGGACATTTTTTATTTATTATCACTAGAAGTATTATACACTTTGGGTTTGGGATATATTCATGGATAAATGTATTGTATTTATTTTTGTTGGGCACTAATCACTTTCACTTAAATTTTATTAAGAATTTTTTTTTTTCTCACAAGCAAATATGGTATGGTGTTTTTTATATTGACACCTCTTGAATGTACACTTTTTTCAATACAACCTAGTGGAATCAAATACTACACAGGGGCTCTAATACGCCACACTAAGCAGGGGTTCTAACACCCAAGTCAAATGTATTTTTACCTTATTGTATTTTATGTGGTCACATAAGGTTGTATATAATTCACCAAATAAATTAGGATTACATTTTCTGGTGGACAGGACACTGTTCACATTTTTGATGTAAACAATTTTTAAAAGGATTGGTATAATTTTATAGTTAATTGATTTTTCCCCTCTCAACATATAGTCTTTTGAGGAAACACTGTTCTGGGGTCTAGAGGGGAGCACCATATCTACCTACACCCTTTCACCATGCGAGGGAGCTTGCATGAATGTGAGAAGTACTTGTGGGGGGGGGGGGGGGACCGAGACAGCTGCCGAGGGACCCCAGAAGACCAGGTTCGGGGCCATTCTGTGCAAAACCAGCTGTACAGTGGAGGTAAGAATAAAAATGTTGTTATTTGAAAAAAAAAAAAAAAAAATTAACTTTACAACCCCTTTAAGGAATCATCAGAGCATTTACTGTGAAGCAACTGTGAAGGCTAGACGATCCCTGGTCTTGCCTAAAGAATGTCCACATCCACTTTTCCTAATTTCTGACAAATTTTAAAAAGATCTCTGGGTGCAGAGACCCCTCCCCTGGGTCTTGACAGCTTAGAAAATCCACTTGCCAATTGTCCACTCCCAGAAAGTGGACAGCCAAGAGAGCTGGAATGTAAGTTTCTGCCCATGACATTATTAGACTCATCAGAGCTGCTAGATATTTGGTGCCCCCTTGTTGATTTATGTAGGCCACTGCTGTGGCATTGTCCAATTGTATTCTGACTGGATAACCTCGTAGAAGGGAGACCCAATGTTGTAAAGATGGCTTTTTATGTGGTAATTGTGACTTTGTGGTCACAATAGGTACAACTAATGGGTAGTTGTGACTTTGTGGATCGTGTCCCCTGAACAGTCAGGGAACTGTCAGCCCGTTGTACACACGGTCGGACATTCTGACAACCAAATTCGTTGGATTTTGTCCGAAACTGTTGCATACACACGGTCGGAAAATCCGATTGTACATAACGTGATGACGTTATTTTGTTAGGACGGGACTACGTTCAGGCTAGTAGCCAATAGCTTTGGTCTAGGAATTTGATCTGAGCATGCGTGCCATTTTGTCCGTCGGAGTAGGCTACACATGATCGGAGTATGTCCGATCGGAGCATGTTGTCGGAAAATTTTATAGACAAGTTGGAAAACTTGGTCCGTCGGATGGAGTCCACACAGTCTGCTTATCCGATAAAACGGTCCGATAGGACACATTCCGTCGGAATCTCCGACCGTGTGTACAAGGGCTAAGACTCCACCCCAGCCTGTATGGCTCACATCTGTCTTTACTACGATCCAAGCTTTGTGAAAGAAAGACTTTCCCATTTCCAGGACAGCACTGGAGGCCCACCATGTCAGGGAGATCTTCGCTTTACAGGACAGAATCATTGGGAAATCCAAGGATTGTATGTTTAAATAGGAGTCTGGAGGGAAATTGGGCAAAGAAAACTGCCACAAAGGAGGCCACCATACAGCCAAGAACCCTTGTGCAGAAGCAAATTGAGGTGTGTTGTGATCTGAGAGTTGGACCTTAGGGAGGCAGTCTTCTTCTGTGGGAGGAAAATTCTGTCTTGGGCTGTGTCCAAGATATGACCCAGGTATTCCAGTTGATATGGGGGTTATAGGGGGGAGTTTGGAAAGTAGATTAGCCAAAGGTTTTGAAAGAACTACAGTAAATGATCCTTAGTAGGCAGACAATGTCCTGGAAGGGGAACAGCTACTGGATCTTCTGAGTCATGGCCAGGGGTTCACAGGATGCTCTAGGGTGCAATGGAGTGTGTTACCTTTTGCTATGTCTTCCACTGCCCATATAACCATACAGCTATTTGAAGGAGGGAGGTTGGTAAAATGGTGCCAAGGGAATGGGTAACAGGAGAAGAGGACCTGTAGGTGCATTGGTCAGACCTGCAGGTGCATGGACACAAGCCATGTAGGCTAGGCTTTTACATGGTCCTTTAAATCCTTTCAGAAAATGGGCCACTTGAATGGTGGGAAAAGAATAAGAGAGTTCTATGAACACCAGAGAGCTTGGAGCCATTTGCCCAAGTTTAGTTCTAAGCTTCAGAGACGCTAAAGTTTTGCCAGGGTGAATGGAGGATTCTAGGGCTGAGATCAGGGCAAGTTTGCCAGGGGTTGAAATAATTAATTCTGAGACAGAAGTAGATTCAGAATTTTGGGAATCAAAGGAGCTTGAGAGTGTGCTAGCTTGGGGGTTGGAGGTCCCAATTTTGATCACTCACTATCAAGTTGAACTGAGAAAAGAACAGGGACCAATGAGCTTGCCTGGAGTGTGGGTATTTTTTAGCCCATGTAAATGGTGATTTGATGCAAGTATCCTTCTAGGGGATATTGCCACTCCTTAAGGGCCACCTAATAACTAGCAGTTTTCGATCACTAATGGAATAGTTATTCTCTGCTTGAGAAAATTTTCTAGCAAAGAAGGTGGGGGTTGAAAAAGGATGGCATGACTTCCATGGCTAATGCATCAACCTCAATTCAGAAGGGCTTTGTAAAGTCCAAGCCCACTGGACACAATTGAAAAGGAAGACTAGTTTCCAGGACCGATAGGCTTAAACTGTGTTGGAAGGACAGTTGTTTAGGTTAGCATCTTTCCAGGTGAGAGCAGTAATGGGAGCAATGAATACAGAATAGTTGTTGATGAACTGCCAGTAGTAGTTTGTGAATCCTAGAAAGTGTTGTTAAGGAGATAGATGGGGCCAGTTGGAGATAGCAGCAGCTTCTTCAGAGTCTATGGAAAATCATCTTAATAGACTATTTAATACAGGAAAGACACCTATTAAAGTTCGAAAAGACAGTTTTCAGCCTTAGCATAAATCCACTAAGTCCATTTTCATATGTCTGTGTGAGGGCATGTCCGGGCAAAAAACGAGTATATTGTTTATGTAGAACACTCTTGTGGACAAGATATTAGAAGATTTCATTGACAAAGTGCTGGAAGACTGTATGGGATGCTACAGAGGCTAAAAGACATTACTTACTAGGTACTCATAGAGTATTAAATGCTGTCTTCTATGTGTCTCCTTTTTTGATACAAATGAAGCTGTGACATCAATGCTTGGCTTCATGGTGCCACAACCCGACATGTCAAGTTTCACAGGCGGTGTCCCCTTTAAACTTGACCACTGGTGTCACAAATGCACAGAAAATCTGAGACTGCGGGTAGATTACAGGAGAAAATCAGAGACTGCGGATAGATTACAGGAG
Source organism: Lithobates pipiens (assembly GCF_037356315.1). Taxonomy (NCBI): domain Eukaryota; kingdom Metazoa; phylum Chordata; class Amphibia; order Anura; family Ranidae; genus Lithobates; species Lithobates pipiens. Next base: position 162,116,255 of record NW_027507789.1, read on the forward strand.
ATAACGACTGCAGATAAATTACAGGAGATAACCAGAGGCTATGAATAGATTACAGGTGATGACCAGTGACTGTGAATAGATTACAGGAGATAACCAGAGACTGCGGGTAGATTATAGGAGAAAACCAGAGACTGCGGATAGATTACAGGAGATAACCAATGACTGCATATGGATTACAGGAGATAATCAATGACTACGGAATGATTACAGGAGATAATCAGTGACTGTGGATAAATTACAAGAGATAACCAGAGACTACGGATAGATTACAGGAGATAACCAATGAGAGCGGATAGATTACAGGAGATGACCAATGAGTGCGGATAGATTACAGGAGATAATCAATGACTGTGGATAGATTACAGGAGAGAACTAGAGACTGCGGATAGATTACAGGAGATGACCAGAGACTGTGGATGCAACATACTACACAAGATGATCAAGTAGCCATTTTTTACCTTTCAGTAATGCACAGCTATACAGGGGGGTAAACAACAATGTAAGTGAGGGTTTAGCATAATAGTGAGGCAGTGTATATGGGCAGAAACACCCACCTGTCCAGCTGAGCTCACCTCCCGCTCTCAGTGGTTGGGGGCAGGGCTCTTAACGGCCCAGGGGCAGAGCTCCCAGTGGTCCAGGGGAGGCGCTCCCACTTGGTTTCTCTGCTCCAAGCCTCCGAGCACATACGGGCTGTGTGGGGCGGAGCAGGGCAGGCTCATACCGTCAGTGGAGCTCTCGCCCCCACCCCTCCTTGCTGACAGAGCCCATGTCATACGCTCATGGATCAGCTAACCCCAATGAGTGGCAGCGTTCACACAAACATTTCCCACGTTCAGCGATCCCAGATATCACTATCAATGGCTCAAAAAGAAGAGCAAGCCCTTGAATAATTTATTAAAACATGTGGATAATTGCACTTACATTAAGAATCCTTTCGAATAAAGCATAAATTAAAAACGGAAAGCCGGCTGGCATTCGGGAGCCCGTCCTCCCCTCGTACAGCGTGGTGGTGTCAGACACATTTCGTCACAAATGACGTTGTCAAGGGGGAACTTCTTCTGCAATCTGCACTAACACTCTGTTGGGGTTTCAACCCCCAAACTCCCCCCATATCTACATTCTTGAGATTGGTCTCAAAAGATACTATAGCACATATTGTCATACAGTGTGAACTATTTTGACAGACCTTTAGGGGCTTTTCCATGATCCTTTAAACATTTTAATGTGCATGTAAATTTGTTTTTCCTGTCCCATCATGGCAGCATACACCTATGGGGTTGTGGCTCTGCCTCCGCAACCTAATAGGACCGCGTAGCTATTAAACCCTGAGAGGGCCCCCATCCCAGTATTCTCCTTTTTTTCCTCACCTGACAAGACCGAACAGCACCCCTTACCGCTATCGCCTCTCCTGGGTGGAAGTCCTACCTGTACAGCCTCTAAATGAGCTAAATGGAAGGAAACCTACTCTGATGGTCTCAGGGGTATGTGCAAAACATCCTTGCTTACAAACCTTAAACAGGTTTATCATGCAGCGGCCTCCAACCTTTGTTTCCTGTGTACTGGGGTTTTGTAATACCACTCACTGTCAAAATTTTTACTTTTTCTGTATCTGTTACTCCTAGTGGACTCTGTAGTTCCTCTCACTCTTGTTATCAGAGCACCGAGTGTCTCAGCACTTCTGCGCATGCATGGGTGGCTAGTAAACTCGCCCATTATCTGTTTTCCAGCTTCTAAGATGGCGCCGGACCTTGCGGAGCGCTTCTGCGCAATGCTCGAGAATGACATAATCGCGACGGCGGCAGCGGCGAATTCAAAAAAAGCACTTTCCCCTGTGTTTTCTGTGGCTGCTACTGCATAGAGAGAAAAAAAACGTTCCGATAAATTTTTTCAGTATCACTCCCTGTGCTAAACCCCCTGCTAATACCTGCATTCTCTTTCCATTCCAGAACAATCAGGCCAGTTTTATTCTCTTTCCCTTAGTACTCTGCATATCTCCCTATCTGCTTCTTGCACACTGACTTCCGTATGTTTTAGGAATCACCCTTCATGGAGGCCACTGTCCCAGCAGACCATCGCCAGCCTAATAGGTAAGAGGGGGTGACTGGTAAGTACGAAGAGAGAAAAAAAGAGAGCCTGTCACTAACGCTGTCTAAATTGAACAGCCCTATCAGGTCATCAAGATCATTGCACTCAAGGCGCTCAAGAAGGAGTCACTCAAGCCATAGACAAAACCGTTCAGATCGCGGCAAAAGCCGTTCAAGCTGCAGGAAAAGTGGATCAAATCGCAGGAGGAGCCGATCAAGATCCTACTCACAGCATGGTCGCTCCTACCACTCCTACTCCTACTTAAAAGGTCTCACCTATCCGCAGGGGGTGCATGTAGGCCAGCAGTGGCACTAGCAGCTGTCGGAAGGGCTATTTCCAACTGGTCCTCCAACACCGAGAAGCTAGTAACAGAGGGAGTGGAGCAAGAGAAAGTAATCTCGGCCCTCCAGGAGCTGTCTCTCGCAGGCGACTTTGTCGCAGAAGCCTCTAGACATAATAAAATCTACATCAAGGGCAATGCTAAGTTCAGTGATGGCCAGAAGGGCACTTTGGCTGAAGCCCTGGTTGGCGGATCCGTCCTCAAAATCAAATTTGTGCAAAATCCCCTTTGACGGGGTGAATCTCTTCGGAGAAAAGCTAGACTAGGCCATTTCAAAAGTTACCGGCAGGAAATCGGGCCTTATCCCTTCGGATAGAAAGCCTAAACAGCAAAGGCCGCCAGCCTCTAGACGGAATCTCCCAGACAAATATAGGGAGGCAAAATCCTACAGACCTGGTAGAGAGTATAGGAGGAATTGGAAAAACCCCCAGTCACCCTTCCTCAAGCTCCAAAAATCCAAGACCCCTACCACAGGGGATCATAAGTCTTTTTGAAGGTGCGCCCGCCCAACCAGCTGTAGTAGGAGCTTGGCTCATGAGGTATAAGCAGGTATGGGCAGAAACAATGGACCATGGATCCATGGACCGTAGCTACTGTCCAATTCGGCCACAAATGGAGGTTCCGAAAGTGACCAAGGGACCATTTCCGTATAACAAGATTACCGGCATCTCGAGAGAGGAGATTGCTGCTGACCGAATACATCCAAGGCCTCAACCAGAAACAAGCTATAGTAAAAGTTCCAACACCCCAAAGGGGAAAAGAGTTTTATTCCCCTTAATTTCTGCTAAAGAAAAAGACAGGGGACCTACGCCCCGTCCTGGACTTAAAAAACCTCAACCCGTCAATCCAAGTAGAAACATTCAAGATGGAGAGCCTGCAGTCAATTCTTCAGGCCATGAACATCGGAGATTGGATGCTCTCCGTCGATTTACAGGACGCTTACTTGCATATTCCCATTCCCACTTCATTCCAAAAGTTTCTCCGCTGTGCGGTAGGCCATCAACATTTCCAATTTCGAAGTCTCCCATTCGGGATCTCCACTGCTCCAAGAACATTCACAAAAGTCTTGCTGCCAGTGATAGCCCTATTAAGGGAACAAGGCCTAAAAGTCCACCACTACCTGGACAACATCCTTTTGCTTGCGGACAACCAAGACTCCCTCCTACTGCATCGAACGATCCTGATCTCCACCCTGCAAAAATTTGGGTGGCTGATAAACTGGGAGAAGAGCAACCTAAATCCCACCCAGAGAATGATCTTCCTAGGGGCGGAGCTAGATACCCGCCTCAACACGATAGTACTCCCGAAAGAGAAAATCCCCATCCTGATCCAAAAAGTGAAGAGACTACTCATGGCCACCACGATTCCCGCCAGAGAGTGTCTCAGCATACTAGGATCATTCTCAGCAACTATCCCGATGGTCCAATGGACCCAATGAAACACAAGGCCTCTTCAAGCATCACTTCTAAAACAGTGGAACAGCGTGTCAATGTCCCAGCCAATCATTATTCAGAAGGAAGTGAAGCAATCACTCTGGTGGTGGACCAGGTCACACAATTTAAAGTGATGCAAGCGCATAGTCCTCCTTTCTCAGGAAATAATCACCTCAGATGCCAGCATGGAGGGATGGGGAGCACACTACTGTCACCACGCAGTCCAAGGTCGTTGTCCGTTCAGGACGCACAATGTGGTTTCCAATATATTAGAGATGAAAGTGGCATTCAAAGCCTTACTAGCCTTCAGCCCCTTCCTGAGAGGGAAAGAAGTCCTACTGAGAATGAACAATCGAGTGGCAGTCACCTATATCAACAGGCAAGGAGGTGTAGCGGTCAGAGGTATAGGAGACCGCAATGCAGGTTTCAAGTACGGGACAGCAGACAAGGAGGCTGAAACAAAAACCGGCTTTATTAAACAGTAAGATATAATGGCCGGAGGAGGAGGATAACAGTATTAACAATTCACAGTAGTTTACAGTAAGGCTAACTGGAATGTGGTACACAAAATGGCTTTCCCGCCAACACATGCACAGTGATACAGGCTACCCTCTTCTAATATGTCCTGCCTGATTCCCGCTTATCGGGACACGTTTCTACAACGTACTATCTCAGTAGGGACTGTACTATTCCCTATCACAATCCAGCACCGGTGCTCACTCACAGTTTGTTAGACAGCTGGAGGGTCCCTTGTCTTGGCCTCCTTCATGAGGCAGGTGAAGTCCAGTTCCTAGTGCTGCAGCTTGCCCGTCAGGGACGGATGGATGAACACAGATGCGGCCCAAAATCACCACAGCTCTCTCTCTCTGCCCGAGGTGCCCGATCTTTAGCTGGATACTGCGACTCTTTATCCACACAAAGTCTCCCTCTCCTCAGGGCAGACTTGACTTTTCCTCAGCTCCGCACAGGAATTCCTCAGCTGCCCACACACTCCTCACAGTTCTCTCTCACTGCCACTTCCTGTTTCCTCTCCTCTGAAGGGTCGGCAGCAACAGTGACATCTTGTGGCTAAACTGGAAATAGCAGGCTGTATATATTATAGATGGAACACAGTGCAATATAGTTCAGTAATCCTAGGGGCTGACCCCTACATGCCTCCCCGCTTAAAGGTGGCCGTCCTCGGCCTTGCTATATAGTCCATGGGGAAGAAAAGGGTTAAATCAATCTTTAACGGCAGCACAACATTGTTCATAATACATACAGTTAGACCAAATAAACTGATCAGCATTGTACCTGTTTGGTGGAACCCCTGCAGTAGACCTACTAGATCTCCGAAGGTCTTGTCTTTCTGTTAGGACTTGTCCTTCCTCCCTTGGAGCTGGTACTGGTTCTATAACAGGGGCTTCATCACGTGCAGAGTCAGGAACAATCCACCAGTCTTCAATATTATTCCCATCGGAAATGACAAATTCTGAGGAAGGGGCAGGGAGTGGTGTCCTCTGTGCAGGTATCCGATCTTCTGACCGACATGGCCGTAGCATATTCCTATGTAGAACCCTTGAAGCCGACTCCCCATTCTCAACACGAACTTCGTAAACTGGACCATTGGGATACACTCTCTTGATCACTTTGTACGGCTGTACCTCCCAACGCTCACTCAACTTGCCTCTGGGCCGTTTCTCTCGAACCAGCACCCGGTCTCCAGGTTGCAACGGAATCTCTTGGATGGGAGGACGGTCAGTATAAGTCTTTTCTTGCAATCTCTGGCCTACTAACCGGCAGATGGTCTGGAGTCGCTTGCGGTGTTCTTTCACCCATGAGGTGGTTGATCGCTCTATCACATCTTCTGGCTGTTCCAAATTCAATTCGACAATTTCTCGTCCGGCTCTACCGAACAGTAGCATGTATGGGGTATAGCCGGTGGTAGTGTGGACACGATTATTGTAGGCCCAGACTAATTCAGGCAGATAGTCTGGCCAGTGCGTCTTTTTGTCCTCCTCTAAGGTCCTCAGCATCTGAAGCAGAGTCCGATTAAAGCGCTCACAGGCCCCATTCCCTTGGGGATGATATGGAGTTGTCCTGGATTTTCCAATGCCATACAGTCGGTGTAACTCCTCCATCACTTTCCCTTGAAAGCATGCTCCTTGATCTGAGTGAATCCGTTTCGGGCATCCATAGACCCGGATGAAATCTTGACAGATGGCCCGAGCTGCAGACTCAGCCGTCTGGTCCCGAGTTGGAGTGACCACTGCAAACTTGGAGAAGTGGTCAATCATGACCAGGCAGTATTGTGGGCCTCTGGCTGACTGTCCCACGAGGAGATAATCTATCAGCAATACCTCCAGCGGTTCCTTGGTCTGTATGGGCTGTATGGGTGCCCTCTGCTCTGTGCTTTTAGTAAGCTCACACACTCTACACTGTCGGCAGACTTCTTCAACTACGACCTCCAGTCGTGGACAATACACATAACGCTGCAGCCACTGGTAAGTTTTGACTGGCCCGAAATGAGCTCCAAATTCATGAGCTTCCCTGGCTATCTCTAGTGCCAGACTCCTTGGTATGACAACCTGCCATCTTGCCTCCAGATCGGCAGGCTGCTGCCACTTGCGGTATAGAACAGCTCCATGAACCTCTAGTCTGTCCCATTGATGTAGAATTGACTTCATCTCAGCATCAAGATCAGCCCTTTCCTCTCTGTCTGGTTTTCTTTGCCGAGCCACCCAACCTTTTATCTGTCGCAGTCCAATGTCTTCATCTTGTATTCGCCCCCATTCCTCATTAGTTCTTGCTAATGCCTTAGGCAGGGACCGGGCCTCCCCGCTTGTCTGTGCTGCGACTGCTGGAGGTGTAAACTTGCGGAAGTCTGGAATTTCATCCTCTTCCTTTTGTTCATCAAGCTCTCCCAATGGAGTTTCAAAAGTAACCCTCGACAGACCATCAGCATTGGTATTCTCTGTAGCAGAGCGATAGCGAATTGAGAAGTCATACTTTGCAAGGCGAGCTGCCCAACGTTGCTCCAGGGCTCCCAGTCTAGCAGTATCCAGATGGGCCAGGGGATTGTTATCAGTCCGTACAAAGATTTTAGCCCCTGTAAGGTAACCGGCAAACTTCTCTGTCATGGCCCACACCAGGGCAAGGAGCTCTAGCCGGAAGGAACTATAGTTATGAGGGTTTCGCTCCGTATCCCGCAGGGACCTACTGGCATAGGCAATCACTCTTTCGTGTCCGTCCTGCATCTGTGACAACACTGCCCCGAGTCCGTAGAGACTACCGTCAGTAGATAAGAAGAATGGTTTGTCAAAATCAGCATAAGCCAAGATGGGGGCCGATGTCAGAGCCTCTTTCAAGGTCAGGAAGGCCTCCTCTTGCTTCTGTCCCCAGGGAACACTTTGACTCTTGGATTGCCCAGCAGTTCCTCTCAAAATCTCATTCAGAGGGCCCGCTATCTTTGCATAGTCTTTGATGAACCGCCGGTAGTAACCAGTCAGACCAAGGAAGGCCTTCAACTCACGCAGCGTTCTAGGCTCCGGCCATTGTTGAATGGCAGCCACTTTATTTTGGGATGGCAGCACCCCGTCTTTGGACACCGTATGGCCTAAGTACTCGATCTCCTTCTTGAAGAGATGACACTTCTTTGGCTTTATCTTCAGGCCATGGGCCCGCAGTCGCTCAAGTACCTGTCCTAATCGGGCCAAGTGTTCTTCAAAAGTAGCAGAGTACACTATAATATCATCCAAGTATATCAGGGTAGCTTCAAAATTTAGATCTCCCAGACATTTTTCCATCAGCCTCTGAAAGGTTCCTGGGGCATTAGACAGCCCAAATGGCATCCTATTAAATTCAAACAGACCCATGGGAAGTATGAATGCTGTCTTTTCCTTGTCTTGTTCAGCCACCGGTACCTGCCAGTATCCACTTGCTAAATCCAAGGTGGAGAAGTATTTAGCCCGCCCTAGGGCTGTTAGGGACTCTTCGATGCGAGGCAGAGGATATGAGTCCCGCACTGTGCACGCATTCAATCTCCGGTAATCCACACAAAATCGAATGGTGCCATCCTTCTTCTTGACAAGCACCACTGGGGCTGCCCAGGGACTTTGACTACCCCGAACCACTCCTGAATCGATCATCTGTTTCAGCAATGTCTTCACCTCTTGATACAACTTGGGTGGAATCTGTCGATATCTCTCTCGGCTTGGGGGAGTGTCCCCCGTCGGTATCTCATGTGTGATAGCATCTGTGCAACCAAAGTCATTGGCATTGCGGGCAAACGCAGCTTGATTCTCCCACAGCATGGTTTCAACTGCTCGTAAATGATCCGGACTTAGAGCTTTCACATCTATCTCCATTTGTTCCAAGATGACTGTCCCATTCCATTCTGGGGTCGGTGCCTCTGCAGGCTTTGCAGTAACTGCCAAGGTCCAAGCAGAATTGCCTATCGGAGCTAGAGTCACTTCTCCCTGACTCAGCACTTCTCCCCGATGTAGGTACACGCGAGCCAGTTCCACTCCTGGCACCAGAGAGACTTCCCGTTGTCCAACGTTTACAGCTCTTATGGGTACTCGTCCATTTTGGACTACTGCCAGTGTCCGGGCCACTAGGACATCCTGACCTAACTCTCCCAGGCCTGCAGGCTCAATGATCACCTCCATACCTTCAAGGTTGCGGGAGGTTCCCACGGGCAAAGTCAGTATAGTCTCCCGATCAGGAGGGAGGGTAAGGGTAGCCCTTCCCGGCACTCGAATATTTCCTACAGACTGATGTACTGGGACACTCTTCTGTGTCCCACAAAACCGGATTAACCGTTGAAATGCCTTTTGCGTTGGTTTGTGTGGAGTGGCATTCTTCCAATAGCCCGGCCCCCTTTTAGTGAACATAATTTGATCCAACTCTCGCAGGATATTCATGCCCATTATCACCGGTACATCTTCTTTGAAGGTTTCAGGGACCAGCAGGATACCTTTTTTTCCAACTTCCTGTCCACACAGACGTACATTCATCCATACGACACCTGTGACAGGGATTTGTTGCTGGTTAGCTGCTGTGACCCGGATCAATGTCCCCTGTTCTGGCTTGGCCAGTGCTTGAAAGTAACGGTTGAAATATGACTCAGGCATGGTCGTTACCTGTGATCCGGTGTCCACTAAACAGTTGACTGGAATGCCTTCAAACTCGGCTCTTATGGTGGGACATCCTGCAACCAGGTGTTCGGAGCTGTGCTGAGTGGCCTGACACTCTACTTCCCCCGCAGTGTGCCTCATTACTGCGGGGGCCTGAAGTTTAACGCCGGCTCTGGGCGTCTAGGCAGGTCCCTCCGGCATTCTCTAGCGAAGTGTCCTTTTTCTCCACACCGCCAGCACTGAGCCTCTCTGCGTTGTTCTCTCTGTCTGTGTGCAGGAGGCGCCCGTAGGCCTGGACTGGCCGAGCTCACTGGAGGATATTGAGGGACTCGGTAGGTGGGAATACGTGGGTAAGGATGCTCTGGTGCAGGAACCATCGAGGCAGTCTGATAAGGTTGTTGTTGCCCCAGATATGCAACCTCAGGGGGGTAGCTCAAATCCATCCGTCTCTCTATTTGCGTCAACTTCTCATGCATGAGACCCAGGGAGCTTTGTAGGTCCTGCACCACTCTAACCAGGACCTCTTCATTCTTCGCAACCCCGAGGGAGGCGGTCTGGGTCCGTATCACTCCAGAGGCATAAATTTCTTCTTTACTTCGCTCCACGGCCTCAGCCAATATTTGCCGAAAATTCAGTGTAGGGTCCACTCTGACTCGTTCCCGTAGGGCTTGTCTCAGGTGAGAGCTGTAGAGTCCCAGGATCAATTGTTCCCTCAGTATCCGGTCTGCGGATCCCATGGCGGTTATCCCGTCTGCCTCTTTTTTCTGTATCTCAGCCAGTACTTCCTGTAGAGCCGTTGCATATTGTGAGACCCCTTCATTTTCCTGCTGTACCCGGTAGAAGAACTTTGCCCGGAGGTGGCCCGCACTAGCTGTTTCACCGTATATTTCTTCTAGAAAGCGCACAATCTCTTTCAAGGTACTGCGCGTAGCTTCCGGTTGTAAGCAAACAGTTTTCCGCGCTTCACCCTCCAGGGCAGCCAAAGCAATTTCCACCTGTAGCTCTGGGCTGACATTGTAAATTCTAGCAACGCTCTGTAATCTCGTCACCCAGTCTGACAGTGACATGTTCTGGCCATCAAATTTTGGCAACAAGTTAAAAAGCATGCCCATAGGGAGGGTCCTTGTAGGGGTTCCACCATTACCTAAGGCATTCACATCAACATCAGGTACGTTGCCTTCAGCCGCCTCCATCTCTGTAACCGTACCCTGCTCGCAGCGCCACTTGTAGCGGTCAGAGGTATAGGAGACCGCAATGCAGGTTTCAAGTACGGGACAGCAGACAAGGAGGCTGAAACAAAAACCGGCTTTATTAAACAGTAAGATATAATGGCCGGAGGAGGAGGATAACAGTATTAACAATTCACAGTAGTTTACAGTAAGGCTAACTGGAATGTGGTACACAAAATGGCTTTCCCGCCAACACATGCACAGTGATACAGGCTACCCTCTTCTAATATGTCCTGCCTGATTCCCGCTTATCGGGACACGTTTCTACAACGTACTATCTCAGTAGGGACTGTACTATTCCCTATCACAATCCAGCACCGGTGCTCACTCACAGTTTGTTAGACAGCTGGAGGGTCCCTTGTCTTGGCCTCCTTCATGAGGCAGGTGAAGTCCAGTTCCTAGTGCTGCAGCTTGCCCGTCAGGGACGGATGGATGAACACAGATGCGGCCCAAAATCACCACAGCTCTCTCTCTCTGCCCGAGGTGCCCGATCTTTAGCTGGATACTGCGACTCTTTATCCACACAAAGTCTCCCTCTCCTCAGGGCAGACTTGACTTTTCCTCAGCTCCGCACAGGAATTCCTCAGCTGCCCACACACTCCTCACAGTTCTCTCTCACTGCCACTTCCTGTTTCCTCTCCTCTGAAGGGTCGGCAGCAACAGTGACATCTTGTGGCTAAACTGGAAATAGCAGGCTGTATATATTATAGATGGAACACAGTGCAATATAGTTCAGTAATCCTAGGGGCTGACCCCTACAGAGGCACCAGGAGTCGCTCCATGTTGCAAGAAGTCTGACTAGTCTTCGAGTGGGCGCAGCTAAATCTATCGGGGCTAAGGGCAACATATGTGCCAAGAATCCAGAACCAAATAGCTGACACCTTGAGCCAAAAATTCGTATCCAACAACGAATTGGCCTTAATCCACCAAGCTTTTTCCCTGATAACCAAAACTTGGGGGGTGCCAGATATAGATCTGGCAGCGACACCAACCAACATGAAGTGTCAGAGGTGTCTGGCGAGAGTTCCCTTCCCATCGTCGGAGGGCACAGACTGTTTGCAACACCACTGGAACTTGTCTTTCCGCTGACGCCAATTATTCCGAGGCTTCTACTCAGACTCAAGAACTCAGGGTCTACAGTGATAGCAGTCCTGCCCTTTTGGCCGAGGCGGCCATGGTTCACAACCCTACTCCAGCTGAATACAGCAGAGCCATTACCACTTCCCATTACAGCGGATCTACTTTCTCAGGGATAGCTTCTCCATCCGTACACCTGACAGCATGGAGATTGAAAGGGCTAGGTTCGTAGCTCAGGGCTGCTCCCAGAAAGTGATAAACACTCTTCTCCAAGCCAGAACAGCTACCACCAATAACACCTACAAAAAGATTTGGGACAAGTTCCTCTTGGTCGCACAACAGCAATCCTGGGACCCATCATCTGCAACAATTTCTCAGATCCTGGAGTTTGTACAACTAGGTCTCGACAAAGGTCTTGGGTCAAATACCCTGAAAGTGCATGTGTCAGCTCTATCCGCCATGACAGGCGTGAAGTGGGCACAAGAGCCCCTTATCACTCACTTTCAGAAGGCCTGTCTAAAGTTAAGGCCTCCCAGAAAACCATCCTTCCTAACCTGGGACCTTTCGGTAGTGCTGGATGTCCTATCCTGTTAACCATTCTTTCCAGTTCAGGGAGTCTCTCTATGGGATCTAACTCTCAAGATCACCTTACTGATAGTAATTTCGTCAGCTAAAATAGTCTCAGAAATGCACACTCTGATGGCAAATGAACCATACCTAACCATCTATCCAGACAAGGTAGTTTTGAAACCTTCGGATCGCTTCATCCTGAAAGTGCCATTGTAATCAGGAAATATGCCTTCCTACTCTATCCACAGAACAGGGGAACCCACATCCACTTGATGTTAAAACCAATATTCTGGCCTACCTCTCAAAAAACAGTAACCTGAGGATGCCGGAAAATCTCCTAGTCATTCCACACGGCTCTAGAAGAGGACAAGCAGCAACCTCCCGCACTATCACAGTGTGGTTGGTAAAGATCATTAAAAGAGCTTATTTGTCTAACCAAGCACAAGTACCTGAGGGCTTATGGGCACATTCCACAAGGGCAATGGCGGCCTACTGCAGGGTCTCTTCGGAAACCATCTGCAAAGCAGCCACATGGTCTTTGAAGAACACCTTTATATCACACTACAAAGTGGACTCCGCCAGGTTGTCCACGGTAGAATTCGGGAGAGCAATTATACAGTCCAATACCTCAATTCCTTGTAAATAAACTTCCTATTTTTTCTGCTCATACCCACCCAGTTTGCGAGTTACCCCATAGGTGTATGCAGCCATGATGCGACAGGAAAACGGAAATTGTATACACAACCTTCTGTAATTTTCCTCTCCTGTTGCATCTGCATGGCAGCATACAAATGCCCACCAGTCTGAGGTGAGGTATCTATATACTGAGAATACTGGGGCGGGGGCCCTCTTAAGGTTTAATAGCTATGCGGTCCTATCAGTTTGCGGAGGCGGAGCCACAAGCCCATAGGTGTATGCTGCCATGAAGATGCAACAGGAAAGGAAAATTACAGAAGGTGAGTATACAATTTTCCATTTTAGAGGCATTTGGATTCACTCAAATTATAAAGAACCCCATCCAAATGACTTGCCTCAAAGGCAACACACCAAATTCTGCTTTGGAAAATACAGCAAAACGAATAACATATCTGGAGTCCCAAGACCAACATCAGCTAAAACCATAACAATACAATATTATTAACTATTTAAAAAGCTAGGCAAAAGGACCCTGCTCCAAAGTGTAAAATTCTAAATCACAATTAATATACATAAGTGGTAAGGGAGATTTACTAGCGATAGCTGTAGATATTGAACCTTGATTCAGATGGGCTACAACAGAACAAGACCACACTGAGTGCCAACTGAAACCGAGGCTACAATTCGCACAGACTCACCAAAATTGGACAGTAGAAAATTGGAAAAACGTTTCCTTTTCTGATGAGTCTCAATTTCAGCTGCAACATTCAGATGGTAGGGTCAGAATTTGGCATAAACAATCCTGCCTTGTATCAATGGTTCAGGCTGGTGGTGGTGGTGTAATGGTATGGGGGATATTTTCTTGGCATACTTTGGGCCCCTTAGTACCAATTGAGCATTGTTTAAACACCACAACCTACCTGAGTATTGTTGCTGACCATGTCCATCCCTTTATGACTACAGTGTATCCATCCTCTAATTCCAGCAGTATAATGCACCGCGTCACAAAGCTCAGATCATCTCAAACTGGTTTCTTGAACATGACAATGAGATCACTGTACTACAATGGCCTCCACATTCACCAGATCTCAATCCCATAGAGCACCTTTGGTATGTGGTGGAATGGGAGATTCACATGGATGTGTAGCTGACAAATCTGCAGCAACTGTGTGATGCTTTTATGTGAATATGGACCAAAATCTCTGAGGAATGTTTCCAACACCTTGTTGAATCTATGCCACGAAGAATTAAAGTGGAGCTCCACCCGATTTTAAGACAATAGCTCATGATGATTATGTAGATGATCTAATTTAAAAACGGACCCTCTGTTTTTTTTTTTTTTTAACTGTACCTTTGTTATGTTGATCAGTTTGTCTACTTCCTGGATGTGGGGACTGCGGATATGGGCAGGGATAGTGCAGCTAAAATGTCATTTCCTCTATGCGCTCTGACTCCTGGGAGCTTTTGTGATTGTTCCCAGGAGTCTGTGCGGCGGCCTGGTGCAAGCTATCGCGTGATTTCGGTGCTCCGTTGCCATCACAATGGGGTGGGACTTCCTACAATGCTGCCAGTTGTGATGGCAACCTATCCTTTTGACGGCGCTCCAATTCGAAGTTACTGCGCATGCGCGAGATCAGCAATAGAACGGGCGGTGCATGCTGGTCCATCAGCAGCACAGTGTCCCGGAAGTGGATGCCTGTGGGCTTCACATGCCCACAGGCAATATGACAACCGGCAGCATGAGATTTTATAATATTTTTTTGCGGAGAAAACTGAGGTGCGAAAGTTTTTTAAAATGGCACAAGTGAGTGACATATTTAATTATATTAATGATTGTCAGTTTGCCAATAAAAAAAAAAAAAAAAAAGTTTGAGAGAGTGAAACACTGCTTTAAGGCAGTTCTACAGGCAAAAGGGAGTCCAACCCGGTACTAGCAAGGTGTACCTAATAAAGTGGCCAATGTAGTATACAATGATAAAAATAGGTAGCTAGAGTTAGGAGGAGATGTTAATTAAGACAATATGGCTTATTGGTTCTTCTAAAGCAGCATTGTACATCTAATATGGGTATGCATTCAGAAAGTGCCCATAAGTTGACATTTTTTTTCAGACAGAAATCATGTCTGTGTGGTTTTGTGGTGAAACAATATGCTTATTTTAAAGGTTCCTTTTCAGTAGTGAGAAGCTATTAGAGGCACGGGAGTCAGAATAACTCTTCAATGTAGGACATGCAAGATACAGGGTCTGCTGTGGTGGAGAGTGGGTGGTGACGTATGAAGAAAGAGCGCCATACCCACAGCAGACGAGGGTGAGGAGTTGTGAGTGGCTTGTGGCAGGAAGAGCTGATTCTGCAAGAACAGGACAGGCTAATATTCTAAGCTAATAAGGTTTGGGGAAAGTACAAAGATTGGCAGAATGGACAGGCTAGGTACCAAATGCACAATATATTCTGAATATTTTGCCCTACAATGACCATCCAGGTTTAGTTTTTTAGCCACGTAGCAATGATGAAAATATGTGAAGTGCAGTATAAAAGGCATTGACAAGGCAGTGAGGCTTCCACATATATATGCAAATGTTATTTGGTGGTTGTGGTGCTGGTGCCACAACTCCCATATACTCTAGTTTTAGTGCAGGAATTAGCCCTGCTGCAAAGCATTGCATCAAAAATTGTAATTAAACGTCCCTGTTAAACAGGGGCAGAAAAATTGGGCCTTAGGCACTGGTGCCACGACACTGCAACCTCTCCCAAATACTCTAGTTTTAGTGCAGGAATTAGCCCTGACTGAAAGCTCTATTTAAAACGAGCAAGATAGCTAGCTATATAGATGGATATAGCGGTGTATACTGGGCTCAGAGCACGCAGACAGCACGCACAATCTCCTACCACTGACTGCAAGCTCTATTTAAAACGAGCAAGATAGTTAGCTATATAGGTGGATATAGCGGTGTATACTGGGTTCAGAGCACGCAGACAGCACGCACAATCTCCTACCACTGACTGCAAGCTCTATTTAAAACGAGCAAGATAGTTAGCTATATAGGTGGATATAGCGGTGTATACTGGGTTCAGAGCACGCAGACAGCACGCACAATCTCCTACCACTGACTGCAAGCTCTATTTAAAACGAGCAAGATAGTTAGCTATATAGGTGGATATAGCGGTGTATACTGGGTTCAGAGCACGCAGACAGCACGCACAATCTCCTAACACTGACTGCAAGCTCTATTAAAAAAGAAAAATATAGCTAGCTATATAGGTGAATATAGCGGTGTATACTGCGGTCAGGGCATGCAGACAACAACCACTACAGAAGAGCAAGAATGAAAAATCGGCCGATAACGATCGGTGTATACTGTGTTGAAGGTACACAGAACACCCACTAACTCCTACAGACGCCAACACACTACACAAGGCCGCCGCGCTGGCGGCATTATATAGTGTGGGGCATGTACTACACAGCCTGAGCTATGATTGGCCACAGGCATCCTGCCTGTGGCCAATCATGGCTCTCCTCGCTGCCGGCGCTGTGATTGGCAAAGCATGCGGGGTCACAGTGCATGCTTGGCCAATCATGAGCCAGCAATGCACTGCGATGGCGCAGTGCATTGTGGGCCGTGAGCGCCACACAAATTTGGCGCGAATGGCCCATAACGTTCGTAATTCGCTGAACGGGCGAACAGCCGATGTTCGAGTCGAACGTATGTTCGACTCGAACACGAAGCTCATCCCTGTGATCGGAAGCGGTGATCAGTGTCATGACACATGTAGCCCATCCCCCCTACAGTTAGAACACATTCCTAGAACACACATGTAACCCCTTCAGCGCCCCCTACTTTTAACCCCTTCACTGCCAGTCACCTTTACACAGTAATCAATGCATTTTTAATCGCACTGATCGTTGTATAAATGTGAATGGTTCCAAAATACAGCCAAGTGCCCAATGTGTCCGCCATAATGTCTCAGTCGTGATAAAAATCTCTGATCTCCGCTATTACTAGTAAAAAAAATGTATTAATAAAAATGCCATAAAACTATCCCCTATTTTGTAGACACTATAACTTTGGTGCAAACCAATTAATAAACGCTTGCGATTTTTTTTTTACTAAAATTATGTAGAAGAATAAATATTGGACTAAACTGAGGGAAAAAAAATGTTTTTTTTTTATATATTTTTTGGGGATGTTTATTATAGCAAAAAGTAAAAAATATTGTGGGTTTTTTTTTCAAAATTGTCGCTGTTTTTTTGTTTATAGCACAAAAAATTTAAAACGCAGAGGTGATCAAATACCACCAAAAGAAAGCTCTATTTGTGGGGAAAAAAGGACGTCAATTGTGTTTAGGAGGCATGCCACATGACCGTGCAATTGTCAGTTTTAGCGACACAGTAAAGAATCGCAAAAAGTGCTCTGGTCTTTGGCCAGCCAAATGGTCCGGGGCTGAAGTGGTTAAAGTAAACCAAATTAATAAGAGAAATATGGGAGCTGCAATTGCTGTGCCCCTTCTGAAATGTTAGTTGCCTGCCTATTATGCTGAGATCAGTTGGCTTCAATACTTTCTAAGTAACAGAAATAGAATATGTATGCATATCAGGAAAATCAGAGTTTAATCTTAAGTGCTTATCTGCTTACTCTGTTTTTGGTGAGTGACAAAAAGTACCGAAGAGTAACCAATCGTGGCAACCAGCATTTACAAAATGAAAAAAAAAAAAAACAATTGTGGCCACAGTGTACTGAGGTGGCTGATAAAGACATCTTACGTTTTCTTCCAAAACAGGACCGTATTCAGAAACAGGACCGTATTCAGAATTACCGGTATATCAAAAACAACATAACTGGCAACCCTCCACATGTCCATATATTTGCAGTTTCTTGCAATTGGTTGTCTGGAACACTTGATTAGGAACAAAAAGAGAGTACACAGGGTATCAAGGGTATCTTGTTGAGACAATCTTTACAAAATAACCACCAGCTACCTGCCACTGCATACTTCCTCTATCCACAGATAAAGCAATTTCAGAGATTATCATGTAGTTCTAACGTGACTACCATGTCTGCATTGGAACATTTATGTAAAAAAAAAATCAACAAGATCCCAGACCATATCTCTGTGATGTCATTTATCCATTATTGAAGTAAGGATAGAATATCTTACATAGTGAAGTGGAAGCAGGACCTGGATGAGGACCTACAGAGGCACAAACTGGTACAGAGGGCCTCCAAGGCTTTAATAAAAACCTTCATGAATAAAGCAAACTACTACTACTACTGTTATGTTGGTACATGGTACCTACCAAACTTGCATCATATGTCCCAGGTGCCTCCTATAAGTGTTTTAGGGGTTGCAGACAGGAGGGCACAGGCACTACATTTGGTGGTCATGGCCTGGGTTCAGGAGAGTTTGCCTCCAAGTCTATAATATTATATATTCTCTGACATCTCAAAAAAAATCCCTATGCCAAGCCCTACTGGGCCAACCAGTAGCGGAGGTCCCAACACACACCAACAAACTGATTTAATTCATATTCCTGGCCACCAAGGTAGCAATTGTTAGATCATGGAGATCCTCATCTATCCCATTCCCACGTGATTCACTTGAAGCTATCATGGATAATGATACAGGAAAAAATGTTGGCTACATTATTAGATATAAAATTATATTGACTCTTGTGCTGCTAAATAACTAAAATAAATGTTAACTGAATATACAGATTACATTTTAATTGTTTGCATGCCTGGAACTGCCACGACCACCCAAGTGTACTCATCCACTTTTAAAAACTGTGCAAAAATGCATGATAAATAATCCAACCTTAAGATTGCTTGTGAAAACAAAAATTAATAAGAAACATTAGAAAAAATGATTTTGATAAACAAAAAAAAGTGACCAAAGCGCTCTCAAATATACCAATATTGAAATATCAGTGCTCCAGAAAGTCCACACTTCAAATGGATAAAAATAAGGTGAGTGTCAAAAATAGTGCTTTAACCACCAATCACCTCTGGGTGCAATTCTCACTCCAAATCACCACTCACCTTAAACACTGACCTAAAAACACAGATTAATGGCTTTAATGATCTACCATGCTGTTCTGTGCATCACCTTCATGCGTGTTTTCCTTTAGAGGGTTTGCGTTACTCCATGGAAGAAAACTCAAAACATATAAAGAGATTTGCTCATAGACCAAAATGTATACATTAAACTTAAAATACTTAATGCACTCACAAAAGTAGCTACCTGAGGAAGTCAAGTAACCAGTGAGGAAACGTGTCAGTTGGAGCCAGGGACATCATCTCTGGTTGTCTCTGAACCCTGGAAGCTATAGTGGAAAGGATAGCTGATGAATTTTAAAACACTTTTTTGCTATTATCAATATATATGGCATGTGAGTGCATTAAGTATTTTAATAGTTTTATGTATACATATTGTGCTATGAGTGGATCTCTTTTATTTTTTTTTGTCTGAGCCTTTTTCCGTGAAGTTAAGCAAGCCCTTTAAAGGAAAACACGCATGACGTTGATGCACAGAGCTGCATGGTGGATCATTAAAGCCATTAATTAAAGCTGCGATTACTGACCTTTTAGGTCAATGTTTAGGGTGAGCGTGCATTGCACCCAGAGGTGATTGGTGGTCATTATGGACACTTGTTATATTTAAGAGCACTTTAGTCACTGGATGTTTTCTTATCTCATGTTAATAATTGAATTTCTCACAAAACATATTAAGGTCGCATTATTTATCATACATTTTTTTGCACAGTATTTTGCAGTATATACACTATATTACCAAAAGTATTGGGATGCCTGCCTTTACATGCACATGAACTTTAATGGTATACCAGTCTTAGTCCGTAGGGTTCAATATTGAGTTGGCCCACCCTTTGCAGCTATAACAGCTTCAACTCTTCTGGGAAGGCTGTCCACAAGGTTTAGGAGTGTCTATGGGAATGTTTGGCCATTCTTCCAGAAGTGCATTTGGATGAGAAGGCCTGGTCCGCAGTCCCCGCTCTAATTCATCCCAAAGGTGTTCTATTGGGTTGATGTCAGGACTCTGTGCAGGTCAAGTTCCTCCACCCCAAACTCACTCATTGATGTCTTCATGGACATTTTTGTGCACTGGTGCACAGTCATGTTGAAACAGGAAGGGGGCCATCCCCAAACTGTTCCCACAAAGTTGGGAGCATGAAATTGTCCAAAATGTCATGGTATGCTGACACCTTAAGAGTCAAGCCCAATCCCTGACAAACAACCCCACACCATAATTCCTTACCTCAACCTGACAGAGCACCTTTGGGATGAATTAGAGCGGAGACTGCGAGCCAGGCCTTCTCATTCACATCAGTGCCTGACCTCACAAATGTGCTTTTGCAAGAATGGTCAATAACATTCAAATAGACACACTCCTAAACCTTGTGGACAGACTTCCCAGAAGAGTTGAAGCTGTTATAGCTGCAAAGGGTGGGCCAACTCAATGGTGACACTGTATACCATGTTTGCTTACACCCACAGCACTATCCTGTGTTGGTGTACTTGTTTAATTATTTAACTCAATATTGAACCCTACGGATTAAGACTTTGATGCCATTCAAGTTCATGTGCGTGTAAAGGCAGGCATACTTTTGGTAATATAGTGTATGTTTAAAGGAACAGCGCACCATATTGTTAGATTTTACATTACAAGAAAACATTTCCCTATTTGAAAAAATATGGGACCCTTGGATATAGTACCCTTCAGGAGAACATTGAATGGCATAACTGACTGGACTCACAGGACGAAGGGAGACATAAGTCTCTTTCTATACTTTCTCTTATGCTTTCCTTTTTCCTTCTTGTCTTTCTCCTAGTTTCTTCACCCTAAGCCCTTGTACACACGGTCGGACATTCCGACAAGAAAATCCGTCGGATTTTGTCCGAAACTTGTGTTGCATACACACGGTCGGACAAAGTTGTCAGAAAATCCGATCGTACGTAACGTGATGACGTTATTTAGTTACGACGGGACTATGTTCAGGCTAGTATCCAATAGCTTTGGTCTAGGAATTTGATCTGAGCATGCGTGGCACTTTGTCTGATCGGAATTCTGTACACACAATCGGACAAAGTCGGATCATGTTGTCGGAAAGTTTTAGAGCCCAGCTCTAAAACTTTGTCCGTCGGAATATCCGACGGAAACAGTCCGATGGAGCCCACACACGGTCGGATTATCTGACAACACGGTCCTATCGGACATTTTCCGTCGGAATGTCCGACCGCGTGTACAAGGGCTTAGGTTTACGTTACTTGCCCATGTGGGCTACGGTTTATACCTGTACCACCCTACCTATTTGCAACATACCCTTTTGCAAGGGTTTTTTTCTCATTGTTGTCCTACTACTCAACTTTGCCACTTCCTTTTATCTCAGACACATGGGAATTGGTTTGTTAATAGGGTGATGCTCCTGAGCAGGTACTATGAGGATATGTTGGAAATTTTGGGTCATGTTTGAAGATGTACAGTGCTAGAGTACATATGACCTGCTTTGTATTTTCTACGACTGTGTTGAAAACCAATAGAAAATTATTGGAAAAGAAAAGAGTACGCATATGTTGTGTACATAGTAAATACAGTTACATAAACGTTACCATTGTTATCTTCTCCATTAAGATCCTCCTGGTCTAATCTTTGGAATTGTGCCTCTTCTTCCTCCTTATGTTGTGGGTATACAGAAACATGCAGGTCTGTTTCTGTGATTCTCTTTGAAGAACAAACACTCAGATCTGAAAAAAGGAAAGGAAATAAACTGCAGTACAGCAGAGTATGAGAGTAAAAAATAAAATACTGCAAGATTCGCCTAGGACAGAAAAGATACCCAATTAAAAAGGAAATCCAGGATTCTTGTATGAAAAAAAAAAATGACCATTAAGTCATTGATTTATGAATGCTGACCATTTGTCTTGCAGCACTGACCTCCTAGTTTTGACTTCAATGAAGGACAGTCTACATGAAGTTTGTATGTTCTCCCTATGTTTTTGTGCATTTTCTCCAGGTCCTTTGATCATCTCTTACAATTCAAAAACCTACTGGTAACTGTCTTCTGCCTACTGTGTGTGACTGTGGTATAGAAAGAGTTTGCAAGCTCCTTTAGGGGCGTTAACATAATGTCAGACATATTCATTCACATTCTGCAAAGTGCAACGGAGCATGTCCATATATAGACTACAATAGTATGCAAATACATATGCTATGCAGTTTTTTTTTACATGCCATGCCAGTAAATGAATGTCTCACAATGTAATATATTGTGAGGCACTTGCAGCTAGGATTGTGGACAGTGTGCATGCAACATCTAGGTTTCATTGCCACAGAAAAAACCAAAGGAAACCCCACTGCTCCACTTTACAATCTTCCCCCTAGCCACGGGCATGCTGTGTGCCCGTCGTAAGAGCTTGTCCACACTTCATGTAGGCGCCGTTCAGAAAACAAAAAGGGCTACACACCGCTGATGTCACTACTTTTCACCGAACGTTCTGTCAGCACTCAGCCTTTTCATCTAGCAGCATACTCGCATAGAAGAGAGCCCTCTTCACAATTCAGCTCACATATATAAATGTCTGTGAATTGCTGAAACAAATAATGTGGTCTGGCTGCCAGGCAATATGTGGACATAGGAATGGAGGCTTTGTCCCACCCATAGTTCTACAAAGTCTCTGGGCTCCAGGGCCCAGTCTAATAAGATTCTGAGAAAAAAAAAGTGTGTTCTCTCCACATCAGCCTCAAATCCTGAATCCCCTCACCATGTGTATGCGAGAAACCTAGGTGCAGAAAACAAAAGGGGTCACACACTGATATCGCCACTTGCTTTCAAACTTTATTCCATTAAGCAATGCATGCTGCAGGTCCCCACCTTGAAACCACTCCTCTATGATGCGTTTCACTCTCCTTAAAATAACATTAAAGTATATATATATTTATTTATTTATTTATATATATTAGGGGTGCAACGGATCAAAAAACTCACGGATCGGATCGTTCCTCGGATCAAAAAACTCACGGATCGGATCGTTCCTCGGTTCAAAAAACTCACGGATCGGATCGTTCCTCAGATCAGAGTCACGGATCGGATCATTTTTCGGATCAGCAAATAATAATTGAATTTGCAAAAACCTGTCAAAATTCCACCACCATATAATCCCCACTGTAATATCCACAATCTCCCCATTGTAATGGACATTTCCCCCACTGTAATATTGGCTGAGTATGGCTGGGTACAGCTGAGCATGGCTGGGTATCGCCAAGTATGGCTGGGTATTACCGAGTATTGCAGAGTATGGCTGGGTATCATCGAGTAATGGCAGGGTATTGCAGAGTATTGGCAGGGTATAACAGAGTATTGGCAGGGTATGGCAGAGTATTGGCAGGGTATTGCAGAGTATTGGCAGGGTATTGCAGAGTATTGGCAGGGTATGGCAGAGTATTGGCAGGGTAATGCAGAGTATTGGCAGGGTAATGCAGAGTATTGGCAGGGTACTGCAGAGTATGGAGGGATGGCTGGGCATGGATGGACGTGACTGCAATTTTCACAGAGCAGTGCTCTGGGCACTACAGATCCAGCCCACAGCGCTGCTGCCATCCGATCTCTCCCCCCCATTGTACAGATCAGTACACAGTGGGGAGAGAGGAACCGGCTTCATGACATGACAGAGTGATCACATTGTAAACGGCCGCCGGGTGTACCAAGATGGCCGCTGCTCCGGAGCTAGGCCAAAGCTGCGGCCTTTCCTAAGACCGAGGCAGCGGAGTGCTCTGCAGATCGTGGGGTGTGCCGATCCAAACAGGGTGACCCGTTCGGATCACGGATCAAGGACAATCCATTGCACACCTAATATATGTATATATATATACACACACGCAAAAAATGGCCCTGTCATTAAGGGGGCAAATAGTTCCGGGGGTGAAGTGGTTAAAAATAATAAATATTCACCTGCTCTGTTCAGTGGTTTTGCACAGAGCAGGCCAGATCTTCCTTTTCTCGGGTCCCTGGCTGGAGCTCCTGGCCCCTTCCTCCTGCTGAGTACCCAAACAGCAAGCAGCTTGCTATGGGGGCACCCGAGCCACTGCTTTGTGTGTCCATTCAGACATGGAGCCACGGCTCTGCCCCGCCCCTCTCTCTCCTCACTGACTCACAGACTTTAATTGACAGCAGTGAGAGCCAATGGTGCCAATCAGGAGGGAGAATCCCGGACAGCTGAGGCTCTGGTGCAACATCAAGGAAATACAAAAAGCTGCGCCAACAAGAAAATAATCTATACGTTAACTACCCAAAATACAAAATATAAAAAAATATAATGAAAATTATAAATAATTAATATATTCAAAACTTATAAATAAAAATGACAATTAATATGAATTCATAATTAAAGAGTTCATGAAAAAGTCCATAGATAATCAACAATTGCGATCCTATGTAAGAACACCACGGTGGTTACACACACTCGAAATGCGCACAAGTGCCCGTCACCTTATAGTGAGTGCGCTTACCAGATGGAAGCTTAATAAAAACGTTGTAAATATATCCTCAATCTCCTCAGAATACTCCTCCTTTTAATGGATCAGCTCACCGTAATAGAAAGCAGTATTCACATATACACATCTTATTCCATGATCCCAAAAATTACTATCAGTGGCTCGAGGGAAGAAGAGGAAACCAACATAGTGTAACACTGTTTGGAAGTTTAATTAGAGCAAAAAGTAGCACACTTACATGAGCATCGAATCAATACAGCATGCACAATGGAACATAAAAAGCCGGCCGGCATTCGGGAGCCCGTCCTCCCCTTCTACAACGTGATGGCGTCACTGCGTACCTTCCCAGACGCGTTTCGTCATAAATGATGTTGTCAATGGGGAACCCATTGTTACATTTTTAATGTTGCACAAATAGTTCTTTGTAAAGTTGATTATGATGTACAGATGTACAGAAACTTGCTTTTTGAACAATCAACACCTTGTATATGTAGAAGAAATCACCTTCTATATCATATGTTCCCTCCACTGCCCACAAAGAAAACACTTCTAATATACATTAGACCGGGAGGCCAAGCTGTGATGCCAAACACAAATCCAAATGAAGACATCACTAGAATTGTTTTACCTGCAGGTTGAGGCTGGTCCTGGCTATTGACTGAGTCCATACTTGTATCCACATCTGAAAAGAAAAATCAACAAATGTTCAACAAAGGTGTACATTATTTAACCATAAAATGATTTAGTCACTGCAGGTAAACATTTTAGTCACTGTAGGTAAAGACCCTGACAGTAGTTAATAAAACAGCACATAATCCTCATAATATCAATTTGAAATTAAAGGCATGCTCTAGCCCAGTGAGCCTCAACCAGGGTTCCGTGGAACCCTAGGGTTCCTCCAGAGGTTGCTAGGGGTTCCTTCAGAATTGGGCAATTTCTGCCTCTCAGATAAGTTCCCACTGACACCATTGATCTTTTTAGCTATCTGTAACAAGGTAATTCTTCCCAATGACCACAAGTGTAAGGACCATTCTTCCCACTGATCATCACACTAATGTAGATTTCTAATTATTAGCAGGGGCTCCCTGAGACCGGAGAACTATTTCAAGGGTTCCTCTGTGTTGAAAAGGTTGAGAAAGGCTGCTCTGGCCTAAGTTGAGACCGCAGCACAATGGCCATCCCATTGCCTAAACTTTCTTATTTATAGTCTTGGGCCACCAACGAATGACAAAAGACATACACAATTCTCTTCAGGATGTACCGTTAGGTCCATATATATCTGAACACAGGCACAACTTTAGAATTTTTCAGGTATTTACCAAAACAAATTCTGGCTATAGTTATATAATAGATATGGGTTGAAAGTGCACAATCTCAGGTTTCATTTGAAAGTATGTACATCCAAATTGGAGGAAGGATTTAGAAATTAGAGCTCTTAAGAATAGCCATCCCCCTTTTTTCAAGGGACCAAAAGTAATTGGACAATTGAATCAAAAGCTGTTTCATGGTCGGGTGTGGGCTACTCCTTCATTATTTCTTCATCAATTAAGCAGGTAAAAAGTTGATCATGTGTTCAAAGGAGCTGCCTATGCAAGTGAAACAGACCATTGTAAGGCTTCAAAAACTAAACAAATCCATCAGAGAGATAGCAGCAACATTAGGAGTGGACAAATCAACAGTTTGGTACATTTTTATGAAAGAAGAACGCACTGAGGAGGTCAGCAACATAAAAAAGGGCCTGGACATCACAGGAAGACAACAGTGGTGGATGATCACAGGATCCTCTCTATGGTAAAGAAAAACTCAATCACAAAATCCAGACAAGTGAAGGACACTCTCCAGGAGATGGATGTATCATTGTCAAACTCTACAATCAAGAGAAGACTTCATGAGAGCAAATACAGCGGGTTCACCACAAGGTGCAAACCATTCATAAGCCTGAAGAATAGAAAAGCCAAAAAACATCTTAAAAAGCCAGACCAGTTCTAGGAAAGCATTCTTTGGATGGATGAAACTAAGATTAATCTGTACCAGAATGACAGGAAGAAAAAAGTGTGGAGAAGGCTTGGAACAGCTCATGATCCAAAGCACACAACGTCATCTGTAAAACATTGTGGAGGCAGTGTGATGGCAAGGGCATGCATGGCTTCCAGTGGCACTGGGACATTGGTGTTTATTGATGATGTGACAGAAGACAGAAGCAGCCAGATGAATTCTGTAGTGTTTAGAGATATACTGTCAGCCCAGATTCAGCCAAATGCAGCGAAGTTGATTGGATGGCGCTCCACAGTACAGATGGACAATGATCCACAACACACTGCAAAAGCAACACAGGAGCTTTTGAAGGAAAAGAAATTGAATATTCTGTAATGGCCAAATCAATCACCTGATCTCAACCCAATTGAGCATGCATTTCACTTGCTGGAGAGAAAAATAAAGGCAGAAAGACCCACAAACAAAGAACAGCTGAAGACAGCTGCAATTAGAGCCTGGCAAATTATCAGAAAGGAGGAAACCCAGTCCATGGGTTCCAGACTTCAGGCAGTCATTGCCAGTAAAGGATTCTCAACAAAATATTAAAAATTAACATTTTATTTATGATTATATTATATCTGCCAAATTACATTTGAGCCCCTGAAAATGGGGGAGACCGTGTATAAAAATGGTTGCAGTTCTTAAATTCTTAACTAGAGGTCGACCGATATGGGTTTTTCTCTGGCCGATGCCGATATTTAGAAATCATGGCGGCCGATAGCCGATATATGATGCCGATTTTTTTGGGCCGATATGTTAGGCCGATTTTATTTTACTTATTTATTTTTAATCCCCCTTGATCTAACACACCTTTCCCACTGGGGCATTTTTTAAGGCGCTTTTGGGCTAAAAATAGCGCCTGTAAAGTGCCTGCAAAATGGCTCCCCTGCAGTCTGTGTGAAAGACAGAGTGCTTTCACACGGAGGCGATGCGCTGGCAGGATCTTAAAAAAAAAAGTCCTGCAAGCAGCACGTTTGGAGTGGTGTATACCGCTCCTCCACCACTCCTGCCCATTGATATGAATGGGCACCACTGCCGAAGCGCATGCAATGCGATTTGGCAGCGGTGCTTCATGGGCGCATTTAACCTCTTCCTTGGCCGCTAGCTGGGTTATATGTGCCCCACTAGCAGCCAAATAGCACCGCTAAAATGATGGTAAAGAGCCGCTAAAACTTGCGTTTTACCATCAACGCCTGCCCGCTCCAGTGTGAAAGCAGCCTTCATAAGTGATACAGAAAATTTCTTACACTTAAACATTTATTAAACAAAACAAACCTCCAATCAGTTTAGTTGTATGTATGATCTAGATTAAAAAAAAACAAAAAAAAACCTATATATTAAATAAAAACGGGTAGTCAAAACTTTTGGACAAAAAAAAAAAAAAAAATGGGCTAACTTTACTGTTTTTATTTTATTTTTATATTTTAAATGGTGTATTTTTTTCCCCAAAAAAATGCATTTGAAAGACCTCTGTGCAAATGCCGTGTGACATAAAATATTGCAACAACCGTTATTTTATTCCCTAGGATCTCTGCTAAAAAAATATATATCATTTTTGGGGGGTCTAAGTGATTTTCTGGCAGAAAATACAGGATTTTTACTTGTAAGCAACAAGTGTCAGAAAAGATTTAGTCTTTAAATGGTTAAACTGAGAACTTCTACACACAGAGATGACTTCATTCATTGAAGTGTAAACATTGTATCATTTAGTTCTTTTCTTGGCAGTCTGCCCAGAGAGGAGGAAAGTGTTGCTATGACGACTCAGGCAACTCACACTGACTTCTTACAGAAGTCATTTCAAAGTCCCGCTGTAGAATCGGCTTTTTATCAGAACAATCGGCCGATGCCGATTATTTAAAAAACGGCAAATATCGGCCGATATATCGGCCGGCCGATATATCGGTCGACCTCTATTCTTAACTTGATATTTCCATTCAATCGCTTGAATTAAGGCTGAAAGTCTGCACTTCAAATTAATCTGGATTGTTTTGTTTTAATTTTATTCTGGTGGCATACAGAGCCAAAGGTATGAAAATTGTGCCTGTGTCCAAATATATATGGATCTAACTGAATATCCAGATGGCAATCTGGGCATACACAAAATTTTGACTAATTATTTTTAACCACTTGCTTACTGGGCACTTAAACCCCCCTCAGTCCCAGACCAATTTTCAGCTTTCAGCGATGATGCAGTTTGAATGACAATTGCGCGGGCATACAACACTGTACCCAAATGAAATTTTTATCATTTTTTTTCCCACAAATAGAGCTTTTTTTTTGCTAAACAAACAAAAAAAGATGCAAAAAAAAAATCATGTTTAATAGTTTGTTATAAAATTTTGCAAACGGGTCATTTTTCTCCTTCATTGAAGTGCGCTGATTAGGCGGCACTGATAGGCTGCACTGGTGGGCACTGATGGGCTGCATTGGTGGGCACTGATAGGCTGCATTGGTGGGCACTGATAGGCTGCACTGGTGGGCACTGATAGGCATAGTTAAGGCGGCACTAATAGGCACAGATAAGGCGGCACCGATGGGCACAGATAAGGTGGCACTGATGGGCAAAGATGGGCACAGATAAGATGGCACGGATGGGTGGCACGGATGGGCACTGATAGGTACCACTGATAGATGGGACTGATGGGCACTGATAGGTGGCACTGATAGGTGGCTCTGATAGGTGGCACTGCTGGGCACTGGTAGATGACAATGATGGGCACGGATATGTGGCACTGGGGTGCAGCACCTTTGAGGCAGATTGTGGGCACTGCTGGGTGGCACTGCTGGGTGGCACTGTGGGCACTGCTGGATGGCACTGTGGGCACTGCTGGGTGGCACTGACGGGGGGCACTTACTTTTAATACATGTGGCACTGCAGGGGGCAGGTGGGCACTGGCAAGGGGCAGGTGGGCACTAGCATGGCTGGCCGTGATCGGGACTGATGTCCCGATCACGACCGCCGGTGATCAGCTTTTTTTTTTCTCCTCGCGCTGACAGCGCGAGGAGGAATAATAGCCGATTACCGGCTCCGTTATATCACATGATCAGCTGTCATTGGCTGACAGCTGATCACGTGATAAGGGGTCGGGATCGACCCCTTGCACGGATCGGTGATCAGGGGAGTCTCATGGACTCGCCGATCACAGAGCGCGCCGCGCGCCCCTCAGGGGGCGCGCAGGCCGCTCGTGCACGGGACGACATCAATAGACGTAGTCCCGGAAAAGGAGATCCGCGCTGTAGCCGTCATTTGGCTATAGCGCGGATCTCAAGTGGTTAAAGGAAGCCCTACACGGTAGACAACATACAGATGGCTTAGCCACACTCTGAATAGCAATCAGCCAAGAATAACTTTTCAGAGAATTAACTAGTTTGAATATAGGCTAGAATTCCACTTAAACTATTTCTGGACCGCCCACCGCACATATACTGCGGCTGTGAAACAACGCACCTGGACATCGGTCCGTGCATTAGATACAGTGAGCGCGTGCTCGTCATGCACTGCGGGAGCACGCCTGCGGGGTCCGGCGGACTCTATGTCGACCATCACCTGCGATCGGAGTAAAGAGAGGCAGAAAGGGGATCTGCCTATGTAAACAAGGTGGATCACCATTCTGACAGGGGAAGGAAGGAGAGAGATCAGTTGTTTTAAATAAAAAACATGTTTTGCACAGAGCAGCCCAGATCCCCCTCTTCTCAGGTCCCCTGATGAGCCTTTTCCACCTTTGCAGAGTGCCATAGGCCAATGAGGATGGAGTTGCAGTAGTTGAGGTGAAAGATAACAAAGAGTGAATACGTTTGGTGGTGTAATTGCTTAAGAATGGGCATATTTTGGAAATGTTACTGAGGTGAAGGTGACAAGATTTAGAAAGAGACTGACTATGGGGCCAGAAGGAGAGGAGGAGAGGTCAGAGTAAAATATTAAACCACATGTCCTGGCATAGGACAAGGGATGCATAGTTGTACTCTGGATTTCAATGGAAAATTTGGATCTCACCTTTTGGATTATATGGAACTATATTTTGGGGATCTCCATTTTGACTCTCCTTTTACTTAATATATTACTCTGTTCTGATTTCCATTGACACCTCCTTGTGTTTTATATTTTTTTATTATTATGTACCGTATATACTCGAGTATAAGCCGAGATTTTCAGCCTCTTTTTTGAGGCTGAAAGTGCCCCCCTCGGCTTATACTCGAGTCATCGCTGTCTGCCCGCTCGATCAGCGTGTCGAGCAGACAGACAGCGGCCATTCTATGATTCAAAAGCCGCGCCTCCGGCTCCGCCTTCGCCTGTGATAGGCGGAACACTGAATTTCCCAGCAGCCTGTGTTCCGCCTATCACAGGCATCGTCTCATCCTCGTACTACGGACGAGGATGATACGACGTCCGTGATAGGCGGAACACAGGCTGCTGGGAAATTCAGTGTTCCGCCTATCACAGGCGAAGGAGGAGGCGCGGCTTTTGAATTTTACAATGGCCGCCGACGAAGAGGGCACGGGACGGAGGCAAGGCAAGGCACGGCACGGGACGGGACGGGACGGGACGGGACGAAGGCAAGGCACGACACGGGACGGAGGCTCGGGACAAAGGCTCGGGACACAGGTAGGCTGGACACACACACACACACACACACACACACACACACACACACACACACACACGGATGGAGACACACACACACGGATGGATGGATGGATGGAGACACACACACACACACAGGGATGGATGGATACACACACACACAGGGATGGATGGATGGATGGAGACACACACACACAGGGATGGATGGATGGATGGATGGAGACACACACACACAGGGATGGATGGATGGATGGATGGAGACACACACACACAGGGATGGATGGATGGATGGATGGAGACACACACACACAGGGATGGATGGATGGATGGACACACACACACACAGGGATGGATGGACGGACACACAGGGATGGACGGACACACAGGGATGGACGGACACACAGGGATGGACGGACACACACACAGGGATGGACAGGCATGTCTCACCCTCGGCTTATACACGAGTCAATAAGTTTGCCAGTTTTTTTGGGGGTAAATTGGGGGCCTCGGCTTATATTCGGGTCGGCCTATACTCGAGTATATACGGTATATATGTGTTTTATTTTATATTCTTTCCAAGACTCCTGAGTGGGTAATTTTGTTGCTCATTTGGTTATGTTTAAAAACCATAATAAATATGACTGAACCAGAAAAGCTAGGAGTGGGTGGGGGTGGGGGTAGGAAATATTATGAGCTCAGTTATGGAACGATTTAGCTTTCAAACGTTGTGACATCCATACTGATATGTCGGTTAGTATATCAGTGATGTGCAAGAAGACTGAATGGGAAAGCTGTCAGCCTCAGGGTCCCCTACGGAAAGAGGAAAAGGAGAGGAGGAATTGGAGTTGTACAGAAGGTGACACTGAAGGAGCACTTAGTTAGCAAGTGAACCAGGAAAAATAAAATATGTAAAGGCCAAATGAGTGGCATTTTTTGAGTTCAATTATATCAAAGGCAGCAGAAAGGTTTAATAGTTTGAGTGCGGAGTAATGGCCATTGGTTTTATGCCCGGTACACACGGTTGGAAATTCCGACGGAAAAGGTCCAATCGGATTATGTTGTCGGACAATCCGATTGTGTGTGGGCTCTATCGGACTTTTTCCATTGGAAATTCCGATGGAAAAAGTTTGAGAGCTGGATCTAAAATTTTCTGACAAAAAAAATCCAATCTGACCTTTTCTGATTGTTTGTAGAGAATTCCGACGGACAAAGTGCCACGCATGCTCAGATTAAATTACGAGACCAAAGCAATTGGCTACTAGCTTCTACATAGTCCCCTCATACGTAACGAACGTCACCTCGTTCCGAACGATCTGATTTTCTGACAACTTTGTTATTAGTGAGGGAGCAGCTTAGATGGCTGTAGACTGGGCATTCTAGAAGTTGGGAGGTAAATGGGAGCAAGGAGATATGTCTTAATATTTTCTTATTGGTGGGGTCTTTTTAAGTATTAATGTGACCAGTGCATGTTTTACAGGGGGGAGGAAGATGCCAGAAGAGAGGGGGAGATTAAAAGAGAAGTTTAGCCAAAAGCTTTTTTGAGCATACTATTCTTCTGGGTCACAGGGTGCACTTACTTTTAAACTCCCAAGACCCAGAAGCTAAAGCTACTGTCAGCTGACGTCACAGAGCCGCTCCAGGCTGTCAGGCTACCCCTACTGTCATGATCCACTCAGCTGCCTGATTGACAGTCATGTGCTTAGAGCTGGAGCCAACTGTGCCAGTCTCCTCTCCAGCCTGATGCTCCAGTCAGAGCTGGAGGGGCAGAGTAGAGTGCGGTGATAGTCACTGCTCTCCCCTTCAAGCGGACTAAGACCTAAGTAATCAATGGTCATGTAATCACTCGTAGTCCCCGGGCTTGGAGCCTTTAAAGAAGAAGAGGGATTTTTAGTTCACTTTAAATAGTTAGTGGTGGCCAAGCTGGCGGTGCATGAGTTGGCCAATTGAGACACTGGGAGAAGAAGTAGGGAGTTAAAGTTAGAAAGCAGTTGACATAGCTGGATACAAGGGTACTAATAAAAGTAAGGTTTTTTTGGCAGCATGGAGGGAGAATTAAATTTCAAAAGGACAGATTTATACTGGGAATTCATTAACTTCCAATATGAAAGTATAACACATTTTACATTTTAATTTGCCTCACTAAGCACAAAGGAAGGTATGGCATAATAGAAGATCAATCCTTTGTTGACCACATACTCACAGGTCTCCCAAGGGATACTCCTCATTATAAACCCAAAAGGACAAAGCCACACACACTACCCACTTAAAACATAGCTACTCCCAGCCACTTGTTCCCTGACCATCCCATTTTTTCCTCTGTAGACCACTTAACATTCACCCAGAACACACCAAATGGAAATTCAAACTATTTTATTCATACATTCAAGAGAGAGAATAGATTTGCATATGCATGAGCTAACATCTTTTGAACTGTCAAGCTCTGGTCAAGAACTTTTAAGAAAATCTCTCTATGGAATGCTCATTCCCCCTGATTTGTGCCCACCTGCATCTAAAATGGTCCACTGACTGTGCAAGATAAAACTATCAGTTTTTGCTGCTCTTTGCGGCCCACTGGTGAGAAGATATTCCCTTCCTTTCGGTCCCAGTTAAAATCGCCATTAGGACAGGAAGTTAGGAGAAATTTCCAAAAGAAAAAACACTTAGACAGTAGAGCTGCACGATGAATCGTTAAGAATTGAGATCGTAATTCTTTCCCCCTCGCAATCTTAACAAAGCATTTTTCCGATTCTATGCAGAGTTCTCTGCTCAAACCAGCGCTGTCAAAAAAAAAAAAAAAACAGGCCGCCTGCCAAGTATCACAACATTCCTCAGCTGCTGAGCTAATTATAAACATTGTAACGTCTTGTTCTTTAAATCAAAGGAATGACCTTCAGTCTGTAAATGAGAGACTGTTTAACCAATTAAAAATGAAACCGTTTCCTGACACTCGCTGGTTTCAAGGTGAGATCATTATTTTTTGATAGAAAATGACTTAGAACCCCAAAACATTATATATATCTATATATATATATATCTATATAAAATGCGATTTGTTTGGAAAAAATTTTTTTTATGAATAAAAAAAAAAACGAGACAGTAAAGTTAGCCCAATTTTTTTGTATAATGTGAAAGATGATGTTACGCCATGAGAATCGTGATCTTTATTCTATGCAAAAAAATCGTGATTCTCATTTTCCCCAGAATCGTGCAGCTCTGGTAGACAGTAGAATAGGGAAAGGATAGAATCAGCTTTTTATTGCTTTGTTACTGTTCATGATTTTCCTAAATTGTTCTCTTATTGCAGGGATATGCAATTAGTGGACCTCCAGCTGTTGCGAATCTATAAGTTCCATCATGCCTCTGCCTCTGGGTGTAATGCTTGTTGCTGTCAGTGTCTTGCAATGCCTCATGAGACTTGTAGTTCTGCAACAGCTGGAGGTCCGCTAATTGCATATTCCTGTCTTATTGGATAAGGTAGATCGGCACAGTGATGTCATAATTTACAACTCATCCAATTGGGAAACACTTTGCATTCATTGAGAAAATGCAAGTGTTCTCTGAATGGCATCTATGCTGAACAAGTATCCTCCTGTGCTTATTAAACAGCAGAGCAGCCACTCGCTACAGGATCCAGAAGCTAGTGTTACCTACTATCGTGATTTCCAGCTTCCACAGGGATTGGCCAGGTGTAGTACAGTACATATATTACACTTGTCCAGGCTTCATATTTAAAGTGGTTTGACCCCTTTCACACTGGAGAGCTTTAAAAATAACACCTGCAAAGCACCGCGAAAGAGCCCCCGAGGGCTTTCACACTGGAACGGTGCACTAGCAGGACGCTAAAAAAAGTCCTGCTGGCAGCATCTTTGGAGCGGGGAAGGAGCGGCATATACACTGCTCCTTCACCTCTCCTGCCCATTAAAATCAGGTTTTTAACCAGTTCTCAGCTGCTAGTGGGGGGTAGCGGCCAAATAGCGCCACGAACTTGACGGTAAAGCTTTACCGCCGATGCACCCACCGTCCCAGTGTGAAAGGGGCTTTACAACACACTTTTTGCTACAGGTAAGCCTATAATAAGGCTTACCTGTAGCTACCCTGGATTTCCCCTGTATTTGCATGTGCTGACGTCATCGGCACATGCGCACTGAAACAAACTGAAGCAATGGCACATACGCTTTAGTGGGTGTGCCGTTACCAGCGGCTCTCGGGCGCAAGTGTGGGAGTGACATCATTGAGGCTCGGGCCAATCACAGCCCACAATACTCAGTGATGGAGAGTAAGCCAGTAAGTTGACATAACAGCCAAGGCATTTTTAGAAGGAGGCTAGCTATTGCAGCACCATGGCTCTCTCATGACAGATTGATTTTAAAGCTTATTAATTTCAAATGTGTGCCTAAAATTAACCACTTCAGTCCCGAAAGATTTTACCCCCTTCCTGACCAGAGCATTTTTTGCGGTTCGGCACTGCGTCGCTTTAGCCGACAATTGCACGGTCGCGCAACGTTGCGGCCAAGCAAAAATTGAGTCTTTTTTCCCCACAAATAGAGCTTTCTTTTGGTGGTATTTGATCACCTCTGCAGTTTTTATTTTTTGCGCTATAAACAAAAAAAGAGTGACAATATAGAAAAAAGCAATATTTTTTTCCTTTTCGCTATAATAAATATCCCCCAAAAAATGTATTAAAAAAACAAATTTCTTTCTCAGTTTAGGCCGATATGTATTCTTCTATATATTTTTGGTAAAAGAAAAAAGCAATAAGCGTATATTGATTGGTTTGTGCAAAAGTTTATGGCATTTGTATTATTTATTTTTTATCAGTAATGGCGGAGATCTGTGATTTTTATCATGACTGCGACATTATGGCATACACATTGGACACTTTTGACACTATTTTGGGACCATTGTCATTTATAAAGTGATCAGTATTATAAAAATGCACTGATTACTGTGTTAAATAACACTGGCAGGGAAGGGGTTAAACACTAGGGGGCGATCAAGGGGTTAAGTGTGTCCTAGGGAGGTGTTCCAACTGTAGGGGGGTCGGGCTACCTAGGACATCAAATCGATCACTGCTCCCGATAACAGGGAGCAGTAGATCCCTGTCATGTCACTAGGCAGAACAGGGAAATGCCTTGTTTACATAGGCATCTCCCCATTCCACCTCTCCATACCGCAATTGCTGGCCGCCAGCAAACATCGAGTACCCAGGCGGGCGCCCAATAGGTGGCAAATTTAAAGGGACGTACATGTACGCTCATTTGCCTGCCTATGCCATTCTGCTGATGTACATCTGTGTGCGGTGGTCGGCAAGTGGATAATAGACCGGCTAAAGTTCAGTCAAATCCTATAGTATCCCATCAAGGTCAACCTGTCTGCTGCAGAAACTGGAAGCTACAGTATACATCTGGAAACAAAGTATAAAAATATTCAAAAGTTTATCTGGGTATAGATAAAGCTTTCACAGTCAAGTAATCCTGCATTAACCACTTGACATCCGTGCTATGGCCGAATGACGGCCACAGCGCAGATTTGAATTCCCGCCATGCCGTCATATGACGGTCTCCCCTGTACACGCTCCCTGGGGGGGTGCACGCGGATCGCGTTGTGATCCCCGAGTCACTGAGATTCGGGTGATCACCGGTCCCGGCCCCTTACCATGTGATCAGCTGTCAGCCAGTGACAGCTGATCACATGATCAAAACAAAAGCTCGGTGATCTTTTTTTTTTCTCCTCGTGCTGACAGCGGAGGAGGAAAAAAAAGCCGATTACTGGCTCATCAGTCCTGAAATGGAAGAGGCAATTATGCCCCATATATGCCATCTGAAAGTGCCCACAAGTGCCACCTATCAATGCCCACATGTGCCACCTATCCATGCTCACAAGTGCCACCTATCAATGCCCACCAGTGGTGCCAATCAGTGCCACCTAGAAGTGCTGCCTATCAGTGTAACCGATCAGTGCCCATCACTGCCACCCATCAGTGCCTATCACTGCCACCTATCGGTGCCCATCAGTGCAGCCTCATCAGCGTACATCAATGATGGACAAAAATTACCCATTTTTAAATTTTATAACAAAAAAATATATATATATATTTTTTTTTATTCGGTCTTTTTACATTTTTTTTACAAAAAATAAAAATCGCACAGGTGATCAAATACCACCAAAAGAAAGCTCTGTTTGGGGGGGAAAAATTGAATTTGGGTACAGTGTGGTATGACCGCGCAATTGTCATTCAAAATGCATCAGCGCTGAAAGTTGAACATTGGTCTGGATAGGAGGCCCTGTAAGCAAGTGGTTAATGTTATGATTTAGAGGTGAAAAATAGCAGATAAGAATATGAAATGAAAAAAAAAAAATGAACTTGCAAATTTACTGGGAAGGATGCACTGATGCAAAGTATTTGCATATTTTTGAAGTTGCGGCTTCTTACGAATTGTCTTCAGATGTTTTTCATAACCAAGGAAGACACTGGAAGACCCAATACACATCAAAGCCGCTGCAACTTCTTGTGAAGCTAAACATTTACAGTCTTCAGGCCAATGATTTAAATGAATATTGAGAACCACTCCTTATATACCTCATCGTATTTCCTCTGTAATGTTATGTAAATCTTTTACGATGAATATATGGGTCTGCTACTGTCAGAAGGCAAGAAAGCACAGAAAAACTATCATAATAGAAAAATTTCATTCAATTTAATAGATAAGAACTGGAAGCAAATCAGACAGTAGACTATAAGGAGAAGTTTGCACTATATAAAAACAAACATACATATTCACCTCTAGGCTGCAGCATCGGTCTGGTGCTGCACATGTCCCAGGTCAGTGCTATGCCTGAGAACTGAGTGATCACATGACCGCTGATAGCTCAGTTCTTGGTCAGCTCAGAGTGGAGTGCGGTGACTATTAGAGCTGCCACGACGCATCGACGTAATCGACTACGTCGACTAAGAAAATACGTCGACGTGCGTGCAGGGCGTCGATGCGTCACAGTGGGGGCAGTGCTTAGCATTTACTGCTCCCCTCCGTGTCGCCATCCCCCTCTCTTCTCCCCCTCCATGCCGCCGTCCCCCTCTCTTCTCCCCCTCCGTGCCGCCGTCCCTAGGGGTGCAACGGATCGTCACCGATCCGTGCGCACATGCCGCGATCCACGGAGCGCTCCACGGTCTCGGCCTTAGGAGAGGCCACGGCTTCGGCCTAGCTCCGAAGCGGCGGCCATCTTTCTACACCCAGGCGTTTACAATGTGATCGCTCCGATGGAGCGATCACTTGTAAACAAACCGGCGTCATGACATGACGCCGGTTTCTCTCTCCCCTCTCTGTACTGATCTGTGTAGTGGAGGGGAGAGGTCGGATGGATGCAGCCATCCCTCCATACCCTGCCAATGCAATACTCTGCCCTGCAATACTATACTATACTCTGCAATGCCCGCCAATACTCTGCCCTGCCCTGCAATGCCCGTCAATACTCTGCCCTGCCCTGCAATGCCCGCCAATACTCTGCCCTGCCCGCCAATGCCCTGCCATGCCCGCCAATACTCTGCCCTGCAATGCAATGCCCGCCAATACTCTGCCCTGCAATGCAATGCCCGCCAATACTCTGTCCTGCAATGCCCGCCAATACTCTGCCCTGCAATACTCTGCCCTGCAATACTCTCAAGGTTATCCAAAGGATTAATTAGCTAATAAAAAAAAAAACACTAGATTCATTAAAAAAAAAAATAAAAAAATAATCGGATAGTCGTTGACTAATCGAATAAATAATCGATAGATTAGTCGACAGCCAAATTAATCGTTAGTTGCAGCTCTAGTGACTATCAGTCACCACTCTTCGTTCTGCCCCTTTAGCTCACTGGACGGCCAGGCTGGAGAGGGGGCAGGTGCTGAATGGAGGAGCCAGCTGTCAATCAGGCAGCTGGGTGGGTGCCAACAATATGGTTGGGATACTTACAGAGCCTGGAGTGTCTCTGTCACGTCAGCTGATATCAAGCGGTAGCCCACTATAGGCTCACTCTGGGTCACAGAAGAGCAAAAGTGCACTCCTGTGACCCAGAAGAGAAGTATGACCAAAAAAGCTTTGACCATACTTCTCTCCTAATTACTGCAAGTATTTTTAATTGTATTTAATTAAATTAAATCACTTCATCAGACAATGGTTTCTAGCATCAACAGAATCAGCAGCATTCAGTAAAGAAAGCACATCAAAATCTCCAGATTGTGGCAAACTTGGTGCCCCCTTTATTTAAAAAGTAGGGTAAACCTACTCACAAGAACGTGTGGTATACAATTTTCAAACAAACCACCACTCCGCTCACTCTGGTGGATGTGCTGGATCAGTGCGAGGCTCCTCCCTACACGCGTTTCGTCCTAACGTGTGTTTTGCTGGGGCCATTAGCACAAAACGCATGTAGGACGGAGCCTAGCAGTGACATTAAGTCTGTTATGTTTCAAATTACTTTACCAGACTAAGCTGTCTAAGCAAAGCAGCAATTAGCAGGTTGAGACAATCCATTTACCACTGACAGAGATTCTTACAATGGTCAGCTTTTATTCATTTATGTAAAACCGCTATCCTAAAAGAAAAAAAATGAATTGCTGTAACTATTATCTGGAGCTAAGCTTCAATTTGATAGTCAAGTGCATCAAAATCTGATAGTCTAACACACCCTCTCTCCAGACTGACAATGTTGCCGTTCAAAGCCTTTATTATATTATTATTATACAGCGGCAGTATGATTGGGTGCTGGTGATAGATTCCTCACTTATGTGCTATTCTGCTGCACTTTACCCTCAGAACCTCTTTTTTGGACATCTCCTGTGAACTATTCTCCACATGGACTTTTATGAACTTTAGATTTAATGTTAAGTGCTGCACCTTTATCCTTTTTATTTACTTGTGTTGACCTTCATCAATATTGTGCTTGCAGCTTATTTTAGTGACTGTGCATATTTCCTACAAGCGCAGCAGTTATGTTTTTATTTGAGTAACTGAGAAGTCTCATGGATCACAGGAGCGTAATTCATTCTGCACTCATGTGACCCATTTTCAGCCAACAGTGGTCTAAATCCAGCTGTCGGTTAACGTCACTCAGCCAGTCCAGGCTCAGGAAAGATCCCAACCTCATGGTCGGTATCCGCCCAGAATCCCGGACTGGCACCTGGCTCAGCCTCTCAGCGATCTGCTGAGAGCCTAAGCCAGCCTTTTTCCACCCCCTCCACAGCCCAGTCCTCAAGTTAGCTCTGGACAGGAGAGCAGAGAGCCACTGACTTAGGCTGCATTCACACCTGAGCGTTTCGTCTCAAGCGGAAAGTCGCGCGTTTTTGCTGCGATTCCCCCCCCCCCCCCCCCCCGTTTTTGTACAGGTCAAAAGGTCACCAATGTAAAAGGCAGGAAAATGCCTGCAATCTTCCCAAAAAGAAGCTCATGTACTTTTTTGAGCTTCAGGCGTTTTGCTTCAGGTGACCAAATGCTCAGATGTGAACAGGTGCCATTAAAATGAATGGGATTTTGCTTTTTGGGCGTTTTTTAGGCATTTTGTCTGGCGTTCCGCTTGCTCAGCGGAGGATCGCTCCATCGATCCCCGCTGAGCAAGGAGATGACAGATCTGTCTCTGCACACTGTGCAGGGATAGACCTGTCACAGCGCCGCTCTCCCCTATGGGAGATCGGATGACAACGGACTGCAGAGTCCGTCGTCACCCGATCCGCAGACGGATGGAAAAGTAGGTTTTTCCTCCATCACACTTTTTCAGATTGGAGTGGGTCGGATGCTCCTCTGATGTCACCGCTGACATCCGACGCTCCATAGACGTCTATGGAGCATCCGTTCAGGTCCGCCCAAAAAACTGACAGGCAGACCTGAACGGATTGTTCGTGTGAAAGAGGTTCTCTGCTCATCTGCTCAGCGCGAAGCAAGAGAAGAGAACTGAGCAATCAGCAGTGTTTGATCACTCAGTTCTAACTGTATATGCAGTTTTTTTATTTATTTTTTAATACAGAACTTCTCTTTTAAGCCTGCTGAGGACCGGAAAGAAAATGACCTTCTTGCCTTGCTCCTAACAAGATCCTGGACCAAATAAAAAAGAAAATCCTTCTAATTTAATATGAGACTGTTTCAAGGACTTTCTCCATTTGGTCTGTCTCACAGTCTGCAAGATGTCTAAACTACCTCAATTGATCCAATATCAAAGTAGCGGATCTACTACTGGTTTCTTTCAGACAATAAAACAGCCCACGTGTTACTACTTTTCACAAGAAGCATTGTTTCCAAGAACCCACAGCACAAGATGAAAGAATATATGTATAATGAATTACATCTTAAAGAAAATCCCTACATCTTCAAAAATCTAATAAATACAAGGAAGGCAAGAACCCACAAAAAGCATCACCAAATGTGTCGCACGTTAGGTTTGTGCTGAG
Organism: Lithobates pipiens; assembly: GCF_037356315.1. Classification (NCBI taxonomy): domain Eukaryota; kingdom Metazoa; phylum Chordata; class Amphibia; order Anura; family Ranidae; genus Lithobates; species Lithobates pipiens. The sequence continues at coordinate 162,157,281 of NW_027507789.1, forward strand.
GTTAATCCACACTACGAACAATGCATCTGAAGGGCCAAAAGTGTGAAACTGTGGTCTCCCAGCCTACATTTCTAAATTCAACTGTAGAATGTTTGGAGGTTAACTCATACCCCGTCAACTTAAAAAGTAACTAGCCGTGAAACAAAAAAGCAATTTATTGCAGGGTTTTTTTTTTGTAATCCTTAAAGCTGAAGTTTAGCTAAATAAAAAAATCTCACAGCTTTTGTCACATCACTTACCTGAACAAAGGTGAACCAGGAGAATTGTCACTGCTGGGATGCCTGTCCTCTTCCTGCCTGTGAATGTCCAGCGCTGCAATGGTTAAAAGCTTCGGGTCTTCAGACAGAACGACAGTACAGAGGGTTTGACGGGACGGGTAGACCCGCCCTCTTCTTCCTCCTCCCCCGTTGAGAAAAGCCTTTCATGGATTACACTGCCTGTAACACAAACTGTGAATGGGGGAGAGAATCCTGTGACTGATCAGACTCTCCCCCATTCACCGATTGCATTACAACCTATTTTCTAGGGTTGCATCGATACTTTTTTTACCACGAGTACAAGTAAAGATGCTTCCGGTCAAGTACTTGTCACTACCGAGTGTCATTTGAGCTTATACAAAATGAGTGGGCTCAAATCGCATGCAATTTAAAAAGGAATGTGGTGTGATTCCTGTCCGAATGGCATGCGATTTCCCACACCGCTCTTGTGTGAACCCAGGTTGAAGTCACTATGACAAGCCTGGGATCACACAGGGGCGGTGGGGGAAACTGCACCGCCTTCCCATTCAAATTGCATACGTTTCTTTGCAGTGCGATTTAAGCTCATATATTTTGTATAGGCTCAAATCGCATCACACTCATGCAAATGCTACGATACCTGAAAATGATTTCTTTGAGATGCTTGGTATCGGTACTGATACTGATATTGGTCCAACCCTACTATTTTCCTTTAGGAAAACAAATTCTGAAGGGTCCATTTAAAATCATCTGAGTAGCTTAATAAACCCTTAAAGTCCACCCTACCACTAGAATCCCTGCATCTACAGACATTCACAAGCTAACATTAACCTATCTAGCCCTGTAAAGAAGAAATCAGTATACATACCTTTTTAGCCCTTGTACACACGGTCGGAGATTCCGACAACCAAATCCGTCGGATTTTGTCCGACGGATCTTGTCTGAAACTGTTGCATACACACAGTCGGACAAAGTTGTCGGAAAATCCGATCTTTCAGAACGTGATGACGTAATTTCGTTACGATGGGACTACGTTCAGGCTAGTAGCCAATAGCTTTGATGTAGGAATTTGATCTGAGCATGCGTGGCACTTTGTCCGATCGGAATTCTCTACACATGATCGGAGTATGTCCGATCGGAGTAGTTTGTTGGAAAGTATTTCCAGCAAGTTGGAAAATTTGGTCCGACGGATATTCCGACGGAAACAGTCCGATGCATACCACACACAGTGGGAATATCAGACAAAACGGTCCGATAGGACACATTCCGTCAGAATCTCCGACCGTGTGTACAAGGGCTTAGAAGTCGATCCAATCTGGTCTCCATGCTCTGCGGAGGACACAGCCGGCAACGGCTGTGAAATGAATGGGAAGTGACATCACCCATAGACTTACTAGGGGGCTTCTGTTATCAGCTGTGTCCTCTGCACCCACCTCCACAGTGAAGTCGCAGCTGGCACCTTAGCATGGGATCGGATTGGCTTCAAAGAAGGTATGTATATTGATTTCTTCTTTACAGGACTAGATAGGTTATTCTTAGATTGTGGATATCTGTAGATGTAGAGGTTTTAGTGTCGACTCGCGGGACCGGGATAGCAGGCGCGGCGGCGTGCACGCTCCCTGCAGCACTGCGGGGTTGCCGATGCTCGTGGCAGACGATCTCGATGACTGCCGGCCACAAGCAATCGCGGGCACGAGAGGCAGAACAGGGAAGTCTGTGTGCGAACACACAAATCCCTATTCTGTGAGGGGTGACAGATCGTGTGTTCCTAATAGCTAGGAACCACGATCTGTCATTTTCTCTAGGACAGTCCCCTCCCCCCTACAGTTAGAAACACACACAGGGAACACAGTTAACCCCTTGATCACCCCTATTGTTAACCCCTTCCCTGCCAGTGACATTTATACAGTAATCAGTGCATTTTTATAGCACTGATCGCTGTATAAATGCCAATGATCCCAAAAATGTGTCAAAAGTGTCTGATGTGTCCACCATAATGTCGCAGTCCTGATACAAATCTCATATCACCGCAATTACTAGTAAAAAAAAAAATAATAATAATAATTAAATTGCCATAAATCTATCCCCTATTTTGTAGATGCTATGACTTCTGGACATATTTTCATGAAAGACGGAAACAGTGAGGAGTTTTTCTTGCTCCTATTTCTCTCTTTTCTTTCTGCAATTACCATATTTATCAGCTTATAACTGTTGCAGAAGTTCCCACAAATGTGTTTCATTTGTAGGCTGCTTTGCTTTTCCCCTTGTGTCCTGTTGACTCCCAACCAGCACAATGGGACTCAAGCCTGGAGAATGTAATTTTATGCTTTAAAGCCCTAGTCATTATCTTGCTGCTGAATGAACCCCTGACCACCTAGGTGTAGACCAGAAGGTAGTGCATGGCACTGCAAAATACTGTTATAGGACTATATGTTCAAGATGCCAGTTATTTTCTGCAGGTCACCAACTACGGATGCAGCAAAAGAAGCCCAGATCCTCACAGTTCCTCATTCACATTTCACAGTTGTTTTCACACATGTAGGACATAACCCCTTGGTTACGACTTGCAGGTTTTAGAATGTAGTTAATGTTTCATTTACAGTAGCCCATTGGTAGTGGTTTCTGCCCCAGGCAAGCCAATGTTTCAATTTTTGCAATTTAACCAGTGGATTTCTTACTCAACCTGTCCAACCTGCAGCTCAAAGTTTTCTCTTCTTTTACTTAGATTTTACCTAGATACTTAGATAATACCTCATTAAAAAATTTGACACACAGTCACTTAAGCTTAAAGGGGTTGTAAAGGCAGAATGTTTTTTTCATCTTAATACCTTCTATCAGTGGCAGCTGGTGCTCAAAATTTTTAGAGGGTGCAAACAAATTCTGAAAAAAAAACACATCAATTGCAGCCTCAATGTGCCCATCAAATGCAGCCACTCTGCCATCAAATGCAGCCACTATGCCCATCAAACTCAGCCACTGTGCCCATCAAACGCAGCCACTGTGCCATCAAACGCAGCCACTGTGCCCATCAAACGCAGCCACTGTGCCCATCAAACGCAGCCACTGTGCCCATCAAACGCAGCCACTGTGCCCATCAAACGCAGCCACTGTGCCTTCAAATGCAGCCACTGTGCCCATCCAACGCAGCCACTGCGCCCATCAAATGCAGCCACTACGCCCATCAAATGCAGCCACTGTGCCATCAAGCGCAGCCACTGTGCTCATCAAACACAGTCACTGTGCCCATCAAAGACAGCCACTGTGCCTTCAAACGCAGCCACTGTGCCCATCCAACGCAGCCACTGCGCCCATCAAATGCAGCCACTACGCTCATCAAATGCAGCCACTGTGCCATCAAACGCAGCCACTGTGCTCATCAAACACAGTCACTGTGCCCATCAAACGCAGCCACTGTGCCTTCAAACGCAGCCACTGTGCCCATCCAACGCAGTCACTGTGCCCATCAAACACAGCCACTGTGCCCATCAAACGCCACCACTGTGCCCATCAATTGCAGCCACTGTGCCCATCAAATGCCGCCACTGTGACAAGGTCCGCATACATTTACAAAAGAGTCTCTCACACTATATACACACACAACATAGTAGATTTCTTTCTCTCTGCGATTATCTGTATCCCTTAATGATTATTGCATATTGGTGCCTGTGAAAGTCTCACTTTTTATCTTATGTATCTTTGTATCTTATGGCTACACACACACTTTCTCATGCTGGCAACATCAAACTGGAAATACTGTATATTTCTAAAGATTTTATAAGAAAACTAAATATAAAAATGCAGACCAGCCAGTATCAGTATGACGTGTGAACAGTGCATTTTCCTTAAAGCTGCCAACATGCTTTACATGGTCTTCTGCAAAACGACTACAATCCATATTTAACTCTTTTACAACCACAAAAAAAAAAACAACACTGGCGATATTACACAGTGGAAGAAGGAACTATTTGTGTGTTATGTCCGTTTCTGTAAAGGCTGTGAATTGTATTTCTCAGATACACAATGAGGAAGAGATATTTCAAGGGATGCTGTCAGAAAATTTCTGTGAGGCATCTGGTGAGCAGGAATGCGCATGCACATGGAATTACCCGCAGAATGGTGACCAGACGTGTGCATACACACTCATAGTGCACATTGCTGCCAAACTGACTATTTAAGGGTTCTTCTGCCCTTGCTCAGGTGTTGATTGGTCTTTCAGCTGTTCCCTGCATCCTGCGTTTATCCTGTGTGTTTTCCTTATTGCTGACCTGGCTTGCTCTTGACCTGAAATTGGATCCTGCTTCTTAATTAGTTCCTGACCCCGGCTCTGTTCTTGACTTTGCTCTGCTTATGATTCGGTACCTTGCTGCCCACCTGTTGATGGCCTTGGCCATTCCTGTGACCAAGTTTCTATCTCCAATCCTAGCTGTCCATCCTGCTCGAGTGCCTGTCTGGCTGTCTGCAGTACTTGCTCTGCGTTCTTCTGAATGCTTCTGCCTTATGTCTGCTAAGAGCTCTGACAAGCCACACATCCTGAACCTGCAGTGCAAGTGGAGTGCCTCTTTAACCTTGACTGGGTTCCTGAGCACAGCTACCATTCTTGTCCTCATGTTCCACCAGTTTCCTTAGAACTCCATTCCCAGCTGCACGTTTTCCTATCAACATCTGCTGGCACTTGTGTTCCTCCTGTCCCTCACTACCCTCTGTAGCACTCTTAAGCCCCGTACACACGATCGGATTTTCCGACGGGAAATGTTGGATGTCAGGCTGTTGGAGGAAAGTCCGACCGTGTGTATAACTTGTGTATGTGTGTGACTTTCCGACAACAAATGTTGGCTAGCATGTTCTCAAATTTTTCCGCCAACAAATGTGTGTTTCCAATCGCGTGTACACAAGTCCATCTGACAAAAGTCCAAAGTACAAACATGCATGCTCGGAATCAAGGACGAGCCGGAAGAGCTCGGTCTTGTAAAACTAGTGTTTGTAATAGAGATATCACGTACGTCTTGTACGTAACTACGTTTGTAATTGTTGGCCAACATTTGTGTGACCGTGTGTATGCAAGACAAGTTGGAGCCAACATACTTCGAACAAAACTCCACGGTTTTGTTATCAGAAAGTCCGATCGTGTGTACGAGGCTTAAGTGTGGCCAGGGCTGGAGATGAAAGAGAGGCCAACCTAGTCTCCTATCAGATACGTGACAGATGCTCTCTACATTCTATGTTCTGTAAAGAACATCTTCAAGATGGTATGATTGCAAGCGACATCCACATTTTTGTGACTGCTTAGAAAATCTAAGTGCTTGCAGAAGGAACTGGACACAACATTCTTTTAAACATTAAAACATCAACATGATGTTCTATAATTTTTTATTACAATGTAAACATAAAATTTCCTTTTTTATGTTTAAAGTTTAAAATCAACTCTTTTAACACATTGTGATAATTTATACCTGTCCCACTGCTTGTGCTCTTGAAGAATCAGAATCACGTGTGTGTGTGTGTGTGTGTGTGTGTGTGTGTGTGTGTGTGTGTGTGTGTGTGTGTGTGTGTGTGTGTGTGTGTGTGTGTGTGTGTGTGTGTGTGATGTGAGATGGGAGGTGCACAACTATGTGTTGTGGTCCTATCCACCAGCTGCCAAGTAACTAATGATGTACAGGCTCTAATGCAGACTTCCTCAACCTTTTCAACACGGTGGAACCCTTGAAATAGCCTTTTCGGTCTCAGGGAACCCCTGTTAAAAATGCCTATATCTACAACTGTAGATACATTTGTGGGATGGTCAATGGAAGAGTGCTCCTTACATTTGTGGTCTTGGGGAAGAATTTCCCCCCTACAGATAGCTAAAAAAATCATTGGTGTCACTGGGAACTTATCAGAGAGGCAAAAATCGGTCAATTCTAAAGGAACCCCTTGGAGGAACCCTTGGGTTCCACGGAACCCCGGTTGAGAAACCCTGCTCTAATGCTTATTATTTCCCTAAAAACTACTGAAAGTATTTCCATTTGCCACATAAAGATAAAACACATGATGCTAAACCAAAGTCCAATTCCAGATTTAAAAGAAGGAGGTCAGCAATGGCATCCCTTGTATTCCCTCAATACACAATCCTTCCAAAGAAAAAAGTTTCAAAGCTCTGATGAGGTCGCATAAGCTTCTACTCTTCTTTTATTTTGTTTGCTACCAAGCAGAGGATTACAGGAAGCTAATAAAAAGGTATATTCTGGAACCTATATAAGTCATATTTAACAATACTTTTAATAAATACATAACTGGACTAAAATTGTGTTTTATGATTGTGAGTTCAGTTTTAAATTGGCATTGTTAAGCCTCGTACACACAATCAGATTTTTCGCAGACAAAGCGTCAGACTTTTGTCCGAAAGGCGTGTGCCAGGAACTTCTCTTGCATACAATCGGTGCACAATAGTCGGCCAAAAAACACGAATGTAGTGACATACTAAGTGGAATTTCAGCTCTTGAGCGTCACCCTTTAGGCACCTTCTCCTAATGTCGTGTTTGCTGAGCATTGATTTCAAGCATGCGTGTTTGTACTTTGGACATTTGTGGGATGGACTTTTGTACATACGATAGGAGAATCTGACAACAGACCGTTGTCCGCCAAAAATTTACTAGCCTGTCATCCAACATTTGTTGGCGTAAAGTTGGCCAACAATTGCCTGATGGAGCGTACTAACGGATTTTAGGCAAACAGTCTGTTATCACACAATTCCCTGCCGAAAATCCAATCGTGTATACGAGGCTTTAGTGTTTCTGTTTATGAATGAGTCACCTTTGCTGCCCCATCATCACTATCATGAGTCATTTACACCTAGTGGTGAAGAGCAAATGAATTTGTAAACTAGAAAATTGCATGTATTTGATTCTCCTGAACATGTGCATGTTGTCCAGATATGCATACAACTGCGAATTAATGTTTTTTTTTTTTTTTTAATTCAATCACCTCTAATTATGTCAGTGTCCTTTATACAGTATAATCAGTGCATTTTCATTTTTTATAAATGACAATGATCCCAAATAGTGTCAAAAGTGTCTGATGTGTCCGCCATTACTAATAAAAAAATAAAATAATAAAAATTCCATAAATCTATCCCCTATTTTGTAGATGCTATAACTTTTGCGCAAACCTTTGTATTTATTTTTATTACTGTTTTATATAGGGCCAATGACTCTGCAGTCAAAATCAAAGTACCCGTATTTACCGCCGTATAACACGCACCCCAAATTTAGGAGGGAATTTTAATGAAAATTTTTTTTAGGAGGGAAGTTTAAGGAAAAAAACTAACATTTAAATGCCCATCAATGCAGCCTTTTCAGTGTCATTTGCAGCCTTGTCAGTGTCATTTGTAGCCTTGTTATGCAGCCTTGTCAGTGTCATTTGTAGCCTTGTTATGCAGCCTTGTCAGTGTCATTTGCAGCCTTGTTATGCAGCCTTGTCAGTGTTATATGCAGCCTTGTCATGCAGCCTTGTCAGTGTCATGCAGCCTTGTCAGTGTCATTTGCCGCCTTGTTATGCAGCCTTGTCAGTGTTATATGCAGCATTGTCAGTGTCATTTGCAGCCTTGTCATGCAGCCTTGTCAGTGTTATATGCAGCTTTGTCATGCAGCCTTGTCAGTGTCATTTGCAGCCTTGTTATGCAGCCTTGTCAGTGTTATATGCAGCCTTGTCATGCAGCCTTGTCAGTGTCCTTTGCAGCCTTGTCATGCAGCCTTGTCAGTGTTATATGCAGCCTTGTCAGTGCCATTTGCAGCCTTGTTATGCAGCCTTGTCAGTGTTATATGCAGCCTTGTCATGCAGCCTTGTCAGTGTCATTTGCAGCCTTGTTATGCAGCCTTGTCAGTGTTATATGCAGCCTTGTCATGCAGCCTTGTCAGTGTCATATGCAGCCTTGTCAGTGTTATATGCAGCCTTGTCATGCAGCCTTGTCAGTGTCATTTGCAGCCTTGTCAGTGTCATTTTCGGCTTTGAAGTTTAAAAATGATGTCCTGTGTATATCTCGGCGGCGCTCGGTAGCTCTCGGCCATTTTTGCTGGATTTTGGCCGCTCTTGGCAGCTTTCGGCCGACGAGAACGGGCAAAAGCTGCTGAGAAAGGCTGAAAGCGCCCGAAAGCCGATGAGAATGGCCGAAAGCGCCCGAAAGCTACCGAGAACAGCCAAAAGCTGCCCAGAGGCTCACAATCTGCGGGGAATCGCCATATAACACGCACCCACGATTTCCCCCTGATTTTAAGGGGAAAAAAGTGCGTTTTATACGCCAATAAATACGGTACTTATAATCCTGCACTAGGTTTACCCTTTTGGCAACATTAGATTTACCCTATAAGGCCTATAGTGTGCCTACAGGTGGCAGAGGCAAAAGGGTAGCCTTTCCAGTATGTCACAAGCTTTAAGGTTAAAACCAAGAAAGAAAGGTATACTGTCTAAAAGAGTTGGAAGTGTGCTGGTTTGAGCACCTACAGTAATGGATATTCTGTTCTGTATGTAACGATTCACATTAGTCCTTTCTTTGGAATGTCTTTTTATTACTAAAATCTCAGTTTTTGGGCTGACTGACCCTTTAACCATTTAGCGACCGCCTGCCCGCAGTGCTGCCCGCAGTGTACTGTGGATGGACGGGTGCTGTATGTAAAGCGACATACTCGTACGTCATTGCCTACTTCCAGGTTTCAGACGCGCGCATATGTGCCCCCCCGGCCTAGCACCCGCTGTGATCGTAGACAGCAAAAGCCTGTCAGCAACCCCTGGCCAATGATTCATGGCCGGGACCTGCTGGTCGGCTGTGTGCAATCACAGCCCAGAGCTCTGTGTTGGTAAGCAACACAGAGCTCTGTATGGAGGGAGCTCTGTATGGAGGGAACAATCAGTTTTTGATCCCTGAGAAACAGAGATCTTTCAGTAAAAGTAGCACACTGTACACACATTACACATAGTTAGCCACATATTTAACCCCCTGATCGCCCTAGATGTTACCCCTTTTCAGGCAATGTCCTTAGTACAATGACAGTGTATAGTATTATAGTTTATAGTATTATCACTGATCACTGTATTGTCACAGGTGATGTCAGAGGCAGTCAGTACAGTTCCCCCCCCTTCCCCACTGTCAGTTAGTGTAAGAAGTCCCATTATAAGTTGTTGATCTCCAACAATCCAGTATATATATATATATATATATATATATATATATATATATATATATATATATATACACATACACACACCATAGTTTGTAAGCGCTATAAGACCCCTTTCACACTGGGGTGGGAGCAGCATTGGCGGTAAAACTGCGCTATTTTTCAGTCTTCAAAATTTCCAAACTTTTTTAATTTATATCGTAAACAAAAAAAAAAACAGTACTGATCAAATACCACTAAAACAAAGTTCTATTTGTGTGAAAAAATTATATAAATCTTGTTTTATTTTAGAGCATTGCATGACCGCACAATGGCCAGTTAAAGTAGCGCAGTACTAAATCGCAAAAAATGGCCTGGTTATGAAGGGGGTAAAATCTTCCAGAGCTGAAGTGGTTAACAATGTCCTAATTCGTACAGCATTTATTAATTCACACACAACTAAACCCAAACAGACAATCAACTATTTTCCCAAATGAAGTACATATTAGGAGCTGTTTTACCTGTCCATCCAGTCATGAGATTTACACAGTCCTGGCACACAGCACAGTCCTGTCTAGCAGGGAAGGAGATCAGATTTTTCTTTACTGCATATACAGGCCATGTCCCTTCCCGAACCTGTGACTGGACATTAATGACCGGACTTTTCGACACACGAGCAGACTTTTCGATGGACTAGGTCCGACGGTCTTCCCGACGGACTTTCAGCAGAGGTCCGACTGACTTTTTGAACGAAATGGACTTGTCCACACATGACCGAACTAAGTCCGTTCGAAAGTCTGTTCGTTTTGAAGGTGATGACGTAAACGGGACTAAACAAGAAAGTTCAATAGCCAGTAGCCAATAGCTGCCCTTGTGTCATATTTGGTCCGTCGAACCAGCACACAGACGAACAGTTTTCCCTGATTTTTAGTCCGTCGGGCTTGAGTCCGTCGGATAGATTTGAAACATGTTTTATTTTTAGGTCCATCGGACTTTTGGGGGAAAAAAAGTCCACTGGAGCCCACAAACGATCGAATTGTCCGCCAGATTCCGGTCCGCCGGACCAAGTCTGCCGGAAAGTCCGATCATAAGGCTCGGTTTGCACTCTCGGCAGGGGTCCTGTGCGTCCTGGTTCACTGTTTCAGGTCCGATTTCAGTCCGAATTTTTGGCTGCCCTTGTGTCATATTTGGTCCGTCGAACCAGCACACAGACGAACAGTTTGCCTGATTTTTAGTCCGTCGGACAGATTTGAAACATGTTTTATTTTTAGGTCCATCGGACTTTTGGGGGGAAAAAAGTCCACTGGAGCCCACAAACTATCGAATTGTCCGCCAGATTCCGGTCCGCCGGACCAAGTCTGCCGGAAAGTCCGATCATAAGGCTCGGTTTGCACTCTCGGCAGGGGTCCTGTGCGTCCTGGTTCACTGTTTCAGGTCCGATTTCAGTCTGAATTTTTGGCTGAATTCGGACCTAAAATGGACCAAAAGACGCACAGGGCTCATTGGGAAAATTCGCACCGGAGCCGCATCGGAAATATGTTGAACCAGCTCATGCTATTGCAAATTGGATGCGGGGATTTAGGCTGATCTACATTTCACGTGGTTACAAAAGTGCTTTATAAAAATAATATGCCCATAAAAAAGTCCATGTGATCCCGAAAGCACGTTCTTTTGTTCTGACTCAAAGCACTACAGTTTTTAATTCCGCTGATTCCTGTAATATAGTTTGCATACGGCTTTCACAGGCCGCCCTCTCTTAGCAGATGGGAACGAGAGACACGATAGTATCGCTCTCAGCAAACGTCTCCGAAAACAGCAAATCCGCTCTGCGGAAAAATAAAAAATTTCAGTCTCCAGTCTTAGGGGCGACGCTGGCGTTGTCATAGTGGTTTTGCATTGATAAGAAGAGTAGAAAATGTTACCAGGCCATATGAGTAAAAGTTACCTGTGAGTCATTTCTATGAAAGTAGATTATCAGCAGGTGGTGCTGGCTCATAAACCACATTGTCATACGCATGTTACATAAATACAACTCATTTCTTTATTTACAGCACATTACAAGCATTGGGATTGCTTTTTAGGCTTGCATTTTGTGCTTCTCGCTGCAAATTTACTTTTTTCAGTTTCAGTCAAAGTGTATGTCACCCCAACATTTCATATTGGTCTCACTTGTGTTGACACAACTCCCTGCACAGTCATTCACTGGGTAGATCAGTGTACTGTTGCTTCTCCACCCCAACCTCAACAGGCTCAGGGGTCATTACATAGATAGGTTGAAAAAAGACACTAATCCATCTACTTCAACCAAAAAAAAAAAACAACATAAATAGAACACTTCCATATACACAATCCTATGCCCACAGTTGATCCAGAGGAAGGTAAAAAAAAAAAAAAAAAAAACAATAAAGCTTGATCCAATTCACCCCAGTGGGGGAAAAAACCCTTCCTGATCCCCCATGAGGCAATCGAATATTCTCCGGATTAACTAACCCTGTTATTACTTCTAAATTAGAGCTGCGCGATTAATCTTTACAGAATCGAGATCGCGATTCTACCCCCCTTCCGATCTTAAAATAGAATTTCCTGGATTCAGTGCAGAGAGTTCTCTGCTCAAGCTGACAGCTGTCAAAAAAAAAAAAAAAGCAGGCAGCCTGCCAAATTTATGACAACATTGCTTAGGTGGAGATAAAGAGAAACATTGTAACATTTAGTCCTTTTAGATCAGGGATCAGGGATGAACTTAGTCTGCAAATGAGGTCAGTTTAACCACTTAAAAACCAAACCTTTTTCTAAAACGTTTTGCTTACAAGTTGAAATCAGTATTTTTTGCTACAAAATTACTTAGAATCCCCAAACATTATACATTTATTTTAGCAGAGACCCTAGAGAATGCAATAAGCAATATTGTATGTCACACTGTATTTGCGCAGAGGTCTTTCAAACACAATTTTTTAAAAAAAAATAGACTTTAACCGCTTGCTGACCAGCCGCCGCAGTTGTACTGCGGCAACATGGCTCGGCTGCACGAATTGCCGTTATGTTACATTGGAAACATATTCGGCCACTAGGGGGGCGCGTGCATGTCGCAAGGAGGCGCACATGTGCGTGCCCCCTGCTCGCCCACGGAGCCGATGCGAGTGCCCGGGCTCCCGCGATCGATCGGGGCACACCGAGAACCGGGATCTATGTATGTAAACACCGTTTTTGGTTCTCTGAGGGGAGAACAGACAGATCGTCAGTTCATACAGAGTATGAACAGAGATCTGTCATCTCCCCTATACAGTCCCCTCCCCCCTTCAGTTAGAACGCACAATAGGGAACACATTAACCCCTTGATCGCCCCCTAGTGTTAACCCCTTCCCTTCCAGTGAAATTTTTACAGTAATCAATGCATTTTCATAGCACTGATCGCTTTATTAATTCCAATGGTCCCAAAAATGTGTCAAAATTGTCCGACGTGTCCGCCATAATGTCACAGTCCAGATAAAAATCGATGGTCACCGCCATTACTAGTAAAAAAAAAAAAATATTATAATAAAAATGCCATAAAACTATCCCCTATTTTGTAGATGCTATAACTTTTGCGCAAACCAATCAATATACGCTTATTGTGATTTTTTTGTTACCAAAAATATATAGAAGAATACATATCGGCCTAAACTGAGGAGAAAATCGTTTTTTATATATTTTTGGGGATATTGATTATAGTAAAAAGTAAAACATATTGTGTTTTTTTCAAAATTGTCGCTTTTTTTTTTGTTTATAGTGCAAAAAATAAAAACCACAGAGGTGATCAAATACCACCAAAAGAAAGCTCTAATTGTGGGAAAAAAGTATGTCAATTTTGTTTGGGTACAATATCACACGACTGCGCAATTGTCAGGTAAAGCGACGCAGTGCCGAATCACAAAAAGTGCTCTGGTCAGGAAGGGGGTAAAATTTCCGGGGCTAAAGCGGTTAATGACTTAAAAAAAAAAAAAACAGTAAAGTTAGCCCAATTTTTTCTACAATGTGAAAGATGTTACGCCGCAAGAATCGTGATCTTTATTCTAAGCAAAAAAAAATGTGATTCTCATTTTAGCCAGAATCGTGTAGCTCTATTCTACATATTAATTTCCAGCTATATTTTGTGTAGATAGGAATGCATCCATGCAACAATCTACTGAGCTGGCTAGAATCAGTTCTTAAGGGAGTCTATTCCACATTTTCACAGCTCTTACTATGCAGAAGCCTTTTCATATACGGAGGTTAAATGTTTTTTCTACCTAAGTAAGTAAAGAGTGCCCCCTTGTCCTTTGTAATGAACCTAAAAGTGAATGCCTTTCCACCAAGTTCACTATATGGACCACTTATGTATTTGTACATCTTGATCATATCCCCCTTAATCTTCTCTTCTGAGGAGAGAATAAACTCAGTTCCTCTAAACTTTCCTCATAGTTGAGCTCCTCCATGCCTCTTATCAGTTTGGTTGCCCTTCTCTGCACTTTCTCCAGTTCCCTGATATCCTTTTTGAGAACTGGTGCCCAAAACAGAATTGCATATTCCTAATGAGGTCTTACTAATAATTTGTACAGGGGCAAAATGATATCTCTCTCTCTGGAGTCCATACCTCTCTTAATACAAGAAAGGACTTTGCTCGCTTTGGAAACTGCAGCTTGGCATTGCATGCTATTATTAAGTCTATGATCTACCAGAACACCCAGATCCTTCTCCACCATTGACTCCCCCAGCTGCTCTCCTCCTAGCATGATTGATGCATGCAGGTTTGCATGGTTTTTAGCCCCCAAGTACATAACTTTACATCATTTAAAAAAAAGAAAAAGAAAAAAAAAGGTATATTTTTTATGATTATATATCTACATACAAATGTTTTGCTTTTCATTTCTATTTTTAAATGAGTTGTTTTACAAGGTAAGGGTTCACAAATACTTTACGCTGACAATGAATTTACTAAAGTCAAGGGCTGTAGTATGCATGAGGAGGTAGTGGAGTCCACAAGTGCATTTAGTAAAGCAGTGTATAGACCATAGGTGATAATGAAGCAGTTCATGGCACGCAAACTAAGCTTGGGAACCTGTGGGTTGGATCACCATTTGGCTTTTTTCTCAGAGACTTCACTGGCAAGACTTCCCAGCAGTAGCTTGTATCTCTGCCCCCTCCTTAAAGGTCATAAGAAAAGTGTCACACAAAGCGGAATTCCCCTATTGTTCATTCATTCTACATTATGGAGAATCCAACAGGGGACTATGGCGTCATAATCTCACGTTGTAGCTGTTGGGCAGGATCGGGAATTCAAGTGGGGTATCTCATTGATGGAGTTTCTAACTCAACTGCCAAACAACTTTAACATTTAAATATCAGATATAAGAATTAGCCTTAAAGCTGTAGGTTTGGCTTATTTACTAAGATCTTCCCCCCAAATGCTGCAATAACATAAAAAAGTAGGGAAAAGTTAAGTAAATAAAAAGATACTTATCTCACTCCCAACTTCCCACTGCAGGGGGTGATCTGTCACCATCCTTTCCGACGAGATCCCAGGGAATGCTAAGCAGCCCACATCCTGCACTATACTACAGATGATCCTGCAGCGCAGGAGACATTTCTTGCAAGATTCTGGCTACTCAGCATTCCCTGGGATCCCACTGGAAGCATTTTGATGTCACTCTCTCCTAGTTACCATACCCATACCTGTTGGATCCTTATTCAGACTGACTATATTTTCTATCCCAGATATGCAGATTAGTTGTCATCTACTGACGTGAGGTGAGTAACCTTACTTGAAGCCCTATACTCTTCCATTCCTCACAGACTAGGTTTGTAAGTTATTGCAAAGGTCTTATAGACTACTAGACCATCGAAGAAGAATCACTATCTCTTTATTATTGGGCTGTTGAAGTTGCTGTTGGAACATATTAAGTTACAGGGAAAATAAAAATAAAAATACAAACTAAGACGCTAGAAATAAAATAAAATAGCTGGAGAAAAAAAAAAACAGACTGAGGAAGGAGGTGGGTCCTAGCCTCTGAAATGCATTTCCTGACAGCCCTTGAAACTACACATGTCCAGGCAATGGGAGCACATCATCCAGCGTGTCTTCTGTGTCCCACAACGGTGGTTTTTCCCCTATCTATAGTGCCTGGCTGGGCTCTGGTATGGCAGCCTTGGAGGGAGCTGTAATCTGCTCTTCTATCTACACAGATGTCCAGACTGCACACTGATTTAAGAGACACACTTTTTTCCCAATATATATTCATCTACATATTTTTGGTAAAAAAAAAAACGCAATAAGCGTATATTGATTGGTTTGCGCAAAAATTATAGCATCTACAAACTATGGGAAAGATTTATGGCATTTTTATTATTTATTTATTTTTTACTAGTAATGGCGATGATCTGTGATTTTTAGCGGTACTGCAACATTGCAACAGACAGATCAGACACTTTTGACACTTTTTTGGGACCATTGATAATTATACAGCGACCAGTGCTATAAATATGCACTGATTACTGTGTAAATGTCACTGGCATGGAAGGGGTTAACACTAGGGGGTGATCAAGGGGTTAACTGTGTGTTCCCTCAGTGTGTTCTAACTGTGTGGGGATGGGAGTGACTAGGAGAGGACACATATTGTTTTTCCTACTTAGTAGGAACAAATGATATGTTCCCTCTTCCCTGACAACACAGGGATGAGGGATTTACACACAAATCCCTGTGCCGCTCATGCACGCTGTAGCGCGTGGCCAGCAGGCGCGTGCACCATCTGGTGGCCGAAAAGCAGAAGGACATACCCGTACGGGTTTTGCCCAGGGGAGCCATTCTGATGTAGTATATCTGCATGAGCCAGTCGGGAACCGGTTAATGATGCCTTTTTACCGTCAAGCCCAGGGTGTTGTATATGCTTTTATGTGTTGACCACTACAATAAAGATTTTGGCATTTTGTATCTTGCCATTTATTCCTTGTGATCTCTGTTAACTTGAAAATTTTAATAAAAATTTAATGAAAAAAAAAAAAAAAAGATTTTGGC
This sequence comes from Lithobates pipiens, assembly GCF_037356315.1. Taxonomy (NCBI): domain Eukaryota; kingdom Metazoa; phylum Chordata; class Amphibia; order Anura; family Ranidae; genus Lithobates; species Lithobates pipiens. The sequence goes on from NW_027507789.1 coordinate 162,173,672, forward strand.
ATCCTTCCAGAGTGTGCAGCAATTCAACCATTTTTCCCTGTTGATCTCAGAGGCAAGCCAGGTGCATCCTCTGCTTTGGAAGCAATATTAGACTGGCAGCACTTACACCTTGAGCCGTGCTTTTTCATCATTGGACTAGGTCAAGTCCAGGGGACGGCGATGGGCCAAAAATGTGCATCTGCATTGCTTATTTGTAGATGAAAGCTTGTCGATGTATCTTCAGCATTATCAATATAGCCTTAGTAACATGCTCTTCAAGCCAAATTTCAGACAGCTAAATGTGCAGCTAAAATGTGTATATGGGACTGTATTACCTGCAAAATTATTCATTTGTAATTCTGATCTGCTGATATTGTGAACCAGACCCCCCTTGCTGGACTGTATAGCTAGGTGATCAGTGACTTTATTTTCTCTACTGTAATTTAGGCCTCATGCACACTGGACGTTATAAAAACACCAGTAACGTCAGTTGTAGAAAGCCGTAGCTGTAGAATGAGTTTTGCAGCGTTTATGCAATAACGTTTTTCAGTGTTTTTTAGCCGTTTTTGGCAAAACTATACTCTCACAAAAGCTTATGGCTCAAAAACGCAGATAAATGCTGAATAGTCATGTTTTTAAGCTTTTATCAGAGTTAGAACATTTTTACAGCTGAAAAACTCCCACTAGATCTGTTTTTTTTTTCAGCCAGAAAACACCCCTGCCAAAAAATGCTGATAACAGCCTATGTGTGCATGGACACATAGGATAACATGCTGGGGAATTTACTGGCTGTAGAAAAAAACACCTGTAGCCAAAAACAGCAGCTGTAAAAACGTCCAGTGTGCATGAGGTCTAAAACTTGGCTACCTTGCTAATAATTGCAGTCAGACGCATCAGTTCTCCTGTCCTGTAAGCATGTTCAGAAAGAGTAACTTTCAGGAATATGCATTGCAGTGAAGCCTAAATGCTTACTAGTTCTGGCCCTTCCACTTCTAGTATGAAAGCTGCGATGTGAGAGGATCGTAGGAGATCAAACAAAGTTCATGTATGTATATGTCAACTGTGTTTTTGCCACTGCCATGCTGTTCTATCTTAAGCTAGCCACAGATGAATCGAAAGTTCAACAAAGACCAGCCAATATCAATCCATGTGTGGCTGCTCTTGCTTGACAGAAGTCAATTTACCAGTTGACTTCTGTCAAACAGGCTTGTTGGAAAATGTATTTTGGCCAGCAGCTGCAGCTGGGTATACATCCTAATAATCATTATTATTTATGAAGTCCTACACCCAGGTCTTCTCTAGGATATAACAGTCAATGCACCTATGCCTAGATCTGGCTGCAATAGAGGTATATAACCTTTACCGGACCTCCCCTATGATCCTGTTAATTTTTCTATGTTGGGGTGCATTGTGCATCATTGTGATCAGCATGAGATGGGAGCCCTCAAAAACAATCACCTGAAACTTTGGGGGTTACACCACAAAAACACGCTCAGGAAGTTGTATTAGATAACTCCCACCGCCTACTGAAACAAGCATAGAGCTTAAAGCTACAGATCTGTGTACATTCAAATAATGCCTGCAACTCACTCGTGGACCAAAGTTTGAAGACTACTATTCTAATGGCAAAGCTGCCTGAGATAGTCCTTGGTATGCTCTGAAGTACCCTTGGGTGCTAATGTACCCTCAGTTGATAACCATTGGGGAAATCTATTAGAATAGCTACTATAGAAGAATTTTTTTGTAAATTTGCATGGAAAGTTGACTGCCAGCAAGCACAGGTGTTAGCCCTTGTACACGCGGTCGGAGATTCCGACGGAATGTGTCCTATTGGACCATTTTGGCGGATATTCCGATTGTGTGTGGTCTCCATCGGACTGTTTCTGTCGGAGTATCCGACGGACCAACTTTTGCAACTTGCCGGTAAAATTTTCAGACAAAATGCTCCGATCGGACATACTCCGATCATGTGTAGCCTACTCCGACGGACAAAGTGCCATGCATGCTCAGATCAAATTCCTAGACCAAAGCTATTGGCTACTAGCCTGAATGTAGTCCCGTCGTAACGAAATAACGTCATCACGTTATGTACAATCGGATTTTCCGACAACTTTGTCCGACCGTGTGTATGCAACATCACTTCCTGGACCTCTTCCGGAATTAATCCGTCGGAATTACTCAGACGGATTTGGTTGTCAGAATCTCCGACCGTGTGTACAAGGGCTAAGTGAAGCATATGAGTTTGTATACATACATATGCAGTCCATAAAACCAAGCTCCACTGAAATTAAAGCTGATCTCCTGGCAGTTAAAGAAAACACCACCTAATTTAGATTTTAAATCTGTTTTAGTTTTTTGTATAAACAGAGAAGAACAGAAAAATACAAAACCAGCTAATACGTTTCTACAGCTGTGAGAAAATGCATTAAGACAAGAATAAGAATAATTAGTGACATTCACATGTATAAAGGTCACAATTCTAGAAGGCTTCAAATTGGTCCAGAAAGCAATTCGATAGTTAAACATAGTAAAATTAAAGAACCGTTACCAAGGTCTCGTCAGTTTACTGCAATATATCTGATCCAAGGATCCCAGGTTTTGTCAAATGTATTTTTGTTATTTTTAAGGGTACATGTAAGTTTATCATTTATTATGATCCAATTTAACCTCTTTTTGACATAGTCCACTGACACCAACCATTCTATAGCAATCCTAGCTGCTAGGATAATGTACGAAATGAACCGTTTAGCCCACTTAGGTATGTCATTTTCAATTCTTTAAATTTCTGGACTAAAGCTGCTTCTGGGGTTCCAGGAACATTTATACAGATGACTGTCCAGGTGACATCTCAAACAATGTTAGCACCAAGGAGCCATTTAGAAATTTAGAGAGCAGAGTTTAGTGTGAATGTAGGATGCAAGTTGATTATAATGAAACATCTTAGCCCTTGTACACATGGTCGGACATTCCGACGGAAAATGTCCGATCGGACCATGTTGTCGGATAATCCGACTGTGTGTGGGCTCCATCGGACTGTTTCCGTCGGAATATCCAACGGACAAAGTTTTAGAGCTGGGCTATAAAACATTCCGACAACATGATCCGATCGGACTTTGTCCGATTGTGTGTAGATAATTCCGATCGGATAAAGTGCCACGCATGCTCAGATCAAATTCCTAGACCAAAGCTATTGGCTACTAGCCTGAACGTAGTCCCGTCGTAACGAAATAACGTCATCACGTTACGTACGATCGGATTTTCCGACAACTTTGTCCGACCATGTGTACAAGGGCTTAGAAGGCATTTGCAGGGCGTGGCAAAAGTTAGCCAAGGTATATAGTCTATCACCATCAAGAAAATCCCCTATCCTTTATAAAATGTTATTGGTCCACCACTGAATAGGATGTAGTACTAGGCTGGATTATTGAGCATGGGGGAACACCACAGAATTTTGGTATGTATGTAATAATTGAAAATAATTTAATTCATTTTTACATGAAACGTAATAAGTACCTAAATACATCCTGATATTATTCCTCTTTTCTTAAATGCACAGCAGCATTCAATAGACAAAATCTCTTATTACTTGTTACTATGGCACAGGGCTGCCGATGTAGCACTAAAATATCCTTTCAAAAGGAAAGAGCAGGCAGATGATCACATCAGTGTGCCGATGCTCCAAAATGATCTATCCACAGACTGGGCTGCGCCCCTGACCAGGCCGTATTGCATCACTATAGTAAAGTCTCCAAAGAGGTCTGACCTGCTGTTTGACAAGAGGGACTAGATTTCAGGAATCAGAACTAAAAAAATGACAGAGAGCACCAGACTAAATGAAGGTCCCAAGAAAGCTTTAACCCTTCATCAAATAAATAAACAAAACAAGCCAATATATTTCCGGGGTCTGAATACTTCCCTTTCATCAGGGCTATAAAAATACAAATAAAAAAGCATACAATCTAATAAAAAAAAACATAAGATTAAAGAATTTTGGAAATATGTGTTTTTTTTACTCACCTCTAAATGGCTGTTGCTAGGGGGTCCCTCGTAGTCTGCCTCCTTCAGTTCCTAGGCTCTTGACGTCACTTCCCCTCGGTTCAGCTCTGCCCCCTCCTTCTTGTCAATCATCTGGGACAAGTGACTGGTCCTGGAAGATTGCGCAGCCAATCACAGCACGCAGTGCCGCTCGCGCATGTGCAGTGGATGCCCAGCTGTGAAACTACAGCCGGGCACCCACAATTACAATGCCGCCGCCGAACGGAGGCAGAGACAAGCGGGGCTTCGATCCCCCGCATCTCTGGACCCTGGGACAGGTAAGTGTGCGATTATTAAAAGTCAACAGCTGCAGTATTTATAGCTGTTGACTTTTGATTTTATTTTTTTTATTTTAAATGGGAACCCCTCTTTAAATTCACTTTTGGTCTGGCACTCTCCATACCATCTTTTGATTCTGGGTACCCTAGTTAGGGTAACCCTTCCTGATAACAGCAGCCTGACTATTGTTGTTACGAGCGCCCCTTCGATACTTATTCTGGATCACATGACTGGCTGAACAAAATGACTAGGTATGTATGGCAGAATATCTGCGCTAAACCCCCAAAAAATTGAATTTTATATATAAAGAACCTGGTGCTGCATCTAAAAAAACCTGAATATTCAGTTGGTAAGTATATATAGCAAATAGAAAAATGCACAACCTCCTTTCCCAGTCGAAGCCTTGTACAGGGAAACACATCGGATGGAGCCACAGGTCTTGACGTCACCACGCACCAGCTGACTGGCTTGAGTCGCGGCTGGTTTGAATATACTGAATACCGTTTTGTTCGGATGTCAGTGCCTATGATTTTTTTAAGAATAAATACCTTTTAAGTTGAGTACTGCAGCATGAAACCTCTTCTTTCCATTTCATTATACATCCCCCGGTGGAGTTTATCAAGGCTAAAGGCTCATTGAGGAATATCGCTGCAGTGGAAGCTATAGGAGGAAGGATCCCGCTATTGTAAGAGCCTGTGGATATACCGTCTTGTGCCAAGTGATCTCTCCTGTGTGTGCCTGTCTGATCTCTATAATTTGAGTTCCATCAAATCTGGTAAGCGGCACGGTTTTGCCTTACTTTCTTGATGAACAGAAAAATAGTTTGCTCTCCTGAAAAGTCTGTCCTTGTTTGCATTATTTCAAGCACTTTATGGACTGCAATGTTTAATATTGCTTTCACTTAATTGCAGCACAAGTTTTTTGTTTTATTGGTTTGCACATTTTTTATTTGTTATATGAACAGAATGACTACCTTAAAAAAAAAGTACAGCCATTTTTCAGCTGTATTTTCTATGTCTAACCATGTGCTTGGAGTTTAGCTGCAGTGAGGCTAACAGTGAGTCATCCCAATCCACCGCAAAACATATATTCAGTTTGGCACTTTTAAATGTTATACTGCTGCTGAATTTTGTTATTGCTGTTATTTCTATTTTTACATTTATTTATTCAAAACCCCTGTAAAAAAATCTGACAAATGAGCCAATATCGCTGGCTGATGACCCAAAAGGACAACAAACAGTTAATAAAGGTTGCCTTTACTAATGTACATGCACACCCGACTTTTTAAACCACACCATAATCCCCCCTCAACCAAATGACATGGAGGGGTGGCCCGATATTTTTGCCAATATAGTGTGGATGAGAGAATTTGGGGTGAAGGAACTTGACTGGCCTGCACAGAGTCCTGACTTCAACCCGACAGAACACCTTTGGGATGAATTAGAGCAGAAACTGTGAGCCAGGCCTTCTAGTCCAACATCAGTGCCGGACCTCACAAATGCGCTTCTGGAAGAATGGTCAAACATTCCCATAGACCTTGTGGACAGCCTTCCCAGAAGAGTTGAAGCTGTTATAGTTGCAAAGGATGGGCCAACTTAATATTAAACCCTACGGACTAAGACTGGAATGATATTAACCACTTGCCACCCACCATATAGCAATATGACGTCGGCAAAGTGGTTCAGTTATTTGGACATCATATGACGTGATATGACATGATCAGGATAACAAGCTCATCACAGAGATCGGAGGTGCTGTGTGTCAGTCTGATACACCACAACTCCGATCATAGTATGGAGCCTCTGACAGAGGCTTCTTACCACGTTATCAGCTGTGACCAATCACAGCTGATCATCCCGTGAACCAGGGAGTGCCGAAAATGGCTTCCCTCGGTTCACACTGACAGGGAGATCTCTCCATGTCAGAGGGGGGGTCTGCGTTGATAATCAGTACATTGATCATCAGATGTGCCCATCAGCTGCCAGCCTGTGCCCCATAAAGAACACCTGTCAGTGCCCATAAATGTGCCAATCAGTGCCCATAAAAGTGCCAATCAGTGCCCCATCAATAATGCCTGTCGGTGGCCTTCAGATGCCATTCAGTAATGCCTGTCAGTAGCTCCTCATAAGTGCTGCCTATCCAGTGCCATCTAAGAGTGCCGCCTATCAGTGCCCATCAGTTTTTTTTTTCAAAAACTGTCAGTCTTTTTTAGTTTGTTTAGCAAAAAAAAAAAAAAAAACCTTAGTGGTGATCAAATACCCCCAACGAAAGTTCTATTTGTGGGAAGAAAATGATAAAAATGTTGTTTGGGCACAACGTTGCATGACCACGCAATTGCCATTCAAAGTGTGATAGCGCTGAAAGCTGAAAATTGTCTTGGGCATAAAGGGGCGAAAGTGCCTGGTATTGAAGTGGTTAAAGTTCATGTGAGTGTAAAAGCAGGGGTCCCAATACTTTTGGCAATATAGTGTATGTTAGTACATAACAACGTAACGAGTAGTACGGCACAGAACTTAAACTAAAAAGTATGGAGTTTTTAAATGTGGAAATGTAATACCGCCCTTATATTAGAGGGTGGCAGTTTAAATCTGTCTGTGGGTAGGCTCCTTAGGCGTATAGAACACACAAACTAGTGGGGTAGTAGGTGTGCTCTCCTGCACCTGTGGAGCATTCTTGGTGGGAAAAAATAATAGAAGGAATAAAAAACATCTGTATGACCATCTTTACGACATTCACATGTGTAATCTCAGGTTCCCAATGGCCAAACATTTCGTTTTTGAACATGATGGAATTGAAATGGTTAGTCGCTGAAATGATGGATCCTAAACTGTGTGGAGGGGGCCTTGGTAAATTGATATTACAGTCAGAAAGCAAGGATTTAGCAATTAGGAGCTACATGTCCTCTAGGTTTAGATAATAGTCTAAAGTCTTAATTTTTGCAAGTAATATTTATATATTATTTAAGTGGAAACTGCATTTTGTTGGCTTTGTAGTCCTCTTTTTGTTACATACTATATAATATCCGTGAAGGTAGGATATATTAATTGTATTTGCACAGGTGGTTGGATGCAGACGTGTTTAGATGCCTCCTATATCCTTTACTTTTGTAGCACAGTGTTCTTAGATTTAGGTATAGGGATAGCGTGGAAGGTTTATTTATATCCTGGTATATATGATACAGTATATTGTTACTGTTTCTTATATGTGAATTTTATATGAATTTTATATGTGAATATTGCAGTGCAAAAATGTGCTGGCTTTGTTAGTATTACTTAATGTACAACTATGTATTTTTACAACCATGCTCAATATAATGGTGTGCAACAGCACCGTATTTAGCACTATGTGCATACATGTGTGCTTAAATTTTATTTATTTTTTTCCATCTGTGCAATAGCCATTGCACGCTGTTAAACTTGTCTCTTCAATGGGAAGTGAAAGTCGTGGCATGATCACTTAAGTGACACACACTCATGTGCAAGAGACCATTGTGTGATACCATTATGTTGTTGTGTGCCACAACACTGGAGGCCACGACAACACCATCTTTGCCTGTGTTTACCCTCTCAAGGGCCATGACAGTGGAAACATGTTAAGTTGCACCCCTGACGCAGCTGGGTTGAGCCAATTAAGCCAGTCAGTTGTTTTTGCTGCTGCCTCTCTGTCCTTCATGCTGGAACGCACTTGAAGATAACGTATTGGGCTATTTTGGAGATGACTTTTTAAAACAATGAGTAACAAATTTCCACGTTTTTGAAATTGCATGTACATGATTATTGTGACTATTTGTTACCCTTTGATGTCTGGAATTTTCGTCACCCTTCACATTTTATTAGAGCAACTGGATGGAATTTATAAACCAGTGGGACATTTTCTGTGAAATTAAATTTACAATTTTCAGGACACTATCTAGCTGGCATATTATGTCCACATTAAGGTCACAAGGTGGCCTAGCCAGTCTCCACACCTTAATCCTATAGAAAATGTATAGTGGGAGCTAAAACGTCTAGTTGGCAAGCGCCAGCCAAGAAACCTTAAGGATTTAGAGAAGATCTGTAAAGAAGAGTGGACCAAAATCCCTCCTGAGATGTGTGCAAACCTGGTCACTAACTACAAGAAATGTCTTACCTCTGTGCTTGCCAACAAGGGTTTCTCCACCAAGTACTAAGTCATGTTTTGCTTGGGGATGAAATACTTATTTTACTGAACTACGAGTTAATTTATAACATTTGTATTGTGTTTTTATGCATTTTTGGTTGATATTCTGTGTCTATCATTTAAAATACATTCATGATAAATACTTATTTTGCTCCCTGTAACTCTTGGTTTGAATTCACCTGTATAGGTGAAGATTATCTGGTGGAATATATATTTTTCAAATGGGAGAGTGACTTTGATCTGCCCTACTTACTGGAACAAACTTGTGTGAGCACTATCTGGCAGGTATTTTAAATCTGGATACAGCTGCTGTGCTCCTATATGTTGCTATCAATTCATTCTACAATACCACACACCGTATGTAAATAGATGGACATCTCTGCTAGCTTCCAGTGCAATACAGCAGGGAAGGGTTGTATCTTTGGAGTAGGTTTCGATATATGAAGGTCTATTTCTCTATTTGGGTAAAAAAATTGATTGATTCCATCAACATTGTATTCACCCGGCGTGATTGGGCATGGGGAGCAATACCTGATTACTGCTAGTGGCTATAGCTGCTGGCAATAATCACATGTTAAGATCTGACATGCTGGTTGTGCCCAAGTATATCAATGGATCAACTTGGGTACAATCAGCCTGCCCATAGATGGATTGAATCTTGGTTAGTCCCTGCTTAACTGGCCAAGGTTCAATCCATCTATGGCCAGCTTTACATCTATATGTGTCCAATCAATTCTCTTTGGAACGTTCTGTATAGTCATTGAACAATAAACCCTTTTTTGGGGGAAGATTTATTATAAAATGGATTAATACGCCTCTATCGAACTGTGATAACTTACGTTAACAAACTCTACATACCAAACTTTTTTCCAGCAACATGGGGAATGTGGAGTACATTTTTGTTTTTAATTTCCTTTTTGTTGTACCATAGTCTTTTATATATGTTGTTTAATTTGGGCAATAAAAAGTAACATGATAAATGCAGTTTCCACACAATTAATAATAATAATTATAATAATAATAATAATAATAGGATCTATACACGCAACAATAATTAGGGAATAGTATTGAGGAAGGGGATGGGAAGAGTAGGAAAAGGCCCATATGTACAATACATGCAACGAGATCAAGAATCACCAGAGCACTACAATACCAAGAACCACTAGATTTAGGGGAAGGAGGAATTTGAAAATGAATAAACACTGAGATATGGGAGAAGATTTTGATGTTATGAGATATGTCTGCACTTAAGTTGAGAAATCTTATGGTTTAAGGTGTGTGGTAGGTTCTTTTTTTTTTCTTTTCTCTTTCCCCCTCCTTCCCTATTTAATCACTATATTCAGGCTGGTTTGGGGATTTGGGGAAGGAATTACTATTTAGTGCTTATAGAATTAAAATATCTTCAATATATCCTCTCAAATATCAAACAAATATAGGAAAAAATAGCCCCCTCCCTTCGATGAATAGTTTATCTTGTTTGTCTCTTTGTTGCTTGTCCCCCCTCCTCCTCTTGTCTCTCTCTCGCCCCATTCTGACCAAAGCATGTTATGTATTGTTTTTTTAGTATATTTTTTGCTCACTCTCTCATACAATCTCAAGGATGTATGTCTTGTTAACTGTTCCTCAGGAGGATTTCCAGCTACCATTTTTTCAAAAATGGGAGTTGGATGTAGATAGAACTTTTTCTGAAGAACAGCGAAAACAATATAATACATTTTATTTTTGAATCCTCGGTATGTACGAAAATACAGGAAACAAACTTTAAGACTTTCTCTCAATGGTATTGAACCTGGACCTTCTTTTTTTTTTTTTCAATTTAGTTTTTATTGGAAAGATTTTCAAAACATAACAGAAACATACATTTCCATACATATTTGACACAAAAGAATGTTGTAAGTGCATAAAATTCCAGAATATCGTGATAGTACCGACAATCCGTGATAGTACCGACAATCGAACCTGGACCTTCTTCATAGATACTTCCTAGGTACCTCTGATAGATGCTGGCTTTGTCAGGAGGAATGTGGGACACTATTACATACTTTGTGGTCATACCATAGAATTAAGGGATATTGGAGGGAGGTCCGAAGGATCATTCAAAAATTCTGTGATTATGAGGTCCCTGAAGACCCAACCGTTTTTCTGTTGCATGACCTTAGAATATCCATTAAGACACACAAAAATTCTATTTTATGTCACCATTTGAATGCAGTAAGATCCTGTATACCTCTCAGGTGGAAAAATAAACAACAGCTCTCAGTGGGCATGTGGCTCAGGAAGGTGGAAGAGTTGAGCTGATTGGAAAATTTGGTTTGGACAGGAAGGCAGAAACAAGAGAAATATAAAAGGAAACATGGTCTCTACGCAAACTATTTATCAATTCAGAGGAGGGAAGGACTATCATCACTGGGAGCCCTGATAGTTGAAGTAATGAAGTAATTATATCCCTCAACTAGATAGATCTTGAGATGGAGTATGGCGTACGTATCTGGTTGTTATAACCTGGGGGGGGGGGGGAGATGAGGGGAGAAAAAATACTATTATGTGATATATATATATATATATATATATATATATATATATTCTCCCTTTTTTCTTTTTCTCCCCCCCCCCCCTGCGGGAGGGGGGCAATGGTCAATATATTATTTCATGGAAATTTCCATATACAACTATGTGTTTGAAGGATCCTGAATCTAGCGTCAGGACTTGTTAAATATAAGTCAGGGTTGATGGAAATAGGATGACTAATAAGATGATATGTTGTAAATAACTTTGTTAGAACTCTATGGTCAGGAGACTACTGTTTTGTTAGAGAGAGACAGAACGGCGGTCTGCCAATGTAAACAAGGCAGATCTCGCCATTCTGTGAGAAGGGGAGGTAGGAAAGCAGGAACATTGATCTCTGCCTTCTTACTTTAAAAGGACCCCCCATACAGTTAGCAAGCACTCCATAGGAACACATTTAACCCTTTAATCTACCCTGATGTTAACCCCCTTCCATATCAGTGTCATATTTTTAGCACTGATCACTGTATTGGTGTCACTGGTCCCAAAAAAGTGTCACTTATTGTCCGATTTGTCCCACTATAAGTCACTGATCGCCGCCATTACTAGTAAAAAGAATAAAATAAAAATTCCGTAAATCTATGCTATAGTTTGTAGACGCTATAACTTTTTCACAAACCAATCAATATATGCTTACTGGGAATTTTTTTTACCAAAAATATGTAGCAGAATACATATTGGCCTAAATTGATGAAGAAATTACATTTTTTTATCGGATGTGTTTTATAGCAGAAAGTAAAAAAATATATATGTTTTTTTCAAAATTATCTGTCCTTTTTTGTTTATAGCACAAAAAATAAAAAACGCAGAGGTGATCAAATACCACCAAAAGAAATCTTTATTTGTGGGGAAAAAAGGAGATACATTTTATTTGGGTATAGTGTCACACGACTGCGCAATTGTCAATTAAAGTAACACAGTGCCATATCGCAAAAAATGGTCTGATCATGAATGGGAGTAAAGCTTCCAGAGCTGAAGTGGTTAATCAACTCTTTTCTCCCTTTTCTTTCACCATTCATACTTTTAAACCTTCCTCTTTTTTTTCTTTTAGTGTTGTGTTACAAAAAGATATATATTTTTTCAAAAACACTTTAGTTTCATCTGTACTTGAAAAAGTATTTGTCCCCCTTGAAATTTTCCACATTTTGTCATATTACAACCAAAAACGTAAATGTATTTTATTGGGATTGTATGTGATAGACCAACACAGTGGCACATAATTGTGAGGTGGAAGGAAAAATGATAAATGGTTTTCATTTTTTTTTTTTTTTTTTTTAATAAATACCTGAAAAGTGTGGCGTGCATTTGTATTCAGCCCCTTTTACTATTCAGCCCCTTTTACTTGGATACCCCTAACTAAAATCCAGTAGAACCAATTGGCTTAGAAAATAGAGTCCACCCCCCCCCCCAAAGTTTGTTAGAGAACCTTAGTAAACAAAAAGCATTATGAAGGCCAAGGAACACACCAGATAGATCGGGGATAAAGTTGTGGTGAATTTTAAAGCAGGGTTAGGTTATAAAAAATATTCCAAGCTTTTTACATCTCATGGAGCACTGTTAAATCCATCATCTGAAAATGGAAAAAGCGTATGGCACAACTGCAATCCTAACAAGACATGGCCGTCCACCTAAACTGACAGGCTGGGCAAGCAGAGCATTAATCAGAGAAGCAGCCAAGAGGCCCATGGTAACTCTGGAGGAGTTGCAGAGATCCACAGCTCAGGTGGGAGAATCTGTCCACAGGACAACTACTAGTCATGCACTCCACAAATCTGTCCTTTATGGAAGAGTGGCAAGAAGAAAGCCATTGTGGAAAGAAAGCCATAAGAAGTCCCATTTGCAGTTTGCGAAAAGCCATGTGGGGGACACAGCAAACATGTGGAAGAAGGTGCTCTGGTCAGATGAGACCAAAATTTAACGTTTGCCCTAAAAGCAAAACGCTATGTGTGGCGGAAAACTAACACTGCACATCACCCTGAACACACCATCCCCACCGTCAAACATGGCGGTGACAGCATCATGCTGTGGGGATGCTTTTCTACAGCAGGCACAGGGAAGCTGGTCAGAGTTAATGAGAAGATGCAAAAAACTTGAGACTTGGGCGGAGGTTCACCTTCCAGCAGGACAACGACCCTAAACATACAGCCAGAGCTACAATGGAATGGTTTAGATCAAAGCATATTCATGTGTTAGAATGGCCCAGTCAATGTCCGGACTTAAATCCAATTGAGAATCTGTGGCAAGACTCGAAAAATGCTGTTCACAGACGCTCTCCATCCAATCTGACAGAGCTTGAGATATTATGCAAAGAAGAATGGGCAAAAATGTCGCTCTCTAGATGTGCAAAGCTGGTAGAGACACCCCTAAAAAGACTTGCAGCTGTAATTGCAGAGAAAGGAGGTTCTACAAAGTATTGAATCAAAAATGTGAAAACCATTTATCATTTTCCTTCCACTTCACAATTATGTGCAACCTTTTGTTGGCCTATCACGTAAAATCCCAATAAAATAAATTTATGTTTTGGTTGTAACATGATGAAATGTGGAAAATGTCAAGGGGTATGAACACTTTTTCAAAGCACTGTACCATCGCCATGTTTTGTACCAGGTACAGTATATAATTGTGCATTGTGATGAACTTCAAATCTCGAAATATCATTTGTACCTTGCACCTATATTAACACTTGTTCTAAAAACTACCTCATTATTTTGTTTCATCTTTAAACATGAATTGTACCTCAATCAAAATAATATTTGTATCACTTTATCATCATCATAAGTCAGACCAAATGTATTGCAAAGCCACTTGTCTATAACTGCAGAGATAAGCTTACTGAAGAGTCAGCATCCAGCACATTTTCAGGTGCGTAGGATGTCTGGTTTTAACTCTATGACTTAATTTGCCGGTCCCAATGTCACTATAGGACATAGTAGGCCAGCAGATAAAACCACAGCGTGCAGAGGGGAGCACTCTTGGAAGTCACACTATAATAATAATAATGTGAAAATATTTTACTGTGTCCTGAACTTTCTGAATGTTTGCCCTAGGGGCAGGACCTGGCCCAAATGTTCTCCTACCAAACAGTGGAGAAGGTATTTTAGTATATGCAGAGAAGTGGTATGTATATTTAACCACTTCAGCTCCAAAAAGGTTTACCCCTCTTCATGACCAGGCCAATTTTTGTGATACGGCACTGCGTTACTTAAACTCACAATTGCGTGGTTGCGTGACACTGTACCCAAATAAAAAGTATGTCCTTTTTTCCCCACAAAAAGATCTTTCTTTTGGTGGTATTTGATCACCTCTTTGGTTTTTATTTTGTGCTTTAGACAAAACAGCCCCAACAATAAAAAAAAAAAAAAATATATATATATATATATATATATATATATATATATATATATATTTATTACTTTCTGCTATAAAACATATTCAATAAAAAAATGCAAAAAATAAAATGTCTTCATCAATTTAGCCCAATAAGTATCCCGTTTCATATTTTTGGTAAAAAAAATCCCAATAAGCGTATATTGACTGGTTTGCGCAAACGTTATAGCGTCTACAGGCTATGGGATATATTTATAGAATTTTTAATTTCTATGTTTTTTTACTAGTAATGGTGGCGATCAGCGTCTTATAGCAAGACTTCAATATTGCGGTGAACAAATTGGACACTAAGTGACACTTTTTTGGGAACCAGCGACACCAATATAGTGATCAGTGCTAAAAATATGCACTGCCACTGTACTAATGACACTGGCAAGGAAGGTGATAACATCAGGGGAGATCCAAGGGTTAAATGTGTGCCTAAAATGTGCTTACTCACTATGGGGGAGGTGCTTGTACTATGAGGAGGCAGTGATCCGTGTTCCTGCTTTGCAGAAACACAAGATCACTACCTTCCCTACTGACAGAATGGCATTCTGCCTTGTTTACATAGGCAAACTGCCATTCTGCTTCTGTCCCAAACAATTAGCGGGTTCCAGCTGATTAACTCTCGCTGTGTCCAATCACAGCAGGAGCAGGTCACTGGCAGCATGTGTGTGTCCCAAACATGGAAGTGCAGGATCACATACATGCACGTGATCCTGCACAGGGGAACCGCCTTGCGGCCATCCATTAGGGGTGTCTGGGCGTCGCCCCCTCTATCCATGCCACTAACCCCTATTCATGTGGCCAGCCCTTTTCAGGATGCTGGTACCGTGAATTACAGCAGCAGGGGTGGTTTTTTGAAGCACCTGATTAGAGCCAGAGGCTCTAATAGGCTTCAAAATAGGGTGGGCTCGGGTCATAGAGCATTGCGCCATTAGCCCACCCAGGTGTTACAACAGGTGTTACAACAGTGAATGAATACTCGCTGTTGCAACACTGATCCTCCTCCCAGCCAATCGGGAAGCGCGTCGGATACCTGTAACCCAATTGGCTAAAAGGACAGGTGATCCTATTGGATGCCTAGGAGGAGGGGAGGAGACGCACAGAGGAAGCAAGGAGGAGAAGACAGGAACCGCTGCCCGATGCCCACCGCAGCCTGATGTCCACTGATGTCCCGATCCCCGCCGCTGCCCGATGTGCCCACCGATGCCCGATCCCTGCCGCTGCCAGATGTGCATGCCGCTTAGATGGGGTAAGTGCCGGTGGACTGGAAAGCAGCGAGGGAGGTTTAAAGTGCCGCAGGGTGGTTGTTTGCTCCCCCTCCCCAACAAAAAAACACCAGCTGTCACTGGTAGCGCCTCGCTGGTGGTACCATATTACTGCCATGAACAATCACAGCAGGTCACATGACAGTTGTACACAATAGATAGCTTCCTTTCATGCCATCCATTGTGCACAATTGTATTGCTAGCTGTGACTGGTCAATTTGATCACATGGTGCAGAGAGGGTCAATCACAGCCCATCTGTACCATGTGATTAGCTTTGACCAATAACAGCTATTAACCACAACAAAACAAACGGAATTAACCTGTTTAATTCAGTAAAATGCTTGCTTATAGCAATTTAATTCACTGCTATCATAATGTGTAAAAAAAAATCCTTATCACTTCCCCAGAGTACTACATTATTACTATGGTAACATTATATTGCTCTGGTCACAGTGTTAAAATAAATCGTAAAAAAAAAAGGAAATTTAATAATAAAAGAAAATTACAACTTTTTTTTGTATTGTCAACTTCAAAAGACCAGTCATGCCTCTTACTAAATACCTTGGACTGTCTACTTTCCAAAAAGTGGCCATTTGGGGGGTATCTGTACTGTCCTGGCATTTAAGGGCTTAAAGAAATGACACAGGCCGACAGTACATCAGGACTGATCAATTTTCAGATATATACCATAGTTTTGTGGACTTTATAACTTCCCTACAGACTAAATAATATACACTGATTTGGGTTATTTTCACCAATGAAATGTAGCAGAATACATTTTGACCTCTATTTATAAAGAACAATTATTTATTTGCAAAGTTTTATATACAGAAACAAAGAAAACCACATTTATTTTCAAAACTTTCAGGCTTTTTTCACTTATTTAGCAAAAAAATAAAAAATCCAGTTGTGATTAAATACCACCAAAAGAAAGCTCTAGTTGTGTGAACAAAATGCTAAAAATCTAGTTTGGGTACAGTGTAGCATGACTGCACAATTGTTATTTAAAGTGTGACAGCGCTGACAGTTGTTCTGGGCAGGAAGGGGGTAAGAGTGCCCTGTATTGAAGTGGTTAAAAATATCTAGATTTTTAAAAATGCACAGCATATCACTGCAGCACATTTTTATGTTTTATCCCTTTAAAGTGGACACACCCCTCTTTTAATATACTGACCACACTAAATAAATGTATTTAGGGAAACCAATAAAAATGGAAAAAATGTAATAACTTTTGATAAATGTCCCCATTTTTAAGAAAGAAGTAATAAAATAGGATTCTTTATTAGACTGTCCCTTTCCCATAAGTCTTTCCTGTCTGCGCTCTGTATGTGGTGCTGCCATTTGTAAAAAATAATGTCATCAATGGCTGGCTTCTTCTTCCTTGTTCTGTGACAGTCCACTGATGACACCTATGGGATTTGGCATTGCTTGGTATTATTTATTAACAAGCTGGCATGGTGCCTGTGTCAGACCATCTGACCCATGCCCCTATTCCCCACTCTGAGCCCCTGTACACACGGTCGGAGAATCTGTCGGAATGCATCTTATCGGACAGTGTCGTCAGATAATCCGACTGTGTGTGGTATGCATCGGACTGATTCCGTCCGAATCTCCGTCCGACCCAATTTTCCAACATGTTGGAAATATTTCCCGATCAACTGGGCCGGTCGGACCTAATCCGATCATGTGTATAGCATTTTGATCGGACCAAGTGCCACGCATGCTCAGATCAAATTCCTACATCAAAGCTATTGGCTACTAGCCTGAATGTAGTCCCATCGTAACGAAATTACATCATCACGTTCTGAAAGATCGGATTTTTCGCCAACTTGGCCCGACCGTGTGTATGCAACAGTTTCGGACACAATCCGTCGGACTAAATCCGACAGACAAAATCCGACGGATTTGGTTGGCAAAATCTCCGACCGTGTGTACAGGGGCTCTCTGTCCCTCTCCTTGTGTATACAATTATTTCTTTATCAGTATAACAATACTACTGTACTTTGTAAATTTAGGAACTAAATTGCCTTTAAACATTTTACTTTTACTTTACATTTAAATTTAGACAGCTTCTCATGTTTTCGGGTGTAACTAAACATTTCTCAGATGAAGTGTATAGTTCTCCAATGTGTTGGTCCTTTGATGGAGAAATATAACCACAAAAAAAAAAAATGTTCACAGGAGATGCTTTTCAACCATCTCCTTATGTGAGAACTGGGCTAACACCTTCACATGAGAACAAAGATCTTAGCACCATACAGAAAAAAGCAGCACAAGAAAATCTGAAGTTAAAAACCAAACCAAAAAAAACATGAAAGCAAAAGTAAACTCATATTAACAGACTCATTCTGTAGAACAATGCGTTACCTTTCTAAAGGTTAAAGCAGAGAGACATCTTAGTAATGGAAAAAAAACAGCTTAAGCCTACAATTTGTAGCTTAGCCAGTGAAGGATTCCATGAGCCCCTAGTCTTAGCTAACCTAACTATTGCTGGTTAACCCAGCACTTCCACCCATTCTCTGTTCAACTATAGCTAGGTTTTAAGCAAGGAAACAAGAAAGGGGGGGGATCACCTAAGTGCAGTATTAAAATGTAAGTTTAATTTTTTTACAGGATTAAAAACAAAGTAGCAGATTCGCTACTCACACCCATCCTGCAGGCTCCACCAGTTTATCTACTGTAGATGGCTCTGAGATGGTGGACACAGGCATGGGCGCCCTGTAGGTCCAGGAAATCCACTCTGACTAGCTTAGAATGCACTGGCTGAAGTGACGACATCGGAGAAATAGGAAGAGTTAGTTCTTTATCATGCTACCAAAAAAATAGTAGCCCTTCCTAGTGTCAACTATACAAGTGATGATTAATTGTAGAAGTGCATGTGTCTCCCGTAGCTTGCACCAAAAGGAACCATTCCTTTCAATTGCTTAGCCCAGCTATAAATGGTTCGAATTTCAGCCAGTTCAGCAGGAACTGGCTGAGATTCGAACCAATAATGGGCAGGCTGAATATACCAAGTTGATAGATCGATCAACTTGGGTACAACCATCCTGCCGGATTTGCTTCTGATTATTGCAAGAGGCTGCTATAGCCAATAGCGATAATCACTGTCTTCTCCCAGCTAGCACAGGTTCCCCTGCCCGCCTCCCGCTGGGAGAAGACAAGGGGGTTGATTTACTAAAGGCAAATAGGCCGTGCACTGTGCAAAATGCAATTGCACTCTGCAAGTGCAGTTGCTCCAGAGATTAGTAAATGGGAAGAAGCTCTGCTGGCTTCCCTCATCCAATCATTTGCAAGTAAAAATGCTGTTTTTTTTTAAATTTTCCTTGCACGTGATTGGGTACTCTTTGTGAAGTGAAGCTTTACCCCATTTACTAAGCTCTGAAGCAACTGCACATGGAGAGTGCAACTGCACAGCTTATTTTCCTTTAATAAATCAACCCCAATGTCTCAGCAGGAGGGATTCCCCAGTCAGCTCTGTCTGTGTTTATGGAGGAATCGTGCAAATTTGGCTGCAGGAAAGAAATTTTCAGTCTATGGCCAGCCTTAGTGATCTATTGGCAGCCTTATGCACCATTCACACATGAGGCCCTTTGTGGGGTTCGCTGGGATTATCTGCAGATGGGAAGCCCCACTGAAAGCAATGGGGGCATGACAGTGAACTAGAGATACTGTTGAATGAGGAGGATTTTGATTTTGTGGGAATTTCAGAGACTTGGTTCAACAGCTCTCATGATTGGCTGGCAACCATTCAAGGGTATTCCTTTTATTGCAAGGATAGAGAGGGAAAAACAGGGGGAGGGGTATGCCTATGTATCAAGAATAATGTACAAGTGAATGTTAGAGATGACATCAATAAGGGAGCTAAGGAAGAGATGGAATCCTTATGGGTAGAGCTCGAAAAGGTATGAAGCTAAGGGGAAAATAATACTGGGAGTTTGCCATAGGCCTCCTAACCTGAGGGAGGAGAGGGAGACAGACCTCCTATCACAATTTGGATTAGCAGCAAGGATGGGAAGTATTATCATAATGGGGGATTTTAATTATCCAGGCATAGACTGGGTGGAGGGAACCATGCATTTGTCTAAGGCTCGCCAGTTCCTAAATGTCTTGCAGGACATGGTTCACATGGTAGAAGCACCAACTAGAAACAAGGCGTTACTAGATCTACTGATTACCAACAATACAGACCTGATCACGGATCTGGAAATACAGGCAATTTATGAAACAGCAATCACAGGTCAATTGGCTTTAGT
Organism: Lithobates pipiens; assembly: GCF_037356315.1. Classification (NCBI taxonomy): domain Eukaryota; kingdom Metazoa; phylum Chordata; class Amphibia; order Anura; family Ranidae; genus Lithobates; species Lithobates pipiens. The sequence goes on from NW_027507789.1 coordinate 162,193,582, forward strand.
ATAATTCACACAAATCGGAAACACAAGGGGACCACAAGACACTGAATTTCAAAAGAGCCAACTTGGCCATATTGGGCCCAAAAGAATCAGGAAGGACGTGTGGTTTCAAAGGATGGGGTGATGGCAAAGGTATTGAATTTATTCTTCTCCTCAGTCTTCACGAGGGAATCGGGGGGCTTCAGTAACCAAAACTGCAATGTTTGTCCTCATGACACATTACAGGAAGTACCCTCATGGTTAACAGAGGGCAGAATTCGAAATATACTTGGGAAACTTAACATTAATAAATCACCGGGACCAGGTGGCTTGCACCTGAGGGTACTTAGGGATCTCAGTCAAGTAATTACCAGACCATTGTTCCTAATTTTTACTGACAGTCTACTGACTGGAATGGTACCAGCTGAAAAGCCGAAAAGCCAATGTAGCCCCAATATTTAAAAGAGGGCCAAAATACATCCCTGAGAATTACAGACCAGTTAGCCTAACATCAGTAGTATGCAAGCTCTTGGAGGAGAGTAAGGAGAAGGGACTATATACAAGATTATAATAATGAAAATGGTATCATTGCAGTAATCAGTATGGATTCATGAAGAATCATTCTTTCCAAACCAATCTATCAACCTTTTATGAGGAGGTGAGCTGCCATCTAAATAAAGGAAGGCCCACAGATGTGGTGTATCTGGATTTTTCAAAAGCATTTGACACAGTTCCCCATAAACATTTACTGTACAAAGTAAGGTCTGTTGGCATGGATCATAGGGTGAGTACATGGATGAAAACTGGCTACAAGGGCGAGTTCAGAGGGTAGTGATAAATGGGGAATACTCGGAATGGTCAGGGGTGGGAAGTGGGGTCCCCCAAGGTTCTGTGCTGGGACCAATCCTGTTTAATTTGTTCATAAAAGACCTGCATGCATTAAAAAGGGGATTAACTCCAGGGATAAAGCAATAATTCTCCAGCTCTACAAGACTCTGGTCCGGCCTCACATGGAGTATGCTGTCCAGTTCTGGACACCATTCCTCAGGAAGGATGTATTGGAAATAACGTGAGTGCAAAGAAGGGCAACAAAGCTAATAAAGGGTCTGAAGGATATTAGTTATGAAGAAAGGTTGCGAGCACTGAACTTATTCTCTCTGGAGAAGAGACTCTTTATTTCAATTTACAAATACCATACTGGTGACCCCACAATAGGGATAAAACTTTTTTGTGGAAAAGAGTTTAATTTTTTTAATTTTTTTTTTTCAATTTCTTTATTAAATTTTCTTACAGCTTACAAAAAGAAAACAGAAAAAAAAAGGTTGAGAATAATTCAGGGCCTTACATCACAAAAATACATCAATTCAATTCAGTCAATGCAGCTTCACAATTGAAAAAAGTTTATTTTCTGCCGATGAGTTTTCTTTAATTAAAATTTAGCCATAACCTAAACTGTTTTAGTTTTGAGTACAAAAGGGTAAAAACCCCTTACAATTTATTTTTGCTGTTTGTGTACCAATAGGGAAACCTCTTGTTCCTTTCCTGTGCCAGCGACAAAACAGGAATTTAGAGCAAATATCCTAAAGTGAGGGGAATTACCTTCTTAGACTGTTGTCCCCAGAGCACGTCTCCTTATTTGAAGATTTCTCCGCTCTCCTTGTTCTGATGACAACTCTAATCCCTTGTACACACGGTTGGACATTCCGACAACAAAATCCGTCGGATTTTGTCCGACGAACTTGTGTTGCATACACATCGTCGGACAAAGTTGTTGGAAAATACGATCGTACGCAACGTGATGACGTTATTTCGTTACAACGGGACTACGTTCAGGCTAGTAGCCAATAGCTTTGGTCTAGGAATTTGATCTGAGCATGCGTGGCACTTTGTCCGATCAGAATTCTCTACACACAATCGGACAAAGTCCGATCGGATCATGTTGTCGGAAAGTTTTATAGCCCAGCTCTAAAACTTTATCCGTCGGATATACCAGCGGAAACAGTCCGATGGAGCCCACACACAGTCGGATTATGCGACAACACGGTCCGATCGGACATTTTCTGTCAGAATGTCCGACCGTGTGTACAAGGGCTAAAAGTTTGATGTGTGTGAATGACAGTGCTGGAATAATGGAACCAAAGTTTGGTATTAGATGGATCTATTTTTGGGGTAGATCTTCCTTCTGAGGGTTTGATATCCAATGAAGGGGCAATGGTAGTAGATGGTGTTATGGTCTTGGGCTGCTGCTTCTTTGATACAACAGCAAGAACGTTTCAGCAGGAGACACTTAGGTTGGCTACAGAGGAGCACCCGGTAACAAAAGATCATCTTACTCAAAGGTTTATTTGAGAAGTTTTTTTTTAAGGTAACAGGTTTAGCCAACATGTTTCTTGGGAATTGCTACCCCCTTCCTCAGGGCTAGAATGCATAGGAAAATACGTACAATAACAACCCAAAGGAAAAGTCAGTAACTTGTTGAATATCGACTAAAGAGTATCCATGTATTGTCAAGGAACAGTAAAATACAGTCACATAAGAATTCAACATTTTTAAGGCCTGAATGGCTGAAACATGACATGTAGGCTTCTTATGTGGCTGTATTATACTGTTCCTTGAGAATACATGGATACTCTTTAGTCGATTTTCACCAAGGTACTGACTTTTCCTTTGGATTGTGCATGTATTGTGACTTTCAGAGACCATTATCCAGAGTACTAGATATGTAATAAATATCATATAAAATTTGAAATATAACATAATAATAATAATAAACTTTATTTTATATAGCGCCTTTAAAGGTAGCTTTTCAAAGCGCTTTACAAGGAAAACACAAGGAATACACAGGATAACATAAAGGAAAAAAAGGGACAATTAAGTGAACGCTTGTCTAAATGAAAACGTTTTTAGATTTGATTTGAATAAGTTTAGAGAAGATGACTCTCCGATGTTCTTTGGAAGTGAGTTTCAGAGTTTTGGAGCATAGCAGGAGAAGGCTCTGTCTTCCACTGAATGTAGGTGAGTAGAGGGGACACACACGGAAGACCAGAAGTTGACGGGCAGAGGTTACGGGGGGGGGGGGGGTGAGTTGATAAACGTTCAGAGACATAATGAGGTGCCAAGCCATGATGAGCCTTATGCCGCGTACACACGGGCGGACTGTATGGCCTACTTAGTGCGCCGAAACACATTTCAGCGGACAGTCCGCTCGTGTGTGGGCTTCAGCGGACTTTTTCAGCGTGCAGTACGGCGGACTAAGTATTTCGGAATGTTCGAAATACTGTCCGTCGTACTCGCATTTCGGCGGACAATCCGCCCGTGTGTATGCCAGTCCGCCGTACTTTTGAAATGTCCTCTCATTTCGAACGGGTATCCAGGTAGGCGGGGCCCGCGAAGGAGACGTCGCTGGCCCCGCCGCCTGGTATGGACTTAAAGGGGAACCTCAACGCCGAAAAAAATCGGCGTGGGGGTCCCCCCCAAGTCCACAACAGACCCTTGTCCGAGCACGCTACCCGGCCGGCCAGGAAAGGGGGGCGAGCGAGCGCCCCCCCTCCTAAGCCGTACCAGGCCGCGTGCCCTCAACATGGGGGGGTGCCTTGGGGAAGGGGGGGCCGCGCGGCCCCCCACCCCAAAGCACCTTGTCCCCATGTGCCCAAGCACCTTGTCCCCATGTGCCCAAGGGGCGGTGTCACATGGCTTTATGTCACATGGGTTGGTGTCACATGGTGACCCCGCCCCCTTACAATGTCATAGTCCCCATGTGACATCAACCCATGTGACCAACCCATGTGACATAAAGCCATGTGACACCGCCCCTTGTCCCTATATAAGTGGCCGCGCAGTGCGTCCCTGGCATTCCGGCCGGAGAGATCGTCGAGGCAACATCTCCTGGAGAAGAAGAAGAAGAAGAACGGAAGGCGGCGGCGATGGCGGGGCCGGAAGACCGGGCCACCGCCTGTAAAAGAGCTATAAGAAGGCGCGGTGGCCCGGCAGAAGAACCTAAGAGGGGGACAAGACCCCCGAAGTCGGGAGAAGAGGCCGGCGGCGAGGAAGAAAGCCAGACTCCTCCGCTAGCAAAAGAGCTACAAGAAGATAGCGGAGGAGTCCGGCGTGTGTTGTGTTTTTTTTTGTACTTTTATTTTACAGGTGAATGAGTAGGGGTACATTGTACCCCATACTCATTCACATAGGGTGGGGGGCCGGTATCCGGGGGCTTTTCGGCGTTGGGGTTCCTCTTTAAGTCCATACCAGGCGGTGGGGTCAGCGGCGTCTCCTTCGCGGGCCCCGCCTACCTGGAGACGCGCTCGAAATGAGCGGACTTTCCTCCGCGTGTGTGGGCGAGTCCGTTCATTTCAAAAGTAGGGCGGATAGTATGGCGGACTTAGTACGCCGTATTAGTCCGCTCAAAAAGTGGTGTGTGTGGTCAAGTCCGTTCATTCGAAAGTCGGATTGTCTGACGGACTAAGTTGGCCAGACAGTCCGCCCGTGTGTACGCGGCTTTAGAGGTGAGCAAAGGGATCTAAAAGTCTTGAAAGGTCAGTGCAAGGACTACAGGATAATGTGATCACCTGTACCAGACCTAGTCAGGAATCTGGATGCAGAATTGTGAACATAATGAAGTCGATTGATAGTGGATTTAGGTACACCAGCGAGTAGAACACTGCAGTCAGCAGAACGAAAATGTATGGATCCGCTTTTCAGCTACAGTGTATGATAGCATAGGACACAGCTGAGCAATGTTTCTGAAGTGGAAAAAAAGATGTTCCGAAAACATTCTGTATATGTGAATCAAAGGTTAACCACTTTCAGACCGGACCATTTTGCTGGTAAATGACCAGAGGTCTTTTTACAATTTGGCACTGCGCTGCTTTAACTGGTAATTGCGCGGTCATGCAATGTTGTACCCAAACAAAATTTGCGTCCTTTTCTTCCCACAAATAGAGCTTTCTTTTGATGGTATTTGATTGCCTCTGCGATTTTTATTTTTTGCGATATAAACGTAAAAAGACCGAAAATTTTGAAAAAAAATGATATTTTCTACTTTTTGTTATTAGAAAAATCCAATAAACTCAATTTTAGTCATACATTGAGGCCAAAATGTATTCAGCCACATGTCTTTGGGAAAAAAAAAGTCAATAATTGTATATTTATTGGTTTGCGCAAAAGTTGTCACATCTACAAACTAAGGTACGTTTTCTGGAATTTAGGCAGCTTTTAGTTTACGACTGCCTATCTCAATTCTTGAGGTGCTAAAATGGCAGGGCAGTACAAAACCCCCCCAAATGACCCCATTTTGGAAAGTAGACACCCTAAGGAAATTGATAAGTGGCATGTTGAGCCCATTGAATATTTAATTTTTTTGCCTCAAGCGATTGAATAATGACAAAAAAAAAATTATTTTTTTTTTTTTACACAAAGTTGTCACTAAATGATATATTGCTCACACATGCTATGGGCATATGTGAAATGACACCCCAAAATAAATTCTGCTGCTTCTCCTGAGTACGGGGATACCACATATGTGGGACTTTTTGGGAGCCTAGCCGCGCACGGGGCCCCGAAAACCAAGCACCGCCTTCAGGCTTTCTAAGGGCGTAAATTTTTGATTTCACTTCTCACTACCTATTACAGTTTTGAAGGCCATAAAATGCCAACATGGCACAAAACCCCCACAAATGACCCCATTTTAGAAAGTAGACACCCAAAGCTATTTGCTGAGAGGCATTTTGAGTCCATGGAATATTTTATATTTTGCCACAAGTTGCGGGAAAATTACAAACTTTAATTTTTTTTAATTTTTTTTTCACAAAATTGTCACTAAATGATATATTGCTCACACATGCTATGGGCATATGTGAAATGACACCCCAAAATAAATTCTGCTGCTTCTCCTGAGTACGGGGATACCACATATGTGGGACTTTTTGGGAGCCTAGCCGCGTACGGGGCCCCGAAAGCCAAGAACCGCCTTCAGGCTTTCTAAGGGCGTAAATATTTGACTTCACTCCTCACTACCTATTACAGTTTTGAAGGCCATAAAATGCCAAGATGGCACAAAACCCCCACAAATGACCCCATTTTAGAAAGTAGACACCCCAAGCTATTTGCTGAGAGGCATGTTGAGTCCATGGAATATTTTATATTTTGCCACAAGTTGCGGGAAAATTACAAACTTTTTTTTTTTTTTTTTTTCACAAAGTTGTCACTAAATAAAATATATAGCTCACGCATGCCATGGGCATATGTGAAATGACACCCCAAAATAAATTCTGCTGCTTCTCCTGAGTACGGGGATACCACATATGTGGGACTTTTTGGGAGCCTAGCCGCGTACGGGGCCCCGAAAACCAAGCACCGCCTTCAGGCTTTCTAAGGGCGTTACAGTTTTGAAGGCCATAAAATGCCAAGATGGCACAAACCCCCCCCCCCCCAAATGACCCCATTTTGGAAAGTAGACACCCCTAAATTTAGGGGTACACTAGTGAGACTAGGTAATAAATGGCGGGTGCCCTGAAACTATAAAAAAATAACTAACCAACCAGCGTCACCTGTAACAGTTATATGGTGATCACTGGTGAAAGGGTTAACTAGGGGGCAATCAGGGGGCTTTATGCGGTAGTATATGGGGGTCCCTGGCGCTATAAAAAGCTGTGGCGAACCTAAATACCTACCTGCCTAACTAGCGTCACCTGTGACACTAATACAGCGATCAGAAAAATGATCGCTTATTAGGCTGGGTTCACACTGGAGCGATGCGGGAACGCCACGAATCCACGGCGGGTTCCCGCATCACATGCCTCCCGGCGGCAGTTCACACTGCCCTATGCGAACTGCTGGGAGTGTCAGTGAAATGTTAATGACACCCCCAGATCAGTTCGCATATCGCAGTGCGATCTGCAAACTCGGATCGCATGGTGTGAACACCCATGCGATCCGATTCTGCTGCGGACCAAAAAAAGGGTCCCGTGCGAGTTTGCGCCGGGTGCGACACGAATTCAACCATACTATCTGTATGGCTGAACTCCAATCGCACAGAGATCGGATGTGATTTGCACTGCAGTGCGGTGCGAATCACATCCGTTCTCATAAACCGCTGCAATGTGAACCCAGCCTTAGTGACACTGGCGACGGGGGGTGATCACGGGGTTAAACCTTTATTGGGGGGGTTAGGGGGGTACCTTAGAACTAAAGGGGGCTAACCCTAACTGCCCTAACAGTTATTACAGTCACAAATGACACCCGCCGGGTGATCAGGGGGTTAAACCTTTATTAGGTAATAAATGGCGGGTGCCCTGAAACTATAAAAAAATAACTAACCAACCAGCGTCACCTGTAACAGTTATATGGTGATCACTGGTGAAAGGGTTAACTGGGGGCAATCAGGGGGCTTTATGCGGTAGTATATGGGGGTCCCTGGCGCTATAAAAAGCTGCGGCGAACCTAAATACCTACCTGCCTAACTAGCGTCACCTGTGACACTAATACAGCGATCAGAAAAATGATCGCTTATTAGGCTGGGTTCACACTGGAGCGATGCGGGAACGCCACGAATCCGCGGCGGGTTCCCGCATCGCATGCCTCCCGGCAGCAGTTCGCATAGTTCACACTGCCCTATGCGAACTGCTGGGAGTGTCAGTGAAATGTTAATGACACCCCCAGATCAGTTCGCATATCGCAGTGCGATCTGCAAACTCGGATCGCATGGTGTGAACACCCATGCGATCCGATTCTGCTGCGGGCCAAAAAAAGGGTCCCGTGCGAATTTGCGGCGGGTGCGATGCGAATTCAGCCATACTATCTGTATGGCTGAACTCGAATCGCACAGAGATCGGATGTGATTTGCACTGCAGTGCGGTGCGAATCACATTCGTTCTCATAAACCGCTGCAATGTGAACCCAGCCTTAGTGACACTGGCGACGGGGGGTGATCACGGGGTTAAACCTTTATTGGGGGGTTAGGGGGGTACATTAAAACTAAAGGGGGCTAACCCTAACTGCCCTAACAGTTATTACAGTCACAAATGACACCAATGCAAAAAAAAAAAAAAAAAAATGACATTGGTGTCACTGTGACTGGGGGGCAGGGGTAATTGGGGGGGTGATCGGGGGGGTGTGAGTGTGCCTGGCATGTTCTACTGTGTAGTGTCGTGTTGGTGCAACTCACCGATCCTCTCTCCTCAGTGTCGGAACGAAAAATACCGACACGGAGGAGAGATTACATCACTTCCTCTCCTGTGTTTACATTACAGGAGAGGAAGTGATGTCACGGAGCATTTTCATTCGTCGGGAGCGATCGCGAGGGGGTGGCCATGAATGAATGGCCGTCCCCTCGTCCGGGATCGCTCCCGAACGAATACCGACCGCCGCAGGCACCGGGCGGGGGCCCGATCGGGCCCCCGACCCGCGGGCAGGCAAGGACGTACATGTAAGCCCTTATGCCTGCCCGTGCCATTCTGTCGACGTACATCGTCGTGCGGCGGTCGGGAAGTGGTTAAATTAGCATCAAATATCACCCCTAGAGTTTTCAATTTAGACTAAAGCTCAATTACAGTGGCAGCTATAGATAAGCTATTAGCATTGGCCTTACATAATTGATGGGACTTGTCTTCTCACAGTTTAATTGAAGGAAATTATGGGCCATACAAGTTTTTATATCACAAATACAGTTGGATAGGAGAGAATTAGCCAAAGTAGAATCCGTTTTAGTATGAATGTATATCTGAGTGTCATCATCATAAAAGTGATAATTGAGCCTATGTGATCTAAGCAGTGTAAACATGTATATGCTAAAAAGTAAGGGACCCAAGATTGAGCCCCGATGAACATCGTACATTGACTGGACCAACTTCAGACTAGAATCCGCAAAGAGAAACCAAGAGAGAAATAAAACCCTGCAAAATGTTACAAATACCATATGCATTCATGTGCAAATGTATTGCCTACAGATACTCTTTAACTTCCCTGGCGGTATTCCTGAGTGTGGCTCGGGGTGAATTTTCATTGCCAAAAGAAGTTACTTGGGATTGCATCGCAAGATCCAGGCAAAGTTACTTACCTTGTCCCCAGGATCCTGCAATGTCCCCCTGCTGGGTGTGTGTCCTGTTTCCTCTGCTCGATCTATCACAGTGCCAGGCTCCATTCCCTTTGAGCGTCGCAACGCATGGGGACGGAGCCCGGCACCAAATTCAAAAAGTGAAAAACACATACCGTATATACTCGAGTATAAGCCGAGATTTTCAGCCTCTTTTTTGAGGCTGAAAGTGCCCCCTCGGCTTATACTCGAGTCACCGCTGTCTGACTGCTCAATCAGCGTATCGAGCAGACAGACGGCGGACATTAAAATTCCTCCTTCTCCGCCTCCGATAGGCGGAACACTGAATTTCCCAGCAGTCAGTGTTCCGCCTATCACGGACATCCGCTCATTCTCATACTACGGACGAGTATGAGCCGATGTCCGTGATAGGCGGAACACAGGCTGCTGGGAAATTGAGTGTTCCGCCTATCACAGGCGGAGGCGGAATTTTGAATTGTAGAATGGCCGCCGAGAGGAGCGGCGATCCATCGGCACGGCACGGGACGGAGGAGGCACGGGACGGAGGAGGCACGGCACGGGACGGAGGAGGCACGGCACGGGATGGAGGAGGCACGGCACGGGACGGAGGAGGCACGGGACGGAGGAGGCACGGGACGGGACGGAGGAGGCTCGGGACGACGGCGGCTCGGGACGGAGGCTTGGGACACAGGTAGGCTGGACACACACACAAGGCTGCACGGACACACACACACACACACACACACACACACACACACACACACACACACACACACACACACACAGGGATGGATGGATGGATGGATACACACACACACACACACAGGGATGGATGGATGGATGGATACACACACACACACACACACACACAGGGATGGATGGATGGATGAATACACACACAGGGATGGATGGACGGACACACACACAGGGATGGATGGATGGATGGACACACACACAGGGATGGATGGACGGACACACACACAGGGATGGACGGACACACAGGGATGGACAGCCATGTCTCACCCTCGGCTTATACACGAGTCAATAAGTTTTCCAGTTTTTTGGGGGTAAATTGGGGGCCTCGGCTTATATTCGGGTCGGCCTATACTCGAGTATATACGGTAACACATACAGTACACTATAATCTGTAAGATTACATTACCGTATCACATTATTTCACCTCCCCTTTCTCCCTAGGGCTTTGTCCAGTGCCCTGCATGCACTTTTATATTATATATACTGTTCTTTCTGCCTGTAAATTTGAGATTGTCCATGGCAACCAAAAATTGTCCCTTTATGACAAAAGCGGTTTTAGACCAGCTAGAAAACAGCGATAATAAATTAGAAACACTTGCGGAAATGAGCGATAGTGATTCATGTCTTTATGGACCTTGCTTTGTGCACTGGTCCAAATCATTTGGTGGAGGGGGGATTATAGTGTGGGGTTGTTTTTCAGGGGTTGGGTATGGCCCCTTAGTTCCAGTGAAGGGAACTCTTAAGGCGTCAGCATACCAAGACATTTTCTTGCTCCCAACTTTGTGGGAACAGTTTGGGGGATGGCCCTTTCCTGTTCCAACATGACTGCACACCGGTGCGTAAAGCAATGTCCATAAAGACATAGATGAGCGGGTTTGGGGTGGAGGAACTTGACTGGGCTGCACAGAGTCCTGACCTCAACCCGATAGAACACCTTTGGGATGAATTGGAGTGGAGACTGCAAACCAAGCCTTCTTGTCCAACATCAGTGCCTGACCTCACAAATTCTGGAAGACTGATCAAACATTGCCATAGACACACTCCTAAAGCTTGTAGACTGCCTTCCCAGAAGAGTTAAAGCTGTTATAGCTGCACTTGAAGGAAACTAGTTGCTGTAATTTTGGTAGAGGAATATTGCCCATTGCCCCATTCTTGCCTCATATAGTCAAATTTTTCATTTCAAGATGTGCCAAATATTTTCAATTGGTGAAAGGTATAGACTGCAGCCAGGCCAATTAATCCCCAGACTCTTCTACTATGGAGTCATGCTTTTTTCATAGATGCAGTACACAGTTTAGCATTGTCCTGTGGAAATGTGCAGGCCTCCCCTGAAAAAGTTGTGTTCTGAATGGAAGCATATGCTGCTCTAAAACCTGGATACCACGCCTGCAAAATGGGCAAAAAAATGGGCTTAAAGGAGAAGTGTGGGAACAAAAAAATGAGCCTTGATTACTGTCAGTCAACGCTCTCTACTGTGCCCCTCCACCACTCACTGGAGTGCCGGGCTGTGGAGGGGCCAGGAGCAGATGGCTAAGGCTCTCAGCAGTGTGCTAAGAGCCAGCTTCTGGTAAGGCATCTGGATGCATCCCAACATTATTGTTAGGAACCTTCCAGAGCCTATAGCGGCTCTCTAACATCAGCCGACAGCAGGCTTTAGCCCACTGTTGGCTGATTCAGGGTGACAGGACCCCACAAGTAAGTGCACTCCTGTGACCGAGAAGAGAAATATGGATAAAAAAGCTTTGCCCATACTTCTCTTTTAAAGGCCATAAACATAAAATAGATAACCACTTATGCCTCATGCTCACTGGACGTTTTACCATCTCTCTTAGCCCTTGTACACACGGTCGGAGATTCCGACAACCAAATCCGTCGGATTTTGTCTGGCGGATTTTGTCCGAAGCTGTTGCATACACATGGTCGGACAAAGTTGTCGGAAAATCCGATCTTTCAGAACGTGATGACGAAATTTCGTTACGAGGGGACTACGTTCAGGCTAGTAGCCAATAGCTTTGATGTAGGAATTTGATCTGAGCATGCGTGGCACTTTGTCCGATCGGAATTCTCTACACATGATCGGAGTATGTCCGATCGGACCAGTTTGTCGGAAAATATTTCCAGCAAGTTGGAAAATTGGGTCCGACAGATATTCCGACGGAATCAGTCCCATGCATACCACACACAGTCGGAATATCCGACAAAACGGTCCGATAGGACACATTCCGTCAGAATCTCCGACCATGTGTACAAGGGCTAAGACATCTTTCCTCCTTTTGGAAGAAAAAACTCTTGACACTTTTAAATGCATTTAATGTGTTTAGGCATGTCAAGCTCTTGGGGATTTATTCATTGCATTGACCAGAATAATAATTTATTCTGGCCTTTGAAATAAATGGATGCTCAAGTGCTAAACATGCCTAGCGTTAATGCATGTTTAGATGCATCAAGCATTTTTATGCCAAAACTCCACTGCTCCTGGCTGTTTTTTTGTTTTGTTTGCTTGTTTTTTCTGCCTCTAAACTCCTCGAAATGCCTATGTGTGCATTGACACATAGGTTAACATGTCGGGTCATTTAGAGGCAGCAAAGGAAAAAAAAAAGTCCAGTGTGGCCTTAGGTGTTAAGCTTCTTACACACGATTGAACTTTCCAACGGGAAATGTTCGATGACAGACTGTTGGCGGAAAATTTGACCGTGTGTACGCTCCATCGGACAACTGTTGTTGGATTTTCCACAGACAAATGTTGGATGGTAGGTTTTGAAATTTTCCACCAACAAATGTCTGTTGTCGGATTTTTGAGGCGTGTGTACACAAGTCCGTCGGACAAATGTTCAAAGTACAAACACGCATACTCGGAATCAAGGACGAGCCAGAAGCGGTTGGTCTTGTAAACTAGCGTTCGTAATGGAGAATTAATATTCATGACACAGCAAATTATGAAATCTCGAAATGCAGCGCACATTCTCTTCTTTAATGGGATAATAATGAAGCTGCTTTGCTGGTGATACTGATGGAGTTATTGCAAAGAAATTTTCAAAGGCCTTTTTTTTTTTGTGATATCAAGAATAATATTTTTATGTTTTTTTTTTATATTTATTTGGCTACCACAACACCATTATTCCCTTTTTTAAGATCAAAGATACAACTATGTTGGTGTCCCTTGTCAAATTTACATTTTATTTTTTTAAATATAACTGCCTACTCCCAAACTGTAATTTGAAGAAAAACACATAGCCAAGTATTATTCTCCACAATTATTTTATTGTGCATTAAAAAAAAAGAAAACAAATAAAATTAGACAACGGAACTTAACCAAAAAGAAAATTTTATGCATCCAAAAATATATAAAATATAACAAATCAAATCATTATTCAACCAAAAAATAATGTCAAAGCAATAACTCCAAAGCCAATAATAAATAACATGGTTGACGAACGGCCGTTCAGAAACGAACTGAAAAGCACGAACTGAAAAGCGTGAAATGAAAAGCGCAAAATTAGTGCAAATCAAGATTCACCAAACTTCTACTAACACAAAATTAACAGAAGGAGCCCAAAGGGTGGTGCTAAAGAGCTGAAAAACAATGTAGTACATCACTATGTTTGTATTTGTAGGCCAACAATTGTGTGGCCGTGTGTATGCAAGACATGTTTGGGCCAACACCCTTCGGACAAAAGTCCATGGTTTTGTTGGACAACAATCCGATCGTGTGTACGAGGCTTAAGTTTATTATAAACATTCATTTAAACAAGTACATGCTCTGCAGCTCCCTACACACAAAGCACATTACTCTTTGCAAAAACTGTGTAGCACGCCTGACTTCATGACTAAAGAGTACAAAGAGACCACATAGTAGTACTGCAGAAGCAATTTTATTAACTGAAGACCACATTAACGCCCCTTTCTAATGTTTCTCACACTGTGAGGTAAGCAAGGGAGCAAGATCAAAGGCTAAAGGGATGGTGTAGTTAAAAATGGATAATGTCGACAAGATATAACGTACAACACAAAACTACCGCACCTATATGTACTGCACTGTGCAGTGTCGATTGTAATATTCATGACAGGCATCGAAGGACTGCTTTGAAAGCACTACTTAAATGCAGCCTATGTGAACATGAACAAGCCCTTAAAGTGTAAAATAAAAATAAAATATATTGTTAATCATGTTCCCCTAATTATCCAGATATATTGCTCATACATTGTTAAAAAAATATTGTCTAGTGATTTTACTACATCTTCTACCCAGCCAAAAAGGACAAAGAAAAAGAAGGCGGTCATGTGACCAGTACAAAAACAATAAATAAATAAAAAAAAAGAACTTTGGGGCTACTATTTTAGAAACTAAAAACATATTGTTATAGTTCTATGCCTGCACTACACTTTCCTTCTTTGTGTCCTCTAGGCGAGTGTTTCTCAACCATTTTGCAGTCAGGGCACCCTTTAAAAATTATGGACCATCTCCATTTCAATAACCTATTGCACAACAAAACAGTTTTCAGCAAAAATAGCCACATGAACAAGTGGGAAGAGGACTTGAAGATCACTTTTTCTGATTCCCAGTAGCAACGGGCGATACGTTCCTTCTACAACACAACTCGCTGAGTTAACCATTGGGAACTGGCACTGAAAAAAAAATGGCAGTTTGTATCTTATCCTGCATACACACGATAGGAATTTTGGCCAGAAAAAGACCGATGAGAGGTCATCATCGGAAAACGTGACCGTCTGTATGCTCCATCGGAATTTAGCTGGTCAAATTCCCGCCAGCAAAAATTTGATAGCATGTTCTCAATTTTCCCGATGGAAAAACTTTCTATCGGAAATTCCGATCATGTGTATGCAATTCCGACGCGCAAAAACTCATGCATGCTCAGATTCAACTAGGAGATGGAAGCTATTGGCTACTAGGTATTGAACTTCCTTTTTCTATTCCCGTCGTACGTATTTTACGTCAATGCCTTCTTGGTGGTCGGAATTTGGTGTGACCGCATGTAGGCAAGACAGTTTGAGCGGAATTCCAATGGGAAAACCATCAGAGCTTTTTCCGACGAGAATTCCGATCGTGTGTACGTGGCATTACAACCTTTAAATGAGTGAAGATGTATCCCAACTGCTCCCCACTGTGCTGAAGAGGTTGCGGTTTCACCGATAGCTCATTCCACATACTGTGGTTGTGCCTGAATATTTGCAGCTTCTGGAAGAAGAAGATTTTCCAATTCATTTTGGAAATCTCAGGAATCTTAACAGTTCCCTCTATGGACCTTACCATCCTGAATATAGGAATCTACAAATTTCCGGTCCATTCCCGTAAAGTTATAGTTAATCTACTGCTCTCTGAAAAAGGCTTAGCTCCCAATCCTTCAGAAGCTGTGAAAATTGCACACTTACACTATTCCTACGAGAGAGCAATAGCTGTACACTCTGACGCCCTACTGGCCTTTGACAAGGCATGGAAGCCATGGCTTGATTGGTAGGTGCACTGAGCATCTTTATTCCCAAGACAAAACGATCCACATCTTGTGAGGCACGACTCATGTTCCCCATGCGTTTGCCTTCCCCCTTATTTTTCCATGTAATTTTAGTGTGTTTTATTCCTGTCTGTATGTAGATTTTTGTTACGTTCCCTTGTTGTAGAATTTGACTGTTACATATTATTATGCATCCTTGCAGCTGTGTCTGCAACCATCTACTTGATGTTTGTACTACTTAAAACTCAATAAAAGATATTGTTACAAAAAACATTATGGATAATCTCAAGGCACCCTATTCTAAAATGTAAAAACGATTCTACTAGTTTTACATACTACAGCAATGTCCACCCAAGTAGGACCTCCAAAGCTAGAGGTGATTTATTCTCCCAAAGCAAATACACTTTTGCAAACTGGTACTGACTCGTATTCCAATGTTTCACTTCTCCCTCAGTTTTCTCCATCACTCAGCTAATGTGACCCCAATGCTGATAGAGCGGGGGCTGGTGAGGGTCAAACAAGGATGCTATGCAGTCGACTGACATCCCTCACAACTGATGATGGTCATTAGGATGCAGGCATAATTATTATGTGTTTGGGTTTAAAGGGATGAGGTGGCAAGTTTATTGTAATTGGCTTTGAGTAACTATAAAGAAGGCTTCATCCACACACCAGCTTGTACACGCTTTTTGGGCAATTTTTAGGCATTTTGCAAAGGCACCCCTGAAGAAACCTCAAGGCACCCCAGGGTGCTTGGACAACCTGGTTGGAAAAGGCTTCTATAGGCTTCATATATCCTTTTAAGACAAACTATTGTGGCTTTAGGTCACTTGTATTTTAAATGTATACTATTTTTTTTATTAATAATATATATATTTTTTCACAAGAATATGAACTTTTTGTTTTATAAACAATTGCCTTCAGACACACTCCATCTGATTAAAACCTTGGACCTCAGATATAGCTGTAGGAAGTGAGTTTTTTTTTTTAGCTATCAATCTCTGTAAACAACCAGACTGTTTTCAGCAAAGCAGAAAAGAAACGTCTCCAAAACAGTGGGAAGAAGACTAGAGTGCCACCTAATGGCTGAATGTGAGAATATAAAATATTCATATGCAATATTTCATATGTATCTGGCTTAGAGCTGCACAATTAATCGTCAAGAATCGTTATCGTGATCTTGACTAAAGTGTTTCACAATTCTTTCTATGCAAAGAATTCTCTCTGCTCTTCTGAAGCCACAGCCCTCAAAAGAAAGGAGGAGAAAAACTAGACAGTCTGCCAAGAATCAAAACATTCTTTATCAGTTGAACTTAAGTATAAACATTGTAACAATTTGTCAATGGAATAGACCAAAAAAGTTTAACCACTTAAACACTAAACTTTTTTCTGACATTTGTTGGTTTCAAGTTAAAATAATTTTTTTTGCTAGAAAATTACTTAGAACTCCCAAACAGTATATATATATTTTTAGTAGACACCCTAGAGAATAAAATGGTGGTTGTTGCAATATTTTATGTCACTGTATTTGCGCAGCGGTGTTTCAAATGCAATTTTTTTTGAAGCAATGACTTTAATGAATTGAACAAAAAAAAACAAAAAACTAACCAGTAAAGTTAGCCCATTTATTTTATTTTTTGGTATAATGTGAAAGATTTGATGTTGCGAGAATTGTGATCTTTTTATTTTAAGAAAAAAAAAATTGTGATTCTCATTTTGGCCAGAATCGTGCAGCTCTAAGTACCAACAACCTTTGCAGTTATTGTCTTGTAGTTCTCAATAAACTACTATGGTACATTTGAGCGCTGAGGTATTTAATTGTCAGTGTAAAACTGCCTGCCCATACTATGTACATTGTATGGGCAGGCAGCTCACACTAAAAGTTGATTTACCAATGGCAAATAGACTGTGCACTTTGCAAAGTGCAGTAGAACTCTGCAGGTGCAGTTGCTCCAGAGCTTAGTAAATGAGCAGAAGCTCTGTTGACTACCATCATCCAATCATGTGCAAGCAAAAATACAGTTTTTTTAATTTTCCTTGCACGTGATTGGGTATTCTTTGCAAAGTGAAGATTAACCTAATTTACTAAGCTCTGGAGCAACTGCACTTTGCATAGTGCACAGTCTATTTTCCTGAGAGTCTGCAGGAGCCCTGTATGACATCCGTAATCTGCTGATCACTGTTGCAATGCTTTCCAGGCTCTTGAAGAAAAAAATAATAAATGCACATTTTTTTACCTGCGAAAAAAAAAGTTAACTTATCCTTTAAACATTACTGTGGTGCCACATCTTGTATGCCACATTATAAGAAACAAGCACACAGACAGACCACGTTAGCACAGATCTGCTTCTGTGTTTAGCGTGGTCAGAAACCTAGAGGAAGTATATTAGTCACAAGGAGACTGGCAGGATCGCCAAGTACAGGGGGTCCCTGGGTTATGAACCCGTTATGGACTGTCAACCTGTTTGTAATTCGGAAATGTTCATAAGTCGTCCGTGCATGGGCAGAACGACAATTACGGACATTTACGATGTCCCGTCGAATGCCGTTCTGCGCATGCGCGGCAAATTACGGACATTTCCGATGTTTTCTTTCATTTTCCAAGGCGCCATCTGGTCACGCATGTGTAGAATGGCCGATGTCCGCGTGAAATGCCAGTGGGTCCCCGCAGCACCCGGTTCGTAAGTAGGAGATGTTCGTAGGTCGGGCCTTCGTAAGTCGGGGGCCCCCTGTATTTGGTATGGCGTCATTTCTTATTAAATACATAAAGGGTAATTAAAGTTGACTGCAGGAACAGAGCAATGTAGTCCGGGAGCTTTGAAATCCAGGTCTACATTCAATTCAACTTGCCTTCCCTTACATGAATGCCTTTCCTAATGCACTATCTGGTAGGCTCAGTCCCAAAGAGCTTCCTTTATTGGATCTACTGAGAATAGAGTTAGCAGCCTTGAGATGTGACAAACTGGTGCATTATACATGTGTTGCAGGGACTTCCTTTCCTGGTCTAACACAAGCCTTCACCTTAAACTCGAGGCTATATTTATACTTTTCTTTCCACAGGAAGGGGGAGAATACAAAGGTTAAAAATTGAAGTACACCCTGATCATTACCGTAATCACTTGTATGTTGTTTAACCACCTTTGAAGCCCACCAGAGCTGTTTTCATGTGATACATAATCTTTCACACAAGAGTTTCCACCACTTTATCCATTTTGAGTAATATTCAAGGGATGAGAAAAACAAAGAGCCTGCCATTTCTTTATTTTAATAAAGGTACTTATATAGTGCCATGCAGAGCTTTACATAAACAGTATATTGTACATTCACATCAGTCCCTGCCCTCAAAGAGCTTACAATCTAAGGTCCCTAACTCACATTTATACATGCAAATTCCAGGGACATTTTACCTACCAGCATATCTTTGGGGTGTGAGAGGAAACCCACGCAGGCACAGGTAGAACATGCAAACTCCAGGCAGGTGGTGTAGTAGCTGGGATGCAAACCAATGCCCTAGTGCAGGCACGTGGAAGCAGTGACCACTTAGCCACTGTGCTACCCTGATATCTGCATCTGAATGTTAGCTATCTAGCTTTCATGTTGATCCCCCTGATGAAGCCACGTGATCCTTGTGGCATAACGTGTAGGGGAGGGGTGAGAGGACAGCACGGCGGGTGTTGCCAGAGGTAGAAATTTTACAGTGAAGGCAAATGCTGTGTCACGGAAATAACATACTGGTGGATTTTAAGCGATGTCAGTGTGGTACGCTTATAGCACCCAATATATGTAAACAATCATTTGGCTGTACTACAATAAGTATCATCCATTTTTAAAGTTATAAGCACTATTGGACACACACACACACACACATATATATATATATATATATATATATATATATATATATATATATATATATACATATACATATACATATACATATATATATATATATATATATCACACAAGAGTGTGGAGGAGATTACGGCATGTGAGACAAACAAGAAGGAAGCATAAGGAGATTTGGACACCTTCAGTATAGTCCAAATGAGACTAGCAAGTGCTATTTGACCGAACTTAATGGTGAGGTCACTGGTATACAGCTAAGAAAACACCCAAAGGGGAGCACGAGTGGGATGTTACCACTTTTCAAGAAATATTGAGAAGTATGCAGAGGAGTAGGGGTGATCAGTGGCACGGCAATCAATCATTGGACTTTCTTTTTTCTTTTTTACCTTGAACCACTATAAAGACTGCATGTATAATTATACCTCTCACAAGGACGCATATTGTAAATCGGCACATGCAATGTTTTAAATACTTTACAGATTGTTTTGGATTGTTCTAATACTTTGTATCTGATTGGAATACACATGCTGGATTAGAGGTAATTAATAGAGTGGCACGGTGGGCATTTCATATTGATCCCCTTGCTTTAATATTTTGAGTCAATGACCAATCACAAGAAAGCACATCTAAGAACATCTAACTACTTATTTCAGGTCAGTGACTCAAAAAGTACTGAAGCCTGAGTGTCAGTTTAAAAGCTAGAATAAGCAAAATAATGTCTGTTACTGTACGACTACGCTTATGACAAGTGTTAGTTTCCTTATAGCACAACTGGGGCAACTACCAAAATACCTGCTCCATACAACCTGCATATAGAGTGATACTGAAACCTTCAGAACTTTGCAATTAATGCCTTTTATCCAGATAGATGGTCTGAATAAATGAATCGGAAGATTTTAAATGAGACTAGTCTAACCAAAGATGTACATTCTGCAAACTAGCAAATGTTATCTATCTATAACAGACAATACATTTAAACATTTAAGGGCTCTGGACTGGACTGGCAACTTGTGTACATGCATGGGAGTAGCATAAGGGGCTACAGGGGTCACAATTGCAACCCCGCCCCTAGCTCCAGGGTGCCCCTGCAGCCTCCCTCTCATATCATCATATCCTCCACAAAATCCAGCTCCGATCTGCCCTAGGGCCACGCTCCAGTACTGGGCTTCTACTTTGCCTAGCAGTCTACACCCCTCTGTTCCCATTGGCTGGGGAGAAGCTGTGAGCGATTTCCTGAATGGAGAGGAGCATGAGGTGAGTACAGCCCAGGATGGGAAAATGTCTGTGCTGTGTGCTGGCAACATGGCATGGTAACCGAGCTCAGCGAGGCAAGAGGAGGAGAGTACCGTCCTGTAGCCACAATAGGACTGATGTCACTGGTGAGGTATGACACTGCTCAGTGTTTCCTACTCACCAGCTGGAATTCTCTGTACCCTCCCCCCCCCCCCATTAGGGGATGTCCAATTACCCCACTTCCCTGACAACTGGGGAAAAGACACACACCTCCGGGAGGTGACCTTCCCCCAACACCTGCCAACACTGACAGAGAAACCTTCAGAATTTGCTAAAACAAATCCCTTAACACCGACTCGAAGGAGGGGGGGGGGGCTGAAGGGCTGCAGGCTCCAGATTTTGTGGCACATGGCTTTGCTCTCCCACATCTAAGTTGCCCCCCCCCCCCCAAGACCCCTGACCATCCCTCCACCCTGCATGTTATGCCTGGCTGCCAAGCTCCTTTCCCATTACAGCACTCTATACTGTTCCTCTTCCGCAGGGCTGAATCACATTGCTTTACAACACAGCCAGTTAGCCATGATCTGCACAGAGTGTATCTGCCTACTGCAACTACACTGCCCTTCTGACCAGAGAATTTCACAGGTCAGAAGGGCAACATAAAAGCCAGATACACCCTGTGAAGACTGATAGACTGTGTGTAGAGGAATGTTGTATACAGTGCTGGGATGGGAAAGGAGCTCTGCCAAGTGACCTGCCAGGGGTCCCTGTCCTCTGATTCTCCAGCGGTGATCCCTGTCCTCTGATTCTCCAGCGGTGATCCCTGTCCTCTGATTCTCCAGCGGTAATTCCTGTCCTCTGATTCTCCAGCGGTAATCCCTGTCCTCTGATCTAAGGAGGATCTCTGGGAACTCAAATCTCTTCAGCCACTTTGAGCGTGCAGTGGATGTATCTGCACACACATTGGAAGTAGTAGGGGGGGGGAGATCAACTTCTGCATTGGGGCCCACAAGCTTCAAGCTATGCCTCTGTGTACATGCAACTACGTGGGGGGGGGGGGGGGGGGTAAAACAAAAATTATATAACTAATATAACCTTAGTAGCTGTTAAAATCTGGTCTCTCCAAAAAATCAGGCCAGCATTAAAGTTTTGCTCTGTTTTTACTTTATTAATGCAAACACTTCAAAATTGCAAGTTAAAGTGGAACTTCAATGGGTTGTAAACCCTCGTTTTAAAGAGTGGTCCCGATCATCCTCTTCTGGGGTCCCTCAGCATTATTGGTAGCGCCTCCCCACATTGAGTGTCCATGTTGGAAAAGGCTCCCCTTGGTGAACACCACATCTGTGTTCATTTACACAGAATGCAGGACTCGGCCTTGCCCCCCCCCCCCCCTGTGTCATTGGATTGACAGCAGCGGGAGCCAATGCCTGCGCTGCTATCAATCTATCCTATCAGGACACAAGACACTAGCTAGAGCTGGTGTGCTCGTTCCCAGCCGGAGAAAGATCCATGTCAGGTAAGTAAAAGGGGGCTGGGGGGGGGGGGGGGGGGCTGCAGCACCACAGAGGGTTTACAACTCCTTTCACTCTCCCAATCAACATTGATTATTTTTAATCATGATTTTATCTCATGTTGCTAGCATTAGTAAACAGGTAGAAAAGTATATCATATTTACTTGTTTTAAACTTTTTTTTTTTTTTTTTAATTTCTTCAGTTACTTCCTCGTTTTTTGCCTAGGCAAATTATGTCATACATCCCAGGATTCTTCAGGAGGGGAGGAGAAGAAGTGATTTTTTTTGTTCAGCTAAGCACACTCTCCTGCATGCAGGCTTGAGCTAAGGGCAGATGGATTCCAGGAAGTAAAGGCTACATTAATTTTTTGCCCTTACTCAAGATGAGCATGGCCATAATGCTGGGGGCCTGTTATTTAAAGTGATTTCTTAACAAAATAAATCATGGAGACACAGAGGCATGGGGGAGTTTGCTTTGAATATTACAAAAATTCTTTAAATAGTGTTTTTTTGTTTACGTTGCTCAGATGCAGTTAAGATCAGTTTTAACCACTTGCTTACAGGGCACTTAAACACCTTCCTGCCCAGACCAATTTTCAGCTTTCGGTGCTCTCACACTTTGAATGACAATTACTCAGTCATGCAACACTGTACCCAAATGAATTTTTTGTCCTTTTTTTCCCACAAATAGAGCTTTCTTTTGGTGGTATTTGATCACCTCTGGGGTTTTTATTTTTTGCGCTATAAATGAAAAAAGACCGAAAATTTTGAAAAAAAACGCATATTTCTTTGTTTCTGTGACAGAATTATGCAAATTATTAATTTTTCTTCATAAATTTTGGTCACAATTTATACTGCTACATGTCTTTGGTAAAAATAACCCAAATTAGTGGATATTATTTGGTCTTTGTGAAAGTTAGAGAGTCTACAAGCTGTGGTGCGAATCGCACAAAATTGATCACATCTGATGTACTGGTGGCCTATCTCGCTTCTTGTGACCCGAACAAGTCAGGAAAGTACAAATACCCCCCAAATGACCCCTTTTTGGAAAGTAGACATTCCAAGGTATTTAGTAAGAGGTATAGTGAGCTTTTTGATGTTGTCATTTTTTTCCCACAATTCTTTGCAAAATTAAGATTTTTCATTTTTTTTTTTTTTCTCCACAAAATTGTCATTGTAATAGGTTATTTCTCTCACGTGGCATGTGTATACCACAAATGACACCCCCCAAAAAATTCTGCTACTCCTCCTGAGTATTACAATACCACATGTGTGGGACTTTTTCACAGCCTGGCCACATAGAGAGGCCCAACATGCAGGTAGCGCCATCATGTGTTCTAGGAACATAAGTTACACATCTAACTTGTTGACTATTTATTACACTTTTGAAGCACCAGGACAATGACACGTGACACTGATGACAGATGGCACTGATACGTGGCAATGCTGACAGGTGGCACTGATGACAGATGGCACTAATATGTGGCACTGATGACAGATGGCACTAATATGTGGCACTGATGACGCGTGGCACTTATACGTGGCACTGATGACACGTGGCACTAATACGTGGCACTGATGACACGTGGCACTGAAACGTGGCACCGATGACAGATGGCACTAATACGTGGCACTAATATGTGCCACCGATGACAGATGGCACTAATACATGCCACCGATGACGCGTGACACTGATGACAGATGGCACTGATAAGTGGCATTGATGACACGTGACACTGACAACAGATGGCACGTGACACTGACAGGTGGCACTGATGACAAATGGCACTGATACGTGGCACTGATGACAGATGGCACTATGTGGCACTGATGACACGTGGCACTGACGGCAGGTGGCACTGACGGCAGGTGGCACTGACGGCAGGTGGCACTGACGGCAGGTGGCACTGGGGGCAGGTGGCACTGGGGGCAGGTGGCACTGGGGTGGATGGCACTGGGGGCAGGTAGCACTGGGGTGGATGGCACTGGGGGCAGGTAGCACTGGGGTGGATGGCACTGGGGGCAGGTAGCACTGGGGTGGATGGCACTAGGGGCAGGTAGCACTGGGGTGGATGGCACTAGGGGCAGGTAGCACTGGGGTGGATGGCACTGGGGGCAGGTAGCACTGGGGTGGATGGCACTGGGGGCAGGTAGCACTGGGGTGGATGGCACTGGGGCAGATAGCACTGCTGGGGGCGGATGGCACTGCTGGGGGCGGATGGCACTGCTGGGGGCGGATGGCACTTTTTATTTCATTTTTTTATTTTATTTTTTTTCCGGAATCAGAACGGCTGCCGCTGCAGCCGTTCATCTCTCCCCTCTCGCACTGTCTGTGCGAGGAAGGAGAGCGGCGCTGCGAGATGATCTCATATGTTTACATATGAGATCATCTCCCATTGGACACGCCGATCACGCTGTAAACGGCCGCTGTGATTGGCCGTTTACAGCGATCTGTGTTTGCCTGTCCCCGGGGGACACGGCGAACACAGAACTTCCGCGATGCGCGCCCGCGGCGGCGCGCATTGCGGAAGTAAACATCAGGCCGTCCAGGGACGACCGCCCAAACGAACGCGCCTGCTCTACGGCCGTAATTCGGCTATAGGGCGGGCGCGAGGAGGCTAAAGATAGTGCATACATGCACTATTACAAAAACGATGAGGTGGTGCGTATGTAGTCAGCAACCTTGAACCAAATTCATGAAAAGCCTGCATCGTTTTTATTGTTAGTGTAGAAATCTTTTGCAAATATCAAATCTGCCTTATGTTTTAACCACTTCAACCCCGGACCATTTTGCTGGTCGAAGACCAGACCACTTTTTGCGATTCAGCACTGCGTCGCTTTAACTGACAATTGCGCGGTCCTGCGACATGGCTCCCAAACAAAATTGGCGTCCTTTTTTTCCCACAAATAGAGCTTTCTTTTGGTGGTATTTGATCACCCCTGCGGTTTTTATTTTTTGCGCTATAAACAAAAATAGAGCGACAATTTTGAAAAAAATGCATTATTTTTTACTTGTTATAATAAATATCCCCCAAAAATATATATAAAAAAAAAATTTCCCTCAGTTTAGGCCGATACGTATTCTTCTACATATTTTTGGTAAAAAAAAAATCACAATAAGCGATTATTGATTGGTTTGTGCAAAAGTTATAGCGTTTACAAAGTAGGGGATAGTTTTATGGCATTTTTATTAATATTTTTTTTTTTACTAGTAATGGCGGCGATCAGAGATTTTTATTGTGACTGCAACATTATGGCGGACACATCGGACATTTTTGACACATTTTTGGGACCATTGTAATTTATACAGCAATCACTGCTATATAAATGCAGTGATTCCTGTGTAAATGACACTGGCAGTGAAGGGTTTAACCAGTGGGTGGCAGTGTAGGGGTTAAGTGTTCCTAGGGGTGTGTTACTAACTGTTGGGGGCTGGGCTTTCATTTAGTGAACACTGTTCTCTGCTCCAATCACATGGAGCAGAGATCAGCGTCACTAGTTGCTAGGCAGTATGGTGAGATGCTGTTTACAACGGCATCTCTCCGTTCAGCCGACCCGTGAGACGATCGCAGGTATGCCCGCGGCGATCGAGTCTGCGGGACTCGCGACCGGATTAACGGTGCGCTCGCAATGGCAGGGCGGCATTAGAGATTGGACGTACCTGTACGCCAATATGCCTGCCGTGCCATTCTGCCGACGTACATTGGTGTGTGCTGGTCGGGAACCGGTTAAGAGACATGCTAAGGAAGGTTGGGAAATGTGCACAGCTTCTTTAAAGCGGTTGTATACCCACAAACAAAAAAAGAAAAAAAAACCTGTAAGGCAAAGGCATAATGAGCTAGTATGCACCACATTCTAGCTCATTAAGAAACACTTACCTTAGAACAAGGTCCCCGCATCGCATCCCGGTCTACGTTGAGGGAGCTGACTTTTTACCCTCTGCGTTTTTCTTTCGGGTTCGCGGCTCTGAGTGGCTGGAGCTGCAATGACATCATGCGCGCAGGAGTCTCCAGTTCCGGCAAGGTCCAGCATGATATGCTGGACCTTCACTATGCATGCACCGCTGACGTCAGAGGCTGCATACAGAGTGAATATCTCCTAAACCATGTAGGTTTAGGAGATATTCATTTTACCTAGGGGTATGCCTTATTATAGGCTTACCTGTAGGTAAAAATGGGATATACAAACACTTTAATAACCCCAAATGCCCATCCACATAAATGTCTGTACCTTCAGGCAAAGAAAGCTTTATTTTTGAATATTCAGAGTTTTTTCTTTATATGTATTGTTCTACAAATCCCCCTCATTACCCATAACAGTACTATGGCAGAGGTGAGATAGCTGTAATTTCAAGCTGCTGAGTCAGATCTCTCTCCCCTAAGAAGCCCAAGCAGAAAATAAGGTCTTGTTGAGCTTGGGTATGTGTGGGAACTAAAGGGTGAGGTAGACAGAAAGCAAAAGAGAAAAATAAAACAGATAGGAGAGAGAAAGTGTGTTTGAGAAAACGGGTCTGAAATTTCCTATAGGAAAAAAGCTACTAATTCTACTTTTACTGTATTCTTAAGGTTGCATTCACGCCGGTGGTAAGCAATTTTTCACGGGCAAATACTGGTGTTGGCGTTTGAATCATCATGGCACCATGGTTGATACAGTATCAGGGTAATCGAAGCGCATTGTTTCTATTATTACATTGTAATATAATGAAGTGGTTCAACTCACCATAATGCAGAATCAGTGGGAGCCCTGGGCGTGTCACTTGCCACATCTCCTGCCACCAGATGCAGCATGTCACTTGCTATCGTCACCTGTCAACAGATGCAGCTTTTTAACTTGCCACCATCACCTGCCACTAGATGTGGATTGTCACTTGCCATGTCGCCTGCCACCAGATGTGGATTGTCACTTGCCACATTACCTGCCACCATTTGCAGATTGTCACTTGCCACGTCACCTGCCACTAGATGTGAGTTGCCACTTGCCAACTGATGTGGATTGTCACTTGCCATGCCAGCCAGTGCCACCAAATGTGCATTGTCGCTGCATTGGTGGCAGGCTGGCAGCACTGGTCCATTTAGTGAGGGCAGGAGAGCGGAGATGCAGGGCAGGCAGTAAGAGATGATGTAATCTCTCTGTTTCCTGCCGCACATTACTCCCACACTGAAGTGGCTCGGCTGTGAGGGTGGAAGAGTGGTGACACGGAGTGGGCCGAGAGAGATGATGTCATCTCTGCTTGTCCACCCGCTCGTCTCTCTCTTCCACCTCTAATGCATCCTGCCCACTGCATCTGCAACCCGCTGGTTAGGCAGAGACCCTGCAGCAAGAGACTCGGGGCTACAGCCTCTATAGCCACCCCCTGGCAATGCCTATGCACTCAGGTTTGAATACAGCCTAATGCCACGTACACACGACCGGACTTAGGTCCGACAGACTTTCGACGGAGTTCTGACAGAGTTCTGACAGAGTTCTGAAAGAGTTCTGACAGAGTTCTGACAGAGTTCTGACAGAGTTCTGACAGAGTTCTGAAAGAGTTCTGACAGAGTTCTGACAGAGTTCTGACAGAGTTCTGACAGAGTTCTGACGGACTTTCCGAATGAACGGACTTGGCCACACACAATCACACCAAAGTCCGACGGATTTGAACGTGATGACGTACGACCGGACTAGAATAAGGAAGTTCATAGCCAGTAGCCAATAGCTGCCCTAGCGTAAGTTTTTGTCCATCGGACTAGCATACACACAAGCGGATAGGAACTGGGTCCGGCGGAGTTCTGGCGGAAAAATCTGAAACATGTTCCATTTCTAAAGTCTGTCAGACTTTTGCAAATCAAAAGTCCGCTGCAGCCCACACACGATCGAATAGTCTGCCGGAATTGTTCCGTCTGACCTTTGATGTTGAAAAGTCCGGTCGTGTGTACGTGGCATTAGACCTCACATGTTAAAATTACTCTCCAGACAAACTCTCACAAAAGACTACTCAGGGGTCTATTCATAAAGGATTCAATATAGAACTTTGTACAGCGAATGTTTGTTGGACATTCATCTGTCAAAAATGTACAGTATATGTAAAGCGCTGCATAAACTGATAGCACAATACAAGTACCTGTAATACATAATGATAATTAAAATAATTTACAGCATTCAACTATCATTTAAAAAGAGGATTTGCCCATCAGGATACAACATACTAGAGAGATTCCCCAGATCAGACAACGCAAAGGCAGCATCAAAACTCTGCGCAGCTAAGTCACCATAACCAACACTTAAGCACACTCAACTACATTTTATATCCAGGTTGCATTATATTGTATTGAGATCTTCATGCTGAAATGTTCCAGTATGTATCACTGTATTTGTCACGCTGAACTTATTATTCTGTTTGACTAATGCCGTGTACACACGACCGGACTTTTCGTTGGACTAGGTCCAATGGAACGAACCCGCCGGACAATTTGATCATTATGTGGGCTTCATCGGACCTTTGCTGTCTAAAAATCAGACAGACTTTAGATTTAAAACATGTTTCAAATCTTTCCGACGGACTTGAGTCCGGTCGAAAAATTAGTTCGTCTGTATGCTAGTTTGACGGACAAAAAAAAACTACGCTAGGGCAGCTATTGGCTACTGGCTATGAACTTCCTTATTCTAGTCCGGTCGTATGTCATCACATTCAAATCCATCGGACTTTGGTGTTCTTGTGTGTGGCCAAGTCCGTTCGTTCAAAAAGTCCACCAAAAGTCAGTCGGGAAGACCGTTGGACCTAGTCCGTCAAAAAGTCCAGTCGCGTGTACGTTTTCTTGCAATGCTTGTCTATTTGAAACTGTTAATAAAAACATTGAAAAAAAAAATAGAGAGATTCCAGGATTTGTCCACCACGGTAGTAGTCATCTTTTCTCTTGTACCTACAGGTAAGCCTATAATAAGGCTCACCTGTAAGTACAGGAACTATCTCCTAAACTTGCACCAGAGATATTCACATTTTTAGCGGCCAGTGATGTCTCCGGCACATGATCACTGCGGTCTGAACTCCACACTGAACTGCATTCTCCCTCAAGTGTGCCATCCAATCAAAGTCTGTCATAATGTGTTATCGCATTCAATGACACCAATGTTAGGGGTTATTACTGGATCCACCGACACCAATATTGGGATCTATTAGTGCATCCACTGGCACCAATATTGGGATCTATTAGTGCATTCACTGGCACCAAGGCTGGGGGTTAATATTGCAGTCACTGGCAACATTGTTGGATATTATTACTGCCACTGATACCAATGCTGAGTTAATGTACTCCAACTTCTTCAGTGTGTCTTGTGATATGCAAAAAATGTAGTAAGACTGAAATTTCTGGCAGATGAGGTTATAGCCTATTGATTTTCAAAACATTGCCTTTCAAAGCACAAAAATGCGCTGCTAATGTGCAGCCCTCTCAAAGTGTCGAGGGCTACACTTGAGGCCCTCTATTATTTTAAAGTTGACCACCATTGCTCTAGGTTCTCAGTAAGAACTTTGGGTTTAGTGAACTGCTGAGAACCCGAGCCAGCCGTTCCCACTCCCTCAACGGCCCGGTGCTCCAGTAAGGGCGGGAAGGGCAGAGAGGCAGTGACTAACATTCACCGGCTTTCTGCTCATAATAGGCTGAAGGCTCACTGAAGGCATGAGAACCAAGTGATCAGCTGTGTTTGATCACTCGGTTCTCAGTTTTAGAGGCAATGGGAGACAGATGCAGCATCAGAATGGATAGGTGAGTATAAATGTTTTACAAGCACATACTTCTCTTTGAAGCATTGTAACCCTGTGAAATTAAGTGCCTGTGGCTACACCTTGCTGGTACGATTACCAGATTTTATTTAAATGAAATCAGGAGATAAAAAAAAATTGATTAAACTTTCAGACATTACAGGAAAATTTGTGGCAACTACTCTGATAAGTGTCTGGGTCTGTATACACTTTTATCTCCAATTCCAATTTTTTTTTTTCATTATGGATAGAGTAGGGGAGAACTAAAACTGCAATCATGTGCCTCACTCTCTAGGCTCTATTGACTCCACATGTAACACAATATGTGCATTGCCTCCATCTTTTCTGGTTACAGCTAAACCACAGAGGGTACCCAGACCAAGGGATTCTAGCCTTATGAGCCATTATTCCAGTGTACCCCCGCATTTAGGGGAACATGATTCTTCGATTATAATCACCACAGGTGTTATGCCCACATATAATAGTGCAGAAGACATCTGAGCAATGGTGCGAGCCTTGCAAAGACACCCATGCCTCTACTGCCTTGCTTCCCCCAGAACATATGGAGCCCGCTGACCATACTTTAACAACATATATGCCACCTCATGCACATAATTTTTACTCTCCATCATCGTTATCTTCTAACTCTGACACACAAGAGCTAACTTCATGGAAATACTTTTTTAAGTTTATCCCTACTAAAAAAGATTTCCGCCTTCTCATACAAGAAGTCTTATTAACTTGTGGAAAAAGTGGAGGATTAAGTCCAGACCTCTAAACGAGAAATTCATAACATTTATATCATGATTGCAGCTCTAAATTCTACTATTAGGGACATCCAATGCCACCTAGAAGACCTAGATAATTGTGGGCTTAGAAATAACATCAGAATTAAATGTATACCAGAGGCAACCAAATCAGAGGATCTAAAATAAACTTAAGAGGCAACAGTCAATAACATTTGGGAGAACTGTCTTCACATAACATTGAAATAGATTTGGCTCACAGAGAATTATGCCCCATGGGACATTCTTTGTAACCCCCATATGTTATCAGTAGGATCTATTCCTACATCCTCATGAATGAGACAAGCAAAAGTCTATGCAGAAATAAAAAACTGCGCCAACCCTATAATAAAAAATGTCTAAAAGTAATATCAAAATAAATAGATATTAACTTTAAATAATTATCACAATGAAAAAAACACCTTAAGTGCATAAAAAACAAAGCAATATGTAAAGTGAAAAAACAATATAAAAAATGATATAAATCAAAGTCCATTCAAAGAAAGTTCATGTGTGAATCCAAATAAGAGTCGGTGACACCGCGGTGATTTAAACACGATCCAAAAACTCTTAAAAGTGCCCGTCACCATACAATGAATGTGCTTACCAGAAAAATAAGCAATTTGAGCGTTTGTAAATAATAGATGGATCCCGTCAAAAGATATCCTCCTTTTAAGTGGGTCAGATTTCCATCTCCCAATAATGCCCTCCAGATATTGATATGCCTCGTGGAGCTCAGTAATACCCGAAAAAGAAAGGGGCTAACATGGCATGATATCGTTTGAACAATTTATTAAAAAAAGGATAAGGTAGCACACTTACATGTGGATGAATAAAATACAGCATATACGAACAATAATAAGAAACCGGCCGGTAAAACAGGAGCCCGTCCTCCTCTCAAACAGCGTGGTGGCGTCACTACGTGCCCTCCCAGACGCGTTTCGTCACACCTGACGTTGTCAATGGGGAACGGGCAACGCAGTGACGCTCCACCTTATAAAGATACTGCAGCGTACCAAGCCTCATTCTAAGATGCAGGGCTGGGTACTTACACGCCATTATGGTTAATGGCAAATGGCCCTAAAGATTCAATCTATCTACTGCTGATGATACAAAAAGACTATAGTATAATATAGAACGCTGACTCAACAGACATCATACAGATGCAGCGGATATTCAGAAAATAAATAAAATAAAAATAAAAATAAAATAGATAAAAAGGCTTGCACATACTGAAAATAACATTCAGTACAGGCTCATGAGTGTTAGTGCGCCGCCAAGTGCAAAGTAAGTGTTACACCTGCAACACACCACATCCCACTTTCTAAAAACAGAAAGAATCTGAAAGTAAAAAAAAGGGGAAATTACCCCAATGGTGGGATAAATAACATTCAATCATGTAAGGGGATCAGTACAGAAAAAACGTGCCGAACAGCATTTAACACATCCAACATGTCTGACCCCTATACATGAATGGTGACAAAAAATATAAAAATAGCCAAAAGAGATCACATTGATCAGAGAGTCTGTTGGTTATATAATGACCAGGGAAAATAGTTATAAAGATAATCCATACACATGGGTTCGTCAAAATAATCACAAGAAATTGTTCATACATCAAAGTGAAACCCTTTAATTGCATAGGAACAATAGCCTGAATAGTGACGAAGAATGTGTACGAAAGAAAAGACACAAATCCAAAATGAGAAGGATATAATGAAATATAGCAAAGAATAAAAAGTTTAAATATGTAATGCACAAAAACTGTGCAAAAACAAATTCAAACACATATAATAAAACTGTCCTATATCATAGCCCAGTCCAGCATCCCAGAAATGGCGAGGCCGCAACGACTATCATGGTGCATATAAAAAATAAAAATAAAATTGACATAATACATAAAAGATGTATGTGTATCTTACATAAAGCCATCAACCCTAGTAATGAGAATAGATCAGGAATTGTCAATGAAGGCATTGACATCAGTGTCAATATTAAGACCAAAAGGGACATAAGTTTTGAGGCGATGGACCCAAGACATCTCAAGTTTTGAAATTTCCCTCACTAAAGAGCTGCCCCGCCAATGAGGCTTATATTTATCAATCCCTAAGAAAAGAGTCTTGGAAGGGTCTTTGTTGTGAAATCTCAAGTAGTGCTTAGACACAGAATGATTTGGGAAACCTGTAATGATGTTAGTTATGTGTTCATTAAGTCTGACCTGTAGGGGGCGTTTTGTGCGTCCCACATATTGCAGCCCACAAGGGCATTGCAACATATAGACCACTCCCGTGGTGACACATGTAATACATGGTTTAATGATATGATCTAATCCAGTGGCCGTACTCCGAAAAGTGGTGGTCCGTCTCTGGTTACAAGAATTCAGAGAACAGACCCTACACTTTCCGCATTTGTAAAATCCAGTAAGCTGGTCGAAAAAACCCCTACTCCTGGCG
The DNA here is from genome assembly GCF_037356315.1 of Lithobates pipiens. NCBI lineage: Eukaryota > Metazoa > Chordata > Amphibia > Anura > Ranidae > Lithobates > Lithobates pipiens. Next base: position 162,226,400 of record NW_027507789.1, read on the forward strand.
GGAGGGTCAACAACATTGGGTGCTAAACGATTACGTAATGACGAAGCACCTCTGAATACCACTTGAGGTTTCTCACTGATCACATTTTTCAAAGTGGCATCACTACTAACGATGTGCCAGTGTTTATTTATAAGTTTTTTTATGCTCTTCTGTTGAAGAGAATAAGTAGTTATAAAAGGGACTTTTCCATGGAAATCATTTATACGTGGGCCCCTTTCAACTAATAAGTCATCACGGTTAGTGTCGGTCACTTCCTTGAGGGTTTTGATCAAAAAATCCTGTTGGTATCCCTTTTCCAGAAATCTGGAAGTAAGTATTTCTGCCTGTACATGGAATTCCTCTATTCTAGAGCAATTACGTCTAAGTCTAATATATTGACTTTTAGGGACTGCTTTAAGCCAGGGAATGTGGTGACAACTATCGATAGGGATAAATGAGTTCCTATCTGTGTCTTTAAAGAATGTCGAAGTGACAAAACGATCATCTACCACTGAAATGTTCAAATCCAAAAAATTAATTCTTACCTGGCTCAACTCATAACTAAGACTTATGCCTCTTTCATTGTCGTTCAGAGACTCCAAAAAGTTCCTCAACTCACTCTCTTGGCCATTCCAAAGGAGGAGGATGTCATCTATATACCTGGCCCACAATCCTATCTGAGGTATATTGCGGGCATAGATGACATCCTCCTCCCACTTGGCCATAAAGAGATTGGCCAAGCTGGGGGCATATTTAGCCCCCATAGCTACGCCCATGGTCTGTCTATAAAACTGGCTCCCAAACCAAAAATAGTTATGGGAAGCAGCAAATTCCAAGAGAGACATGAGGAAAGATACCTGCTGGACAGAGAGCCTAGGGTCTCTATCTAAATAGGAATGAACTGCAGCAAAACCTAAGTTATGCGGAATGCTGGTATACAAGGAGGCCACATCTGCCGTGACCATCCATGTATCAGGACCAGCAGACAGATTTTCTAAAAGGTTGATGACATGTCTCGTATCTTTAACATAGGAGGGGGTCATCTGGACCAAAGGCTGCAGATATGAATCAATATATCTGCCCACCCGGGAAGTAATGGAGTCAATACCACTAATTATAGGTCTTCCCGGGGGGCAGACGGGGCTCTTATGTATTTTAGGTAAATAGTACAGGATCGGTGTACGTGGAGCTCTAGGAATCAAAAAAAGGCTCTCTTTGTTGTTCAGAAAACCGGCTCCCTGCCCTGCCTTAACCAACTTTTGCAACTCCTTAGTATAGGTAAGTCTTGGATCAGAGGGTAGTTTAATATAAGTGTTGGTGTCACCCAAAATTCTATTAATTTCTGCCTCATAATCTGCCCGATCTAACACTACAATGGCCCCACCCTTGTCAGCAGGCCTAATGACAAGATCTTTACTCTCACAAAGCGAGTCCAAACCTTCCTGCAATTCTTTTTTCATTTTACATCTCTTCACTTCCAGTGCATCTAAGTCTCTTAAGACAACGTCTCTGAAGACACGTAATGCGGCAGGGAGAGTCCCGGGAGGGTTAAAAAGGGAAGCATTAGCCAAGCCTGAATGAACAACCTGTGGGACTACATTATTGGATGAATTAAGATTAAGTGTGTTAGATGATCCCATCATATATCTTTTAATATTAATCTTTCTAACAAACTTATGTACATCCATATAAGTTTGGAATTTATTTAGTCTAGCTGGGGGTACATACTTCAAACCTTTGTCCAGAATTAGTTGTTCAGATTCTGACAAAGTTTTGGAGCTTTCCAAACTTATATGGATGTACATAAGTTTGTTAGAAAGATTAATATTAAAAGATATATGATGGGATCATCTAACACACTTAATCTTAATTCATCCAATAATGTAGTCCCACAGGTTGTTCATTCAGGCTTGGCTAATGCTTCCCTTTTTAACCCTCCCGGGACTCTCCCTGCCGCATTACGTGTCTTCAGAGACGTTGTCTTAAGAGACTTAGATGCACTGGAAGTGAAGAGATGTAAAATGAAAAAAGAATTGCAGGAAGGTTTGGACTCGCTTTGTGAGAGTAAAGATCTTGTCATTAGGCCTGCTGACAAGGGTGGGGCCATTGTAGTGTTAGATCGGGCAGATTATGAGGCAGAAATTAATAGAATTTTGGGTGACACCAACACTTATATTAAACTACCCTCTGATCCAAGACTTACCTATACTAAGGAGTTGCAAAAGTTGGTTAAGGCAGGGCAGGGAGCCGGTTTTCTGAACAACAAAGAGAGCCTTTTTTTGATTCCTAGAGCTCCACGTACACCGATCCTGTACTATTTACCTAAAATACATAAGAGCCCCGTCTGCCCCCCGGGAAGACCTATAATTAGTGGTATTGACTCCATTACTTCCCGGGTGGGCAGATATATTGATTCATATCTGCAGCCTTTGGTCCAGATGACCCCCTCCTATGTTAAAGATACGAGACATGTCATCAACCTTTTAGAAAATCTGTCTGCTGGTCCTGATACATGGATGGTCACGGCAGATGTGGCCTCCTTGTATACCAGCATTCCGCATAACTTAGGTTTTGCTGCAGTTCATTCCTATTTAGATAGAGACCCTAGGCTCTCTGTCCAGCAGGTATCTTTCCTCATGTCTCTCTTGGAATTTGCTGCTTCCCATAACTATTTTTGGTTTGGGAGCCAGTTTTATAGACAGACCATGGGCGTAGCTATGGGGGCTAAATATGCCCCCAGCTTGGCCAATCTCTTTATGGCCAAGTGGGAGGAGGATGTCATCTATGCCCGCAATATACCTCAGATAGGATTGTGGGCCAGGTATATAGATGACATCCTCCTCCTTTGGAATGGCCAAGAGAGTGAGTTGAGGAACTTTTTGGAGTCTCTGAACGACAATGAAAGAGGCATAAGTCTTAGTTATGAGTTGAGCCAGGTAAGAATTAATTTTTTGGATTTGAACATTTCAGTGGTAGATGATCGTTTTGTCACTTCGACATTCTTTAAAGACACAGATAGGAACTCATTTATCCCTATCGATAGTTGTCACCACATTCCCTGGCTTAAAGCAGTCCCTAAAAGTCAATATATTAGACTTAGACGTAATTGCTCTAGAATAGAGGAATTCCATGTACAGGCAGAAATACTTACTTCCAGATTTCTGGAAAAGGGATACCAACAGGATTTTTTGATCAAAACCCTCAAGGAAGTGACCGACACTAACCGTGATGACTTATTAGTTGAAAGGGGCCCACGTATAAATGATTTCCATGGAAAAGTCCCTTTTATAACTACTTATTCTCTTCAACAGAAGAGCATAAAAAAACTTATAAATAAACACTGGCACATCGTTAGTAGTGATGCCACTTTGAAAAATGTGATCAGTGAGAAACCTCAAGTGGTATTCAGAGGTGCTTCGTCATTACGTAATCGTTTAGCACCCAATGTTGTTGACCCTCCCGCCAGGAGTAGGGGTTTTTTCGACCAGCTTACTGGATTTTACAAATGCGGAAAGTGTAGGGTCTGTTCTCTGAATTCTTGTAACCAGAGACGGACCACCACTTTTCGGAGTACGGCCACTGGATTAGATCATATCATTAAACCATGTATTACATGTGTCACCACGGGAGTGGTCTATATGTTGCAATGCCCTTGTGGGCTGCAATATGTGGGACGCACAAAACGCCCCCTACAGGTCAGACTTAATGAACACATAACTAACATCATTACAGGTTTCCCAAATCATTCTGTGTCTAAGCACTACTTGAGATTTCACAACAAAGACCCTTCCAAGACTCTTTTCTTAAGGATTGATAAATATAAGCCTCATTGGCGGGGCAGCTCTTTAGTGAGGGAAATTTCAAAACTTGAGATGTCTTGGGTCCATCGCCTCAAAACTTATGTCCCTTTTGGTCTTAATATTGACACTGATGTCAATGCCTTCATTGACAATTCCTGATCTATTCTCATTACTAGGGTTGATGGCTTTATGTAAGATACACATACATCTTTTATGTATTATGTCAATTTTATTTTTATTTTTTATATGCACCATGATAGTCGTTGCGGCCTCGCCATTTCTGGGATGCTGGACTGGGCTATGATATAGGACAGTTTTATTATATGTGTTTGAATTTGTTTTTGCACAGTTTTTGTGCATTACATATTTAAACTTTTTATTCTTTGCTATATTTCATTATATCCTTCTCATTTTGGATTTGTGTCTTTTCTTTCGTACACATTCTTCGTCACTATTCAGGCTATTGTTCCTATGCAATTAAAGGGTTTCACTTTGATGTATGAACAATTTCTTGTGATTATTTTGACGAACCCATGTGTATGGATTATCTTTATAACTATTTTCCCTGGTCATTATATAACCAACAGACTCTCTGATCAATGTGATCTCTTTTGGCTATTTTTATATTTTTTGTCACCATTCATGTATAGGGGTCAGACATGTTGGATGTGTTAAATGCTGTTCGGCACGTTTTTTCTGTACTGATCCCCTTACATGATTGAATGTTATTTATCCCACCATTGGGGTAATTTCCCCTTTTTTTTACTTTCAGATTCTTTCTGTTTTTAGAAAGTGGGATGTGGTGTGTTGCAGGTGTAACACTTACTTTGCACTTGGCGGCGCACTAACACTCATGAGCCTGTACTGAATGTTATTTTCAGTATGTGCAAGCCTTTTTATCTATTTTATTTTTATTTTTATTTTATTTATTTTCTGAATATCCGCTGCATCTGTATGATGTCTGTTGAGTCAGCGTTCTATATTATACTATAGTCTTTTTGTATCATCAGCAGTAGATAGATTGAATCTTTAGGGCCATTTGCCATTAACCATAATGGCGTGTAAGTACCCAGCCCTGCATCTTAGAATGAGGCTTGGTACGCTGCAGTATCTTTATAAGGTGGAGCGTCACTGCGTTGCCCGTTCCCCATTGACAACGTCAGGTGTGACGAAACGCGTCTGGGAGGGCACGTAGTGACGCCACCACGCTGTTTGAGAGGAGGACGGGCTCCTGTTTTACCGGCCGGTTTCTTATTATTGTTCGTATATGCTGTATTTTATTCATCCACATGTAAGTGTGCTACCTTATCCTTTTTTTAATAAATTGTTCAAACGATATCATGCCATGTTAGCCCCTTTCTTTTTCGGGTATTACTGAGCTCCACGAGGCATATCAATATCTGGAGGGCATTATTGGGAGATGGAAATCTGACCCACTTAAAAGGAGGATATCTTTTGACGGGATCCATCTATTATTTACAAACGCTCAAATTGCTTATTTTTCTGGTAAGCACATTCATTGTATGGTGACGGGCACTTTTAAGAGTTTTTGGATCGTGTTTAAATCACCGCGGTGTCACCGACTCTTATTTGGATTCACACATGAACTTTCTTTGAATGGACTTTGATTTATATCATTTTTTATATTGTTTTTTCACTTTACATATTGCTTTGTTTTTTATGCACTTAAGGTGTTTTTTTCATTGTGATAATTATTTAAAGTTAATATCTATTTATTTTGATATTACTTTTAGACATTTTTTATTATAGGGTTGGCGCAGTTTTTTATTTCTGCATATTTGTTTGGTGTTACATCACATCTATTGCTGCTGCCTATTTCACATTTTATTTGCTTTCATGTTTCTTTCCTAGCGCGGAATAATTTTTTCCATAAGCAAAAGTCTATACTGGGATCACTCCCACTCACTCGTGACAGTGGAAAAGCAACCCCTACTCAAATTTCCAAACTCTAAACTCCTGACAAAAAATTAATGCAGTTTATAAATGTAATGGTCTGATTATCAAAAACTCCAATCAGTCCCAAATGATATCTCATTATGCTAATGGGGTATCACATAAAAAAATGCCACCCTCATCATTATTTCATCTTTGTGCCATCACCAAGTCATTGCTGCCTGCAATACCTATTTGTAGTCAAACTTATTTCCACAAATGTTGCTCTCAACCCAGTCATTTTTTTTAAATAGGGCTGGCTGTTCAAAGCCTTATGGGATTGCTCTATGTTTTATTTTGAGAATAATACCTGGAGATCTAAGTAATAATACTCTAGAGAAGTTCAGAGGGGGTGTTTAACCCCTGAAAGGGGTAAAAGTGTAAGTAGACCTTTGTAAAATAAGAGGTCCCTTATGAACACACATGTTGGGTGTCATTAAACACAAGATATGGTTAAAGCAGAGTTCCACCCATATTTGCAAGTTGCTTTTATTTGCATACCCATCCACAGTGCAGCCCTATATATAATATAATATCTTTTTTTTTTTTAAATGATATCTAAATGTGTCAGTGGCTCTTCCGGTCTGGTGATGTTGTCATCACGCAATTTCCTTGGACTCCTGTAATATCGGCGTCATCGATACCAGAAGTCCAAGGAAATCACCTGATTCTATTTTGATTGACAGGTTATAAATAAGTATATCAAATAATTAATTTCACTGCATTAGTAATAACAATCAAGGTCCTAAATACATCTTTAGTCCCCTACAATAATGTTACAGAGATATCGGTAATGCTCAATGTCCTAATCTATTCTCACCCAGTGATTTTGTACCCCTCTGGCGCACAGGTGACATGTGCCATCCTGACAGGGCACATTAGTATTGTAAGAGTTTCACTAATTACTACTTTTAGATTTTTCTCCCAAAAAATAAAAATAAACTCTAGTTCCAAAATGGACTAAAATAAAAAGTGCTTTTCTGCAGAAAGTACGTTGTATCAACTTCATCCCTTTTGAGCAAACTTGTAACTTAAAATACAAATTCTAGATGTAGACGCCTGGAGGCTGACCCAAGCCATGCTTTATATGAATTATTTTATAACCTATCAGTCTACCTGGCTGTGCCAGCATTGTATGATGCTGAAATGTGGATTAGGGTTGTTTTCTAAGCAGCAGCGGTCTCTAAACTGCGGCCCGGGGGCTAAATTTGGCCCTTTGCTTGCCATTATCCGGCCCTTGGGGCTCTTTTGCCTCTACTGATAAAAGACACTATCCCTCTCGCTAACACAAACATTTCTCCCACTGACACAAACATTGGGGCATAGTTCCTGCTACTGACATCAATGGGGCACTATTCCTTCCATTGACACCAACGATTGGGCCCCTATTCCTCCCACTGACACCAGTGATGGGGTACTAATCCTCCCCCTAATACCAAAGATGCATTGTTTACTCCCACTGATGCCAGAAAAATTTCTGCTCACAATGGTCACAGTCCGGCCCCTCTAAAGTTTGAAGGACTGTAAACTGGCCCTTTGTTTACAAAGTATGGAGACCCCTGATCTACAGTCTCAGAAGACAGCTTCATAAAGGTGAAAAGGATCCATAGAGAAGAAAAGAATCTCCATTATGACAAAGTGATTAGGTACAAATAATTGTCTTTTATTATTACTTTAGAGCCAGGGCATTTTAGGATAACAGGATCCCCCGTCTTTGGAGCTGACACATGTGAACAAATAAATATACATAATATACTGTACAATATAGCACATAAATCTAAAAATCACCTATACATAAAAAAATATATATTTCCGCTGCAATATTAGTGAGGCATGGTTATTTTTTTTGGCTTGCTGCATTTTTGTACATTGTTCTCTTGCATGTGTGTTGCTCCTCAATGTTTACTTCACACTCAAAAAGGAGCAAACCGTAGCCCTCAAGTAGAAGCGTTTTTCGCTAACACAAAGATATAGATATAGAACTGCACAACATTCACGTTGTTGGTATCAGTAGAAGAAACAATGCCTTGTCATTGGTGTCTGTAGGAAGAATAGTGCCCCGTTGTTGGTGTCTGTAGGAAGAATAGTATCCTGATATTGGTGTCAGTGGGAGGAATAGTGCCCCATCAGTGGTGTCAGTAGGAGAAAAAGTGCCCCATCACTGGTGTCAGTGGGAGGAATAGTGCCCCGTTGTTATTTTCAGTGGTAAGAATAGTGCTCCATCATTAGTATCAGTGGGAATCTTTATGCCTCATTGCTGGTGTTAGTGGGAGGAATAGTGTCTTGTATTAGGGGGAGGAAAAATGCCCCAATGGCCGCATAAATGCAAGTAAAGGGCTGCATTTGGCCCCCGGGCCACAGTTTGGAGATCACTGGTTTAACCACTTAATAACCGCCCTATAGCCGAATGACGGCTTTAGGGCGGTTTCTTAACTGTGGGAGGCCGTCATATGACGTCCTCCCAGAATTCCGCTCTCGCGCGCCCCCTGGGGCGCGCACTCGAGAGCATCCGTGACCGCCGGGTCCACAGGACCCGGCGCATCACGGATCACGGTAAACGGCCGCTCGTCGCGGCCGTTTACCACGTGATCGCTCCGTCAAATGACGGAGTGATCACTTGTAAACAAACCGGCGTCATGTTATGACGCCGGTTCCTCCCTCCCCCTCTCTGTACCGATCGGAACAGCGGAGGGGGAGGAGATCGGTGTCAGCAGCGATGTGGGCTGCATCTGCAGTGCCCACATCGCTGCTCACCGAAAATTAACCCCTCAATTCCCTGCAAAAACTCTGCAATACCCTGCCATTAGTCTGCAATAGTCTGCCATAGTCTGCCATAGTCTGCAACACTCTGCAATAGTCTGCAACGCTCTGCAATAGTCTGCAACGCTCTGCAATAGTCTGCAACGCTCTGCAATAGTCTGCAACGCTCTGCAATAGTCTGCAACGCTCTGCAATACCCTGCAACGCTCTGCAATACCCTGCAACGCTCTGCAATACCCTGCAACGCTCTGCAACACTCTGCAACGCTCTGCAACACCCGCCAATACCCTGCAACACTCTGCAACGCCCGCCAATACCCTGCAACACTCTGCAACGCTCTGCAACACCCGCCAATACCCTGCAACACTCTGCAATGCTCTGCAACACTCTGCAATGCTCTGCAACACCCACCAATACCCTGCAACACTCTGCAATGCTCTGCAACACCCGCCAATACCGTGCAACACTCTGCAATGCTCTGCAACACCCTCCAATATCCTGCCATACTCTGCAACGCCATACTCTGCAACGCCATACTCTGCAACGCCATACTCTGCAACGCCATACTCTGCAACGCCATACTCTGCGATACCCAGCCATACTCTGATATACCCAGCCATACCCAGCCATAGTCGGTGATACCCTGCAATACCCAGCCATAGACACCCCCCCCTCCCGCCGCCCTCCGGTGCTTCTACCGACTCGCCAATACTATCAAATCCAGAATCTTTTTTTTTTTTTTTTTTTTTTCAGGCTTCCCAGCTTAGAGGTGAGATGCGGGGTCTTATTGACCCCACATCTCACTGTAAAGAGGACCTGTCATGCCATATTCCTATTACAAGGGATGTTTACATTCCTTGTAATAGAAATAAAAGTGATCAAAAAATTTATTTTTGGGGAAAAAAATGTCAAACTAAAATAAATAAAGTAAAATGAACAATAAATTTTTTTTTTTTTTTAAAGCGCCCCTGTCCCCATGTGCTCGCATGCAGAAGCAAACGCATACGTAAGTCCCGCCCACATATGAAAACGGTGTTCAAACCACACATGTGAGGTATCGCTGCGTACGTTGGAGCGAGAGCAATAATTCTAGCCCTAGACCTCCTCTGTAACTCAAAACATATAACCAGTAAAAAAAAAATTAAATCGTCGCCTATGGGGATTTTTAAGTAGCGACGTTTGGCACCATTCCACGAGCATGTGCAATTTTGAAGAGTGACATGTTAGGTATCGATTTACTCGGTGTAACTTCATCTTTCACATTATGAAAAAATTGGGCTAACTTTACTGTGTTTTTTTTTTTTTTTTAAGCACAAAACAGTTTTTTTTCCAAAAAAAAGCATTCGAAAAATTGCTGCGCAAATACCGTGCGAGATAAAAAGTTGCAACGACCACCATTGTATTCTCCAGGGTGTTTGCTAAAAAAACATATATAATGTTTTGGGATTCGATGTAATTTTCTAGCAAATAAATGATGATTTTTACATGTAGGAGAGAAATGTCAGAACTGTCCTGGGTGCTCCAGAACGCCTGATGGTGCTCCCTGCATGTTAGGCCTCTGTATGTGGCCACGCTGTGTAAAAGTCTCACACATGTGGTATCGCCGTACACGGGAGAAATAGCAGAATGTGTTTTGGGGTGTAATTTGTGGTATGTGAGAAATAAACTGATAATATGACAATTTTGTGAAAAAAAAAAAAAAAGTAAAAAAAATCTTGATTTTGCAAAGAATTGTGGGAAAAAATGACAACTTCAAAAAAACTCATCATGCCTCTTACTAAATACCTTGGAATGTCTTCTTTCCAAAAAGGGGTCATTTGGGGGGTATTTGTACTTTTCTGGCATGTTAGGGTCTCAAGAATTGAAATAGGCCGTCAGTACTTCAGGTGTGATCAATTTTCAGATATTGGCACCATAGCTTGTGGACTCTATAACTTTCACAAAGACCAAATAATATCCACCAATTTGTACTTATTTTTACCAAAGATATGTAGTGGTATAAATTTTGGCCAAAATTTATGAAGAAAAAATTACTAATCTGCTAAATTTTATAACAGAAATGAAGAAAAATTCATTTTTTTACAGAATTTTCTGTATTTTTTCTTTTATAGCACAAAAAATAAAAAACCCAGCGGTGATTAAATACCACCAAAAGAAAGCTCCATTTGTGTGAAAAAAAGGACAAAAATTTCATATAGGTCCAGTGTTGCATGACTGAGTAATTGTCATTCAAAATGTGAGAGCACCGAAAGCTGAAAATTGGTCTGGTTATTAAGGGTGTTTAAGTGCCCAGTGGTCAAGTGGTTAAAGAAAGCAAAGAAAATTACCATTGCCAAAAATGTTTAACTTCCATGTCACATTTTTGGCACATTAACGGGAACCCTTCAGGAAAAAAAATTAGGAAAGGCCACTGCAGACTTGCCTTTGAAGATGCAAACTCCAAGAATTACACCCTAAACCTGAGTTCATTATCTAACTGATGACATACCCAGGAAGAATATGCAGGTAGGGAACTCTAAGGATAGCCATAGCTAGAATGTTTTTTGTCCAGTCTGGGTGCTTGAACGAAAAGAAAAAAAAAAACAACGGGTTTCTCTATCCACACAATCAAGGGGAATTCTCCCTGCTGAGACATTGGGGAAGATTTACCAAAACCCTGCATTGAAACTAATCAAGTTCCAGGTTTTTGTCAAGGTTTAACTGAACAATCTGAAGTTAGAAGCTGATTGGCTACCATGCACAGTTACACCAGATTCTCTGTGCACCAGCTTTAGTAAATTCCCCCCATTGCATTCTGACAGCAGGAGTCTTGGCTGTCAGAATACCTGCAGCAGCAGATGCAGCCCACTGGCTGCAGCTGCTGATCGAGAACATATTTCCAACAAGCTAGTTTGACAGGTATCAATCATTATATCCGCTTCTGCCATACAGGAGGAGACACACGTGAATCAAAATTTGGCTGGTCCTTGCTGAAATGGACAAATTTCTATTCATTTTTGGCCAATTTAATATGTTTCTGGGCAGCAGTTCACTACATAGTGAAATGAGCATAAGGCTAACAAACCCTGAGTTTTTACCATCAAACACGGCAATGACAACTCTGTATTTATTTTTTACGTTGATTCTACAATGTTCTGCAGCCTCACTATAGCAGATCATTAATCATGGGTCATGAAGTTTAAAGTACAGTTGTCTATACAGGCAGTTTACAGGCTACTGGGAGATCATTAAAAAGTACATTTGGCATTGGAAGTACATGTCCAGTGAAAAATAGGAAAGCAACTGTGTGAGAATCTGATTACTGCCAGCGAGCAAGAAACTGCAAAAAGAACAGAAACTGAAATCAAGACAATTTGAGCCATTTTTATCATTTCTATGTTGCACTGATAGGTGGGCATGTATTCCACACTTCTGTGTGTTTTTTTTTATTTTTTATATGTAGCTTTTGCTGTCATATTCATCTTCTTCTCAATGCTGCCCTTTGCAGAATCAGAGCTCTGTAGTCCACTGCTCCTCTTCTAGGTTGAATGACACTTAGGCAGACATCCCAAGTCTCCCGCGTTGTGTGGGAGTCTCCCGCATTTCAGCTGTCGCACCCTGACACGGGCAAGTGCCAGGCGATAGCCCGGATGCAGGTCTCTCCAATCACCAAAGGTACATCAGAACCCAAAAGGGACCCCTACGTGTTTAGACTCGCTGAGTCTTCATCAGGGAGTCCTTTGGAAAGATTCAATGAATAGGCTGATGTGTAAATTAGAAAAAAGACAGGAACAGACACCCAGATTCTTCCAGACAGCTCAAATGACAAGGGAACAATTCAAGGGACAATAACTTGATAATTCAATAATATCTCATTGGTACTGACATATCCCATATTGACTAATGCACGCCCCACGTACATTTACCCTGTACGTGATTTCTTGTACACGGTTTAGGGGGCACACACCGCTCCCGCTGTGATTGGACATGATGCGGGCTGAGGGGCACTCAAATGAGGGAGGGGACAGGGGCAACAACGAGGGACCCGAGAAGAGGAGGATCGGGGCTGCTCTGTGCAAAACCAACTGCACAGAGGTGATAAGTATAACATGTTTGTTATTTAAAACAAAAAAAAGCCTTTACAATCACTTTAACTATAGAAGGCGACTAGATTTTACACACACAACTCTGATAAAAATGCACTAATAATACAACACATGTAATTTACATGTGCTCCCACTGATGTCTATTGGGCAAAAAACGGTCTGCAACTGCACCAAAGAATCTCCAGCAACTTTACAAAAATATAATTGGGCTGCATTGATTTGAACAAGCATCATAGAGAATAATGCCATTTCCATTTTTGTGCAGTGAAGCATGAAAGCAAGTGCAAGAGAAAATACACTAGTGTGAAGGGGGGCTTAGACATTTATTTTAACCACCAGTTGTGCTGGGCTATGTACATTCACATGGTGAAGGATTTACAAAAAGTTTATGGGGTCGATTTACTAAATGGAAAAAGACTCTGCAAGAGCAGTTGCTCCAGAGCTTAGTAAATAAGCAGAAACTCTGCTACCTTCCATCATCCAATCATGTGCAAGCAAAAATTCTGTTTTGTTTTTTTTCCCCTGCAAGTAATTGGGTACTCTTTGCAATGTGAAGGTTTACCCAACTGCACTTTACAAAGTGCACAGTCAATTTGCCTTTAGTAAATCCACCCCTATAGCTGCAATAACAGCCATGAGCTTGTGTTTGCTCTCTTTAGCCAGCTCCTAGTGTAATGTAAAAGTGATCCGGGTGCCATACAATCTGTGCTTGATTAGCTGCAATAGAGGACAGGGGAGACATTAGAGCAGGGATATGCAAGACCTCCAGCTGTTGCAGAACTACAAGTCCCATGAGGCATAGCAAGGCTCTGACAGTCACAAGCATGACACCCAGAGGCATGATGGGGCTTGTAGTTTTGCAAGAGCTAGAGGTCCGCTAATTGCATATCCCTGCATTAGAAGTTTGTTAGCCCCCATGTGATAGCAATAATACTAACCTAAAAAAAGTAGAAGGGAAAAAAAATGACATAATATTTTTATAAAACGTAATAAAAATAAAAAATACATAAACTAACTCCATTGCCCTGCACATACCCACAAATGCAAAAAACATGTGTACATAAACCACAACTGCACCACACATGTGAGGTATTTTCACAAACGTCAGAGTGAAAGCAATAATTCTAGGTCTCTAGTTTATGGTTTACTCTAACCTGATGAGCTATAAAGACATTTAATGTGTCACTTATTGATAATTTTTGGTACCAAAATGTATTTGGGAGCACACATTATTTGAGGCTTGACACTTTTGGTATCTAATTACTCTACATAACCTCATCTTTAATTTGTACCAAAAAAAAATAAATGAGGATTAAATTGTATTTGTGTGCAAATTCATTTCAGTGTATTTTTTCTTTTTCTATTTTTTTTAAAAGTACCAGGATGCACAGATGAAGGCTAGATTCATTCCCAAATAAACTTGCCAAAACACAGAAGAAATATGCCCATGGGACTTTTTGAGGGTCGAGTTTAAGAATAATATATCAAACAATTGTATAAAAAGAAATATATCACAGCTGTATTGTTCACATCCAATATATAAAAAAACACAAGCAGTGAAACAAATGCATTGATATACATTGCAATACACACAGCACTAAACATAACTGCCAAGATATATGAGTGAAACTTTAGAACTGCTTCTCAACGCATTTCATGAAACAAAGTTCACTTCATCAGAAGATAAAGCACTTTTCTGGTCAATAACCCACATTGGCAAGGAGATCATGTCATTAAAGCGGAGTTTCACTGGTTGTTACTTTTATTAAAAAAAGTCAGCAGCTACAAAAAGTGTAGCTGCTGACTTTTAATAAGCAGACACTCTCCTGTCCCACGATCCAGCGATGAGGCCGCCCGATGCCTCGCTCCTTTCCCCGCCTCTCCACGGTGCCAGTATTGTAGGTGTGGGCGCCTGGCTGTGACAGCTTTCAGCTTCACAGCAGGGTGCGCACTCCACATGCGTGAGTCGATCTGCGCTGTGTCAGTGGCCAGGCAATCTTCTGGGACCTGTGATGTGTCCCAGAAGATTACAGGGAGGGAGGGGTCCCCTAGTGGGAGAGGAGGAGTTGCCTAGATGGCAAGAAGACGGAAGGGGGAAGTGGTACAGGAAGTCCCTCTCAAAACCAGATATCCACTCCCCTCCCCAGAAAAAAATGACATGCCAATTATGGCATGTAAGGGGGTGAGGAGTACTTAAAGCGGAAGTTCCACTTTTGGGTGGAACTCCACTTTAAATATATCACACTGTGATCTATTTCTTGTAAATATATATATTTTTTTTTATACAATGATTTGGTATATTTTTCTTTGGCTGGATCCTCTAAAAGTCCCATGGGCATATTTTGTCTGTGTTTTGATCGATTTTATAAACAGTTGCACAAACATTTTTTCTAGAAGAGAACTAGTTAAAGTCATTGTATTGCGTGAGCAAAGCACAGGGCTCCTTAAATCGAATTCTTTCCTTCATGACCTTTTGTCCGCTACAAAGAATCTGCAGGCTTTGATACACTGGAAGTTTCATTACTGAGCCATGGCACCAAGTGGGCAGCAATTTCTCTCCTGTGCTATAGCGTCGTCTGGACTTTGTAACTAATTGAAGTGCATGCGACACAACAATCATAAACACTGGCACAAGTGTCTTATGCTTGCCAAGTAATCATCTCCCAATGAAAAATTGGGATTGTAATTGAAGGCCATAAACTAAAGGGAAATCAAATCAATCGGAAGCCTTGGCTGTTTAATACAATTATCTCTACTGTCCTTTTATTAAGAAAATATATATTTAGGTTTTATGCAGCATGCACAATGACAATTGCATGCATCCAGCCCAGGGCTGCTGTTACAGAGAGGTGCACATTCCTGTGGTCCTTATAACTTTGTACCATTAGCTGCGCTCCATATGTACTACCGTCTGGGTTTACTACAGTGAGGTGCACCTAACAGCAAGTATAATCCTCTGCTGCACCGAGAGAACTGTCTGTATAAAAAAAACACAAGAGGACTCACAGTTAAAAAAAAAGAAAGAGAAAAAAAAAAGAAGAGGGAAAGGGTACAGAGAAGGGCGTGCTGTTTCGCTTAAAATATTGATTTTATTATAAGATATAATTATAAACATCCTAAAAATCCATTCAAGACGCTTGTTTAAACCTATCCTTTGTAGTAATATCGTCCCTTAACACGCAAGAATAAAAACAAATGATTATGCAAAACTGCTAAAATGTGGGTAAAACAACTTGCATTCTGACAATGTAAATAGCGGGAATAGAAAAAAAAAAAACCCGCTCGTGAATGGGTATATGAAGGTAAAAATGACTAATTCGCTAAAAGTGCCACTAGAGACTACTTGTTCTTGAACACTTTTAGCTTCACAATTTGCAAATTACATACACGAGTAGTTCGCTGTTTTTTGTTTTTTCTTTATGAACTGGAAATGAAAAGAATTTATCAAGACGTGGAGAATAAAATTTGAATATCCTCAGCAAAATGATTTGCTTTATTTTACTTTTGTGATATTTAACTGTCAATGCAGGTGCAATAACCTCTTGGTTAGCTTAGTGTGTGAACGTACCTACAAACAGTTAAAAATCAGAGAATAAGAAATATTTCCATTCTTTACACCTGACTTTTTTGTTGGTGTGACCATCGTTATTATGATCATTATGGCATGAATAGACAGAATTATCATAATTCTGGAGGTCTTCAAAGAATTAGTTCTCATGGAAATATAAAGACCACCAGAATAACTCCAGAATCTGGTGCCTAACCCACAGACTGCGTACCCCCTGTATAAACAGAGCACACTGCTGAGTCAATTTGTGTCCACATTAATGTCATACGGCAGTGGTCATCAACCCTGTCCTCGGGGCCCACTAACAGGCCAGGTCTTATGTATTACCTTGGGGAGATGCAGACTAGAATATTGCAATCACTGAGCAGCAAATTATATCACCTGTGATGTATTTCAGTTATCCTGCAAACCTGGCCTGTTAGTGGGCCCTGAGGACAGGGTTGATGACCACTGTCATACGGTATGAAAAAAAAATACAGATATACAGGCCAGTCAGTCCCCGAATCTGTATAGATCTGGGAAGTTGGACATCTTCCTTCTCCAATATTCCTCAGCAATGGGAATGTGATCTAAAAAAAAAAATGATTTCTACATGTTCTACCACAGTGATCTGACTTTACATCAGCCATACTGATGAACTATATATATGATGATCCGGCCATCTAATGAGTATTTTAAAGGGGCAACTAGGAGAGCTTGGATATTTGTGCCTATGGTGAATGGAAGCCCTGTAGATGCCAGCTTGGTATTAAAAATTAATCCCAACAGACTAATGCCGCGTACACATGATCGGATTTACCGATGGGAAATGTTGGATGTCAGGCTGTTGGTGGTAAGTCAGACCGTGTGTACACTCCATTGGACATTTGTTGTCGGTCTTTACGGCAACAAATGTTGGCTAGCATGTTATCAAAATTTTCTAGGGCTGTGAGAATTAAAGATTAATTCCTCGATTAATCGTTAATTTTTTTGATCGATCAAAATTTGTTTGATCGGTACTCACCTCTCCGCCGACTTCCCGGGTCTTTAGGGAGTTCACCTTACTCCTCCCCCCTTCCCCAAGTGCCTCCGTCTGCTAGTGAAGGGAAGGAGGGAGGAGTCCAGTGACGTTGAAATTTCTGGTTGAACGTAACAGGGGAGGAGCTACGCATGACGCCGCCCGCTGCTGCCCTACGGAACTAACACGATTGTCGGCTTTACATGCTGTGTTTTTATCATCTTTATGTGAGTAGTTTGTGTTTGAACACAAAAATTAAATCTTATACTTAAGAGGTGAGCGCTTTGATCTTTTTTTTTCTACCCATGACCTGAGATTGTGAGAGAAGTTTATGGTCCGTGTTAACCCTTTTGATAACCTCTTGCATGACCACCTGTTTGTACAGGGGTCCATGTCATAAGGTGAGAGTGATTAGTTAGACCGGAGGGGGAGGGATTGTCACGCTACTGTGGAAAAAAACATGACTTACGTCAGTGCTACAGTTTGAATTTAAAACGTTTGTGTGAACTGTGAAGTTAAGTCAAGGATTGTGGAAACTAACTAGTGTCAGGTGATTGTATATTGTGTATACCACATTTACCACTGATTAATGCAGAGTTGCAATGTAAGGAGATCAGCTAAAAGTAGTTGGATCTGTATGTGCTTTATAATTAATCAAAATTAGTCGATTAATCGATTTAAAAAAAATCAATTAATCAAACACAAAATTTTTAATCAGTAACAGCCCTAAAATTTTCCATCAACAAATGTTGGCTGGCATTTTCTCAAATTTTCCGCCAACAAATGTGTGTTGGCGGACTTTCCGAGCGTGTGTACACAAGTCCGTCGGACAAAAGTCCAAAGTACAAACACGCATGCTCGGAGGCAAGGACGAGCCGGGAAGCAGTCAGTCTTGTAAACTAGCATTCGTAATGGAGAATTAACATTCGTGACGTGGCAAATTATGACATTTCAAAATGCAGCGCACAATTCTCTTCTTCTTTAATGGGATAATAATGAAGTTGCTTTGCTGGTGATACTTTATTGCAAACTAATTTTCAAAGGCTTCTTTTTTCTAGTGATATCAAGAATAATATTATTGTTTTTTTTTTAATTGTGCAAGTTACCACAACACCATTATCTCGTAGTTTTTAAGAACAAAGATACAACTATGTTGGTGTCTCTTGTCAATTTTACATTCTGTTTTTCTTTTTTTCAAATATAAGTTTTATTGAATTTTTCAAAGAAGGAGAGTACAGAGAAAGTACAAGACAACTGTGGCCATCATAGGCAATCAAATATACATATTGGTCTTCAAAAGAAGGTTCAGATTCTACTTACAATATCGGTGGCATAAAGTACAATAGAGAAACCATGTTAAATCATCATACACATCACCCAATTTGACCATAGCCATTCCTTATCTTATATATATCTATGTTTATGATATTGCTTCAGTCAACGGGCCGCACGCATGGTCGAATTTACATTCTATTTTTTAAAACGTAACTGCCTACTCCCAAACTGTCATTTGAAGTAAAACACATAGCCAAGTATTATTCTCCACAATTTTTTCATTGTGTATTAAAAAAATTACAAAAATAAAATTAGACATGCTATCTGCCAATAGAACTTAAACAAAAAGTGCATCCAAAAATATAGAAAATATACCAAATCAAATCATTATTCAACCAAAAAAATGATGTCAAAGCAATAACTCCAAGGCCAATAATAAATAACACATTATCTCCTCCGATTACGCAACGTGTCTGGTTGACGAACGGCCGTTCAGAAACAAACTGAAAAGCGCAAATCAACACTCACCAAACTTCTACTAACACAAAATTAGCAGAAGAAGCCCAAAGGGTGGCTGAAAAATCACACAGTACGTCACTACGTTTGTAGTTGTTGGCCAACATTTGTGTGACCTTGTGTATGCAAGACAAGTTTGAGTCAACACTCTTCGAAAAAACTTCCACAGTTTTGTTGTTTCAATGTCCGATCGTGTGTACGCAGCATAAGTCTCAGGGAACTTTAGGGAAGGCCTACAAACACTGTCTAATCAGACCATTACAGCTAGTCTCTAATGTCTATTGTTAACTTAAAGTGGTTTTAAACCCTCCTCTACAAGATTACATCAATGGAATCTACATAGCACAGGCAGCTGATTGCTGCCTGTGAAAGCGTACTCACATTTGTCTTTGCGATGTCCTGTGATGTCGCCCGCGCTTGTGCACTATTTCTTCATTAACGGCACACACTGTGTGCCGTTTCAGCTTCCTCTGCCTGCTGTGTCATGTGTTCTGTGCAGAAAAAATGCAGCACGCTCTACTTTTTTTTCTGCAATGGAAACTGCACTGGTGTGAACTAGAGCCTTTGGAATACATGAAAAACACGTTTCAGCTTCCTCTGCCTTCTGTGTCATTATCTGACACTCAGAACGACACAAGGAAGCCTCGCGATGGTGCAGCATGACCCCCTCCTTCCTGGTTCTCATTGAGAATGTTCTGTTGCCGTAGTAACGGCAATCAAGATCGAAGCTTGGCTACGACGCTACGGCGCATGCGCGAGAGTTTGGCAGGGATGTGAACTAAGGGCGGAAATGAGGTCCGCATCGGCTTCAGCAAACAGGACAAAGAATGGCGTGGACGATACCCGGAAGATACAGGAAAATAAAAAGCATAAAAAAGGTACTTCTAACGCTCATTTAGGACTAATTTATAGATCGCTTGCTTGGCAAAGTAAAAAAATTCTCCTCTTTAAAGGTGTCTGAAACACAAAAACAAAAATGTAATATACTGCAGCTTGCCAATCCTTAAAGGAGAAGTCCAGATAAAGCTTGTTTGGCTGGGCTTCTCCTATGGGTCACAGGAGTGCAGTTCATTGTGCACTCCTGTGACCCGATTTCAGCAGAGAGTGGGCTGAAGTCCGCAGATGTCAAACAGATCAGTCCAGGCATCACGTCATCCCGACCGTAAAGTCTGGATCTGCCAGGTGCCTGGACTGACAACCGTCTCAGCCTCAGCAGGGGACAGATGCAGCATTGGATCGATGCTTCATGCACCTAGGCAAGTATAATTATGTTTTTCCGAACTTCTCTTTTAAATGTAATTGAAAAATAACAGACTATAGCCAGCCATAGATGTATTAAAATTTGGCATGTACCAGAGCAGGGACTGGATGAATTTTGATCCATCTACGGCCATTCCCATTTGCAGGGAGTGGACCCAGCTCCTCTCGAACTGGACTGTGGGAAAATTCTTCTTCGATCAGCAGATGCAACCAAACAGCTGCAGCTCTGATCAGTGTATTCTGAGAGCAGATATGTTCTACTGTCAGAATACAACAGCTCAGCAGGGAGGATTCCTTCACCCACCTGGAATGTAAAGATGGGTGAATTTGTCATTTTTTTGATCAGCCTCTTAGCTGATCAAAAAAAAAAAAAAAGAACAGAAACAAGCCATCTATGGCCAGCTTTACTGGCCGGATCACCAGGTGAAAAAATACAAAAAAGGCTAAACAAAGAAAACAAATGCAGCCACTGCATCTATGAATTGGCAAGTTGTGATATGTTACATTTTGGCTTTAGGGTCTAGATTTGCTTTAAAGTGGCCTTTCTCAATTAGGGTTCCTCCAGAAGTGGCCATGGGGTTCCATGAGGAGAGGGCACTTGCCCACCCTGACCACTAATGTAAGGGATTCCAATTTTCACTATCTGTGTTGTTTTTATGCCCGTATTTATTGTTTGTTTCATTTAATTTGATCACTGAAAATATTTCTGTCATATAGAGGGTTTAAATACTCCCCATTCTTTATTTGAAATTCTACTGATAACAGAAATGTATTGTGAGCTAGCTATATATATATATATATATATATATATATATATATATATATATATATATATATAAATAACTTTTTTTAGTGGGGGTTCCCTGAAGTCCTGAAAATATTTTTAATAGTAAAAAGGCTGCCTTGAAATGTCACTGTTGACACTTAAAAAATTAACCTTTTTGCTGTAGCCATATTATTGTTTTTCTTTCAGTTAATAGAAGATTGCATAAAACCCCCCAAACATACATTTTATGAAAGCAGGGACTCTGTAGAATAAAATGATAGTAGATGCAATATTTTAGATCACACAATTTGTGAGCGATTTTGTTTTTATCAAAGATATATTTTCATATTTTTAAATCATTTTGTGATTTTCTCCCCTGCAGTCAGCAAATATTTGTGCTTGTCCTGCATAATACTGCATAACTTTCTTTATCAATCGTTATTTATTAAAACACTTCCTTGAAACGTAAATAGTCCGTAAGTAATTAAGCCCTTAATGACCTGGATCAAAACAAACCTTAATGCACAAGCACAATTTTGCAACTTTGATATGTATTGGTTAAGCTGTACATATCATTGCAACTACTTATACCATGTTTTTTTCAGGGCAGATTGGACTTTCATTTGATTGGAAATGTAAATGGGTATCTATTGATTTTTATTATCAAAGGAAATCTGGCCCAAAATAGTAAAAAAAAAAAAACTTTTTATTTTTTTAAATTCAGCTGTATGCTATTACCATATGCTATTGTTATAATTAATGAATTATAAATTATTAATAATTATTAATATTGATTATTATTAACATGCATATTAACATGCTATTATTATACGCCATGTCCGTGTACCACCACCAAAATAAATTCTCCCGCTCTTGATCGTGACAATACCACATATGTGTCTGTGATCTGTTCTTTGTGACCGTAGCAGCACCATAAAACAATAGTACATATTATTGTGGGTTTTTATTTGCCCTACCTAAAAACACTGACACAACACTCGCACTGACACGAATTATAAAACCTTTTTTTTTTTTTTTTACATTATCCCTTTCATGACTAAGCCTATTTCTGACAGTTGTTGTTTACAAGTTAAAATCTGTAAATTACTTAGAACCCCCAAACATTATATATATATATATATTTAGACGAGACCCTAGAGAATAAAATGGCGATCAATGCAATATTTTATGTCACGCAGTATTTGCGCAGCGTTCTTTCAAACGAAATTTTTTGGGAAAAAAGACACTTTCATGATTTATGTTACGCCGAGTAAATAGATACCTAACATGTCACGCAAGTTTGTGGAGTGGCGACAAACTACGGTACCTAAAAATCTTCATAGGCAACGCTTTAAAAAATTGACCTTACCAGGTTAGAGTTACAGAGGAGAGTCTTTGCTAGAATTATTTCTCTCACTTTGACAATAGCGGCGATACCTCACAGGGGTGATTTGAACAGCGTTTACATATTTGGGGCGTGACTTACTTGTGTTTTCTTTGCTGCGCGAGCACGCGGGGACGGGGGATTTAATTATTTTTTTTTTTACATTGTCCGTTTAAAAAAAAAAATTCTGATCACTTTTATTGCTGTAATAAGTGATGACAGGTACTCTTTATGGAGGAATCGACTGTCTAAAAGGCCCCAAATCTTTCCTTTGTACTTAAAAGTATTCAGATCGCCAAAATCTGCGATTCTGAATAATGGAATATTTTTAAATCGGCACCGTTGGCAGCCGAGTAAACTGGAAGGGATGCTGTGATGTCACTTATGGGATTTTACATGGGAGACCTGATCAAAGCCAAACCCGGTTTTGTTTGGGTCTCAGGGTAGGCAGCAGATGCGCCAGTTGGGGGCTCGGGTCTCTCGGGGGGACAGGAGGCCCGGAAGAGCGGCGAAAGGTGGCCGGGACATCCCCTCCAGCTCCTTTATGGCCAGTTTACACCAGATATAGTTCTGTGTGCTTTTTTTCTGCACTAAAAATACATGCACAGTGTTTTCCATATATTCCAATGGCTCTAGTTCACACCAATGCCATCAGTTCCAGTTTCTGCACTAGCGCCACTGGAATACAGGGAAAACACTGTGCATGTATTTTTAGGGCCAGTTCACACCACAAAAATGCACTCTGGGTACGTTCCGGATCAGTTTTTGCTTACAGTTCACAGCACACGCAGTTCCAGTACGTTTTTGATACAATTTCCTAGGTTGTTTTGTGCAGAAAAAATGCAGCACGCTCTACTTTTTTTTCTGCAACGGAAACTGCACTGGTGTGGACTAGAGCCATTGGAATACATGGAAAACACTGCATGCATTTTTAGTGCAGAAAAAAAAATGTACGGAACTACATCTGGTGTGAACTAGCACTTAGCATAATAGCCGAGCATCTTTTAACAGCGTCGGTTATCACTAAAAAGCCAACCGCCCGCTCTAAGGCTGGATTCACACCTATGCATTTTTTGTGCTTTTTGCTCTACAGAACGTCTTCCATAGGAAACCATGGTAAATGGACTGTAGGGCAAATTAGCAAAATGCGAAAAGCACTAAAAATGCATAGATGTGAATCCAGCCTAAAAAACGGTACTGGGGTGATACCTGCAGGCATCACCTCGGTGTAACCCGTTCAAGCCATGAATACAAATTTTGCGTACGGTCGGCATGAAGTGGTTAAACACACTGGCCCTAAGACCCCTTTCACACTGGAGGTGTTTTTCACACTGGAACGGTTTCATCTTTGGAGCAGTTTAAAAGGGGTGTATACACGGCTCCTCCACCGCCCCTCCCCATTGACGTGAATGGGCACCGCTACCAAACTGCCTACAAAGTGCTTCGGCAGTGGCGCTTTTCGGGCACATTTAACCCTTTCTTCAGCCACTAGCTGGGGTTAAAAGTGCCACGCTAGCGGCTGAAAAGCTCTGGTAAATCTACGGTAAAGCGCCGCTAAAACTAGCAGCGCTTTACCGCTAACGCAGCCGCGCTGAGAGTGTGAAAGGGGTCTAACACTGCTACTAACTGTCACTTGCACTGCCATTAACTGTCACTAACTGCTACTTAATTACAATAATGGACAGAGACACTAACTGTCATTATTCTAACACTAACTGACAATTACACTGCCACTAATTAGGCTCCTTTCAGATGGAGTGAAATTTCTCCAAGCAGATCTGCCTGCTCAGCGGGGGATTTCTACGCTGCTCTATTCTGCACTTTGTCGCCAGCCCAAATGGCAATGCAATGTCATTGCAGTGCATGAAGTCTACGTTTTGTACACTTCAAATAAAGCTCATACAAAACAAAAACAAGGGGGCAGTGTGATGCGCTGATACACGCACTACACTGCCCCCTAGCAGGCAGCAACGCAGAGTGGCCGGAGCACTGAATCACTTTGGCTGCTCTGTGATTTAGTGGGGTGAACAGTGTGAATTCACCCCCTTCACTGCCACTAACTGACACTAATGCTGGCCATACACTATACGAAAAATTGTCCGAAATTCAGTCATTTTCATGGCCAGTTAATGGCCACAAATCGGTAATCGGTTGGAACGTTTTTGTGGAAAAAAAAGAAGGACAAGTTTGGAAATTTTCTGCCAAACTAACAATAAATTGAAAGGTTTATGTGTTTCCTGTGCAAATTGTTTGCACTAGGTATAGGTAAAAAAAAAAAATAGATTAATTTATGTGCACTGAACGATTTATTGATCATTACATGATGGCGCTATCATTTGCTCTCATGGCGGAATGTTCGCTTTTACAAAATGGGTCACACTGGGGCGCTTTGCAGGCACTACAGCGCTAAAAAAATATCACCCTGAAAGAGCCGCTGCTGTGTCTCCAATGTGAAAGCCCCGAGGGCTTTTACACTGGAGCGGTGCGCTGGCTGGCAGGACGCTAAAAAAAGTCCTGCTAACAGCATCTTTGTATACACTGCTCCTCCACCACTCCTTCCCATTGAAATCAATGGGGCAGCGCGGCTATACCGCCGGCATAGCACTGCTGTAGCAGCACTATGCGCTGGTTTTTAACCCTTTCTCGGACGCTAGCAGGGGTTAAAACTGCCCCACTAGCGGGAGAATAGCACTGCTAAAATTACGCTAAAGTGCCGCTAAAAATAGCACCGCTTTACCGCCAGCAGCCCCCGCCCCAGTGTGAAAGGGGCCTAACACTCACTACACTAGATCAAGCCCTGAACTAGATTATCTTTATTATTAATTATTTTTTATTTTTTTTGCAGACATGTAAAAGATACAATGTATTTTCTCCTCCTTGCTAGAGGGAAAGTGTGTTGTTTATCTTCTTCACAAAGGAAAAACACATAGTGGTGGGCTAAAGATTGAATGATCACTGTAATAGCCAATCAGAGGCTACAACAGCAATCATGTGATTGTGATCTGATTGTCCCAGGTCCCAATCGTTAGTAGAGAACCGGAGCTGTCACTGACAGCCCAGTCTCAATGCTGGGAGTGCAAAATCCGACACTCTCCCAGTACAAACACAAGAACACATATATGCGGCACCCACATTTAAAGATCACCTTCTGGATGCCATATAATATATATATATATATATATATATATATATATATATATATATATATATGTTACACGGACGTAAATAAGTTAGTTCTAGTTCGCAGAAAACAATGGATTTTACATTTTACAATGGATTTTATTGCATTTAAATTGGTATAAAAATCAGGGAGGTTACTTTGATCCAAAACAATTGACTGTCCCGGAAATTCCAAAAACGATGACAGCACAGAGTTTCTATAAACCCAAGTATAGTGACACTGTGGACACAATGGCACTGACATGTACGATGTCATCTGTCAGTGGCAGTTATGCAGCAGCTTCTGTTTTTCTGTGTCCTCCCTGTAACACGTATGCATCGCCTATTCAAGATCTGGTATGTTTCCTCTTTAACAGGGTGACAACGCAGTTTTTACTGTGCTGAAAACTGCACAGCATGCAACAGGGTGACCATACACCATACAATCTGATTGTACAATTCCTTTAACTCTATCATCAGATATGTAGTACAAGGGTCTGCCTGATTTTATGCAAACTGAATGGGTTGTTTAGGTTTGATCTCATATTACAGCTTTTACATACTATAGTGCAGTGGTCCCCAACCTCTTTGGCACCAGGGACCAGTTTCATGGCAGCTCCCCAGGGACTGGGGGAGGGGTTTGTGTTTGGTGGACGGGTCAGGGGATGGGATATTCACAGTCTGTTCTCAGCCCCTCTTCACACCACAAACCTCCCCTTCACAGGACAGTCCCCCCTTTATATCAATGTCATCAGTTCCCTTTTACACCACAGCGCCCCTTTACATCACAGCGCCCCTTTACACCACAGCGCCCCTTTACACCACAGCGCCCCTTTACACCACAGCGCCCCTTTACACCACAGCGCCCCTTTACACAACAGCGCCCCTTTACACAACAGCGCCCCTTTACATTAATGTAACAGGGCCTACTCTGTAAAGGGGCACTGTAATGTAAAGGGACACTGTAATGAAAAGGGGCATTGTGATGTAAAGGGGACTGCACTATAAAGACTGGCACCGGGTGTTGGGGACCCCTGGTATACTGTATGGCCAGCTTTAGATGGGCACATTTTTTTTAAAAGATTTTAGGAAGGCTACAAATGACATTCTAAAGCTGGCCATATACCAGTAGAAGTTTGATTGAAATATTTAATTATGAGAATATTTGTCTGATGATCAAACCGTTAGTGGGGTCAAATCGATGTTGGTTTTTGACCACAATGATGAGAACATTCACAGGAGCGGGATGGAAATTCTTTCTCGGGGGAAACTAACTTCTAACTGTGAATGTGGTTTTCGTTCAGGAAAGTCAAGTCACAAAATTTAAAGTAAAAAGCAAATGTTACTTTGAAATACTTTGGAGCGACATTCGTCATCTCATCCAATGTACTGATGAGAATTCTAATGTTACTTTGAAAAGTTTTGAGAATCTACAGGTAAAGCCGGGTAACCTCCAGAGAACAAGAGGCGCGTTCCTTCTTTGTGTGCATGTACTAAACCATGTACTAAACCAAGGTGAAAAAAGGTACATGCTTCTTTGATGTGTTTGGCATTCGTATGGCAGGCCCACTGAAACACATGGGCACATGGGAAGGCCTACTCACTAAAACGTGACAAATAACGCTTAATGTTGTGAATGGGAGTTTGAAAAAGCTTCTTCCAAAGCAGAATGAGGTGTTTTCGGCTCCGTTCGGCGCCAATAGAAACGTCTGATAATGCCAGAAAATGAGCGCTTTCCAAGCTTTGTAGCTAGTTTTCTATTGGCTAAAACAAAAAAAGTCTAATGTGCATAAGAAAAAAAATAACACACACCCTGAAATGGCCCATCATGGAAAAAAAAAAAAAAAGATATATATATATATTTTTTTTTTCTTTTTTTTTTATTCAATCATTATATAATATATATACTATATATTATATAATAT
The DNA here is from genome assembly GCF_037356315.1 of Lithobates pipiens. Taxonomy (NCBI): domain Eukaryota; kingdom Metazoa; phylum Chordata; class Amphibia; order Anura; family Ranidae; genus Lithobates; species Lithobates pipiens. Next base: position 162,253,827 of record NW_027507789.1, read on the forward strand.
TTATATATATATTTTTTATGCTTTATATTATTCTATTGTTATATATATATATATATTACTTCTATTTTATTTTTTTCTATTATATAATAAATAATATATATATTATATAATGCAATATATATATATATATATATATATATATATATATATATATATATATATATATATATATATATATATAAAATAGAAATTTAATAAAAATATGATATGTAACTAATGCTGTATATAACATTAGGAATAAGATATAAATTGTATAAATATAGTATAGTATAAATAGTATAAATAATATTATAAATACTTACATTTAATATTATTTATACCTTATTTCTATTGCTATATACAGTATTATTTACATATATTCTTTTTATTTTATTTCTATTATTATTTTACATATAAATAATATATAATGATTGAATAAAAAATAATAATAAAAAAAAAAAAAAAATATATATATATATATATATATATATATATATATATATATATATATATATATATATATATATATATATATATATATATATATATATATATACACACACATACACACATATACATACATACATACATACATATATATATATATATAGAGAGAGAGAGAGAGATAGATATATATATATATATATATATATATATATATATATATACACATATATATAAAGATATAGATAGATAAAAAATAAAAATAATATATATAGAATACTGTACATAACAATAGAAATAAGATAGAGCTAATATAAAATGTATATATGTGTATATATTATATATAAAATATATAATATAAATAAAATAAAAATAATATATATATCACTGTATATAACAATAGAAATAAGATATAAATAATATTAAATTTAAATATATATGACGAATGTAATGATAAAAATAAAATATATATAGATGCCACATATAAAAATTAAAATAATGTAAACATAAAAATATAAACAAATAATATATAAAAAAATAGAAAAAAAAAATAGAAAAAAATTAAAAAGCAATTTCTATACTGAACACTACCAATGTAAGCATTAACCCAACAGTTATCAGAATATAATGTTCCACAAAAAAATTGTCCTTTAAGGAATCATTTTCTCTAAATTCTCCTCAAAAACACAGAACATCAAAAAAAACTTTAAAAAAAACCTAATAATATAAAAAATGACATGTATTTTTGCTGTTACTATTTTATTTCTATATTATATAAAGAAGAGTCCCTTGCTGTGTCAGGCTGTGACATGGTCCAGCCCGGCTGCCTGTGTGTGGTGAGCTGCACAGGGCGGGGAGGACGGGCAGCCTATCACCTCACCTGTCATCCTGCAGATCCCTGCGAGTCCTCGGCTGTCCTGCGCTGCACGTGCCTCTCCCTCTGCCGCGCAGTCTCCAAGTAGCAGATGAGCGGGAGACTCCGGGCATGAAGCCTTTTCCGGGAGGATGCGCCGTCTTGACGTCAGACGCACGGGGAGGGGAGAAAGGATGCGGTTAGAGCTCCGTGCTGTAATGAAGGTGTGAGGTCGTGTAGTGGGGAGGCCCGCCTGTTACTCACCTTCATCACGTTCTGAGGGACATTTTATGGGGATTATTGTACGAATATATGTCAGTGTTGTGATGTTTAAAGCGGTTCTGCACCTAAAATAAAAATATTAAAAGCCAGCAGCTACTAATATTGCAGCTGCTGACTTTTAATAAAATCACACTTACCTGTCCCAGGGTCCAGCGATGTTGGCGGCAGGTGACGAGCGATCGCTCGTCTCGCTGCTGCCCCCGCCGCCATCCTCTGTCAGGGAATCGGGAAGTGAAGCATTACAGCTTCACTGCCCGGTTCCCTACTGCGCATGCGCGAGTCGTGCTGCACGTCTCTTATGGTCCCCCGCTGTGTCTCTGGGAACTGTGTGTTTCCCAGAACACAACGGGGGGGGGGGCGTCTGTGGCGGTCTGGCCGGAAGTGGGTGCAGTTACCTGGATTATCCAGGTAACTGCACCCCCATCCCCCCTGAAAGGTGCTGATTGTGGCATCGGAGGGGGGGAGGGATCAGATTAGCGGAACTTCCCCTTTAGGGTGAAGAACCGCTTTAAGCATCCCTGACGTCAATACAGACTTAGGCTCCAATCACACTTGGTGTCTCTAGAAGGTGACAAGTCGAACAGACAAATGCGCTGTAAACGCGGGGTCATGCTAAATTGTTAATGACACCACAAGCGTGGGCATGTTTTGTCACGCCCCGCTCAAGAAACAGCCTTTGGAGCTTCTTTGAGGCATTTTGTGCGCATAGTGAATGGGTTTCCCTATGTGACACGAGCGGAAACACTCCAAAACCCAATCACTACGCTCAGGTGTGACCCCAGCCTGATTCCGGGGTCTTAAGCCTCGTACACACAATCGGACTTTCGGAAATGTGTGATGACAGGCTGTTAGCGGAAGATTGTGACCGTTTGTACGCTCCATTGGACAATTGTCAGATTTTCCACGGACAAATGTTGGATGGCAGGTTTTAAAATTTTCCGAAGACAAATGTGTGTTGGATTTTTTCGAGCGTGTGTACACAAGTCCGTCAGACAAAAGTACAAACACGCATGCTCGGAAGCAAGGGCGAGCCAGAAGCGGTCGGTCTTGTAAACTAGCGTTCACAATGGAGAATTAACATTTGTGACGTGGCAAATTATCAAATGTCGAAATGCAGCGCACATTCTGTTCTTCTTTAACCACTTGCTTACTGGGCACTTAAACCCCCCTCAGTCCCAGACCAATTTTCAGCTTTCAGCGCTGATGCACTTTGAATGACAATTGCGCGGGCATACAACACTGTACCCAAATGAAATTTTTATCATTTTTTCCCCACAAATAGAGCTTTCTTTTGGTGGTATTTAGTTACAGCTCGAAGTTTTATTTTTTGCTAAACAAACAAAAAAAGATGCAAAAAAAAATAAATAATAAATCATGTTTTAATAGTTTGTTATAAAATTTTGCAAACGGGTCATTTTTCTCCTTCATTGAAGTGCGCTGATTAGGCGGCACTGATGGCTGCATTGGTGGGCACTGATGGGCTGCATTGGTGGGCACTGATGGGCTGCATTGGTGGGCACTGATAGGCTGCACTGGTGGGCACTGATAGGCATAGTTAAGGCGGCACTAATAGGCACAGATAAGGCGGCACCGATGGGCACAGATAAGGCGGCACTGATGGGCAAAGATGGGCACAGATAAGATGGCACGGATGGGTGGCACGGATAAGTGGCACGGATGGGTGGCACGGATGGGCACTGATAGGTACCACAGATAGATGGGACTGATGGGCACTGATAGGTGGCACTGATAGGTGGCTCTGATAGGTGGCACTGCTGGGCACTGATGGGCGGCACTGGGGTGCAGCACCTTTGAGGCAGATTTTGGGTGGCACTGTGGGTGGCACTGTGGGTGGCACTGTGGGCACTGCTGGGTGGCACTGTGGGCACTATGGGCACTGCTGGGTGGCACTGACAGGGGGGCACTTACTTTATTTCAGGATGGCACTGCGGGTGGCAGGTGGGCACTGGCAGGGGGCAGGTGTCCTCTTGAATTGTTGGCCGTGATCGGGACTGATGTCCCGATCACGGCCGCCGGCGATCGGCTTTTTTTTTTTCTCCTCGCGCTGTCAGCGTGAGGAGGAATACTAGCCGATTACCGGCTCCGTTTTATCACATGATCAGCTGTCATTGGCTGACAGCTGATCACGTGATAAGGGGTCGGGATCGACCCCTTACACGGATCGGTGATCAGGCGAGTCTCACGGACTCGCCGATCACAGAGCGCGCCGCGCGCGCCCCTCAGGGGGCGCGCAGGCCGCTCGTAACCGGGACGACGTCAATAGACGTAGTCCCGGCAATCTAGGTCCGCGCTAATGCCGTCATTCGGCAATAGCGCGGTACCCAAGTGGTTAATGGGATAATAATGAAGCTGTTTTGCTGGTGATACTGATGGAATTATTGCAAACTGATTTTCAAAGGCTTTTTTTTTCTAGTGATATCAAGAATAATATTATTATTATTATTATTTTCTTTTTCTTTTTTTTACCACAACACCATTATCCTGTAGTTTTAAGATTAAAGATACAACTATGTTGGTGTCCCTTGTCAATTTTACATTGTATTTTTTAAAATGTAACTGCTACTCCCAAACTGTCATTTGAAGTAAAATTCATAGCCAAGTATTATTCTCCACAATTTTTTTATTGTGCATTAAAAAAAGAAAACAAATAAAATTAGACATGTTATCTGCCAATAGAACTTAACCAAAAAGTGCATTCTATGCATCCAAAAATATACAGAATCAAATCATTATTATTCAACCAAAAAATAAAATAAAAGTCTCATGCATGTGTCCTGCTTCTTAATATAGGTGGTCACCAATGCCAAGAGTTGGCGAAAGCAGGGGTCCGTCATTATTCTCCTGGAGCTCCCGCAGCAAAGGCATATGAAATAATTGGTCACGATTAATAAAGCAACTGATTTTTGGTCCAAGAAATCCTCCTCCTCCTGTTCCTGAACTGGACTTGGGTCAAAGCAATAACTCCGAGGCCAATAATAAATTACACGTTATCTCCTCCGATTCCACAACATGGCTGGTCGATGAACGGCCGCTCAGAAACAAAATGAAAAGCGCAAAATGAAAATTGTTAACTGAAAATCGATAAATGAAAAGCGAAAAATGAAAAGCGCAAATCAACACTCACCAAACTTCTACTAACTTGAAATTAGCAGAAGGAGCCCAAAGGGTGGCACTAAAGATCTGAAAAACCACATACTACCTTACTACGTTTGTGTTTGTTGGCTGACAATTCCTTGCCGTTTGTATGCAATACAAAACCCAGGCACACACCTTTGGACAACAGTCTGAGGTTTTGTCTGCGGAAAATCCGATCGTGTGTAAAAATTATTTTCTAAATCAAGGGAAGGTGTCAAATGCATCCGGTGTTGAAGAGGACTAAAAACGCATGTCAGGTTCGCAGTGCCATTCATTAGTGGCACCCCAAGTGCAGCAAGCAAACATATGTTTTACCTTTGTAAAAACTGCACAGACCCCAAACCTCCATGAGCTTTTTTGCTGCGTTTTTTACACATAGGGCAACCCATTGACCACTTGCCAAACGCCCAATAACAGTTTTAGTACTACAGCGTGGCAGCTGTGCGCACGATCATGATCACACCCCTGTTAAAACGATCACGATCACACCCCTGTTAAAATGTCGGGTTTCTGTGATATAAAAAAATGAGTGACCTATAAACTGTACAAATCTGTTGAACAACAAACTGAAATCTTTTAGGTGGAGGGTAGTAAAAAAAAAAAAAAAAAATCTGTTTGTATAAGTGCACACCCTTAAACTAATACTTTGTTGAAGCACCTTTTGATTTTATTACAGCACTCGGTCTTTTTGGGTATGAGTCGATCAGCATGGCACACCTTGACTTGGCAATATTTGCCCACTCTTCTTTTGCAAAAAACATTCCAAATCTGTCAGATTGGGAGGGCATCTCCTGTGCACAGTCCCCTTCAGATCACTCCACAGATTTTCAATCGGATTTAGGTCTGGGCTCTAGCTGGGCCATTCCAAAACTTTAATCTTTTTCTGGTGAAGTCATTCCTTTGTTGATTTGGATGTATGCTTTGGGTCGTTGTCATGCTGAAAGATAAAGTTGCTCTTCATGTTCAGCTTTCTAGCAGAAGCCTGAAGGTTTTGTGCCAATATTGACTGGTATTTGGAACTGTTTATAATTCCCTTTACCTTGACTAAGGCCCCTGTTCCAGCTGAACAAAAACAGCCCCAACGCATGACATTGCTACCACCATGCTTCACAATGGGTATGGTGGTCTTTTGGTGATGTGCAGTGTTGTTTTTGCGCCAAACATATTTTTTGGAATTGTGGCCTTGGTTCCATCAGACCATAACACATTTTCCCACATGCTTTTGGGAGACTTCAGATGTGTTTTTGCAAAATTTAGCTGGGCTTGGATGTTTTTCTTCATAAGAAAAGTCTTCTGTCTCACCACTCTACCCCATAGCCCAGACATATGAAGAATACGGGAGATTGTTGTCACATGTACCACACAGCCAGTACTTGCCAGATATTCCTGTAGCTCCTTTAATGTTGCTGTAGGCCCCTTGGCAGCCTCCCTGACCAGTTTTGTTCTCGTCTTTTGATCAATTTTGCAGGAATGTCTAGTTCTTGGTAATGTCACTGTTGTGCCATATTTTCTCCACTTGATGATGACTGTCTTCACTGTGTTCTGTGGTATATCTAATGCCTTTGAAATTCTTTTGTACCCTTCTGACTAATACCTTTTAACAATGAGATCCTTCTGGTGCTTTGGTAGCTCTCTGCGGACCATGGCTTTTGCTGTAGGATGAGACTAAGAAAATGTAAGGAAAGACCTACTAGAACAGCAGAACTTTATTTGGGGTTAATCAAGGCACTTTAAATGATGGATATGTGTACTGACTCCTATTTAACATGAGTTTGAATGTGATCACTTAATTCTGAACACAGCTACATCCCCATATATAAGAGGGTGTGCACACTTATGCAATCACATTATTTAATTTTTTTATTTTTACTGCCCCCCCTAAAAGATTTCAGTTTGACTTTCAATTGTTGTACAGTTTATAGGTCACATTAAAGGTGACAAAAAGTTCGGAAATGATTTATCTTTGTCTCATATTTTTACATCACAGAAATCTGACATTTTAACAAGGGTTTTTATATCCACTGTATATACATGATATACATGATTCTGCAAGGGATGCGCAGGCCACTTCTGCTGTCATTCTTCACAGCAGAAGCAGATCTGTGGGAGTCCGCCAGCACCCGTCAATCGTCAGTAAAACACCCAGAACAAGGATCTGAATATGTAAACAGGGCAGATCTCTTTTCTGATGGGGGAGGGGGGGGGTTCTATGTATCCATCTCTTCCCTCTAGTAAAAGCACCTCACACAGTACACATAAACACTGTCTAGGCACACAGTTAACACTTTGATTGCCCTAGATGTTTAACCTCTTCCCAGTCAGTATCATTAGTATAATGACAGTGCATATTTTTAGCACTGATTACTGTATTAGGTCGGGTTCACATATGTGCGGCCGCGGTTTTGTGTCTGGGGTCCAGTGCATTCCTAAGTCCGAATTTTTACCTGAATTCGCACCTGAATCAGACCTAAATCAGACCTAAAGACGCACAGGACCCTTTTTGAATGTGGACTGCGGCCGCGTGATCCTCTGGCTTCAATACATTCAGAATCACTGACTCTGAACAACTATGCCAATTGAGTTTCTGAATTTACATTCTACATACTTGTTTTGGGCTAGTGAGGCAAAAAAATGCATTGAAACCAGGAGGACGAGTATGAGTGCAAGGAAACTAGCATCTCCAGGAAATCAGCAATGGCAGCCTAAATATTTCTCTCAAGGCAGGTTTGCTTTAATTACTTGCAGTGGCGGCCAGTGGTAATTTCTTTTTGGGGGTGGGCGGCAAACAGTATGCCCCCGGGCGGTCGGTAGCACTTACGGCATCGCTTCACCAGCGGCTTCCCCTGCTCAGTGGCCTCCCTTTCCTCTGCTCTCCAGGGATCATCACGGCAGCTTCTGTTTCCTCCCTCCTCCTCAGCTGCCAATCGGGAGTCTTCTCTTTTCGACCAATCGGAAAACGGGTGTCACACTTGCTTCAGATTGGCCGGATTGAGGATCAGTGTTTCAACAGCGAATATTCATTCGTTTTTTTAACCCACCTGGGTGGGCTCATGGTGCAATGCTCTGCATCACAAGCCCACCCTATTTTGAAGCTTATTAGAGGATATGGCTCTAATCAGGTGCTTCAAAAAAACACCCCCACCGCTGTAATTCTGGCGTCCTGAAAGGGGCCGAACACATGAATAGGGGGTGGCCGCAGCGGTCGTGGATAGATTCATGCTATGTATGCTATGCTATCTATCTATTATACATATAGGGGGTGGTGGCGTTTTATTTGTTTCTCTTATAAAATTTAGAAAATTAGTAATTTTTCCTTCATAATTTTTTTCCAAAATGTATAATGTTACATATCTTTGGTAAAAATAACCAAAAACAGTTTATATTATTTAGTCTTTTGTAAAAGTTATAGACTCTACAAGCTATGGTGCCAATCACTAAAAATTGGTCACACCTGATGTATTGAAGGCCTATCTCATTTCTTGAGACCCTAACAAGCCTGGTCAGTACAAATGCCCCCCAAATTACCCCTTTTTGTAAAGTAGACATTGCAAGGTATTTAGTAAGAGCCATGGTATGTTTTTTGAAGTTGTAATTTTTTCTTTGTATATATTTTTTGCTGAATTATTATTGTATACAATTCTTAAGTGTAATCTTTTTTTTTTTTTTTTCCATAAAAGTTTTTATTTTTCTTCAAAGAAAAGGGAAAATACAAACTGCATTTCAGAGTATGCCAGAGTTACAATCAGATAGGTAACATACAGACGTCCCAAACATTGAAAAATAAGAAATACAAAATATAAAATTTTTAGTAGACATGTTACTGGGTGTGTGATCTGTTAAATAATTATAACACCTTAACTAGAACAATCCCCTCACCCCGAGAACTCAGCTGAAGAAATGGGGGATATAAATTTCCAAGGGGGAGGGTATAGGGAAGAAGTGCCCTATGTGTCTGCCTTCGCGTTATCACTGAATCGTTCCATCAGCGGAAGGAGAAAACGCGGTGGCGCTTAGCCTGATTAGGGTCACATTGGTCCATCCTGTGTCACAGGGCGGTCTCTCCTGGGCATCGTGCATGAATGGTGTCGTCAAGAAGTCGTTGTTACTTTTCTTTAATAAAGGTCTCGTCTACAACGGTCTTCAATGTAAGGGCGTGGGGGGTATGTGTCTGGTGTCAGGTCTTCAGGTATGTGGGTAACAGTCGGGGGGCAACGTAAGGGATGGGGGAGGGGGGGACAGGGGGAAGGGAGAGGAGGGGTACCTAAGAAAGGGAAGGAGAGGAAGACAGGGGGAGGGGTGAGGACCTTCACGGTCTGCCCCCCTGACTCCCGCCGAGACAAACCGTCAATAGGGGCTAAGTATGGTAGCCCCGTCTACAAATGTGGGCACCCCTTCCATTTTCGGGATTGGTATGAGAGGACCCATCTGGTCCGTAATCTTAAACTTAGATTCAAGTATTTTTCTTATAGATTGTTCCTCCTGAAGAAACGGTAAATGCAACGCGATACTAGTAGAGGAAAAGCCATTTACTGAGATATTCTTCATCAACAGATACCTCTTGGGGAACCCTGAGTATTTGTTTATTGAATTTTCTTCAATTGTGCTTTTAAATGTATTTTTGTATGTTAAAGCGGTTCTTCACCCTAAAGGGGAAGTTCCGCTAATCTGATCCCTCCCCCCTCCGGTGCCACAATCGGCACCTTTCAGGGGGAAGGGGGGTGCAGTTACCTGGATAATCCAGGTATCTGCACCCACTTCCGGGCAGACCCCCGCAGACGCCCCGCAGACGCCCACACAGTTCCCAGGACACAGCGGCGGATCTGAAGAGCGCAGTAGGGAACCGGGCAGTGAAGCCGCCATGCTTCACTTCCCGATTCCCTGACAGAGGATGGCGGCGGGGGCAGCAGCTAGATGAGCGATCGCTCTTCATCTGCCGCCGACATCACTGGACCCTGGGACAGGTAAGTGTGATTTTATTAAAAGTCAGCAGCCGCAATATTAGTAGCTGCTGGCTTTTAATATTTTTTTTTAGGTGCAGAACCACTTTAATTTTTTATGTAATAAATAATATTTTTTTATATATCCATTATGTTGTTGTATATCAGTACCGAGCTAGTCCATCACAACCATTGAGGTCAGGAACAAGTGTATGGTCAGCTTCAGAAACTGCCCCACTTCCCTACCCTCATTTCTCTTCTCTATATCAATTTGGATGATGGTACTTTATTATGTCTAGCTAAATTATATTATATGAGGCTATACTCTAAATTCAATTCAATTTGGGTTCAAGGTAAGGTCTTAGAGTCCGCTTAAGGGCTACATTGGGGACCAAGGTATTTTTGGGTGGTGAGAAGGCATTTGTTCCACGCTCCATAGGCCCCCAATAGCACTGTGTTCTCAGTGCGAACAGTGCTGATATTTACTCACACTTTGATTTAATCACAAGGAATAAAAAAAAAAAAAAGACAAAACATTTTATTATTTAATATTGGACATATTAAATACATAAAGAATGATATACTGTTACAGTGCTAGGCCCTGCTTCTGTGAAAATGGATGTTGAAAGGACACAGGGTTCGGATAGACGATGAGTGCGAGGCTCTGCACTATCAATTGTGAAACTGGATTATTATTGGAAGACTAGGCAAGTCCAGGGACTGAATGAATCTGTAGGTCTCAGAGGAGTTACAAAGCCTGGTGTGTCCACCTTCACTACTGCTATTCTTACACGGTTTGTAATCCTACATTACGTAGGTATTACACTTTTTCTCATAATGTTCATATGTTATTCATGCTCCTGTTACCCAGTGAAAGTTACCACAACTATATCACTATACATAGTACTCTACTTTTATTACCAAATTGCCTGTATTCTATAAAAGATAAAGTGCTGTACTGATAAACTGTATGCATAAAAATTACAAGTTTAAAAAAGAAAAAAAAAAGACATCACTGTAACGCTCACTAGACCCCACCTGTTTGAATAACTTAAGACCCATCTCCCTGCTCCCATTTGCCTCCAAGCTCATCGAACGCCTTTTCCATGAACAAATGAGTCACTACCCCATGGACAACAACCTTCTCGACCCCCTACAGTCTTGCTTCCGCCCACAACATTCTACTGAAACTGCCCTACTAAAACTCACCAATGACCTACTAACTGCTAAAACCAACGGCCACTACTCCATACTCATACTTTTAGACCTCTCTGCTGCCTTTGACACAGTTGACCACCTGCTCCTCCTTAGCAAATTACACTCCCTTGGCCTCCGCGATTCTGCTTTATCCTGGTTCACCTCCTACCTATCTCAGCGCACTTTCAGTGTCACAACTCCATCTCCTCCGCTCCCCTTCCTCTTTCTGTTGGGGTACCCCAAGGTTCCGTCCTTGGGCCCCTCCTATTCTCGCTCTATACCTCTTCACTGGGCCAGTTGATAACCTCCCATGGTTTCCAATACCACCTCTATGCCGATGACACCCAGATCTATCTCTTCACTCCTCAACTCACCCCCTAGATCTCCTCACGGATCTCAAACTTACTGAATGACATATCAGTATGCATGTCACACCACTTCCTCAAACTCAATCTTTCTAAAACTGAGCTTGTTATATTTCCTCCATCACGATCCCCCTCCCCCCCCCCCCCCGTGACTTCACCATTAATATCAACAGCACAACCATTGGTCCCTCCACACATGCCAGGGTCCTGGGTGTAATCCTTGACTCTGACTTCTCCTTCAGCCCCCATATCCAATCACTGGCTAAATCCTGCTGCCTTCACCTCCGCAATATCTCCAGAATTCAACCCTTCCTCACTAATGACACCACGAAACAACTCGTTCACTCCTTGATTATTTCCCGCCTTGACTACTGCAACTCTCTCCTTAATGGCCTAGCCTTAAGCAGGCTATCCCCCCTTCTATTATGAATGCTGCTGCTAGACTAATGCACCTCACTAATCGATCCGTGACTGCCACTCCTCTCTGCCAATCGCTTCACTGGGTTGCACTACCCCACCGTGTAAAATTCAAAATGCTAAACATACAAAGCCATCCATAATATCGCCCCCATCTACATCACCAACCTCATCTGCAGGTATCGCATAAATCGTCCCCTCCACTCCTCCCAGGACCTCCTGCTCTCTAGCTCCCTTATTACTTCCCCCCATGCTCACCTTCAAGACTTCTCCAGAGCCTCTCCCACCCTCTGGAACTCCCTGCCCCAGTCTGTCCGATCAGCACCTACCCTGTACACCTTTAGGAGATCCCTGAAAACTCATTTATTCAGGGAAGCCTATCCCACACCCACCTAACAGCTGTCTCCGAGCCACCCCCAACAATTCATTCTCTGCAGCTATTACCTTTTACCGTATATACTCGAGTATAAGCCGAGATTTTCAGCCTCTTTTTTGAGGCTGAAAGTGCCCCCTCGGCTTATACTCGAGTCACCGCTGTCTGACTGCTCGATCAGCGTATCGAGCAGACAGACGGCGGACATTAAAATTTAAAAGCCGCGCCTCCTTCTTCGCCTCCGCCTGTGATAGGCGGAACACTGAATTTCCCAGCAGTCAGTGTTCCACCTATCACGGACATCCGCTCATTCTCATACTACGGACGAGTATGAGAGGATGTCCGTGATAGGTGGAACACAGGCTGCTGGGAAATTGAGTGTTCCGCCTATCACAGGCGGAGGCGGAATTTTGAATTGTAGAATGGCCGCCGAGAAGAGCGGCGATCCATCGGCACGGCACGGGACGGAGGAGGCACGGGACGGAGGAGGCACGGCACGGGACGGAGGAGGCACGGGAAGGAGGAGGCACGGCACGGGACGGAGGAGGCACGGGACGGAGGAGGCACGGCACGGGTCGGAGGAGGCTCGGGACGACGGCGGCTCGGGACGGAGGCTTGGGACACAGGTAGGCTGGACACACACACAAGGCTGCACGGACACACACACACACACACACACACACACACACACACACACACACAAGGCTGCACGGACACACACACACACACACACACACACACACACACAGGGATGGATGGATGGATGGATACACACACACACACACACACAAGGCTGCACGGACACACACACACACACACACACACACACAGGGATGGATGGATACACACACACACACACAGGGATGGATGGATGGATGGATACACACACACACACACACACACACACACACACACACAGGGATGGATGGATGGATGAATACACACACACACACACACACACACACACAGGGATGGATGGATGGATGGATGGATACACACACAGGGATGGATGGACACACAGGGATGGACGGACACACACACAGGGATGGACAGCCATGTCTCACCCTCGGCTTATACACGAGTCAATAAGTTTTCCAGTTTTTTGGGGGTAAATTGGGGGCCTCGGCTTATATTCGGGTCGGCCTATACTCGAGTATATACGGTACCTTTTGTACCAGCACCTCCTCCCTTTAGAATGTAAGTTCTATGAGCAGGGCCCTCCTGTACCTTTTGTATTGTGCTGTAATTGTGTTGCCCCCCCCCTCCCATACATTGTAAAGCGCTGTTGGCACTATATAAATTGCGTATAATAATAATAATAATAAAAAAAAAGAAGACACTTGGTACATTCAGCCATTATAACAATATAATATTGGAAATTGCAGTTTGTAAAGTTCATTGTTTCACCTTCATAAAGTAAAATATAAAGAACTTTTGGGGAGATATCTGTAGTTAGTACAATATCAGATAAGGAGAGTTGGGAGAGGAAGAAGTACATGGAAGTACGGAGAGTTTTGTTGTAGGACACCAATGTGATTAACAGGAGGTTTCCAGCTACAGTCAAATGATAAACAAAAAGGTTACTTCTTTAATGATGGTTTGGTTGATTTTATACTTTGCCTTAAAATAAAATACTGAAAATAGAAAAAAAAAACATGGGGTGCCAGAGGATCCCCTTTTGAGAGGTCAGGTTGCGTGCCTTTGTAGCAGGGTGTTATAACTAAAGGATGAGAGCCAGGAGAACGCAGGGGCGAATCAAAACCCGAAAGCCAGGGTTTGGTGCCTAAGCAGTGTCGCTACTGAAGAGAGAGAGACAGGTGGCTCTGTATGGTTTTGTTGATGGAAACCCCCTGTGTGGGCAACTGCTGGTCTGTGGAACTTTGCTTTTGTTTAATAAAAGTGGGCTGACAAGCCCTAAAACTGACTTCCTGACTGGCGTGACCTCTCTGAAAATGTTCAACACCACTAAGTTAATACCGATAATATCACAATACAAATGAATCTACTATACAACTCCTTTAAAGCTGAATTCTGGGTAATCTTTTTTTTCTCCCATGCAGTGTTTTTTGTCTAGGGCAGGGATCTTCAAACTACAGCTCTCCAGCTGCTGCAGAACTACACGTCCCATGAGGCATTGTAAATCTCTGACATTCACAGATATGACTAGGCATGATGGGAATTGTAGTTCCTGACAGGGCCGTCTTTAAGGCAGGGCAAATGTGGGCAGCTGCCCTGGGCCCTGTCATTGTTGTGGGGCCCAAAGTAGCTGCCTCATACTTGCCAACTATCCCAGTTTACATTCCCTTGTGCTTTGAAGTTTTAGCCCTGTGCTGTGTCCTGATATCTCAGTGTGAAGTGCTGCTACTAATGCTGCCCAGCTCTGCCCTAGTGAGCAGTATTACTGTACAGTAATCTCTAGCAGCCAATCAAAAAGCAGAAATCATGTGCTGTAACCTCTAGCAACTAATCAGTGAGCCTTAAGGAGTGCTGTAACCTCTAGCCTCTAGCCACCAGTCAGTGAGCGATAATGATATGCTGTAACCTCTGGCAACCATTCGCAATCGCTGCCTGATCTGATACAGTAAACTGATTTTAAGTCTAGCTGCTATTTATTGTATGTCTCAGAGAAGGTGGAGAGTGAAATTGCATAGGGGGAGGGGGGCCCATCCAATATTAAAGACGGCCCTGGTTCCTGAACAACTGGCGGGCCATAGTTGAGACCCCTGGTCTAAGGGATTGGAGAGACAAGATATACTCACTTAATTCTCCAATCCCTCCAGCGCTGGAATGGTCCTTGCAATGTCTCTACACCAACACCCCCCTGCAGTCTTGTGCAGTGGAATGTTCCTGACATCATCACACCCAGCGACCGGCTCTGGACATGAAGAAGTCAGGATGCTGTGTTGCCCAGACATTTGTGGGGTCACTTACAGCTGACTGTATTCTCAATGGATAGTACTAGGCAATTTTCTGATTTTGGCATAGTCCTGCTTCCGTGCCTCCCTTGGGAGATCCGCAGCTTTCCCAAGGCTGTGTCTCCTACATGAAAGCAGCACGTGAAAGCACCTTGGAAACCAAAAGGAATATTGTATTATGGTAGCTATTAAAATATATACGATAGTGAATCCTTTTATCTTCCAATAAAATAATATTTATTGATTTTTTTTACAGGCAAGCAGTTCAAATGAAGTGCAAAGCTTAACAGTAAATACATCTTTCCATATTCATCTTGCGGTACAAGAATGTAAACAAATCAGCGACAGAGAAAATAAGATAAGAAAATCCCAGCAATATCATGCAGATCCGGTAGCTGACTATTAACCTAATTTGTTAGAGGGATGCCATTTTTTTTTTTTGAGAGACTATCTTCTCTGATTCAGCTGTCTGCTTTTTTTAAGATTTCATTAAACTTAATTCTGTATTCTTACCTGTTTTACTGTTTTGCAGATACTGAAATAGTCAATTGTATTGCTTTTCTTTCAGAGAGGGAGCACCACTTGCCAGTATTTTACCAAAGATAAAGAGATAATTCTAGTACTATGTGCAGATTTCTGAAAATAGCCAAAATCCCTCAGTATGGGGATGTGAAGTCTGGTGAGTACAAGGCAGTGAATGTTTAATTTGTTTGTGCCGGAGATAAAGAAAATGTAAAATGCTGAAACTGCAAGTTAAACCAACGCACCGTTATTTTTTTCCTACTATATATCATTCTCTCTGAGGTCCAACTATCCTTTTTAGGGCAAATGATCAGTTAAAGTGGTGTTGCCACCAAAAAATAAAAAGTTTCTTAAAATTCTTAAAAAAATAAATAAATAACATAATTGGCAAAAAAATAAATTTTTACTCACCTCTAAATACCTGTTGCTAGGGGGTCCCTCGTAGTCTGCCTTCTTCCTTGCCCAGGCTAGTGACATCACTCCCCTCGCGCCGCACATTCACCTGGGACCTGTCACGTGTCCCAGGTGACTGTACGGCGTATCACAGCACCCTGCGCCACTTGCGCATGCGCAGTGGGTGCCCGGCTGTGAAGCCACAGCCGGGTGCCCACAGTACGCATGACGGCGCCGCGAGCGGAGCGGGGAACGAGGGGGGGATTCGTTCCCCCGCATCGCTGGACCCTGGGACAGGTAAGTGACCGATTATTAAAAGTCAGCAGCTGCAGTATTTGCTGACTTTTTTTTTTTTTTTAGGGGGTACCCCACTTTAATAGATAGGTATCTCTTTTGGACAGTGGGATGATACAGGCCAGGGCAGAGTGGCCCTAGCTACAAGAAGTCATAGATCAGGCAATTAGTTACAGCATAGTTCAGTTTGAAAAGCCCCAAAGAAAGAAAAGAGAACATTTGGGGGTAAAAATGAAGGTGCATGCAGCTGCCCTTAGTGTCCCATATTTTATCTGTGATATTAGATTGTTCATTAAAGAGACCCGGTCATCAGCTTAAATAATTCCTAATGGGCTACATCTCCTATGTTCCTTTTAGCACCTGCTAATTGAATTGATTACTTATATTGTCTAAAGCTTGCAATACTGTTAAAGCGATTAAAGGAAAAGGCATAATGAGCTAGTATGCACCTTAGAACGAGGCCCCGACATCTCGCCCGATCCACGCCGAGGGAGCTGACATGTTCCCTCTGCGTTTCTTGCGGGTATCACGGCTCCGGCGCTGTGAGTGGCCAGAGCCACGATATCGTCACTCAAGAGCAGGCGCGTGGGAGATTTCATCCCGGCAGGGTCCGGCGAGAATTCAGCCGAGAATCCCCTTGTGCACATGTGCAGTCAGCGGCGCATTGCGAGGGGAATATCTCCTAAACCGTACAGGTTTAGGAGATATTTTTTTACCTACAGGTAAGACTTATTATAGGCTTTCCTGTAGGTAAAAGTAAAAAAATTGACTATACAACCGCTTTAACATTACATTTCCGTTGTTCAATATATGTTTAATCTGTATGACTCTGTGCCTATCTTGAAATAATACAAAAGCTGATAACAGCACAGAAAAATCCAATATTTGGAAGACTAAATTGCAGCATTTTCCTATCCGTGAACAGTTTTTTTTCTATCCACTTGCAATGTGCCTTTGTAATTACATCACTCTAATGCCGCGTACACACGATCGCACATTCCGAAAACAAAATAAATGATTTTTTCCCGACAGATGTTGGCTCAAACTTGTCTTGTATACACAAGGTCACACAAAGTTGGTCTGAATTTGCGAATGCCAAGAACGCAGTGACGTACAACATGTACGACAGCACTAGAAAGAGGAACAGCGCCACCCATTTAGGCTCCTTCCACTAATCTCATGTTAGTAGAAGTTTGGTGACAGGCGATTTGCGCTTTTCAGCCTCCTGCTATTCTGATCATTACTGCTCTTCAGTTTGAGCTTGTGGGTTGGGTTTTTATATTATGTATTTGATTTCCAGTGCGTGTCTGTTTTTCAGTGCTTTCTGTTAGTCGTTCTGACCAGCCAACCATGTTGAAGGCATGAAGACCCTCACCCCTGACCAGAGGGTTTATAGCTAACATCTGGCCAGAGGCAGAAGAGTGGTGGAGAACGCTTTCGGGATAATGGCCAGCCAGTTCCACCTATTCTTATGCCAATCAACATGGCGGAATATAAACTTAACCATATAATCCTTGCATGCTGAATTCTACACAACTCTTTTAGGAGTAATTCTATGAACTATGTGGCCTCAGTTGGGCCTGAGGTTGGACTTCAAGAAGGAACCCTGACGCCGCTTGAAGTTGGCCATCCTAGATTGCCCCCCCACCCCCCTCCAAAGTGCCCGTGAAGTAAGACAGAATTATGTCGAGTACTTTGCGGGTAGGGCAGCCATTGATATGCCAGAAACTGTTTAAGAAACATTTTATCAACAATTTTTTTACTTAAACTGAAAGAAGAGTTCCTTTGATTTGCTGCCTGGGTTTCTTTTAGCCATCTCCTAGGTTCTCCAATGGGCTTTTCTTTTTGGACATTTTCTTCAATAGTGCAAATGTACTTTATTTGATACATGAGGTGACAATCTCGTCTTCAGTGAACTAGTATTATGTTGTGGGTCTGCTACACACACCTTGTTTTTGTTGCTAATGTATGTAATGCATTACTGAGAAAAATATCCATCATTTTCAGCACCATGAATGAATTTTGTTAAAGGAAATTTTACTTTGCACTCCAAGCGCACTTAAAAGTGCACATGAAACTGCACTTGGAGTGCAAAGTGGATTTGCCTTTAGTAAATAACCCCCATTATCACTGTAAAAAGCAACTTACTACAAAAATTGCTATTGACCATTGAAAGAAGAAGCCATACGGGGGCGTGGCCGGACGCAGCAAGGGGAGGACGTGCTCTAGCTGAGCTCCGCCGGCCGAATCTTCATCTACCGCCATCCGCCCTCATTGGGCCGGTTCTCGGCCGGCGGCGGACTCAGTGTCGTCGGCGGATAGCAGCGAGAGGTGTCTGCTTCATTTTGGCCGCCACCTACAACCGCGGGGCCCGCGATCAGGCTTGTGGCCTACTCGGCATTCCGAGTCCCGGCCGCCATCTTGAGGCCTGCGGAGGCGCCGGAGCCTCCGCCCTGGCGTACTCGGTGGCGCAAACGATTTGGTGGCCGCTTCGCCGCGGTCCGACGAGGACACCTGAGGCCCGAGCACGGAGGAGCCAGCTCAACCCTGCTGGGAAGCAAACCACGGAGTAGTACACTCAGAGGCAGAGGTAGGCGGCCATCTTGGTACACCCTCCATACCACTGCAGGCACCCTATGCTCCCTGGGCTGAGACCTGGCCCCCCCTGCAACCTCCAGCAACCTACAGCAACCAATACATGTCAGTGGCCCTTGAGGGCCCTGAGAGTGGCTGACAAGCTTGTGTGGGGACATATGCGCTGATGCTGGGAGGATGACAGTGTAGTCCCTTAGTGTCGCGCCGTCGGAAAATACCACCTGACATATAAGGCATATCCAGTCATATTTCACTGCCACCACTGCCCCGGCCGTCCGCTACTGAGCAAGCGGCGGGTATGTATAATACGCCCCGGAATCGCCCCCGCAACAGATCACAACAGAAAACATCTCCGGCCCGTGGGAAGACGAAAGGGAAAGGCAAGATGGCGCCCGAACCCCCAGAACCTGGTGACACCACCCAACATTCGGACGATAGCCTGTCACAATTCCCCTCGAATTTAACAAGCCCGGTGGACACCGGCTCCGAGGCCCTGCTTCAGAAATTCTGCACTATAGTGAGGGACGAGATCAACGCAGCTTCCCGTAAACTATCCACGGCACTGGTGAGAGGTCTCAAGGAACTGGGACACTGCACGAATCAGCTGGAGGAGAGGAGGTACCTGACGACCACGGTGCTGGAAGGTCACGAGGAGGAGGTAGAAAAGCTGAACGCGGAACTCCTTACTCTACAGGATAAACTTGAAGACTCTGAAAACAGGGCCCGCAGGGGCAACCTCCGCATCCGCGGCCTCCCGGAGACCGTAATAGACCTCCAGGGAACAGCAACAGCATTCTTTCAGGAGCTGGCACCTGACATCCCGACCGAACGCCTTGAATTCGATCGCATACACAGGTCCCTCGCTCCCAAGCCCACGGAAGGTCCGCCCAGAGATGTAATAATAAAATTTCATTTCTACAGACCCAAAGAGAGACTCCTACAAGCCGCCAGGGAATTACCTGACATATCTTTTCAAGGAAACCCCCTTTGCGGATCTTTCCCCGGTCACTATCGCTAAGAGGCCGAATATGAAGCCCTATCTGCAAATCTTACAAACCAGGAACATTCGCTACCGGTGGGGATTCCCCTTTAAACGTTCTTTTTACCACATGGGACGTCAGTTTCACGCTTCCTCCTTGCCAGACCTGCGACAGCAATTCCAGGAACTTCAGTTTGACCTTCCTCCCTCTCAACCTGAGGCCGCTGTGGCCCGCCCGGGTCCTTCCAGAGCCCCGAAGCGATCCTCACAATCCTCTCAGAATGGATCTCAAGCCCTCCGTTCTCTCAAGGCTCAGAAATTCCAAGAGGCTTCCTCGGGTGGACATCGCTAGAAGACAGTAAGAATCCCGTATTTCTGTTTTGACTTGTTTGACTAATTTTTCAGGCCTTAGCTTATGGGATCCCTGTTCCTTATATCAGAATTATTTTTCTTTTTGTTTACTCTTACTGATGTTCGTATTATTGTTTATGCAGATATGCCACTGTTGTCATGTTCTTTGACATTTGCAATAATTGTTAATGCTAAGTCAGGTGGTTTCCGACGGACCACCGCTCCCCCATGTGTTGGTTCTTGGCTTGGACTCCTGCTCGAGCCAACTCCCAACCGCGTAGTGGGTTTTACGTCCCACGACCGATAGCAACCTTACTGTGTAATAATTATTGGTACCTAGCATTGCATGTTTCTACTTTCCTTGCTATAATGATGCTTTCTATCCCTTCCCCACCCCCTTCTCTACTTCTTTCCTTTTTCCCCTCTCTCCTTCGGCCGCACGGAGTGTGAACTTCGGCTCAAGGTAAGCGACTTTCTGTTACTCTATCAATGACGATTAAATGGTTGTCCCTGAATGTTCAGGGAATGAATTCCCCCCACAAAAGAGTTAAAGTCTTTAAGTATCTTCGCAGACAATGCATTGATATACAGGAGACACATTTTTCTGAGACCTCTCATCCTAAGTACTTTGATGCTCAATTTCCTCAGGTTTTTCTGGCTAATGCCCCAACTAAACAACGCAGGGTTCTCGTGGCGTTCCGCAAGTCAGCTCCATTTAGATGCGCTAAACAGATAACTGATCCTGACAGCAGATATTTACTGCTTCAAGGCACTATCCATGACACGGAAGTGACCATACTGACGTACTACGCCCCCAATGTGAGCCCTGGACCCTTTCTGACCCATGTCTGCGCGCTGCTGGCCTCCCACGGCAAGGGCACCCTTCTACTGGCAGGAGAAAAATGGCCCGACGTTGAGCGCCAAATTATTCACCCGAGCCCTACAATCCCATGACCTAGTTGACATTTGGAGGGAATGCCATCCACAGGGCAGAGACTATACCCATTATTCACACCCCCACCAGGTTCATTCACGGATTGACCACATGTTTATGCTTAGACGACACCTGCCACTGGTGGTAGCGGCCTCAGTCCTGGCCGTACCGGGGTCTGACCACGATCCTGTCTTGATTGTCTGCCATTCCATCCTGGATTGACCCCGACTTTCTCCCTGGGTCATGAACGACTCGCTCCTTACTCATGTAGAAACTACAGAGGAAATCATTAAGGCCTCTGAGGACTACTTTCGGGAAAACCTGGGCTCAGTGACCTCGCCGTTGGTCCTCTGGGAGGCTTATAAAGCAGTTTTGCGTGGACGTATAATCGGCCTAGCCTCGGTCCGTAAGAAAACTAGGGAGAGAAAGCAAAAGGAGCTTGAGTCCCAACTGGCAGAGATATCCGAGAGGTTTAAACAGTTTCCTACCCCGGGCAACCGAAAACGACTGGAACGAACCAGATCTGAGCTTGACTTGTGCCTAACTGAGGGGGCTGAGCGGGTACTCCGCTGGTCCCGTCAGCGATGGTACCAGAGAGCAAATAAACTAACTCGCATGATGGCCAACAGACTCCGAATATTTGCCCCCAAAATAACCCCAATTACGCTGAGAGATCTCAACAATGTCCTATCCGGGAACCCTAAGCATGTTCTAGAAGAGTTTGGGTTTCGCCTAGCGAAGCTGTATACGGTGTCAGATGGGGCTTCCACTCATAGAACGGCGGACTTTCTTGTGGGTCTTTCGCTCCCATCCTTGACCGGGGCCCATGTCACACTTATGGACAGGGACATTCAACCCTCAGAAGTTCTACAAGCTATAAAAGAACTTAGGGTGGGCGAGAGACCCGGGCCTGACGGCTATACCGCGCTATATTACAGGAAACTGGCACCAGTCGTGACACCCCATCTGGTGGCTATGTACAACTCGGTAAAGAGAGGCTGTCCTCTTACCCCAGATCTTCTGACGGCAAATGTAGTGATGATTCTGAAACCTGACCGTGATATTTCAGGCCTATCTCACTTATCAATATCGATATGTAGCTCCTGACAAAAATCTTGGCGACACGCCTAAACTCATTTCTCCCTCGTCTGATAAAAAAAGATCAGGTCGGTTTTGTGCCCCAGAGACAGCCTGGCGATGCAATCCGCCATATAGTGCAACTACAACACCTAGCTCACACTCGCTCTCTTGAAGCTATGCTTCTCTCCCTCGACATGACTAAGGCCTTTGATACCTTGTCATGGCCCTATCTTATGTCGGTTCTGCGGCATTTCGGCTTCGGGTCCCCGTTTATGTCCTGGATGTCGGTGCTATACTCTTCCCCTAGAGCAAAAATAAAATATTATGGGTTTGAATCCCCCATTTTTGACATTCGAAGAGGGACCCGCCAGGGATGCCCGTTATCACCCCTGCTGTTTGCACTGGCGCCGGAACCCCTGGCGGAGGTGATAAGAACGCACCCTGATATCAAGGGCATTGAAATAGCCAATTCTCCCCATAAGATCTCCTTGTTTGCCGATGACATTCTCCTTTCCGTCACTTCCCCTAGAACCACCCTGCCCAATTTACATGCCCTACTACGGTCGTTTGCATCACTCTCAGGGCTTCAGATCAACCCGTCCAAATCAAAGGCATTGTCGACCAACCTGTCCCAGGAACTATTGAGGGACTTGCAATCGGCCTTTCCCTATCAATGGGTCTCCTCTCTACCTTATTTGGGAATTCACATCACCTCCACATACCAGGCCCTATATCAGGCCAACTACCCGCCCCTGTTCAAGCAGTTATCAGATATGCTGACTTCGTGGTCATCTTTACCCCTCTCTTGGTTCGGGAGAATATCAGCCATCAGAATGGCATATCTCCCGAAGCTACTATATTACTTTAGGGTCCTCCCAATCCCGGTTCCTTTGCATATCCTCAATATTTATCAGCGTAGGGTCCTAAAATTTATCTGGGGGTCGTCACACCCTCGTATCAACAGACAAATCATGTTTGCTAAAAGAGCGAATGGAGGCCTTGCGGTCCCAAATCTAAGGCCGCGTACACACGCGGGGACTGTTCGCCCAACTTTGTTCGTCAAACAGTTTGAGCGGACACTCCGCTCAAAATTAGCATGGACGGACTTGGCCACACACGACGAACGAACAGTCCGCTGAAACTTGCGCGATGACGTGAACGGCACGTACGACGGGACTAGAAATACGACGTCCTATACACTGCAATGCAACCTTCGCCGTGTAAATCCTTTCTGAGCATGCGCGGAACTTAGTTTGACGAACAAGCCTACACACGGGCGGACTGTCCGCTCAATCCAAGTTTCAGCGGACAGTTTTACGGAATTTCCGAAAAACTTTGTTCGTCAGACTGTCCGCTGAAACTGTCCGCTGAAGCCCACACACGAGCGGACTGTCCGCCGAAACACTGTTCAGCGGACAAAGTTGAGCGAACAGTCCCCGCGTGTGTACGCGGCCTTAGAGACTACTATATAGCAGCCGCCATAGCACCCCTTTCTCATCTCCACGAGACGTATCAGCTCCCATTGTGGGCGGCCATCAACCTACTCGAAGTGGACCCCATCCCCATTTCCTCCTTACCCTGGCTCCCGCCAAAACACCGCCCCACGATTACGGGGCCCTGCATGCTCCACACCCTGAGAGTTTGGGACTCGGTGAAGTATTCTGCAGGGTTGGCTTCTCCCCATCTCCCGCTGCTGCGACTTCTTCGTTGCCCTCTTTCCCCCCCGGGTCTTGATAACTCTGTGCAATTGAATTGGTGGACCCGGAATTGCTTCGTAGACGTTCACTCCTTACTTACTCCTACTAGAATACTACCATTTGCGGCCTTGCGCTCGTCTCACGATATACCCTTAAGGGAGTATTTTAGATATCTTCAAATTCAGCACTTCCTCCAAAGCCTTACCAAATCCCAGGACACCCCTTACCGGTTGTCTCCGTTCAAAAGCATCTGCAGATCCAGGCCTCACTCTCCTGGTCTGATATCTTTAATATACTCAGCCTTGATCGCCAAGAAGAAACCCCCGGTGCGATCCTATCACCTGCAGTGGGAGAGGGATCTGGGGAAGGAGCTGGATCCGGAAGATTGGCAGGCAATGACTCTAACCCTATCAAAATGCTCATGCAATGTCGCGATCCTAGAGAACGCCTATAAGGTCCTATACCGGTGGTATTACACCCTGACACGTTTAGCCCGCTTCGTTCCCACCTGCTCCTCTCTCTGTTTCAGGGGGTGCGACCAGGAGGGCACAATGGCCCATATTTGGTGGACGTGCCCGAAGGTGTGCAGACTATGAGTCAGGGTTTACGCGCTGTTTCGCAGTCTACTCCGGGTGAACCTAAAAAAGGATCCATTCGAGGCTCTTCTCGGCAAAGCAATACCGGAACTACTACGCCCAGAACGACAGTTGGCGCAGCAACTTTTTACCGCAACTAAGCTGACAATAGCGCGAGCATGGAGAACCCCGGCCCTTAGCTTTGAGGCAGTCAAAAACCGTCTGAACGATGTCATGGTCAATGAAAAACTGTCTTCTGTTCTCTCTGACACTCATACCAAATTCCTTAGAGTCTGGCAACCCTGGATAGGAGTACCACCACTCTCCCAGATTTGATGTCACCTTGTTGTCGCTGTAGGAGCCCAGTGGGGCACACCCCGTGGGCCCATCCTCCTCCTCTTCAATCCCCCCACTCCTCTTTCTGACCTCCCTCTCTTCTCTCCAGACCCCTCTATTCCCCCTACTCTTGTCTCTTCCCCTTTCCCCTCTTTCCTTCCCTCCTTTTTTTTTTTTTTTTTTCTTTTTTCATCTTTCCACTTTATCAGATATGGTTACTATAGGCTTCGGGCATACTCCAGGCCATGTCGGTGTTACATTTATGTGAAACCTAGGGTCTGTCCTGATCCAGGGAATGTGTACATGGTTAGAAGGAAATCTGCTTGAATTATACTTACCGTATATACTCGAGTATAGGCCGACCCGAGTATAAGCCGAGGCCCCCAATTTACCCCCAAAAAACTGGAAAACTTATTGACTCGTGTATAAGCCGAGGGTGAGACATGGCTGTCCATCCCTGTGTGTCCGTCCATCCCTGTGTGTGTGTCCGTCCATCCATCCCTGTGTGTGTGTCCATCCATCCATCCATCCCTGTGTGTGTATCCATCCATCCATCCATCCCTGTGTGTGTGTGTGTGTGTGTGTGTGTGTGTGTATCCATCCATCCATCCATCCCTGTGTGTGTGTGTGTGTGTGTGTGTATCCATCCATCCATCCATCCATCCCTGTGTGTGTGTGTGTGTGTGTGTGTGTGTATCCATCCATCCCTGTGTGTGTGTGTGTGTGTGTGTGTGTGTGTGTGTGTGTGTGTGTGTGTCCGTGCAGCCTTGTGTGTGTGTCCAGCCTACCTGTGTCCCAAGCCTCCGTCCCGAGCCGCCGTCGTCCCGAGCCTCCTCCGTCCCGTGCCGTGCCTCCTCCGTCCCGTGCCGTGCCTCCTCCGTCCCGTGCCGTGCCTCCCCCGTGCCGTGCCTCCTCCGTCCCGTGTCTCCTCCGTCCCGTGCCGTGCCGTGCCTCCTCCGTCCCGTGCCGATGGATCGCCGCTCTTCTCGGCGGCCATTCTACAATTCAAAATTCCGCCTCCGCCTGTGATAGGCGGAACACTCAATTTCCCAGCAGCCTGTGTTCCGCCTATCACAGACATCCTCTCATACTCGTCCGTAGTATGAGAATGAGCGGATGTCCGTGATAGGCGGAACACTGACTGCTGGGAAATTCAGTGTTCCGCCTATCACAGGCGGAGGCGGAGAAGGAGGCGCGGCTTTTGAAAATTAATGTCCGCCGTCTGTCTGCTCGATACGCTGATCGAGCAGTCAGACAGCGGCGACTCGAGTATAAGCCGAGGGGGCACTTTCAGCCTCAAAAAAGAGGCTGAAAATCTCGGCTTATACTCGAGTATATACGGTAACTGAAACTACCTGTACCGAAATCCAACTGTAAGCCTATTGTATTGATTCATAAACTTGTTACTTCACAATAAAAATCTTTGTAAAAGAAAGAAGAAGCCACACAAAACATTTTGCTCAAAGCACATTCACATGTGCATTAGAAAAGGGTTTTTGAACAGACCAACATCTTTGATGTACAGCTTTTTTTTTCACATTGTAAAGATACTTTTTTTGGCTAAACAGGCATGTTTCAAAGCATAACATACACAACTCAGGAACTTAAAAAGTTCAACTTT
This sequence comes from Lithobates pipiens, assembly GCF_037356315.1. Taxonomy (NCBI): domain Eukaryota; kingdom Metazoa; phylum Chordata; class Amphibia; order Anura; family Ranidae; genus Lithobates; species Lithobates pipiens. The sequence goes on from NW_027507789.1 coordinate 162,280,122, forward strand.
GATAAATTGAAGGCAATATCAGACATTAGTATCTCCAAACTGTGTTGACATTGCCTTCATCAGATGGGGTGATGTCATCCCTGTAAAAGTCACATTTTGAAGATGCACACAAATTGGGATTCAAACTGGGGATTTCCCTCCTGATCCCATGCCTAATATCAACATGTGCTAGCTCCCATCATGGGGGATCACTGGGGTTGTTTTGGGGGTGAAACCCCTTCCTCTCATCTAATTGAGTTACGAGGAAGGGGTTGCACTCACAAAACGTGTACATTGATATCCCATGATGGCAGATAGCACATGTTGACACACTGTGTGCATCTTCAAAATGTAAATTTTTTTAAAAAGCAAAAATGTACGAGAAAACAATACAATTTTTGTGTGTTTTATATTCTGCCTAAAACATCAATGGTGTTCTTAATTTTTTGTTGAACATCATTTATGTTTTCCTTTATATTTTCTAAATCGTGATTGCATCCCATTCTCTCCCCGATGAGGATCTGGGCACTTTCACTTGTGACATGAGATTCTTCTTCCACAACATCCACATCACCTAAAAGAAAAAAACACACCATGTATTATAAATATGCAGGCATCCATCTATTACCTAAAGCTCTGGTCTAAGACACTTACCTGTTGTGGTGACAATTCATAAATTCCTTCCTCATCCTCTGCTTGTGATTTTTGGATTTCCCATTCTTTAGGAGGTGGGGGGTCCCTGGTGTCCTCAGATGTCCCGAGTCTTTTCTCCCCTATTAGAATAAAAAAATGGTATACTTAGCACAAAGATATTTGAGGGCAGAAATAGGAATATGAAACATTGCTTGGAAGTGTTGTACAATTGTCTATTTTGGCAGAGTTCCAAGCTGAAGAACATTTTATTTCCTTTCTAAAGCTGGAATACTTCCCTTTTTTGTTAAAGTATCACACATGTAGAGACCCCTAGTATCCACTGAAGCACCTGTGTGGGACACCCTAAAAAGTTTGTTCTGGTGTCCCACACTAGTGCTCCTGCTTCCAGATGTGTAAACAGCTGCTAAGTGTCCTCTCCTTACACCTAATCAAGTTTGCATTTCATTCTAGTTACAAACCTCTAGACAACAAACTTATTTTAATACAAATAGGCCTGAACAAATGTAGTTAACCTGCATCTGCCAAAAACATCTTATAAGTGGGCGAACGAACATTGTTTCCTACGATCGATTGCTGTGCCCATGAACATGAAAGTTACCATTTTAAACTGTACAACGGTTAAGAAAAGCACATGGAGCAGCATGCAAGTAATAATAATAATAGGAACACACGACAAGTACTTACTTTTTGGAAGCAGTTTCCTGATCTTTCTGTAGTAATCCTTGTCACTCAGTTTGAGGTCTGACCATCGTTTCCTCAGTTGATTCTTGGATCGTTGTACCCCAAAATTCCTGTGCAGACTTTTCACAACTTTAGTCATGATCTTGGCCTTTCTCACATTTGGGTTTGTGTAAGGTCCATGCTTCCCGTCATAGTCGGCCCTCGTCAAGATGTCCGCCATCTCTATAAAGGACATATTTGAGGCCTTAAATCTCCTCTGGGATTGGGACGTTCGTGGCTCCGGACTTTCATCATTGCTGCTCTCCTCTGCATGCACCTGTCATCTCTCTGCCATGTGCTCTCCCACTGCGCCGAAAGAGAAGGGGCGGGGAATATACTAGAAAGAACATCGGGGTGGGCGGAGTTTCACAACATGCTTGCATCGTACGTACGATCTGTGAGCAGAGGACAGAGTAACGGAAGCAACAGTCGCTATAATGAAGGTACAATTTTAACCTGGTGCATCAGTGGCCTACACTGCTTATAGATTTAGGCCTATATTGGGTCAAGATTAGGAGATTTTTGCTTCACATTAGGGTTTGTCTTGTGTTGTGTCTTGCAAAGGCTTTGCAAATTTCACCAGTTTCTCCAGCGTTGCCTTCCTCTTTATTTTGTTATGACCCAGAATATACGGCTGTTTCTTTTTCAGAAATACTTGGCTATGTGTTTTACTTCAAAAAGGACAGTTTGGAGTAAGCAGGTACATTTCCTATATACAAGGTCAAATTAACAAGGGACACCAGAGCTTAGAACAGTATTGTGAAGAGAAAAATACTTCCTTAGTACTCCAGTTTATTTGAGGTTTGTGCGCCTGTAGCCAGGGCAGACCTAGGATAATGGGAAAGATTTGAGAATGGATAAGGTCAAATCGCAGGAACTCCTGATGGCCTGAGTCCATAGTAGAGAGGACAGGTTACGTTTCCTGGGTGAAGTCCAGATCGTGGAAGAGACCTTTCAGCCAAATGTATTTGGAGGCTATGCACCTTGGTTTGCAGAGGAATATGAAGTCTGTGGGCCAGAGTGACATCAAGAAAACAGCTACAAGCTCCGGAGTCAATTATAGCTGGCAGGCGGGTTTCCTTTTCCGTTAACTGTAAGGAAATAAAGAGAGTAACGTAAATCTTAGACAAATCAATGGTTTGACAGTTCACAGAGTTGTGTTGGTAGGACTTAATAGGCCTCACTGGACAGCTGTGAAGGAAATGTCCAGTGTCCCACAGTAAAGGCACAGGTTGGATTGGCGTCTACGCTGCCTTTAATCAGGGGTCAGAGGAGTAAGGACCAAGTCGAGTTTCATGGGCTCGACTTCAGGAGCTGAGGAGGTGGCAGCAGCCGGAGGTGGTACATGGGTTGGAATTGGCCTGGGGGGCATCCAGACTGGGCGTGGCCCTTTTGAAACGCTCTGAGTGTCACTCACGCAAGCGCCTATCCAGCTTGGTGGCTCATTGGATCAGCTCCTCTAGACAGGCCGGGGTTTCCATCCTGGCTAATTTATCCTTAAGGACCTCAGATAGGCCTTGGCGGTACTGGTAACTTAGGGCAGGCTCATTCCAGCCGGTGTCGGTCGCCCTCTTATGGAATTCCAGCATATAGTCCTCTACAGGTCTTCTCCCTTGTGTCAAGTTATGTAAGATTGCTTCAGCTGTGTGCGCTGCGGATCATCATAAAGTTTGCCCATACTCTCAAAGAAGGAATCGATCCAGTTCAGCACAGGGCTTCTTTGTTCCATCAGGCTGTGAGCCCAAGCTTGGGGTTCCTCGGCCAGAAGAGAGATCACAAACCCCACCTTTACTACTTCAGAAGAAAAAGTCCGGTGCTGAAGAGCTAAGTCGAGGGAGCAAGCACTCCGGTGTGGGGACCCTAGGCTCTGGGAGCACCCTTACTATGGTAGGGTTTGCAGAAGCCTGAAAGGAGGAGGCCCCACTAGTAGGTGTGGGAGCTGTAGCTGCAGAGGAAGGACTATTGATCTGAGTATATCATCTTCCAGTTTTTGGACGGCATCAGTAAGGACTGACACCTGCTGGCACAAGATCTCCAAAGGAGAGCGCGCTCTGTCGGCCTCAGACATCTGGCTGGTTTGTACTGTCACAAGAAGTACTTACCGAGGCAGAGATGCCAAGAGCGGTTAACCCTTGCGACTACACGCACCCCATCCCCCAGAGGTGGTATAGGGAGCGGGGGGCACGCAGAAGCACTGGCCACCAGCAAGTTCAAGTTCCTGAAAAGGGTTGAGGAGCTGAGCAGAGGATTAACTGATTAACTGAAGTTCAGGAACTAACTGACGGTCCTGTGCAGAGTTAGCAGACAATCCAGAATGTAGCAAGGGATCAGGCACAAGATAAGTAGCAAGCCAATGAAGCAGACCAGGGGTCAAATCAATGAAAGCAGGCAAGAAAGTCCGTTAGGCAGGCCGAAGGGTCAAACACATAAAGGCAGATCAGGAGAAGTCTGTTTAAGCAAGCCAAGGGTCGGATCGAGGAGAACAGCAGCGTAGTCAGGGACAGTCCGGGTCACAACAGGCAATCAGGTATAGTAGCAGGAAACAGGGACAAACGGGAAGCTGACAACAAACCAGCAACCTGTTTGGATGCCAGGGCTGTTTGAAATAACCTCGCTATAGCATGCGCCATTGCGCATACCCGTGCGCTATTGCGCACACTCCAGAGCCACTGCATGCACACATGCGCCGTTGTGCACACGCATGTGCCACACCATCGGGCCGCACACATGTGTGCACCGGAACGCTAAACTGCCACGCATGCATGCAGGGACACGGCAAGTATGGATGGAAAGAGACCTTCTCTGATAGGGGGTGTCTGTACTGAGGGGTGTCTGCACTGCTGGGGGGTCTGCACTGAGGGGGGTGTATGTACTGCTGAGGGGGTCAGCACTGAGGGAGATGTCTGTACTGAGGGGGAGTCTGCACTGGGGGGTGTCTGTACTGCTGGGGGGTCTTCACTGAGGGGGGGTCTGTAGAAGGAAGAATTAGTGAGCGGGTACAAAGAGGGTTAGTATGAAGGATACAGGCAGAATTTGTTGGAAGGTACGGGGTCAAAGGAGTAGTGAAGATTGTTTTAGGGTTTTTGTTATAATTATATGAAAGATTAGTACAAGGGTTATAGCTACAAGGCGAGGAGAGGAAGGGTTATAGCTGCAAGGCGAGGAGAGGAAATGGTTTGTGTTATATTTACAGGGAGTATTAATGTGAGGGTTAGCATCGAGGTAAGGGTTAAAGGAAGAGTTAAGGTTATGCTTTGGTGGGGGACATTTTGCGTCTGAAGATCTGCACCAAAATCCACCAGGGCAATAGGCAAAAGTACTCTGGTTTGTGGTTAGTTTTATCTCTGTTAATAAAGGTAATTAAAAATATACGATGAATTATGTTTTATGATATTGTGTGTGTGACTGCAATAAATCAGAGGCCGGAGGAGCAAATTAATTCTAAATCTAAAGGGGCCTTTATCCCACTGACACCCCAATGTAAGGAACATTCCTCCCACTAACAACCAATGTAACAAGGCATTCCTTCCAATGAGCACCAATCTAAAGGGGCCCTTTTCCCACTGACTCCCAATGTAAGGCACATTCCTCCAACTAACAACCAATGTGACCAAGTGATAGGTAGGTGCTAGAGTGAGGATTTTTTAATCAGAGTAGGAAAATTTGGCCAGGCCTAGCTTGTGGCTAGGCCTATTTGTTTTCATTCTAGGCTGTGAGTGGCTCAGAGCAGGGCTGGGTGACTCACAGGCACATCACTGCTACCTCCCTCTTCTTTATAGAAGGTGCTAGAAAGAGAGGAGGAGAGGTGGAGCTGCTTGGGGTATTTTGAGGAGCCTTGACTAATCCCCTTAAATACCCAGGGTCAGCCCAGCTGAGGAGGAGTTGTCAGGTGGAAGTGCTGGAGTGAGAGAGTGTGGAGGCTGTTGGGAGCCCACAGGGAGCTCCCCAGTCTGGGGGGGGGGGTGACCTTGGGCTGGGGCTCGAGTGCATCCAGGAGGAGAGAAGAGATCTCGGAGGAGAGGCACATGAGAGAGCAAGGAGAGGACAGCATGAGAGAACACTGCTAAGAGACTCCAGGGAGGACAACTGGTCACAGCCAAGAGGGCTGGTGATGAAGCACAGTCGGGAGGACTGCAGAGGCACACCTGAGAGAACTGGGAGTTTGCAGTTTGAGATGGGTGCAGAACCAGAAGAGTGGACTGTGAAGAGGGCAGTGTAGAGAGGTCATTGCAGCCATGCTGGCTGGCAGGGCCTGAAGAGAGCTGTCTGGGATTGGTAGCTGAATATGGAACAGTTAGCACCTGAACTATTTCTACAGTATAAGGGCCCGAGGCTTCTGCCTGCAAAAGACAATCCAATAAGGCCTGGCTGAGTTAGTGTCAGGCCTAACCACGTGGTGCTAGCTAGTCTGAAGAAGTAACAGTCTGCAGCAAGGGAAGTGCTCGAGGAGTAACAGTCTGCAGCAAGGGAAGTCCTGGAGGAGTAACAGTCTGCAGCAAGTGAAGTGCTGGAGGAGTAACGTTATGCAGCAAGTGAATTGCTGGAGGAGAGACAGAAAAGAGGTCTTAAGCAAGTGTTTGTGCTGGAGAGAAGACTGGAGTGTATATAGAGGAGTTAATATTGTAATCCCAAGCACGTTACACTGAATATTCTGGGCATCCTATAATTCCCTTTTCCCATCCAAGTTCAAGCTCCTCAAATAAAGAAAACAAACAAAGCTTATGGACTGTTCTGTGTCTCTGAGTGCCTGAGAGAGAGATTCCGGGTTCGGCAGAGTGACAGGTGAACCACAACATACTGTGACAGAGCGAGGCTCTGTCCCTTGACATGTGAAGGACCTAACCCACAGTCACTTCCTCCACCCGTTAACCATAATATCTAACCCTCTCCAAATCCCCTCACAAATGACATGACAAGATTTTGGATTAAATGGCCTTGATGGCCTTTTATTAACAATTACTTTGAGATTAAATAAACAACATTTAAAATAACTCATAACCAACTTTTTTGTACTTTTTGGGGTCTTTGAGGGGAACCCCACCCCACTGGTCACTGCGACAAACTTCTTTTTACTTTAGGCCTCCAGTCGCAAACCCCCGGACCCGGAGACGGTACTCAACTTTCGCAGTGACCCACCTTTTACCCCTTCCAGGTTAACCCCTTGTTAACCAGAAGGTACCTGATAACCCCATCCACAGATGGGTACCAACCATGTTATCCCCATACCACAGATGGGTACCAACCATGTTAACCCCATACCACAGATTGGTACCAACATGTTAAACCCCATACCACATATGGGTACCAACCATGTTAACCCCATACCACAGATGGGTACCAACCATGTTAACCCCATACCATAGATGGGTACCAAGCATGTTAACCCCATACCACAGATGGGTACCAACCATGCTAACCCCATCCCACAGATGGGTACCAACCATGTTAACCCCCATACCACGGATGGGTACCAACCATGTTATATATGCATATAACATCCATATTCTCCTCCTTCCAAGATCCAACCGCTGCCATGGGCTGTCCGTACAGCCCCTATTATAATCAACGATACTCGGGAGGGTGGGTGGGCATCTTTTCCTCCACCGCTCAGTACTGACGTCACTCCCTTTCCTGCCTAATAATTTTCTAACCTGAGCGCCTCCCCTGCTCCAGCCACTCCCCTTTTCTTAAAGGAGACAAATTAATTATTTTCCTTACAAGCATGACTGTGCTGTCCACACCTGTCATGCCGTCCCTACGCTTATTCTTTTCTCTCCTTCTGCTCCGGGACTCTCTATAAAATTGGAGGAAAAAGGGATCTCCAACCCTGTGTCCAGGTCTGGATGATAACGAGCAGGGTGTGTGCCCAGCTGCAGACAGGCCATATAATGAAAGGATGTTGGGAGTAGAGTGTGAGGGATGGTGGAGTGGAGTAGCTTGAAGCTGTGTGCATGTCCAAAGAGCCCAAAGCTGTGTGCGTTGAAGGGTTGAAGCTGTGTGCGTCCAAGGAGTCCAAAGCTGTGTGTTAAAGGGCTTGAAGCTGTGTGCGTCCAAGGAGCCTAAGACTGTGTGCGTCCAAGCAGTTTGGTGGACGGAGCAAGTACCTATAGCAGCACTACTGCTGAAGAGTAGCCAGGTGGGCTAGCATTTTCATTTGGATTTTTTGTGTATTTAATGTAAGCTTGGACCCCTGCATGGGATTTCTGGATGGACTAATATTTTGTTTTCTTATAATAAACGTGGGCTACCAGGCCCTTAACCATAAACGCCTGCCTGATGTGAACTAAAATTGCATCTACCAATTGAGCTAAACACCCCAATGTTACAAGTGGTGTTCGAATGTGGGCACAAGACGGTGGAATCCGGGTCCTTGCTCTACAGTAAGTTCAAGTCAGGAACTATTGGCTGTGTGTGGAAGTGCAGCCAGGCAAAAGGCATTGCGTGTTGCAGGTGGTGTACCTGTGAATGAAAAGTCAAATTTTTTTTTCTCTTGCTATGAACTGTGTTTGTGTGTATGAGACAGCACAATCAGTGTGTGTGCAATGTGCAGGTGAGGAAAGCTTGCATGAAGAGAAAAGCAACTTGCTTTAAAAGAGACACTTTCATTTTCCTGGACTGTTTAAAGTGGTTCTGGAGTCTCTAAGTATGGGGCGGTCAAAGCTCCTAAAAGAGGCCAGGTTTGCTGAAATGAGAGACAGAGCTCTGTGGTTGGAGGTGTTGTTACCGCCCGAACGAGCCCCATACATACCTGATCAGAGTGTATCAAGGAAAAAAAGGGCTGGGGTTGTCCCTAGCAACACTGGTGCAATGAGTGCACAGGTGACTGCTATTATGGAGAGTCCACCAGCATTTGAATCTGCAGTGGATTGGTGCAAGCGGCATTTAGCAGCACTGAACCAAGCTACAGAGGAAAGGAAGCCAACCCTCAGTGCAAGGGAAAAGCCGCTGGATGTCCATAACTGGAAGAGGGCTGTTTTTGCCCCTGGCAAAGCTGCTGCAGTTAAAACAACAGCTATTGTGAAAGATGTGAATGTGTCACAGCATGAGATGGGATCCAGCAGAGAGAAGCCCATTCTATATGCAAGGAGAGAGGCTGATCAAAGGCTGAGGATGAGAGTGGTTGCCCATAGCAACGCAGAGGAAGCCAGTCGGGCTGTCTCTGTACCATGGGCTATGTCTAATAAGGATCGTGGAAAGCGGCTTAAGGAGGAGACAATTTTTCATGTTGGAGAGAGCCAGCAAAGTTCTGCTGGGAGAGTGCGGTCTCCCATGGCAACCGGAGTGAAATTTATGCCTGAAAGGAGCTGCAGTAGAGGTTTGGTTCAGCGTCCCCACAAAGAGGCCTGTGCATTCCGGCCAGCTGGAAATCACCAGGAGAGAATCGCTTTGGAAAAAAATCGTCCAGTACCATGCCTGGAATGTGGCCAGCTGGGGCATGGCATGTTTTCTTGCCCCAGGTTGTGGAATACGGCTGGAGATAATGTTGCTGAGAAAGTTTTGTCTGTAGGCCCAGATTCCGGTGAAAATATGTTTGCAGTCACCCCTAGCAACAAGAAGTTTCCTGCTGTGCCTGCAGGGGGTGCTAAATGGTGGGAGATGCCTGCTGTAGTTTCATCCCATGGCCACCAGGAGGAATTGGCCAGTAAAAGTGCAGCAGAGGACTGGTGCATAAGACGACGTACTCAAATGAAGATGGTGACACCAACTACTGCGGTGGGTAAGACTGTCTTTAATGAAATGATGGCTGGAACTGCTGATTTCATGTATAAAAGGACTGGTTACGAGACTGTCCATGATGATGTGAGAGTGACCTAGTTAGTGGGGCCACTGAATGTACACTTGAGAATGACTTTTCCCTATATAGTGGGAATGCAAGGGTTAAAATCCAAATAGAACCTGTGTTGATGACTAAAAGTGTTGTGTCTAATGACTATCAGGCTCAAGTTGACCATGGGCTAGGACAGCCTACAAATGCGAAAAATGCTATAAGTGTTACTGTTAATGAAAAGTTTAATGCTGTTGGGAAAACTTTTGCTCTGAAAGAACCTGGGGTTATCAAAAATGGGCCGTTGCCTGTAGCAACTGGTGGTAAGACAGCACAGTTGTCCACAGGAATCTCCAGGGAACTTCATGTGTTGGAGTCAGAGGTTGCCCTGGACAACTGCAATGTCACTCTGGTGGGACAGAATAGAACTGTACTGTGTAATGGTAATGTGTTAGTGCAAGCTGCTAGTACTAAAAATGTGCAGGTAAATGGTGGATTAACACAACCTGTGAAAAATGCAAAAGCGTGTGAGGCTTATGAAATGCAAGCAGAGAAAGGTGGTGAATATGGTGTATTGCAACCTGTGCTACCACAGTCTGACATGATTTACAATGACTGGTGTAATGAGTCTGCAACTAAGCCAGTCTTTTCTTATGTGTCTCCTTGGGCAGATGGATCGGTTCTGAGGAGTACCGCAGAAGGGAGCTCACATACAATAGATTGGAATAGTTGGGGTGAAAATCTTATCTCCCTGATAGATAAGGCTTTTATGCACAAAAATAAGGTGGACACGGTTTCTGCTGGGCCAGCAGGAGGGGCTGCAGAACAGCCTGTACCTGAGGGCGCGGTGGCTGCTGCAGGGGTTAACCCTGGCGAGCAGGATGAACCAAATAAGGGCACAGCAGAGACATTGTCCGTGACCCACAAAACTGAGGTTGGCATGGAGTGTCAACGTGACGTCACTGGTAATGTTCTGGAGCAGTTCACTGATGCTGAGCCTGAGAAGTTGGGTATGAGTCCAGCACCTGGCAGCGCTCTGGTGGAGCACCAGGCTGTGTTTACCTCCAGCTGCGAGAAGGTTCCGTTAACCGTCGCAACTTTTCAAGTCTCAGCAAGTGAGTCTCTCTGCATCCCCAGTGTCATGAAAATCCCCAGGAAGGACTTAGGTCTGGAGTCAAGGGCCTGGTTTATAACCGAAGCATTAAAAGAGATGCTTGAACTTTGGGATGCACAGCCAATCTATACTAGTGTGTCTCCTCCACAGTCTGATGGTCTGGTATTGCGGAGTACCACTAGGTGGAGCACTGTATGGCAGGCTGTACAGAGCAAAGCAAAACGGGACAGGAAAGAGAGCCCGCAGCAAGACAAAAATAGGCGGAGGGCGGGCATGACAGAGTTAACTGGGAGACTCAGGGATCCTGTGGGGGCGTTGCCGTGCAGAGGCTGGGAGGGGAGGAGCAGTGTTAATGTGTTAGAGTGGACGGCTCCTCCCCTCCTCAGTCTGCGGGGAAACGAGCTTCAGCAGGGAGCTCCAACATGGCGGCAGTGGAGGACCTATTCGCGCGGCTGAAGGCCGCATCGGCGTCCCGCGGACCGGGATGGCTCGAGGAGAGGCTGGCAGCGGCGCTGGGTGAGGTACCCCCGGTGGCCGAGCGGGAGGGTGGCGGGCGGGCGCGAGCGCGGCGCTCCCGGCCGCCGGCTCGCTTTGCACCTGACCCCCCTTCCCCCCCCCCGACCTGGGACACGTGGAAGCAGCAGCAGGGATGGCAGGGGACACTCGGGCCCGCCCGCGAAACGCGCGGCGCGGCCTGCGGAGCGGCCTGGGGGGACTGTTGGGCTTGGTGACCTTGGGGCTGGGGTGAGCCAGGTGGGGGGGGGGGCTGGACGTTCAGGGCCGGTGGCGGACGGGAGCAGGAGGCCCAGGACTGTGCGGAGGGCCCTACCTCATGGCCTGGAGGCGGCGGGGGCGGGGCCTGCATCGGGATCGCCCGGGAGGATGGCTGCCGGGCGCAGGGGACTGTCGGCAGGTGGCGCTCCTGGGATCGGTGGTCGGCAGCCGTCCCCTGCTTTGGGACGGCGGGCTGTGGCGGACGGTGGAGAGACGGCGGCTGCCTGCAGTGGTCTGGGGCGGCACTGCGATCAACGGCAAGCTGGCCCGGGCAAGTCCTCGCGGAAGTCGGCAGGCGGATCTGGCGGGTTACAGAAGGCCAGGGAGCTCCGCGGATCCCCGGCACCCAGTGACGTTTCCGATGGATGGCGACCAGAAGGCGAGGCGGAGTTGGCGGACGTCCGCTCGGAGGGAGAATTGTCGCAGTCGGAGGACGAGGGACGGCACGGCATTCCGACAGAAGTGGACCCGGGACCCTCGGCTGGTGGGACTCCATCCAGGCAACACGGTGAGTCCGCTTATGTTTGTTATCCTGTGTCTGGCGATGTGGGGGGGGCGGCGGGTGGGGGCCGGGTATGTGCGGGGCGGCCGGCGGGGGCCGTGCCCATTGCGCCGACCGCAGCGGTCACGGACCGCGCGGCGGCGGATGAGGGGTTGCGGGGTTTTCTGGCGGGTTTGAAGGAGCTGGTCCATCGGTTTGAACCGGGAGTGGGCGGGGCTGGGGCCCCGGTGTCGGCTTGGGTGGCCCCGGGAACGGGGGACATTGGGGGGCGGGGGGAGGCGACGATAGGGGCGGCGGAGCCGGCGGCGCCTGCTGCCGTAGTGGCTGCGGTGGCTGACCTGGGGGCGGGTCTGGCACCCGCTGGGGGTGGGACGGCTTCGGAGGCCTCCAAGAAGCAGGACTTGGTCCGTTTAGCGGATGCGGCAAAATGTGAGGTGTATGTTTGCTTCGAGGGCCCCCTCGGGGCTCATCTGAAGCCCGAGGTCCGCGAGAAGATCTGGAAGGGTGAGTATGTGGAGATCTTCGCCCTGCTGCCGCTGGAGAAGTTCAATCTGGATAGGGTGAAGCCGGAGGATCACAAGAAGGAGGATGAGGAGAAGCGGCGGTACAGGCTCATTCCCAGGACGTTTGCCAATTGGCTGCAGGCGTTCGTGATTTTGGCTAGTGTGATAGGCGAGAGGAACCCGGAGCACTGCTCTGCGCTTTTTTGCTACTTGGACGCCGTGGGAGAAGCCTATCGGGTCTACGGGGGAACGGCATGGTTGCGTTACGACGAACAGTTTCGTCAGCGGAGGGCGATTCGCCCGTCTTTACGTTGGGATCATAAGGACATCAGTCTTTGGATGCGCCTTATGACTTCAGCGCGGTCGACTGGCCAGTTTTTTCCAGGCGGGGCCGGTGGGTCCACTAACCCCGGACAACCGGCCACAAGGAAAAAAGGGGTGTGTTGGCAGTTCAACGAGGGGTCCTGTAGGTTCGGAGGGTCGTGCAAGTACAGGCACGAATGCACTGGCTGCGGTGGGGGTCACCCTTCGTCCCGCTGTTTCAAGCAAGGAAAGGGCAAGTCTGGTGATGCGGCTGGAAAAGGGGAAAACCCCGGTGAGAGTGGGAAAGATGCTGCCTTTTCTCGATAGGTATCCGGATCGGGAAGCGGCGCAGTTGCTGGCCCGGGGGTTTGCGGAAGGTTTTCATATTCCGGCACAACTGGGGGTGACACCCCCTTTGGCTCGTAATCTGCGTTCGGCGTTGGCTCACGCCGAGGTGGTGTCTGCGAAACTGGAAAAGGAGGTGGCTTTGGGGCGCATGAGCGGCCCCTTCCCAACGGCGCCCATTCCGGATTTGGTGGTGTCTCCCTTGGGGGTGGTGCCCAAAAAGGAGCCTAATAAATTTCGGCTCATTCATCATCTTTCGTATCCAAAAGGGGGATCAGTGAATGATGCCATTGATCCTGAGATTTGCGCGGTGTCTTATACGTCCTTTGACGCGGCGGTCTTTTGGGTCCGAAAGTATGGGAAGGGGGCATTGATGGCTAAGACCGACATTGAGGCGGCCTTCCGGCTGCTCCCGGTCCACCCGGACAGCTTCCGATTGCTGGGGTGTCATTGGCAGGAGGGGTTCTACGTCGATAGGTGCCTGCCCATGGGATGTTCCATATCGTGTGCTCTGTTCGAGAGGTTCAGCTCTTTCTTGGAGTGGGTGGTGCGGGACGTCGCGGGATTGAACTCAGTGATACACTATTTGGACGACTTCCTCTGCGTGGGCCCGCCTGCTTCGGAGTTGTGCGCGATACTCTTGGCTACGTTGGAACACGTTGCGGACAAGTTTGGCGTTCCCTTGGCTCCGGACAAGACAGAGGGCCCGCGGACGGTGTTGAGCTTCTTGGGCATCGTGCTGGACTCGGAGAGGATGGAGTGTAGGTTGCCGGAGGAGAAACTACGGGCGCTCCAAGCGGAGATTCGCGGGATGTTGGGTTTGCGCAAGGTTCAACTTAGGCCGCTGCAATCGCTGCTGGGTAAGCTGAACTTTGCGTGTCGCATACTGCCAATGGGGAGGGTGTTCTGCCGACGGCTGTCGGCCAGTACTGCGGGGGCCACCTCGCCCAGGCACTATGTGCGCTTGGTCAAGGCACATAGGGATGACCTTGCGACATGGCACACGTTCCTGGCTGAGTTCAACGGCAGGGCACTTTGGATGTCGGGCCCGGTCAGCAATTTTGATCTGGAACTGTACACGGATGCGGCGGGGTCGGCGGGCTTCGGTGCCTTTTTTCAGGGCAAGTGGAGCGCGGGGCCTTGGCCGGCTGCGTGGAAGGAGGCGGGCCTGGTTAAAAACATGTTGCTGCTGGAGCTTTTTCCGGTGGTTTTGGCGGTCGAACTGTGGGGGGAGGCTTTCCGGAATCTGAAGGTGCGCTTTCATGGGGACAATTTGGGGGTGGTGCAGGTGATCAACAAGGTGTCGGCTGCCTCACCGCCGGTGGTCCGGTTGCTCAGGCACCTTGTATTGCGCTGCTTACAGTTGAATGTGTTTATTTATGCTGTGCACCTTCCAGGCGTTGAGAACGTCATCGCTGATGCTTTGTCTCGCTTTCAGTGGGACAGGTTTCGGGAATTGGCGCCGGGGGCGGAACTGCAGGGGGTCCCTTGTCCGGAATGGCTGTGGAGGATTGTCTTGGACGAGTAGCGGGCTGGATACGGCGGTCGGTGAGCGAAGCGACATGGTCCGCATACAGCAGGGTGTGGAGTGAATGGGCTGCATTCATGCAGCAGGCCACGGGGGGTATGGGGGAACAGGATCTGCGCTTGCTGGTTGTTTATTTTGTGGCCAGGAACTTTGAGGCTGGGGTGTCGGCGTCCGGGCTTACTAAGAAATTAGCGGGGTTGGCGTTTTGGTTCAAGCTCAGGGGTTTGCCGGACGCGACAAAGGATTTCTTGGTCGGTCAGGCCATGAAGGGTTATCGGCGTTCTCAGGTCCGGAGGGATTCTAGGCGCCCGGTTTCGTTCGAACTTTTGGGCCGGTTGTTGGAGCAGGTGGTGTGGGTCTGTTCGTCGCCCCACGAGGTGGTTCTGTTCAGAGCGGCTTTTGCTTTGGCATTTTTTGGGGCTTTGCGGGTTAGCGAGCTGGTCAGCCCATCGCGGAGCCGGCCGGGTGGTCTGGGCTGGGACGCGGTGGTGTGTGAGGTGGACAGACTGTCCATCATGGTATGCCGCTCAAAAACGGATCAGCTGGGCAAGGGCAAGTCGGTGCAGGTGTTTGCCTTGCCGGGTTCGCCTTTGTGTCCGATTGGGTTGGTGCGCAAATTTTTGTCGGTTCGCCCCGCGATCCAGGGGCCATTTTTGGTGCATCAGGATGGGCAATTTCTTTCGCGTTTCCAGTTTTCGGCAATTTTTCAGCGATGCTTGCAGGCTTTGGGTTTGGGGGGGCAAAAGTTTTCCTCTCATTCCTTCCGCATTGGGGCGGCCACGGAGGCGGTCCGGTGGGGTCTGGATGAGGCGGCGGTTAAGCGTATTGGGAGGTGGGAATCCAGGAGGTTTCGGTCGTACGTTCGCCCTCATTTGTTGGTTGCGTAGAGTGTTGGGTGGGGGATATGTGAATGCTTATTGTTGCTTGTTGCTTTTCTTTGTGTTTTTGGTTTGTGTTTATATTGATGTTGGGGGTATGTTTTTGTTTTTCTTTCTTCTCTTCCTTTTCTTCCAGGTGGCCGGCCGGGCAGGGTGTGGATAGTGGGCCACTCATATGTTTGTTGGGGGGCCAGACGGGGAGATGCCCGCCCGGATGGGCGCCAGCTTGGGTTTTCTAGGCAAGAGGCCTTGATACGCTGGCTGGGGTTGCCGGGCATGCTGTGGGGCAGGGCGGTGTCGGAAGTACACCGTTTTGCTCGCTGGGACGGGCCTCCGGATGTGCTGGTGCTGCACGTCGGGGGCAATGACCTGGGGGTCAAGACCATGCTGGACCTCGTCAAGGAGATCAAGTTTGATTTTTGGCAGTTGCGCCTTGCTTTTCCACACATGGTTATGGTGTGGTCTGACATGGTGGCCAGGACGGCATGGCGGTTCGCACGGTCGGTCGACCGGCTGAACAGGGCCCGTAAAAAGGTTAACAGGGAAGTTAGTGGGTTTTTCGTTAGGAATGGGGGTTTGGCCATCCGGCATCTTGAACTGGAAGTGGACACCTGGCGATGCCTGAAGCGGGATGGGGTTCACCTGAACGATGTGGGTACCGATATTTGGTCCCTGGGGATCCAGGACGGGATCCAGCGAGCTGTGAGGGTGTGGCGGGGCATGCAAGGGTAAGGTGTTCCCCTTGCTTGCTGTGGCATGTGGTTGGTCTGTGCAGATGAAGGATTTTACCCCAGGGATGGAAGAGTTCGGGGCCTATCGGTGTTATAGTACCCGTCGGTTGGTGATATAGCTAACAGTTTTAGCTACAGTGGGTGATTAGGTGCACTGCGGGCAGTGTTTGGCCTCTGAGCCAGTTCGTCAGCTGGAGGTCCGTTATAGTTTGGGTACCGCAGTGCCGTTAATGGTTTATGGTGATTGGTGGGTTATCCGAGCACAGACCAACGGGGAGGAGTTGCAATGTAGGAAGTGCCTTAATATCTGATTTAGTTGCGTTCATTTATGTTATTTATGTTATTTATGTTATTTATGTTATTTATGTTAATTGTTTTAATATTTTGATAATAAAATAATTGGCTGCTACGGCCATGTTTTACTCCAGATGGGTGTGGTCTCAATTTCTGGGGTAATAGAGGGGGAGGGGCGTAGCAGTTTTTTAAGAAGAAAAATGTTGGGTCAGTAGGTCACATCAGTTATACAATAGTCATGGTTTATTCCTAAATTTGCTACTTTTGTTAAAAGTTGCTGCTACATATGCTGCTGGACTACGTGCAGAAGAAATATTTGAGACAGACTTTGGAGAAGTTGAAAATAAGCCTAAAATGTCTGTGGTTACACCTCCTAACAGCCAGATGGGAAGCATTTCTGCTGCTATGGTTCAGGGTGGTGCTGGTCAGTTGCCGGTGAAGGGCACGTATACTGCACCAGTAGAAAAACCACATGAGGTGGAAGGGCCATGTGTGGACCTGAAAGCAGCAGAGATCCTGACCAGGGCTCAAACAAAGGTGGTTAAAGAGACTGGGGTCCCCAGTCCAGTGGTTGGTTTAGGTGACAAACCTAATAAGGTCCCCGGGACAGGGGAATGGGCAAGGAGCGTGGTAAAAATTGTATGTGGATCAGACGAGAGCTGGCCTGTTCCGGTGGATAAAAATACAGATGGCATCAGAACGGGTCAAGTGGTAGGACAGCTGCCTGCAGAGTGGGTGAACCCAGGGGAGGTGGCGTCCTGTGAGTTTCCTGTGGGTGATGGCGGCCCTCTGGTATGTGTGCCCTCTGCAGACTCTGCCCTAGCAAATTTTGAAAAAAAAGGCATTGGTGACATGTGCAACATTGAGAGGTCTAATGTTGGTTTGAATATGTCTGTCAATGATGAACCAAATAATGTGTTAATGGTACATGATAATGTGGTGCCCAAAGGTACAGGTAAACCTGGTAATCAATTAGTGACTGCTGAGTCAGGTACCAGAAATAAGAGGTGGGTTTCCGTTCTAAACACTATAGAAATAGGCCCCCTACAGTCTCAGAACAGTACTGCTGAGAAAGTTTTGGGGAAACCTGGGAACCTGAAGCGTGGAGGCAGAAGAGTTGGTAGAAAGACCAACGGGAACCCATTAAGATTTCAGGAAAGGAAGTGCTTATGGAAATGCACTCGGAAGAAAAGTTGGGAAGGTTGCATCAAAGCTCATAGCAGAGTGACAGTAAGGCTTAGAGGGAGACACCAAAGGAGCCATTGGGTAGAGTTCCACGTTAGGAGAAGCGAGGTTGGACAGGAGTGTACTTCTGTAAATGGTATCTGGCACAGAGGTGCCAAAAGTAACTTGGGGGTTCCGCCCTCTGGGTCGAAACAAAGGGGGGGAATGTTCCTGGAAGCACACCCGGAAAAAGGTTGGGCCTACGTGGCTGACAGCCAGCACAGAGGTGTCCCAACCATCATGATGGGTGCTGGTGTTCCTCCCTCCGGATCGAAACAAAGGGGGGGGGGGGATATGTGACAGAGCGAGGCTCTGTCCCTATAAAATTGGAGGAAAAAGGGATCTCCAACCCTGTGTCCAGGTCTGGATGATAACGAGCAGGGTGTGTGCCCAGCTGCAGACAGGCCATATAATGAAAGGATGTTGGGAGTAGAGTGTGAGGGATGGTGGAGTGGAGTAGCTTGAAGCTGTGTGCATGTCCAAAGAGCCCAAAGCTGTGTGCGTTGAAGGGTTGAAGCTGTGTGCGTCCAAGCAGTTTGGTGGATGGAGCAAGTACCTATAGCAGCACTACTGCTGAAGAGTAGCCAGGTGGGCTAGCATTTTCATTTGGATTTTTTTGTGTATTTAATGTAAGCTTGGACCCCTGCGTGGGATTTCTGGATGGACTAATATTTTGTTTTCTTATAATAAACGTGGGCTACCAGGCCCTTAACCATAAACGCCTGCCTGATGTGAACTAAAATTGCATCTACCAATTGAGCTAAGCGCCCCAATGTTACAATACACAAGGCATTCCTTCCACTCACCATCAATCTATGGGAGCCTTTCTCCCACTAACAACCAATGTAACAATGCATTCCTTCCAATGACCAGCAATCTAAGGGAGACCCTCTCCAAATAACCACCAATGTAATGACAAATGTAACAAGGCATTCCTTCCACTGACCAGCAATCTAAAGGGGCCTTTCTTCCACTAACACCCAATGTAAGGCGCATTCCTTCCACTGGCCATCAATCTAAGGGGAGACATCACCCCCTGACCATCAATATAAGGGGCACTGCTTTTATTATTTACTTCAATATTATATTTATTACTTACTAATAATGCAAAGTACCATAAGCTGTAGATATAATTATTTTTAGCAGGGGTTCTCCAAGACCTTGCACTCTTGTATGGCTTCCCACCTGGTATCTAAAGAAACTTCGAAATACAAACATACCCTTCAATCTGTCCTTTCCTCTCCTCTTTCTGATAATAATTTCCATTTTTTGTATACTAATGTAATGCAGACTGTTACTTTTAATTTTGAATAGTATGTGATATATCAATTAAATCAAATTTTTTGTTTTTGTAGTCTTGTCTTTTCTGTCAAATTTTTCCTCTTTTTATATAATCGGCGACTATTTTGAGTAGTTTGGGGGGTGATTCACACTACCTGCATGGTAAAATGCCATGTTTTACCGTGCAGATAGTGTCGTTTCTGCTTAACGGTGCCTTGCGCTTTTGAGGTGCAGAGCGCTGTTCACTTTTTTTTATTTTGTTGTGTGTTTATTGTGTTAATTCATTCTCTTCTAAGCTCTGCAACTGAGCTGTGATGAGTAGAAATGCAGTCAGAAATGGAGCTACGGGTAAGCTGTGGTGTGGGACAGAAAAATGCAGACATGATACAGATTTCTGTTCTCCACCGTACTGCACCACAGCTCATCTGACCTGAAGGCTGGAGTGAGCAGGACACATAGAAAACTGTTTTCTGTGTGCCCTTGCATTGATTAGTGTTTTTCTGTTACCACAATCTCTGTACAAGCATGAACGAGTCCTAAATAAAGAATCTAAAAAAAAATGTCTGCAATGTTACAAATTGTGAAAACAAACACAAAGAATTACAAATTCCTTTTGAATTTCCCTTGTGGCTTGTGTTCAACTGTTCAAAGGCTAAAGGCATAATTATGCATGCCACATTTGTAGTATGCGTGCACAAGGGACAGCACCTATTAAGGGTGTGATTGCAGGCGTTCCCACAAAGGAGGTCAGTTACAGTAACAGTATTAGATCCATATGCTGGAAGAGGACTTCGCAGTAGGCTGTGAAAAATATGTTAATTTGCCCGCCGCCTAACTGGGAATGTACATCATGATTTTGATGTTAAATTGCATTGTTATGGCTCCAGCTAGAGCAGCCGGCTTTCCAATAAAAGTGATGCCAGTGGCAGATTCGCCATAAGATCTCTTCGATAGGTGGTGGGATAGGTTGACCCAACCCCCCAATGGCATCACGGTCGTTTTTGAGCTTACCGGAACCATCCATTAAGCTCAGATTGATCCGATGCAGCCGTTTGTTGGGCAGGAAGTCAAGTGAGGACAAGATGGCCCCCACTCCACTATATGCCCTTGGGGGACTGGAGTGACCTCTGACATCACTTCTGGTTCTTTTGCTTTGAATGCCTGATTCACACTTGTGCAGGTTACAGTTTGCATATTGCAGGTGCATTTTGCGTTTTTTTTCAATACAAATCTTGAAACCATTGAAGTCTATGGAACCAAAAAACAGAAACAAAAACCCTGGCCCTGTCCATAAAATGCACAGATGTAAACTACATCCATAGGAAACCATGTTAAATGGACTGTAGTGTGTTTCTGCAAAACTGAAAATGCACTAAAAATGCATAGGTTTGACCCAGGCCGTAGGCTGGATTCACACCTATGCATTTTTAGTGCTTTTTGCATTCTGCAGATTTGCACTACAGTCCGGTTAACATTGTTTCCTATGGGACAAATTCTGTAGTGCAAATCTGCAAAATGCAAACTGCCTAGATGTGAATCCAGCCTTAAGGTAAATGAGAGATCCAGGTTTTTTTTTACCCCAGGCCAGAACTCTCAATAAAGAGGACCTTTTAGGCTTATTTCTATTACATGAGATATTTACATTCCTTTTAATAAGAATAAAAGTGATCAAAAAAATAAAGGGACAGTTTAAAAATAAAAAAATAAAAAGTAAAATTAATAGGAAAACATTTTTTAAAGCACCCCATCCCTCCTTGCTTTGTCATTTTTTAATAACATTCAAATACAATATGACTTGTGTCGCAAATGTATATGCTATATTATTTTCTTTTATTTGCTATTTTTAGTGGAGTTACCCTTTCAGTACCGTAGTTTGTTGTCATTCCACAAGTGTGCGCAATTTTGAAGCATGACATGCAGGGGTGGACTGACAACTCATGGGCCCCCCGGGCAAAAGGAGATTATGGGGCCCCCAGGAAATCAAAGATTATAGGGCCACACAGTAGACACAAAGACACACACACACAGTATACAATCACACAGTATACACAGACATGTTTCTATTGGTTGAGAAGGTACTGGAGAGGTGTGGCAGCTATAATCTCAGGATTTTTAGACCAAAAGGATGTCGGTAAGGGACATTTCAGAGACAGAACTTTTACATACTGTCCCTGGTTTACTGAGGCTGGCAACCCTGATGGGGCCCCCTAGTGGCATGGGGCCCTCGGGCAGTGCCCGAGTGGCCCAATGGTCAGTCCGCCCCTGATGACATGTTAGGTATCTATTTACTCACCTAACATCATCTTTCATATTATACAAAAAAATTGGGGTAACTAATGTGTTTTGTTTCTTTTTTAATTAATTTTTTTTTTTTGAAAATTTATGTTTATTGAATATTTTTAAACACACATATAACATACAAACATTACAAAAGGAGCCCCAAAACAGAGCCCCCAAACCCCCACCCCCCACCCAACAAACTCCTCCTTGTGCAGCCCTCCGCTCAACTTCTTAGCTTATTTTATGAACACAACCGTATCTCCCATACAACAAAAATGACTCGTATCGTAACCGACAATTTGAATACCCAGAATGAAGATGTAGACCAACCCAAATATAGCATCACCCTCCCCGCCCCTCCCCCACCCCTCAGAGAGTGCACCTCCCGCCTAGCACTTAATTCACAGTATCTGCAGCATCAAGCCAGCATCTCCACACCCTCTCAAACTTAGTAGGACACCCTCTACTGAGATAAGTGGCTTTGTATAACGGCAAAGCTTTATTAATTAAACCCTTCCAGTAGGAAATCGTTGGAGGTGCAGGTTTCTTCCAGCATAACAGGATAGCTTTACGAGCATAAAATAACGCCAAAGAAATCAGAGTCCTCTGCGCCTTTCGAGGTGCCAACTCCTCCACCAGCCCGAGCAAACACGTCGCGACCGTGACCGGAATCGGCACCGAAAGTACAGACTGTAAGACCTGCGTTACACCCCTCCAGAACTCAACAATCTGTGGGCACAGCCAAAACACATGATCAAAGTCAGCTCGGTCAGCTGTGCAACGCCAGCATCCCTCCGCACCCGTACCATAAATTCTGGCCAGTCTAGCTGGGGTGTAATATATTCTATGCAGTAATTTAAACTGAATAAGTCTGTCCCTAGCCGAGACTAGGGTCTGAAACGGGTAGCCCCACATGTCATCCCAATCATCCCCGTCAAAGTCAGGTACCAAGGCACTCCAGATGTCTCTACATTTTTGGATAGGCTTTGGTCTGTCATGGAACAACAGTCTGTACACTACGGAAAGAGGCTTTTTCAGATCCTCCGTCCTCAGCGTCTTCTCCAGAGGCGACACTCCCATCTCCACAGCCCCAGTACCAAACTGAGAGAGAAAAGCGTGCCGCAGCTGCAGGTATCGAAAGAAATACCAATTTGGAAGATCATATTGAACCTTAAGCTGATCAAACGTTAAAAGTTTCCCCCGTCCTACCACATGTTTCAATTGTTTAACACCAACTTTGGCCCATATAACCGGATCTGGGATTTCTCCAAAGTGCGGCAATTTAGGATTAAACCACAGAGGAGTGTCAGGAGACCAACTCCCCTCTGGTTGTTTCAGCAAGGCCTGCACCTTGTCCCAGGCCCGTATTGTTGCTCGCATCGAGGCCGTCAGCTCCAATGAAGCCTTCGGACCTCTATACACCAAATAGGACAAGCTTTCGTATGAGCCCAACAGAGCCGCCTCCAGTACATTTGCCGAATCCCCGTCCTCCCGCGTCAGCCAGCGGCCAGCCACCACCATTTGCCCAGCTAGATAATATTTAAAAAGATCCGGCAGTGCCAAACCACCTTGACCCCATGGCTCCTGCAAAACCCTAAGGCTTATTCTGGGGTGTGTAGCTGCCCATAGAAAAGAACCAAAAAGACTGTTGACCCGCCGAAAAAACGAACAAGGAACCCAAATTGGGGAATTACGCAGAAAATAGAGAAATACTGGCAAAACCTTCATTTTAAGCAAATTAACCCTACCAATAAGGGACAGTGGCAGATGCTTCCAAGCTTCCAGCTGAACCTTAGCCTTGGTCAACAAGGGGGAGAGATTCAAAGCCATATAATCGCCCACTCTCGGTGAAACTCTCACTCCCAAGTACTTAAATTCCTGCACCCAGGCAATGGGAACTCCCGTGGTTGCCAATGCTCGCGCCCCCCCATCTATATCCATCAAGTTGGATTTCTCCCAATTAACCCGGAGTCCAGAGAACTCAGCAAATTTGTCGAGTACCCCAAACACTGCCTCCAAGGAGGGCCCTGCGTCCTTCAAAAAGAGGAGCATGTCATCCGCATAGAGCGCAATGCACTCCCTAATACCCCCCACCTCTAGAGCTCCCACCCCAGGCGATTGCCGCAAGGCTATCGCCAGTGGTTCTATAGCCAATGCAAACAAAAATGGGGATAGTGGACACCCCTGACGCGTGCCCCTACTGACGCTAAACTGAGGCGAGACTGAATTAGCGATTTTAATACCCGCCTGTGGCGCACTATACAACAAGGTAATCCAGGTGACATAGATCTCCCCAAAGCCCATGCTCCGCAGAACCCTCAACAGGTATTGCCAATCCACCGAATCAAATCTTTTTTAATTAATTGAAGTGATTGTAAAGGGTCGTTTTTTTTTAACAACAAACATGTCATACTTACTTGCTCTGTGCAAGGGTTTTGCACAGAGAGGCCTGATCCTCCCATGGGGGCACTCGTGCGGGGGTGCTACCAAGTCCCGCTGCCGCAACCATTGGCACAGACAGCAGGACTGGGCCCTGCCCCCAGCTCCCATGTCACCAGATTTGATTGACAGCAGCGGGAGCCAATGGCTAGGCAACATCAGAATATCCTATGATACGTAGCGACATCTACTGGTCAAGCCAAGTTTTTTCCATTTTAAATTAATGAAAAACATTTTTTGTCCCAGTCACACAAAACGGATTTACATGCCCTTTTACTGGCTGAATTGCTAAACATTTTTTTTATAAATAGACCCCCAAAGGGTTCTGGAAAGAGTAGAGAATGGTTAATGCCATATCAGGTAATTTTTAAGCTGCTAGTGGGGATATTTCCCGTCACTACACTAGAGACACATTTTCAGGTGCTTTTGGGCTAAAAATAGCGTCTGTAATACTCCTGAAAAATGCCTCCCCTGCAGCCCCAGTGTGAGAGCCCAAGTGCTTTCACACTGGGGTGGTGCGCTTGTAGGACGTTAGAAAAAGTCCTGCAAGCAGCATCTTTGAGGCAGTAGAGGCTCCACCACCTTTGCCCATTGAAATGAATGAGCAGCGCTGTCGAAGCGCCTGTAAAGGGCTTCGGCAGCAGCGCTTTTCAGGCACTATAAACCAATGCACCCCACTAGCGGCCGAATAGCGCCGCTAAAATGACAGTAAAGCGCCACTAAATCTAGCAGCCCTTTACCGCTAACACGGACTGTTGTCAGTGTGAAAGGGGTCTAAATAATGAAGACCCATCTGTGATGGTCATGTGTGCTGGGCACACAAATAGCTGTGCATGTATCAGCCATTTTTCTCAGGTCACAAGTCTTCCCTGTCATTTTGTCACAGTGACCTTTTTCTCTCTCCTCCTCCCTCCTCCTTTAAGTTGGTACAATCCACAACCTTTAGCTGCATGGCAGACATCTCTTATCAGTCTCTCAATACACATCTCAGGGCCCATTCCCTGCTTGAGTGACTGGAGAGTTAACAGACATTGGGTCATAAATACCTTAGTTGGAATCTCTAAAATACACATATCTGTCTTTCTGTAGAATCCATCATCTCAGTACATTTTATAACTTCTAAAATCATGACAGCACAGCCAGGATATAGACATATTTATCTCCCTCAGTTAATATGTAGTGTTTTGAGCTCAAACATCGTTAACTTAGGAGTACTGGGAAAAGAACTGGCCCAGTTCCTCTCCTAGGTGAACTGGGCATTCAAGACCTAACATATTTATATCCATTTTGAAGCTAAATTTATGCTGCGCAATAATATGCAGGGAAGCTGACTGTACCCTGCAGATATTCAGAGATAAGAACACTTATACAAAACTGTATCTGGGACTTGGCCATAAACGTGGTGACATCCCAGAAACCACCCCTAAGACCAGATGAAAATCATTGTACAGTGTGCAGCTGAGAGTGGCATTGTTATGTACAGTAAGTGACATTGTGGTGTTAGATTGGTCAGTCCTTTGTCAGTGAGTTGGTGAGAAGAGCAGGGGTTAGACTACTACCTTACACCAAAAACTGAGATTTCCTCCCTGCCATGTCCCCTCCCCAGATTTTTCCATTGAGAGTAAAAGCAAAATTATCTTTAGCTCCTCTCATACCAGGGTGTTAGATGTACGCCTAGACTCCGTATGTTCGACTCGAACATTGGCTGTTCGCACGTTTGGCGAATACCATCGCAGTGCATTGCTAGCTCATGATTGGCCAAGCATGCACTGTGACCCCGCATGCTTGGCCAATCACAGCGCCGGCAGCGAAGAGAGCCATAATTGGCCACAGGCAGGATGCCTGTGGCCAATTATAGCTCAGGAGGTTTAGTACACGCCCCATACTATATAAGGCCGCCAGCGCGGCGGCCTTGTGTAGTGTGTTCCGGCGTGCAGGGAAAGAGATAGATAGGCAGGGACAGTGTCTTCTTTTCTTAGGTATCTGCAGGAGTTAAACTGGGTGTTGTGTGCCTCCAGCACAGTATACACCTGTATCTACCCTTTATTGCTGGTGTTCTCTAATACAGGCATCTGCAGGAGTTTGTCGGGGTTGTGTGCCTCCAGTACAGTATACACCTGTATCTACCCTTTCTTGCTGGTGTTCTCTAATACAGGCATCTGCAGGAGTTAGTGGGTGTCATGTGCCTCCAGCACAGCACAGTATACACCTGTATCTACCCTTTTTTGCTGGTGTTCTCTAATACAGGCATCTGCAGGAGTTAGTGGGTGTTGTGTGCCTCCAGCACAATATACACTACCCAATTGCTGGTTTTCCCATCTCCCTGAAGGCCCTTACTATGTCTGGAAGGCCAACAAGGAGAGGCAGTCAGTCACGAGCCAATAAAAGAGGACAAGCAGGCTCGGTGCATCGGCATCAGCACGTGGCCATGGGACACGCTTGTCCTTATTTTCGGCAGCTGGGCGTGTTCAGCCACATCATGCCGAAGACTTGGTAGAGTGGATGACCAAGCCCTCTTCATCCTCCTCATTCTCTCTCACCCAGGCTCAGGGTGCTAGTAAAGCAGCTGAAAAGGCAACATCTTCCCTCGTCTCAATGTCATCAGTCACTCCTTCCCTAGACCCACCATGTCCTCCTGAGGAGTCCCCCAAACTGTTTGAGCACATTGTTGGGTACATGCTCCAAGAGGATGCCCAGCGTTTTGAAGGCTCTGATGATGATACCCAGCTAGAGGAAGGCAGTAGCGTGAGCGCAGAGAGAGGGGATGCTCAAGAAGGACAGCAATCTGGCAGTCATGTTCCACCAGCTGCAGGATACTGTCAGGTTTGCTCCAGTGATGAAGAGGGAGGGGATGATGAGGTCACTGACTCCACGTTTGTGCCTGATAGGAGAGAGGAGGAGGAGGAGGCACATCTCCAACGTGGCAGGATGCCCTCCGGGGGCCAGCTTAGGGGCAGCACACCGACTGAATCACACCGCAGAGCTCCGCCTGTGCAGGGCGCTGCCTCTGCGTGTTATTCCAAAAGTTCTTTGGTGTGGACCTTTTTTGAGAAGAGTGCATCAGATCGCACCACTGCTATTTGCAACATATGTCATGCAGCTCGTTGGCAAGCGTGCCTTAAAGACCCACACCAAAGAACAAAGTGGACCTCTCCTTGCTCCTCATCAGCTG
The DNA here is from genome assembly GCF_037356315.1 of Lithobates pipiens. Lineage (NCBI taxonomy): Eukaryota > Metazoa > Chordata > Amphibia > Anura > Ranidae > Lithobates > Lithobates pipiens. The sequence continues at coordinate 162,306,608 of NW_027507789.1, forward strand.
GGATCTCCAACCCCACTAGACCTTCAGTCCTCTCTGAAACCTGCACTGAGAGGAATGAAGGTGTAGAATTAGGTGTGTCACAGCCAAGTACTTGTGGACACTCTGCTAGCAGTACACCCACGTCCGACTGTGGCAGGCAAATTTCCCTGCCCCAGCTGCTGGACCGTCAAAAGAAGTTCACTCCCAGCCATCCACATGCCAGCGGTTAAATGCTAGCTTGGCTAAATTGCTAGCACTTCAACTGCTGTCTTTTCAGTTGGTAGACTTGGCCCCCTTGAGTTTGTGCAATGTGCGGTTCCTCAGTGGCAGGTCCCCAAACGCCACTTTTTCTCACGGAAGGCGATTCCGGCTCTCTACCGACATGTGGAAGGCAATGTCCATGCCTTGCTCGACAGGGCGGTCAGTGGTAAGGTGCATATTACCGCTGACTCATGGTCCATCAGGCATGGACAGGGACGTTACCTATCTTTCACGGCCCATTGGGTCACCCTTCTGGCAGCTGGGGAGGATGCAGGACAAGGTGCAGTAGTGTTGGAGGTTGCTCTGCCACCACGCCTCCAAAATGCTACTACTGGTTGTGATACACCTCTCTCCTCCACCCCCTCCTCTTCTTATTCCTCCATGGCCTCTTCCCGTGCTCTGTCCTCGGAACCAGCGGTGCTCCGTAGGCGTTCAAGGGGCTACGCAACTATGCAAAAACATGCCATGCTGTGCTTGCGCTAGTTTGTTTGGGGAACAGGAGCCACATTGCGGCAGATATTTTGTCAGCTCTGCAGGGGCAGGCCGAGAGGTGGTTGCCGCCATGCCAGCTTAAGCCAGGAATGGTGGTTTGCGACAATGGCACCAACCTCCTCTCCGCCCTCCGACAGGGACAACTGACCCATGTGCCCTGTGTGGCTCACGTCCTTAACCTGGTGGTGCAGCGGTTCTTGGGCAGGCACCCAGGCTTACAGGATGTCTTGAGGCAGGCCAGGAAAGTCTGTGTGCATTTCCGCCGATCATTTAATGCCTGTGCTCGGCTGGCTGAGCTCCAAAGGGAGTTGAACCTGCCCAAGAACCGCCTTAGATGTGACATGCCCACCAGGTGGAACTCAACATTGGCCATGCTGCAGCGGTTGCACATGCAGCAGAAGGCCATCAATGAGTATATGTGTGACTACGGCACCAGGCCAGGGTCAGGGGAGCTCGTTTTTTTTTCACCACGCCAGTGGGGCATGATCAGGGATGCATGCATTGTCCTGTCACCATTTGAGGAGGCCACGAAGATGGTGAGCAGTGACAGTGCATGCATCAGTGACACTGTACCTCTTGTCCACCTGTTGGAGCATACGCTGCGTGGAATAATGGACAGGGCACTTGAGGCAGAACAGAGGCAGGAAGAGGAGGACTTCCTTGCTTCTCAAGGCCCCCTTTATCCAGACAGTGTTCCTGCTGTCCCACCCATCACACACGAAGAGGAGGAGGAGGAGGCTTGTGTCAGCATGGAGGTGGAGCCTGGCACTCAGCATCAGAAGCAGCAGTCTTTTAGGGATGATTTACAGTCCCAAGAAACACGTGGACTTGTACGTGGCTGGGAGGAGGTGGCTGCGGATCATGTTGACCCAGAGGACTCCGGACCGAATGCCTCAGCTAACCTACTCTGCATGGCCTCCCTGATCCTGCAAAGCCTGCGGAAGGATCCTCGTATTCTTCGGATCAAGGAGAGGGACCATTACTGGCTGGCCACTCTCCTTGATCCACTGTACAAGGGTAAGGTTGCAGACCTTTTCTTTTTTCTTTTTTTTTTCAATTTAAAAGAGTTTATTAAGCCAATAAACAGTTACAATCGAAAACAAAGGTTACATCATACTACTGTATACAGCCAAATATACAACAGGTAAACAGTGAATCTGAGCTTGTCTTCAAAAGAAAAGAGAATGTACATTTGTCACCCAAGTAACATCTCCGTCATAAAACGGTTTCAAAACGTAATCCAAGTGTATACATAGGCATATTGAAATCAGGACTATAAATCGCATTGTACGTAAAAATCAGTAATCAGGTATCTGTAGTTTTGGCTATGAGATTTAATGAGAGGAACAGATAAAGGGAAATGAAGAAAGAAATAAAAAAGAAAAAAGAAAGAAAAGCAGGTACGAACCAAGGCAGAGAAGCGTAAGAAAGAGCCAGGCGACGGCGGAGAGCGACCCCCTCTCAACAGAGGGTGTCTGTCATCACCTCCCCTCCGGGCCCGAAGGGGAGGGGGAACCGGAGAGCCACAATCCACCCAGTGGGGGAGTATCGCAATCAGCCCTCAGTGAGTCTAGAAAAAGCATCTGAATACCTGAAAACTACCCATGGGGACCAGGTTGTGTGAAATCTGTCAGCCGTTTCATCCGCAATAGCGGGCGTCTCCTCCATTGTGTAAATGAAGTTAACCGAACCCAACCATTCTTTCACCGACGGTATCAGTTGAGATTTCCAATATTTGGGGATCAACGATTTTGCTGCCATTAAAAGGTGTTTGGTCAGGGATCATTTATATCTCCCCAGAGGGAAGTCAGAAATGTGAAGCAGGCAACAGGCCGGGGAGAGAGTCATCTTGGTTTCTGTAATCTGTCTAACTAGTCCCAGCACTTGGTCCCAAAAGCTACTTATCTTAGGGCAGTTCCACCAGATATGCAGCATATCGCCCTTAGCCTCGCCGCATCTCCAACACAAGTCTGAGGACAACAGGTACCATCTCTTCACTTTGTCCGGAGTGGCATACCAATGAGAGAGAAGTTTATATGAATTCTAATGCAATCTAGTGCTAATAGAGCACTTATGCGCTAGTATACAAGCATTTTGCCATTGCATGTCCGTAAACTGTGTTTGGAGAGCCGACTCCCACTGAGCCCTGAATCTGGGTGCGTCCTGGTCCCCGAGGTTGTGTAAGAGTGAGTATAAGATGGATGTGGTTCTCGCCACTGGTTCGCTCTTGTGACATAAGGATTCGAAGGTGGTGAGATCCCCCAACATGGTCTGTTTTCTCGTGGGTGTCAGTATGTAGTGGCAAGCTTGTCTATAACTCCAAAAGGGTAGCGCTCGAAGGGAAACGTCGCCCCGTAAATCGGTGTACGAACGCGTCTGACCCGCCGATATAAAGTGAGAGGCAAGAATAGGAGAAGAATCAGCAAGTAAGAAAGACCCTGTCTCCAGGCCCGGGGGGAAATCTGGATTTTGGGTCAAGGGGGACATAGGGCCTGGGACTGTCGCTATCCGGTGTGCGGCCACAAGTTTATGGAACATTTTTAGAGTGGCCCTGATTAGAGGGTGTTGTGCTAAGCCCGCTGGACATTTGTTCCAGGGTATCCAGGGCGAAAATTTAAGAGGCGTTCGCGAGAAACTTTCCTCTAGGGAGACCCAGTCCTTTCTGTTGGCGTGACAGTGCCAGTCAATAATGCGTGCGAGATGCGTCGCCTGATAGTAACGTTTAAAGTCGGGAAACCCCAGTCCTCCCTCTGTTTTAGGGCGCGTTAGGGTGCGTAAACAAATACGGGGTTTCTTATCAGCCCATAGAAATTTCCGCAATATAGAGTGTAGATGTTTGAAAAAAGTAGCTGGGAGTTCGACAGGCAAAGTGTGGAGTAAATACAAAACCCTGGGTAATGTCACCATTTTAATGATGGCTGCCCTGCCAAACCAGGAAAAATGTTTAAGTGACCACTTGGTCAAGTCTATTTCTAACCGGCGCAACAAGGGCACAACATTTTTAGTGTAAATGGCTGGGAGCTGTGGGGTGAGCTGAATCCCTAGGTAAGTCAATGAATCTGTAACCCACCTGAAGGAGCTATTCTGCTGGGCCAAACGAAGTGAAGCTGGGGGCAACGAAAGATTCATCGCCTCAGATTTAGTGTAATTGATTTTGAGGTTTGATATAAAACCGAAGACAGAAAAGGCCTTAAGTAGATTGGGGATTGAGGAGTGGGGCTGTACCAGGAAAAACAATAAATCATCTGCATACGCAGCTACCTTGTAGGTCTTCGGGCCAACCCGAAAGCCTTCAATGGAGGCAGAGTTATTGATGGTACGAATAAAGGGCTCCAGGGATAGAATAAATAATAGGGGGGATAAGGGACACCCTTGTCTCGTGCCATTGTGAATGAGTACCTTTTCTGACAAGGTGCCATTAATTTTAAGTTGGGCGGTGGGGTTCCGATAAAGGGAGGAAATCCAGGAAAACATGTGAGGTCGCAGTCCAATGTGGCTACAGGTTTGGAACAAGTAGTCCCAAGCAACCCTGTCGAAGGCCTTCTCCACGTCCGTAGACAGGAGAAGGCCCTCGACGTTCGTGGTGCGACAATGGTGTATTAAGTTCAGAGCCTTAGTCACATTGTCCCTGGATTCCCTCCCCGGCATGAACCCCACTTGTTCAGCGCCTATCAAATGAGGCAAAAAGATCCGCAGACGATTCGCCACTATCTTCGACATAATTTTTAAGTCTAAATTTAAAAGGGAAATGGGGCGATAGTTAGAGCAAGCAGTGGGATCCTTCCCAGGTTTAGGTAGTAGTGTGATATGTGCGCCCAGGAAAGTTTCAGGTAGGTTACGTGGTTCATTGAGAGAATTAAAAACCTTCAAAAGAGGTTCTTCAAGAAGGTTGAGAAAGACCTTGTAGTAGTGAGCCGTGAGCCCATCCGGGCCAGGGCTTTTACCCGTTTTAAGGCCCTTGACCACTGCCGAGAGCTCCTCGGACGAGATGGGGAGTTCTAACGATTCAGCATCTTCTGGGGAAAGTGTCGGCATACCGCTCTGAACCAGATAGTCTTTTATAATGTGGCTCCTATCTCCCAGCTGCCCCCCCGGGGAATGTTGGGGGGGGGACACTATAGAGACGGGAATAGAACTTGTGAAAGCTCTCCGCAATTTTGTCAGTTCTGTTTGTCAGAGTGCCGTCTGTCGTCCTAATGGCTAGGATGTTATTAGCTAGGGAAGCGTCTTTCAGAGCCCTGGCTAGCAATTTCCCCCCCTTATCGCCCTTTTCATAGTAAATTCTCTTTTTTAAGAAGAGGGTGCGTTTGCTCCTCGCCTTTAACAGGTCTCTAAGTTCCTGACGTGCGTGTAGCAGCTCCTGAGCCTGTAGGGAATCTAAAGTCGCCTTGTGGCGGAGTTCCAAGAGCGCTATTTTATCAGTTAATGTGTGAAGCTGTTGGGCGGCCATTCTTTTACGGGACGCCCCTGCTCGGATGAGCTCCCCCCGCATGACGCATTTATGGGCTTCCCAAATAGTCAAGGGAGAGAGGTCTTCGGAAGCGTTGTCAAGGAAATAGTGTCTTAAAGCGTCAGTCAATTTGGGGAGAAGTTCTGGATCCGTTAGCAAAGCTGAATTCAGCCTCCACATGCACGTCTTAGGCCTGTCCCCAAGATGGTCAAGGGAAAGGGAGATGGGAGCATGGTCCGAGAGGGATTGTATGGCCATCCCTCATGCTCTGCAGATCTCTTTGAGTAACAAAAATATAGTCAATACGTGAGTATTTATCATGGGGAGCTGAATAACAGGTAAAGTCTCTGCCTCGGGGGTTTAACGTGCGCCAAGCGTCAATTAAGGTTAAAGAGTGCAAGAGGTTTTTAATGTATTTCAGGGTGCTGTAAGGAATGCTCGATCGGCCCGAGGAGGTATCCTGGGTCGGGTCGAGGGGGAGATTAAAATCACTTCCCAAGAGAATACAGCCTGTGGCAAAACCCTTCAGCTCCTCAATCAAGTGTCTACAAAAAGATTTGTGTGCGCTATTGGGAAAATAGACATTGGCTAAGGTCAGCGGGACGTTGCCCCATGTCCCCTTAACAAATATGTATCTGCCGTCAGGATCAGCCAACAGTTGTGTAACCTCAAACCCCACTGCCTTATGAATTAAGATAGCGACCCCTTTAGTATTTGCCTCAGAATTCGAGGGATAAAATGCCTGAGGATAGTTCTTGTGCCAAAGTTTAGGGTGCGAGTGACGTAGGAAATGTGTTTCCTGCAGATAGACAAATAGGGGTCCTACCTTATTCAGTTCCCTGAGGACCGAGGTGCGCTTCTCCGGAATATTTAAGCCGCGGACATTGTGTGAGACCAAGGTTGGTCTAGATCCCAACTCCGCGTAGGCCATGAGTTCCCGTGCGTCTGCTCTCTGCCGCCGCCTGTACTGTCGAGAGGAAAGAAAGAGAAGAGTGGAAAGAGGGCAGAGCCTCAAAGGAGAATAAAGTGAGAAAAAAAAAAAAAGGTCCAGAGACAGAAGGAAGAAACAGAAAGCCCCTCGTAGGGGAAATATCACACAATAGCAAGGTACGGCCTGCGCGCACTGCGGCTACAGGCAAAAATAATGTGCGGGCAAACCACAAGGTGCCACCAAAGCACCTTGCGGACCGCTTGTGGGGTACGTGGGAGGAACTCCACAAGAGGAATGTAAATTTCAGCTCAAACAGAACAAATAAATCACTGACGGAAACTGAAATTTGAGGTAACAAAATAACAGGTAATTAAGCAACCAATACGGAGACCCAGCGCCCTAAGTAGCATCAACCAGGTGTGCGACATAAACTTCGGCAAAAAAAAAAAATATATACACAAAACACAAGCCCACCAGGAGGGGGTAGGAGAGGGGAACTGTTAGGGCTGGTGTCTGCAAGCCAGGCATAAGAGTAGCAGGGGAACAACAAATGTTTACCCCTTAGGGCATGGGAACAGCTACCCAACGCCTTGGGGAGGCGCCATCTAGGGGAGAGGGGGGGGATAAGCAAAGAGCAACAATAGTCAAGATGGGTACCCCCGCAACATTGCAAAAAAGTGCAAACTATCAGAAGCGAAAAAAAAGGAAAAAAGACCATTCTTCCACCATACAGTCAGTATGTCGTTCAGGTGCGATCACGGTTCCTGGAATGCCTGGAGGACTGAGGTGCGCGGGATCCCTCCCTGGAGGAACGCTGCCCAACTTTGCTCTTCTTCTGCGGTGGCTTAACCGGTGAGGACAAAGGGGTGCCAGGCGGGCTGAGCTCGGGTTGGGGGAGCTTAAACTCAACATACCATTCCGGTAAGTCCACACAAGGGATATGGAGACCAGCACAAAAGTCCGGGAGGTCTTCTGGCATCCGAAGCAAAAATTGTCTCCCGTCCAGTGTGGCTTATAAGGCGAAGGGAAAGCGCCATTTATAAACGATGCCTCTCTCACGAAGGGCTTCCAGCAACGGTCGTAAAGCCCGTCTGTTATGGGCGACAAGTCTTGAAACAACGAGATCTCCGCCTCATTGAATGCAATCCGGTCGTTTTTCCTGGCCTGACTTAGGATTTCTTCCTTCAGCTGAAAACTCTGGAGGCAGCAGATAACATCTTGGGGAGGAGCTGAGTCCAGGGGCCTAGCTCTCAAAGCCCTGTGTGCTCGTACAAAGTCAATGGGAGAATCAATAGGGTTTTCCAGCAGGTTATTAAACACTGATCGCAAAGCTGAGGTGATCTGGTCAGGGCCTACAGTCTCCGGGATCCCCCTCACCCGGATATTACACCTCCTCCCTCTATTATCAAGGTCCTCCAGGTGTCTATTGATATTGATTAAGTGAACCGCGTGTGAGGCAGCTGTGGCCTCCAGTCTGGGTACAGTCCTGTCCCTCTTGCTCTCTGCTTTCTCTAAGGTGGACATCTTCTCAGTGAGGGATAGTAAGTCAGCCTTAAGGTCAGTAATTGCAGAAAAAAGCATGTTCTTTATGTCAGACGCAATCGATGTCATATCTCCCAGCGTAAGTGGATGGTTGGGGTTCCCCAGCCCGCTTACCGGGTCTTCAGCTGTAGACAGGGAGCTATCACTGAGTTCATCTTCCTCGCCTCGTGGCAGCGCCATCTTGAAAGGGGTGCTGCCGCCTGCACGGGCCTGTGAGGAGAAGATGTCCTGGATACTACGGGTGTGAGGGGTCCCGGACTGACGGCGAGCCCCCGTCCCGGTGTGGTGGCGTGCTGATTTAAGCATGATGCGGCGTGAAATGAGCCGAAGGGAGAGCTGTCGGGCTGCGGGTCTCCTGGAGCTCCTGTCTCAAGCGGCCATTCCCGATGCGCGCCAAGCCACGCCCCCTCTGCAGACCTTTTCTTGCCATCGCAGAGGGAGCAGAGGATGAGACATCTCCGGGAGGACTTGCAGAAAGGTCTGTTTAACGCGTTCCCAGAGACTGGGAGGTTACAAACTCCTGGTCATGGACAACGTTTTGCTGAGGCTTCGGTCAGTCACAGAAGGAGCGGTGGAGAAGGTTGCCGTCTGACCGATGCGTTCAGAATTTTTTTTGGTCCGCAGCCCGAAGGTATGATCGCTTCCAGCAACCATCACCAGCGTCTGATTTACATGGTGCAGGAATACCTAGGGGCAAGGTCAGACTTGGACACCTTTCCACTGAAAATCCTCTGGCTTACTGGGTCTTGAGGATGGATCACTGGCCAGAGCTTACACAGTATGCAATTGAGCTACTGGCCTGTCCTGCATCCAGTGTTGTTTTGGAACGTACCTTCAGTGCTGCTGGTGGCTTTGTAACCGATCACAGGGTGCGCCTGTCCACCGAATTAGTTGATCGACTGACCTTCATAAAGATGAATCAGTCTTGGATCACCACCAGCTACCAAGCACCTGAAGCTGATGTAACCGAATAATTTTTTTTGAAATGTCACATCCCTTCAAGACTTCCTATACTGATGCTGAGTGGCTGTCCTGTTATGTTGACTGACTATCCTCTTCCTCCTCAATGATCCTGCTGATATCTTGGAAGAACATTTTTGGTTTTGAGTGATGCCACCAACCCAGTTTTTCAGCCCCTGTTTAACAGGGGCATGTAATTACAATTTTTGATGCAATGCTTTGCAGCAGTGCTCATTCCTGCACTCCAACTAGAGTATCTGGGAGAGGCTGCAGTGTCGTGGCACCAGAAAGCAGTGCCTAAGGCCGCGTACACACGCGCGGACTGTTCGCCCAACCTTGTCCGCTGAACAGTGTTTGGGCGGACAGTCCGCTCGTGTGTGGGGCTTCAGCGGACAGTTTCAGCGGACAGTTGGCCGAACAAGGTCTTACGGAAATTCCGAAAAACTGTTCGCTGAAACAAGGTTTCAGCGGACTGTTCGCTCGTGTGTAGGCTTGTTCGGCCAACTAAGTCTCGTGCATGCTCAGAAAGGATTTCCACGTCGGAAGGTTGCATTGCAGTGTATAGGACGTCGTATTTTTCGTCCGGTCGTACGTGCCGTTCACGTCATCGCGCACGGTTTCAGCAAACTGTTCGTCCGTCGTGTGTGGCCATGTCCGTCCATGCTAAGTTTGAGCGGACTGTTCGCTCAAACTGTTGGACGGACAAAGTTGCGCCAACAGTCCGCGCGTGTGTACGCGGCCTAAGGCCCAATTTTTCTACCACTGTTCAACAATGGCATGTAATTACATTTCTTGATATAATCGTTCACAGCAGGGTGCTCCAGCGCCCACCAAGAGTCACTCTGAGGGCTTACAGTGTTGTGGCAACATCAACACCTTAGGCCCCCATTTCTGCAGAGCATATAGGGCAGGCCCTTACTTTCAAACATCCAACTTACAAACGTCTCCTACTTGCAAACGGAAGGAGACAACAGGAAGTGAGATGAAAAAAGAAAGACGGACAAAAAAATTACACAATTATAATGCCATTTTTCTCAATGATTTTCATCCGTATTGCCAGAACCAGATATTACAAGCAGTTTTAAATGACTTTTTTTCAGTTAAATGTCATTTTGTGCAGGGACTTTTCTAAACACGGGAATTACGTGGCACTTCACAGGCATACTATAGATACCCCCCAGGCACGATATTTAAAGGAATATTTCACTTTTTTTTTCACTTTAATCATCATTAAAATCAGTAAATTTAGGCATTGACCCATGTCCCCTGGGGCAGGAGCCGGGTCCCCAAACCCTTTTTAGGACAATATCTTGCATATTAGCCATTAAAATTAGCACTTTTTATTTAGAACGTTCAAGTCCCATAGACTTTTTAATGGGGTTCTAAAGTTTGCACGAATTTTCGTTCCGTTTGAAAGTTCTGGTGCAAACCGAACTGGGGGTGTTGGGTGCGCTCCAACTCGCTGCTCTGCACACTACCTCAGGTGCCACCTTTGCATAAGCTGCCCATGATGCTGCCATACTCCTAGTTGAATGCGCTTTGATCTCCCCCGGGGAGGGAAGGCCCAAGGATTCGGAAGCGATTTGGATGGTCTTCACATCCAGGATGAGACAACCCTAGGGGGAACCACCATGCCCTTTTTAGACCCCATAGGGAAGACGAACAACTGATCTTGCTTGCGAAATCTCTTAGTTTGCTCCAAGTAAACTGAAATAGAGGAGACCAGGTCCAACTTCTTCCAGTCCTCCTGAGACTGATCGATGGTGAAGGCTGGGAAGCCAGACTCCCATTTCATGTGAAAGGCCGTAGAGACTTTTGGTGGAAAGCTAGGAACCGGTCTGAGAATAATCTTGTCGCGAAAAAACACACAAAAGGAGTCCTTGGATGAAAAGGCACATAATTCAGAAACTCGCCTAGCAGATGCTATGGCCGTCAGGAAAACTGTCCTCAGGGTTAGATGAAATAAAGAACAGGATGATGTTGGGTCCAAAGGAAACGCCAGCAAGGCTTTTAAGACCAGGGTCAGGTCCCATTTTGGAAAGAAAGACTTAAGGGGAGGCCTAATCTTAATGGCTGCCTTCAGGAACTGGACTACCACCAGATCCAATGCCCACCTAGAATTTGTCATTGCTGAAAGCGCAGGGACCTGGACCTTCAGGAAATTATAAGCTAGGCCATCATCCAATCCCGCTGGAGAAACTCCAAGATGTTTGAGACTGAAGGAGATTCAGGCTCCCAGCCCTTTTCCGCAGCGATGCGTCGAAAAGCCTTCCATACTTGGTGATAGGTCGAGTTTGTAGATTTTTTGCGAGGCCGTAACAAGGTGCTCAACACTTGGTCTGAGAGGCCCAAATTCTTCAGAGATCTCCTTTCAATTTCCATGCCATTAGCTTCAGTCCTGGATTTGGATGACACATTCCATTCTGGAGCAGGAGATCCCGACAACACGGAAGTGGGATTGCTTGAATCGTCTTCATTTTCCATACCAGCGGGAACCATGGCCTTCTGGGCCAAAATGGTCGAATTGCTATGGCTGACACCCTCTCCCTGCGAATCTTCAATAGGGTCTTGAGGATTAAAGTAAGCGGAGGGAACACATACACCAGGGGGAAGTCCCATGGTCTGGACAGAGCATCCTGGCCGTGAGCTTGTGGATGGTATGTTCTGGAGAAGAAGCAAGGAAGATGGGCATTCCTCCCTGATGCCATAAGGTCTATTACAGGCAACCCCCAGACTCTGAAGATCCTCTGCAGAAGATCCAGATTCAAGGCCCATTCGCTTGGATCCAAAAAGCTCAGACTCAGATGGTCTGCTAAGGTATTCTCGGGCCCGGGAGATAGGCTGCCATGAGGAAGATAAGATTCTTCTCGGCCCACTGGAATATCCGGCATGCGACTTGGAGCAGGACTCGGCTCCTGGTGCCCCCCTGGCAGGACACATATGCGACAGTGGTCTTGTTGTCGGACAATATTTTGACAGCTTGACCTTCACCAAAGCAGGGATTGACTTATTGACCTTGGAATGCATATCCTTTATATTAGGGAATGCCGATCCCATTGGAGAAGGAAATTGCATTGAAAAGTCCTTCTTCTCCATCTGGCCTGGGACTACTGGGATCGTGGCTGATAATATTCTGAGATAGCGCATGCATTCTCTCGCTGCAAGAAATGAGTAGGTCATTACTTTCCTCGTTTGGGTTTGAATGTCCTGAATTTTCCTCTGAGGAAGAGAGACTCGACCCTGTCTTGTGTCGAATCTTACCCCCGGGTATTCTAAAACCTGGGTTGGTTGCAGTTGGCTTTTTCAATGGTTGACTAGCCAGTTGAACCGAGCCAGTGTTTCACAGGTGAGAGACACATGGTAACGTAGAAGATGTTCTGAAGAGGCTAGTAGCAACAGATCATCCAGGTAATGAAAAACTTGAACGTCCTTGACTCTGAGGGAAGCGATGACGGCTGAGAGCACTTTCAAAAATGTTCTGGGTGCTGTGCAAAGGCCAAACGGGAGGCACCGAAACTGGTAATGAGAGCCTTCCACCGCAAACCTGAGGAGACGGTGATGAGCCGGATGGATGGGAACATGTAGATAGGCATCCACCAAATCGATGGAGGCCATTCAGTCTCCTTCTTTCACCACGGACATGATAGTCTCCAGCAATTCCATCTTGAAAGGAGGGACCCTCATATACAAATTTAGGGCGTTCAGGTCTAAGACTGGTCTGAAACCTCCTGAAGCTTTTGTCACCAGGAACAATGGGGAATAGACACCCAGACCTTGTTCTTGCTTTGATACCAAGACGATGGCCCCTGCCATCAGCAAACCACCTATATACGTTTGCAAACATTGCCTCTTCTCCGAGGAGGTAAGAACTTTGGTTTCCATGAACAGGGACTGCAGAGGTCTTGACCCAAACTCAAGCCATCTCGAATTATGGACAACACCCATGCGTCCTGAATTTCGTCTGCCCAAACCCTCTCGAACCAAGCGAGTCTTGCTCCCACCTGAGGGTCTTGGGCAGAGAAACCTCAAAAGGTCTTATCGGAGGACTTGGGGGCTTGGCCCTGCTTGGACTTGGAGGCTTTCAGAAAGGAAGAGCCAGCTGGCCTCCACTGCCTGGAGAATGGTCTACCAGGACTGTAGGAACTTGCCTCCTTGAAACTCTCCCGGATGAAAAGGCTGCTGCTGTCTCCTCCTTTCTTGTGGGATTAAACCTGATTTGCCTCTGGACACACGTTGGATCACTGACTCCAAGGGTTTTACCGAAAAGAAGTTTACCATCAAATGGCACTGAACATAGGCTCTGCTTCGAAGAATTATCTGCCGCCCAGTGTCTTAACCACAACGCTCTTTGGGCTGTCACGGAGTGGGCCATGGTTTTCACCATCATTCTGACATGATCAACGGCTGCTTCCGGCAGAAATTCGTCAGCTGTTTTGACGAATTGAAGAGGCGAGGGACCGCCAGCTCCAAGCTTCTCCGCAGAACAACCATCCAACTCCGAGACCCAAACTTTGAGTGCTGCTGCCAAAGAGGTGAGGCCCAGCGCCGGCCTGCATGCCGACCCTGCCACTGAATATAATCTTTTCAAATCCGTATCCACTCTCCAATCCATGGGATCTCTGAAAGAGACTGAATCCTCTAATGGGAGAGTAATATGGCAAGCCAAACATTGCAGTGAGGCATCCACCCTGGGGGTAGTGTCCCATAATTCTGCATCCTTTAAATCGAATGGGTACAATTTTGAATATCTGTTGTTCACGCTAAACCTCCTTTCTGGCCTAGCCCATTCATCTTCCAGTATTTACCGGATTTCAAAAATAAGGGGAAAAGACGACAAGGATTTCTTCAGTTCCGGATAGTATTTCTGCTGCTTTTATGGAGGCGGAGTCTCTTCCTGCCATTGCAACGCGTCCTTCACTGCCTCTACCAAGATGGGAACCAAAGCAAAATCAAAGGTACGTGACCCCGAGGTCACCTCAGCTTCTGAAGAATTGGAGTTGGACTCCCCGTCTGTCTCCGGATCCGGATCTGCCGAAGAAGAAGCTGGACGGGCGATTCTCTTAGATGCTTCTCTTAGCCCCTCCCTGACTGCGGATCTAATACATGATTTCAACTGACGAGCTTCAGATGCGTTATCCCGCGCAGCTTCCTTAAGACAGGAAGCGCACACTCATTTTCCTGTAAGGGCTTCAGCCGCACAGGCCCAACAGCCGGCTTCTTCCGATTGGCTCGGAGAGGAGGACCTGGATGAGGAGATGACCTGCCCCCTGTGCTTGCGACTGGATCTGGTCTTTCTAGATGTTCTTCGAGTGCTTGAACTCTCCTGGCTCTGGTATGAACGACTGCAATGAGGCTCCGACGAGGGAGATCTGGAGTACTGGGATCGCTGAGGAGACCATTGCTGCATGCGACTCTGCAACTTAACATGTTGCGACTTCCTCTTGCTCTTAGGAGGCAGCACAGCAGAGTCAGAGCCTCTTTGAGGGCGTTTAGCTCACACTGGGCTTTTCTCTCTGTTAAAAAAGACAGAAGAGGTGCTCTCTTAAAAAAAAAAAAAATACAGAATAAAAAAAAAAAATACATAGGTAAAAACCTGTCCATGGGTTCTTCAGTGCAAACAGGCAGGCACACAGGCAGGCAGATGGATCTGGAAGGAGAGAGGAAGGCTCAATCCACAGTGCACAGCGGTATGAGAAGGCAGCCATAAGAAAATAACAATCACAGTTCTTACCTTCAATGCAGAGCAGCACAGCCAGCTGGAGTGCTCACAGTAACAGCAGGGAAGCCCAGAGCGTGCCCCTTTAAGCCTGTGCAGCGGCCTGAGTGATTAAAGAGCGTCCCGTCGGTTGCTAGGCAACCGGACGAGCAGGGAAGCTGCCGTGATGTCACCCGCTGACTCAGGCCGCTCTGGGGAACACGAGGGCAGACTGCTTTTAAATTCAGTTCTCCAAGGCCCCAAAGCTATATACGCAGATATGTGCAGCATCCTATAGCTCAGTGGTCATCAACCCTGTCCTCAGGGCCCACTAACAGGCCAGATTTTATGTATTACCTTTGGGAGATGCAGACTAGAATACTGCAATCACTGACCAGCAAATTATATCACCTGTGATGTATTTCAGTTATTTTGCAAGCCTGGCCTGTTAGTGGGTCCTGAGGACAGGGTTGATGACCACTGCTCTAGCTAGTGTGCTAGTTTATATAGTTAGCTGTTAGTGTAGGTAAATTGGCTTGGCTGAGAACCAGGCCTGGGTTGAATCTGGGTCAGGGTTGAGTGACTCAGAGAGTGCTAGATTACTCAGCAAGCAGCATCTCTGGTACCTCCCCCTGTTTCTGGAACCTCAGAGAAGCTTCCAGATATAGTGGGTGGAGGTCAGGAGGAGCTGTTCGACATATATTAATGAGGTCCTTGACCAAAACCCAGCAAAAAGGGGCTGGAAGGGGGCCTGTTTACCTCGTAATTAGGCATTAATGATGCTAGCAGGGGTAGTCGGGTAGAAGATGGAGATGGAGTGCTGAGGAGGCTGTCAGAGGCCCTCGCAGGGCCTCACTAGTTTGGGGGGTGACCTTGGGCCTGGAGCTCGGGTGTTGGAAGGATCCCCCACAACACATAGAGAAACCCCTTCCTTGAGGCACAGGAGCAATGAGAGGACAGCAGGAGCAGGTCAGCACGTCTGGGAGATTTTCCAAGAAGTCAGCTGGGTGGGCTGGTGAGGGTTCGGTATTGGAGGACTTTGGAGAGAGTGTCAGTCTGGAGAGGACTGTGGAGAAGTTAGCCAGGAGGGCTAGTGAAAGAGGCAGTTTGGCAGTGCCTGAAGAGGTGGTGCTGGGATCAGTAGCCACAGTGATTAATGCTGGACACTGAAAGGGGCCTTGGGTTCCTGCCTATAACAGGCTTTTGCTATAATCTGACTGAGTGCTGTGTTAGATCAATCAGTGAATGTGCTTCATAGAGGTAAAGTTTTTGCCCATTTTTGACCAAGTTTTGCATCAGCAGTGTTGTGGTTGGGCCGTTTTGTACATCTGATAGGAATGCCGATTTTGGCATGCATGAAATCTTCTTCTTGCTTACAAAGGAAATACAGGTCCTGAGTGTTGTGTCCTGAGTCAAGACCACAGTGCTCATTTAATAAAGAAAAAGGCTTGTGCGAGAGTGCTCAGATTAGACTATTGTTTTGTTTACATGTTCATGACAGATTCCCTTTAAGAACAATACTCTTTTTTTTTTTTTTTTTTTTTTTTTTTTTACAACAGAACTTATCTTTAAGCCTGTAATAAGTAAATACATCCATATTTCATAAAAATGCTCTTCTTTCCCAAGATACTAATCTCAATGAACAAATCTCCGCTCACAGGGCAAAATTTCCATATCTCAATATTTTCACAAAACTTTCAGCAGACAGAATGATGAATAGTACCTATGTTGGCATATATCTTCCGGAGATAAGACATTTGAAAAAATGATGATGCTGATAACCATAAGTTTCATAATGATTTTCTCTGTAAAGATGATTAAATGGAAATTAAGGGCAATCACATTATTACATTGTGGGAAATAGCATATTAATGATGTTTGCATTTTAACTGAATTAACATGTTATTATAATTTGGGAATCCAAAGTAAAGAAAATATTGTAAGTGGCTCAAACTGTCTGGTTTGCAGTGAATAGATAATTATCTTTATTTATAGTAAAAGGAATGAGATTGGTGGCAGGGTGTTTTGTGAATATTCTCATTATTCAGGCCACATTTCTAATGAGTGCCAGGAACTTACCCCAGCAGTTAAGGTAACTCAGTCACCTTAATCATATCACCATGGTACATTTCAGGTGATTGGATCTAGGTGACTGAGTTGCTTATGTGTAAATGCTTGGGCATGTTCCTGCAATAGGGCTGGAGGCTCACGTGGGACAATGTTTCTAATTTCATATGCTAATGCCAGGCATTAAATGGAATGACCCACCCATTTGCTGTCAATTTCATTTGGATCTTTCCAATTCCCTAAAATA
This sequence comes from Lithobates pipiens, assembly GCF_037356315.1. Taxonomy (NCBI): domain Eukaryota; kingdom Metazoa; phylum Chordata; class Amphibia; order Anura; family Ranidae; genus Lithobates; species Lithobates pipiens. Next base: position 162,323,232 of record NW_027507789.1, read on the forward strand.
TGAAGTTGTTCAAGTAGGGGTTCCTGAGACTTTAGACAATTTGATCCATTTGGCCATTTAGATCGACAGGTACTACAAAAATGAAGTACCGCAAGCAGCACCACTCAGCAAAAGTAATAATAATAATAGGAACACACGACACATACTTACTTTTTTGCAGCACTCTTGATCCTTCTGTACTGATCGTGCTCCCTCAATTTAACGTCTGACCAGCGTTTCCTCAATTGATCCTTGGATTGTCGTACCCCAAAATTCCTGTGCAGACTTTTCTCAACTTTAGTCATGATCTTGGCCTTTCTCACATTTGGGTTTGGGTACAGTCCATACTTCCCATCATAGTCGGCCTTCTTCAAGATGTCCACCATCTCCATCATCTCTACAAAGGCCATATTTGGGGTCTTAAATCTCCTCCAGGATTGGGACGTTTGTGGGTCTGGGCTTTCGTTGATGCTGCTCTCCTCTGCATGCACTTGCTCTTTCTCTGCCATGTGCTCTCCCACTGGGCCGAAAGAGAAGGGGCAGGGAATATACTAGAAAGAAGGTCAGGATTTTCACTCAATATGCAGTGTATATAAAGCGTAACACATGTGCATCATACGTACGATCTGTGAGCAGAGGACGGAGTAGTGTAAGCGCCAATCGTGCTAACGAAGGTACAATTTTAACTTGGGTCATCGGTGGCTTATACTGCTTATAGATTGAGGCCTATATTGGGACAAGATTATGAGAGCTTAGCCTGACATTAGGGTTTGTCTTGCGTCTTGCAGATAAAATGGATAGATTCAGCAATCACAACTTCCTCCCTAGCTTCATTGATAAATACAGGGAGCTGCCCTGTCTGGTCAAACACCCTTTTTATAATAATAAAATAAAGAGGAAGGCAGCGCTGGATCAATTGCTGGAATTGGTGAAGCCGGTGATTCCTATGGCAGCCATCCCCTATTTGAAGTGCAAAATTGGTGGCCTGAGGAGCACATATAATAGGGTGCGCAAGAAGGTCCATGATTCCATGAGATCAGGAGCAGTAGCAGATTACATTTATGTCCCCAAGCTCTGGTACCACGACAGACTGTGGTTTTTGTCAGACCAGACTGAAATCAGGCCATCACTCTCAACCCTTCCTTCCACTCTTCTTTCCACTCTTGCTTCCAACCCAGCTGAGGCTTCCAACGTACAACCTGGGCCTTCCACCCAGGGAGAAGATGTGGAGGAGCCCAGCTTGAGTCATGTATAGCATTGGTCAACATATTTCTGGTCAAAAAATGAATGATGAATGGTGGCATGATGTGGACATGTTTCTCATCAATTGCCCATCCACAGGTGGGAAAGTCCCACCGCTGTGCAAAGTGAGATGTCACAGTCTGCCATTCCTGTGGCGTTAAAGGAAACTGTGGAGTCAAACAAGAAAAAAAAAAAATAGTACAACATTGTGCAACATGCAAACATTGCAAGTAGATTAGACACAAACATTCTTGGCCAACATCAGTATAACATGTATTTGAGTATTTGAAGACAAAAATATAAGGTCCACTTGTCAGATTCCTTACCCCTTCTGATGGCCCATTGTAAAAATTTTAGGGGGGGGGGGTATGTTTTGGATAGGTAACCCTCTCAACTTTATTGAGAGCTGAATGCATACATAATGTGTGTTGCTTTGGCCAGCCCCTCCTTACTTACACTATTGGCAGACCACTGGACAGGTAAGAAGTGTCATAATACAAAAATATAAATACACGCTGTACAAATTGATTTTACATTCTGCAATTCCCTATCAAGATAATAGGAGAACACAACTTGAAACAGTACCATTTGAAAGTATTCAGGCAGGCCCTTTCACTACATGTTTTGATTAATTAATCCAGAAATATGACCACAAAAGAGGTAGGTATAGTGTGTATGGTTTTGGCAAAATCAGCAGATAGAGGTTTGGTATCGGTTGACATAGCGGTTGGGGTGAGGGAGGGTTCCAAATGAGTTTGGGAACCCAAAAAAAGCCTCTGCCTGAATTTAAGATTTAAAAAATAACATTTAAACACATTTTAGGGGGTGTTTAGGGTAAAGCAGTACAATGGAGCTGACAAAATACATTATTAAGCGACTAGGCTAGGTGTATATGGGCCCAGTATAGCATGCTGGGGAGGTTAGTGAAGGCAAATATGCATGAAGGACAAAAAAAACTTCCAGAATGCATGAGGACAAAGAGGACATTCACAGCATATTACAATCATGGTAATTAGGGAATGATGAAATAAATACAATACATTAGCAAACATTAAATACATAGAATGTGATGTTAAAGGAGAATACTTACCATAATATAGTCCTTCTGCAGGACCTGAATGATGGCAGAACATGTCTCTGGAATAATGATCCCCAGAGCCTGGAGGGGGGAGATGCCTGTCGATAACTTGATGTCCTGCAGACTTCTCCCCATCGCCAAGTACCGCAACGTGGCGGAGAGCCTCTGTTGATGAGGAGTGATGGCTTGCCCCAGGTGTCCTGCTTCGTAATATAAGGGGACAGCAAAGCCAGCAGACGGTGAAAAGCAGGGTCCGTCATCCAGAGATAATTCCTGAAATTATCAGAATTATTCTCATGAATCTCCTCCAACAGAGGCATATGAGAGAATTGGTCACGCTGGAGCAACCAATTCCTTGTCCATGAACTCCTCCCTGCCTTGTTCATGGACTGGGCTTGGGTCAAAGTAAGAACCCAAACACCAAGCCCCCGCACAGCACGAACTCTACGTATCCACAAGATGGCTAGAAAACGGTCGGTTGTGTACGCGGCATAAGGGTTTCAAAAAGGCCATGTTTTTTAGGCATTCGGGTTTATCTTTTTTCTACTGATCTGAATACAGGCCATTGCTTTCAAGGCAGGCATGTAATTGTAAAAAAAAAAAAAAAAACAACTACGTTACTTGTCAGTATTTTACTTGCGTAGATCACACCTTCCCCTTGAATAATAAATTATATTATTTTAAAATTTGCAATTCTGGGAGCTAGAAGAATTTTTTACACTTGTATATGCACATTTACATGTTTTAAAGGGGGCAATATATGGACCATACGTGTGTTTCTTTTGTGCAGTAGCTTTATGCCATGAACATCCGACATTCATATATCAGTACCACGTGGGAGGAATCTGAACAGTGGTGGCTGGTGCTCCAAATTTTTTGGGGGGGGACCAAACAAGCTGAAAATTCTAAAAAAAATCCCCATCAATTGCAGCCTATCTGTGCTCATCAAATACAGCCACTGTGCCATCAATTGCAGCCACTGTGCTATCAAATGCAGCCACTGTGCCCATAAAATTCAGCCACTGTGTCCATCTAATGCAGCCACTGTGCCCCATCAAATGCAGCCACTGTGCCCATCATATGCAGCCACTGTGCCATCAAATGCAGCCACTGTGCCATCAAATGCAGCTACTGTCCCCATCAAATGCACCCACTGTGCCATCAAAGGCAGCCACTGTGCCCATCAAATACAGCCACTGTGCCATCAATTGCCACCACTATGCCATCAAATGCAGCCACTGTACCCCATCAAATACAGCCATTGTGCCCATCAAATGCCACCATTGTGCCTCTTCAAATGCAGCCACTGTGACCCCCGCCTGCTGTCTGACCGGCACTTACACCATTATGATGGCGGGTCAGGCAGCGGCGACCTGTGTTCTCCATACTTTCTCCGTGTGTCTCTTTTTGCTTCCTGCTAGGTGCCCAATAGCAGCACTTGTCCTTTCAGCCAGGGTGATGGGTATCAGACCCGCACTACCTGATTGGCAGGGAGGCGGTTCAGTGTTAGAAAAGCAAATATTCATTTGCTTTTCTAACACACCTGGGTGGGTTCCAAGTGCAATCCTCTGCATTCCGATTTCACATCTTTTGAAGCCTATAAGAGCCTATGGCTCTCATCAGGTGCTTCAAAAAACACCCCCACCGCTGTAATTCAGGCACCCAGGTTGCAGTGGTGGTCATGGGTAGATTAATGAAATTCATGAATCTATCCATTCTACATAGAGGGTGTGGCTGGAGAGAGGGGGCGGCACCCATGCACCCTTAATGCGCCTGAATCTGAAGGGTATATTTATAAAGCAGTAATGTAAGGCCCCTTTCACACTTGTGCAACTTTTCCTGACAAGTCTTATCCCATATCCCAATGATAGACATTCATATCTATGAGACCTCAAGTCGCATTGACTTCAAAGTAGTCCCTGTACTACTTAGGTCCAATTTTGATGTGAGTTTAGGGCCATAGACCTGAAGTTTATACAGTCATTCCCTGAAATCACGGAATAATAATAATCGCGTAAAATCACGCTTTCAGGTTGCGGCAGTGTGAAAGGGGCCTAAGAATCATCAAACATTTCATTGCAGGTGAATCAATCACTGTAATTTAAAGCACATGAATGAGGAAGATACACCTAAAGTCATAGGTGTGCATGACTTATTGTATTACCGCATTTCCCCGAAAATAAGGCCAATCGTTATTTTCCAGGAGGACTGCAATATAAGCCCTACCCTGAAAATAAGCCCTATTTTAAAATGCTTGTAAAATCCTATAATCCTCTCTATTATAGTAGTATATAATGTTCAATGTGTGTGTTTGTGTAATATAATTGCGGGGAAGAGAGCTCCGGCGGGTCACAGAAGGGCGCTATAACGAAGTTAATTATATTACAGAAACACACACATTGTACATTATATACTACTGTCATAGAGTGGATTATAGGATATAATAGGATATTATATTAGAATATTAGATTATAGGATATATAGGATTTTACAAGCATTTCAACTCACATTAAAGAGAGGGGGATAGAAGGCAGCACATTACATGGTAAGACCTACCCCGAAAATAAGCCCTACTGTGTCTTTTGTTGCCAAAATGAATATAAGACCCGGGCTTATTTTCGGGGAAATTTTTTTATATTTTTACAATTTTATTCTTTTTTTTTTTTACAATATTATTCTTTTTTTTTTACAATTTTTAAGAAGCTCTGCTGGTTGGCTTTGGTAAAATATCACCTGTTAAGACAGATAAAGGAACTGAGGACTGAGATTACCCTGTCCTTTTCTCTGCAGACTCAGCTGTACTGGACAGTGAATGAATGGGAAGTGCTCTGTGCTGAGCGACTTCATGTTCATTCAGAAACTGAAGCAAAGTAAATGCAGTTTTCTATGTGGTGGGGGTGGAGGAGGGTTGGGGGGGGGGGGGGTAATTTGTTGTTAGCGCTTCAATCATCCCAACACCATGAGTTATATGGTGTAAGGGTGATTGGAGCGCATTATATGTATTATTACATTGTAAAATACACTCACCTGCCACTTTATTAGGTACACCTTACTGATACCAGGTTGGCCTTCAGAACTGCCTTAATTCTTCGTGGCATAGATTCAAAGATTTTGGTCCATATTGACATGATATCATCACGCAGTTACTGAGGATTTTTTGGCTGCACATCCATGATGTGAATCTCCTGTTCCACCACATCCCAAAGTTGCTCTATCTATCAGCAACAATACTCAGGTAGGCCGTGGCATTTAAACGATGCTCAATTGGTACTAAGGGGCCCAAAGTGCACCAAGAAAGTAACCCTCACACCATTACACCACCACTACCAGCCTGAACCGTTGATAAGAGGCAGGATGGATCCATGCTTTCATGTTGCTTACACCAAACTCTGACCCTACTATCTGAATGTCACAGTTGAAATCAAGACTCATCAGATCACGCAACGTTTTCTGGATCTTCTATTGTCCAATGTTGGTGAGCCTGTGCGAATTGTAGCCTCAGTTTCCTGTTCTTAGCTGACAGGAGTGGCATCCGGTGTGGTCTTCTGCTGCTGTAGCCCATCTGCTTCAAGGTCCGATGTGTTGTGCATTCAGAGAGCGTATTCTGCATACCTTGGTTGCAACGAGTGGTTATTTGGGTTACTGTTGCCTTTCTATCATTTGGAACCAGTCTGCCCATTCTCCTCTGACCTCTGACATCAACAAGGCATTTTCATCCACAGAACTGCCACTCACTGGATATTTTCTCTTTTATGGACCATTCTCTGTAAAGAGATGTTTGTGTGTTAAAATCCCAGTAGATCAACAGTTTTAAAATACTCAGATCAGCCCGCCTGGCACCAACAACCATGCATGTTCAAAGTCACTAAAATCCCCTTTCTTCCCCATTGTGATTCTCATTTTGAACTTCAGCAAATTGTCTTCACCACATCTAGATGTCTAAATACATTGAGTAGTTGCCCTGTGATTGGCTGATTAGCAATTTTTGTAACCAAGCAATTGAACAGGTGTACCTAATAAAGTGGCCGGTGAGTGTATATTGAAAAAGTTAAACTCACTGTAATGCAGCTTGTCACCTGCCACTCTATCCTACCACCAGATGCAGCTTGTCACTGTATCCTGCCACCAGATGCAGCTTGTCACTGTATCCTGCCACCAGATGCAGCTTGTCACTGTATCCTGCCTCCAGATGCAGCTTGTCACTGTAGCTTGCCACCAGATGCAGCTTGTCACTGTATCCTGCCTCCAGATGCAGCTTGTCACTGTATCCTGCCTCCAGATGCAGCTTGTCACTGTATCCTGCCTCCAGATGCAGCTTGTCACTGTATCCTGCCTCCAGATGCAGCTTGTCACTGTAGCTTGCCACCAGATGCAGCTTGTCACTGTATCCTGCCTCCAGATGCAGCTTGTCACTGTATCCTGCCTCCAGATGCAGCTTGTCACTGTATCCTGCCTCCAGATGCAGCTTGTCACTGTATGCTGCCTCCAGATGCCGCTTATCACTGCAGCCTTCCACCAGATGCAGCTTGTCACTGTATCCTGCCTCCAGATGCAGCTTGTCACTGTAGCTTGCCACCAGATGCAGCTTGTCACTGTATCCTGCCTCCAAATGCAGCTTGTCACTGTATCCTGCCTCCAGATGCAGCTTGTCACTGTAGCCTGCCTCCAGATGCAGCTTGTCACTGTATCCTGCCACCAGATGCAGCTTGTCACTGTATCCTGCCTCCAGATGCAGCTTGTCACTGTATCCTGCCTCCAGATGCAGCTTGTCACTGTAGCTTGCCACCAGATGCAGCTTGTCACTGTATCCTGCCTCCAGATGCAGCTTGTCACTGTATCCTGCCTCCAGATGCAGCTTGTCACTGTATGCTGGCTCCAGATGCCGCTTATCACTGCAGCCTTCCACCAGATGCAGCTTGTCACTGTATCCTGCCTCCAGATGCAGCTTGTCACTGTATCCTGCCTCCAGATGCAGCTTTCACTGTATCCTGCCTCCAGATGCAGCTTGTCCCTGTATCCTGCCTCCAGATGCCGCTTATCACTGCAGCCTTCCACCAGATGCAGCTTGTCACTGTATCCTGCCTCCAGATGCAGCTTGTCACTGTATCCTGCCTCCAGATGCAGCTTGTCACTGTATCCTGCCTCCAGATGCAGCTTTCACTGTATCCTGCCTCCAGATGCAGCTTGTCCCTGTATCCTGCCTCCAGATGCCGCTTATCACTGCAGCCTTCCACCAGATGCAGCTTGTCACTGTATCCTGCCTCCAGATGCAGCTTGTCACTGTATCCTGCCTCCAGATGCAGCTTGTCACTGTATCCTGCCTCCAGATGCAGCTTGTCCCTGTATCCTGCCTCCAGATGCCGCTTGTTACTGTAGCCTGCCACCAGATGCAGCTTGTCACTGTATCCTGCCTCCAGATGCAGCTTGTCACTGTATCCTGCCTCCAGATGCAGCTTGTCACTGTATCCTGCCTCCAGATGCAGCTTGTCACTGTAGCTTGCCACCAGATGCAGCTTGTCACTGTATCCTGCCTCCAGATGCAGCTTGTCACTGTATCCTGCCTCCAGATGCAGCTTGTCACTGTAGCTTGCCACCAGATGCAGCTTGTCGCTGTATCCTGCCTCCAGATGCAGCTTGTCACTGTATCCTGCCTCCAGATGCAGCTTGTCACTGTATCCTGCCTCCAGATGCAGCTTTCACTGTATCCTGCCTCCAGGTGCAGCTTGTCCCTCTATCCTGCCTCCAGATGCCGCTTATCACTGCAGCCTTCCACCAGATGCAGCTTGTCACTGTATCCTGCCTCCAGATGCAGCTTGTCACTGTATCCTGCCTCCTGATGCAGCTTGTCACTGTATCCTGCCTCCAGATGCAGCTTGTCCCTGTATCCTGCCTCCAGATGCCGCTTGTTACTGTAGCCTGCCCCCAGATGCAGCTTGTCACTGTATCCTGCCTCCAGATGCAGCTTGTCACTGTAGCTTGCCACCAGATGCAGCTTGTCACTGTATCCTGCCTCCAGATGCAGCTTGTCACTGTATCCTGCCTCCAGATGCCGCTTGTTACTGTAGCCTGCCCCCAGATGCAGCTTGTCACTGTATCCTGCCTCCAGATGCAGCTTGTCACTGTAGCTTGCCACCAGATGCAGCTTGTCACTGTATCCTGCCTCCAGATGCAGCTTGTCACTGTATCCTGCCTCCAGATGCAGCTTGTCACTGTAGCTTGCCACCAGATGCAGCTTGTCACTTTATCCTGCCACCAGATGCAGCTTGGAGCTGCAGATTGAAAAGGAAAGGTAATTTTTAATAACATTAAATTACAATATAACTTGTGTCGCAATTGTATATGCTTTTTTTATTTGCCTTTTTTTTTTTGGCCACGAAAGTGGAGCTACCCTTTAAGCTTTCACAAAAAACTGAAAGTTGATTGGTTTCTATGCAAAGCTGCACCAGATTTTGCACACTCTATTTTTAGTAAATCAACCCCAATGCATAGTAACATACTGTATGTCAGAGCACAGCAACACACCTCAAGGCACAGGGAAATCCGTAGCCTATCACAACCGTGGCTCCTCTACCCTTTGCGCATTCCAGAAAGGGGGTTCATGTTAAAAAAACAATGCAACATGCCAACACACATTAACGACAGTATGTTGGCCTGCACTCAACTTTGCAGTGTGAATGGACCCTTATTATTAATTTAAATAAATAGAAATAAAAAAACACAATACCTCTAGTTTGGAAATACGGGATACTACGTTTTTCTAGTGGTTTGGCTAGCATGAAGAACAGTACTTTTTTTTTTTTTCTCACTAACTTGGATACAGGTCATCTCACCAAACCTATACTATCTCTAGTTTCCGTCTTGTCACTTATGGAGAATACATTTTGACCGTCCTCACTTCATTCTCTGGGGGGAATGTGGCCAGTTATGTTCAGAAATGGTGGTTTCCTGAGGTTTGCTTCTCATGATCTTAAAACTCCGTTCTCATCCATCACCACTGCACTACATTCACAGCAAACGTCTACTCTGGTATAAGGTGATGCAGAATACTTAAGTGTTGTGCATTGACAGCAGAATTTTTGTTATTGCCCGAGGACATTATGAATAAGAAGATTTGTAAAGGAAGCAGCATTATGTAAATTATTCAAAACATATTTTATAAGCCTACTTGACATCCTGAAATGAAGATGACAGCTAATTTGATGCTTCAAAGGAACCCATGCATCCATCTATGTTTCTGGTTTATTACAATGTTGCAATTGTTAACTGTTCATGCATTAAAGTCTACATATGCCTAAAACAAAAAAAAAATAAAAAAGATAAAAAAATCAGCACGAGGGACAGACCTAACTTTAAGTGAGATGTGTTCCTTGTTTTGCTGTGTCCTCCTTCCACCAAATTTTCCTGATCCGTGTATTCTGACAATGTTCTCCCCGAATACAATAGTTCCAAAGAGAGGAATCCCCCATCGACATCGAGTGTGTGGATGGGGAAATCAAGTCTTTTTTTTTCTGTTCAATCCACTATTTGAACAAATAAATATAACTCATCTATGGGCTGCCTAAGGCCCCTTTCACAAGGGACGGATCCGTGATGATCCGCCCCGTGAACATCCGCTTGCTCAGCGGGGATCGCTCCGTTGATCACCGCTGAGCCGGCGGATGGCAGGGCGGTCCCTGCTGTCAGATCTCCACTCTCCTCTATGGGTGGATCGGATGAACACGGACCATCTGTAGACGTATAGAAAAATAGGATTTTCCTCCGTGTGCAGAATCGGACCATAGCAGAGACGGATAATATCGGGTGTCAGCAGATGTTCATCCGCAGACACCCGCTATCCCATAGGGATGCATGTTTGTCCGTATTTCATCCGAAAACAGATGGATGAAATACGGACATACTGTCCGCACGTGTAAAAGGGGCCTAAGGGACATTAGAATGCATATACTTCCACTGTGGAGGCTCTCATAAAGAGCTAGGACTGCAGAAATATTGGGGTGCCTTGAAGCAGCTCTGCAACTTACGTATGTATTTGCAAATACAGTTAGGTCAATATACTGTATATTTGGACATAGGCACAGGTATTTTTTCAGGTATTTACCAAAACATATCCAAGCTATAGTTATATAATGAATATGGACTGATATTGCACACTCTCAGGTTTAATTTGAGGGTATGTACATCCAGGGCTGGTGCAAGGATCATTGACACCCTAGGCGAAACCTAATTTTGCTGCAACCCCCCCCCCCCCCCGGGTGCGCCCATGACTCCACCTTACCCTGCCCTTGCTAAACATGACCTATCTGACCCCTACACTGACCCCTTGACACATAAACTAATCCACCTGACTCCTACTTCCTGCACTACTCACATCACGCTGACCCCTACACTGACCTACCTGATAATTACACCGACCTACCTGGCACCTACACTAACTCACCTGACACCTATACTGACAATTACACTGACACTGACCATCACACTGACACCTACACTGACCTACCTGATAATTACACCGACCTACCTGACACCTACACTGACAATTACACTGACACTGGCCATCACACTGACACATACACTAACCATCACACTGACACATACACTGACCATCACGCTGACGCATACACTGACCATCACGCTGACGCATAAACTGACCATCACGCTGACGCATACACTGACCATCACGCTGACGCATACACTGACCATCACGCTGACGCATATGCTGACCATAACGCTGACCATCACACTGACACCTACGCTGACCATCACACTGACACCTACGCTGACCATCACACTGACACCTACGCTGACCATCACGCTGACACCTACGCTGACCATCACGCTGACACATACGCTGACCATCACGCTGACACATACGCTGACCATCACGCTGACACCTACGCTGACCATCACACTGACACATACACTGACCATCACACTGACACATACACTGACCATCACACTGACACATACACTGACCATCACACTGACACATACACTGAAAACACATACACTGACACTGACACATACACATACCCTGACACTGACACATACACTGGCACTGGCACATACAATGGCACATACACTGACACACATCACACTGACCTATCTGACTCCTGCTTCCTGCATTACTCACACACAAACCCCCTCCATACAGCTCAATGTAGATCGGGGAGGATCCATCCTCCTCCTTACCTCTGCTCTTTGATGCTGCCTAGTTCAGCGACCATCATCCGGGCCTCTCCGACTCCTCCGGACTGGGTGTGCAGAATTGTTCAGGAGTCCACGCCAGCGCTGTCCACCCACACCGCCTCCACGATGTCGCCGCCGGGGCCACACCAGCGTCGTGCACCCACTCCGCCTCCATCATATCCCCGCCGGGACCAGGCCAGCGCCGTCCACCCCGCTCTATGATGTCCCCGCCAGGCAGGAGGTCAGCTGACCGACCTCTCAATGCTCCAATCTCCGCCGAGTCCCGCCCCTCCGCTGCACTCACACAGACACACAGAGGGACAGGCTGGAACAAAGGAGTCCCGGCGCTGTGAGATAAACACGTGTGAGCACAGCGGGGCGCTCAGAGGGAAACATGGGGGATTGGTGGTGCCGGCGGCACACCACAGGGGGGGGGGGGGGGCGAGAGATCAGAAGAGGAGCTCACACTGCACAGAGGCCGTGGTTGCGCCCTAGGGGGGGGGGGGGCGGGTTAGCACGCGTGTCCTAGTGGCCAGAGGGCAAAGCGACGTTACATAACGTTGTTTCGTCAAGTTGTGCCATTCTGCCACAGTACAATTGCGGCGGCTGGTCGGCATGTGGTTAAGCAGGTAAAAGGTCTGGAGTTGATTCTAAGAGGGATATTTGCATTTGGAATCTATTGCTGTATACCTACATCAGGCGTTCAAAGGCGCTGTCCATACAAGTGAAACAGGCCATTGTAAGGCTTCAAAAATTAAACCAATCCATCAGAGAGATGGCAGCAACATTGGGAATGGCCAAATCATCAGTTTGGTACGTTCTGAGAAAAGAAGAACGCACTGGTGAGCTCAGCAACATAAAAAGGCCTGGATGTCCACGGAAGACAACATTGGAGGATGATCACAGGATCCTCTCTATGGTAAAGAAAAATCCTTTCACAACATCCAGACAGGTGGAGGACACTCTCCAGGAGGTGGATGTATCACTGTCAAAGTCTACAATCAAAAGAAGACTTCACAAGAGCAAATATAGAGGGTTCACCACAAGGTGCAAACCATTCATAAGCCTGAAGGATATCCAGATTAGACTTTGCCAAAAAACTTTAAAAAAAAGCCAGACCAGTTCTGGAAAAGAATTCTTTGGATGGATGAAACTAAGATTAATCTGTACCAAAATGACTGGAAGAAAAAATTGTGGAGAAGGCTTGGAACAGCTGATGATCTAAAGCACACAACGTCATCTGTAAGACATGGAGGAGGCAGTGTGATGGCATGGACATGCATGGCTTCTAGTGACACTAGGACTTTGGTGTTTATTGACGATGTGACAGAAGACAGAAGCACCCGGGTGAATTCTGCAGTGTTTAGAGATATATTGTCAGCCCAGATTCAGCTAAAAAAAGCATCAGAAAGGAGGAAACCCCGTCTTTGGTAATGTCCATGGGTTACAGACTTCAGGCAGTCGTTCAGCAGGCTCTGGGCTTTCAGGTAAAAGTGATCCGGGTGGCTGTAGAGCCACTCAATCACTTTTGGGACTTGTTTACACTTGTAGTTGGGGGGGGGGGGGTGAGGGTTTATACTGCTCATCCAATCACTGCCTCTTAACCTCCCTGACGGTGATCCCGAGTCTGGCTCGGGTTGGGATTTCAGCACCATAAGCGGTAACCCCAAGCCAGACTCGGGATCGCATCGCTGGATACAGGGAGGATACGGAGAAGTTACTTACCTTGTCCCCTGGATCCAGCGATGTCCTCCACGTTGTGTGATCGAGCTGTCCTCCGCTCGATTCACACAGTGCCTGAATGCCGCCGAGTTCCGTTCCCTGCAACGTTACGGTGCACGGGAGCAGAGATCCGCCAAATTCAAAAAAGTAAAAGTACACAAAACACACACAGTACTGTAATCTTACAGATTACAGTACTGTATAAAAAAATACACACCCCCCTTGTCCCTAATTGTCTTATATTATAAATACTGTTTTTTATGGCTGGAATTTGGAGATTTTCCATAGCAACCAGAAAGTGTCCCTTTTTCAGTGTTTTAGGATTTGATTACATTATTGAATAATTTTTATTATTATTTATTATATTATAAACTTTATCATACCCGGGATGTCTGCTAGACTCTGGTTTGAACAGATTTAAGAGAGTTATTCCTAAGAATTACAGGGCTACAATATAAAATGCCAAATTTCAATGCAAAATAATTGTACCGCTTTCAGCACCTAAAACCAGAATGAATCATACCGCCAGGGAGGTTAAGCTGTAAATTCCTTGCAGTCGCACCAGCATTACACTATGTGAATGGAATTGCGCCACAACCTCAATGCACACGGTAGTGCAGCATTTAGGGGATTAAAAACAAAACCCTCACCCCCCCCCTGTCAAATGCCTCTGAAAAGCGATCTGAGCGTAGATTTATTTTCAGAAGAGTGGCCTTGCCGCAATGTAAATGAGCCCTTACAGTACTGTGAAGTCATGTGGAAATATCAGATCAAGCACAATCCTGTACTTGATCGGCTGGAGTGGAGGGAAGAGGGTGTAATAGACCCCTGATGCCTTCATGAAGATAACCTTTCACTTGTGATAACATTAAAGTTAAATGTTCACTACACTTCTATTCTAACACTGTACAGCTGCATTCAGCACAAGATATACTACCACTCTGTTACTACACCTACGACAGTGAATACCATCAGATCTGCAATGGGAATGTTCTGTCACTGCTGCTTAAAGGGCCTTCATTTCATCCTAGCTGCATCTCTCATTAGGATAAAAGGTTGAACAGGCCGGCCTGGGTTCCCATTCCTAGAAATATTGTCAGAATTGATGCTTAAGCTTTGCTTATCCTTTCAGGTTATGTCCAAGTGGTATTCCATTGTACATATGTAAAACAACAATATTTGTCGTGCCAGGACACTCCCAGGCACAAGCTGGGAAATGGTAAAGGCAGGTCGGCCTTCTGACCATACACAAATGTATAGAAAAGGAAATAATAATGATGAAAAACACATTTTATTCACAAACAGTTGCACTCACTAGATAGCAGCTTGTAGGCACATCATTAGGTAGCAACCAGAAGGGTCCAGGGAATCTTGGTGCAGCGCGGTACTGTCAAGCTTGCGGCGCCGGTGGTTTCCGGTGTCCTAGGCTTGATATGGATTGTGCAGAGTAGAATCGCCAGCCGGACGCCACTGTGTGAGGGGGTTTGCTGGTGGGAGGTTGCAAGGTGATGGATGAGCAAACCACCTGACATCAAGATTCCATGGACTCATGTGACACCTTCTGGTTGCTACCTAATGATGTGCCTACAAACAACTACTATCTAGTTAGTGCAACTATTTGTGAATAAAATGTGCTTTTAAAATACTACACTCAGATTGGCGCTGCTCCTTTATCTTTCATTGTACATATTATCCTGTTGTTTGCCAACTGTCTTAACTGGTATACAGGAGAAATCATTCTGCTGAGTTTGTGCTGTTATTTAAATCTCAGTTGAACCATTACCTAGTTTGTATAACAATATCTTATCTGAAGTATTCCAGTAAACCTTAATAGAATATAAATCTCATTGAGCGTTGTCTTATTACTCAAAGATGCTGCAATAATGTCTGAACCCAGAGTGTCAGGTGGGTTGGAATATTTACCGGGTCATGGCGATGCAGATGAGCAGGTAAATCCAAGCAGTCTCCAAGGGGACAGTGCTACATGGACAATTTTGGGAGCTGCAGTTTTTCTTAGTTTCACAGGCGCATGCAATTTTAAAGTGGAGGTCCCCCCCAAATTTTGTTTTTAAAAGTCAGCAGCTACAAATACCGCAGCTGCTGACGTTTAAAATATGGACACTTACCTGTCCAGGGAGCCTGCGATATAGGCACCTGAAGCCGATCTGTCGCTCGGCTCTCAGGTGCTGCCGCCGCCATCTTTGATGAGGGAATCAGAAAATGAAGCCTTGCGGCTTCACTTCCCGGTTCCCTATTGCGCATGATTGAGTGGCGCAATATGGATGGTCCCTGCTGTCTCTGGGACCCGTGTGTTTCCCAACAGACAGTGGGGGGGACGGGAAGAGGCGTAAACTCCCGTGGCAGTCTATGCAAATACCTGTATTATACAGGTATCTGCACCCCCCTCCCAAATGCCAAATGTGACACCGGAGGGGGGGAGGGTCTCCGAAAAGCAGAGGTTCCATTTTTGTGTGAACCTCTGCTTTAAGGCTTGACATGTTTGGTATCTATTTATTCAGTACAACTTCATCTTTTATATTTTACCAAAGAATGTGCTTGTGGGTAGTGATGGACGAACTTCCGACGGGACGTTTCGCGAACGCGAAATGCGAACGGACCCAAACGTTCGCGAAACAGAACGTTCGCCGCGGGCCCCATTGACTTCAATGGGAGGCGAACTTTGCAAACCTTCATGTCGAATTTGCGGCCACGTGGTAATTATTAGGGGGTAAAACGTAGTCCCACCATCTGGACAATGACATAATACATGTATGAGGTGAATTTGGGATCGATAACTACAAGCATTTTTATTTTATTTGGGAAATTGTTCTAACAATTCAGGACTATGGAGCTAATGAAGGCAATGGAGGAGAGGGAAGGTCAGGGACCAGGGTAGGCAAAGAAGAGGGTGCAGGAGATGATCACCAGCAGCGTGACATACCGGAATGACACATGCACCGTGATAGAGGCATCTGACAGCAGCACCGTAATACAGAGCACTGACAGCAGCACCGTGACATACAGCGCTGACAGCAGCACCGTGACATACAGCGCTGACAGCAGCACCGTGACATACAGCGCTGACAGCAGCACCGTGACATACAGCGCTGACAGCAGCACCGTGACATACAGCGCTGACAGCGGCACCGTGACATACAGCGCTGACAGCGGCACCGTGACATACAGCGCTGACAGCGGCACCGTGACATACAGCGCTGACAGCGGCACCGTGACATACAGCGCTGACAGCGGCACCGTGACATACAGCGCTGACAGCGGCACCGTGACATACAGCGCTGACAGCGGCACCGTGACATACAGCGCTGACAGCGGCACCGTGACATACAGCGCTGACAGCGGCACCGTGACATACAGCGCTGACAGCGGCACCGTGACATACAGCGCTGACAGCGGCACCGTGACATACAGCGCTGACAGCGGCACCGTGACATACAGCGCTGACAGCGGCACCGTGACATACAGCGCTGACAGCGGCACCGTGACATACAGCGCTGACAGCGGCACCGTGACATACAGCGCTGACAGCAGCACCGTGACATACAGCACTGACAGCAGCACCGTAAGCAGCCCCAGGAGGAAGTCAGCACAGCACAGGGATGGTGTGATCCCCTCATAATAAGAACCCCCAGGAGGAAGTCAGCACAGCACAGGGATAGTGTGATCCCTTCATAATAAGAACCCCCAGGAGGAAGTCAGCACAGCACAGGGATATCATAAGCAGCCCCAGTAGAAATATGACACCGCTCAACCTCTTCAAAGAGGAGGGTAGGGGCATATAGTACGGTGTGCTTTTTTGGGTCAAGGAAGTGAGCCAAATGAATTAAGAAGGTCTGTGTGCTTGATTAAAAAAATAGTTTATAGACATATACATGGTCTACTGGTCACATGTGTTGAATTCCTCCGAGATCCATGCCTCATTCATTTTTAGAAATGTGAGGTAGTTAACACTGTGGTGAGCTAGGCGAGTACGCTTATCGGTCACAATCCCCCCTGCTGCGCTGAACGTCCTTTCGGACAGGACACTGGATGAGGGGCAAGCCAACAGTTCGATTGCAAATTGGGCAAGCTCTGGCCAGAGGTCAAGCCTGCCCACCCAGTAGTCTAGGGGTTCATCACTCCTCAGAGCGTCCACATCGGCCGTTAACCCAATGTAGTCGGACACCTGACGGTCTAGGCGTTCCCTGATGCTGGATCCGGATGACACCTGTCGATGGGTCGGCTGAAAGAATGACCTCATATCCGAAGTCACCAACACATCTTCAAACCGGCCTCTTCTTGCAGGCGCTGTTGGATTGGTACCCGCAAATCCTTCTCTGGGAGTGGGAATTGCTCCTCTGCCAGCGCACGCAAAAGCAGAATGCAGCATTTCTCGAAGCAAGGCCTGGAAGTGCTGCATTCTGACAGCCCTCTGCGACGGCGGTAACATTTCCGCCATTTTGTGTTTGTACCGGGGGTCTAAGTACGTTGCCACCCAGTACTGGTCCTTGACCCTCATGCTTTTTATACGGGGGTCCCTATTAAAACACTGGAGCATGAAGGCCCCCATTTGCACTAAAGTGGAAGCGGTGTGGTGGCCTGGCTCCTGCTCATCATCCAGGATAATGTCGTCCTCTTCATTCTCCTCTCCCCATCCACGCACAACAGGGATCCCAGAAAGGTTTAAAGCATGCTCTTCTTGCTCCTGCTCATCCGCCCCGGCACCATCCTCCTCTGACTCCTCATCAGACTCCTGTTGTTGACTTGTCTCAGATAGAGTAGCCCCCCCTGGGAATTCATCCAGCATTGCGACTTCCTCATCTTCCCGCTCCTGCTCCTCCACAGCCTGATCAATGACACGACGCAATGCACGCTCCAGAAAGAAGGCATAAGGTACCATGTCACTGATGGCGCCATGGCTGCGACTGACCAGTTTGGTGATCTCCTCAAATGGCCGCAGAAGTCTGCATGTGTCGCGCATGAGCAGCCACTGGCGCGGTGAAAAAAAACCCAGCTCCCCAGAACCGTTTCTTTCGCAGAGTTCATACAGGTAGACGTTAACTGCACGTTTCTGCTGGAGCAGCCTATCAAGCATATAGAAGGTTGAGTTCCATCGCGTCGGGCAATCGCAAATAAGACGTCTGACCGGCAGATGGTGTCGCCGCTGAATGTCAGCAAGGCGAGCCATGGCCGTGTAAGATCTTCTGAAATGGGCCGAGATTTTCCTTGCCTGCCGCAAGATGTCCTGGACCCCAGGGTATTTGACAAGGAATCGCTGCACGACCAAGTTTAAGACGTGTGCCATGCACGGCACGTGCGTGATTTTGCCCTGTTTCAATGCGCTAAGCAGATTGGCACCGTTGTCACACACCACTTTACCAACTGTCAAATTGAGCGGTGTTAGCCACTCATCTGCCTGTGAACGCAAAGCTGAAAGGAGTGCCGGGCCAGTGTGGCTCTTTGCTTCCAGGCACAACAGACGCAGCACGGCATGGCAACGTCTCACCTGGCATGTGGAATAGGTTCTGGGGAGCTTGGGCGGTGCAGTGGAAGAGACGCTAGCAGCGGAAAAGGAGGAGGCAGCTGAGGAGGAGAGGGAGGAGGATGGAGTAGGAGGAGGAGAAGAAGAGTCAGGCCTGCATGCAATCCGTGGCGGTAAAACCAAATCTACACGGGTGCCACGGGTTACATGCTTGACGGCCGTCAGAAGGTTCACCCAGTGGGCAGTAAAACTGATATACCTTCCCTGCCCGTGTTTGCTAGACCACGTGTCTGTGGTCAGATGTATCTTGGCACCGACACTGTGTGCCAGAGATACATTCACTTGCCGCTGAACATGGCCATATAGCTCTGGGATGCCCTTCTCTGAGAAATACTTCCTTCCTGGGACCTTCCATTGTGGTGTTCCAATGGCCACAAATTTGCGAAAGGCCTCCGAGTCCACCAGTTTATATGGCAGTAGTTGGCGGGCTATGAGTTCTGACAAGCCAGCCGCCAACCGTTGGGCAAGAGGGTTATCCGGCATCATCATTTTTTACGCTCAAACATTAGGCCCACGGAAGCCTGCCTTTTTGCAGAAAAATGTGAGCTTGGCGTGATGGAAGGTGGAGTGGAGGACAATTGTGAGGAGAGAGGAGAAGGAGAAGTAGAAGACGAGGCTGGACGGTGAGAGCCTGCAGTGTGGCTTTGTGTGTTCCGTTGCTCCCACTGGGCTCGGTGATGGCTGCTCATGTGCCTTCTTAAGGCGGTCGTCCCTAGGTGAGTATTGGGCTTACCGCGACTAACGCGTTGACTGCAAAGATTGCAGATGGCAACGCTATTGTCAGCAGCGGACACGTTAAAAAAAGCCCACACTGCGGAGCCATGTGCCGGTGTCCTGGGAGCGCCAGATGTGACCGTACATGGTCGATGACTCGCTCCTGATACATTTGCAGTCTGCTTTGTCCCTGCTGTGCAATGTAAGTCATTGCTGCTTCTCCTCCCTATCTGCTGGTCCATATCTCCCTCTGAACTCCCCTCCTCTTCCTCTCTTGTGGGCACCCACGTGACATCACTAGACACGTCATCATCAACGTCACCTTCCCCACCGCTATAAGTAGAGATCTCGGAGTAGGCAGCAACACCGGGGACCAACCTCCTCCTTGGGCTGATCTGGGTACTGGCGTCAGACTGCTGAGTAGCGCTTGTTGCTACCTCCTCTTCCTGATCCAATACCAAGAGTGGCTGCGCATCAGAAATGTCCTCTTGATATGGATCAGAAAATAATTCCAGTGACTCAAGCGGAAGGTATGTGGTGGTGGTGGTGGTGGTCGTGTTGTTGGTGGTAGTGTCTTTGGGGGTGCACATAGCAGAGAGTGAAGAAGAGGGTGCAGATCGAGAGGATGAGGAGGGTGCAGAAGAGTAAGGCTGAGCGAGCCACTCAACCAAGTCTGGTGCATCCTTTAAAGTAATTGAACGCACCTTCTGCAACTTCCCACTTTGGCTCAAGCCTGTTGCTCCTGCCCTACCCCTACCACCCCTGCGGAAGGGCCTGCCTCTTCCTCTGCATGTCATTTTTTAAATGACCCTGTGACAAAACTCTTAGTCCCTATACCGCTGAAGGACTGCTGCAGTATAGGTGAGCGGTCAGCAGTGGTGCACGTCAACCCTATCTATTGTGGACCTATAGCGGTCCTTACAGAACAGCAGACTGTACCGCACTCAAGCCTATGTACCGTAGCACCCTATACCAAGTTACCAGTCCTTATAAGAACTTTTGTGGAACAAGCAGGTTGTGTGTTAGTGATTAGCAGACTGTACGTCAGTCCCTATACCGCTGAAGGACTGCTGCAGTATAGGGCAGCGGTCAGCAGTGGTGCACGTCAACCCTATCTATTGTGGACCGATAGCGGTCCTTACAGAACAGCAGACTGTACCGCACTCAAGCCTATGTACCGTAGCACCCTATACCAAGTTACCAGTCCTTATAAGAACTTTTGTGGAACAAGCAGGTTGTGTGTTAGTGATTAGCAGACTGTACGTCAGTCCCTATACCGCTGAAGGACTGCTGCAGTATAGGTGAGCGGTCAGCAGTGGTGCACGTCAACCCTATCTATTGTGGACCTATAGCGGTCCTTACAGAACAGCAGACTGTACCGCACTCAAGCCTATGTACCGTAGCACCCTATACCAAGTTACCAGTCCTTATAAGAACTTTTGTGGACCAAGCAGGTTGTGTATTAGTGTTTAGCAGACTGTACGTCAGTCCCTATACCGCTGAAGGACTGCTGCAGTATAGGGCAGCGGTCAGCAGTGGTGCACGTCAACCCTATCTATTGTGGACCGATAGCGGTCCTTACAGAACAGCAGACTGTACCGCACTCAAGCCTATGTACCGTAGCACCCTATACCAAGTTACCAGTCCTTATAAGAACTTTTGTGGACCAAGCAGGTTGTGTATTAGTGTTTAGCAGACTGTACGTCAGTCCCTATACCGCTGAAGGACTGCTGCAGTATAGGGCAGCGGTCAGCAGTGGTGCACGTCAACCCTATCTATTGTGGACCGATAGCGGTCCTTACAGAACAGCAGACTGTACCGCACTCAAGCCTATGTACCGTAGCACCCTATACCAAGTTACCAGTCCTTATAAGAACTTTTGTGGACCAAGCAGGTTGTGTATTAGTGTTTAGCAGACTGTACGTCAGTCCCTATACCGCTGAAGGACTGCTGCAGTATAGGGCAGCGGTCAGCAGTGGTACACGTCAACCCTATCTATTGTGGACCTATAGCGGTCCTTACAGAACAGCAGACTGTACCGCACTCAAGCCTATGTACCGTAGCACCCTATACCAAGTTACCAGTCCTTATAAGAACTTTTGTGGACCAAGCAGGTTGTGTATTAGTGTTTAGCAGACTGTACGTCAGTCCCTATACCGCTGAAGGACTGCTGCAGTATAGGGCAGCGGTCAGCAGTGGTGCACGTCAACCCTATCTATTGTGGACCGATAGCGGTCCTTACAGAACAGCAGACTGTACCGCACTCAAGCCTATGTACCGTAGCACCCTATACCAAGTTACCAGTCCTTATAAGAACTTTTGTGGAACAAGTGAGTTGTGAATGTTTAGCAGACTGCAGCAGAAGGGCAGCAGTCAAGTATAATATCCTTTCTATATTTGGAAGAAAGAATATTATACATGTACAAGCCTATTACTGTACCACTGATACCAGTCCTGAAAAGAACCTTTGTGGAACTAATAATAACAGCAAGTCTTTAAAATTACCCTCACTGCCTGACAACACTGCTTCCTTCCTGTCCCTATACAAATTGGCAAAAAAAGAGAACGATTAGTGGTTACTGGAACAGCTCTTTTGTGGACCTTGATAGTAACAGCTAATGATGATGATGATGATGATGATGATGAAAGACTAATCTGGCTGTCCCTGTAGCATACACCGTCCTTTCCCTTTCTCTAAACTAACAAAAGACACTCAGGCTGCTGCAAGAATCAGCAGCACAGCAAACCTATCAACACCTAACACCTATACCAGTCCTGAAAAGAACTTTTGTGTACCAAATAGCTAGTGGTTTATCTCTCCCTACTCCACACAGGAACCTGTCCCTATCGTAACAGAAGAAAGAATGTAAAATGGCCACCGGATCGGGTGTATTTATAGGTTAGGGGGAATGTACAAGTGTCCATGTGCTGTCATGTCTCAATTGGCTGTCCTGTATCACATGATAAACGTGTCACCAAAGGTTAAAGTTCTTGTATACATTAAACACGTAAGTCCGCCGCGGCGAACGACGGAAAAAGGCGTTCGAACGTGCGGACCGCGAATGTCGGAAATTCGCCGCGAAACGACCGCCGGGCGAACCGTTCGGCCATCACTACTTGTGGGAACTAAAACGAATTTTAGGTTATTTTGTTATGGAAAATATATATTTAAAAGAGTCATAATATTCAGAAAATTTAAAAAAACATAACTAGCACAATTTTAGTCCACAGGACTTCTGTTTTTAGAAAATGTATAAAAAATGTCGGGGGTTTTAAGTAATTTTCTAGAAAAAAAAATGCAATTTTTTTTATAAAATATGTGTGCAAAAAGTAAAAAATGTGCTTCTTTAGAAAAATGGGTCTTGGCTTTCAGGGGTTATACCGGGGTGATGCATGTTATCCCAGAGGAGCGGGAGGTGACGCCCCCCCCCTCCTGCTGCCTTCCACCACTGTTACCAAGCCTCCCCTCCCTCCGAGAGACCCGTTCCGTGATCCAGCACTTCCACCGGCTAGAGAGAGACTTTGTGTAAAAAACAGAAGTCACAACGTCACTTCCGGTTTACTCGGTTGCCAATGGTGCCAAATTTTTAAAAAATGACAGTATTCAGAATTACTTCAGGCGATCTGAAAACTTTGAAGTGCAAAGGAGGGATTTGGGGTCTTTTAGACCCCCGATCCCTCCATAAAGAGTACCTATCACCCCCTATTACTGTCACAAGGGATGTTTACATTCCTTGTGACAGCAATAAAAGTGATCAACATTTTTTTTTTTTTTTTACAGAGACAATGTAAAAAAATAAAAATAACTAAAGTAAATAAGAATTATTTTTTCAAAGCACCCCCATCCCCGTGAGCTTGTGCAGCAAAGAAAACACATACGTAAGTTGCAGTGTTCAAATCACACATGTGAGGTATTGCCGTGATGGGGAGAGCAACAATTCTAGCACTAGACCTCCTCTGTAACTCTAACCTGGTAACCGCTATTTTTTTTTTAAAGCGTCGCCTATGTAGATTTTTAGGTACTGTAGTTTGTTGCCATTTCACGAGCGGGCACAATTTAAAAGCATGACATGTTAGGTATCTATTTACTCGGCATAACATCATCTTTCACATTATACAAAAAAATTGGGCTAACTTTACTGTTTAGTTTTTTTTTTAATTATTAAATGTGTATTTTTTTCCCCAAAAATTGCACTTGAAAGACCGCTGAGCAAATATCGTGTGACATAAAATATTGCAATGATCTGCATTTTGTTTTCTAGGGTCTATGCTAAAATATATATATATATATATATATATATATATATATATATATATATATATATATATATATATATATATATATATATATATATATATATATATATATATATATATATATTGTTTGGGGGTTCTAAGTAATTTTCTAGCAAAAAAAATACACATTTTAACTTGAAAGCAACAAATGTCAGAAATAGGCTTATGCATTGAATTGATTATATTAAAGTTTAGCAATACATAGACTGGGTTGCTTTATTTGTTTTTTTTCTGTCTCACAAAATTTTTTATTGATTTTAATTCAGAAAAATCACAAAGTAATGCCCCATACACACGGTCGGAAATTCACAAGAACGGAAAAAGTCAGATCGGATTATGTTGTCGGAAAATCCGATCGTTTGTGGGCTCTATCGAACTTTTTCTGTCGGAACTCCTGAAAAAGTTTGAGAGCTGGATTTAAAATTTTAGGACAACAAAATCTGATCTGACTTTTTCGGATCGTGTGTAGAGGATTCCGACTCACAAAGTGCCACGCATGCTCAAAAAAAAATTGGAGACGAAAGCTATTGACTACTGGCCTCTACGTAGTCCCGTCGTACATTACGAACTTCACCTCGTTCCAAATGATTTTCTGACAACTTTGTGTGATCGTGTGTATGCAAGACTAGTTTCGGACAAAATCCGTCGGAAAAAATCTGACGGGTTTTGTGGTCGGAATATCCAACAGTGTGTATGGGGCATTAGCCAAACAAGATGGTAATAACGCATTTTTCAGCGAACATTGTGTAGATGTACATAAGATAGAAAAAAAAACAAGGAGATTGATAAAACTGCATGCCCAATATAATTGCGTAAGTAACATGTGGGGTGCTAGAAGATCCTCAACCAATAGGGATTCTGGTGTACTATGTGTAGAGAATATAAGTGAAAATTAGGTTATGGTTAGGTATATTGTGGCAGTGTCTGTGAGGTAAAGCAGTATGATTAGTGATTGTCCAAGAGAGGGAAGCCCGGAGCGTAGGACACGCAGGGGAACGTAGAGCAGGGCTGGGCATGACAAGGTGCCCAGTCACGCCCAGGGGGAGGAGTTTCCGGGTGGGGGATCGGCCATATTTAAAAGGGGGCGGAGCTGGGGGAAAGCCAGTCGGAGGTCAACGTGCGAGGAGGCGGTTTTTCCCACCCATCCTCCCTTTATGTTGGATTGTTTAACCTTTCTTTGTTTTGTTCTTGCAGGTATGGTGGACGGTCGTCATGACAGCTGGGGGGGACGTTGGGCGGTGTTTGGTTTGTTGGTCAGTGACGGGAGCGTTAACGGAGGTGACAAAATGGGGGTGGGGGGCTCATCGGTAGTATGGCCCCTCCGGTGTATTCATCAAATGGTTGGTGAATACCAGTGGTTGCACTGCGGGAAAAGGGGGTGTCTCCGAGCGGCACAGCTGGAGGCCTATGATGGTTGATAAAGGTCCCGCAGTGTACTGGTGTGGTTTAGAGGGATATATATATATATATATATATATATATATATATATTCGGTGAAAGAGGAGATAGCTACGCCACTGACCAATAAACGTGGGTTGAAACATGTTGTTTCTCATGGTTGTTATTACTTTGTTTTATAAAGTTATTTTGGAGTTTTATGTTATCTGGTTAATAAAAGGCTGTTATGGCCATTTATACTCCATAAGAACGGTGTGGTCTCTTATTTTAAAGAAGGTAAAAGGGGTATGATGGGTCCGTAACAGTTAGAAGGAAGTTATCTGGGTTACGCTAGTCATGGTTTTGTGATCAGAAAGAAGAGGGTGGGAAGAGGTGGCTGGCTATGGAAGCTTTAGGTGTAGGAGGTGAAACATGAACAAAAAGATGAAGCGAAAGTAAAGAGGGAAAGGTATACTTAAAGAGGATGAAAAAAAAAAGGAACCAGTTGAAGAAAAAGAGGACGAAAAAGAGGCAGAAGAGGGTAGGTGGAAGGGAGGGATTGAAGAAGTGAGCAGAAGGTAAGTGAAGGCAATCCCAGTATTTACTTTTGTATTCTAGGCCCAAGAGTAAGCCTCCAAAACCTATAGGGTCCTACAGGGAAGAAAAACATATTACTGAGCCACCCAACAGAATGAATTTGAGAAATGTGAGGCCCTGAACTTCCCACCACCTGAACACCTAGGTTTACCATATGTTGGGGGGAAGAGTGGGCACCACAACAGGTTTATTAATGGTAAGCAGTGGCGTAACTAGAACCTTCAGGGCCCAGATGCAAGAAACCATGAAGGGCCCCCCTGAACCCCAGCCAGGGCCCTTCCCTCCGAGTCCAGTGGTGGAACTCCAGGGCGTGGTCACAGGTATGACCTTTGTGAGCCCTGTAGTTCCACCACTGGTATCTGTAGTTTTTATTTATTTATTTTTTTACATTTTTAGGTGCCCCATTGGGGGACTGTCCCTAGGCAGGATTGGGTCCCCGTCCCCAGAAGAGATGAGGTCCTTTTCTCCAGGGCAGATGAAGTTACTGCCCCCAGGTGAGAAGGGGTCCCTGTCCCCACGTGAGAAGGGGTCCCTGTCCCCAGGGGGATATGGAGGGGTATGTAATAGTGTGTGCTAGCTGCCTATGCTGCTGCCGGCCATATGTAGAGGGGGCTGCATGGGCCCCCTGCATCACAGGGCCCAGTTGCGGTCGCGACTGCTGCACCCCCTATAGTTACGCCCCTGATGGTAAGTGTGGCAGCATAACATTTCTAGAGCAACTTTTTCAATCTAGGGGTTTTTAGTGGACCAACTGCCACTGTATATTATGATGTTGAGAGCCCACCCACACTGTGGGGCAGGAAAGAAGACTCTATTGCCGCCTGTGGTAGTAACCAGATACAAGGAAAGTATTATTCTTTACAACTCCTTAGCTTTAATGCAGTGTGAGGAGGAGGGGGTTGGCACCTGTTACTATATATTTTTTCTAAAAATTGTGGTCGTCAGATTGGGACTTATCAGTCAACCGCTATCTAGTGTCTATAAAGAGCATTACTTTAGAACAGTGGAGTTACAGTTTTTTTTTTTTTGTTTCTTCCTTTAATAGATAACAGATTCTGCAAACCAAATCATATCAGTCATAAACATAGAATAAAAATATCAAGAAATAAAAAGCAAGAAAAAAGTATTCCTTGCAACTGCTATTAGCCTTTATATGTTAATCGTATTTATATGTAAGGAACAAAGATACAAAAATATATTGTATATGAAAAATGAACTTTTTAGGGACACATGTGGGAAAGAGCGGCCTAGAAAAGGACAAAACACAACATTAGAAATACAGGTCCTAAAAATTACATACAATTAAGCAAAAGGAGCAAATAATGTGGCTACAATAGATGCAGTCACATCAAACCACAAAGTGCAAAAAATGAAGTGTACACACAATAGGGCACAGATGGAGACAACGCAAGCATAGAGTCAAAGGAAGCAGTGGTACTGTATATAAATGTTTATCAGATAAAATCTCAGTTTCATCGCATGTTTGCTGTTCATTGCTTTTTTCTGTCTATTATTGTAGGGTCAATTCACTGAGATGGAGGAGCTCTTTTAACTGCCAGTGATATTTTCTTATTTCTTACTTTTTGCAAGGCATAGCTGTTTACCCATATTTCTCATGAATTATTAATCTTTTTTCTGCTCTTCATTAGACAAATCATAGAACTTCTCAATACAATAATCTTTTCCTAAGGGAAATATTGGGGCTGCCATTGTTGACCTACTTTTTAAAATAGTTACGCATCACATCGATTTGCGGATGACACAAGACAAGCAAAATACCAATATCATTAAAATGGAACTGAACTCTGAAGGCTGTGATTAAAAAGCACTCCTTGCCAGTATTGCGTGTGATCTTCATGCAGCTGATCTTTCCCACATTACTGACTTTCCATGCCTTGTTGTGCACTGTGGGGTTCATTTACTAAAGGCAAATCCACTGTACACTTTGCAAAGTGCAGTTGCACAGTCTGCCACGGCAGTTGCTCCAGAGCTTAGTAAAGAAGCTGAAGCGGGGGGGGGGGGGGGGGCGTGTCCGGGATGGCGATGTGAGAGGATGCTCAGTAACAGAGCTCCTGGAGTCCGGCCGTCTATCCGCAATTCCACCCGATGCCAGAGCAATTTCAGAGTGGAGAAACTGCTGGGGACACTCGGAGGACATTCCCGGCCATGTCCAGTGGCAAAACCAGGAGATCCCGGTCAGCAGCGGCACATACAGACAAGGCTAAGATCAAAGGCCGAGCCGCCATTGCTGAGCACATGGCAACTTAAGCCCCATATACACTATCAGATTTTCTGCTGATTTTTGTCTTCAGATTTACCAAAACTATATAATATGGTCAAACCTTAAGAATTTCAATTTGTATGCAATCAGGCAGGCCCTTGCACTACATGGTTTTGGTAAATCTGAAGACAAAAATCAGCAGAAAATTTGATAGTGTGTATGGGGCTTTAGACTGAGGCAACAGATTCTCCTCCGGCCACTGCAGCTGATCTTGCAAAAGCTATGCAAACGATCGCCACAGGCCAAGCTGCATTGATAGACAAAATTTATCATATCCAGACAAATGTAGACTTTATCCACAGAGATCTCGACTCCTTCTGTGGCCGAGTAGCGGAGGTGGAGCAACGGGTCTAAGCAATGGAGGATGCAGTGAGGGGGCACTCCGGGGATCTGCACACACTAAAGATTCAGAGTGAAGGCCCTGGAAAGCCATGCAGAAGATGCCGAAAACTGTAACAGGCGTAACAACCTGTGCATCGTTGGTCTTCCGGAGGGAGCTGAAGGTACCAACCCCACTGCCTTTTCTGAGTGCTTTCTCAAAGGTCTGCTCCCCTCAGGGGGCACTTCTCCCCCTTCTTTACAATTGAGAGAGCTCATCGTATGCCAGCTATGCGGGGGCCGCAGCGCTTCCCCCCTCGCACCTTCATCCTTAAGATGCTACACTTTAAAAATAGGGACATGGTTCTGAGGGAGGTCAGAACACTGCAAGAGCTGAAGTTTCAAAATGCACAGATAATGATATTCCCTGATTATTCCCTGGAAACCCAGCACCAGTAAAAATCGCTTGATGCCGTTCGTGCTAAGCTGCGAGCTAAAGGCTTTAAGTACAGTATGCTCTTCCCAGCGAGATTGAGAGTGGAAGATGGGGAAACAACTTGCTTTTTTACATCACCAGCGGAGGCTTCCTCCTGGATCGAGGCACTGAAAACCACCCTTATCCCTCTCTGGTTCTTTTTTTGCACCTCTCCTCTGCGACAATGGACATCTCGTTTGACTAGCACGGTAACCTACTTGTGACTTATTTCAGTTGCGGTGGCTTGGTAAAGTTTAACACGCAGCGCTCACATCCTGGGGAAGACCCTTATATGGATCTGGTGGAAGTGTCTTGGGCCCTTGGGGCTTCCTGCTGGAGCTATGTGTAAGATTCTGGATTCTTCTCACCCCCCTCTCTTTCCTCCCCAGACCCATTCACCCCTCTTTGTCCTGACGGGATCATGGAGGCTACGGCATTGTACATCTTCGAGGGGTGGGGGTGGGGAGTGGTCGATGTGGCAGACTATGTGGGAGACGGGGGATGATATTTGCAATACGGGACTCCCTTCTCCTCTCTGCTTGCAGGGGGGGTACCTCCTCTTCCCACCCTACATTCAATCCAACAATTCACGGTATCCTGTTGTTATAGGGGGGCAGGGGAAACATGCTGTACATCTTCCGGGACCCTGCTCACCTGGGTGGGGGTGGAGGGAATCCCAAACTGACACATCTGCACACGACTCCCCAATTAACCCAGACTTTGTTCTGTTTGTAACCAAGTGTTGTGCCCCCAGCATAGGCTGGGAGATAGCTCAAGTACTTCGAAAATACCGGACTCCCGTACCCAGTCCATGAACTGTATTCCAGAGGACGGGACTCCGGTGCCTTCTTGCACATTGAACCCCCACAGAGGCCTGTTGCCTCTATTATTTTTGGGTGATAGGCCCCCTCCGGTTGGGGTGTGGGGAAATGTTGGGGTTTTGGTTTGGTTTATTTGCAATGCAGAATATGAGAGTCAATTTGGATAAAGGAATTGCATTACAGTATACAAATGTCTGTTTAGCCAATGTTTTACATGTCTAGTACAGTGCTTGGAGTCTGCTTTATAAGGTAACATGTCTGGTGAGTTGGCTGTCGGTCGGTTCTCCATGGAGGCGGGTCCTCCTGCATGTGGCGTGGTGGCGTGGCTCTATGTCTCTGATTAATTTAGTGTCCTGGAACGCCAGGGGCCTGAACTCTAAGATCAAGAGGTCACTGGTGTTCCAGTTCCTGCAGAGACAGTCTCCCCATATATGCATCCTGCAGGAGACACACCTGATGGGGGGGGAAACAATGAGTCTTTGTAGGCCGTGGGTGGGTCAGGCATAGCACTCCACATACTCAAAGCTGGCGAGAGGAGTGAGTGTGTTGATACGTGAGTCCCTTCCCTTTCGCCTATTAGCACTGGAGGTCGATCCCAATGGGCGGTGTGTTATTATTCATGCCAACATAACGGGTTTGGAGGTGGTGGTTGTGGGACTATATGCCCCCCCAGCTTTGACTTCTTTCCTTTATCAGCTGGTCTCTAAAATCTCACACTATGCTACCGACAACGTCCTGATACTGGGGGACTTTAACATGGTCCTGGACCCTGGGGTTGATAGGATGTCCGGGTTGTCTGGCTCCGCCACTGGTCTAAAGGCATGGGCAGAGGCATTTGATTTTACTGATGTATGGCGCTGGAGACACCCCCAACTGAGGGCCTTTACCTACCACTCGGCCACTTACAAAACATTCTCTAGGATAGACTTGGTATACTCTAGGGGGCGGGGCATCCTTTCTAAGATAAAAGGCATTACTATTCTCCCCAGGGGCATATC
This sequence comes from Lithobates pipiens, assembly GCF_037356315.1. Lineage (NCBI taxonomy): Eukaryota > Metazoa > Chordata > Amphibia > Anura > Ranidae > Lithobates > Lithobates pipiens. The sequence continues at coordinate 162,353,858 of NW_027507789.1, forward strand.
GGATTATGCCCTGGTCTTCTTGCAGCTGGAATTGGGTTGTCCTGCTTCAGAGAGCCTGTTGCAGCTCTCCAGATTCTGGCTGTCTGACTCAAGGGTAGATGTCAAAGGCAGGGCTGACATGAACGATTTTTGGAGTACTCGGGATAGGTCTTTCCCTCTCCCTGACATTTGGGATGCATTTAAAACTTGTATGAGGGGAAAATTCCAGGAACACATTGGCAATGTCCGCAAAGGAGCTCGTAAACAGCTCCAAGAGGCAGAGCTCAGGGCTGGGGTGCTGGAGGCTGCCTACGTTAGGGACCAAACCCCACAGGCATATTCATCTCTTCAGGAAGCCCTGAGGGATGTCTCCCTCATACGTATGTGACAGACCTAGCCAGGACAGAGGCTGTTGGAGGGGACAGAATGTGAGCCTCTTGCCTTGCAATTATAGGTCCTTGCATTTGGGGGAAGGGTGCTCTTTGTGAGCTGTATGCCTTGGGACCCCTGAGGTGGTGTTACTTGGATTCAGATCCATGACCCCCCCCCCCCCCCCCCCCCAAGACACACAGACTCTGGATATGTATTTGCCATATTAGCAATAGACTGAATCACACTGTTGGGACAAAAACTGTTAGGCCGCGTACACACGCGGGGACTGTTCGCCCAACTTTGTCCGTCAAACAGTTTCGGCAAACAGTCCGCTCAAAATTAGCATGGACGGACATGGCCACACACGACGAACAAACAGTCCGCTGAAACCGTGCGCGATGACGTACGTCACGTACGACGGGACTAGAAACAGGAAGTACAAGACACAGCAAAAGTACCCTTTGGGCTCCTTCTGCTGACTTTGCGTTAGTAGAAGTTTGGTTAGAGACGATTCGCGATTTTTAGACTTCAGCTTAATTTGTCCGTTCACTGCGGCGCAGTCTACCTGTGAGGTTTATATCTGCCTTTCGGTACGCGTGGATCAGTTGTACCTGTTATTAGGCGCTTCTGGTCCGCTCGTTTCTGTGTTTCAGGTCGTTCTTCATAGGTCTGGCTGTTCTTCAGTGCGTTCAGTTGAGCTTGTCTGTCCAGCCGACCGTTTCAAAGCCATGGAGAGTGGACGTACTCGGGAACGAGTTCGTGCTATATTGGGGCTTGGTGTTTTAGTTGTTATGAATTGTTTTTATTTAATGACTATATTTTTTTTTTTTTCCCCTGTGTTTGACTCCCCAGTGTCCTTCCACGCCACAGGAATGGCAGACTGTGGCTTCCCAATTCGCTGCCCATTGGGACTTCCCCAACTGCGGAGGGGCGATCGGCGGGAAACGTGAGGATTGTGCCCCCACCACATTCGGGGTCCTACTATTGGAATTATAAGGGGTTCCATAGTGTGGTGCTAATGGCGGTGGTGTCGGCACAATGTGACTTTCTTTATGTGGATGTGGGGAAGAACGGCCGGATGTCTGACGGAGGAGTCTTTAGGCAGACCGAGTTCTGCCACCGTCTCATCACTGGTGGCCTGGACTTGCCACCAGATGCCGAGAATGTGGAGGGTCTACCGTTTGTGTTTCTGGCTGATGAAGCGCTCGGTCTGAGTGAACATCTTATGAAACCCTTCCCCCAAAGGACCCTCACCCCGGAGAGGAGGGTTTTTAATTACCGGCTGGCCAGAGCAAGAAGGGTTGTGGAGAGTGCCTTTGGCATTATGGCCAGCCGGTTCCGTCTGTTACTGACAGCGATCAACCTTGCAGAATATAAACTGAACTATGTGATTCTGTGCTGCTGCATTCTGCACAATTTTCTACGTAAATTTTCAGGTAACCAGTACCTGCAGCCTATTGGGCCTGAGGCCGGACTCATATTTCCAGAACTGACAGGGCTGGATCATGCCCTTCCTGGCTTAGCCCCCCAAACAGCACGTGAGGTGTGTGACCGCTATGTCAGCTATTTTAATGGTAGGGGGGCTATTCCAATGCCAGCTGAGCAATAAAAATTTATTTTTCTTGAAATATGTCTTGTCTGTTCAAATTTTTAAGTTTGGTTCTTGTTTGCTTTTCACGTTGCTTGTCTCCTACATTGTCCTAATTCAGGGATATGCAATTGGCCAACCTCCAGCTGGTGCAAAACTACAAGTCAATCATGCCTCTGGGTCTCATGCTTGTGGCTGTCAGTCTTGCTATGCTTCATGGGACTTGTAGTTCTGCAACAGCTGGATTTCCACTAATTGCATATTCCTGTCCTAGTGCATTTGTATTGCAAAGTGGTTTTTGACAATAGGAAATAAGGCCCTTTGTGACAGAAAACACAAAATGACTTCCCAAACTGGTATTGAGTATTGAAAGAAGTAGACACACACACACACACATCTTTTTTTTGATTTTTTAATAGTGCACATGCCAACTAGTGCCTCTGTTTTAGATATTTTTTTGGTGTTTTTTTTTTTTTTTAAATTGTTTTTTTTTTTTTTTTTTTGGGGAATTTTTTTTTTTTTTTTTTTGTAAACATAGAACAATTATCACAAAAATAAAAAAATAAAATCAGATTTTTAACTATTTACATAAAACAAGGGGTAAAGCCAAATTTTGAAGATGCACACCAAAAAATGGTAATGTCAACATGTGCTATGTACCATCATGAGTGATCAATGGACGTGTTTGGTGTGTGCAATCCCTTCCTCTCACATACTAGAATGAGGAAGGGTTTGCAAACACCAAATGCGTCCATTGCGATCCTCTGATGGCACATAGCACATGTTGACACACCGTGTGCATCTTCAAAATTTGGCCTCTAAAAACTATGTTTTGAAAACATTAAAGACGTTGTTCCAAGGGAATGAAGAACATGATCGATTGGGTTTTAGGGAAAAGGGGCTTAGATTCTCCCTAAAACATCGATCATGTTCTTCCTTCCCTGCCTCATAGTAATCAGTTCTCTTTGTATGTTGAGAATCTGGTTCTCCATACGGTCAATCTGCCCATTCCAGGCCATGATGTCACCAATCATCCTCTGGGCACTATCACTGGTAAATGGGTCCGCGACTTGTTCTACCACAACCAGATCACCTAAAAACATGTGTAGATAAAAAATTGGTTAAAATATACAGCCATTAATTGTTTACCTTAAGCTGGGTTGTCAGACACTCACTTTGTGGGGTGTGTAACTCCACCTGCTCTTCCTCCTCCACATCTAGCCCTGGGCTCGGCTCATCCAGTGGAGCTACGGAGCTTGGTCCAGCGGAGGATACCGAGCTTGGCTGCTCCCTCGCAGACACAGGACTGGGCAGCTCCAATACCGACGCAGGGCTGGGGCTAAGTGCCCAATCAGGCTGGCGAGGTCGGGGGGTCATGGGCTGCTCCGCCTCTTGTCTGAGTCTTTGTTCCCCTATGAGAATGAAAATAATAAAAAAAAAATAAAATAAAAAAAATAAAAGATACTTTTAAGCATAGTGATATTTGAGTTCCGAAATGTGAATATGAAACATTGGTTTGAAGTGGTGTACAATTATTAGCTGGTTATTACAAGATCCTAGTTTAATACATCCTTAAAATGACTTTTTTTTTTAGTTAGGCTGTGTTCAGACTGGTGCGATGTGCGAACGCAGCAAATCTACTGTGGTTTCACGCATCGCATGTGCAGTTCGACTGCCCTATGTGACCTGCTGGGAGTATCAGTGTAAAGTTTTATTGACACCTCCGAATTAGTTCTCATTTCACAGTGCAATCTTTAAACTCGGACAGGAATTGGACCACATGGTGTGAATACCCATGTGATCCGATTCGGCTGTGGACTAAAAAAAGGGCCATGTACAAGTTTGGGCCGGATGCGATGCAAATTCAGCCATACTATATGTATGGCTGAAATCGCATCACACAGAGATCACATGTGATTTGCACTGCAGTGCGTTGCAAATCACATTTGATCTCGTACATTGCAGCAATGTGAACCTAGCCTTTAACCAAACTGTGATACTTTATATCTTTTGTCCAAGTTTCACAGACGGACACACTCGAATCATCCCCTGGAGTACCTGTGTGTGATTATGTCAACAAATGTTCTATGATGTCCCAAACTACACTAAATGATTCCCAGTCCAGATGTTGAACCAGCATTCTATCTATCTATCTATCTATCTATCTATCTATCTATCTATCTATCTATCTATCTTTTTTTTTTTTTTGATTGAGTCTACATTGCACTGAATAAATTTAGGAAACTTTAGTAAAAATTCATTTCCTATAAACTGAGCGTGACAATTCAGTTTATCATGAACAATACCAAAAAAATAATAACTAATTAAAATCTAATCCAACACCAGATAAATTTACACCATATACAAATTCATGCTATTTACGCCCACATATACGAACAACCATATGAGCTCATTACATGAACTATTAACTACACGAACGATCAAATCCGCCGGATTCACATACGGTACCTACACGAAAGATTAGGATCAAATCCGCCAGATTCACATACGGTATGTACACGAACGATTAGGATCAAATCCGCCAGTTTCACAAACGGTACCTACACGAACGATTGAGATCAAATCCGCCAGATTCACCTACGGTATGATCATGAACGATTAGGATAAAACCCGCCGGATTCACATAAGGTACCTACACGAATGATTAGGATCAAATCCGCCGGATTCAGATACGGTATGTACACGAACGATTATGTCCAACAGTTACGGAAAAAACGCAGTTTACTCACTTTTTTTCAGGGCCTTCATGATCCGATGATATTGCTCCGGCTCCCTGGACTTGATGTCCGACCATCGTTTACGCAGCTGGTCCTTGCTTCTTCGTACCCCAAATTTGTGGAATAAAGTTGTGACAACCTCATCCAAGATGCCGCTTTTCCTGACATTGGGCTTGGGGTACAGGCCATTTTCCCCATCGTAGTCCTCCCTTCTTAATATAGCCACCATCTCCACCATCTCTTCAAAGGCCATATTGGTGGCCTTGTATCTCCTCCTTGCTCCAGAAGCATGGGGTCCATGGCTTCCCTCTGCGCTGCTCACGCTGCTAATTGAATTAGCGTCCGCCATCTTCTCCTATCATTCACCCACAGCGGAACGAGGGTAAAAGGGGCGGGGAAATACGGTCACAAGGAACGTCAGGGGCGGGCGACGCAGGCGGAGCCTGAGCGCATGTACTTTATATGAAGCGTTACCGCGAGGCCGTACGCTTATCCGAACGGAATCAGCGAGTGCTACACGCGACGGTAAGATAGTTGTCGTTTCATTTTTGTTTAATTTAAAGTCTGCATTAGGAATGTGTATATTGAAATTTAGTCTTATTGATGTTTAATTGATTTTTATGTGGGTTGGTGGTTGAGTGGGATTGGTGTTTTGTGTGGTAGTGTGGGGGTGGAGGTGGGTGTATAGGGGGGGGTGGGGGGTAGTGTGTGTGTGGGGGGGGTAGCGTGTGTGGTAGTATGTGTCTCGCCTACATTGTCACAATATAGTGTGCATTTGGTCTGACTTTTTTTTTTGTCCAGAAAATGCAAAGGTATACCCCAGACCCCTTTAAGGAGGAGGCCTTCCTCTCAACATTTCTGGACTTAATTGAGTCGCACAGTAGTCTTTGGGATTCAAAACACCCCCAATATTCAAGCCGTGCTGCCCGGAAGAAGACACTGGAGACAGTTTTGGCGTTTGTGAAAACCCGACTCCCCCAGGCAGACACTGACTTTGTGAACGCCAAAATTAAGAACCTGCGTAGCATGTATAGGCGGGAGCGCAGAAAGATCCTAGAGTCCCAAACATCAGGATCAGCAGCAGGTCAGGTCTATGTACCTAAGCTGTGGTATTATGACAGGCTGCGTTTTCTGGATGACATGTCAGAAGCCAGGCAGTCACTTTCGACTCTTCCGTCTACCCGTCCCTCCACCCTTCCCTCCGCCTCAGGTGAGCCATCCCTGGAAGATCCAGACCCTTCCTTGCTGGAAGAAGTTGATGCACCCAGCTGGAGCCAGGTATATTTTCGTTTCTAAAGTTTGGATTGCTCAAATATTAATGCTGTAAAGTTCAATGTTTGAATTGCTTCCAAATCTAGGATTTCATCACAAATTAAATTAGATAGAAGGATACAGTAGTTTACACAAATGTGGCTCAAATCTTGGTGAACTGATGGAAAAATGGTGGTGTCAAAATGATAGCCTTTTGTATTTCAAGACAAATGTATTTGCAAGTGAGAACTGTAAAATTGTTAGTGATTGATGATTTCAAAATATAGACATATTTTATTTATTGATTTCTTTGTTTTTTACACAGGATGAGCTCACCCAGGAGGAGGCCGGGACCAGTGGTATGGAGGAGGAGGCCGGGACCAGCCCCACACAAGAGCTAGCTGGGCCCAGCAGGAGTCGGACTGAAAGCCAGGTCCCTCCCCTCCGCCTAGCCAGCAAAAGGCCCAGGAGGATGACCCGTATAGAGGAGGAGTCCTTGGCGCTTATACACCAAGCCACACAAGTTCTGTCCAAACCCCCCAATCCGGAGGAGGCCTATGCCACTTATCTGGCTAGTAAGCTACTTGAAATGGACAAACCATAGCAAAACTTGTGTGAAGCAATATTTTTTGATGCCATCCAACGGGGTCTGAAGGGTGAGCTCACACCCACCACCAAGCTTTATAACGCAGACCCTACTGCTCCTCCTCCTCCTCCTCCTCCTCCTCCTCCTCCTACCACATGTCCACCACCAGAGGCACAGCCTCCAGCGACGCGTGGAGGGAAGGCTGGACGGAAGAGTCGCAAGTGACTGCCTGGCTTCAGTCTGCTCTGAAAGAAGACGCAGGCTGTTGTAGTACCACAGTCTGGGGACATAGATCTCATCTGCTGCTGTTCCTGGTCTTTGGGATTCTAGGACCTGGTTGTGCTCCCTATTTACATGCTACACAGGTTCGGAATTTTGGTGGCCACTCACTTGATGTGTGCCTGGGGGACAAAAGGCTTCACAAACGTCAAAATTGTCTCCAGTGTTGCCTCCCTCTTGATTTATTTTTGTTCTGAGGAAAAATAAAAATTTATTATTTCAAAAAAATATTGTATGTTTTTTTTTTTTTTTTTGGCTTAAAAAACAAAGTTTATTTGTGAGTAGGCAGATACACGTCAAAAGACTCTGGGGGTTATTTACAAAACACACGTTCATGTTAATATAAATATGCTAACTTCAAGTGCAATTTTTAAAGCACTGCAAGTGCACTTGGAAGTGCAGTCGCTGTAAATTTGAGGCTTAACATTTGAAATGAGGGGAAGCTCTGCTGATTTTGAACATGCAATCATGTGTAAGCTAAAATGCTGGTTTGGGTATCTATCTATCTATCTATCTATCTATCTATCTATCTATCTATCTATCTATCTATCTCTACTTGCATAGTCCTGCTTGGCCCAAAAAAAAATGCAAGTCCATCTTGTTTCAAACCCCCCACAAAAAAAAAAAAATATATATATGACAATAGTAGTTCCAAAAATATATAGTAATAGATAAATTCTATATTTTTTTTTTCAGAAATAAATATATATATATATATATAAATTTTTTTTATTTTTTTTATTTTATATATATATATATTTTTTTTAAGATCAAGATTGGCTCAAGTTTGACCTACCTTCAGACCTGATTTGTGATAAAGCGCTCCTTACTGGGGCATCTGGTAAGGGGCTATTGTTATTTGTTTGGTGGAGGTGCACCTGGTTTTACTTCACGCTGACTGAAGGGTTTAGGATTGGACAGATCCCTTCAACACGGGGTGTTTCTTTAAGTTGGACTCATAATGGACTTTATTATATTATCACATTTATGTTGATTCATTATTTTTTATAATCTTTCTAGTCCTGTTGGATGTTACTTCACATGTTTCTCTTTTCTGAATTTTTGGCATATATTAACCCAGAACTGTATATTTCATTTTTTGGGTTCATAACGCACAAGGGTTAATACATATGTTTAATTTCACTAGTTATAAGCAATGTTCTATGGTTTATTTAGTTATGAGATTTGTTTTTTGAAATCATAGACCACAAGGAACACTTTCTTAAGGTGGAGTGGCTTATATCCTAATAGAAATATTAGGGATTGCGCAGTTCTCTTCTTTTTTTCTTTCTTTACACGTATATAACACTTTGGGTATGTACTAGAATTGCTGCATCACATAATTCTGTTTATTATACACTGTAGCGCAGATTTCCTCTCTCTCTTTTTTATTGTGTCATTTGCACAGTGTGCACCTAAAGCTACCCCAATTGCTGGTGTTCTTCTGATCCTATACCGCAGGCAGCTACAGTAATTACAGTTGGTGTACTGTGTACTCTGCACAGTGTGCACTTAAAGCTACCCCAATTGCTGGTGTTCTTCTGATCCTATACCACAGGCAGGCAGCTGCAGTAATTACAGTTGGTGAACTGTGTACTCTGCACAGTGTGCACATAAAGCTACCCCAATTCCTAGTGTTCTTCTGATCCTATACCGCAGGCAGCTGCAGTAATTACAGTTGGTGTACCGTGTACTCCGCACAGTGTGCCCTTAAAGCTACCCCAATTGCTGGTGTTCTTCTGATCCTATACCACAGGCAGGCAGCTGCAGTAATTACAGTTGGTGTACTGTGTACTCTGCACAGTGTGCACATAAAGCTACCCCAATTGCTGGTGTTCTCATACTAATAATACTACAGGCAGGCAGTTGATTCTGCTAGGCGCAGTCTATCAATATATACGTCCCAGCTTTGTTCAGCTACATCTCCATGCAGGCCATTAGTATGTCTGGAAGGCCAACAAGGAGAGACAGACAGTGACGAGCCAATAAAAGAGGGCAAGCAGGCTCTGTGTCTAGAGGCAACAGTGCTGGTCGTGGACACGGTGCATCCTCATCAGCACGTGGCTACGGGACATGCTTATCCCTTTTTTCGACAGCTGGCCGTGTTGAGTCGCAACATGCCGAAGACTTGGTAGAGTGGATGACCTAGCCGTCCTCATCCTCCTCATCCTCTCTCCCCCAGGCTCAGGGTACTTTGGCAAAGCAGCTGCCAACGTGGCCTCTTCCCTCGGCTCAATGGCATCAGTCACTCCTTCCCTAGCCCCACCATGTCCTCCTGAGAAGTCCCCCCAACTGTTTGAGCACAGTGTTGGGTACATGCTCCAGGAAGATGCCCAGCGTTTTGAAGGCTTTGATGATGATACACAGCTAGAGGAAGGCAGCAACGTGAGCCCAGAGAGAGATGATGCCAAAGAAGGACAGCAATCTGGCAGTCATGTTCCCCCACCTGCAGCATACTGCCAGGTTTGCTCCAGTGATGAGGAGGGAGGTCACTGACTCCACGTGGTCGCCTGATAGGAGAGAGGAGGAGGAGGCACATCTCCAACGAGGCAGGATGCCCTCCAGAGGCCAGCTTAAGGGCAGCACACCGACTGCATCACACCGCAGAGCTCTGCACGTGCAGGGCGCTGCCTCTGCGCGTTATTCCAAAAGTTCTTAGGTGTGGGCTTTTTTTGAGACACGTGCACCGCTGCTATTTGCAACATATGTCTCAAGCGTATCTCACGTGGCCAAAACATCAGCCGCTTGGGCACCACATGCTTGACCAGGCATATGTCGACCTGCCATGCAGTTCATTGGCAAGTGTACCTAAAAGACCCAAACCAAAGAACAAAGCGAACCTCTCCTTGTTCCTCATCAGCTGGGATCTCCAACACCACTATACCTTCAGTTCTCTCTGAAACCTGCACTGAGAGGAATGAAGGTGTAGAATTAGGTGTGTCACAGCCAAGTACTTCTGATTGTACCAGGCAAATTTCAATGCCCCAGCAGCTGCACCGCCGAAAGACGTTTACTCCCAGCCATCCACATGCCCAGCGGTTGAATGCTAGATTGGCTAAATTGCTAGCACTTCAACTGCTGCCTTATCAGTTGGAAGACTCTGCCCCCTTCCATGAGTTTATGGAATGTGTGGTTCCTCAGTGGTAGGTGCCCAAACGCCACTTTTTCACATGGAAGGAAATTCCGGCTCTCTACCGGCATGGGGAAGGCAATGTCTTGGCCTTGCTGGACAGGGCGGTCAGTGGTAAGGTGCATATTACCGCTGACTCATGGTCCAGCAGGCATGGACAGGGACGTTACTTATCTTTCACTGCGCATTGAGTGACTCAGCTGGCAGCTGGGAAGGATGCAGGATAAGGTGCAGTAGTGTTGGAGGTTGTTCCGCCACCACGCCTCCAAAATGCTACTACTGGTGATTCTGACACCCCCTCCTCTTCTTCCTCCATGGCCTCTTCCTGTGCTTTGTCCTAGTTTTTCCAGAGGTGCTCCGTAGGTGTTCAAGGGGCTATGCAAGTACGCAGGCAAAAACATGCCATGCGGTGCTTGCGCTAGTGTGCTTGGGGGACAGGAGCCACACTGGGGCAAATATTCTGTCAGCTCTGCAGGGGCAGGCTGAGAGGCGGTTGACGCCATGCCAGCTTAAGCCAGGAATGGTGGTTTGCGACAATGGCACCAACCTCCTCTCCGCCCTCTGACAGGGACAATTGACCCATGTGCCCTGTTTGGCTCACATCCTTAACTTGGTGGTGCAGCGGTTCTTGGCCAGGTACTTACAGGATGTCCTGAGGCAGGCCAGGAAAGTCTGTGTGCATTTCCACTGGTCATATAATGCCAGTGCTTGGCTGGCTGATTTCCAAAAATAATTTAACCTGCCCAAGAACCGCCTAATCTGTGACATGCCCACCAGGTGGAACTAAAAGTTGGCCATGCTGCAGCGGCTGCACATGCAGTAGAGGGCCATCAATGAGTACCTGTGCGACTACGGCACCAGGACCGGGTCAGGGGAGCTTGTTTTTTTCCCAATGTCAGTAGGCCATGATCAGGGATGCATGCACTGTCTTGTCACCATTGGAGGAGGCCACGAGGATGGTGAGCAGTGACAGTGCTTGCATCAGTGACACTGTCCCTCTTGTCCACCTGTTGGAGCACACGATGCGTGGAATAATGGGCAGGGCACTTGAGGCAGAACAGAGGCAGAAAGAGGAGGACTTCCTTACCTCTCAAGGCTCCCTTTATCCAGACAGTGTTCATGCTGGCCCGCCAATCACACAGGAAGAGGAGGAGGAGGATTGTGTCAGCATGGATGTGGAGCCTGGCATTTAGCATCAGTAGCAGTCTTTTAGGGATCCTTTACAGTCCCAAGAAACCCATGGACTTGTACGTGGCTGGGAGGAGGTGGCTGCAGATAATGTCGTCCTTAGAGACCCAGAGGACTCCGGACCGAATGCCTCAGCTAACCTACCAGCCTGGCCTCCCTGATCCTGCAAAGCCTTCGGAAGGATCATTTTTTTCGTCAGATCAAGGAGAGGGATCATTACTGGCTGGCAACATTCCTTGATCCACGTTACAAGGGTAAGGTTGCGAACTTATCTTGCTGTCGTAGAGGGAGCAGAGGATGAAACATCTTCGGGAGGCCTTGCAGAAAGTTCTGTGCAGCGCGTTCCCAGGGGCTGGGAGGTTACAAATTCCTGGTCCTGGACAATGTGTTGCTGATGCTTCGGTCAGTCACAGAAGGAGCGCTGGAGAAGGTGGCTGTCTGACCAATGCGTTCAGACAATTTTTTAGTCCGCAGCCCCAAGGTATGATCAGTTCCAGCTACCATCGCCAGCATCTGATTTACCTAGGGGCAAGATCAGATTGGACACCTTTCCCACCAAAAATCCTCTGGGTTACTGGGTCTTGAGGATGGCTCACTTGTCAGAGCTTGCACAGTATGCAATTGAGCTACTGGCCTGTCCTGCATCCAGCGTTCTTTCGGAACACACATTCAGTGTTGCTGGAGGCTTTGTAACCGATCACAGGGTGCGCCTGTCCACCGACTCGGTTGATTGACTGACCTTCATAAAAATGAATCAGTCTTGGATCACCACCAGCTACCGAGCACCTAATGCTGATGTAACCGAATAATTTTTTTTAAATGCAGATCCCTTCAAGACTGCCTATGCTGATGCTGAGGGACTATCCTGTTATGCTGAGTGAGTATCCTCTTCCTCCTCAATGATCATGCTGATAGCTTGTAAGAACATTTTTGGTTCTGGGCGACTGCCACCAGTGGCTAAGGCCCAATTTTTCAGACCCTGTTTAACAGGGGCGTGTAATTACAATTTTTGATGCAATATTTTGCAGGAGGGTTCATTACTGCGCTCAACTACAATATTTGTGAGTGGTTGCAGTGTTGTGGCACCAGCACCATTGCCTAAGGCCCAATTTTTCAGCCCCTGTTTAACAGAGGCGTGTAATTACAATGTTTGATGCAATACATTACAGCAGGGATCATTCCTGCGCTCCAACTAGAGTATCTGTGAGGGTTTGTAGTGTTGTGGCACCAGTGCCTAAGGCTAAATTTTTCAGCCCTTGTTTACCAGGGGCGTGTAATTACAGTTCTTGATGCAATATTTTGCAGGAGGGTTCGTTGCTGTGCTCAACTACAATATTTGTGAGTGGTTGCAGTGTTGTGGCACCAGCACCAGTGCCTAAGGCCCAATTTTCAGCCCCTGTTAAACAGGGGCGTGTAATTACAATGTTTGATGCAATACTTTGCAGCAGGGCTCATTCTGTGAGGTGTTGCAGTGTTGTGGCACCAGTGCCTAAGGCCCAATTTTTCTGCCCCTGTTCAACAGGGACATGTAATTACAATTCTCTTGATCTAATATTTCACAGCAGAGCCTGTTTCAGCGCCCACCAAGAGTAACTGTGAGGGCTTACAGTGTTGTGGCAACACCACCACCACCATCACCACCAAAGGCCCAATTTTTCTGCCCCTGTTCAACAGGTGCATGTAATTACAATTCTTGATATAATATTTCAGAGCAGGGCCTGTTCAAGCGCCCACCAAGGGTAACTGTGAGGACTTACAGTGTTGTGGCACCAGCATCACCACCACCACCACCAAAGGCCCAATTTTTCTACCACTGTTCAACAATGGCATGTAATTACAATTCTTGATAGTTCACAGCAGGGCGTTCCAGCACCCACCAAGAGTAACTTTAAGGGCTTACAGTGTTGTGGCAACACCAACACCTTAGGCCCAAATTTCTGCAGAACATATAGGGAAGGCCCCTACTTTCAAACATCCAACTTACAAACGTCTCCTACTTGCAAACGGAAGGAGACAACAGGAAGTGAGGTGAAATCTACCCCTAGGAAGGGAAATTCTCTCCTGTAAGAGTTGATATGGGAAAAACATGTCTCCTCTCCACTGATGCTTTATCACCAATCCTTGTTTCACAAAAAAAAACTATTTTTCAAAAAACATATGTCATTGGGACAGAAAGTGAAGTGAAATATTCTGAAGAGGTGCAGAGGCAGCAAAGGGGTGACAGTTACAGGGGTGATAACCCTTCCCTATGTTTTACAAAAAGCTTAAAAATAGATTTTCTGACTGGTGCTACACTTTAAAATGTACCAGTTCAAAATTACAAACAGGTTCTACTTAACAACAAACCTACACAGTCCCTTCTTGTTTGCACCACCTGTATATTGCTATTCAGAGTATATAGGGCCTGGGGGCTCCACGCCTTTCCTTTTTTTAATTTGGATGCGGGGTTCCCCTTAATATCCATACAAGACCCAAAGGGCCTGGTAATGGACTGGGGGGGGTACCCATGCCGTTTGTCTCACTGATTTTCATCCATATTGCCGGGACCCGACATTACATGAAAGCTGCAAGCAGTTTTAAATGACTTTTATTCCCTTAAAAATGTCATTTTATGCAGGGACTGTTCTAAGTACGGGAAATATGCGCCACTTTACAGGCATACAATAGACACCACCCAGGTATGATATTTAAAGGAATATTTAAAAAATTTTTTTCACTTTAAGCATCATTAAAATCAGTGCTCCCGAAAAAAACTGACGCTGGCACTTACCGAACCGATGAGTCCGCTTGGGCAGAGGGTGGTCTCCCGTACGTGTCCGACTTACAACCCCTGATAGAGCAGACAGGTGGCTGAGAGTGCGGAGTGGTAAGAGAGCCTGTGATATGGCTCCAGGAGCAGGAACTTGCAGGAAGCTTCTGGCAGCAGGTGTGTAGATAGGACACAGGCAACTGGGTACAGAACAGGAGCAGAGCAGGCAAGTCCGGGTGCAGGCAGGGTACGGCAACAGGCGGGCAGCAGAGGCACACAAGGAGCAGGCAGAAGAGAGGTCAAACAGGCCGAGGTCAGATACAGGCAGAGGTCAGCGGTGTCAAGGGAAAGCCGGGTCGTCAGGAGGTAAGCAAACAGGAACACAGGATACGAACAACGGGACAGGAACCGAGAAGCTGTTGATCAGGCAGCACCGGGGAGATGTCAGTGGCAGACCTAAATAGGCCGTTTGGCGGCAAGCACCGCGCACGGGCGCGCGCCGACGCGCGCGGGCGCGCGCACGCACGCCCGCACGCGCGCGCGCACGCCCCCGAACGCCGGCAGACACACCAGCGGTACCCGAAGTGCCCACCACAGCGCGCTGACGCGCACCAGCGCCAGCTAGGGGGAACGCGAGGGCACACACCGACGCGCACCAGCGCCCACAGGAGCGCGCAACACCGCACGCACAGGAACACGCACCCCAGCACGCACCGCAGGACATCGGCGCGCACCAACACGGGCAGCACCGCGACCATCCAGGTAACGACCCTGACAGATACATGTCCCCTGGGGCAGGAGCCGAGTCCCCAAACCCTTTTTAGGACAATAACTTGTATATTAGCTTTTAAAATGAGCACTGAACGTTCGAGTCCCATAGACTTTAACGGGGTTCTAAGGAACTAATTTTCAGTCCGTTCGCAGGTTCTGGTGCGAACCGAACCGGGGGTTGTTCGGCTCATCCCTATAAGACACTATTCCTCCCACTGACACCAACATTGGGGCAAAATTCCTGCTACTGACATCAACAGTGGGGTACTATTTCTCCCATTGATGCCAAGGATAGGGCACTATTCCTGAAACTGACACCAACAATGAGGCACTAGTATTCCCACTGACACCAACGATGGTGCACTTTTATTCCCAGTGACACCAATGATGGGGCACTATTAATCCAACTGACACCAATGATGGGGCACTAATTCTCCCACTGACAGCAAGAATGGGACACTATTCCTCCCACTGACACCATTGATGGGGCACTCTTCCCCCCACTGATAGCAATGATGGGGCACTCTTCCTCCCATTGATAGCAATGACAGGGCACTATTCCTCCCACTGACACCAATCATGAAGCACTATTTTTCCCACTGACACCAGCGATAGGGTACTATTCCCCTAATACCAAATATGCATTGTTTACTCCCACTGAAGCCAGGATATTTTCTATTTCCAATGGCCAAAGTCCGGACCCCATAAAGTCTGGAGGACAGTAAACTGGCCCTTTGTTTAGAAAGTTTGGAGACGCCTGTTTTAGTACATCAACCGCTGTGCCTATGCATGGAGGTGGCCGCATGGAGGTGGCCTTATAGGTAGAGGCAGGGTTTTGCTTCCACATGTTGGATCCCCAAGCAAGGTGAACAGTGAGCAACATAGTAGTAACATAGCCATATCTTATTTCAAATATCATGAGACTAGCAGTCAGAAGTAGCAGAGCCTTAGATCTCACACTACAGATATACTGCTATGGTGTAGGCACAGGAGTGTTGTGCAGAGTATTAAAATAATGCGCTGGAAGCTTCTGATATGCAGCAATACGCTTTACTTTCATGGAGGATTGCAATGCATGTCTTTACAACATGAGAAACAGGAACTGAAAAACAAACAAGTGCCTATAACAAAATAAGGAAGGTAGATCCTGTGATTACATTAAATCCCACAAAATACATTAATGTTTTTGGTTATAACATGATAAAATGTGGAAAATGTCAAGCAAGGGGTATGAATACTTTTTCAAGGCACTGTATGAACTCTGTATGAATTTTTAAAAGGACAGGGTAACTATTTTTTTTATTATTATTACATTTCTATGTGTTGTTGTATTCTGGCAACTGTTGAGTGCAGGTGCCCAAATTTCTTTATGATCACTAAGCACAGAGTTTTGGGTTATGGTGGAAAGTTATGCAGCGTTCTGTAGTAAGTAATGCAGAGTTCAGAGGTCAGTATTATGTAACATAGAGTGCAGGGGTCTGGAGTAAGTAACGCAGCTTCCAGTGGTGAGTTGTAAGTAACACAGTTACATATCCCCCCCCCCTCATTTACTAACCGATCTCAGATGCAGTGGTGCTCAGAAGAGTGAAAGAAGTCCTTCCAGGCCACCCGTCATATGACACAGAAGAAGAACCAAGAGTTCCCTTAGCTTTGCAATAGCCGCTCTGCTCTAAAGGGTCTGAGAGGCAGTGGGTGAGGTTAGGAGCTGGTGACTGGTTTAGGGGGGTCCTGATCCACCTGTCAGATAGCTACTATTTATGGGTAGATTGTGAGCGATCGGTTGCCAGTCCCTACTCTAAAATCTAGTTATAAGCCTGCCATACATGGGTCGATTTCCCAAAGAATTTTCTTTCGATAATCATAACTAAGAATTTTCATTCCAATTTCGTACCATTAGTGGGCTGAAGCAATGGCCAATTTTAGTGTGGCCATTGAATTTGTGTATTCAGGCATGTTGGACATTTTTGGAAAAACAAACCTATTTCTAATCAATGATGGGAGAATTTTGTGAGAAATATAATCAGAAAACAAATGTTTTATGAGCTGTGACCTGGAAAGAAAAGAAAATTCCTGGCCACGAATATTCTTTCTGTAGCAACATATGGTGAAATTTGGTTTGGTTAGTCGAATTTCAAAATCAAAGGTGGCATCATCGAATAACAAAACACACATAATTTCTGATTGTCTAAATAAAATTCATTCAGAATTCAAAACCCAAGTGTGGCCTGCATTAGTCAGTTTCTAACAACTTAGATCATTGTTTTTCAACCTTTTTTCAGTCAAGGCACCCTTAAAAATTATGGACAATGTCGAGGCACCCTTTAAACTTGATGAACAATCTCAAGGCACCCTTTAAAAATTATAGACAGTCTCGAAGCACCCTTTAACTATTATGGACAATCTCGAAGCACCCTTTAAAAATAATTGACAGTCTCGAGGCATCCCATTCTAAACAGTTTTACATAATACAGCAACAGCCACACATGCGTACCCAACATTAGAGGTGAATTATTCCTCCAATGCAAATAAACTTTAGCAAACTGGTACAGATTAGTATTCCAATATTTCTCTTCTCCCTCAGTTTTTCTCCATCACTCAGCTAATGTGACCCCAATGCTGATGGAGAGGGGCAGGGAAGAATCAAACAAGGATGCCATTTGTTGTTAGGGCTCTGGCAGCTAGAAGATTGTAGTGGTGTACAATGAAAACCTATGGCTTTGTGTAACTAAAAGGCAGGCTTCATCCACATGCCAGCTTGTATACAGTTTTTGGCCAATTTTTAGGCATTTTGCCAAGGCACCCTTGAAGAAATGACCAGGCACCCCAGGGTTTGGTTGAAAAAGACTGACTTAAAGACTCCTGCTGTGTGTTTAAATTAGAACACTGGCAGTTTGCCACGATTCTGTTTGCCATGGAAAATAAAGGAGGGGTTTAGATTTCTCTGCCTATGTCATGGAATTTTAAGATGAATTTCTTAACAATGCCTATAGCTATAGAGGTGAACTGGTGCTTGTTTTAAAGTGCTTTTACGGCTTGTTTAGAATATGTAAATACTTATGCTCAGCCTGGGCACATGTTCACTTTAAAATAAAAGTCTTTGCTGTAATTTTACTGAATTAATCTTAAAACAATCTACATGTGGTACATTTAGCTGATCCATATAATAAATCCTTTAGTGAGTTGAAAAAAAAAAATGTAACCTTAAAAATGAGTCAGATAACACATGGGGATGAAAATACTGCATTGGTTATATTGATGTGAACTGACCTTTTAGTTTTCACTATCAAATTTATGTAAAAGTAGAGTGCACATTGTGCTTGGAAACTGCAGAAGTGCTACAGTTCTGACATTACTGGGCATTACAGATATGTATACTATAGTTAAAGTGAAACTGAACCCAGAAAATAAAATTACACGTGGGCTCAGTTTTTTTTTGGTGGAAGGGTTGTTAAATGTTTTTTTTTTTTTTTTGCTAAAAAAACTTTTTGCACTTAATGCTGTCATTTGTTTTTGTTTTTTTTTGGTTATACTGTCTGCTGGCCATGTGCCATATATACTCTCAGCATCTGTAAGAGTGGAGCCTAGTGCCAGGATGGGGCAAATCCACAGCGCTTAAAGCGGAGGTCCACCCTAAAATGGACCTCCGCTCATCGGAATCCCCCCCCCCCTCCGGCGCCACAATCGGCACCTTTCAGGGGGGAGGGGGGTGCAGTTACCTGGATAATCCAGGTAACTGCACCCACTTCCGGGCTAGCTCTCTGCGGAACGGGCCGTACGTTACGCCCCGTTCCGCAAGCGCCCGCCCCCTTCAGCAAGTGCCCCGCTGCCTGCTGGGAAACACACAGCTCCCAGAGGCAGCGGGGACCGTCCGGATTGCGCCGCGCGGCTCGCGCATGCGCAGTAGGGAACCGGGAAATGAAGCCGAAAGGCTCCATTTCCTGATTCCCATACCCAAGATGGCGGCGGGACCCGGCAGCCGAGCGAGCGATCGGCTTCGGGTGCCGACATCGCGGGCGCGCTGGACAGGTAAGTGTCACTATTTAAAAGTCAGCAGCTGCAGTATTTGTAGCTGCTGGCTTTTAAAAAAAAAAAAAAAAACGCGGAGTCCCGGTGGACTCCCGCTTTAAATGAAAGTTGCAGCCTCACTGACTGCCTAGTGGCCAAAGAAGTAAAATTGAAGGAAGCTGGTGTAAATTCATGGAGAGAATGTGGAGTTGTTATCTCTGGAACACAGAAAACTTAGTGATGCGTTTGCCATATAGTGCAAGTGGTTTTGTTTCACTTACCCTTTAGTTCTACTTGAACAGACAGCTGCAGGGAAGTTTCCAGCGAAAGGACAGTA
Source organism: Lithobates pipiens (assembly GCF_037356315.1). Taxonomy (NCBI): domain Eukaryota; kingdom Metazoa; phylum Chordata; class Amphibia; order Anura; family Ranidae; genus Lithobates; species Lithobates pipiens. The sequence goes on from NW_027507789.1 coordinate 162,372,831, forward strand.
AAAAGTAAGTGTAACTACACTTACTTCTGTGCTGTGCTTTCCAAATCATAGCTCTGTAAAAACTGTCCCACTAAAAAAATCAATGCCTCTTTCTGTAATGTCTACCTAAACATCAATGACATTCAATTATGTCATGTCAAGGGGCCCTCCTGTCCTTTCTGTACTGTAATTGTGCTGTCCCCCCTCTACATTGTAAATTTCTCCGTAAACTGTTGGCGCTATATAAATCGTGTATAATAATAATAATGTCAAGCAGAGGATTTTAGAATTGCTGTAGACTGAAAACAAGAGTTGAACAGTCATCTATGCGTCTGTAAGAAGGCACGGGCCCATAGGTATTTCGGTATAGTTGTAAACGTGTCGTCTTGTGTTCATTAAATAAGTAAATTGGGACCCTGGGGTGGCCAACCTTAAAATTTTATGGTCTGTCCTTGGTTGCTTGTGTACTGCTGCTGTGCAGTTTTAACATAATGTAAGACATTTTTTTAAGAACTTTATATAAATGGCACCAACCTTATATATGCTTATAACAAAACGTATCCTTAGTGACAGCTGCCCCTTTAAATGTGAAACACCCTAATGATTGCAACCTAATAAGTAAAGTAGGTGCTACTCCTCTAAACGGGCATTTGTGATCTATGAAAAACAAACATATGTATTCAATATTGCCTAATTTCATGGATAACATCAACCTTTTTGAAAAGTGACAACCTGTGACACAAAAAAATTATTCTGAATCAAAAAAAGTAGAAATTGACAATTGTGTATACAAACAAATAAAAATGAAATAAAAAAACAAAAAATAGGTCCTTTGTATTTAGCAATACAGTTCAGTATTTGGCTTTTCTCGTACAAATATTTTATTTCTATTGATAAGATCAACAGATAGCATTACAGATAATAAAGAAGAAAAAAATATATTTCCTGACGCACCATGGCAGCACACACACATTGGGTTGTGATTCCGCCTTCACAACCTGAAAGGACTGGTTATCTATAAGATTTAAAGAGGAGTCCACCGTTGCATTCTCCTTTTTTTTTCCTCACCTGAATGGATTATCGTTAGTTCGATCGGTTAGCAATATGGAACCCCTTACTGCATCGCCCCAGCTAGGTTCAGCCTCTCCTACCTGGAAGTCCTGGCCGTACAGTCTCTAAATGAGCTATAACGCAGGGGTCCCCACTCTGTAGGTCTCAAGGGTAGAGGAAATTTACATTTATCACAAGCCTTAAAAAGGTTTTTTAAATTTTTCAGCGGTCATCCTCCTATCTAATTTCGGTCTCCACCCCTCTCTTCCTAAATCCACTGTATCCTTTTTTTCACTTTGGATTGCTGTCATACCTTTTCTTTCCTTCTGTTTTTCTCTTTTTTCTTCATTTCGCCTCCTCTGAGCATACGGAGCCCTGTAGTCCTACAGCGGGCTGGCCCCTCTATCATGGCCGCCGCGTTAGGACGCTCGGTGCCCAGGAAGTGACACTGGCTCTGTTTTCTTCATTTCTCAGTATCCAAGATGGTGCTAGGCAGCGCAGGCAGCCAGGGTGCATGCGGGGCGGTGATGTCATCCCCTCAGCGACGGCAGTTTATTTAAAAACGGCTTTTTTCCCCATTTAGCTACTGCTTGTAATTTATAAACCACCCTCCATCCTGGCTTGCTCACACAGCCTGCTGCCTTGCAAGACAAGTCTGCCCTAGCCTCTGGTAAGCCAGATTCTCTATTTACTCTATGCTAGCACCTGCTGATCATACTCTGCATTTGCTCTCATTTTAAACCTCTGATCATAGGTATACTCTATTCTGCCCTATGGAGACTCAGACCGCTGCTCCAGTAGACCATCCAAAAACTGCAAGGTAAGGAGGCGTATGGATTCCGTAAGTAGTGAAGAGGAGAAAAGAGAGCACTGCCATTAATACCTCTCATTCTGGTAGTTCTGGCAGGTCATCGGGGTCATCGCATTCTAAATGAAAGGAGCGTTCCCCCTCAAGACACTCCCATTCTCAGCGAAGCCGGTTAAGATCCTCCCGTCACCGCAGAGACTTGTTGTCCTCTCACCAGCATCGAGAGGAACACCATACCTGACCTAAGGTTAATACCTGTTGGGTTTGCAGGGCACAAGCGCTATGGAGTAAACTTATGTGCCAAGTCTGTTTGGACGAAGCGACCCGTGACAAAGAATCAGATGCAAAGGAAGCGTCCAACATAATAAGAGAATCGGTTAAAGAGTCATCTATGCAGGTGGCGGCATATGAACCAATTAGATCATCTAATTCAGTCTCAACTTATGTCCCTCAAGATCCCCAGAGGAAGACGAACCTTTGACCCCTACCGTATTCTATTTTGCACTGATAGACCCCTTTGCAAAGTCAGTAAAAAAGGCGATCAGTTGGGAGGAGGAGAAGGACGCCCCGCCTAAGCTAAGAAAGTATTTTCCTAACCTGAAAAAAGATCCTGAAGTTTTCCCTTTTATCGAAGAACTTGAAGAGCTTATAAGGGACGAGTGGCAAAAGCCAGAAAAAAACTCCGGACTAAATAATAGGTTAGCCAAGCTCTATCCACTGAAAGAGACAACAGTGAACCCCCTTATCTCTGCCACGGTGGTGAATTCCTCACTGATGCGTCTAGCGCAACACGTAACTTTGCCAATAGAAGATGCTGTGAAATTTAAAGATGTAGAGGACCATAAAATCGTTCTCGATCTTAAAAAAGCCTATTCAGCAGCAGGTGGGGCTTGCAGGCCAGCTGTCACTCTGGCAGCGGTCGGTAGAGCCATGACCTGTTGGACTTCCAATGTGGAAAAGTTAATGCTGGAAGCAGCAGACCAAGAAAAAATTATATCAGCTCTGCAGGAACTCAGCCTAGCGGGAGACTTTGTGGCAGAGGCTGCGGTGGATATAATAAGATCTTCAGCAAGAGCGATGCTGGCTTCAGTAACTGTTGCTGAAGCCTTGGGTCGTTGGCACAACCTCTAAATCCAGTTGGCGCAAGATCCCCTATGATGGTACCAATCTTTTCGGTCCAAAATTAGATTCCGCAATATCCAAGGTCACGGGGGAAAATCGGGTCTTATACCGTCGGACAGAAGACTCAAACAACAAAAAAATCCACCCTTCAGACATCATTTGCCCGAGAGATATCAGGAAGCAAGATCTTTTAGACTCGGGAAGGAGTTCAAATGGAATTGGCGAAACACACAGCCTTCCTTCATGAGAATTCAGAAATCAATGGCAGCCAACCCAGGAGATCAACAAAAATCTTTTTGATGCCACGCCCGCAATAGTAGGAGCGAGGCCGAGGCTATTTGGATATGTATGGATAGACCAGATAAAAGACCCCTGGACGATATCTACCATTCAAGAGGGTCACAGATGGAAGTTCAAACACAGACCACTGAAAAATCACTACAGATCCACCAGACTACCACCCTTGTGCCTGAAGCGGAAGCTTCTAGCCAAGTCCATCACGGATTTACTACAGAAGCAGGCAATTGTAGAGGTGCCATGGGAGCAAAAGCCTCCCGTTTGGGATTTCAACACCACCCAAGACCTTTACAAAAGTCTTACTTCCGGTTATAGCACTTCTGAGAGAGAAAGGACTGAAAGTCCTACACTATCTCGACGATATTCTTCTACTAGCCGACAGTCAGGAAACACTCTTGCGACATCGAACAGTAATAATTTCCACACTCCAACAGTTCGGGTGGATAATAAATTGGAAGAAGAGCAGCCTGGCCCCAGCGCAGAAAATGGTTTTCTTATGCCGCGTACACACGATCAAACAATCCGGTGGAAAAGTCCGGCAAACTCAAGTCCGCCAAACAATCCCCCCCGTGTGTAGCCTCCGGCATACTTTTTTGACCCGAAAGTACGGCGGACTTAGAATGCCGTGTTGCACTCCAATCTTCCCGCCGGACTCGCATTTCGGCGGACAATCCGGCCGTGTGTATGCCAGTCCACCGTACTTTTGAAATGAGCGGACTTTTCCCGCCCGGAGAAAAGTCCACTCATTTCGAGCGGGTCTCCAGGTAGGCGGGGCCCGCCAAGGAGACGTCGCTGGCCCCGCCGCCTGGTATGGACTTAAAGGGGAACCCCAACGCCGAAAAAAAATCGGCGTGGGGGTCCCCCCCAAGTCCACAACAGACCCTTGTCCGAGCACGCTACCCGGCCGGCCAGGAAAGGGGGGGCGAGCGCGCGCCCCCCTCTCCTGAGCCGTACCAGGCCGCGTGCCCTCAACACGGGGGGTGCCTTGGGGAAGGGGCCCCCCCACCCCAAAGCACCTTGTCCCCCCCACCCCAAAGCACCTTGTCCCCATGTTGATGAGGACAAGGGCCTCTTCCCGACAACCCTGGCCGTTGGTTGTCGGGGTCTGCGGGCTTTAATAAGGGGGCCCCCGGATACCGGCCCCCCACCCTATGTGAATGAGTATGGGGTACAATGTATCCCTACCCATTCACCTGTAAAATAAAAGTACAAAAAAAACACAACACACGAGATAAAATACTTTATTGCACAGCTCCGGGGGTCTTCCGTCTTCGGGGGGTCTTCTCGCCGGACTCCTCCGCTATCTTCTTGTAGCTCTTTTGCTAGCGGAGGAGTCCGGCTTTCTTCCACGCCGCCGGCCTCTTCTTCCGACTTCGGGGGTCTTGTCCCCCTCTTCGGTTCTTCTGCCGGGCCACCGCGCCTTCTTCTAGCTCTTTTACAGGCGGTGGCCCGGTCTTCTGCCGCCGCCACCGCCTTCCGTTCTTCTTCTTCTCCAGGAGATGTTGACTCGACGATCTCTCCGGCCGCAATGCCAGGGACGCGCTGCGCTGCCACTTATATAGGGACAAGGGGCGGTGTCACATGGGTTTATGTCACATGGGTTGGTCACATGGGTTGATGTCACATGGCGACAGTCCCAGCATCCTCCGGGACTGTGACATCGTAAAGGGGCGGGGTCACCATGTCAACATCTCCTGGAGAAGAAGAAGAAGAAGAACGGAAGGCGGCGGTGGCGGCAGAAGACCGGGCCACCGCCTGTAAAAGAGCTAGAAGAAGGCGCGGTGACCCGGCAGAAGAACCGAAAAGGGGGACAAGACCCCCGAAGTCGGAAGAAGAGGCCGGCGGCCAGGAAGAAAGCTGGACTCCTCTGCTAGCAAAAGAGCTACAAGAAGATAGCGGAGGAGTCCGGCGAGAAGACTCAAGAAGACGGAAGACCCCCGGAGCTGTGCAATAAAGTATTTTATCTCGTGTGTTGTTTTTTTTTTGCACTTTTATTTTACAGGTGAATGGGTAGGGGTACATTGTACCCCATACTCATTCACATAGGGTGGGGGGCCGGTATCCGGGGGCCCCCTTATTAAAGGGGGCTCCCGGATTCCGATAAGCCCCCCGGCCGCAGACTCCGACAACCAACGGCCAGAGTTGTCGGGAAGAGGCCCTTGTCCTCATCAACATGGGGACAAGGTGCTTTGGGGTGGGGGGCTTCCCCAAGGCACCCCCCGTGTTGAGGACACGCGGCCTGGTACGGCTCAGGAGGGGGGGCGCGCGCTCGCCCCCCTTTCCTGGCCGGCCGGGTAGCGTGCTCGGACAAGGGTCTGTTGTGGACTTGGGGGGGACCCCCACGCCGATTTTTTTTCGGCGTTGGGGTTCCCCTTTAAGTGCATACCAGGCGGCGGGGCCAGCGACGTCTCCTTCGCGGGCCCCGCCTACCTGGAGACGCGCTTGAAATGAGCGGACTTTCCTCTGCGTGTGTGGGCGAGTCCGTTCATTTCAAAAGTAGGGCGGATAGTACGGCGGACTTAGTACGCCGTATTAGTCCGCTCAAAAAGTGCCGTGTGTGGGCAAGTAGCCCGTTCGGAAAGTCCGACGGACAGTCTGGCGGGAAGTCCGCCAGACTAAGTACGTCGGACATACCGCTACGTGTGTACGCGGCTTTAGGGACTGAATTGAATACCAGTACCAACACAGTTGGTCTCCCCCAAGAGAAGCTACAACCACTCGTCCACAAAATAAAGAGGCTCATGTCGGCAGACCACCTGTCCGCAAGAACGTGCTTAAGCATCCTGGGCTCAATATCCTCTACCTTCCTAATGATTCAGTGGTCTCAATGGAATTCGAGGGTCTTCCAGAATTCATTCCTAACACAATGGTATGGGTCCTCAATGACACAGCAAATATCGATCACCCGCTCAGTAAAAAAATCTGCACGATGGTGGACTCAAATCAGCAACTTGACACGCCGCTGGCCTATTGTATCCCCACTACCAGAAATAGTAATGTCGGACGCCAATCTTCATGGGTGGGGAGCACACTATCAACACCAGGGAGCACAGGGCCATTGGTCCTTTTCACCCACAGGGCATAGTCTCAACATTCTGGAGTTCAGGGCCACATGGCAAGCACTCTTAACCTTCGGTCCCCTCCTCACAGGGAAGAGCGTCCTTTTGCGCATGGACAATACGGTGGATGTAAACTATGTTCAAAGGCAAGGGGGTACCTGAAGTAAAATACTAATGGAAGAAGTTTGACCCATAATCGAGTGGGCGCAGGTCCACTTGACAGATTTAAAGGCAGTATACGTCCCAGCAATAAACAACCAACTCGCGGACGACTTGAGCCGAGTATTTATATCAAACAATGAATAGTCTCTCAGTCACCAAGCCTTTGCCCTTCTCATGCGCAGGTGAGGAACACCAGACATAGATTTAGTGGCAACACCAGTGAACAGAAAATGTCTCCACTTCATAGCGAGAACCGCCTACCCAACAGCGGCAGGGATCGACTGTCTTCACCATCATTGGAGATTTCATCTGGGGTACATATTCCCCCCTAATAGCCAGATGTCTGGCCAGGTTGAGGAGTTTGACATCCACAGTCATGGCAGTATTGCTGTTCTGGCCCAGGAGGCCATGGTTTGTGACCATCTTGCAGTTAAACACAGAGGAGTCGCTTCCACTCCCATTGTCTCCGGCCTTACTCTCGCAAGGACAGTTCCTACACCTGTCACCAGAACGATTACATCTGACAGCTTGGAAATTGAAAGGGAAAGGTTGTTAGATCAAGGGTGTTCGCTCAGGGTAGTATCTACACTGCAGCAAGCAAGAAAAAAAATCAACAAACAACATATATAACAGGTTCTGGGAAAAATTCTCCACTTTAGCACAACAACAATCCTGGGATCCCCTCTCTCCATCAGTCTCTCAGGTGCTAGAATTTCTACAACTAGGTCTGGAAAAGGGGTTAGGTTCAAGCACCCTAAAAGTCCATGTCTCTGCCCTGTCCACAATGACAGGAGTTAAATAGGCCTTGAATCCCCTCATCGTACAATTCCAGAGAGCATGCCTGAAAATAAGGCCCCCCAGGAAGAAAATTTTTCCGACCTGGGATCCATCAATTGTTTTGGAAGCTTTGGCAAAAGAACCCTTTTTTCCTCTAGAATCGATATCCTTATGGGATTTAACGCTCAAACTATTATTTTTAATTGCAATCACATTAGCCAAAAGAGTTTCTAAACTGCAAGCCCTGCTAATTAAAGAACCACATCTAGTTTTTTACCCAGAGTCGTCCTCAGACCCTCAGACCAGTTTGTACCCAAGGTAGCGTCTACCTTCCACTTCAATCCGGAGATTAATCTCCCTTTTTTTCTCAATAAGGAGGGGAACCCTCATCCCTTAGACGTTAAGTCTGTCATCTCCACCTACCTGGAGGTTATCAGTACATTCAGAAAGATGGAGAACCTTCTGGCCATCCCACATGGCACCAAAAAAGGCCAGGCTGCCTCCTCAAGAACAATAGCTTCCTGGCTGATTAGAGCCATCAAGAAAGCATATCTAGTCCAGCTTCTCCCAATACCAGAGGGATTGAGAGCGCACTCAATGAGGGCAGTAGCGGCTTCATGGGCAGCGTACTGTAGAGTGTCCCCAGAGACTATTCATGTCGCACTACAGAGTAGACCCGGCTCAATTAACTACGGTTGAGTTCGGGAGATCAGTCATCCAAACTAGTTCATCCATACCTTGTACTTGAGTAAACAAAACCTTCTGAAAGCACCCACCCATGTAGCGAGTTATTTCCCAATGTGTGTGCTACCATGGTGCGTCAGGAAAACTGAAAATTGTATGCTCACCTTTCCGTAATTTTCCTTTCCTGACGCATCCCATGGCAGCACACAAAATCCCGCCGTTCTAAGGTGATAGTTACTGAGAATGCAAGGATGGACTCCTCTTCAAATCTTATAGCTAACCAGTCCTATCAGATTGTGGAGGCGGAGTCACAACCCAGTGTGTGTGTGCTGCCATGGGATGCGTCAGGAAAGGAAAATTACGGAAAGGTGAGTATAATATTTTCCGTTATCATTATGTTGAGTTAGGTACAGTACATATAAAATAAGTACCAATTATACAAATCTTATCTAATGATAATCTGTGCAACTAAAACCAAATTAAATAAATGAATCTATATATTATCAACTATCAAAGGTCAAATATAAAAACATAAACTCGGGTTAAATAAAATGTATAATTAATAGTCCCTCAAAAGTAGACAAGTTCATTTAACTGCTAAGTTACGACCTAGTTACATCACTAGTTATAGCTTATATTTATCCAAACACAATGGAGGTTACCTGAGAGAAAAGGTAACCCAAAAAAGTGGAGGAAGAAAACATAGAAAAGAGTCCTCAACCAACTAGGGTGATGGCTGAGAACTTTTAGTAGATATATCAGTTTTTGAGGAATGGCGGAGCACACCAAATAAGTTTGATGGAGCCTTGGATGGATGAGATGAAGGATATTAAGAGTGCAATTACTGAAGTGTATTGCTAAACACAAAAGACTTGTTTTTTTGGGGGGGTTTTTTCTTTTTGTTTTTTCTTTTTTTTATATACACAATTGTAAATTTTTCAATTTTTCACTTTTATTGATACAACATAAAATGTTTGTAAAACAGGTGTTCACTTTTCAAAAAGGTTGACGTTATCCATGAAATTAGGCAATATTGAATGCATATGTTTGTTTAACATAGATCATAAATGCAGATTAGTGCCTACTTTACTTGTTTGGTTGAATTATAAGACATGATCTTTAAAGCTAACCAGTGACTGACCTTTGCATGGCAAAGCAACTGGATTGCCCAGCCCCAGGAGAATTTTCAAATGCAACCACACTGCAAGCTTTAACTACTTGTTTATTCTTGGGTGAATAAAACACTTTTACCCAATTCTCTGCTTCCCAAGCAGACACGATCTCCCGTGCACCAGCGGTGGACTTTCCCTCAGTGTCATCATGTCTAATGCAGGTCGGTGGACCTTACATCAGTTTAGATTATGTTAGGACCTTTAGACTGCTGGAGCATGTGAGAGCAGATGCTCTGGGGACCAGTTTGGCAGCACGGAAGATATATATGCCCCCTAGATCCAAAGGAGCAGTTAATCCTTGCAATGCGGGCACAGCCCCACTGCAAGGTAGAATTTCCAAGTTTCCTAGGGTTGGGATTTTACACAATTCTTCACTCTTCTATTTATCTGCCAGGAGGAAGGTAGGAAGCTATGTAAATTCTCACTCTAGAATGAGTTGCTCTAGTCAGATATTACACTGGGCTGTGGATTCTCCAGGCACCAGCGCTATCATTTAACAGGAAGAGGAGAGAGTCATGTATTTCTTTATAACTGGATGTACCCCATGAGCATAGCACAGGTGTCGTATACAGTAGAATTTAACTTCTACTTTATCCCCATTCCTTGCCCTCCTAGCCACATCTAAGAACATAATATCAGACCTTGGATTTTCCCTTATTCCATTTCATGTTCTTTGTCCACATTGGATTCCTAGCCAGAAGGTTAAATACAGATACTCCTCTATTGCCTATATTGGGCTGCTAATATAACAGTTGACTGCCAGGTAGTTCATATATTAAATGCATACAAGGGTTGTTTGCACAGTCCTACTCAATCTGCTGGTTAGAAATCCAATCTAAAAAGATTTGGGATGGACTATATGCAGGAAACTTGAAAATTACCTTTTCATTCTTTGCCCTCTTGAGCAAATTGTGTATAACATCAGACCATAGATCAGTCTGTACCCTATTTTCACGTGCTCAGCGTGTACTCTACCCCAATTTCAGGTATTCAGCATGTGTGCAGTGCTTACCATGCCCATACTGGGACCCAGGGAAAATGCTTGCTAGTGCTCCCAGAGGCAGGCTGAGGCTGGCAGTTATTGCACGGCTGGCATTAAGGCAGCTCCCCAACATTAAAGTAATGCTTCTTCATAAGAACACAATTAAATCCTTGTAGTCCTTGGCACAGTTCCTCTACCCATTACACTCTGTAAACTATGGATAAATGCTCCTCAATACTCTCGTAGCACTTCTCTCTGTTTTGTGCAGCATTTTTGAGCCGGTACTGCTGAGCCTGTACTGATTCCACCAGCCCAGTAACCTGACACCTGACCCTAGTGACAGTGATCCGTATATTACACATGGATACTAGGAAGCTTGATTCTTGTACCACACCATGCTTATCGCCTGAGTCCTCACTCCGTCTTCTGTGACATACAGGCTGGGTCCCTAGGATGCCCCATGCCTCAATATCAGTCCCATATCGGGGTACCAGTCACTAGGAGAAGTAGCCTAAGCATACAAGCTCCTTCACTACCAGGGCCCTCCAGCACCTAAGTCAACTCACACCGCTTCTCGGCCAGCTGGCTGCGTATGCCCTTGACACTAGTACTGTAGTCTTTAGCAACAGCAATATAGCTTCCTCCAAATAACTTCACTGTACCTTAGACATAGGTATTACATTTTCTTAATCTCATCTCCTTCCCTATTGTACACCCTGTTCTGTGATTATCCTCAAGTGACTTTAGACCTGGCAAAGTTAAATAACAAACATTCTTTTACTGATGTTGTTTAAGTATAATAATTGAACAGTTCAACAAAGGTGTTTCATATACATTCCTGTACATCTTCTAAGTGAGGGGTAGGCAACCTCGGCACTCCAGCTGTGGTAAAACTACAAATCCCATCATGCCTCTGCCTTTAGGAGCCTGTGATTGTCAGGGTCTTGCAATGTCTCATGGGACTTGTAGTTTAACCACAGCTGGAGGGCCGAGGTTGCTTATCCCTGTTCTAAGTGTTCCTTCTTGTGCTCCTTGCTCCATGAGGTAAGTGTAAAAATAGGTATGAAAAGTACTTTCCAGTCCTTGAGTCAAAAGCATGAGTCCATACCTCTTGAACCTCGACTTGGTTCCCACAAGGGGTGGTTAAGCAGAAAGTAGTAATTACATCACCAATTTCCACTTTGTTTCTTACTGGGGTAACCTGGAACAATACCTCCAACTGTTTTACTAACTACTGCGAGGATGTTTCCTCCCTTTTTATGTGTTTGCCCCAGCAAAGGGCGGCACTTCCCAAAAAACCCTGGGCCGCAGTGTTAACCCTATTTCCCAGGGGTTAACACCTTAGCAGGGCAGACGCAACTAAACAGTGCAACTGTCAGGAACAGTGTTATTGCTTGGATCGCCTGCTGGTGTCACTGTTTCTTTCGCCATCAAAGGTTGCAGTTCTGGTGGTCACCAGCGGGTGTCTCCCAGCAAATGGACATTCTAGTGATCTAGCTGCACCTGATGTGGAATTGCTTGGAAGTATATAAGCCCGCCCTTCACTGAGGCTCAGTGCTTCAGAATTCCTTCCTGCAAGCCTTGTCCCTGCCTGATCTGATCCGTTGCCAGAAACCTGTTCCTGATTTGCTTCCTGCCCTGTCCTGGACTCTGTTTGCTGTACCTGGTTCCTGAGACTTGTCCCCTGATTCCTGCCTTGGCTCCCCTTGCTTCTGCTTCCTCCACCTGGCCTCCTGTTCCCCTTGTCTCTCATCCCTGCCTTGTTATATATGTGTTCCCTTTCCATGTGTGTATATATAGTTAGTTAGTTTAGGGTTTTGGGGTTGCTGTGTATTATTTGCATTTTTGCTTGTTCATGGTTTGCTGTGTTTGGTTTGCACGTGTGTCTTTATCCTTAATATATATATATATATATATATATATATATATATATATATATATATATATATATATATATATATATATATATATATATATATATATATATTTCACTTACCTTTTGAGCCTGATTCCTTTAGTGCAGCCCATTGATCTGTTTACTTTGTGCTGGATGCCTCTGTTAGGCATCCCTCCCATGACAGATTTCTGAAGCACTTGGGAATAGGGTCTGGACACTTGCTATTGCCTAGAAAAATGCATCTGGAAGATATTCAGTATCTTTCGCTTCTGGCAACAGATGACAGAGATTTTTGTCATCAGACATTAGGTGAATACACTAGAGAGCAACTTCTGGAATGTATCCATATAGCCCATGTTTTTGTTGATCAGGGCAGTTTTCTGGTTCCTTCCAGCCTGATGTCCCGGCCTTCCAGCCTGACGCCTTCCAGCCTGATGTCCCGGCCTTGCAGCCTGACGCCTTCCAGCCTGATGTCCCGGCCTTGCAGCCTGACGCCTTCCAGCCTGATGTCCCGGCCTTGCAGCCTGACGCCTTCCAGCCTGATGTCCCGGCCTTGCAGCCTGACGCCTTCCAGCCTGATGTCCCGGCCTTGCAGCCTGACGCCTTCCAGCCTGATGTCCCGGCCTTGCAGCCTGACGCCTTCCAGCCTGATGTCCCGGCCTTGCAGCCTGACGCCTTCCAGCCTGATGTCCCGGCCTTGCAGCCTGACGCCTTCCAGCCTGATGTCCCGGCCTTGCAGCCTGACGCCTTCCAGCCTGATGTCCCGGCCTTGCAGCCTGACGCCTTCCAGCCTGGTGTCCCGGCCTTGCAGCCTGACGCCTTGCAGTCTGGTGTCCCGGCCTTGCAGCCTGACGCCTTGCAGTCTGGTGTGCCTGAAGTGCCCGTGCCCGCTGCTCAGCCTGAAGTGCCCGCTGCTCAGCCTGAAGTGCCCGCTGCCCAGCCTGATGACCCGGAGCTCGCTGCCCAGCCTGATGACCCGGAGCTCGCTGCCCAGCCTGATGACCCGGAGCTCGCTGCCCAGCCTAATGACCCGGTGCTTGCTGCTAAGCCTACTGCCCAGCCTGATGACCCAGAGCTCGCTGCCCAGCCTGATGACCCGGAGCTCGCTGCCCAGCCTGATGACCCGGAGCTCGCTGCCCAACCTGATGACCCGGTGCTTGCTGCCAAGCCTACTGCTCAGCCTGATGACCCGGGGTTTGCTGCCCAGCCTGATGACCCGGTGCTTGCTGCCAAGCCTACTGTCCCGCCTGATGACCCGGAGCTCGCTGCCCCGCCTGATGACCCGGAGCTCGCTGCCCCGCCTGATGACCCGGAGCTCGCTGCCCCGCCTGATGACCCGGAGCTCGCTGCCCCGCCTGATGACCCGGAGCTCGCTGCCCCACCTGATGACCCGGTGCTTGCTGCCAAGCCTACTGCCCCGCCTGATGACCCGGTGTTTGCTGCCCCGCCTGATGACCCGGTGTTTGCTGCCCAGCCTGATGACCCGGAGCCTGCTGCCCAGCCTGATGACCCGAAGCACGTTGCCCTGCCTGTTTTTATTTCCAGATCTAAACTTCCAGACCCTGGTGGTGGGATACATGTTCCATTGTCGGACTTGGGTAGCACACCTCCCAGTAGGTTAAGAGACTCTGGCTGGAGAGCGCAAAGAAGTCCGCAGTCACAGGGGAGACTTTTCTGGACTTTTCCACATTTACATGCACTGTCAGGTCAAGGGCAGAATGGAGTGTCTGGAGGCCACTCCTTAGGGGGGGAACTGTCAGGAACAGTGTTATTGCTTGGATCGCCTGCTGGTCTCACTGTTTCTTTCGCCATCAAAGGTTGCAGTTCTGGTGGTCACCAGCGGGTGTCTCCCAGCAAATGGACATTCTAGTGATCTAGCTGCACCTGATGTGGAATTGCTTGGAAGTATATAAGCCCGCCCTTCACCGAGGCTCAGTGCTTCAGAATTCCTTCCTGCAAGCCTTGTCCCTGCCTGATCTGATCCGTTGCCAGAAACCTGTTCCTGATTTGCTTCCTGCCCTGTCCTGGACTCTGTTTCCTGTACCTGGTTCCTGAGACTTGTCCCCTGATTCCTGCCTTGGCTCCCCTTGCTTCTGCTTCCTCCACCTGGCCTTCTGTTCCCCTGTCTCTCATCCCTGCCTTGTTATATATGTGTTCCCTTTCCATGTGTATATATAGTTAGTTAATTTAGGGTTTTGGGTTTGCTGTGTATTATTTGCATTTTTGCTTGTTTATGGTTTGCTGTGTTTGGTTTGCACGTGTGTCTTTATCCTTAATAAATATATATATTTTCACTTACCTTTTGAGCCTGATTCCTTTAGTGCAGCCCATTGATCTGTTTACTCTGTACTGGATGCCTCTTTTAGGCATCCCTCCCATGACAGCAACAGACTTATACTACAATACAGAAGTCATACAGTACATTACTGGGAAGTAGAGCTTTTTATTTAAAGCGGTTCTTCACCCTAAAGGGGAAGTTCCGCTAATCTGATCCCTCCCCCCCCTCCGGTGCCACAATCGGCACCTTTCAGGGGATCTGCCCCCCCCCTCGTTGTGTTCTGGGAAACACACAGTTCCCAGAGACACAGCGGGAGACCATAAGAGACGCGCAGCGCGACTCGCACATGCGCAGTAGGGAACCGGGCAGTGAAGCTGTAATGCTTCACTTTCCGATTCCCTGGCAGAGAATGGCGGCGGGGGCAGCAGCGAGACGAGCGATCGCTTGTCATCTGCCGCCGACATCGCAGGACCCTGGGACAGGTAAGTGTGATTTTATTAAAAGTCAGCAGCTGCAATATTAGTAGCTGCTGGCTTTTAATATTTTTTTTAGGTGCAGAACCGCTTTAAACACAAACATTTGACATCCACCTGCTTGCAGGTGTGTACTCTTCCTGGCTATGAGCTAGCAGATTGAGTAGAACATTAACTGACTATAATAGACTGCCTGGCATTCTACTGTTTTATGGGTCTCCTACTAGAGCCAAATGCACACAAGAGCTTCCTGTGCAGTATTGCTCAACCTGCTGAACATGAATTCAATATAAATATAGTCAGGATGGGCACATTGGTTAAGTGTAATCTGAGGTTTAAATTATGTTGTTTAGATGTGTCCAAGATAGGTGGATAGTTGGGGAAAAATTGTTTAGCATTTCAGTTCCATTTTAAACAGAAACGGCCAGTGGGAAGTTGTTCAGCAATAGCTGGAGACCTCAAAGCTGTCTACATCTACTCAAGTAGTCCTGTAGACCACCATGCAGCGCCTGCTTTGCAAATTGTGGTTAACACCTCCAGAGAGATAAAAGAACATTCATAAGTAGGTTACTCAAGTACTAGGCAAGTTGGTGGCTGTGGGATCGATCAGACATGCTACTTCATCGCTATTAGCTACCATCTCTTGCAGCATTTGAATCCACCAGCTTGATGTGACCTTTCATGGCTGACTTGTTATGACATATTGCAAACAGTGTGACTTTACTGGAACTCTTTGCATAGCCTCCTCTACATCTCATGCATCAGTATATTCCAGCTGTCAGCGACAAGTCATTTCCTGTTTTTGTTTCAGGGCACAGTAACGTGAAGCTAACCGAAACAGGAAAGCTCAGCCTGAAGACTTTCGACAAATCCATGTCTGTGCTGTACAGCTGCACCCTAACTTGTAAAAGCATCGACCACGATGTTACACAGGAAAAAGTCTCATCTCTCTTTTTTTTTTTTTTAGAACCATCATCATGTGTTATATTTTTAATGTGTGAAATAAATTACAGCTATAGCTTTTTATAATGTTTGCACTTTTTTTTATTATAGATAGATGGGTTTTGTATATACATATGGAAGAAGTTGTCTTAGTCCCAATTAGATATATAAATTACACTATATTGTAAGATCTCACTTTACTCAGCAAGGTAGAGATAGTGACCAATTAAGTACTATGTAGAGTCATGGTGCTCAAAGGCTACATGCAGTTCTCAGGTACTTGCTGTGTGGCTCTCGGACCCCACCAGTCAGTAGTGAGAGTCAAAGCATTGATTTGTAAAGCCAGTAAACTCCAGTAGTCTTGTGTAAAATGTTTCCAGTCTCTGACTGTTTTTTTCTATAGAATAACATATACTGAATATTAAGTGAAGCTCTTATAAAATGACCAAAAAATGGATTAGCGCTAAATGTTAACATTATTCCCAAACATTACATAGACCCCAATATTAATATTAATTGTCACCACTATTAAAGCGCATTAAAAACTATTTATCAAAATATGTGAAACTATTTAAAATAAATAATTCATATAATATCACCACTAATTAACCTCTTGGCACCAGCGCCTCCTGGCCCTTTAAGAGGTTTAGGAGTCGGGGCGGGGTTTATGGTCATGTGACCACCATTATTGGCTGTCACATGATACTTGCGATTGGGAGCTTTCTGATCATGGGATCGTGTGACTTTCTGTTAGCCGTCAGAAACTATGCCGGGAGCGCGCTCTCGGCACAGCTGTATTTACACATTCCAGCAAATATGTGGCCACTCGGCGCTAAGACCCATCTGCCGGGAGGCTGTGTATTTGCGTACGGCTGGTGCCAAGGGGGTTAAAGTGCAAAAACACAAAAGTCCATCAATGTGTCAAAATCTGTGTATTTAAACTACCCCTGGAAGTGCTCCACACACTTCATGCAAATAGGATTTGCTGCCTCAACCCTATGCTCTTCCGTGTGTCCACCCGGCGACCCCCTTTCAGACTATAATTCACACTTTGTTGGAATCCCAAGCAAGAATAGCAGTGAGGCTAATTCCCCTTGGTCCCCCTTCACTGGTTCTCCGGTACAAAGGCAAAACGCCAGAAACAGGACCATAATGCAACCAATTTAATCCATAAAATACCAGCATAAAAGATGAAAAGTTTTCACTAACATGTACGAGTCCATAAAAACATGTGGCGAAAAGCCAAACATAGAAAAGAAAACAAGAAAAGGTGTAGCTACCCCTTTGAAGGTGAAAATCAACACCTCCCAGTAATGGAAAACAAGTTCAAAGAAAGGATGACGCTCACTTAGGTAGAGTGACAGATATCTTAAATACCCATACATAAGCATATATATAATACACTATATGAATTGAAATCCAGTGTTTCCATAAAAATTAAACACAGTAAACAAAAATGTATTAAAATCCAGTGTGACAAATCCCAGCACCAATGATAATTGCAATGCTTGGATTCCTTTTTCTTCACCACTTGTGCTCAAGGAATAGGTGTACACTCACCAGTGGTGTTTGACCCCTTGTTACAGGTAGGTAATCTGGAATTCCCCTGGTGGAAGACTCATCTTTGTTTCTTTTTTACAATGTGGTACTGATATGGAAAGTAATCCCACGAGAGACAAGATAAAAGGTTCCACAATGTACGATAGAAATTTTTTATTAAAAACTGATGTTAAAAACAAAAAATGTGAGTGTAAACACTTTTTTTATGACATGTAAGACACTATGACACTTTACCATGTGAGTGCAAACCGCTTCTTTTATGTTATATTGTATAGCAAATATACAGTGCCTTGCAAAAGTATTTACCCCCCTTGACATTTTGCGTATTTTGTTGCCTCACAACCTGGAAATAACATGGATTGTTTGAGGATTTGTATCATTTAATTTACAGAACAAGCCCACAACTTTGAAGAGTTTTTTTATTATTGTGAAGCAAACAATGAATAGCACAAAATAGCAAAAAAAGACAATGCGCATAATTATTCACCCCCTAAAGTCAATACTTTATAGAGCCACCTTTTGCGGCACATCACAGCTACAAGTCGCTTTGGATAAGTCTCTATGAGCTTGCCACATCTTACCACTGGGATTTTTGCCCATTCATCCCTGCAAAACTGCTCCAGCCCCTTCAAGTTGGTTTGCGCTTGTGAACAGCAATCTTTAAGTCTGACCACAGATTTTCTATTGGATTGAGGGCTTTGACTAGGCCATTCCAACACATTTACATGTTTCCCCTTAAACCACTCAAGTGTTGCTTTAGCAGTGTGTTTGGGGTCATTGTCCTGCTGGAAGGTGAACCTCTGTCCTAGCCACAAATCACACACAGAGTGGTACAGGTTTTGCTCAAGAATATCCCTGTATTTAGCACCATCCATCTTTCCCTCAACTCTGACCAGTTTCCCAGTCCCGACTGCTGAAAACATTCCCACAGCATGATGCTGCCACCACCATGTTACACTGTGGGGATAGTTTTCTTTGGTTGATGTGATGTGTTGGGTTTGCGCCAGACATAGCGTTTTCTTTGATGGCCAAAAAGTTCAATTTTATTCTTATCAGACCAGAGCACCTTCCTCCATAAATTTTGGGTGTCTCGCAAACTCAAAATGTGCCATTTTGTTTTTTGCTGAAAGTAATGGCTTTCTTCTGGCCACTCTAAGAGCCCAACTTAATGTAGCGTACGGCTTATTATCGTCATATGTACAGATACTCCAGTCTCTGCTGTGGAACTCTGCAGCTTCTCCAGGGTTTCCCTAGGTCTCTGTGCTGCCTCTCTGATTAATGCCCTCCTTACCCGGTCTGTGAATTTTGGTGTGCGGCCGTCTCTTGGCAGGTTTGCTGTTGTGCCATGTTCTTTCCATTCGGTTATGATAGATTTGATGGTGCTCCTAGGGATCATCAAAGATTTGGATATTTTTTTATAACCTAACCCTGACTTGTACTTCTCAACAACAGTGTCCCTTACTTGTTTGGAGAGTTCTTCATGGCAGTGTTTGGTTAGTGGTGCCTCTTGCATAGTTGTTGCTCAGCCTCTGGGGCCTTTCAAAAAGGAGTGTATATGTCATGTGACACTTAGACTGCATAGAGGTGCACATCATTTCACTCATTATGCGACTTCTGAAGGTAATTGGTTGCACCAGTGCTTTTTATGGGCTTCATAACAAAGGGGGTGAATACATACGCACATGACAATTATCAATTTTTATTTCTGAAAATTCGTTTTATGTATATATTTTTCTAATTTTACTTCACCAACTTAGACTATTGTGTTCTGATCCATCACATATAATGCAGATTAAAAAAAAAAAAAAAAACACTGAACTAAAGGCTATAATGTAACAAAATAGGTAAAAAGCCAAGGGGGATGAATACTTTTGCAAGATACTGTAGCTATCCCCATCAGAGCAGAATCAGAGGAAGGATCTTTTGGTATAAAGGAATCAAACATTTACATGGGGGATAAATAGTTTTACCCCGTTCAAACAGAAATGACACTGTGAATTTGTTTCAGAATGTTGTGGAATCAGAATTGGTTAAATTGCAGAAATCCCATCAACAAGACAATAATTGAAATCAAATTAATTTGACCAAGCAAGAAACCACAGCCTTAAATGCCTTGAAAATGAGATCTGACATAGTGATTCACCAGGCAGACAAGGGGGGTACTGTAGTGATCCTAGATACTGCTAGTTACCAACAGGAAGCACTCAGGCAGCTGGAAGATCACATATCGCCCCCTTAGTTCTGATCCCACAGCAACTATAAAACAAAAATTGTTACACTTATTGGATGAAGGTAAGGAGATTGGTGTTTTAGATTAAAAAAAAAGTAGATTATCTCATGGTCATACATCCCATTACTCCGGTTTCTCAGCGTCTCCCAAAAGTGCACAACCAAGATAGTCCAGTGAAAGTTCACCTCATAGTTGCTGGTATAGGATCACTGTTGGAGAGATTAGGAGAATGGGTTGATCAATTTGTACAACCGCTTGTTGTCCGTCTACCTGGGTTTATAAAGGACACTGGACATTAGTCATTTCATTGATGACCCGATTGTAGTATGGCATGGATCGAGTGGTGACATAGGTGACTTTATGAAATATATTAATACCAATTCCCTAAACCTGGAGTTCACCCGTGTGTACCACCCGACCCAAATAGACTATTTGGATTTGACCTTGATGGGGCATCTAGATAGCAACACAGTGACTTCCAGAACTTTTAAAAAGCCCTGTGCAGGGAATTCCCTTTTATTGGCCAATAGCTGTCACCTCAGTCACACCATCAAATCTTTGCCCACTGGTGAATTCATCAGGAAGACAGGGATTTCTTGCAAGAATGCACAGCGATTCAAAAGCGTCTAAAAGAAAGGGGTTATAATACATGATCAATAGAGAAATAATATAGCATTTCATAGAGATCAGGTGGAGATGATTCAGAATAGTGGCAGAAATAAACACAAACAGTGTAGTGATTACAATAGAAATAAAGTTAATTTTGTCACTACATGTTCTTTAGAATACAACAAAATCGTTGCGATTCTTAAAGCACATCTCCCCATTTTGTATACTGACAATGATCTGTACTCTGTTATCTAGGGGGTTGCCAATTTTCCAGTAGAAGGGCCCCAAGTCTGGGAAGTATGTTGTCACCCAGCTGGTTTTGCTCTCAGAAGTCAAACAAATTGCAGACCTGGCTTTCCACTGTAGGTTCCTACATGTGTGGCCACAACACCTGTAGGCAGTGGCATAGACATAAAAAAAGCACCTCAGTTTTTTCTTTTTTCTACCAAGAAAACATATATTATCAAACAGTACATAAATTACAACTTTAATTCTGTAGTATATGTTATTCAGTGTAGTGCCTGCAGTCTACAATACGTTGGGTGCACTATATGCCTGTTGAGAGCTAGAATATTGGAACATGTGAATGACACTACAAATATTAATGCTAAAAATATCTCAAATGTGTCAAAACATTTCTGGGAATTCCATCTTGGTAATCATGACAGTTTTTCCTTTTTTGGTGCTGAACAGGTAAAAAAAAACCCCAAGAGGAGGTGACACTCATCGTATTTTGCTTAAACGTGAAGTGTGGTGGATCCATACCCTCAATACTATAAAACCGTATGGTTAGAATGATAGGATGGACATAAATCCTTTAACATAATCACATTTTTTAACAAAGTCGCATTGTTTGATACATATATTGCACCATTTGAATATGTTTTATTTGTTCATGATATCTTCCTCATATGCCTGCTGTGCTTCTCTTTCTTTTCTCCATGTGTTTTTCATTGTTTTGATTGCTCTGATTAGGATGCACCCCCCCCCCCCTCCCCCCATTTGGAGTGCTTACTCTGTTATAAATATCAGTTTTTAAATCAAACATGTATGCTTTGATGAAGGCTTCTTAGTTGAAACGCGTCAGTGTAGCCTGTACCCGTGTACCCATGTAACTAATAAAGGACTTTTATTCAAGAGCATCCGAGTCACCAGCCCTTTTCTGATTCAAGTACTACATTTTGGGGCCTGAACGGCTAGAGCCCCGGTTTACAGTTCATAGATCATCATATTGGCAGTGGAGCTGGGGTAACATTTTGCATCCCCATCATTTGAGCCCAAAAGAAAAATAGCCATAAGAACATTTGATCGTGAGAATTGCCATTCACCAATAGAGAAAATAGCCTGACACTATAGACTGAGAACATTCGACCAGCAGGGGAAATAGTACGAGGGAGGCCTGCACTTTGTACAGTCAGTGGAGAATCCTTTGTGAACGGCTGAATGAATGGGTTTTCAGCTGAGCGAATCTGAATCTGCAGTGTGAAGTGAAACATTTAGTAGTGCTATTATTACCATGGCTAAATGTAATAGCATTTTCCTGGTTGTTGGGGAGCTATCACCTGCCAGCATCCTAACAACCAATGACCCAGCACATTCAGCTGTTAACCGGGGATTTCCGATTGACAGATGAATGCAAACAAAGCAAATTTCTGTATAAATTGGCCCCTTATTGTAAGAATTCAGTTCACTCACCAACTTCATGCACAGACCTCAAAAACATTTTCAAATATATCCATTTGGCATTTTTCCCCATAGGCTATCTGCTTATTCTCTCCCTGCTCCATACTACCATGTTTTTATTAACTTACACTCGTAGGTGTGCGCAGTCTATGGCATTAGGGTGTGCACCCCTAAGTTCAAACATACATGCGTGAGTGTGTGTATGTATATATATATATATATATATATATATATATATTGTAGAGGGTCAGTCTGGGGCAGGGTTAAGATGGAGTTAATTGAAGAAGGCAGGTACTTCCCCTTCAGACCTGCTTATTATCAGGTGTTCTGAAAGTGTCAGTGTGGAGCTATTGAGTAGGAGAGAGAGAGACACAGCAGCACACTGTGTGGAAACGTCCATTGCTGGATGGTGTACCTGCTGGGTGAGCTTAAACCATACAAAGACTGTAGCTGTGTTTGGAGCCATGAACTGTTACCTCTAAGCCTGTGAGCTGAAGAACTGTGAGTTGTACCTGTGTGCACATCCGTATGATAAGACAAGTCTGTCTGGTCTTATGTTTTTTTTTTGCTGTTTTGCTGAATAAAAGCCACTTTTATTTTACTAGACTGCCTCTGAGCCAGCTCTTCACCCCTCTGATCCCCTACAATTAGTGGAGTGTGCATCGGGCAGTTTGAGGGGTCCAGTCTGATCCCATGTCCTGGGTTAAAGCTGCACAGACAGTGAAATCTTCTGAACAAGCCATGGAGGATGTGGTTAGGCAGCTAGTACTGGCTAATACACAAATGCAGGACCCCCATCAGGAGGCCCAGGCCCGCCATCAGGAGGCCCATCAGGCCTTGGTATAAGCACAGGCGCGGCAGGAGCAGATCCTGGTGCAGACAGTCGCTGTACAACAGGAAACAAATCGCTTACTGAGTGAACAGATAGCGGGATTACAAAAGATGGTGACCCAGCAGGACCGAATAACAAAAGCTATGCCCATAGTACGGGAACATTTGCAGGCTGCGCAAAATGCCCAGAGTCGTGTATACAACCGATCTGCCAAGATTAGAGAGTTTAAACCTGGGGATCGGGTGCTGGTCTTAGTGCCTACCATAGAGAGTACATTTCTTGCCAAGTGACAAGGACCCTTTGAGATAGTTGAGAGGGTGGCCAAGGTCAACTATAAAGTCCATCAGCCCACCAAACGTAAACCCTACCAGATTAACCACGTCAACTTGATCAAACCATGGAAAGATAGACAGGTTTTGACAGTCAGTCTGAAAGTCCCAGAAGACCCTGATGCTCAGATTAAGAAGATAGGGATGGCAGAGGCTCTCTCCCCCTCTCAAAAACAGGAGTCCTGGGAGTTTTTGCAGAGGAAACGAGACACTTTTTCAAACTTACCGGGGATAACCTCGGTAATTGAACATAATGTCATTACAGACCCTGGCGTTCGAGTAAACCTCAAACCCTACCGCATTCCCGAAGCTCGCCGGAATATTGTCTCGGCCGAGCTTAAGGGCATGTTGGACCTTGGGGTCATTGAGGAGTCTTCAAGTAGCTGGTCTAGCCCTATAGTCCTTGTACCCAAGCCAAATGGAAACTGGCGGTTCTGCAATGACTTTCGCAAGTTAAATGAAGTCTCCAAGCCAGACGGGTATCCCATGCCCTGGGTCGATGAATTAATCAAGAGATTAGGACCGGCCCGGTACATCACCACTCTTGACTTGACCAAGGGAAACTGGCAGATCCCGCTTTCCCCAGAGGCTAAAGAAAAAACTGCATTTGCCACACCTGAGGGCTTATGGCAGTATGCCCGAATGCCATTCGGGTTACATGGGGCCCATCCACTTTCCAGAGGGCCATGGACTTCGTCCTGAGACAAGAAATTCTCAGGAGCCTATCTTGATAACATTGTCATCTTTAGTAAGGACTGGGAGAGTCACTTACCGAAGGTACAGTTGGTCTTGGATGCCCTCCGAAGGGCGGGATTCACAGTGAACCCAGAAAAGAGCAAGGTTGGGTTGGAGGAGGCCCGCTACCTGGGGTATGTTGTAGGCAGGGGTGTGATTAAGCCCCAACTAAACAAGGTGGAGGCTATTCAGAAATGGCCCCATCCACTCACAAAGAAACAAGTGCGTTCTTTCCTTGGCATTGTGGGCTATTATAGGAGGTTTGTCCCCAACTTTGCCAGTCTAGCAGCACCTCTGACTGATCTCACCAAGGGAAAGAACGCAACTGTTGTTCAGTGGAGTGCAGAAGCAGAAGCAGCGTTCTGCCGATTGAAGCAAGCTTTGTGCCAGGAACCAGTGTTGGTAGCTCCCGACTTCCAAAAAGAGTTCCTGGTACAAACAGATGCCTCAAAATTGGGTCTGGGTGCAGTACTGTCCCAGATTATTGGGGGGGATGAGCACCCTGTTGTGTACTTGAGCCGGAAGCTCACACCAGCTGAGAGGAACTATTCCATTGTGGAAAGGGAGTGTCTTGCAATAAAATGGGCTTTGGAGACACTCCGCTACTACTTGTTATGCCGACCCTTCAAGTTAGTTTCAGATCATGCGCTCCTTAACCGGATAGCCCAAAATAAAGATAAAAACTCCAGAATCACCCGGTGGTTCCTTGCTCTACAGGACTTCAGGTTTGTAGTGGTACATAGACCCGGGAAAGGTACATCAGAATGCGGATGCCCTTTCCTGGGTCTACTGCCACTGGAGTCGTGGTGTCCAGGCCCCTGGCCTGGAACAGAGGGGGGGTTATGTAGAGGGTCAGCCTGGGGCAGGGTTAAGATGGGGTTAATTGAAGAAGGCAGGTACTTCCCCTTTAGACCTGCTTATTATCAGGTGTGCTGAAACTGTCAGTGTGGAGCTGTGAGTAGGAGAGAGAGAGACACAGCAGCACGCTGTGTGGAAACGTCCATTGCTGGATGGTGTACCTGCTGGGTGAGCTTAAACCATACAAAGACTGTAGCTGTGTTTGGAGCCACGAACTGTTACCTCTAAGCCTGTGTGCTGATGAACTGTGAGGTGTACCTGTGTGCACATCTGTGGGATAAGACAAGTCTGTCTGGTCTTATGTTTTTTTTGCTGTTTTGCTGAATAAAAGCCACTTTTATTTTACTGGACTGCCTCTGAGCCAGCTCTTTACCCCTCTGATCACCTACAATATATATATATATGCAGTATCTTACAAATGTGAGTACACCCCTCACATTTTTTGTAAATATTTTATTTTATCTTTTCATGTGACAACACTGAAGAAAACCCTAAGTGAAAACTTCCCCTGCTCTCCACCTTCAAACATCCGGTGGGAAAGGAGTGAAGCCAGCAGCGCTGCACGGGGGACACAGCAGCAGGGGGAATCTGCACTACACGGTATCATTAGGGTGTGCTCAGGCACAACCGGCACACTGTGCATGCCTATGCTTGCACTGATGATGGCTAAAAAAATCAGGAAATAGGTATATACAAGTAGGATAAATGTTTGTTTTTTTTATTCCGTCTGTATCTGGTTTATATGTAATCTAGCAGTTATGGAGGTACAAATTGGCTACATTGGTATAAAAAAAAAAAAAATTCTGGCACTGCCTGCTACGCTTTAAAAAATATCGTGCTAGGTCTACTCAAAAAAATTGAGGCAACCATTTGCATCAGCTTTTTATGTACTGTCAACTAAACTTATTTTTGTCTGACTCATTCGACTTTTCATGTTTTAAACTTTGTTGTTTTACGTAAAGCCAACTACATTTTTTCAGTTTATAGACCATAGTGTTTCAAGTTAGAAATACATACTTTAACTTGTCTGGAACTATAGTTTTAGGTAAAGCCAACTAAATGTTTCCAGTTTATAGACCATGGTTTTAAGTAAAGCCAACAAATTTTTTGTTAGGAATACATACATTAACTTATTTATTTCAAGTATTTATACAGCACTGTCAATTTACAGAGTACTTTACATATACATTGTACATTCACATCAGTGTCATAAACCATGAAATCAGACTGAGACAGAAGTATAGTTAAATCACACTAGCTTAATAATAAAAGTAAATAGAACAAACATAGTCAAAACATAGCCAAAGTTCTGTAACCTGAACAGATTGTCAGCCAAGCCAGAAAGTCAGGGATCAGTGTAGTGGAACAGCAAGCAGGATCTGGAGCCAGAAGGGAAGTCAGCCAAGCAAGTCTTTAAACAGGAACGCAGGAGATAGTCTTTGTGATGTTGACCAAGGCGAAGGCAGAAATTCTCTGGGCTGGACGGCTTAAGTAGGCAGGACTAACGAGCAGGATATCATCAACAAGTGAGTAACTGTGGAAAGATAGGAGCTGGCAATTACCTGACAGCTGAGTGGCCAGCTTAGAGAAGGAAGGGCTGAGTGCAGCCCTGACAATTAGTCCCTGCCCTCAAGGAGCTTTCAATCTAAGATCCCTAAGTCATTCCTAAGAACATAGAATACAGAATGAATTAACTTTTTTTAAGCCTTTTAGGAAAGTAATTTGCACTTTAAAAAAATATGTTTGTGGAAATTGTGTGGCAAGAGGTCCAATCTAGATACAGCACCTCATCCCAGAAATTAATAACAAAAATAGCAAAAATTCCAAAAGAGGAAAAGGGGATTATCGCGGTGCTACAATTATAGAGAATACTAATAGTTTATACAAAGTTTATTAAATTGTAAAAAAGAAAGGTTATACATGTACAAAATAAAATAAAAATATACAAATGATGTAAAGGGAAAATATCATAATAATATAGTTCTCTCCAATTTCCAGAAAGCACAAAATTTATAATGTATTAGGCCAAGAAGATAATAGCCTTGGAGTGCTATCCGATCAGTCCTTCCCTACATGTTTCGCCATAAAAATGGCTTCCTCGGGGGTAATGGAATATAGATTCAACGGAGAGACAACAATTCTACAAAAAAAAAATACGTAAGATTTATGTACATAAAAGCTGCATGAAAATACATATAGGCCAAGACAGGACCCTGGAGAATTCAAAAAAAATAAAACAAAATAAATAAAATTACTACCCTACCCCAGAGTCACCCTACAGCACCGGCGGGCGGGGAGAAAATCATGTAGACAAGCAATCAACCAAGGTCCACCTTAGTGTAGCTATAGGGGGTATAAAAGGCAATCGTAAAAACTGAAAATCAAAAAAGAAAAAAAAAAAAGAGGACATTTCACGGGATCCACATAGGGGTAACTTCAAGAATAAAGTCCCCTGATATTGATAAACCAGAAACTATAGTATACACTATCTATATATAGAGGCAAACATGGCCTTCATTATGACATAGCAATTGAGGAAAACAAAAACAATTGAAATAAGGAGGCGCTGAAGAGACTGCGATGAATAATGAAGGATTGATAACACTATCCGGTGTTTATCTCAATGCAAATTGGGTTGATGAATACCACTACAACAAACTAACTAACTAAAAAGAATTATGATTTATATTAAAATGAATTAGGACCACATACGTCCTAGTATATGTGGGATTAAATATATCAAAATGCTTACCTCAACTGAAAGGTGAGGACAAGCATGAATTGCAGGGCAATCCCAGCGCAAAACAGGTATTGGTGTTAATAACCCCCAAGCAAAGAACAGATTCTCTATAGTGCAGCCATCCCAAGGGAAAAAGAAAAGGAAAGGAAACATAAATATGTCAATTATTACCCGAACGGGAGGAAAAAAGCGGTGGAGAGACTTCCCTCCTGTCCAAGTACTAATCTTATTGTAAACAAATACCAACGTGCAGCGCCTCCATGAACCTAGCAAACTAATGCTGGATTCAAAGCCTATTTTTACCCCCACCTGCCCAGCGTGATGACCTCACCGCTGAGCGGGAGCGGACATGTAGTGACTACTAGGTGCGCACTCAATCCAGCAAAAGCCTACAAGCCCCACAATGCACCACCGCTAGTCTTTCCAATCGAGGCTGATGACAGTCACACAGCCGACACAGTGCCGACAGGAAAGAGTACTCCGCTATAGTGGAGAAAGGGTGGAAGGAAACATCAGTGGGGAAATGTAGACAAGCCTCGATGTAAAGAGAGAGCGATCACACAAGCAATCAAAAGGGCGGGCCCACTGTCCACCTAACTGACCCTAGGGTGTCCATATAGCTATGGGTAGCCCAGGAGAGCTGTACACATAAAAAAAAGCAGCCCAGCGAGCCAAGGTGTGGGACCACCAAACAGAGGGGGTGGAAAAGAATGTTAAAATTCAGTCAATCAAAAGGGAGCAAAAATAAATAAATCGAATGTCCATAGCCCCTGCATTGGATCTATAGTCCATGCAGCTTGACAAAAATCAAAGTCATTGGCACAGAAGGGCGAGAATAATTATAACCACATATAATGACCATTAGACTCATAAATAAATAAATAAATAAAGCAAATAAGAAATGAAAACAAAAACGACATGTGTGAATAAATGGGTAACATTATAAAAACACACAACAGCAAACAAAGCCATATAACAATCACAGAAATATTATCTATTAATTCTTATAAATCCAAATAAAAATGAAAACAAAAATACTTGAACAAAAATAAAAATAAAATAAAATGAAACAAATCAAAAAAGGGGGGGAGGGGAGGGTAGGAAAAAACCTACCCACCCCCCAAACACCCTTCATAATTAGCCTATTTTAAGGTATTTGAATTATTAGCCTGACAGCTGACACAACAGTCTCATTGATGGAACTAAGAGAACAATACATGCAAGGAGTGACAAATAGATCAGGCAAGGCCCCATGACAGTAATAGGGGGTTTTTATTTCCCCATATAATGGAACACCCTACAAAATGAATTTATATTGAATGCCCAAGAGAAATTAATTAGCAGGTGACCAAAATGAATTGTATGTACTAACAGATATTCTGTAGCACACCAAATCATAAAAAAGATTTAAAACGAATATATTCATTAAGGCCAGGATATTTGGTAGAATCCAAGATATGTATCCACTTAGTTTCCAACTGTAGCAGAGTAGTGTCGATCTCGCCGCCCCGAGCATGAACTGGTACATGCTCGAGAGCGTACAAACCAAGAGCAGTGGGATCAAAATTGTATTAACAAGCAATGTGTCTATTAAGGGCAGTAGTACACAGTCGTTTAAACAAAGGTAAAATATGGTCCCTGATTCTCTTGAAAAAGGGATGTTTTGTTTTGCCAACGTAGAAGCATCCACATTGGCACAGAGCTATG
Source organism: Lithobates pipiens (assembly GCF_037356315.1). Classification (NCBI taxonomy): domain Eukaryota; kingdom Metazoa; phylum Chordata; class Amphibia; order Anura; family Ranidae; genus Lithobates; species Lithobates pipiens. Next base: position 162,401,796 of record NW_027507789.1, read on the forward strand.
TATACAACGCCAACAGATTGGCATGTAACATGATATTTAACAGTATATGACTGGCCTGAAAGTAAGGAGATTGAAACAGTATTAGCAATGAAAGGACAAATGTCACATCTACCACTACAAAAGGTGCCCCGTTTACTATATTTCTCTGTCTTGTTGGATACAAAATGGCTCGTTACAAGACGGTCTCTCATAGAAGGAGAGCTACGATAAGTAATTAAAGGATAATATTTAACATACTTCGGGATGGTCTGGTCAGCCATGAGTAATGGCCAGTACTTCAACAAAATATCTTTCATTTGAGAGTGTTGTTTGGAAAATTGGGTAATAATACGAATGGGATGATCCGTCATTGAGGACTTCTTCAAATTAATAAGATAAGATTTTTTTAATAGGGATTTACTATACCCTCGATGATGTAATCTGAGATATAAATCACTAGCTGTGGATTGAAAATCAGCTTCTAAAGTACAGTTGCATTTAAGACGCAAAAACTGACTGTATGGAATACTATTTAACAAAGGCTGAGGATGCGCACTGCTGGCATGTAAAATGGTATTGCCGGATGATGGTTTACGGTATAAAGAGGAACGGATATTCCCTGTCTCATCTACATGAATCTGGAGATCCAAAAATGTATTTTGGATTGACTACATTCCATTGTGAACTTGAGATTATAATCATTGGTGGCTAATAAGTCCACCAAATGTAAAAGTTGGTTCCTAGTTCCTGTCCAAAAAAATAAAACATCGTCAATGTAGTGGTGCCAGCTCATGACATATTGTAGTAAATTGGATAGTTGGTCATTTTCAAAAAGTTCCCTCTCCCAACCCCCAGGTACAGGTTGGCATATGAGGGAGCACATTTGGTCCCCATAGCCACACCCTGTACCTGGAGGTAGTGGAAGGAACAAAACATAAATACATTATGTGTCAAAATGTATTCCAAAATCTGAAGAACAAAGTGACCATATGCTTCAAAAGTAGAACCATGTTCCTTTAAATGTGTTTGAATGACTTGGATGCCTTTCTTGTGTGGAATAGAGTTATATAAACTCTCCACATCAAGCGCCACCAGCCATATACCAAGGGGGAGTTGCTTAGCCTTCAGAATACAGAGTAAATCAATAGTATCCTTGACATATGAAGAAAGAGAGATCACATGAGAATATAAATATTTATCAACTAAGGCACTCGCATTCTCGGTCAATTCCTGGCAACCTGAAACAATCGGTCGACCAGGTGGATGATCCAATCACTTGTGAACTTTCGGTAATGCATAAAACGTTGGTGTTTTCAGGTTCTTAACATTCAAATATTTCCAGGTGCTTAAATCGATGGTACCTAGCTGGTATGCCTCAAAAATCAAATGAAAATATTCCATCTTAAAATTCTCAACAATCAATTTTGATATGGGGCGATACCATTGGTGGTTGCTAAGGATGTCCAGGCACATACGTTCATACGCCTGAACATCCATAACAACCACATTGCCCCCCTTATCAGCAGGCTTAATGATCAGATCCGGGTGACTCTGAAGATCTTTGAGTGCTTTACGGTGTAGGGGAGACAGGTTATGTTCCTGGTGATCATCCAATTCTAAATTCTTAATTTCATGGGTAATTTGCTGAACAAACGCCCAGATATTAGGATTGGTCTGTAACATGGGAAACTATTTGGATTTAGGATGGAATGAAGTTGGGGGGGGGAAGACACACCAGGGATGACAACACATGGCAGATCCTGCCCAAGTGGCTATTCATCACCGGTGTCACCCTCCTCCCATAGAGACATAAGGTCATCTAAAGCCTGAAGCTCTGTCTGCGAGAATTCCACAGACGGGGGATCAGGCTGGACATTAACCGAAGGCTTATCATAAATGACTTTGAACATAAGTCTTCTTGCGAAGAGGTTTATGTCTTTCACAAATTGAAATCTATCCAAATTAGTAGAAGGACAGAAAGTCAGGCCCAGTTTGAGTACATAGATCTGCTCCTCCGTGAGAGGTACGGAGGAGAGATTTATCACCTCTAGGCCTGAGACTCCTTGGGTGGTAGAGACGGAATTGGATTTGATTTTTGATCTGGAGTGTTCACTAAAAAAAAATCGGTGCAATACGTGGATCAATAGACTGAGAGCTCAATGGAAACATGGTAGGTTGGGTTCACTTACCCTGCATACTGAGGATGAGGAAAGTGGAGGAAGACAAGGTGCCAAGGTGCCTGGTGCAGGAAATGAAGAAACATGTGAAGTAGCCATAGTAGAAAGTGATCTAGTGACAGTGGGTGTGGAGGCGTGAACCGTATTAGAGTTAGAACGAACCACAGAAGACCGTTGTGTGGGTCCGAAAGTGCGATGAAGTGAATCGGTGGAAGTGCCCGTGCGATCCCCTTTCCTTTTCTTTGGAATGCGATCCTGCGAAAGGTCTCTATAGGAGGTAGAAGCATTCGAAGATGAAAAAGAGACAACATTAGGTATATCGATATCTGGTTGAGGTGCATCAGAGGTAGGTGATTTTTTAGTGGGTTTAGTGAAATTAGTTTCATTCCATTTGTAAGTATAGTCGTTTTCATATGCAGATCTATCTCTGAGAAATTTCCATTCTTTAGTACTAATGATGTTTTTGGTATAATCTTCCAAATACACCCCTAAGTCTTTCTCCCGTTTTATAAATCTTTCTGTTTCTTCCCCGATCATATTGTCTTCAAACCAATTAGCAATCTGAAGATCTAATTGATCCAATTCAGATTCATATTGTTTGATCAAAATGGAAATCATTTGAAAGGAACAGTTTAGTAGATTGCTTTCCCAAGTTTTTTTCAGGGAATCATTGATCTTCCTGATATTTGGAAATATATGGATCCTAAGTCCCCAGGGGACAATTTGATTCTCAATTTGCACTTTAACCACTTCAGTCCCAGAAGGATTTGCCCCCTTAATGACAGGCCATTTTTTGCGATACGGCACTGCGTTGCTTTAACTGACAATTGCGCGGTCATGTGACGCTGTACCCAAACAAAATTTTGTTAGAATAGAGCTTTCCATTGGTGGTGTTTGATCACCTCTGCATTTTTTATTTTTTATGCTATATCCAAAAAATATATAAAAAAAACAAATGTATTCATCAGTTTAGGCCAATATATATTCTTCTACATATTCTTGGTAAAAAAAAAAAAATCACAATAGATGTATATTGAATGGTTTGCACAAAGGTTATCGTGTCTACAAACTATGGGATAGATTTAGGGACTTTTAGTTAATTTGTTATTGTTTTAACTGGTAACGGCGGAGATCTGCCACATTGCAGTGGACAAATTTCACCCCAAATGACACTTTTTGGGGACCAATGACATTGGTCAGTGCTATAAAAATGCACTGATCAATGTATAAATGACACTGGTAGGGAAGGTGTTAACACTAGGGGTTAACTGTGTTCCCTGGTTTTGTTCTAACTGTAGGAGGGATGGGTTATCAGGGACATGACAGAATTAGCTGTTCCCGATCACTGGGAACAGAAGATCTGACATGTCCTATGGCAGAATTGGGCGGGGCTTTAGGTTACCAATATCTCAAAAACTGAACGTTTGTTTTTTGTGGTACAAATCAGCACAAACAAATTGTATAATTGTTGTTAAAATGTATAACATGTGGTGCAAAGTGGGAGAGGTTTAATCAACTATAATGTGCAATATACCAAACCAGCACATAGGTTTGTTTTTGCAGGACAAATTGGCACAGATGCAGTGCAAACGAATGCTATGTTTGTTTTTAAATTGTAATAACATTGGGTGCAAAGGGGCGGGCTTGATGTTACATAATCTGAATTTGAATTCCAATATCTCAAAAACCAAACCAGCTGAAGCATTCATTTTTGTGGCACAAAAGAGTTTTGAATCTTAACAGCTGGTGGTCCCTCACCCTGCATCTTAGTTGCGTTCTGCCAAATGCAGTAAGCTTAAACTTTGCTTGCGCACAAGTGAGTAGTCTCAATAGCTGAATACAATGGATGTATGTCCATTTATTTTATATATATCAATCTACAAATACAATAAACATTTTGGAAGGACTGCACATGCGCGGTAGCTCCCAAGATGGCTACGTAAGCTAGGAGCTCCGCACTGCCCGGGCCATGCGACCATCGCAGCACCAAATTGGGACCCGCAGGACACCCGCTCTCAGCAGCATCTGGTGGGGGAGTCCCCCAGGCACAACTACATGCCTGGAGGTTAGGTCTAACGTGATCTGGGACCCCAATTCTCCTCAGAGGGGGGACAAGCAGATTCCAAGATGGTGGCCACGGCCCAGACACGAGACTCCAGCACAGAAGGACTAACAGAACACAGGCAAGTCCTGACCCCTGTGACTCTCTCCTACACCCCCCTGACATCAAACAGGCTCCCCCCTAACCAAATACGATCTCCTGCATCAACAGAATCGCTCATAGAGCGATCAATGGGGAACTACCTACTCTCTCCCATGGAATTAACCTGCTCGCCCAGATCCTGTCTCCACCCCGGGTGGCCTAGGCCCAGACTACCCCTTCAACACTGGGGACCTGTTCCTTAAACTTTCAAAGCTCCTAGACAAGGGTCTGGCTCAAACAGCCAACAAAATTGCCAGTGACATTCCTGCTGACTTCCAAAATCTGGGCTCTAGAATGGAAGTGATCAAACACAAATTGGACATTACAGTCTCCAGAACTAACCAGAATACTGAGCACCTACAGGTTGTACAAGAGCAGCTGGAATCTGCCCTGTTCAGGATCGATGACCTTGAAAATCGATCAAGGAGGGATAACTTTAGGATCAGAGGCCTTCCAGAGTCTATTAAGCCCCATACATATGATCAGAAATTCTGCTAAAAAAAAGTCGGATGTGAGCTTGTGGTCAGAAATTCCAAATGTGTATGCTGCATTGGACTTTTGCTGGCAGAAATCCAGCCAGCAAAACATTGAGAGCAGGGTCTCTATTTTTCGGTCGGAAAAAAAAATTCCGATCGGAAATTCCATGTCTGTACAAATGCCGATGCTCAATATTCCTACTCATGCTCGGAAACAATTTGACGCATGCTCAGAAGCTTTGAACTTCATTTTCTCAGCTCGTCGTAGTGTTGTACGTCACTGCATTCTTGACGGTCGAAGGTTCAGGGAAATTTTGTGTGACCGTGTGTATGCAAGCCAAGCTTGAGCTGAATTCCGTCAGAAAAACCATCCAAGTTTTTTCAGACGGAAAATACGCTCATGTGTACGGGGCCTAACAGTTATCCCTGAGGCAGTTCAGGACCTCATCAAAAATCTGATCTCATCTATTCCTCCTCACACACTAGAGTTGGATCGAGCTCACAGATCTCTAGGCCCCCTCAGGAAGGACGGTTCCCCAAGAGATGTGGTCATTACACCCCACTTTTATGGGGTCAAGGAAGAAATCATGAAAAGATCACGCCAACAAGCGCAACTAATGTTTAGAGGTCACACAATACAATTCTTTGCCGACATTTTCCACTCTACAATTCAACAGCGCAGAGCCTTGAAACCTCTTCTAACGATCCTCACCCAAAAGGAAATCACATATTGGTGGGCCTTCCCCTTTGCTTTGAAATTTACCTTTAAAGGGAAAAACCTACTCCTTCTCTAGCTTCCTGGACATGCAACAGATTCTACTAAACCTGAAATTCATAACACAGGACACAGCAATGGACACCTCAAACTTGCAATTGGGGGCTTCTAAGAGGCCTACCACTACAAGCCCTATCTCTCCGATGTAGAAGATGGCCAAGACCAAGCATGTGAGGGATAACTTACCCCTTTAATCCCGACCTTCTTCTTGCCTCTCATTTACACCCTGGTTTCCCCAGGACACTGGGCGGGGGGCACCACCCCGTTGGACTTGACCGTTGAGTCGGTTGAACGGATACCGCTACCCTCCCCCGGGAGGTATATCCGATACCCTTGCCATCTCTGTTATACCCCACTTTTAGCAGGTTTTTCTTGTTTCCCATTATTTGCCTTTAGTCTGATTAACTTATTCAGGGTTTTTGTCCTATTGTTTATGGATCAAACTGAATGTTCCATCTTTCCCTGAGGGGTCCCTCAGGCAATCCCCAACCTTCCATCGTTAACTAAAGTAAACCTTCAGGGGTTTGTTCCCACCTTAGTTCTCACAAAGTTCATTGAATGGTACCCCATCTTACCCCATGTTACCCCATTCCCTCCCCTCCACTTTCCCACACCCCTTACCATTAACCTCTCTGCCGCAATCCCTTTCCTCTTTCCTTTCCTGTCCCACACCCCTAGCCTTGTTACTGCTGTTTGTGATTCATTTTTTTTATCGTGTTAACAAGTTTTTGCTTTCAGGGATTGGTTGTGGCTGGGGCAGCTGTAGTTCGCCTCCACCTACCCTTCGGCTATGGTCCTCTCATGCCCGTACGGTAGGACTGCAACCCTTGTAGAGGGATATGATTCCTTGTACTTATGGAATGATCGGGGGAAGCTTTCCACCAACTTTCATTCCAGGCTTCTGGTAAGCCTATGCTTGCTTGCTCTTCTTCTCCTTATTTCCTTCTCTAACTTCTTTTTATCTCTAGCCGGAATCCGGACTTTCCCTCACCAAGATGATTCCCCAGAGCCCTGGATTGCTATTCTGCCTGGTTGCAGTTTTCTTTACAGCCTTCAGGATAAGATTACGGTAGAAGAGATAGTCACAGAACCTCTTACCCCAATGGCCCCTGATGTAAAGCTCGCTTTAAAATAAAAGGTTTAAAATCGCCTGTTAAGAGGCGGAAAGTTTTCCATCCCTATCAATCCCAAAAAATTGATATAGCCCTGCAGGAAACCCATTTCCCCAAAACGGTACATTTCATCCTTTTTTCTTAGCAGACGCTGAGGACAGGACAATGGGAGTAGCCATCTTGATCTCTAAAACTTGTAAATTTACTCCGCAACTAGAGCACAGAGATCCGGAAGGTAGATTCATTATTATTATTACTATTATTATTATACAGGATTTATATAGCGCCAACAGTTTACGCAGTGCTTTACAATATAAAAGGAGACAATACAGTTACAATACAATAAAATACAAGAGGATTAAGAGGACCCTGCTCAGAAGAGCTTACAATCTAATAGGGTGGGGCAGGTGGTACAAAAGGTTGTAACTGTGGGGAATGAGCTGATGGAAGTGGCAGGGGATTAGTTGGAGACGTGATAGGCTTTCCTGAAGAGATGAATTTTCAGGGATCACCTGAAGGTAGCAAGAGTAGGGGATAGCTGGACCAGTGGAGGTAGCGAGTTCCAGAAGTTGGGAGAGGCTCTGGAGAAATCATGGAGATTAGCATGGGAGGAGGAGACGAGAGAGCTTGAGAGTAGGAGGTCTTGAGAAGAGCAGAGAGGACGATTTGGCTTTGTATGTTGTGAGAGGGAAAAAAAACGCGCTTTGGAAAAAATATTGTATCAAACCGTGAGCTGCAGCTTATTGTGGGATATACACAAAAAGAGGAGAAGCTGCCCTAGAAAATATTAATTAAAGCTATACGTGTTATACCAAAATAGTGATCATATAAAACTAAATAAATAAGCTGTATAAATATGGACCTAAATTAAATTAATACAGGTATATTTGAATAAAGTGCGTTGTGCAAGATAAAAGTCCACAATAATGGATATTGTTGCAAGAATAATAATAATAATAAAACCAGAAATAAGCCACCAGTGAATTATCACAATGAAGTGCACCACCACCTTAAAGCGGTTGTATAGTCATTTTTGGGACTTTTACCTACAGGAATGCCTATAATAAGGCTTACCTGTAGGTAAAAAAAATATCCTGAAGAGGCGAATTTTTGAGATGTTATGGAGGTGAAGTCTACAAACTTTTGACAACAATTGGACTTGGGGCTGAAATGACAAGTCAGAGTCTAGGATTACACCTAGTACCCTGGCGTGAGGGAAGGGACTGATAGTTGCATTGTTGATTTTGATGGAAAAGTCATGGAGGGGGGCACGTGTAGGGGGGATTATTAATAGCTTAGTTTTAGAGAGATTTATTTTAAGGAAGGATATGTCAGTTAGTAAGTTAGTAATGCTAGAGGAGACTGAAGGAGTGAGGTGAGGAGTAGACATATAGATTTGGGTGTCATGGGCGTATAAGTGGTATTGGAAGCCGTGGGTGTTTATCAAGTGACCAAGAGAGGACGTGTAAATAGAGAAGAGAAGGGGTCCAAGAACAGAGCCTTGGGGGACCCCCACAGAAAGGGGCAATGGAGAGGAGGAGACAGAGTTGTAGGTGACACTGAAGGAACGCTGTGATAGGCAGAGAACCAGGATAGAGCAGAATCTCGGAGGCCAGGGGAATGTAGTTTATTGAGAAGGAGCGGGTGGTCTACAGTATCAAAGGCCGCAGAGAGGTCAAGTAGTAGGAGTATGGAGTATTGGCTGTTGGTTTTAGCAGTTAGTATATCCTTGGCGCGTTTTAATAAGGAAGTTTCCGAGCGAAAGCCAGACTGCAATGGGTCAAGAAGGTTATTTTCACTGAGGTAGCAGCTAAGACGGTTGTACACTAAGCGTTCTAGAAGTTTAGAGGTGAATGGGAGAAATGAGATGGGTCTTAAGTTGTTTAGATTGGTGGGGTCCAGTAAGGGATTTTTAAGTATGGGAGTGATCTGCGCATGGTTTAGAGGGGAAGGGAAGGTGCCACTAGAGAGAGAGAGATTGAAGATGTGACTGAGGGAGCATAGGATAGAAGAAGAGAGTGACCTTAGTAATTGTGAGGGAACAGGATCCAAGGGGCAATTGGTTAGGTGGGCATCTGAGAAAAGTATTGTAACCTCTTCAGTAGTAGCCAATTCAAAAGAGGAGAGTGTTGAATGTGCTGTTAAGCAAGGTATGTTGGGTGGGGAAGATTTACGCACAGTGGAGGTGTCCTCAAAATCTCTTGGTCAGTGAGTGAGTTAGTGGGTAATGGGGGTGGGAGAGGAAGCAGAGAGTTAAAGGTTGAGAAGACCCGATGGGAACTGGATGACAAAGTATTAATAAGAGAAACAAAGTAGGCTTGTTTGGCCGCATGGAGGCATGAATTGTATTTTAGAAGGGCAGATTTATATAGGGTGAAGTCTTGCAGGCATTTGGTTTTACGCCACAGTTGTTTGAGAGCACGGAAATGTCGCTTGAGATTTCTAGTGTTGTCAGTTTGCCAGGGTTGTAATGGTCGGGGCCTGATTCTGCGCATGGTTAGAGGAGCAAGTGCATCTAGTGATGATGAGAGCGAACTGTTGTAGACAGAGGTGGCCAGATCAGGACAGGACAGGGGAGAGATTATGTCATATAGGTGGTCAGTAGCAGAATAGAGAAGAGAAGAGTTAAGGTGGCAAAGATTCCTACAAGTAATTGTTTGCTGCTTGGGGGGATGGGTGGTTGGAGACAAGGATACAGTGAAACTAATGAGGTTGTGATCAGAGAGAGGAAAGGGGGTGTTTTTGAGGTTGCCAGAGTTGCAGAGATGGGAGAATACAAGGTCAAGGGTATTACCATTGAAGTGAGTGGAAGTATGTTTCCATTAGACATGTGCATTAGTTTTAGTCCGTGTGAGTTTTCGTCTGAATTCCAGGTATTTTCATTATTGTTTTAACAAACAATAACGAATGTGCAGAATCCAAAAACCAAAATATCCGACATAACCAAATGCTTTATTTTCGTTATCGTTGTGACAACAGTTCGATATAGATAGGAGATTTAACATGACGCTGACAATAGCGATCTGTGTCCATCGAACCTGTGGTCGAATGTGCCTAACCTAACTCTATTAGTCCAAGATTATTCGACATAGAGAGAAAAGCTTCAACATGAAGTTTCGACGAAGCAGTCACCGCGAGTGGACATTTATGTTCAAATGATCCGCCCATAGGCTATAGAAGAATTATAATGTTGGTTGACTAGTAATAATAATTAATAAATAGAATTATTACTAGTGTCATACAACATTAGAATTCTACTATACATGAGAGAGATGAAGAGGTCATGTACAGATGTTAGCTTGTTACAGATGGAGCGGGCGTTCCAAAGGGCACACGAGATAGGTGGGCTGCTTTGAGGAAGCAGGGGGATAGAAATGAAACTGAGTGTATTGCAGTGGTTGCCAGAGGAGGAGGGGTATTGGATATGTGGCTTGCAGTTGGAAAATGATGGACAAGGATTAGGAGAAATGTCACTTGAGACTAGGAGAAAGAGGAGGGCGAGGAAGGCAAGATAGGAGTGGGATGTGAATGAGCGCACGTGTCTAGTGGCCCTGGTGTTTATGCCAGCATGTGGGTGCAGCAAATGCAGGAGATGAGGGGTGCAGTAGTAGGGAGAGGGTAGGAGTGAGGGTGATATGTGCATACTGCAGGGTAGAGAGGAGGGGTAGAGTAAGGATAATTTGAGGATAGAAGACACTGATAGGAGAAGGAAGAGAATGAGGAGCATGTTAGTGCATAGAGTGGGAATCTGAATTGATATAAAATAAATGTCAAATGCTGGTTTGCTTGCCGTCTTGCAGAATTCTTGTTGTATCTTCATCCAGCTTTAGTTATTTCTGCGGTGGTGAAACTGCCCATCACTTGTGACAGAGCCACTCAGGAAAGAGCCATGTTGTCTGTGCCTTGCCCCTGTTTGCGCCACCCCATAGTCTGCTTTTCATTTATAGGGAGACTGTGCAGGCATGCATTTCTCTGTTGGTCACCATAGGGTCTGATTGGAGACACCTGAATATGGGAGAGGAGATGGCCAATACCAGACCAGACACAGGCTAGGATCATAAAGCTAATTACCTGTCTTGATAACTCAAGCCAAATGGGGTTGAGAATCAATCACCAGTAATGTTGCTATTGCAGTGTGGTTGTTATATAGCTAGCATTAAATATAGAAGTTTAAAGATATGACTGTGAAGACATTTACCAAATATGTTACAGTAATGTCAGTTCAGCAGAGTAGAGCTTACAGGTAGATAGTCATTTACCAAATATGTTATAGTAATGTTAGTTCAGCAGAGTAGAGCGTACAGATGGATAGACATTTACCCTTAAAAAAGCAGAGAAGACATGATCAGAATTGATAACTGTACCGGTGAAACTGTGCATCACTCGTGACAGAGCCACTTGCCCCTGTCTGCGCCACCCCATAGGCTGCTTTAAATTTATAGGGAGACTGAGCAGGCATGCACTTCTCTATTGGTCATCATAGGGTCATTCTAGTAAAGGGAAGGCTCAATGGCTACCTGTACTCACTGGTCTCATATTATGCCCCCAATAATTGACAAACAACATTTTTCCAAACAATGCTCCAAACCCTGAGCCCACTAATGGAAGGCACAGTGATTCTTGGAGGCGACTCCAATACTGCCTTTGATCAGGGTCTAGATAAAACCAAGCCCCCGGAATCGCAACATACTCGCTCCACTAAAAGAAGTAATCTCCCAGCATGGTCTTGTGGCTATATGGAGAGAATTTAACCCCTCCAAACCCACACTAATCATTCGCCAGGATAGACCATATCTTCATTTCCTTGATACCCCTAGCAATTAAAGCCTACATCAAGGACACAGTGTTATCTGACCACTCCATGGTCCTACTTACCCTGCGTAAAAATAAGTCTAGCCCAAACAGCTCCCATTGGAAACTCAATGAGTCCATACTTAGTGACCCCAATCAAAATCCAACTAGAAAAAGCTTTGAAGGAATATTTCCTGCTCAATGACACAGACGGGATCTTGGCAGAGAATCTTTGGGCAGCACATAAAGTGACGATTCGCAGAAAGTTCATCCACATAGTGTCCCAGTTAAAAAGAGAGAGACTTGCAGAAATAGAGAAACTAGAGAGGGACTTCTCCTCGTTATGATCACAACATAAAAAAGATTCATCCAAGGTCTCAATAGCACAACTAGATGCGTTGTGTCTTGCACTCACAGTTAGAGCTGAAAAGAGCAGCAGGTGGAATGAGGCCAAATTTTATCAACACAGGGATAACATGCTGGGATGTAACACACAGATCCATGTCCTGTCAGGTAAAAGGAGACCAATTGTGTGTTCCGTGTACAGAGGAACACAGATCGGTCTCCTCCCCTTGTGGGTCCCCGCCCCCTACAGTTAGAATCACTCCCTAGGTAACACAATTAACCCCATGATCGCCCCCTAGTGTTAACCCCTTCCCTGCCAGTGACATTTATACAGTAATCAATGCATTTGTATAGCACTGATCGCTGTATAAATGTGAATGGTCCCAAAATAGTGTCAAAAGTGTCCGATATGTCCACGGCAATGTCGCAGTCATGATAAAGATTGCCGCCATTACTAGTAAAAATAATAATAATAAAAATGACATAAAACTATCCCCTATTTTGTAGACGCTATAACTTTTGCACAAACTAATCAATATACGCTTATTGCGATTTTTTTTTTTTACCAAAAATATATAGAAGAATACATATTGGCCTAAACTGAGGAAAAAATGTGTTTTTAAAAAAAAATTATTGGGATATTTATTATAGCAAAAGAAAAAAAATATTGTGTTTTTTTCAAACTTGTCGCTCTTCTTTTGTTTATAGCATAAAAAATAAAAAAACTCAGAGGTGATGAAATACCGCTAAATGAAAGCTCTATTTGTGGGGAAAAAATGATAAAAATTCTATTTGGGTACAGTGTTGCATGACCGCGCAATTGTCATTCAAATTGCGACAGCGCTGAAAACAGAAAATTGGGCAGGAAGGGGGTGCAAATGCCCTGTATTGAAGTGGTTAAGAACTAATGAAAATAAAGTAAGGTACTTAAAATATCAAAGTAAATTAAGTAACGTTTATTTTCATGTTGAAAATGATAAAAATGTTATGTTAAAATTATAAGCGAACAGAATAATTTTTATCAGTGTATCCTACAATCAGAAATAAAGCAGTAGGGCTCTTTTTCCTTTCTTGTATTCTTCACAATGAGCTGTATTTACCATAATGGCATTTATGAGCCTTATGGCCTTAGGGAGCACCAAGCCCTAAAATAGTGTAACTGAACTGTTGACTCTTCTGGTCTTTGTATTCAAAATTCTGCCCATAGTAGTTGTTTTCCAGTTTCATTTAGGTATTTCATTTTAGGCAAAAGGAAAAGGGTCCTTTCCTTACCAATATGATTATATTAAAATGTAGAAGAGACTAATTAAGCAGTTTTGGGACAAAGTGGAACAGGGATATAATAGGGTCGTTCCAATCAATTATGAGTGGACACCCAAGATGGTGTTGCTTTCAGTAATCCCAGGTACAATTTCCTCAATTAAGAAGTCATTACTCAAGTTGATTCTTGGTGCAGCCAGAGCTTTGATACCGAGACACTGGCAGTCTGCTAAATCCCCAACGATTGGGGAAAGATCAATATAGATGTGTCATTTAATGAGGATGGAGGTAAAAGTTGCACAACAACATGATAGATACGAGGTCTTTCGTTTAAGGTGGACCCCCTGGATTATACCTGTAAAACTGAGCCCTCTATTTTGATATGCCTCTCTTATTGTCCTTATTCTTTTTTTTTTCTTGTTGTTTTGTTTCATTTTAAGGGCATCCAATAGAGTTCTAAGAAAAACAATGATGATATTAGTATTTATATAAGACAAGGAGAAAAGATATATAGACGTGTATAGAAATACGCATGACTAGACTTTATACACAGTTATGGTTAAGGAAGAGGAAATATGGATACTGATGGACTTTTGTATTTTCCCCTTTTATCTTTTATATCTTTTACAATTGTCAATTATTAGAATGTAATAGAAATAAATTGAGTAAAGAAAATGTGGAAGACTGGAAGAAGCAGCTGAACAAATATACAACCTTATAATATAATCAGCATGGCAGTAAACATGATGGCTTTTGCCCAGAGTTGCTGGTGAGTAAGTATGATTTCCACCAGAACTCAAGCTAGTCTACAGGTCACAATTGGGCCCGATTTGTACATGCCCATTGGCCTTCCTTTGCCACCCAAATGTGCCTTACATCCCTGCCATGCCGCCAAATATTTGTGCAAGGACTTGTTTAGCATCATTTTGACTCCTGTAGGGTCTCTGTACTTCCCATGAACCCTTCCGACAAGAAGAGGAACCAACAGCTTTCTGGGTAAGAACCGATTACATTTTAAGATGTGAAGAACAAACATTTGCTGAAGCCAGCCATCATCTTTGGCACTTGTTTGATGGAGAAACGCATCTTGTTTCCTCTTTGCGGCAGCATTGCTGGTAAGTACTGGACTTGTACCCAATATCTGCCCCACCCTTAACAGTACCATGCCTTTCTACATATTATGTGTTATCACTGTATGTTTTCTTTTCTGCTTTTCTCCAGTTACACGTCATGCTGTTCTTTTAACTAAAACCTCAAGATTTTTTCACTAGCTGTCTGGCTTATTGAAAAATAAAAGGGTTTAGCTGCAACTCAAGCTGTGCACAAGCTACAAGGACAGAACAACCCCCCCCCCCCCCCCCCCACTCAGATCTACATGTCACTGGGATGTATGCTGTTCTCTCTGAGAAAATGATGAACAGTATCACCAAGTGTCCTGTCTTTGCACTCTGCATGATATAACATGTATTTATTTATTTTATTACAGGTACTTACGTGGCGCTTTACATATACTGTATATTGTACATTCACATCAGTCCTTACCCTCAAGGAGCTTAAAGGCTAAGGTCCCTAACTCACATTCATACCTACACAAACTAGGGTCAGTTTAGACAAGAGCCAGTTAACTTACCAGCATGTCTTTGGAGTGTGGGAGGAAACCAGAGTACCCACGCAAGCACAGGGAGAACATGCAAACTCCAGGCAGGTAGGTCCATGGATGGGATTCAAACTGACAACATGTGCTGATATGACAATATAATTTCAAATTTAGTATGCGGTTTGCCCTGGGCAAGTATCAAACAAATTCTCTGTGCTAAAATGTAGTTCATCTATAGACACCCACAATCTAACACTAACCTATCTAGCTTTGTAAAGAAGAAATCAATATACATACCTTTTCTAAAGCGAATCCAACCTGATCCCACACTCAGGTGTTAGCTACCGCTTTGCTGTGGAGGCGGGTGCAAAGGACACAGCCGACAATGGAAGCCCCATAGTAACTCTATGGGTGACATCACTCCCCAGTAATTTCACAGCCGTTGTCAGCTGTATCCTTTGCAGAGCTTCTGCGGCTGGAGACCAGACCAGAACGGCTTCAAAAAAAGGTATGTATACTGATTTTTTTCTTTACAGGGCTAGATAGGTTAGTGTAAGATCGTGGATGTCTATAAATGTGTTAGGGTGGACTTCTACTTTAACAATATTTTGTAGCAAAACAAAAAACAAACTGTAGACTGTCCTGAATCAATATGGCAAAATCATCTTTGGCTGCAACTAATTGTAAAGCTGGCTATAGATGGATTTTTTTTTTTTTCGTTCAAAAGAAAAAAAAACAGATTCCTACATCCACACAATTACATAGAGGAATCCTCCCCATGGGGACATTGCATTCTGTACAAAAATGGGGCAAACTCTCCAACCTACAACTGGCCTTTGATACAGTCACACCCCTTGAAATTGTCCACATTTTATCATGTTATGACCAAAAACGAAAATGTATTTTATGTGGCACATATTGATCAAGATGTTACAGTTTATTCATAAAAAAGGGGGGATGAATCCATACAAAAAGTATATATGTGTTGATAAAACCAGGTTACAAGTATACACATTCAATTAAGAAAATAGACATGCCCATTCAAGGGCAAGTGCTAAAATTTATATGACGCGTTTTGAGGAAAACCCTCATCATCAGAGCCTTGTAGAACAACAAGAGAGGTCTGTATAGTATTGTGGATCAACATACATGGGAGTGGCTAGTTGGGAGGAGTGTCACATGCTGTCACATAGATGGAGACAGCTGATATCCTCATTGCAACACAACACTACTTTCTGTTTGGAGCTACCTAGAACCCTTAAGCCCCGCACACACGAGCGGACTTTTCAACATCCAAAGTCCGACGGAATGATTCCGTCAGACTATTCGATCGTGTGTGGGCTGCAACGGACTTTTGATTCGCAAAAGTCTGACAGACTTTAGAAAATGGAACATGCTTCAAATTTTTCAGACGGAACTCCGCCGGACCCAGTTCCTACCGAAAAATTTGCTCGTGTGTATGCTATTCCGACGGACTAAAACCGATGCTAGGGCAGCTATTGGCTACTGGCTATGAACTTCCTTATTCGAGTCCAGTCGTACGTCATCACGTTCGAATCCGTCGGAGTTTGGTGTGATTGTGTGTG
This sequence comes from Lithobates pipiens, assembly GCF_037356315.1. Lineage (NCBI taxonomy): Eukaryota > Metazoa > Chordata > Amphibia > Anura > Ranidae > Lithobates > Lithobates pipiens. The sequence goes on from NW_027507789.1 coordinate 162,418,097, forward strand.
GCCAAGTCCGCTCAGTCGAAAAGTCCGTCAGAACTCTGTCGGAACTCCGGCAGAACTCCTTCGGAAGTCTGTCGGACATAAGTCCTCTCGTGTGTACGGGGCTTTACAGAAGCAATTGCCTCCTGTTCTCAAACAGATGCATGCAGGCTGCATCCTTCTTGTAAACCTGAATGCAGGCACAGCCAACAGATACACATTGAACTGCCATAAGGAACATATAAATCGCATATCACTATGTCATTTAGAGGCTGGGATGTGGACAAACTTAGAGCATAGGAGAACTCATCACTTGTGACATTCCTACCAACCAGCCACTCCCCTGTATGTTGAGCCACAATACTATACAGACCTGTCTTGTCATTCTACAAGGCTCTGATGGAGAGGGTTTTCCTTGAAGCATGTCAGCATTTAACACTAGCGCTTGCATGGGCATGTCTATTTTCTTAATTTTTATGTGTGTAGCGGCCATAACCCATTGCAGGGCGGCCTTGACTTATTGGGCTTACCAGTTACCTTCTCTTGGCCTGCTCTTCCATGTGTAGGGGTTCCCAGGGTTGTTACCCAACGACTTGAACACTGACACAGATGAAGTCCTCTTTAAAAGGTTTTATTTTGCAGTAAGAACCTTCAAATAACACAGTCTCTTAGGGAACAGAGGGCATGGGTGAAGAACTCAGGCACCTTGAACTGCAGGTCTAGCAAAGTCTCTATTTCCACCCAGAGAGTAGCCACTTGCAGCTGTGGACTTCAAGGCTGAACAGATCTCTAGCCAGAGATCATGGAAGTCAGCACGTTTACTTAAACTTGAACAATCAACTAAGGGTAAACAGGAACCTTTTTCTACCGTACCTGGAACGTTTCTCGTCTCCTCAATGGTACTGGAAAAGTGTGAATTCGTCAATGTCCTTCCCAACTTAGTAACCAGGCACTTCTCAGGATGCCACTTGCCGGCCCTCCTCCGAAGTGTCCTCTCCCGGTCACTTCCACGAGCTGTGGTGTCCCTCCAAGCCGAGAGCACACCTGGACACTTTGAATCCTCCCTCACCTTGGACCAGCGGGTTCCGAGACTCGGGAACATACGGATCCCTACCCCAGACCAGGCAGGTCTATCAGGGGCCCCTATGCTGGGACTGTGACATCATAATTGGCGGGGACATCACCCGGTGACCCCGCCCATTGTCCCTATATGACGTCCCTGTCATTACGGCCAGAGACAGCATCAAGTCAACATCTCAAGGAAAGAGAAGAGAAGAACAGAAGTACAGAAGGCGGCGACAGAAGACTGGGCCACTGCTAGTAAAAGAGCTGGAAGAAGGAGCAGAGGCCCGGCAAGAAGAACCGAAGAGGGGGACAAGACCCCCGAAGTCGGAAAAAGACCCCCGGATGGAGGCGGCAACAAAGAAGAAAGCCGGGCTCCTCCACTAGTGAAAGAGCTAGTAAAAGAGCAGAAGATAGCAGAGGAGTCCTGCGAGAAGACCCCCCAAGATGGAAGAAGACCACCGGAGCTGTGCAATAAATCATTTTAAAAACATGTGTTGTGTTTTATTTTTACACTTTTTTTCACAGGTGAATGGCTTATTAAAGGGGGCCCCCGCCTGCAGACCCCAACAACCAACGGCCAGGGTTGTTGGTAAGAGGCCCTTGTCTTCATCAACATGGGGACAAGGTGCTTTGGGGTGGGGGGCCGCAGGGCCCCCCTTTCCCCAAAGCACCCCCCCATGTTGAGGGCAGGCGGCCTGGTACGGCTCAGGAGGGGGGGCGCTCGCTCGTCCCCACTCCCTTTCCTGACCGGCCGGCTAGCGTGCTCGGATAAGGGTCTGATATAACTTATTTATACATTATAAAATGCTCAGAAAAGTCTGTTCATTTTGAATGCGGCTCCAGGTAGACGATACTAGCGCAGGAGGTCAATTTCGCCGTCTTCGGTGGTGAGATTGACACATCGCTGGCTCCGTCACCTGGTATGGATTTAAAGGGAAAGTCCTACGCCAAAAAAAGGCGTGGGGGTCCCCCCCCCCAGGTCTGTAGTAATATGACTGAACAATAGGGCGGCATATTAAAATGGATGTACCTGCACGCCAATATGCCTGCCCGTGCCATTCTGCCGATGTACATCGGCGTGCGCCGGTCGGGAACTGGTTAATAGGTAGGGACTAGGAAACTAGTTCGGTTTAGCAACAAGTGACGCTGATCTCTGCTCCATGTGAGTGGAGCAGAGATCATTGTTCACTAACACAAAGCCCAGCCCCCCCCAGTTAGTAACACGCCCCTGGGAACACTTAACCCCTACACTGCCACCCCCTGGTTAAACCCTTCACTGCCAGTGTCATTTACACAGGGATCACTGCATTTGTATAGCACTGATTGCTGTATAAATGACAATGGTCCCAAAAATGTGACAAAAATGTCTGATTTGTCCATCATAATTTCGCAGTCACAATAAAAATCGCTGATCGCCGCCATTACTAGTAAAAAAAAATATTAATAAAAATGCCATAAAACTATCCCCTATTTTGTAAACGCTATAACTTTTGCGCAAACCAATCAATAATCGCTTATTGTGATTTTTTTTACCAAAAATATGTAGAAGAATACGTATCGGCTTAAACTGATGGAAAAAGTTTTTTTTATATATTTTTGGGGGATATTTATTATAGCAAAAAGTAAAAAATAATGTCGCTCTATTTTTGTTTATAGCACAAAAAATAAAAACTGCAAGGGTGATCAAATACCACCAAAAGAAAGCTCTATTTGTGGGAAAAAAAGGACGTCAATTTTGTTTGGGAGCCACATCGCACGACCGCGCAATTGTCAGTTAAAGCGACGCAGTGCCGAATCGCAAAAAGTGGTCTGGTCTTAAGCCAGCAAAATGGTCCGGTCTGAAAGTGGTTAAAGGCATCAACATGATGATAACTCTACACTGATTTATCAAAGTAATGAGCAGTCTTGGCCACATACAGCATTTTGTGCAAAGGACAAAAGGAAACATTTTTGTTTTAAGACCAGAGAAATGATATTCCTACTTGTGTTTCTCAGGTGTCTTCTTTGGCAACCTTCAAACAGGGTTTTTATGTGGTCCTTTTTCCAGCAACAGCTTTTTTCTCATCATGCTTATAAAGAGACCATTTTAGTGGAGTGCTCGTATTGTTCATTTTGTGCTTGGATGGTTTTTCACTCTACCACCCTACTGTGGCAAATTTTTAAAGTTTGGAATTTTTTTTTCATAACCAGACCCTGATTAGTGTGTCTCTAAAACTTTATCCTAGACTTGATGAGCTGAAAGCTAAGAAGCAATGGTGATTGACACCAGAAGAGCTTATGCAAGACAACCTAATTACAGGTATGTAAAGACGGACAAGGACATAGTGGGAATCAGTTCTGGGTGCCCTCATAAAAATACTCCCTAGTAATAAGGTGTTATTATACATGGTAAAGCACATTACCATTAAATCATAAATGCAAACATCATGCAGTATGGATCACAGTATATACTTTTCATTTCGCTTTATACGAAGGCTGCTGATTACATTCCACCCTGTTGATTCCTGACAGCACCAAAGGAATTATTCAAAACAAAATCAAAATATCTTTCCCCTACCAGAACAACAACCCACTTGCTTGAGGTTTTACCCCTCCACCATCTTGTGCCCATCTCCATGCCAGAGGCTTCCTCACACCATTCACAGCCATTGACCTTTATATCTCAAGGAAGGAATGTCCGCACAGAATATTAGGATTGCTGCGCTTTACTGATGTTACTCGCAAATGGCATTACAGTCACATCACATAGACATACTGGGGTTGATTTACTAAAACTGGAGAATGCAAAATCTGGTGCAGCTCTGCACAGAAACCAATCAGCTTCCAGGTAATTTTGTCAAATCTAAATAAACAAGCTGAAGTTAGAAGCACCAGATTTTTCACTCTCCAGTTTTAGTAATTCAAGCCTACTGTACTTCAGGGGTTACTTTAATTATAATTGGTCAGACAGGTCAGACAGGGGGCAGTCCCTATTGGTGTGTGGAATGGGAAAAGATGGGTGAGTAATATAAAAGGTGATAAGAAGGTTCCCAAGTTACAAACAACCATTGGAAATGGTACTGTCCCTACTAGAATAAAAAATATGTTAAATATGTGTGCAAAATGTGACAATGCATTAAAGTCTTTGTTCACTAATGGCAGAAGTCTGCCAAGCAAAATAAGTGAGTTGGAAGCTTTGGTGCATGAAGAGTACTATTATTTAACTGGTATTGCTGAATCTTGGCTTCATTCTTCATATGACTGGGTTATTAATATTTCTGACTAAGCTCTCTTTCAGAAAGACAGGGTAAAAAGGAAAGGTGGTGGTGTCTGAGAAGTGATCTTAAAGCGGTAGTAAACCCGCACATTTTTTTATTTATTTTTTTAAACCTGCAAAGCAAAAGGCATAATGAGCTAGTATGCACCACATACTAGCTCATTATGAAATACTTACCTTAGAATGAGGACCCGACATCTGGCCCGATCCACGCCGAGGGAGCTGACATGCTCCCTCGGGGCTTCTCCCGGGTATCGCGGCTCCGGCGCTGTGAGTGGCCAGAGATGCGATATCGTCACTCCCGCGCATGCGCGCGGGAGATTTCATTCCGGCCGGCCGGCCACTGCCGGATTTTCAGGCCAAAAATCCCCTTGTGCGCATGCGCCGCTGCAGTCAGCGGCGCATACCGAGGGGAATATCTCCTAAACCGTACTTTAGGAGATATTTTTTTTACCTACAGGTAAGCCTTATTATAGGCTTTCCTGTAGGTAAAAGTAAAAAAATTGAGTATACAACCACTTTAAAATGAGTGTGAAAGAGGACCTAGTTGATGGAAAGTGCAATGAGGCTGAATAGTCTCCAAGGCACGGTCCCCGCACTCTACCCTCCACAGCACAGTCCCCTGCACTGATCCCTCCATGACACGGTGCCCACACTCACCCCTCCATGGCATGGTCCCTGCACTCACCACTCCATGGCACTTTCCCTGCATTTACCCCCTCCATGGCGCGGTCCCAGCACTCACCCCTCCACAGCAGGGTCCCTGCACTCACTGTTCCATGGCACGGTCCCTGCATGTACCCCTCCATGGCGCGGTCCCTGCACTCACCCCTCCACAGCACGGTCCCTGCACTTACTACTCCATGGGTTCATCGTCTTCTCTTTCCGGCCAACCCAATCTGCCTCCTGTCCTGATTAGCCAAGAGAAGAAGCCGGAAGACAAGAGCAAATATTGATTCGCTATTCTCACAAGTGGGTATGTTTGGGGCATAGAGCCCAATGTTTTCAAGCCAATTAGAACCTCTGGCTCTAATCATGAGTCTGGCACCCTGCATACATCCCCACATGCAAACAAAGGGGGTGCCCCCCGCACCCCTAATGGACTAGTCGCTCCTGCATGTATACCAAATGCAAACAATTCATTCTGGTATTGAAGAAATAACAGGACATTTGTATGCATTTAAAAAAAAAAACATTAAAAAAGCATGATCATTTATGTAGGAACTTTTGTTCCAGAAAATATGATCAGTAAAATTTTTACGGGCATGTGAATGTAGCAGTACAATATATATATATATATATATATATATATATATATATATATAATGTTACAGTAAACAAACCATAAGCAAAAGGTCCTGTGAAAATTGCAGCATCAATCTGCATCCACCACAGTGCAAACACCTTGTGCAGTGTCCTATTTAACTATTTCCCACCCGGCCAATGTACATAAATGGCCTGGTGGGCGCTCTCTCTCTGAGAGGATGTTCAGGAATGTCCCTCAGAAGGAGGGGGATTGTGCGCATGCGCTCATGTGACCCGGACACGGTGCATCTCCCATCGGCAGGAGGGATCTTTGATTAGCCCTCCTGATCACATGACAACCATGTCCGATCACAGCCATCATGTGATGTAAACACAGAGCCAGTTGCTAGGCAATCGGCTCTCCTCTCCTCACACAGACGTCAGTGAGGAGAGGAGAGCGGTTCCCTGCAGCCGGCTGGTGATCAGTGAGTATGGGCTTTTTTTTTACAGCTTTTTACTGACTGATCACCAACCTAGTGTGTCCCGCAATGTCCCCAAAACACATGTCCCCAAGCCACATGTCCCCAAATAATAAAAACACCTGTCCCCCACATATGTCCCACTAAAATCAAGTCCCAATGATTATCTGCACACATATGTCCATGATCACCTGTGCACATCTGTATATGATCATTTGCCTACATCTGTCCGTGATCACACAAATCAATTATTATACACTTAACGGAATTTTTTTTGCCAAAAACATGTAGCAGAATACATTTTGGCTTAAATTTATGACACAAATCTATTTTATTGGATTTCTTTTGAAATAGAAAGAAGAAAATATTGTTTTTTTTCAAAATTTTCGCTTTTTTTCCGCTTATATTGCAAAAAATAAAAAACGCAGTCGTAAATAAATACCACCAAAAGAAAGCTCTATTTGTGCGAACAAAATGATAAAAATGTAATTTGGGTACAGCGTAGCATGACCGCGCAATTGTCATTAAAAGTGTGAGAGCGCTGAAAGCTGGAAATTGGTCTGGGAAGGAAGGGGGCGAAAGTGCCCAGTATTGATGTGGTTAACCTCTTTATCAGACACTTCTTACTCAACCAGACACAATTCTACAAGGAATATATCAACTAAAAATGTGTCAAAAAGTCCTGTGAAAATGTGAAAATTTTAATATTGTACAATCTTTGTAATTGTAATTGTACAATCTTCATCCACCACAGTGCAAACATTGTATAAATCTTGTTCAGTTTTTTGCTCAACAATATTCTTGTTTTGTGGTTTTTGACACATTTTGCTATGGTATTTAGGGTTTTATTGTCAGCGCTGCGTCACAAAGTTATTAAATTTTTAGATTAATTAATTAATTTGTGTAATTTTTAAAAAAATCAATAGGGACCATTATATAGGTAAAAATTTATTTATTTTCTTACATCAGGGGACAAAGAGCCATAGTAGTTACTATGTGGGTTATAGGGCCACTGATAGGTGATGGACACTGGCACGCCTTAAGGCAAGAAGTGTACTCCCTATATAGCCCCTCCCACTACTGGGAGTCCTCAGTTTTTTCACCAGTGTCTAAGGTGTTGGTTACAAGTAAAGATGTGCTGTGCTGAGCTCCACTGGAAGCTTCATTGCTGGGACTAGCCATGCTGACCGGATCCGTTCTGATGTCCTTTTCATGGGCTAAATGGATGGTACCCGGGTCTCGTGTCCGAAGAAATGAGGTTTTGCTTGCGAACGCTTCTCTTTTAGAGAGCTGGACCCTGGGATCCAGTACTTTATGGTAGTAAGGCCATAAAGTTTTTTACTGGCAGGGTGCTGTCGTAAGTCCAGGATTGTGGGTAACCTGTGGTTCCCCTGTTCCTGAAGGTTTCAGAGCGCACCATGAAGGGTGAAGATTGGGTTTTATCTCAGATAACCCTGCTGCGAGGAAAGGTAAGGAAGATTTTCGCAGGAATTTCTCCTTCTATGTATAATGCTGTCATGCATATGTATCGCCACTAGGAGCTGTATTGAGCACTCACTGTTGGTTTTTCCTCCCCTTAGGGGGATTGGTATGCCAAAGCAGTTTCCTTTTGTTTTTTGAAAGACAGACAGCTCCGGCTGCTCAGCGGAGGATTTCCCTCCCCCCCCCCCACATGTCTGCTGTTCCACAGGACACCGCTCGTGCAGGAAAACACTTTCCTTTGAAAGGAAAGGGGGGGGGGTGTAATTCATGCGGGCGGCGTGGCTAACGGCATCAGGCACTGGCCACATGTGCAAGAAGTTATTAAAGCACTGTATGTGTGTTGCTGCTGCTGGCTGTGGAGGGACAGAGCAGGAGGATGGCTTGTTTCAGGTTAGGGACATAGGCATTTCCCTTTGACACATTATACTTTACCGGGCTAGGATTAATAGCAGCTATTAGCGCTGGACTATAGCTTAGCAATGTACATTCTTTTGCTGGAAGTCCCTGCTTTATGCTTCAGGCTATGAGTGGTAATGGGACCAGGAACTCCTCTAAGGGTTCTAAAGGTCAATGGTTTCACAATAAACTAAATCCATTTCCAAAAGACTGTCATCCTCCTCTGAGAGGGATGCGGCTGGTTAGATTGAGCCGTCGGGGGGGGAACTGTTGTTGCAGCTGTGCTAGACACTTCAGTCCCTGTATTTATCACACAAGAGGTTTTTTCCTTCTACCATTTGTAATTTGGAAAGAAGATCGATGCTATGATATCTGTCCATAGTGGGGCTAAACATAGCAGATTCCCATCTAGTGCTCAGGACCCTCTTATTGAGGTGCAGGAGGCTGGGGATCAGGTAGATCTTCCCAAATATTTGGAAGATACTTATTTATCCTCTTCCGAGGATCCTAATATAGAAGGAGTAGCATCACAAGACAGAATCCCAGAAATCTTTTAAAAATTCTTGAAAAGGAGGATAGAGATCAGAGGGCCAAGAAAAAGAAAAAGTATAATAGGGACCTTGCTGATTACAATGGTAACATTGTTTTCGAATGGCAAAAAAAACTTTTAGAGGAGGTCTCTACACAGGATAGTATGGAGATGGAGTCAACACAGGCAGTGGGCACCCTAGATAGGGGAGGTTTGCAACCTACTCAACTACCTATTCAGAAACGTCCCCATCCTGTCAATAAAATTCAACCTAATTTAGGGAACTATCCTCACCCTTCTCCCCGGAGGGGACGGGGCAATAATAGGGGCACAGGACCCCCACGAGGCCATTCTAGACCTTCTGGCCCCCCGAGACCATATAATGGCCATGGAAATGTGAATGTCAACCACACATTTCCTCACAATGCCAATTACCCACCCCGGGGGAGGGGTTGGGCTCAATATCCAAATCAAAGAGGAAGGGGCCCATCTCTGAATTATCATGATCGGTGGAGCTCCCATGGTGGTAATAATTATGATTACAACCCCTTCATATATGACAATATGGGAGGATATTCTGAATGGGATTATAACATCCCTACTAGAAATACCTTTTTTCCTTTGAGAGATCTCAATGTTCCCGAAGGAGATGGCAATTCACAAACCCCTTTCATTCCTGTCCATGAGTCCTTAATGAGTGGGCCTCAGCGGGTCTCGACCAATGAACAATTGGGAGATGGCCCCTTAGGTCTAAATGCACCTAATAGTTGGGGTTTTCCCAAACCCACACAAGGCGTCAAAAGGTCAGGGGAAGGAGGAGAGGAACCAGAGGGGGGAGGCGGGCCAGAACAGCAAAAAAGGCCCAGAATGTAACAGGGAAGGGCATTTTTAATTTAAGCTCAAAAGCTTTGTCTGAATCAGAACAACAGATTTTAGACAAAGGTTTGAAGTTTGTACCCCCGGTAGGATTGAATAAATTCCAAACATATATGGATGTGCACAAGTTTGTGAGAAAGCTCAACATCAAAAGATATATGATGGGGTCTTATAACACACACAATATGAATAATTCAAATACTGTAGCCACGCAGGTGGTTCACTCTGGTTTAGCGAATGCCTCACTTTTTAATCCCCGGGCACACTTCCTGCTTCACTGCGTGTGTTCAGGGATGTGGTTCTAAGGGATCTAGATGCAATGGAGGTTAAAAAGTGTAGAATGAATAAAAATTTACAAGATGGTTTGGAATCTCTCTGCAATAGGAAAGATCTTGTCATTAGGCCTGCAGATAAGGGCGGGGCGATTGTAATATTGGATCATGCCGATTATTTGGCTGAGATGAACAGAATCTTAAGTGATACTAGTACCTACACTATATTACCTTCTGATCCGAAATTTGCATATGTAAAAAAGCTTGAAACATTGATAAAGGCGGGCCGAGAGGCAGGCCTTTTGAATTCCAAGGAGAGTTTATTTTTGATTCCTAGGGCCCCACGTACACCAATCTTATATTATTTACCTAAATTACATAAGAACCCTATCTGCCCCCCGGGAAGACCCATTGTTAGTGGTATTGATTCCATCACTTCCCGGGTGGGCAGATATATAGATTCGTACTTACAGCCTTTGGTTCGGAAGACCCCTTCGTTTGTCAAGGACTCGAGACACATCATCAATCTCCTTGAAGGTGTGTCCGCTGGACCCGATACATGGATGGTCACAGCCGATGTGGCCTCCTTGTATACGATCATTCCACACATTTTGGGGTTCGAAGCGGTTCACTTCTATTTGGATAGAGATTCTGGCCTTCCCACCCAACAGGTGACTTTCCTTATGTCCCTTTTGGAATTTGCTGCCTCCCACAACTATTTTTGGTTTGGGAATCAATATTATAGACAGACCATGGGAGTAGCCATGGGGGCAAAATATGCCCCCAGTCTGGTGAATCTTTTTATGGCCAGGTGGGAGGAGGATGCCATCTATGCTCATAATATACCCCAAATTGCCTTATGGGCTAGGTACATAGATGACATCCTTCTCCTATGGGAGGGTCAGGAATGTGATTTGAGAGATTTTTTGGATTCTTTGAACAGAAATGAAAGGGGCATACAACTCAACTATGAGATAAGCCAATCAAGAACCAACTTTTTGGACTTGACGATCTCTGTGGCAGAGGATCGTTTTGTTACTTCAACCTTCTTTTTTTTTACTTAATATGTTTTTATTGAGACATTTTCAAATATAGGATAACAATGTTATACAATATGTAAAACGGGCTTCATAACAAGCTAGATAATGCAATAATGAAACTATGTCCAGCCCACCCGTTGACACCAACCCTCGATGCACCTTTTCCACCCCCCCTCCCCCCCATCCCCCCACCCCACTTCGAGCACGCAGCGCCGGCACCGGTCGCTTTGGTCGTGGCTAGATAGCTATACACGGGCAAAAAAATCCTGGCCTCGGGTTTCAGGGTGGTCTTAAAAACCCTATTTATTTTAAGAACTATTTCTAGCCAGTAGCTATACAATTTTGGACATTTCCATACCATATGGAAGAGGTCTCCCGGTGCCCCACATCTAGGGCATTCGTCTCTAGGTTTCCTACCCATTTTCCACATCTTATAGGGGGTATAATATGCCCTATATATAAGGAACAGATGGGACACTCGCTGAGATGGCGATATAGAGGCCAGGTGCCCCTGCTCAAGCGTCTTCCCTTATCCAGCCCTTCCTACTCTTAGCTGGGCCTTCACCTTTCAAAAATCTTCCTCTGAGCTTTATATATAACCGAGAAATCTGGCCTTTTACTTGCCTTCGGTCCATAAGACCCTGGAGCTGGGGGATTTCGGTTCGCTCAATAGCGAGTGTCCCATATTGGGCTTGAATTCCATGTCTCAGCTGTAGATATTTATAGAACGTCCTGTTAGAGACATTGAATTCCTGTCCAATAGCTTCAAAGGACTTCATTACGTTCCCTTCATATAGGTGCACCAATCTATTAATCCCCTGACTATCCCATTCCAGAGATCTATCTATCTTGTTTAATTCGCACAGGTGGCGATTATGCCATAGGGGGGTGTAAGCGGTTACTCCCATGTACCCCATCTTTTGCTTTGCTTGCTGCCATACCTTCCTCATTAAGACGTTAGTGGGGCAACTATGGGTGAATGAATTAGCCTCTAGAGCTTCAGGTACTAACTTATGGGGTGCCCCTATCAACATGAGCTTATGATTTGTAGACCCCCCTCTTGGAGCCCCGCCCCTGCTAAGTGCTGGAGTTGGGCAGCCAAGAAGTATGCACCCAGATGGGGTATGGCCAAACCTCCCTCCGTGATGGGGAGCTGCAACGTATGTAACCCTATCCGGGCGTGCCCCTTTTTCCAAATTAAGTCCCGGATAAGTGAATCCATGCTTTGGAACATTTCTGGTTAATCCAGATTGGGGAATTATGTAAAATATAAAGTATTTGAGGCTGCCAAAGCATTTTTATTAGGCTGCAGCGTCCCGCCACTGAGAGAGGGAGGCCGCACCATCTGTTAAGTTTCAGCTTCATTTTCAGCAATAATGGTGCTAGATTCTCATTGGCATATTGGTTTACATCCCCAGATATCCAGATACCCAAGTACTTCAGCTTGGTCACCGTCTCCAGGCCTGCAATCGTTGGCAGCACCCCTTGATCCCCAGGTCTGGGCAGTGGCAGAAGGGCTGATTTGCCCCAGTTGATCTCTAGACCAGATTGTTGACCAAACTCTCCCATCAGCTGCACCACTCTATTCAAGGTAGAGTCCACATCTGCAATAAAAAACAGGACATCGTCCGCGAATAGAGCGATTTTTTCTTCTTCCCTTCCCCGACGGAATCCCTGAATGTCCGGGCAAGATCTTGCCAGGACCGCCAGGGGCTCCATAGCTAATACAAATAAGAGGGGGGACAGCGGACACCCCTGTCTTGTTCCCCTCTCCAGCTGGAATGTTTCAGAAAATTCAGTTCCCATCTTGATTTTGGCCCTAGGTTTATTATACAGTAATTTTGTCCACTGGATAAATAAGGGGCCAAAGCCAAACCTCTCTAACACCCTCCACAAGTAGCCCCATTCCAGGCTGTCAAAGGCCTTGGTGGCATCTAGTGCTAAAATAGCTCCCATCCCCTCATTGTCCCTGGGTATTTGAGTATTGAGAAAAACTCTTCTGATGTTAGTGCTAGTTGCCCTACCCGGGATAAAACCCGACTGGTCTGGATGTATTAGTTTGTGAATATATTTGTTTAACCGAATTGCTAGTGCCTTGGCTAATATTTTAATATCCGAGCATAGCAGGGATATCGGCCGGTATGATGAAACTTCCTGGCGGTCCTTCCCCTCCTTCAGAGTTAAGATAATATTGGCCTCTAGCATCGAGGCGGGGAGTTCACCCGCCTCCAATGCATAGTTCAATGTCGCCAAGAGTTCCGGCAGTAGCACTTCCCCATAGCGTTTGTAGATTTCTGCTGGTAAGCCATCTGGCCCTGGAGATTTATCGTTGGGCATTGCAGCTACTGCGTTTTTTAACTCCTCCAGCGTGAGCGGTGACTCAAGGGACAGTTTGTCCTCTGCTGATAATGTTGGAATTGCTGTCTGAAGTAGAAAGTCAGTGGCAAGATTACCTCGCCCCTGAGTGACGGATTTATATAAGTTTTTATAGTAATCATGGAGTACCCTCATGATCGCAGGGGGACTAGAAACAAGATCGCCTTTTGGCGACTTAATTACCTGAGCTACTGTTGGAGCACCATTAGTTTGGACCAAAAGGGAGAGGGCTCTACCCACCCTCTCTCCTTCACCAAAGTAATGCTGGCGTTGAAATATCCGCCTGTTCTCTGCCTTTTTTAGAAGAGCCATTTTATAAACTTGTTGACTAGCCAACCATTCCTTCTGGCTTGCAATCGATGGAGCTTCTATATATACTTGCTCCGCCTGAGTAACTTTGTTTCTTATTGCTAGCTCCTGTTCTCGGGCTTTCCTCTTAATTATTGCGACTTGTTGTATTAATGTACCCCTGATATAGGCTTTTAGGGAATCCCAGACTATACCAGGAGGAGCTGAGCCCTTATTTATTTGAAGAAATTCCCCTATCTTGTCCTGAGAGGGGCTTGAGCCGCCCATTAGTTCCAACCAGCCAGGGTTTATCCTCCACTCCCTTAAGCCTGTTCTAGCACCCAAAAACACTGTCATGGACAGGGGGGAATGGTCTGAGACCCCCCTTGCCCCATATTCTATATCCTGTACCACCTCCGCCGCTTCTTTATTCCCCAAAACCATATCAATTCTTGATAATGTGCAATAGGTACTGGAAAAGCAAGAGTACTGCCTTTCTTGAGGATGACGTGTTCGCCACAGATCATTTAATCCTATTTCGGAGACAAAGCCCTGCAGACGCCCTATTCTAGCCCCATCTGGAACAGGAAATCTGTCCAAGTGCCTGTCCAGCGTTTCGTTGAAATCACCTAATACTAACCATGGGACACCCGGCTTGTCTAGGCAAAACGCCAGTAATTTATACATTACCTCCAACTTGAAGGGAGGGGGTATATAAATGTTGGCTAAGATGTATTGCTGCCCGCTCAACAGGCCATATAAGAAAACAAATCTCCCCTCCTTGTCAATAGAGGACTCCTTACACAGGAAATGCGTGCCCCTCTTAACCAAGACACTCACGCCTCTAGAATATGATGTATGAAAGGAATGGTAGTATGCCAAAAATTTCCGATTGTTTAACAGTGGGGCTGTGCTAGGGGTTAAATGCGTCTCTTGGAGAAAAAGCAAACCGGGGCCCCCCCTCGCTGTTTCCAACATGACTGCTGCCCTCTTTTTTGGGTCCCCCAGCCCCCTCACATTCCATGAAATGATATGTACACTACCCATGAGTGTTAATAATTTCTAAACCGGGCGGGGAGGGGGGGCCCGTCCTCCCACAACGGGCCCCCACCACCCCCCCGCCCCACCCCCCCACCCGATACCGTCATACCAGCAGTGCGCGCTCGAAGTGCCCCCTCAACCCCGCTACCCGCCCACTCCCCCTGCCCCTCCTCCCCCCCGCCCCCTCCCCCTACCCGCCCATCAGGGCATCCCCTGGGGGTCACTATTGTGGCCCGATTTTCCATACTCTCAAAAACCCTGGACGCCCAACCCCGCTCCCCCTTCTCCCCCGATTTACCTGGAAACATCTGAACTCCCCAGACTACCTCCCCTCATCCTCGCTCGTCCCCTCCACTTAAGATAATAACTAATTAGCATAGGCCCGAGCTGGCCTAAGCTGGCCTGCCATTGCGCCCAACTTTACAAAAAAAAAAAAAAAAAAAGAGAAAAAGGAAGGAGGGATCCCCGAGACAACACTTTTCTAGAGAACTTGTATTTTGTGTGGTTCCCCTAAACGCATATTACTTAACCTCCACCCTCCTCTAAAAAAAAAAAAAAAAAAATAGGAAAGGAAAAAAAGATACAAATCTTGTGCCAGACTCATAGGGGGAAAATCCATCCGCTTCCCCTCACAATAAATATACAAACTGCTTAACCCCTTTCTCCGAAAAAAAAAAAAAAAAAAAAAAAGGAAAGGGGGAAAAAAAAGACCCCTCTCCCCACAAAGTGCTTTATCAATAAACTCACATATTATAATCTGTGCATTGTAGGTGCACCTATTTCATATTTTCACTTCCACCCTCCCTCGATAAATATTCAAATCATGTGCTACACTCGTAAAGAGGATGACTATAAACTTCCCCTCCCATTAGAAATACTAGCTACTTTAACCCTTTGCACTTCTATTTTAGTTTCCTCTTTACTTCTCCCCATTTTCCCCACACCCTTCTTCCCCCCTAGCCCTCCTTCCTTGAGAAAAAAAAAAAAAAAAAAGGGGGCGGGGGATACTCAATGCCAGCACCCCCAATACTTAGCTATTAAACGTTTATAGTGATATTTATGCTATGTTGTTCTATTCATACCATCACCCTTCCTCCCCCCTCCTTGCTGATAAGTGATAAGTGGCCTTATAGTGACATACCTCTCGCTAAGACTAACTGCCATATTAAACATTCCATGTTACTGCTTAATAAAATTATTTCTCGTGCAAATATTATACAGTCCTCATCCAAAGCAAAAAACAAAGCAAAGCAAAACAACACAAAACAAAACGAAACAATAATAAAAAAGGAAAAAAAAAAAAAGCTTTCTCCCCTTTGCTCTCCTAATTTTCCCTCTGCTCCCCTCCCTCCCCCCTCCCCTCCCCCACTCCTCAAGGGGGGGGGGAAACAAGGGAGGAGAGGAGAAGGACCCCCAGAGAGCTAGTTTTCCAGTCCTGGTAGTGCTAAGGGAGCTAGAAATCCTTTTTATGCTCCTCCAGCCATTTTTCCGCCTCCTCTGGGGTGCCAAAAAAAAAAGTTGAGCCCAGAGCGGTTATGCGTAACCGGGCAGGGTACAGCAGTGCATAGCTTATCTTGTATTTTTGGAGAGTTCGCTTGATGGAGATAAACTCTGCTCTCTGCTTCTGTAAGTCTGGTGAGAAGTCTGGGTAGAACGAGACCCTAGTCCCTTTGTAAAAGATGTCTCTCAGTTCCCTGGTCCTACGCATCAAAATAATGCGGTCAGTATAATTCACGAGTCTCAATATCAATGGCCTAGTGCGGCCCTCTGGTGGTCGAGGACTTATGGGGACTCTATGGGCCCTTTCTATGGCAAAAAGGGAAGTAAAAGGGGTCCTGCCCAGGAGTTCCCTAAACCATTTTTCCAGAAAGTTTATAGGGTTAGGGCCCTCGCTCCCCTTTGGGAGACCAATCAGGCGAACGTTATTCCTACGATTTCTATTTTCCATCGCGTCTAATTTCAATGCCTGTATAGCCATTTGTTTCTGTAGCCCATTTATTTTTTGCTGTAATGGGGAGAGCTCGTCCTCAACCGTGCTTACACACCCGCAGTCACTTCAACCTTCTTTAAGGACACTGATAGGAACTCCTTTATCCCTACTGACAGTTGTCACCACATCCCTTGGCTTAGGGCAGTTCCCAAGAGTCAATATATCAGATTAAGGTGTAATTGCTCAGAAGCGAGTGAGTTTTTGATATAGGCTGAAGTCCTTACTTCGAGATTTCTCGAAAAGGGATACCAGCGGGATTTTTTGTTCGAGATCCTCAATGAGGTGACCAACATTGACCGACGTAATCTGTTGATTGAGAAAGGCCCACGTGAAAACGCCATCCAGGGAAGTGTCCCCTTTGTGACCACCTATTCGCTTCAACAGAAAGGTATAAAAAGGTTGATTAACAAACATTGGCATATTGTAAGTAGTGATGTCACACTGAAAAATGTGGTGTGTGAAAGACCACAAATAGTTTTTAGGGGTGCACCATCAGTACGAAATCGTTTGGCACCAAATGTTATTGATCCACCCACGAAGAGTAGAGGTTTTTTTGACCAACTTACCGGGTTTTACAAATGCGGCAGATGTAGGGTCTGTTCTATGAATTCTTGCTCTCGTAGACGGACCACTACATTTAATAGTACAGCCACAGGGATGGACCACAACATCAAGCCATGTATTACATGTGCTACTACTGGGGTGGTCTACATGTTGCAGTGCCCATGTGGGCTGCAATATGTGGGACGGACCAAACATCCATTACAGGTGAGACTCAATGAACACATAATGAATATACTAACTGGTTTTCCCAACCATTCAGTGTCCAAACACTACTTGATGTTCCACAATAAGGATCCTTCTAAAACCTTATTTTTAGGAATCGATAAACATAAACCTCATTGGCGGGGAAGTTCCCTGGTAAGGGAAATTTCAAAACTCGAAATGTCCTGGATTTATCGTTTAAAAACTTATGCCCCACACGGACTTAATATTGACACTGACGTCAATGCCTTTATTGATAACTTAATTTTTGTTTATTATTGCATATGTTATATTATTATGTATTTGTTCGTATTGAAGTTTGGGGGACTGACCTCCCTCTAAATTTCTTATTGTACCTGTTCTGGGATGCCTGATAGGTCTATATATATATTTTTATAAATTTTATTTTATTTTTCACTTTTTCTTTTTATATATGTATTTCTTTTATATCATCAATGGGAGATCACATATATACAATTTCTCCTTTATGGTGAAATTGCTATTTTTGTTAATCACACTATCTATTGATCATTATGTATAGATATGATATTTATATATAATTTGCGTTATGATATTGATACAATAATTTTCTATGGAATTCATCCACAGATTACCACACACTGTTTTGATAGTTCACTAAATGATTGAAAATTTTTTTTTTTGTGGTAAAAGTAAAATCATTTTTTCCTTCCACATATAATTTCTTATAATTTTTTGTTAATTTTTTGTTTATTATACATTAATTTAACAAATATATTGATATTTGCTTTCACTACTACCATTCGCACTCACTATAAGGTGACGGGCACGTGTGCGCATTTCAAGTGTGTGTAACCACCGTGGTGTTCTTACATAGGATAGCAAGTGTTGATTATCTACGGACTTTTTCATGAACTCTTTAATTATGGATTCATATTAATTGTCATCATTTTTATAAGTTTGGAATATACTAATTATTTATAATTTTTATTATATTTTTCTTATATTTTGTATTTTGGGTAGTTAATGTATAGAATATTTTTGTATTGGCGCAGCTTTCTGTATTTCCTTATCACAAGACAGGTTGCTTGTGCACTCCCTTACTAAATTGGTTCGTTCAACCTTTTTGCTGCTGGCAGCGCAGGCTCTTGAGGAACCCACCTCTAATTTGGGTTCATTAGAGCCTCCCCCATCCGGGGATGTTTTTTCCTATTCATGCATGGCTTAAAAAGCTTATGTGTTCTCAATGGGAACATGCGGATAAACAATATTATCCTCCTAAGAAATTCTCCACACTTTATCCTATAGGATTTTCTATAAGAAATGGGTGGTTCCAGCAATTGATGCTGCAATCGCCTCAGTGAGCAAGAGTCTCACATGTCCAGTGGATAATGTTAAAGGATCCAACAGACAAAAAGTTGGAACTTCTTCCTAAAAGCAATATGTCTTTAACAAGTTCAGTAGCGCAACAGGTTCTTGCTGCAATTGGTGTATCTCAGTCCATTAAGGAACAGTTTATGGAGATACTTAAGATTCTGCCTGATCAGCAGCCCCAGCAATGGGCTGGCGTATTAGACGCACTATGTTTCACAGTAGATGCTATGAAAGATTCTATCATTTAAGCCTCACAGCTTATGCTTGGACTAGTGCATTCTTGCAGAGTTTTATGGCTGAAAGATTGGTCAGCCGAAGCACCCTGTAAAAAGCTCCTAGCCAGTTTCCCCTTTTTTATGGGGGACTGCTATTTGAAGACGATCTGGATAAAATACATCCAAAGGATCTCTAATGAGAAAGCTCTCTTTTACCAGTAAAGAAGAAGTTCCAATATTTCTCCTTTAAGCGTGCTGCCTCTCCTGTGCCAGGGGGATCAGCCTCTAGGCAGCCTTGATGACCTCAACCGTCAGGTTCAAGGGAAAGACCCCAAGGGCAGCACCAGGTTCAGAAGAGATCTTGGGGCAGAAAGTCCACAAAGCAGGATGCTAAAGCCTCCTCATGAAGGGGCGCCCCCGCTCACTCGGGTGGGGGGAAGGCTCCCGCATTTCTCAAAATTTCTGGCAGAAACAATGTCAAGACAGATGGGTGGCTTCTGCAGTTTTCTAGGTTACAGCTAGAGGTCCGAGAGTTTCCGTCTCCTCGTTTTTTCTAAGGGCAAATGTTCCCAAGGATCCAGAGAAAAAGAAGTCTCTCTTTCTGGCTTTGGATCATCTATTATCCCAGTCAGTGATATCAGAGGTTCTCTTAGTGGAACAGGGCACAGGTTTTGATTCAAACCTTTCATGGTTCCAGAACCAAACAGAGAGGTATGACCCATTCTAGATCTCAAAGATCTGAATCAGCACTTAAATATCCAATGCTTTTCGCATGGAGTCAATCCGATTGGTTGTGTCTATCCTGCAAGGATGGGAGTTTTTGGCTTCAATCGATATCAAAGATGCATATCCCCATGTGCCAATATTTCCCACACACCAGAAATTTCTGTGCTCTGAAATATAAAATCATAATTTTCAGTTGTGGCCCTGCCATTCAGTTTAGCCACAGCACCACGGGTGTTCTGAAAGATTCTGGCACCTCCTTTAGCCAGATTAAGGGCTCAAGGCATAACAGTCCTAGCCTATTTAGACGATCTACCTTTAATAGGTAATTTAGTCTCAGGTCTAAACGAGAGTCTGGTCACAGCTGTATACTACCGGGAATCTCTGGGTTGGATACTCAACCTAGAAAAATCCTCCTTAAAACATCAAGGAGATTACAGTACTTGGGGCTGGTTATGGATACCGTACAGAAGAAGGTATTCTTACCCCAGACAAGAATTAGTTCCATTGTAGGACTAATTCAACTTATCAAAACAAAGAAAAATTCTTCCATTCGGCTGTGCATGAGATTGTTATGGGAAATGGTGGCTTCCTTCAAGGCCGTCCCTTACACACAGCTTTTTCACTCAAGACTGCTTCAAAACACCATCCTGTTGGTCTGGAATAAAAAGATTCAGGCCTTGTTTTTTTTCCAATACGCTTGGCTCCCAACGTAAGTCAGAGCCTAAATTGGTGGTTGTTATCCAGCAAAAGGGAAAATCTTTTCTACCTGTATCCTGGAAAGTGTTAACAACAGACGCCAGCCTTCTAGGCTGGGGAGCAGCCCTGGAAGAAGATTCTGTCCAGGGGAGATGGTCCAGGTTAGAGGACTTTGCCTATCAACATTTTGGAAGATTCGGGCAGTTCGTCTGGCCCTAGAATCTTGGACAGTCAGACAACGGGACTGTCCTGTCAGGATTCAGTCCGACAAGGCCACGGCTGTGGCTTACATCAATCACCACAGGGGCATGAGAAGTCGTGCAGCCCAATAAAAGGTGAATAATGTTCTAGCTTGGCAGAACACAGCATTCCTTGCCTATCACTCCAGGAATAGAGAATTGGCCTATTTGAGTCGCCAACAATTATTTCCGAGAGAATGGTCTCCTAGCGATATGTCAGGGATGGGGTATTCCGGACATGGACCTATTCATGTCCAGATTCAACAACAAAGTCGACAACTTTGTGTCGAGCACAAGGGATCCGCTAGCAGGCCGAACAGACGCATTAGTCTTCCTATGGGATGAGTTTTTTACTGATCTATGCGTTTCCTCCAGTTCTGCTACTTCCGTGCCTTCTCCACAGGATCAAGCAGGAATGAAAGGAGGTGATTCTGGTGGCCCCAGTGGGTCCCAGAAGATCTTGATTTAACAAGATCATAAATATGGCAGTAGGAGTCCTTCGCACTATGCCATTATAGCCAGACCTTTTCGCACAAGGTCCGGTATTCCATTCTACCTTACGGATGAAAAATTGAACAGGTTTGACTGTTGAATTCCACTTTATAAAGGATCCTGGGTGATCTCCTTCAGTAATGTCTACTTTGATTAATGCCAAGAAGCCGGCTTCCAGAGTCATTTACTATAGAATCTGGAAGGCATATGTTTCTTGGTGTGGATCCTGGAGGTTGGCACCTCAGAAAGTACCGTATTTATCGGCGTATAACACACGCCGGCGTATAACACGCGCCGACGTATAACACGCACCCCAAGTTTAGGAGGGAAGTTTAAGGAAAAAACCTTACATTTTAAATGCCCACCAATGTAGCCTTCCACTGTCCCCCTGCAGCCCTACACTGTTCTCCTGCAGCACTACACTGTCCCCCCGCAGCCCTACACTGTTCTCCTGCAGCCCTACACTGTCCCTCTGCAGCCCTACACTGTCCCTCTGCAGCCCTACACTGTCCCCCTGCAGCCCTACACTGTCCCCCTGCAGCCCTACACTGTCCCCCTGCAGCCTTCCACTGTCCCCCTGCAGCCTTTCCCAAAATTGCAGTATGGTTAGTTTTAAATTTACCGTCGCCGCCGCCAAAATCTTCGGCTCCTCCCGCCACAATCTTTGGCTCCTCCCACCAACGCAGTCGAGATCTTCGGCTCCTCCCACCAACGCCGCCGAGATCTTCGGCTCCTCCCGCCGCCGCCGTCAAGATCTTCGGCTCCTCCCGCCGCCGACATAGACCGAGCCGAGCCAAGGGTACTTGGCTACTCGGCTCTGCTCACAGTAATGCCCCCGTCCCGCCCCTTGTCCTGGCTCCTGTGATGGACACAACACTGGGCCAATGGCGGGACGTAAAGGCTAGGAGGCGGGACTGGGCGTGTCTGAGAGCGGAGCCGAGTACGCAGTACACTCGGCTCAGCTCGGTAAATGTCGACAGCGCTCCACAGACAGCGCAGATCGGCGGGGGGATCGGCGTATAACACGCACCCATGATTTTCCCACGATTATAAGGGGAAAAAAGTGTGTGTTATACGCCGATAAATACGGTATGTCATAGGCAGGATCCCTGATTTCCTGCAAATTGGATCTGAAATGGAGCTGGCCTTGACTTCTATCAAGGGCCAGATCCCAGCCTTATCAGTGTTTTTTTCAATGGCCTCTTGCTTCCCAATCTTGGTGCATAGCTTATTCAGGGGGTAACACGGATTATTCCCCCTATCAAAGCACTTCTAAATTTGGTCTTATCGGCTTTGCTGAATCAGCCGTTTGAGTCTTTATGAGAAATTCCCTTGGTTCTTTCTGGTTATCATTTCTTCTGCTAGAAGAGTATCGGAACTAGCGGCTCTGTCTTGTAAGAGCCATATTTCATCATGCATAAGGCTGAGGTGGTTTTATGTCCTCATCCTGAATTCCTACCAAAAGTAACAAGGTTTTCATTTAAACCAAGATATTATTCTTCCTTCTTTCTCCCCAGAGTCTCAATCTAGGGAAGGGAAGGCACTACATTTCCTTGATGTAGTAAGAGTGATTAGAGTCTATTTAAAGGTGACCGCTCAGGTTTGCAAAGGGTCCAAGATGTGGACAGGCAGCGTCAAAATCCACTATTTTCCAAATTGATTCGTCAAGTGATTGTTCAAGCTTCAGCTTAAAGAAGAAAATTCTTCCTTCCCATGTTAGAGCACACTCATCCAGGGTGATTAGTGCCTCTTGGGTGGTGCATCATCGGGCCTCTATGGCTCAGATCTGTAAGGCCGTGACTTGGTCTTCAGTTCATACGTTTATCAGATTTTATCAAATCGATATTAAGGGTCATGAGGATATTGCCTTTAGGCGCAGTATACTGCAGGCTGCAATATGAGTCCTCTGGCCTACTTTTTGTTGTGTCTCCCTCCCCTCATTTGCCATTTCTATGGGACATCCCACATAGTAAGTACTATGGCTCTGTGTCCCCTGATGTAAGAAAAGAAAACAGGATTTTTATAACAGCTTACCTGTAAAATACTTTTCTTTGATGTACATCAGGGAACACAGAGGTCCCTCACTTCTTGGTATACACTTGTATTGCTTGGCTACAAAACGGAGGACTCCCAGTAGTGGGAGGGGTTATATAGTTATATCACCTATCAGTGG
Organism: Lithobates pipiens; assembly: GCF_037356315.1. NCBI lineage: Eukaryota > Metazoa > Chordata > Amphibia > Anura > Ranidae > Lithobates > Lithobates pipiens. Next base: position 162,441,067 of record NW_027507789.1, read on the forward strand.
CCCTATAACCCATATAGTAGGTACTATGGCTGTTTCCCCTGATGTACAGTACATCAACCAAGAAAAGGATTTTACAGGTAAGCTGTTATAAAAATCCTGTTATGTATAATGTCAGATTTTCAAAACTTGTGCTTGCTCAAAAAGGCAGTGTACAAATGCTGTCAATCTAAAGCATTTTTTTCCTGATTAATACTTACCTTGGTGGATGCAGCATCAATCTGATACTGCATCTGTCCCCCAGCACCCCTACACTTAGAACCGAGCGATCGAACACCGCCGCTGGCTTGGTTCTCACAGCTCCCTGAGCAGAGAGCTGCAGACTGTCAGTCACAGCTCTCCGCTCTGCCCCTCCTTGCTCATTGGAGCGCTGAGCTGTGGAGTGGCAGGAAGCGGTCCTCTCAGGCTCTCAGCAGCTCACTAAGAGGCCTAGATGAGTGTCAATCCAAGCAGCTGGCAGATCCAGACTCCCATGGTCGGGATGATGCGGTGTCTGGACTGACACTGGTGATGTCAGCTGAGAGCGGACTTTAGCCTGCTCTCTGCTGAAAACGGGTCACAGGAGTGCAAAACGAATTACACTCCTGTGATCCATAGAAGTCCAGCCAAACAAGCTTTGGCTGATCTTCTCCTTTAAGATAAAAAACCTTCTGACTTTACAACCCCTTTAAGGTTAGGGTGTTAATACTACTACTATTACTACTACTACTAATAATAATAATAATAATAATAATAATAAACAAATAAATACATGTAAAATAAAAACAAAAATAAATAAAAAATAATCATAAATAAATAAATATGTTCAATAAATGAATACTAAGCAATAATAAATAATTAACCCTAACCTTAACCCCTAATGCTTAAAAAAATTGATAAATAATGAAATAAACACTCTAAACCTAACATAAAATAAATAAATAAATACATTATTATTATTATTATTATTATTATTATTATTATTATTAATAATAATAACAATAATAATAATAATCATAATTGATGTATTATTTTTTAAGGTTAGAGGTTAATTCTTAGTTATGTATTATTACATATTAATAATTTATTTAATTTATTTATACAGATTATAATTTTTTTAATTAGAAACAAAAATGTATTGAGTTATTTCTTTTGGTACAAAAAAGTTGTGCAGGGAAATTGTATGTTGTAATGTTGCTGTGGAAAATTTGATGAAGATGTATTTTAATGTATTGTCATAAGTCTCCCTGTGTTCGTTCTCCCCCAGCCCACTCTAAAGAGCGGACTGGGGCAGACTGACGCTGGTTGACATCCGTTAGGTAGTGGACAACTTGGACCAGTGGATTGGAGAGAGGTGTTTGCAGAGTGGGGGTATGTCCGCCAGCAAAGGTCCCCTGTGCATTGCACAGATGATCGTCTGAGGGGATATGATTGCTCTGCAAGGATTGGTTGTGGGCGGATGTACGATCATTGTCTCTGCTGTGTCTGATCAGCACATGTCGGGATTCGCAGCGTGCATCTGCAGATAACCTTCCATCCACAAGGAAGTGTAGAATAATCCAGGTTAATATACATTGTTCCAGAGAACAATGTAGTTCTCTGGAACAATGTATATTAAGGATTTCTATCAGTGGAATTGTAGTCATCATTCATTGGTTATAGTATAAATTAATTTATTCTGTGTCATGTCTTTATTTGGTCATGTCCTTATATGGTCATTAACATTCTGTGTTGTTAATTTTCCTGTGAGGTCACAAACCGTGTAGGAGGGGTTTAGCTGTTGGAGGCAAACCCTCCAGGGTGTGGCTTCCTGTTGATATGTAAATAAAAGCAGATGCTCAGCTCTGGGAACTCAGACATGCTGACTGATTTGAGAACGTAAGAATGCTGGTGATGTCTCTTTAATGGGGAACCAGAGGGGACGGCTGAGATGAGGATGTAAGAATGCTGGTGATGTCTGAATACTTGGATGAGTGGGTTGATAGCTAAGGTAAAGTATTATATCATTTAGAGGAAATGTTATTATTTTTAGGGAAACAGGAAATTTGGCTGCATGCTCTGCGTACAGCCAAATTTGGCTGACAATGTGCATAGCGAATATAATCTTACTGCTCAATAAACTACATATAACAATAAAAAATGATTGAACAAACAACATGAGTTCAACCGATAATGCTGGCGTCAGTTATTTCCATATATGTTGAAGACCATGTATATTGTACATTTGCATATTAACAATACAAAGTCCAAATGATAGATTGCATAGGCATAAAATATATTGAACAGAATTACGAGGTGCAGTTCGTAGAGGATTTCAGCTATCTATCCCAAATTTTATTATATTTGGCTGGGCACCCTCTATTCTTGTAAACCACTTTTTGGTATGGTAGCGTGTTATTAATCTCGGCAAGCCAGGTAGACAGCGTAGGGGCTATTAACAGTGTTTCATGCAAGAAATGACTCGTAAATTTATCTATTTCATCTTCAGGGAATAAGCCCAACAAACATTGTTTGGGATCCAGGGATACTGGTGAACCCATTTGGTTGTGCAAGAATTGGACTATCTGAGACCAGTATCCCTGGATCCGGGGGCACTGCCAGAGGATGCGATCAAAGGTGCTAGCAGAAATCGGGCACCTGGGGCACCTGTTGCTGCAAGATGAGCAAAATTTAGCTAGATGTTGTGGCATCAGGTAATATAAAGCCCCGTACACACTATCAGATTGTCTGCTGAGTTTTTCCTTCAGATTTACCAAAACCATGTAGTAGAAGGGCCTGCCTGATTGCATACACATTGAAACTCCTAAGGTTTGACCTCATATTATATGGTTTTGGTAAATCTGAAGGAAAAACTCAGCAGACAATCTGATAGTGTGTACGGGGCTTAAGTTTGTATAAGTCTGTCAGACAGTTTGGGAGATACTAGTTTGTGAGTATCTAGTATTTCACCCCAGTCCTCGTCTTCCATTTCACCTGTCACATATATCCATTTCTGTTTAATGGAGTATGCTAATTTGGTTGTAGAGGGTGTGGTGAGCATATTGTAAAAGAGGGATATGAGATGACGCGGTTCTTCTCGAAGAATTACCTCAAGTATGTCTAGGGAGGATAAAGTGGGATACGAAGCTGTAAACTGAGTATGGAGGGCATGACGTATCTGAAAAAAGCGAAAGAGCATATGATTTGGGAGATTAAATTCCTTTTTCAACTGGTCAAAAGTTTTAATTTCTCCATTATGGAGTACATATGATAGTTGGTATATACCCCGTGATATCCAAATGGAGGGGTCAGGTACCTGGAGCAGTTCCGGAAGGAGTCTATTGTACCATAGTGAGGTGTTATCATGAAACACAGGGTAATCCATCCTGGAAGTCACCAGGTCCCAAATCCTCTTGTGTTGGAATGAAATTTTGGAGCTATGAGGAGATATCAATGAGCCCTTTAGCCCTCTCAGTACATCACAAAAGGGGTGTGGGAACCGCAAGTCCACCGAACCGGATACCAGGGCCAAATATCTGTGTCTATCTGACTTGTCTATGTGATAGAAATGGGAGTTGTGCAGCCAAGTAATAGATCCCAACATCTGGGACTGAAAGACCCCCCAGTATCGTCGGGCACTGCAGTGTCTTCCATAAGAGTTTGTGCCTGCCTGGTTCCCATATAAAGGATTGTAGAAGTGTGTTCATGATTTGAAAATATTTGAAAGGATTGTATATTTGGGAATGCCACATTACATATAGGATTTTAAGTAAAAATATCATTTTGATTAGGCCATTTATGAGGATTTTTAGTTATTGTTCATTTATTTTACATTTACTGACTGATATATTACGATTACATTTTTTTCATTTGAGCAGAAAATCTCCCAAAAACACGCAAATGCACAGAAAAATGCACAAATGCTGCATTTCCATTAATTTCTAATGCCGCGTACACACGATCGGAATTCCATGTCGGAAAAAGCTCTGATGGTTTTCCCGACGGAATTCCAACGGAATTCCGACGGAATTCGGCTCAAGCTGTCTTGCCTACACACGGTCACATCAAATTCTGATCATTTATAACGCGGTGACATACAACACGTACGACGCGACTAGAAAAAGGAAGTTCAATAGCCAGTAGCTTCTGTCTCATAGTTGAATCTGAGCATGCGTGATTTTTGGCATGTCGGAATTGCATACACACAATCGGAATTACCGAAAGAAAGTTTTTCCGTTGGGAAAATTGAGAACATGCTATCAATTTTTGGCTGGCGGAAATTCGGACAGCTAAATTCCGATGGAGCATAAACACGGTCGCATTTTCCAATGAAAAGCTCTCATCTGTCTTTTTCTTGACAGTATTCCGATCGTGTGTACGTGGCATAAGGGAATAAAACTGGGCCAAAAACACTCAAATCTGCCCTATTCGAGGTGAAAAAAAAGCTCCAGAACTTTTTTGAGCTTCAGCATTTGGCTTCAGGCAACTTGGAGTGGAGATGTGAACGATCTCCATAGAGAATAATTGATTTTTTCTTCCAGCGTTTTGGAGCTTTGAGTTTCAAGCTGCAAAACGTTGAGGCGTGAACGGGGCTTTCACTGAGGGTTTCATCACTGAAAGCTTTATCACAGAGCCACCAATGTCTTTAAACATCCATTAAAACACAGATTTCTTTAAATCTGTGTGGTCGTAGGCTTAGGTTTGGAACATTCATGAGAGGTCCTGGAGCACACTTTGTAGGTGATGGGCCCAGCTGTTGATCATGGTGATGTTGATCATGTGTGTGAATTATAAAAAATTCTAAAATCTAAAGTTAAAATGGTTAATAAATAGTGCTAGATATTTTCACAATTTTTAAAGGACAAGTTTATCTATCAATCTAAAACCCTCAGCCACTAAACTAATCAAAGATTAATGACCCTCCCCAAACCAGGTGCTCACTTACTTTCTTCCAAGGCTGTTGTCTGTGGTGCTCTATGCACTTGTGCAAGGTGCGCATGTTGCGTCCTACATAAAGTAGGCCGCAGCGTCACCACAGAACATAAATAACAAAATCAGTGGAGCATGTGATTAATTGTTTAATCTGAAATTTTTTACCTGTATTATTACTAATTTCAGCCCAACCGTGGTGGAACAAGTTGGCATGTGAGACAACCCCTCTTCCTACATAGCTTTTCTGTCATTAGCGTCTGGAACCCAGTCTTTTTTACTCCAGCAAAACAAACCATGTTTCTACTCTTGAAGAAGAAAAAAACCTTTATTTTATATGTCATACGATTAAAACCCTAGAGTATTCCTTTCAAAAAGAGCTCTTTATATCCTTTAAAGTAAATGTCAAGAGGCCAGTGCTTAAGGAAAATGAAATTGCTGCTTGTTCACTTGAAACATGGCAATCATAAACAGGTGTCATTTGAAATTTATATGCAGACCTCTACCGATCAATGTGATCAGCAGTGAGTTATGGTAATGCCAGCCCTGTTCTGCTAAATTATATTTTATATAAAACAGTGGTGTACAGTATGTAGATTGATATGACATTTTGAAGGTATATAATTAATGAGCAGATGCCAGATGACTTGAAAAGCAGCAATAAATTATCAGGTGATGTATTGCACAACAAAACCATTTCACCTATAGTACTGAAGCTTGTGTTAGGTAGCCTTGGAAAGGGAGAGGAGGTGCTTTAACTATACTGGAACACAATATGTGATTTCTGTTTCAATCTTTTTATTAAATTTTTAGAATTACAGTAAAACGTTATAATGTAATACAAAGGAGTGCAAAATGGTTCATTCATCATACTCAGTAAACAAGAAGTCATCGATGATGGAATTTTTTTAGGATAATGAGATAAAGCGGAGTTCCACCCACTTTTTCATTTTTACATCATTCGCTTCTGAACTGACCATAAAAACAGCATTAGGCGTTTTTTCTTTTTTTTTCTTTCCTTACCTTGTTTCCAAGGCTTTCTTTATCTCTTCCTGTTTCCTCCCTTCGTGGAGATGTACGTAATTTCCCATGTGGGTGGAACTTCTCTTTAAGACATAAATTCATGAAAATCCACAATGGGTATCAAGAACTGTGACAGAGTGGTCAATTATAAGGAGACTAGTATTGAGAAACATATTCAGTTAAAGTCCACAAAGAGGCCAAACAATCAGTGGGCATTACATCAAGACAACTTTGGCAATATGTGATTTCAAACTATTTGAAACTAGTAAGTTTAAAAAGGCCATTTCACTCAAAGGTGATAAACCAATTGACAGTTCCTTATATTTCTCTGGGAATATACTAGTGAGATCTCTGCATTTGAGTTCCTTGGGTTTCAAAAACTTGCTGTAGCCATTGTGAGGGGTTTCCACTCTATTTTTTTTCCTTTTTTTTAAAATATGGAAAATGCGACAGGAGGGGTGAGAAGGTGGGCGGGATAGATTAGGAAATGTGATTTTGAGTATCCAAAGCATATAAGAGGACTTTTGAATTAAACATCAAGGAGGTGCGATCAGTACATTTCTCTTCCAGCAGATGCCTGAATCCAATGTTTGTGTTATAACTCAGACATAAAATGATTACATATATATTAAGGTCTCTAAAAAATTTACAATTTCCATGACATTTCAATAATATTTATTGTCAATTTTGAGTGTGCCCCATGGGTGTCCACACCAGAAGACTAAAGCCTTGTAGGCTGAAACGCGTCCACTGTTTTTATCTGCGTTTGTACTCTGTAATAAATATGACGATTTTTAAAAGCAAAAACTGGTTGTGCTGATCATTTTAATGGATTGCTCCTTACAAATGTAGCACTGACCTCCGAAGGAGCGGCTGGTTTTCTTGGGCTTATCGTTTACCTTTTCCGCCTTGTAGCTCGTCGTTCTTGTCTAGGGGTTCCCGAGGTTGATAGTCCAATAAATGCAGAGACCGACCCTTGAATTCCTTTAAGAATTTTTATTAGTTTAAAACGTTGAACAGAAACACAGTCTCTCAGTTGGGAATAGAGGGTATAGGTATGGAAGCTCAGGTACTTTGGAAACTGCTGACACTTAATAAATCTCTCTAGGTAATCCAGGGAATAGCCACTCGCAACTGGATATTTCCACAGTCGGATAAATCCTGGTTTATGGATTTAGCAGCCGACAAATGATTCAAATCTAGCAAAGTCTCTGCCACAACTTGGTTGCAAACTTTTAGATGAACACAGAAAGTCTCTCACAGGAACTTAGTTGTAACCGAAGGATAAAAGTAGGAACCTTCTTACAGTACCAGTATCTTGCAGCCGGTCCGGCAATACTGTAAGAAATGTGGATTCAGTTAGTGTACATACAGCTCAGCATCCAGGCTCTTACCGAGCAGCCAGCCTCGTGCGTGGCCCTCTTCTGAAGAGTCCTCCCCTGGTTGCATGACGAGTTGCTGGGCCTCTCCAAAACCCGAGACAGCACTGGACCACCTTAGAATCCTCCTTCCAGTTACTGTGCTTTGGACTAGCCAGTTCTGAGACTCAAAAACGGATGGATCCGCACCCCAGGCCATGAGGGCCTCTGGGGGCTGGTCATGAGGACCAGGACCATGGAGTCAGAATATACTTATGGACCGGAACCCAGAACCTCGTGACTTCAGCACCTTAAGTACCCTCTCCCGGAATACACAGCGAGACAAACGCACCCACTGATTGGCTCCAAGAGAAAGATTGGTACCCAATGCGTCCAAACAGACTGCGTTCCAATGCCTGTCAAAAGTGCTAACCGCACCTATGACCAGGCAGAACATTAGTACAGCCCAGCCAAACTGATGCCAAAACCACAATTTAGAGCAACTATAGTCTTGGGAAAAAACTAAATTTACAGACATAGCACGTACTCTTCAGGAGTACCGGCAAACAATGTGGATCAGGCACCTGTGAGCTCTGCTGATATTCCTGTGTATGGGTAGTGCACTATATATTTTTCTTGTGTGTCCCAACCAGAGAGCCCATTACAACAGGTGTTTCCATCAGAATACCCCTTTTCATCAAGTTTGCCCATCAGTGTGCCCTCATAAGAGTATCCCTTACATAAGGTGTACCCATTAGAGGCCCCTCTTGCAACAGGTGTCATTATTAGAGTGCTCTCTTAGATCAGGGGTCCCCACCAGAGTGCCTCCCTACCTTATAGCGAGAGGCAGGAAGAAGGCAGAAGACAGAACAGGCTACAGTTCTGGATAAACTAAGGTCTGCTTCCATTCTTCTGTGATGTTGGGGGTGGGACTGGTAGTCCTAACAACCAATCGCTACAGAGAACAGAAACATGTGCTGGGGGCTGGCTGGATAGAAGGTGGTCCAGATAGATTGTGATTGGGTGTAGGTCTGGATGGAGGTCTACCATTTAGTGATGCCTGGCATATAATGTAGCATTATTACATAAAGACCTTGATAAAATAGGGGGCTAGAAGATGGCAGATGAAGTTTGATATTGAGAAATGTAAAGTAATACACTTGGGTGCCAAAAATACCCATGCAAATATACCTTACATTAAGAGAGGCTTCCCAGGGAGAATCAGAGATGGAAAAGGAACTGAAGATCCTTGTAGCTCACAGCCTGAGCTGCAGGTTGGTATTTCATGGTATTGCTAACAAGGCTAGCAGTGTACTGGCATGCAGTAAAAGGAAATATCATCAACTGGTAAATCAATAATTCTATCCCTTTACAGAACAGGAGAAGACGTGCTTAACCACTTGAGGACCGCCGTATTGCCATTGTACGTCAGCACAATGGCACAGGCAGGCAAAATCACGTACATCTACGTGATTGCCTTCCAGCGGGTGGGGGGTCCGATCGGACCCCCTCCCGCTGGTTACGGCGGTCCGATTCGGTCCAGGAGCGCTCCGTGATGAGGGGATGGCCGTTGGTTTTCGGCCACCCCCTCTGGATCGCTCCTGGCCAATGAGAAGCTTCCTCCCCTGTGTATTGTTTACACAGGAAGGAGGAAGTGATGTCATTCTCCTCGGGGCGGTCTTTTTGACCGGACTACGAGGAGAAGAGTAAAAGTAAGTGTGCACCAACACTACACTGACATGTAGGTACACACAGGCACACAAACCCCCCCCGATCCCCCCCCCGATCGCCCCCCGATCCCCCCCCCCGCCCCCCCTCCCCCCCCAGTCACAGTGTCACTGATTGCATTGATCATTTCTTTACTGATCAATGCATTCAGTGTCAGTTGTGACAGTAAAAACTGTCAGGACAGTTAGTGTTAGGTCCAGGGTAGCCCCCTATCACCCCCCAATAAAGATTTAACCCCCTGATTGCCCCTAGAGTTAACCCTTTCACCCCCTTTTGCCAGTGTCACTAAGCGATCATTTTTCTGATCGCTGCATGTGTCGCTAGTGTCGCTAGGTAGCTAGTTATTTTTTTAGGTTCACCGCCAGGTTTTTATATCGCTAGGTACCCCGATATACTACCCAATAATGTTTTTAACCCCCTGATTGCCGCTAGTTAACCCTTTCACCCCCTTTTGCCAGTGTCACTAAGCGATCGTTTTTCTGATCGCTGCATTAGTGTCGCTACAGTCGCTAGGTAGCTAGTTATTTTTTTAGGTTCACCGCCAGGTTTTTATAGCGCTAGGTACCCCGATATACTACCCAATAATGTTTTTAACCCCCTGATTGCCGCTAGTTAACCCTTTCACCCCCTTTTGCCAGTGTCACTAAGCGATCATTTTTCTGATCGCTGCATGTGTCGCTAGGTAGCTAGTTATTTTTTTAGGTTCACCGCCAGGTTTTTATATCGCTAGGTACCCCGATATACTACCCAATAATGGTTTTAACCCCCTGATTGCCGCTAGTTAACCCTTTCACCCCCTTTTGCCAGTGTCACTAAGCGATCGTTTTTCTGATCGCTGCATTAGTGTCGCTACAGTCGCTAGGTAGCTAGTTATTTTTTTAGGTTCACCGCCAGGTTTTTATAGCGCTAGGTACCCCGATATACTACCCAATAATGGTTTTAACCCCCTGATTTCCGCTAGTTAACCCTTTCACCCCCTTTTGCCAGTGTCACTAAGCGATAATTTTTCTGAACGCTGCATCAGTGTCGCTAGTGTCGCTAGGTAGCTAGTTATTTTTTTAGGTTCACCGCCAGGTTTTTATAGCGCTAGGTACCCCGATATACTACCCAATAATGGTTTTAACCCCCTGATTGCTGCTAGTTAACCCTTTCACCCCCTTTCACCAGCGATCACAGTATAAGTGTCACTGGTGACGCTGGTTAGCCAGTTAGTTATTTAGGTTCCCCGTCAGGTTTTTATATAGCGCCAGGGACCCCCATATACTACCTAATAAAAATTTGAACCCCCTGATTGCCCCTAGTTAACCCTTTCACCACTGATCACCGTATAAGTGTTACGGGTGACTCTGGTTAGTTTGTTTTTTATAGCATTTTATATTCAAATCCGGAAGGCAGTGCTTGGTTTTCGGGGTCCCGTACGTGGCTAGGCTCCCAAAAAGTCCCCCACATGTGGTATCCCCGTACTCGGGAGAAGCAGCAGAATTTATTTTGGGGTGTAATTTGACTTCTGCCCATAGCATGTGTGAGCAATATATCATTTAGTGACAACTTTGTGCAAAAAAAAAAAAAGTTTGTAATATTCCCGCAACTTTTGGCAAAATATAAAATATTCCATGGACTCAACATGCCTCTCAGTAAATAGCTTGGGGTGTCTACTTTCCAAAATGGGGTCATTTGGGGGGGTTTTGTGCTATTTTGGCATTTTATGGCCTTCGAAACTGTGATAGGTAGTGAGGAGTTAAATCAAAAATTTGCACCCTTAGAAATCCTGAAGGTGGTGATTGGTTTTCGGGGTGCCGTGCGCGACTAGACTCCCAAAAAGTCCCACACATGTGGTATCCCCGTACTCGGGAGAAGCAGCAGAATGTATTTTGGGGTGTCATTTCACATATGCCCATAGCATGTGTGAGCAATATATCATTTAGTGACAACTTGGTGCAAAAAAAAAAAAGTTTGTAATATTCCCGCAACTTGTGGCAAAATATAAAATATTCCATGAACTCAACATGCCTCTCAGTAAATAGCTTGGGGTGTCTACTTTCCAAAATGGGGTCATTTTGGGGGGTTTTGTGCTATTTTGGCATTTTATGGCCTTCGAAACTGTGATAGGTAGTGAGGAGTTAAATCAAAAATTTGCACCCTTAGAAATCCTGAAGGTGGTGATTGGTTTTCGGGGTGCCGTGCGCGACTAGACTCCCAAAAAGTCCCACACACGTGGTATCACCATACTCGGGAGAAGTAGCGGAATATATTTTGGGGTGCAATTCCACATATAACCATGGCATGTGTGAGCAATATATCATTTAGTGACAACTTTTTGTAAAAAAAAAATTTTTTTTTTTTTTTTGTCATTATTCAATCCCTTAGGACAAAAAAAATAAATATTCAATGGGCTCAACATACCCATCAGCATTTTCCTTGGGGTGTCTACTTTCCAAAATGGGGTCATTTGGGGGGGATTTGTACTGCCCTGCCATTTTAGCACCTCAAGAAATGAGATCGGCAGTCATAAATTAAAAGCTGTGTAAATTCCAGAAAATGTACTCTAGTTTGTAGACGCTATAACTTTTGCGCAAACCAAAAAATATACGCTTATTGACATTTTTTTTACTAAAGACATGTGGCTGAATAAATTTTGCCCTCAATGTATGACTAAAATTTAGTTTATTCGATTTTTCTTATAACAAAAAGAAGAAAATATCTTTTTTTTTCAAAATTTTCGCTCTTTTTCCATTTATATCGCAAAAAAAATAAATCGCAGAGGCAATCAAATACCATCAAAAGAAAGCTCTATTTGTGGGAAGAAAAGGACGCAAATTTCGTTTGGGTGCAATATTGCATGACCGCGCAATTACCAGTTAAAGCAGCGCAGTGCGAAATTGTAAAAAGACCTCTGGTCCTTAAGGTGTTTATTGGTCCGGAGCTGAAGTGGTTAAAAGGGAAAATGACTACATTGTAAAAATATATCAAAAGGTAATCAAAATGTGGCCACAGTTTGATATAAGAAGAAAGGAGGTTTAACCTTAGATTGCAGAAAGGGTTCTTAACAGTTAGAGTAGTAAAAATGTGCAATTCACTATCTCAGTGTCAACAACTTCAAAAAACTTTTAGATATCTCCCCCGGGCAGCACAATATACAGGGCTATGGGAATAGTTACTTCAGCTCCAGAAGGTTTATCCTCCTTCCTGACCAGGCCATTTACTGGGATACAGCATTGAGTTGCTTCAACTGACAATTGCGTAGTTGTGCACAGGGCTGGATTAACGTAGGGGCTATTGGAGCTGCAGCTCCAGGCCCCTACCTTAATATAGGCCCAGCCACCCAAAAAGGACATGGAAAGCAAAGGGACAACGGGAAGAGATCTCCCCTGACGAGCCCTGCATTCCACATGCACCGCCTGGGCAGGGTGGTGGGATTGATAATGGGCACTGCATGAGCAGTCCTCATAGAAGCCTGGGCACGCCAATGCAGGGCTTTTACAGAAGTCTGGGGCTTCCATAGTATTAGGCCTGCACAGCTGCACTTTTTCAGCTCAGAGTGCACGCCAATGCATGGCCCTTACAGAAACTTGGCAAATCAAATGCCAGACTTCCCTAGTGTTATGCACACTTTTGAATTTGGGCGCATGCCAGCACAGGCTCTTGGAAAGCAGAAGGGTGCCCAGTAAAAGGCCCACCAAAATCCTCAGCACCAAGCACATGATGCTTTTAATCCGACCCTGGTTGTGCAACACTGTACCCACATAAAATGTATGTCCTTTTTTCTCAAAAATAGAGCTTTCTTTAGGTGGTATTTGATCACCTTTGCGGTTTTTATTTTTTGCGTTAGAAACAAAGGATGACGAACCATTTTGAAAAAAAAATGTAAAAATTTTCTTTTCTGCTATAAAGCATATCCAATAAAAAAATGTACAAACTCAAATTTCTTCATAAATTTAGGCCAATATGTATTCTGCTACATTTGTTTGTTTAAGAAAATGTCAATAAGCGTACATATTAATTGGTTTGCGCAAAAGTTAAAGCATCTACAAACTATGGGATTTTTTTGTTTTACTAGTAATGGCGGCGATCAGCGACTTATAGCGGGCCTGTGATATTGTGGTGGATAAATAAGACACCTAACTGATACTTTTGACACTTTTTTGGGGACCAGTGACATACAGTGATCAATGCTAAAAAATATTCTCTGTCACTGTACTAATGACACTGACAGGGAAGGGGTTAACATCAGAGGTGATCAAAGGGTTAACCGTGTGCCTAGGGAGTGCTTACTAACTGTGGGGGAGGAGCTTTTACTACTTGAAGACGTGGATCAGTGTTCTTGCTTCACCGAAACACAGGATACATGTCCTCTGTACTCACAGAATGACAGTCTGCCTTGTTTACATGGGCAGACTGTCATTCTGTCAGATTACTGAATGATCGGCAGGACCCGGCAGACATCGGGTCCATGGGACCAGTTGATCAGCTCCCAAAACCTGGAAGAGCAGAATCAAATTTATATACATGATTCTGCACAGAGCGGCAGCCCTGTAGCAGTAAATCTGCTATGGCAGCGATTCTCAACTAGGGTTCCTCCAGAGGTTGCTAGGGGTTCCTTCAGCATTGGGCAATTTCTGCCTCTCAGATAAGTTCCCACTGACACCATTGATCTTTTTAGCTATCTGTAAGGAGGTAATTCTTCCCAATGACCACAAGTGTAAGGACCATTCTTCCCACTGATCATCACACTATTGTATCACGAGTTGCAGATCTCACATTTTTAGCAGGGGTTCCCCGATAACTATTTCAAGGGTTCCTCTGTGTTGAAAAAGTTGAGAAAGGCTGTGGTATGGGGTGGTTTTAAAGTGGTTAAAGAATAAAAATCACACACCTAAATTGAACTGAAAGGATCTTTGTTTTTTGTTTTTCAACATTACAAACTACGTAATCCAGAGACATTTAACTACGGGATAATGGTGTTGAAAAAAAAAACAAAGCATAATAATATTATTCTTGATATCACTAGAAAAAAAAGCCTTTGAAAATTTGTTTGCAATAACTCCATCAGTATCACCAGCAAAGCATCTTCATTATTATCCCATTAAAGAAGAAGAGAATGTGCGCTGCATTTTGGCATTTCATAATTTGCCACGTCACGAATGTTAATTCTCCATTATGAACGCTAGTTTACAAGACCGACCGCTTCTGGCTTGTCCTTGCTTCCGAGCATGCGTGTTTGTACTTTGGACTTTTGTCCGAATGGAAAATTTTAAAGCCTGCAAATCAAAATTTTTCCACCAACAGCCTGTCCTCACATATTTTCCGTCGGAAAATCCAATCGTGTGTATGCGGCTTTAAAGTCTGACCTAAAAAGATTTGGAGACAATATCGACCCCCAAAGTTGGAGCCCTTCTACTTGAAAAACGGTAACCATTTTTTTAGAATGGTATATAAACTCCCATCTGAAAACAAAATGGGTAGGTTTTTTCTATAATACAGGTTATGGCATGTCACTCTACTGCATAAGTGGTTACAAATGTAAGGCCGCGTACACACGGGCGGACTGTTCGCCCAACTTTGTCCGTCCAACAGTTTCGGCGGACAGTCCGCTCAAACTTAGCATGGACGGACATGCCCACACACGACGAACGAACAGTTTGCTGAAACCGTGCGTGATGACGTTTCGACACGTACGACGGATCGAAAATTTCGACGTCCAATACACTGCAATGCAACCTTCCGACGTGGAAATCCTTTCTGAGCATGCGCGAGACTTAGTTGGCCGAACAAGCCTACACACGAGCGAACAGTCCGCTGAAACCTTGTTTCAGCGGACAGTTTTTCGGAATTTCCGTAAGACCTTGTTCGTCCAACTGTCCGCTGAAACTGTCCGCTGAACGCCCACACACGAGCGGACTGTCCGCTGAAACACTGTTCAGCGGACAAAGTTGGGCGAACAGTCCGCCCGTGTGTACGCGGCCTAACACTTATCTTTCTTCAAGTGCCGTTCCTGCATATTGTCTCTATTAAATCCTAAAAGGCTACCACTCGATCTGTTCATTGTAATATACATTTTTCCTTATATTAAGGCATCTCAGTAGCTTCTTTTTTTAAATCTCTCTTTTATAAAATAACGTTCTGAAGCAAATGATTGAATCCTTGTATGGGAGAACTCCCCCACAGGTATTGCCATATTTGTGTGTGCAAAATTACAGCTGACAGCCCCTAGTATTAAAGCGCCTGCACAGGTTTTTGTTATAATCTCACCCGTATCGCTGTCCCCTTCTAATGTTACATCCAAGAAATGTATCACTTTGTTCTGATTTTCATATGTAATACTTAGATTTTGTACAGTACCTTTATTTTAACAGGGGTTCACTGTCAACGTTCCATATCAGCAATAGGGATGGGCCGAACACCAGAACATACGAACAGGCAAAAAGTTCTAGCGAACATGCAAACCCTATTAAAGTCTATGGGATACGAACATGAAAAACCAAAAGTGCTCATTTTAAAGGCTTATATGCAAGTTATTGCCATAAAAAGTGTATGGGGGCCATGGTACTGCCCCAGCGGACATGCAAATGTATCAATGCAAAAAAAAAAGGTTTTAAAACAACCGTTTTTTCAGGAGCAGTGAGTTTAATAATGCTTAAAGTGAAACAAAATTAAATAAAATATTCCTTTAAATATCACACCTTGGGGTCCCCTTTCTCAGCCTGTAAAATAGCGCATCTGTGTTATGTGTAAAGGAAAAAATGTAATTTAAACTTGCTCGCACCTGTAATGTATTGGCGGCTCTGTACTGGTTGACCCTGTCCACGCTGATGTCACATGACGTCCAAAGGGGCGGGTCACTTGCTTAAGTCAATGGGTAACCCCGCCCTTGCCTATATAACAGCTGTCACAGCCAAGAGACAGCAGTTGCCGGGTGGCCTCCTATCGAGGCGGAGCTTAGGCGGACACTTTTTTTTTTTAAATAAAGGAATTGTCAAAAACTGTCTGTTGTGGTGTTTACTTTTTGATTATTTTTTTTGGTGAACGGGTAGGGGTACAATGTACTCAAAACCCATTCACATGGGGGGGGGGATCTGGGGACCCCCTTGTTAAAGGGGGCTTACAGATTCCAACAAGCCCCCACCCTCAGACCCTGACAACCAATGGCCAGGGTTGTCAGGAAGAGGCTCTTGTCCCCATGTTGAGGACAAGCGGCCTGGTATGGTTCGGGAAGTGGGTGCTCACTCATCCCCCCCTTTCCTGGCCTGCCAGGCTGTTTGCTCGGATAAGGGTATGGTATGAATTACGACCTGAAAAGATAAAGAGCTCCTTCCATCAACCCATGTAAAGTTTGGCGAGGGAGGGGGGAGAACTTAGCCTCCATAAAAGTTCCACACTTCTGCCAGTACAATATCCCATCAAAGAGAAAAAAAATATATTGTAAAAAAGACTTTGTAGCTGACAGTATGAACTTCTGAAGTTCACTTGTGTACAAATTATATTTGTCAAAGTGATGTTTAAGTGCCAATAAACCCAAATGGTGTGGTATTGAGTAGTAGAGAGTTTTAACATCAAGAGTGACCTAAAATAAGCCCTAATGCCATTTTACATTCAGGATATGTGCCAAAATAATGTTTGTTTCCTTAATGCAAACTGGTAGCCAAGGCTGCTGTTAGAAATCAGAGAACAAGAAAATATAAAAAACGGAATGATATAAACCCACACCCTAAAGAGTTATTCTACAAATATTTATTCACTAAGAAAAGAGCAAAATTACAAAAAGATTTCAACATAAATATCCAAACTCCCTGATAAAATACCGGACGAGGATCCTCAAGGGGTACAACCTCCCATGGAAAAAATTCCCCAAAAGTTAGGTCAATAATTCAAAAAAATTGAGAAAG
Organism: Lithobates pipiens; assembly: GCF_037356315.1. Classification (NCBI taxonomy): domain Eukaryota; kingdom Metazoa; phylum Chordata; class Amphibia; order Anura; family Ranidae; genus Lithobates; species Lithobates pipiens. The sequence continues at coordinate 162,457,943 of NW_027507789.1, forward strand.
GGGTGACTCATGCAGTGGGGTAGATCCCTCCCTCCCCCAATATAAACACCCCCTATGAGCAACTGAAAATATCCCAAGTCACCTAGGGCAAAGAGCTAAACTGGATGATTCCTGAAGGGAACAGTGTGATTCCGTAACCACAGAAGTGATTCACACTGTTCACTTCTGAAATGATAAAGTCACAGTGACCTGAAATGGAAAATCTGATAGGGTGAAGACACCTCACAAACATTGCCAGTTTCTCCTTGAAATGTATTCACTTCCTGTCACATAGCCAAACAGGAAGTGAAGGTAAAACCCTACCTATGTCTTCCCTTGGGGAAACCCAGGTCAATCTAAATAGTTTCCCCACTAGGTAAATTGCACTCTAGCATTTTGCTGTGTACCCCCCAAATTATTAGGTATGTTGGACTTTGGGGTTTATTTACTAAAGGCAAATCCACTGTGCACTACAAGTACACTTGAAAGTGTAGTTGCTGGTCCGAGGGGGACATGCAATGAAAATAAAAAAAATGCATTTTTGCTTCTACATGATAGGATGATAAAATCCCCAGGGCTGCCCTTCAGATTTACAGCGAGTACACTTGTATTGCAGAGTGGATTTACCTTTAATAAATGCCAAAATACCTAATAATTTGGGGTGTACACAACAAAGTGCTAGAGTGCAATTTGCCTAATGGGGACACTAGTTAGATTGACCTGTGTGTTCCCAAGGAAATACATTGGTAGGTTTTTACCCTCACTTCCTTTTTGGCTATGTGACAGGAAGTGAAGCCAAATTTCAGAAAAGGGACACAAAGCCCAACCTAAAAAAGACAAGCAGGGGTTCTAACACTCACTTGGTTTCCCTTGAATGCCCACAATTAGAATAGGATTGTCTTGAGCTAGATTGCTAGGTTCTCTAAATCAGTGCTTTTCAACTCTGTCCTCAAGTACCCCCAACAGGCCAGGTTTGCAGGTTTTCCTTCATCTTGCACAGGTGCTTTAAATCATAGTCAATGGCTTGGTATTTTGGACAGCTATTTTAGCTAAGATAAATTTCCAAAACATGTCCTGTCAGGGGTACTTGAGGACTGAGGCTGAGAACCACTGCGCTAAAGTGGAAAATTGAATAATTTCCTTTCTGTAATTTTACTTTCCTGGTGACTATCCATGGCAGCATACGCACAATCCATGCATATGCTACCATGAAAGTTGCTTTTAGACAAATCAGACCTTTTTTGTTTTGCCATGCCAATCAGCCTAGTTAAGCTTCATCTGTGAAATCTGCTGCGTGAAAATTGTTTAGGGTGTTTGGGGGGGGGGGGGGGGAGTGTAAAATGCATTACTTGGATTGAGCATGCATCTGCAAAACAAATTATTAACAATACACATAAAACATAAAAATTTGCTACAAATTTTATTGGTCAACAAAACAGGACTTGGAAAAGAGCAAGGAAAGCAAAAAACACATGTATGTTAATTTGAGACACTAACGCCTCGTACACACGATCGGATTGTTGGCCAACAAAGCGTCAGTCTTTTGTCCAAAGGGTGTGTGCCAGGAACTTGTCTTGTACACAAATGGTACACAATTGTTGGCCAACAAACACGAACGTAGTGAAGTACTACGAGCAATTTCAGCTCTTGAGCTCCACCCTTTGGGCACCTTCTGCTAATGTCATGTTTGGTGAGCATTGATTCTGAGCATGCGTGGTTGTACTTTCAACTTTTGTGTGACGGACTTGTGTACACACGATAGGAAAGTCTGACAACAGACCGTTGTCTGCCGAAAAATTTACTAGCCTGCCAGCCAACATTTGTTGGCTGAAAGTTGGACAACAATTGTCTCATAGAGCATACTAATGGTTGCATTTTAAGCGAACAGTCTGTCATCACACAATTCCCGGCTGAAAATCCGATCATGTGTATGAGGCTTTACAGAATATGGTTTTGGGGTCTGACCATTTTGCAGAGGAAATTAACAGGAGTTAAAAGGACTGCCCCCACAAACGTACAGTCTCTTAAGGATTTAAAAATGTAGTAGTCACAACAGCTTGAGGAAGATTTTGCAAAATAATGTAGCACAGACAATTAAATCAAAGTTAAACTAACAACCTACAAACAATACACACTGACAACATCAAAAATATTTTAGTGAAAAATATCCCCCCTCCCCATCAAAAAAAGGAAAATAAAAATACTTGCTCTAAAACATATCTGTTTTGGAATGACATAACAAACAAAATACAAAGAGAAAATACATGTGTTACAAACTCCATAAAAACACCCAAATGTACTCTCTTGACACAGACGGACACACACTGCTATCTGCAAGCTTGATATAACATATGTTTGCGTGCTAATGAGGCAATTGAAAACAAATGCACAGTCCATGAAACACACAAAATGCAAGTTCGCCCAATGTAGAGGCAGAACTTCAAAGTTCAAAGTGGGCACACCTGTTAAGGATTACCTTAAATTACTAACCCAAAAAACACACTCTCTGAGCATGCCCAGAAACATCCAAGTGCTGTTCACACACAAAAAGCACCAAAAATAATCAAAGTCCCTGAGCATGCCCAGACCAACACAAATGCATTTCACACACCAAAAGCCACAGCAAAAATCCAAAGTCCTTGAGCATGCCCAGAACAAGCCAAATGCAGCTAGCACAAAATAAGCCACCTCCCTGTCCAAAATTACGCACATCATCCAGCATGCTACAAAATTACAGATGGGACAAACACCCCCCCCCCCCCACATCCAGGGGGGCAAACAAAAAGCCTAACATGGGCAAAAGTTATACAACAAATACCATTGCAGTCTATGGGAATTGACTTGTTAATTTTGCAAATCCCCACTTGGCTGGCTTATCTTCTAGTTATTGGCCTTCAAATGGATAGGGAGGGCCTGGTCCCACCCTGAGGGACATATATCAACGTCACCAATTGTGACAACCCCAAAAATGAAACAAGGAGAAGTGCCTTTAAAAATGCAAAATTGCTTAAAAGCTAGAAACTTGGGGGGGGGGGGGGGGGGCTGTAAAGTGGTGCATCTTTAGCATGTATCCAAAATGCTGCTTCAAAGATGTACGACTTTAGAGAAAACTTACAAATCTACATTGCAGCTGCAAGATTTTAACCCTAAACAAAAAATAGCCTTCCCCCTATACATACAAGGCCATTTGGGTCTGTTAAAGCTTAAAATGAGAACCCCCTAAACTAAAAAAAATATTGTGCTCCTCCCACACACTAACAAACCCCTAGCCAAACACACAGCAAGCCAGCCCGTGAAAGGGGGGGTGGATGCTTGGGGGCAAATGGGGCTCGGGCACCACAAAAGTCAACCACCTTGTTCCCATTTTCAGGGGGACAAGGGCCTCTTGAACACAGCCCTAGGCTGGGATTATGGGGGGCTGCAGACAGGGGCCTGTACGGAATGTGGAAAACTCCTTTAAATTAGTGGGTACAAGGTGCTTTGTAGTTGGTTTTAGGGTGAGCCCCACATGCCCCAAAGGCAGCCAGCTATGTTGAGTGCATGTGGCCTTGTATGGTTCAGGACGGGGTTGGGCTATCGCTCTTCTCGCCCCTTTCCTAGCTGGCCCTGTTGTATGCTCTGAAAAAGGATGTGGTTTGGATTGGTGAAGGCAGCTCACAGCCTTTGGAGAATGAAGTGGAGTGTGGAGTCCCCCTTTAAAATAAAAAGTTAGCCCATGGAAATCCAAGGGGTTAGAGGGAGTAGAGACAAGAGCATTGGAGAATGGAGTGTGGAGTTCCTCTTTAAAAGCAAAAGTTAGCCCATTGAAATTCAAGGGGTGAGAGGTGGGAGTCAAGGGGGGGAGACAAGAGCATTGGAGAATGGAGCGTGGAGTTCCTCTTTAGAAGCAAAAGTTAGAACAAGGAAATCATATGCATTAGAGGGGGGGGGGGGGGGGGGTTAAATGCCCTTTTAGGAGTAGCTAGAGGAGAGAGAGTGATTTTACATAATTTTGTTGGCAATGTAACATGCTAACATGACCTGTGTGCAAATCTCCTTAAACGAATACATAAAGGTGAACCAGCATAAAAAAAAAAAAAATTGTCAAGTTTAGAGGTGTGCCCGTTCAACCCACGCATGCATGTATGTTGCTTAACAATTACTAAGATTTTGGCCGTGCAGTTAATAAACGCATGTGAATGAGCGCAAGAGCCCCATGCGCATGCACAGTGCTTACATTGATCTCACGCAGTTCTAAACGTACTTGCAAGCACAGCAGACTTTCTCTGAAAAAGTTACTTTCTCATTCTATTTTGGGCATATTTGTTACTTGGGCAGTTGTTACTAAATTTCCTCACATCACCCCATAATATTGGCACCTCCACCTTCTGTTAATATTGAATTGAAGATGCCGTGCGCCATGTCCATAGTGGCGCACAGATTGCATTCTCCCGCGTGCCGAGATGCCTATAGTAATTGGGGGATTCGCGCTCTGTCAATATGGAAATGTGAGTGGAAATCACCCCCATTGTATCATTCATATTCAAACTTAGAAATATTTTGTTTCTGAAAGCCACTTATGTGTTCCTGTAAAGAAATGAATTCTTGGTCTTGATATACCTCAGTAGCAGCACTTGCGGATAAAAGGACCTGTACATTTTACTAGAGAGCTATTTCTTACCCCATATGAACTAATGTTCCAGTCAGAATACAATTCTTCCAATGTTAATCTACCAAAAAGAATATTGAATAGTGTCATTATCATGTAGGGTCCCCGTAGTGTCCTCATTATTTTCAGGTTCGTCTTTCAAAAATTGCTTCCTTAGCAGAACATTTCACATGAACCTATTGAGATCCAAGAGAGTGGAAAAAATGGTAAAATAACGTCTAGGTGAAAAAGATAAGTCCCTAGATAATAAGTCATCTTCAATAAGATCAATACCAAAAAAAGAACCACATTATACAAGGAAGTGACTATTCCCTCTGAGTTCTCTTGAATTGAGGATATCATTTTGTTGAAGGCATTTTCTCTGTTTCCCTCCCCTGATACACTTTTTGTTAAAATGCAGTTCTCGTTCTTTGTGTATTTGTGAAAATTCAATCCTGTATATTTTTTTGCACATTTTTTTTGCACTGTAATGAGTGCCTAGGTAAAGACAGAGCTCACAGAACCCCTGGATGTCATAGAGGCTTGGGAATCAGCTATAATAAAATCTAATATTTGTGTAGGGGTTTAGTGGAAGGACAAGATCTGCTGATGGTTTAATATACACTATTTTTGTTACGTCACCTTTTAGTATATTTTTACATTTGGTGTATTCAAACATATGGGGGTCAGGACAGCACTGTTGTTTATTTTGTTTTGATTATTCCATACGGACAAACTATGAATCAATTCTGGGAAACCATTCTCCACCAGGCAAATTATATAAAAAAAAAAAAAAATCTAAATGAAATGAGTAAAGTGATCATTCTATTTTTTTTAAGCTTTCATTCATTTACTCATTTATAGAAATATCTAGTAGCTGTTTCTATCATTATTTTTAGTTTTGGATTTCTGCCTACAGGTGGTGCTCTCTTGCCAGCTATGCAGTGTTCTCTTTTAGACTGTGTATGGATGCATTATGTCTATTTCGCTCCAAGATACTACATCTGATGGAAGCATTGCAGTGTATACCAACTCACCAATAAACATACTCACATTTTTGAAAAATTGCTTATTTTTATGCTCCTTTTGTACTGTATATTTTGTATAATCTTGTCCTTGTCATCCGGGGTTTTCGAACAATGTTGTTTCTGTAAATACAGACAATATTAAAGGGTAAGTAGAAATTAGAGTCAAGTATAACAAAACAAGCCCGCCATGCAGGATACTGCATCTTGGAGGGCCAGAGGCGTATTGACTCTGATATTTATGACAACCATTAAGTATGCCCAGCGCCATGGAAAATGTGTTCTTCTAGGGTTTTTTAATCACTATTTATCACTGTGACGTACTTTACCCAATTTTAAGTCTCTGATATATGTAAATTTCTAAGTACCCTGTTTGAGAATATTACATCTCAGGGCCTTAAGGGGCTGATATCCACCTATTACTTTAATTAGTTCCACCCCAAAACTTGGCAGATCTCCACTGATGGCAAACACTAATGACATCTTTGACAGCTGAGGTTTGGGACGACAGCTTGAATTCCCACTTGCTGTATTTTCATCATGATAATATTAAACTCATACAACTGTAGATGAGAAGCTGCAGCTCCAAGATCTACAGATATTTTTGAGGGTAACGTTATTTATAAAGTGATTGCAAAGCAACAGGTTCCCTTTAATTCTGTCAGAAACCGTGAATCAGATAGAGGCATAAGTACAATTAAATCACACTTGTTTAATAATAGAAAGATCGGTAACTGGAAAGCCGCGTACACTGTCTGGCCAACTTAGTCCGTCAGACAATCCGACGGACAGTCCGTCATACTTTCGAATGAACGGACTTGACCACACACACCACTTTTTGAGCGGACTAATACGGCGTACTAAGTCCGCCATACTATCCGCCCTACTTTTGAAATGAACGGACTCGCCCACACACGCGGAGGAAAGTCCGCTCATTTCGAGCGCGTGTCCAGGTAGGCGGGGCCCGCGAAGGAGACGTTGCTGACCCCGCCGCCTGGTATGGACTTAAAGGGGAACCCCAACGCCGGAAAAAATCGGCGTGGGGGTCCCCCCAAGTCCACAACAGACCCTTGTCCGAGCACGCTACCTGGCCGGCCAGGAAAGGGGGGCGAGCGAGCGCCCCCCCCCCCCTCCTGAGCCGTACCAGGCCGCGTGCCCTCAACATGGGAGGTGCCTTGGGGAAGGGGGGGCCGCGCGGCCCCCCCACCCCAAAGCACCTTGTCCCCACGTTGATGAGGACAAGGGCCTCTTCCCGACAACCCTGGCCGTTGGTTGTCGGGGTCTGCGGGCGGGGGGCTTATCGGAATCCGGGAGCCCCCTTTAATAAGGGGGCCCCCGGATACCGGCCCCCCACCCTATGTGAATGAGTATGGGGTACAATGTACCCCTACCCATTCACCTGTAAAATAAAAGTACAAAAAAAACACAACACACGAGATAAAATACTTTATTGCACAGCTCCGGGGGTCTTCCGTCTTCGGGGGTCTTCTCGCCGGACTCCTCCCCTATCTTCTTGTAGCTCTTTTGCTAGCGGAGGAGTCCGGCTTTCTTCCTCGCCGCCGGCCTCTTCTCCCGACTTCGGGGGTCTTGTCCCCCTCTTCAGTTCTTCTGTCGGGCCACCGCGCCTTCTTATAGCTCTTTTACAGGCGGTGGTCCGGTCTTCTGTCGTCGCCGCCTTCCGTTCTTCTTCTTCTTCTTCTTCTTCTTCTCCAGGAAATGTTGCCTCGACGATCTCTCCGGCCGGAATGCCAGGGACGCACTGCGCGGCCACTTATATAGGGACAATGGGGCGGTGTCACATGGCTTTATGTCACATGGGTTGGTCACATGGGTTGATGCCACATGGGGACTATGACATCGTAAGGGGGCGGGGTCACCATGTGACACCAACCCATGTGACATAAAGCCATGTGACACCGCCCCATTGTCCCTATATAAGTGGTCGCGCAGTGTGTCGCTGGCATTCCGGCCGGAGAGATCGTCGAGGCAACATCTCCTGGAGAAGAAGAAGAAGAAGAAGAACGGGCGGCGGCGGCGGCGACAGAAGACCGGGCCACCGCCTGTAAAAGAGCTATAAGAAGGCGCGGTGGCCCGGCAGAAGAACCGAAAAGGGGGACAAGACCCCCGAAGTCGGGAGAAGAGGCCGGCGGCGAGGAAGAAAGCCGGACTCCTCCGCTAGCAAAAGAGCTACAAGAAGATAGCGGAGGAGTCCGGCGAGAAGACCCCCGAAGACAGAAGACCCCCGGAGCTGTGCAATAAAGTATTTTATCTCGTGTGTTGTGTTTTTTTTGTACTTTTATTTTACAGGTGAATGGGTAGGGGTACATTGTACCCCATACTCATTCACATAGGGTGGGGGGCCGGTATCCGGGGGCCCCCTTATTAAAGGGGGCTCCCGGATTCCGATAAGCCCCCCGTCCGCAGACCCCGACAACCAACGGCCAGGGTTGTCGGGAAGAGGCCCTTGTCCTCATCAACATGGGGACAAGGTGCTTTGGTGCTCGCTCACCCCCCTTTCCTGGCCGGCCGGGTAGCGTGCTCGGACAAGGGTCTGTTGTGGACTTGGGGGGGACCCCCACACCGATTTTTTTCGGCGTTGGGGTTCCCCTTTAAGTCCATACCAGGCGGCGGGGTCAGCGACGTCTCCTTCGCGGGCCCCGCCTACCTGGATACCCGCTCTAAATGAGCAGACTTTTCTCCGGGCGGGAAAAGTCCGCTCATTTCAAAAGTACGGCGGACTGGCATACACACGGGCGGATTGTCCGCCGAAATGCAAGTCCGACGGACAGTATTACGGAAATTCAGAAATACTTAGTCCGCCAGACTGCACGCTGAAAAAGTCAGCTGAAGCCCACACACGAGCGGACTGTCCACTGAAATGTGTTTCGGCGGACTAAGTTGGCCAGACAGTCCGCCCGTGTGTACGCGGCTGAACGGATAGTCAGACAAGCCAGAAAGTCAGGAAGCCAGGGAACAGCGTAGTGGAACAGCAAGCAGGATCTGGAGCCAGAAGGAACCTTAGCCAAGTGTCAGAAAAGGGTGAGATTCATCATTTGGCGTGCATTACTGAGGTCTACCAGCAGGTGTCTCCTCGCAGTTTGTAACTATCAGAAGAGACTTTCTCTGCTGGTGTTATGTCATCATTGGGCCGCAGTACTGGTGTGGGTCTCTTTCTGTTGGTGGTTTTTGGTTGCAGTATATTGGAGGTGGTTGTATTTATTCACTCATCTTAATAAATTATATATTTTCACCTTATCTGCGTTTGTTCATCTGTTGCTGTCCACAACACAGCTCTGGTCACACCTGATACGTGACACCAAGCACGTCTTTAACAGGAACGCAGGAGATAGTCTCTGTGATGTTAACCAAGGTGAAGGCAGAGATCATCTGGGCTGGACGGCTTACGTAGACAGGACTGACGAGCAGGGTATAATCAACAGGTGAGTCACTGTGGAGAGATAGGAGCTGGCAATCATCCAACAGCTGAGCGGCCAGCTCAGAGAAGGAAGAGCTGAGCCCAGCCCTGACAGTACCACCTCCTCAATGACCCCTCCCCCTCAGAGGACCACCAGGCTTGAGGGGAAACTGTCTATGGAAATCACGGAGGAGGACAGGGGCATGTACGTCCGAGGATAAGACCCAAGAGCGTTCCTCTGGACTGTACTCTTTCCAATGCACCAGGTACTGTATACGCCCACGGAACCTACGGGACTCAACAATGGACTGTACTTTATACTCCTCATGGTTCTCAACCTGTACAGGGTGAGGACAAGGCACCAAAATGGTTGCAGACCAACGGTTTCAATAAGGAGACATGAAATACATTAAAAATCCACATATTAGAAGGAAGGTCTAATGCGTAAGCCACTGGGTTAATCCTGCAAATAATACGGAAAGGCCCAGTTAACCGAGGTGCGAATTTCAGAGAGGGAACACGAAATTGGAGGTTGCGAGATAACAGCCAGACCCTGTCCCCAACCTGGTAGGAAGGCCCAGGCAGGCGTCTGCGGTCAGCGTAGAGTCTGTACCTGTCATTAGCGTGTCGAAAAGCCTCCTGGACTTGTGCCCAAGTGGAACGAAGGCCACGGAGATGCTCCTCTAATGCAGAAATACTCTGCAGAACAAATGAGTCAGGCAACATGGAAGGTTGGAAACCATAGTTTGCCATAAACGGGGACAATCGGGAAGCAGAATTCAAGGCACTATTGTGAGCAAACTCCGCTCATGGTAAGAGGTCTGACCAGTTGTTATGATGGTCAGAAATATAGCAACGTAGGAATTGCTTCAAGGACTGATTGGCTCATTCTGTGGCCCCATTAGACTGCGGGTGATGCGCAGAGGAGAAAGCAAGCTGAATTCCCAACTGTGCACAAAAAGATTGCCAGAACCGGGACACAAACTGATTACCCCAGTCTGAGACAATCACCTTGGGTAGCCCATGTAAGCGAAAGATTTCCAGAGCAAAAATGGAAGCCAGTTCCTTAGAAGTGGGCAAGTTCTTAAGTGGAATACAATGAGATATTTTTGAGAACCGGTAAACCACCATAAGGATAACTGTGTTGCCCTGGGTGTTGGGTAACTCCACAATTAAATACACAGACGGGTCTCTCCATTGGGAATGGGATGTAGGAGGCCCACTGAAAGGTGTCTTTGAGTCTTACTCTGAGTACACACGGAACAGGCAGCTACGAGGGGGGTTACATCAGCACGCAGACTAGGCCACCAGAATTGTTGGGAAATGGCCTAAGAGTTGATTCTTCCCAGGGTGGCCAGCAACCTTGGGAGAATGGTAAGTCTGGAGCACGGCAGTACGGAGACTCTCTGGGACAAAGCAGCAGTCACAAGGTTTCTCAAGTGGAGCATGGACCTGGGCAGCAAGATTTTTGTTGCCCAAAGGAGAAGTTAGACTGGTGCGAACTGTAGCCAGAATACGATCAGGCGGATCACAGGATCTTGGAAGTAGAGGAAAATTTTTGTGACAAAGCGTCAGCCCTTACATTCTTAGTACTGGGTAAGAATGAGACAATGTAATTGAAACTAGACAAGAGAAGAGCTAATCGCGCCCTTCTGGGAGAGAGGCGTTTAGCCTCAGTCAAGAATGTGAGATTCTTAAGGTTAGTAAGAATGAGAACCGGCACAATGGTACCTTCGAGGAGATGTCTCCATTCTTTCAGGGCTAAAATGATCGCTAACAGCTCCCTGTCACCAATCTCGTAATTGCAATCCACAGGTAACAATTTCTTGGAAAAGTAGCCACAAGGATGCATAGCGCTCTCATAGGTAGGACGTTGAGACAGAAGGCGCCAATTCCAGTCTCAGAAGCATCAACCTCAAGGATAAAAGGTAATGTAGGATCAGGATGTGCCAACACAGGAGCAGAAACAAAGGTAGCCTTGGGACTCTCAAAGGCCTTAATGGACTCCAGAGACCAACTCTGTGGGTAACCGTCCTTTCTGGTCATATCAGTCAGGGGTTGACCAGAGAAGAGAAGTTACGAATAAACTTACCATAATAGTTGGCAAAGCCAATAAAACACTGCAGAGGACGTAAACCCATGGGTCGGGGACCCTGTAGGAATGCTGAAAGTTTCTATGGGTCCATTGAAAAACCAGCAGTGGAAATGACATAACCCAGGAATGTGATGGATCTCAGATACCTCTGCTGGGCACCTCTGCCAGACCTGTGTCTCCTGTCCTCCAAATGCACCCACAGCCTGCAGACTCGCCATAACCAGTACTTAACCCCTCAATCACGAGACAAGCCACACAGGTGTTGAGGATTAAACATGCAGAGCATAAACTGTTTATTAAATACAAAAACATACACCTTCAAACACAGTTAGGGACACTCCCCTTAGCCTTGTCATAGAGGAGGTAGGGGACTAGAAAGATGGGAACTCAATGGGAACTCAACACTTGTACATGGAAACAGAAACTACAGTTGAAACACATAAAGGGATTATGATAAGCAGGCAACCTCTCCTTATACAGCCCTTGCTAGGAGATGTCTCCAGACTTTGTCCACTTGCCATGACCCAACACAATTAAACACAGCAACTGGGGGGAGAAGAGATGTAGCATTACATTACATTATCTCAATGCCATTTTGTCCCCAAGTCTCTCAGTCTCTTCTGGGCCATAGTCCACAGTCCCTTCCAAAACACAGTTACAGTGGGTTCTGTCACAAGGAATTTAACCTGTTCACGATGGAATTTGCACTTCTCCAATTTACAATAGAGTATTTCTCTCTTAGTTTTTGAAGTACACGATAGACATCTGTGTGGTGGTTCTCCAGGGACTTGGAAAATATGAGGATATCGTCGAGATAAACCACCACACATAACTGCAACAAATCTCAAAGGACATCATTAATAAATTCCTGGAAAACTGTTGGGGCGCTACAAAGGCCAAAAGGCATTATGAGGTACTCATTATGGCCTGTTCTGGTATTAAAGCTGGAGTTCTGGCGTTTTTTTTTTTTTTTAAGTCAGCAGCTACAAATACTGCAGCTGCTGTCTTTTAAAATATGGACACTCGCCTGTCCAGCATGCCCGCGCCTGTCGCTCGGCTCTTGGGTGCTGATGCCGCCATCTTCTTTATGGGAATCAGGAAGTGAAGCCTTGTGGCTTCAATTCCCAATTCCCTACTGCGCATGCGCGAGTCGTACTGCACAATACAGACTGTCCCTACTGTCACTGGGACACATGTGTTTCCCAGCAGTCGGCGGGGAGGGGACAGGAAGTGGCGTAAATACCCGCAGATTCTGTGGCTATCTATGCCCAGAAGTAGGGGCAAATACCTGTATTATACAGGTATCTGCACCCCGTGCCACCTGAAATGTGCCAGTTGTGGCACCGAAGGGGGGGAGGATTCCGATGAGCGGAAGTTCCACTTTAGGGTGGAGCTCCGCTTTAAATGCACTTTTCCACTCGTCACCCTCCTTAATCCTCACAAGATTGTATGCCCCTCTCAAATCAAGCTTTGTGAAAACCGTTGTCCCCTTTGAGGCGGTCAAATAACTCCGTAATCAACAAAGAAGAAAATAGCACCAGCAGGAGACGAGGATTTGCATATGAAACCTTGAGTAAGTGCGTCTGTAACATACTCCTCCATGGCCTTATCCTCCAAGACCGACAAAGGGTAAACCCAGCCACGAGGGTGTATGGCACCAGGTTGAAGGTCAATTGCGCAATCATACGACCGGTGTGGAGGCAAACTACCGGCTTGACCTTTGTCAAAGACATTGCTAAAATCACGGTACTCCTGCAGCAGGCAGGAGAGTGAAGAGGTGCGCAGGACCTTGGCTACCTTCTGGAAGCATGTCTTACTGCATTGTGGCAACCAGGAGAGAACCTCGGCATGAAGCCAATCAAAAGAGGGGCTCTCTGTAATCAAGGTTAACCAATATCCAGCGGAAACCTAGGTTAGGAAATAACTTGGAATTGGATTATTTTATGGCCTGCAGTGCCTGAGTCGATTAGAGCCTGTATCTCGGACTACTCAGCCCAAGAAAGGGTAACCAAAACCAGGGGCTTATCCTTTTGGATAACTGGGGACGAAAAAACAATGCCACCTAAGGTCTGTCCGTGACAGGACCTCAAGGTTCGGGCGTTCCCAGGACAGGTAGGACAACACAAAAAGTGACCTGTCTGGCCACAATAAAGGCACAATCTCTCCCTCCTCCTAAGGGTTCTCTCATGTGCAGAGAAACACGTGAAGCCCAAGTTCATGGGTTCATCTTCACTGACCGACTCGGTACCAGGGGGCTGCAAAGCTTGGAGACAAATGTACAGGAGGCTTCCACAAGCGCTCCTTAAAAGAGTCTTTCTCTGCGTCTGGAGTCAATGAGGATGGCAAACGTGATCAACTTCTCCAGCTCAGTGGCTATATCTCGGGCTGCTATCTCATCCTTGATAGTATCCGAGAGACCATGAGAAAAAGCAGCCACGAGGGCCTCATTGTTCCAAGCAACCTCTGCTGCCAGAGTACGGAATTCAATGGTGTAATCGGCAACAGTTCTCGCACTCTGTTTGATGACATGAGGTACTTGGCAGCAGAAGCGGAGTGTGCGGGAATGTCAAATACCCTTTTAAAAGAAGCCACAAACACAGGGTAGCTCAAGACAACATGTTTTTGCATCTCTCATAGAGGGTTTGCCCAGGCCAAGGCTCTCTCAGAAAGCACAGATATCACGAAACCCATGTTGCTTCTGTCTGTGTGAAACACCTGGGGTAGCATCTCAAAGTATAGCTCAACCTGGTTGAGAAACCCTCTGTATTGGTCTGGATCACCCCCTCCCCTTCGCTGGGGAAGCATAGCGGAACAAGACATACCCCTTATAGAGGTAATACTCGAGGCACAGAGACTCGAACAGCAGCAGGGACGGCCTGCAACACAGTTTGTACCAGAGCAGCCATGGTGATAGATTCCAGGTGAGCCGTACGACTCAGGAGCATTTGTAACACCATGGCAAACTGATCCATGCTGTGATCCTCCTCATCCAATCTGGAAAAAATATTACCAACAAGTGAATTGACTGCATCTTCTGAATTCATGGCCTTCCCCTACTGTCAGAAACCATGAATCATACCAAGACAGAAGTACAGTTAAATCACACTTGTTTAATAATAAAAGTAAATAGAACAAACGTAGTCAAAACATAGCCAAAGTTCCGTAACCATAACGGATAGTCAGATAAGCCAGAAAGCCAGGAAACCAGGGAACAGTGTAGTGGAACAGCAAGTAGGATCTGCAGCCAGAAGTAATGTCAGCCAAGCAAGTCTTTAACAGGAACACAGGAGATGACCAAGGCGAAAGGCAGAGATCATCTGGGCTGAACAGCTTAAGTAGGCAGGACTGATGATCAGGATATTGTTAACAGGTGAGTCACTGTGGAGAGATAGGAGCTGGCAATTAGCCGGCAACTGAGCGGCCAGCTAAGAGAAGGAAGGCTGAGCACAGCCCTGACAAATTTACACTTGATAAAGTAACAAGTTCAAACAAATTTAAAGAAAATTCTCAGCTCAACTTACCGACCAGCCTGCAACCAACATCATTGCTGTTAGTCACCTTGCTGACACTTGTAGTGCCACAGGAGAACAGGCCATCCAGATACAGAAACACTGTATACAGACACCTTTCTAAGGAAGATCCTGTATTCTTTGTCTGGTAATCCAGTTGTATTGCTTTACTGTACGATTCAGGAGTTTAAGTGCACCAACAAGGGTGGCTAGCTGAAGATACAAGGCCTCATCCTTCTCTAAGGAGCTGACGTTACTGGTGCAATTTGGGCATGCACATGCAAGTTCAGGGCTCTGTATATGAAGTGGATGTATGGAATTGTTTGCCTTGAGAGGTAATTCATTGAACGTTGATCTGGGTATAGTGTTTGTAGTTCGGCCTGTGGAGTCAGGGAATAGGAGAAAAAGGTCTGATATAAAGTTGGTCAGTATTCTGCTCTCCTCCTGCCTGGAGACAAATTTGAGTTAAGGTAACCAATCCGATATAAAGTGTCATATTGTGATTTATTTGCCATTTAAGAGTGCCTCTACTCTTGGGGACATTCTCAGGTTTGGAATCCCCTGAAAGCAATTTGAATATAGTATTGAGCCATATTGTTCTTCATCTCAGTTATTGCTCTCCAGCTGAATACGTTAATATATATGCTGTTACTGTCTGTTACTTTTCCACAGAAATATTGCAGTAAAGACAATTTCTGTGTTTTATCATAATGTGTGTGTTTCTCATTGGTCGTTGCACTTACACTATTGCCAGGTGTGCCAAGAGGGGCAGAGACTATTATTGAGGTTGAGAGGCAGGGTACACAACAAACATACTTAACCACTTGCCGACCAGCTCACGCGGATATATACGTCGGCAAAGTGCCATGGGTGCGAAAAACTCCATCATCCACGTGCTGCGGGAGCATGCCTGTGGGTCCCGCAAACTCGATGTCTGCCCAAAGGCCGTCGATCATGGCATGACGAGGCAGAACTGGGAGATGCCTATGTAAACAAGGCATTTCCCTGTTCTGCCTAGCAACATGAGAGGGATCTACTGCTCCCAGTGATCAGGAGCAGTGATCTTTGTCATATTCTAGTGAGCCCATCCCCCCTACAGTTAGCACACACTGAGGGAACACACTTAACCCCTTGATTGCCCCCTAGTGTTTAACCCCTTCCCTGCCAGTGACATTTATACAGTAATCAGTGTATTTTTATAGCACTGATCGCTGTATAAATCCCAATGGTCCCAAAATAGTGTCAAAAGTGTCCGATCTGCTGCAATGTCACAGTCACAATAAAAGTCTCAGATCACTGCCATTACAATTTTTTTTTTATAGTAATAATGCCATAAATCTATCCCCTATTTTGTAGACGCAATAACTTTTGCGCAAACCAATCAATATACGCTTATTGTGATTTTTTTTACCAAAAATATGTAGAAGAATACATACTGGCCTAAACTGAGGAAGAAATGTGTTTCTTTATATATTTTTGGGGATATTTATTATAGCAAAAGGTAATAAATATTTTTTTTTTTCAGAATTGTCGCTCTTTTTTATAGCGAAAAAAATAAAAACCACAGAGGTGATCAAACACCACCAAAAGAAAGCTCTATTTTGTTTCGGTACAACATCGCACAACCGCGCAATTGGAAGGGGGTAAATCTTTCCGGAGCTGAAGTGGTTAAGTGGCTCCTGCGGGGGTAGCGCTACACAAGTATACTCTGCAATTGCATGAACATACTGTATGCAAGGACTGTAAAATCCCTGGCAGTACAAACGATGTGTTCAGGGATTTACGTCCATGTGCGTGCGTGAGCTTATGCAAGCATGGTGTATACACGCATACAGTTAATGTACAGGCATTTATTACTATGGGTTACAGTATGCTGCAGCTGTATCTCCCGGGTGCAGAAATATGCCTGCAATTTACATTGGATGTCATGTGAATGAGACATAAAAGTCAGCCTGTTACTTTCCTTAGTATAGATAAATTATGCTTTGACTTTAAAGCTAAACTTTGTGTGATGGTAGTTTTTGCCAGATAATATTCACAGTTCCCGTACTGATTATACCTTTGGCCTGGAATTACTAATTAAGCCCTGTCTTACTCTTACAATTGTCCTGGGTCTATTTAATGTGATAGATTTAAGTAAAGTGTAATAGTGTAATAGTGTAATAGTGTTTAATAGCTCAAATGTTGATGTGTGATGATAATTATGTAGTACAATAATTAGTTCCTTCAAAGTAATAAACTCCCACACATTAACAAGTGATATATGCTTGTAAACAAATACTTTAAAATCCTTGGTTATAGCTTTGGCCATGTTACTACAATTCATCTTTCCATGACGGAAATTACTGAATTGGGATAAGTTTAGGTATCCATAGAAATAGTTGGATTTTGAATATCTATGCTTCTGCAATCAATTTTGCAGAAATATTAGTTGACTAGAGCATAGCAAAAGGGTAGGAAGCTTTTCATGCCACTATCTTGGTATAGTAGTGGAGACTGTAGGGAAATGGACATGTATGTTGGACATGGTCTCCTGCACTGTAATGCCCTGTACACACGATAGAATTTTTCAACAACAAAACCCATGGGATTTTTCCACCGGGTGTTGGCTCAAACTTGTCTTGCATACACACGGTCACACAAAGTTGATCGAAAATTCCAACTGTCAAGAATGTGGTGACACGTACAACGAGCTGAGAAAAATGAAGTTCAATAGCCAGTGCTGCTCTGCTGCTTGATTCCGAGCATGCGTGGCACTTGCGTTGGAATTGTGTACACACGATTGGAATTTCCGACAATGGATTTTGTTGGTGGAACATTTGAGAATCAGATCTCAAATTTTGTGTGACGTAAATTCCTATGGAAAATGTGTGATGGAGCCTACACATGGTCAGAATTTTCTACAACAAGGTCCTATCACACATTTTCCATCGGAAAATCCTATCGTGTGTACGGGGCATAAGTGTGACTATGAGATCTCACACAGCCAGCTATTCATCTACAGGTTTTAAGGGATAGCCGTACTTTTGTTGAAAAGAAAATTTTGCAAATTCAAAAAATAATATAAGGTGTACAATTACTACAAAAGCCATATCGTAATTTAATGTTATTAAAAAATTACCCTTCCTGTTCAATTAAGCTACAGTTTAAAACCTTTTTGGCACCAGTGACTGCTTTTTCCAAGGACCGTGGGGGGGGGGGGGGGGGGAGTTGTTCATTGAGTTTTACAACCACCCTTCATATCAGTGCCCTCAGTTCCCCATTACATCACAGTTCCCCCTATAAAGCAATGCCACCGTCCTAAGGGGACTGCACTGTAAGGGGGCAGTGCAGTCCTCTTTATAACACAGTGCCCCTAGCAATCGCAGCTCCCCCCCATCACAGTGTCCCTTGCAGTCATGGCCTGCTCATCACAGTGCCCCTTGCCCCAGTGCCCCTTGCAGTCATGGCCCCCTCATCACAATGCCCCTTGCAGTCATGGTCCTCCTCCATCACAGTCCTGCTTGCAGTCACGATGCACCCCCCCCCCCCCAAATCACAGTGCCCCTTCCTCTTTAACAAAACAGTGCCCCTTCCAATCTCTGCCTCCCCTGCAGTCTTACCTTCAACATGACAGAGGCAACATGTGTCTATTCTCCCAGGTCTGGAGCTGCAGATAGGGATGGAGGGCAGGAGCTTCCAAAACATATCATGTTAATAAGCATTTCCCACTTGTTAATATGAGAATGTCTCCTGCTCTGTCCTGATCTGCAGCTTTTGGGAGAATAGACACAGGCTGCTAAATGACCAGACTGTCACAGACCGCAGTCATCTCTCACTTTCTGCTATGCAATGGTGGCTCGCTTGTCAACAGGCCGAGGACGGGCACCAGTCTGCAACCCGAGGGTTTGAAACCCCTTTGGTTTGAAGGATACAAAGAAGGGTAAACTTATCAGGGAATTTTTTTAAATAAAGGTGAAATCTGAACCCAGGATCCCAGCACTGAAGGTAAAGAGCTATTCAGCTACATTTCTTTAAGGCAAATCTGTGAGTAAAAATATACAGCTATTTACTATCCATAACTGGCACCACTGTGTACCTGTATGCCATTTCTGATTTATAGTAGAACACCCTATAAACTGCAAATACTGTATATTATAGGGAATAGTGAAGTTGCCTTAGTTTTTGTAGCCAGAAATCTGATGCAGATTTACTTGCCATTGGGGTTTTTAAAGTGAAAGATAAAAAAAGAAGCAAAAACAATACTTTTAAACAGCCCCTCTCCTGAAGAAGCATGGGGAGAAACACATTGGAATTCAGAACCCATCTTCAGCATATTTTGTGTTCACTAGATATGCAACTCTTGCTATCAACACCTGCTGGTACTCATGCTCCTCCCACCCCTGTGCACCATTTGTTCCACCTTCAGTGGGGCCAGAGCTGGAGATACAAGAGAGGCCAACTCTGTCAATTCAGTCTCCTAACAGGTATGTGACATACCCCTTGGTTGTGAGGAAGCATTGGTTATATGCTACTATATTGGGGATGTGGTGGTAAAATATTAATTATGCACCTGGACTTTTAGTATCTACTGTATCTATAAAAGGTCAGTCCATCCAAAAGTTTTATTTTGGTTATAGATTGAGCCTGGTGGGCCTTCCTTCTCCTCCTATTCACATGGGAATCTTGGGTGTTCTCTTTTCTGATATTTGACACAGGAGGTTTGCAAACTCAGAAAGTCAAGGACAGATATCCCTTTAGTAGAGTACCAGAAGGATATCATTGTCAGTGGGTGTGTTTTCCACAGCCTGGATGTGGATGTCAGTATTAAGAATTGATGGACATCAGGGAAACAGGTAGAGGTGTGGCTCCCATGACTTTCCATGCAGAAAGCAAAGTGTAATTATCTAGAGAGGAAGCAATACTAGATTAAATGTTCTGTGCAGCTACTACAGTCTGCTCCCACACTCACCCTGAGGTAATTCTTTGACCTCCCCCTCATTGGTCTTTCTATATCTGTGGTGTATCTGATATTTAAGGTAATCAATTGAGTGATTAACAGAACTGTCAAAATTGTACTGTTTATTTTGCACCTCTTCAAACAGATCTCACTATTTTAATTACATAATACATTTTCTGTTAAAGGATTGATTTTGTAAAACTCCTGAGGAAGTGGTTTCCATGCGAAACACGTTGAGTACTGGCTAACTGAATACTTCATTAAATGAATGTATATGTCATACTTAATAGTATAGATAAAACAATATAGTCACAGTTAAGCTATTCTAATGGGTTCTTTTCACAATTCTCAATTTCAATGTGTATACTTTGTACTTTTTCTATATATGTAATAAAGACTTTGATTTCATGTGATTGTAATGCTTTTGACAGTACCAGGAAAATCCTCTTTGCCCCCTTCCCCCCTTGTTCTATGGTTTAATTATACTACAGACAGGAATTTCAAACTCAGTTGCAGTTAATTTTACTTTGCCTGGAGCCTGGTTAGATCTAGACCTAGAGGTGCCTACTAGGCTTAATACATAGCAGTTTTATATAGATTTGATACCCACAGAACACTGCAAGGGCTCATTCGCATGGTTAGCATTTTCTACCACCCCTCTGAAGAAGGCTGTAGAGGTAGAAGCCAAAGAGGAATTTTGCATTGAAATACCACACTGTAACAGTAGACCAAGTGCTTGGCTCATTAATGCATCACAGTCCCATTGGCTTCAATGGGTGAGACTGGCAGGTGGTGCCAGCTGTCAAACTTGAAATGACAAATTTAAATTGCTTTACCATGGAGGTAAAGTATAACTAAAGGCAAAACTTTTTTTAAGTTTTGGATAGAGTGGAGATGGATTAGAACACGTGTCAGATTTTTATTGTCGCCTGGGCTCCCATTAAGGAGATTCACCCTCTCTATTTGTTCTGTTTATCATTATCATCAAAATTGAAAGTAAAGGAAAAACTCAAATTTTTTGTTGTCCCCAGGAAAGTAATAGATGGGAATTCTTCCAATGGGGACGCTAAATCTCGTGACCTGGGGGCCGCTGAAGAATTCCATTAATTTGCAGGGATTTCATATAGATCGATGCTTGATTGGCGATTTCCCACACTAATATAACTTTTATTCTGCCTTGCTGGCATTTTCCATATTGCTTGTGGGCATGTGAAGCTTACAAACACTATCTTATGGGACACGGTGCAGCTTAACAACCAGCATGCACCGCCCGTTCTCGCACATGCGCAGTAATGCACCGTAGCGCACTGTAAAGTATGCAGAATGCCATAACAATGGGCGTCGTTGTCTGAAGTGCCCGCCCCGTTGTTATGGCAACCTAGCACTGGGCACTGCCCACTGCCTCCTGGGAAATTATGACACACATCTCTCAGGAGCAGTAGCGAGCGGAGGCACCGAGCCTAGGAGATGAAGGAGGCAGATTTCGAGGGACCACATAGCAACAGGCATAAAAAGGTAAGTAAAAAATAATTTTTTCTCCAAATGTTTTTTTAAAATTTATTTCATGCACATTAATGACATTTTTTTTTTTCGGGTGGAACTCCACTTTAACCACTTCAATACCAGGCACTTAAACACCTTCCTGCCCAGACCAATTTTGAGCTTTCAGCGCTGTCGCACTTTGAATGACAATTGCGCAGTCATGCTACACTGTACCCAAATGAAATTTTTATCATTTTTTTCCCACAAATAGAGCTTTCTTTTGGTGGTATTTTATCACCTCTACGGTTTTTATTTTTTGCTAAACAAATAAAAAAATACCCAAAATGTTGAAAAAAAATATGTTTTTTTGTTTCAGTTTCAAAACTTTGTAAATAAGTAAGTTTTCTCCTTCACTGATGGGCACTGATGGGGCTACACTGATGGGCACTGATAATGCGGCACTGATGGGCACCAATCAGGTGGCACCAATGAAGTGGCACTGATGAGGTGGCATTGATGGACACTGATATGTGGCACTGATAGGCGGCACTGATGGGCACTGATAGGTGGCACTGATGGGAGACACTGATGGGCACTGATAGGTGGCACAAATTGGCACTGATAGCTGGCACGGATTGGCATGGATGGGCGGCATGGATGGGTATGGATAGGCGGTACAGATGGGAATGGATAGGGGGCACAGATGAGCATGGATGGGCACTGATAGGTGGCACAGATGGGCACTGATAGGCGGCACAGATGGGCACTGATAGGTGGCATTGTATTATATTATACTGTACTAATGGATGCCAATCAGTGCCAAAAAATCAGTGATGCCCATTGTTGGCACTGACTGGCATCCATTATGGGCACTGATTGCCATCCATTGTGGGCACTGACTGGGATCCCTGGTGGTCTAGGGTGGCATACCTTGTGCTGGGCATCCCTGCTGGTCTGGTGGCATCCCTGGCGGTCCAGTGTGGACATCCTCGGGTGGGCTGCGCTGATAATCGATCAGCACAGACCCCCCCTGTCAGAGGAGCAGCCGATCGGCTCTCCTCTACTCGTGTCTGACAGACGCGAGTGAGGATAAGCCGATCACCGGCTCTTCCTATTTACACTGTGATCAGCCGTGATTGGACACGGCTGATCACGTGGTAAAGAGTCTCCGTCGGAGACCATTTACCGTAGTTGCAGGGTGTCAGCAGCGGGTGTTGCAGGGCGAGCAGCGGATCAAAATCCTGATTACGTCATATGACGTCCAGTCAGGATTTTGAAACCACTATGCCGCCGTATTTCTGTTATAGGGTGGGTGCCAAGTGGTTAAAGAACAAAGCAAACAAAAACAGAAAAAAGTTTAACTATTAACTAATAAAATAGAAACAAAAATCACCAGGAAAATTACAATTTAGACCCCTTTCACACCAGGGCGTTTAGCGTTAGAAATAGCGCCTGCAAAACGCCCTAAAGAAGCTGCACCATTGTGTGTAGTGTGAAAGCCCCCAGGGCTTTCACACTACAGCGGTGCACTGGCAGGACGTCAGAAAAAAGTCCTGCCAGCAGCTTCTTTGGAGCGGTGAAGGAGCGGTGTGTTTACCACTCCTCCACCGCTGCTGCCCATTGAAATCAATGGGGCAGCGCTGTAATGCCGCCGGCAAAACGCCGCTATTGCGGCGTATTGCCGGCGGTTTTAACCCTTTCGCGGCCGCTAGCAGGGGGTAAAAGCGCCCCGCTAGCGGCCGAAATGCGCCGCAAATACGCCGCAAATCCGGCGGTAAAACGCCGCTATTTTTACCGCCGACGCAAGTTCCGGTGTGGTGTGAAAGGGGTCTTAATGGAGAAGGGGAATACTGAGTTAACTAGTGCTGATTAGAGTAAACTAGGGGGTTAATAAAGGTTCAATGTAGGAACATTTAGTTAGAAAAAAAAAAGTTTGTTTTTTTTACTTGTCAAGGTTGCTTTAACCACTTGCTTACTGGGCACTTAAACCCCCCTCAGTCCCAGACCAATTTTCAGCTTTCAGCGCTGATGCACTTTGAGTGACAATTACGCGGTCATACAACACTGTACCCAAATGAAATTTTTATCATTTTTTTCCCACAAATAGAGCTTTCTTTTGGTGGTATTTAGTTACAGCTCGGAGTTTTATTTTTTGCTAAACAAACAAAAAAAAAAAAAAATCATGTTTTAATAGTTTGTTATAAAATTTTGCAAACGGGTCATTTTTCTCCTTCATTGAAGTGCGCTGATTAGGCGGCACTGATAGGCTGCATTGGTGGGCACTGATGGGCTGCATTGGTGGGCACTGATGGGCTGCATTGGTGAACACTGATAGGCTGCACTGGTGGGCACTGATAGGCATAGTTAAGGCGGCACTAATAGGCACAGATAAGGCGGCACCGATGGGCACAGATAAGGCGGCACTGATGGGCAAAGATGGGCACAGATAAGATGGCACGGATGGGTGGCACGGATAAGTGGCACGGATGGGTGGCACGGATGGGCACTGATAGGTACCACAGATAGATGGGACTGATGGGCACTGATAGGTGGCACTGATAGGTGGCTCTGATAGGTGGCACTGCTGGGCACTGATGGGCGGCACTGCTGGGCACTGATGGGCGGCACTGCTGGGCACTGATGGGCGGCACTGGGGTGCAGCACCTTTGAGGCAGATTTTGGGTGGCACTGTGGGTGGCACTGCTGGGTGGCACTGTGGGTGGCACTGTGGGCACTGCTGGGTGGCACTGTGGGCACTGCTGGGTGGCACTGTGGGCACTATGGGCACTGCTGGGTGGCACTGACAGGGGGGCACTTACTTTATTTCAGGATGGCACTGCGGGTGGCAGGTGGGCACTGGCAGGGGGCAGGTGTCCGTTTAAATTGCTGGCCGTGACTGATGTCCCGAACACGGCCACGGCGATCGGCTTTTTTTTTTTCTCCTCGCGCTGTCAGCGCGAGGAGGAATACTAGCCGATTACCGGCTCCGTTTTATCACATGATCAGCTGTCATTGGCTGACAGCTGATCACGTGATAAGGGGTCGGGATCGACCCCTTACATGGATCGGTGATCAGGCGAGTCTCACGGACTCGCCGATCACAGAGCGCGCCGCGCGCGCCCCTCAGGGGGCGCGCAGGCCGCTCATAACCGGGACTACGTCAATAGACGTAGTCCCGAAAATGTGGGTCCGCGCTATTGCCGTCATTTTGCAATAGCGCGGATCCCAAGTGGTTAAAGTGGTTTGTTTTTTTCAATTTAAAATAACAAACATATCATACTTACCTCCAGTGTGCAGCTCATTTTGCCCCGAACCTGCTCTTCTGGGCTCTTGTGGCTCCTCCCCGCATCAGATAACCCCCTCTGGGAAGCACTTCCCTGAGGGGGTTACCTTGCGGGAGTGCTCCCGAGTCCATCATTCGGCGTCCATAGTCCGCCAAATGTGTGACTCGGCCCCGCCCCCCGGGGCGCCCACATCATTGGATTTGAGTGACAGCAGCAGGAGCCATAGGCTGCGCTGCTATCAATCTAGCCAATCAGGACGCAAGTCGCCAGCTAGAGCTGGTATGCTAGTCCCCGGCATGAGAAAAAGAGGGTTCAGATAAGTAAAAAGGAGGCACTGGGGAACTGCTGCACTGCAAGAGGTTTTTCACCTCAATGCATAGAATGCATTGAGGTGAAAGACCACAAAGGTTTACAGCCCCTTTAACTCTCTTCATCTGCAGATTACAGTTCATACCTTTGATCTGTAGATAAGAAACACAGAAAGTTACAATTGATATAATATTTCAATGTAACATTCTGTATTCGAGGCTGAGCAATGTTGTTGATAAACATTGCCAGACTACTTTTTCTTTTCGACGGCTCCTGCTGCTGACCTTCTCTATTTACTCTGCAATGCAGCTGTGATTAATTAGAGCTAAATTGTCAGGTACTGGGACAGGGAAGGATCCCAGCAGCACAGCAGAAGGACTGGAATTACTAGACACGCCCTGTGTACAATGATGACATGTTTTTGGGCGGGCCTGGTACGTCCCAAGTCTGCAACTGATTAAAGGCAGTTTTCTATTTTAATCAGGTAAATATAAAATATTGCATATTCATTTTCTTTTTTTTCCTTTTCACACAGAAGGTGCTGTTTTAGTCTCCTTTTCATATCTCCCTTACTGCCTAAGGTTTCAGTTATATCTAAAAGGAGATAACTATTTTTGAATTTTGTCTGTAAAAATAAACAGTGCACTGATATCCTATATTAAATGTTTATGTGTAAAACTAATATTGGATGCATATAGAAAAACATAAAAATCGTTTAAAGGTTTTAAAACAATAAATCAACCAGGACCATTATAGTTTTCCTTTAAATCACTGCTCTAGCTGTAGGAAGGAGTTAATTGTTAAAAGAGAGGAATTCTCTTGTATGAAGTAGCTAGTCCATCAAAACAGCATCAATAATATTGAGCTGCAGTCTGCCTACTCTGATCACTAATCATGTATTTACGACATAGCCAGTACTCCTCCCAGGCATCCCAAGGATGCTACCTATAAATCCTGGACAGCGACAAGCTGATCACAAACAGGCCATTAATTATTCTGCTATAAAAAGGACAATTAGAAGTGTCTTCATTATAAGGTTGAGTTTGCTAATATTTTTTTTCTGACAACTATCATTTTCTATGGTCTCTCCTATTTAAAAAGCTGTTACGGATCATTTCTATACCTATTGACAAAAGTGAAATTAACCCAGAGAAAATCTATTTTATAGACACATATTACAGCTTCTAATATTATTTTATGCATATCTCACTTATATTTAAAGAACATTTTTACTTTGCTAAAAAAAAATAAAAAAAAAATACTACATTAATTGGTACGTTAGAGCAGCACGATTCTGGCCAAAATGAGAATCACGATTTTTTTGCTTAGAATAAAAAGATCACGAATCTCGTGACATAAAATTTTTCAATTTATAAAAAAAAAAAAAAAAATGGGCTAACTTTACTGGTTCGTTTTTTTTTTTTTTTTTTTTATTCTTTAAAGTAATTTTTTCAATATAAAAAAATATTGCATTTGAAAGATCGCTGCGCAAATACAGCGTGACATAAAATATTGCAACAACCACCATTTTATTCTCTAGGGTGTCTACTAAAAAAAATATATATATATATATATATATATATAAGATTTGGGGGTTCTAAGTAATTTTCTAGCAAAATAAAAATGATTATAACTTGAAACCAACAAATGTCAGAAAAAGGTTTAGTGTTTAAACATTTTTCACGTACACACAAAGTCTATTCCATTGACAAATTGTTACAATGTTTATACTTAAGTTCCATTGATAAAGAATGTTTTGATTCTTGGCAGACTGCCCAGTTTTTCTCTTCCTTTCTTTTGAAGGCTGTGGCTTCAGAAGAGCAGAGAGAATTCTTTGCATAGAAAGAATTGTGAAATACTCTAGTCAAGATCGCGATAATGATTCTTGACCATTAATTGTGCAGCTTTAGTACATGTGATTTATATTTAGTTAGGATTACACAAAATTGGACAAAGAAAAAAAAATCAAATATTGCTTCTTTGCAATAATGGGGGTATTATGCATACTATTTCGGCAAAAATTCACTGCTCATGTGACTGGCTCACCACACAGAGCTCCAGGTAAAATTAGGTGTTTAGGTTTGCTTTTTGGTGGAATTTCACTTTAACCACTTGACGACCGCCTACCGCTTATTTACTTCCGTAAGTCGGCTCCATTGCGCAAAATCACATACAATATCAGTACGTAATTCTGTGCAATAGCCATTGGGGGGTGCGTGCACACTGCTGGAGTTGTGATCGCGTGCTGGTTGGACACAGGGAATGCCAATCAACGGGTCCGATGTCCGCCAGCCACCTTCGATTGTTCCCGGGAGAGGCAGAACTGCGATCTGCCTATGTAGATTGCCTTTCTGACAGGGGAGAAGATAGAGATCGGTGTTCCCGCTAAGCAGAAACACCAATCTCTGTCTCCATCCAATCAGACCATCCCCCACACAGTTAGCAAGCACCAACTAGTTATACACTTAACCTTTTGCTCACTCTAGAGCTGATTAAAAAGGGCGCCGCCGAGATACAGAGCGGATGTCCTGTGTATCTCTGAGGCGGCTTTTGGGTATTTTCGACCGCACCCGGCCGTTCTCGGCTATTTTTGGCCATTCTCGCCTATTTCCGAAAGCCGCCGAGAATGGCCGAGTGCAGCCCAAAATAGCCGAGAACGGCTGAAAATACCCAAAAGCCGCCAAGAGCAACAGAGAAGGTTAGAAACAGCAGGGGGATCGGTGTATAACATGCACCCACAGTTTTCCCCTGATTTTAAGGGGGAAAAAGTGCGTGTTATACGCCGATAAATACAGTAAATATTTTCTGGTATTGTATCCTACCAGCAGCCAGAGCCTTAGCCTCCTTATCAAGTTTTCTAATATTACCTTAGTTCCTTTGTTGTAAAAGGCCCATTCACAGAGCTCAAAATATTGTAGAATGCCAGATCAAACCTGAAGGCAGGAAACCATCATTGCTGTGCTATCTCTTTAGCTAACCCATGGTGCTCTGGAAATCCTTTGTGTTGTATTAAATGTTTATTTGCAAGAAAAACATTTACAATATTTCAAAACAGAAAATAAGCAGCAGTTAAATGAATGGGATTAAGAACTTATTTAGACATGTAGCTGAGGAAGGGGTTGGAGATTGCAACATCATATCCAGGCCCAGATTTACTCCCTTTGCCACCCCAAGGCCCGGTCCTTCAATGCCCCCCCCCCCCCCACACACACACACACACCACCATTTGTCAGGTCACCTTGAGGCCAGGTGACAGGTGCACACCGTAGGGTTGGGGATGCACCGCAAGGCTGTGGACCCTACGGCTGACGGCTGCAGACGGGGGACAGATCCCACTGGGGTAAGAGCGTAAGATTCCCCGGGGCGCGGAGTCTAAGAGCCAGTTGGTGTTCACCAGAGCTTCGAGTGGTGAAGATGGTCTTGGCTGCAACTGGCTCCAGGTCGCGACCCCCAGGGTCCCCCAGCTCACACCCACAGTAGGTAACAGGAGGATAGGGATGGTGAGGGACAAAGCCAAGGTCGGGGCCACAAGCAGAACAGAATAGTCGGGTACACGCCAATAGGTCAGGGTCACAGGCAAGCAGGAATGGTCAGAACACGCCAAGGTCGGTAACGGAAATCAGAAGCAGAGCACACGACAGGAAACAGGAAGCTAATACACAAAGGAATACACAATGGTTGATCAGCACTGAGCCCTGCAGTGCACAGGTTTATATAGGCTCCCTGATAGGGCCTGGGGTGGAGCCATGCTTAGAGGAGAGGTTATAAAAACCACCAGGTGGAAGTAGCTGGCTTCTTAGTCTGAAGACATGAGGGAAGGTAAGCAAACACAGGAAGATCACTGCATAACCATGACAGTACCCTCCCTCTTACGAGGCCTCCCCCTTCCCTGCCTGGGTCCAGGCTTAAAGGGAAACTCCAGATGGAACCTCCTTAACAGACAGGGAGCAAAGACCTCAGATGCAGTGATCCAAGACCTCTCCTCAGAACCCAACCCTTTCCAAAGTACGAGGTATTGAAGAATGCCTTTACGGAGCCGGGAATCCAAAACTTGACTAACCTCGTATTTTAGATTATCCTCAGAAACCAAAGCAGAGGTAGGGAGAAGACGAGAGGACTTGAGGACAAAAGGCTTTTTAGGAATGGGTAAGGGCATGAGAAGATCAGGAGTCTGAGCAGGGACCCCCAAACCCTTAAAGTTGAGTTGGGCATCCATCACAGGACCACCAAACTGGGCAGAGATCAGTGGATCCCTGAGGTCAGGTTGGTTAGAGGGTGACATGTCGCAAGATTTAAGCTGGATAGCAGAAACACAAACAGAACCCAGAGAAAAAGATTGAAAACCCCTCTTGGCCGAATGAGGTATTCTATCCAAAGGATGGATTGAGCCTCTTAAATGGGTTTGAACGGACATAGTAGTAGTAGGGTGAGACTGGGTCAGAGAAGGTCCTGAACAAGAAGCAGGAAGCTCATAGGGCATGGGCTGGACTGGCATAAGTGGTGTGGAGGCCGACTGATTAGTATAGTCAGATGTAGCGACCATCGCATCACAAGGCATAGCGACTCTGGAACTTGCAGACAAGTTAACCTGGCTGTGTGTCCAAGGGAGATTAGGGACAGGCAAAGGTAAATGGTAATGCGAACTGGAGTGAATGATCGACTCAGGTTCATAGGTGGGCTCCTCATCCAGAGTACCACATGACCTAGAGACTGCTCCAGTCCGACTATTGCAGGACGTATCGCAGGGATCGCTATATACAGCAGGAAAAGCAGAAGATACTGGGATGGTGGAAACAGGAAGTCTCTCCTTTGGGGTACCCTTGAGTAGGCAGGAAGAGGAACAGGAGGAACCCCAAGCCAGGATCTGTCCAGCAGACCAGTCAACGTGTGGAGAATGGAGCCGAAACCAAGGAAGACCTAATATGATAGGAGATGAAGCCTTAGGTAAGACAAGGAAGGAAATCCACTCCTGGTGGAGGGTCCCTACTGACATCTTAACAGGAATAGTCTGGAAGCGGATAGGGCCCTCTGGGAGGACCGTGCCATCAATCGCCAAGACCACCAATGGTGTTGTAAGGGGCAAAAGGGTAAGTCTCATGGAGGATGCAGTTTCCCAATCCATGAAATTGGCAGCGGCTCCGGAATCCAGATGTGCTGAGACCGAACGAGAGGAAGCACCGACATGAAGCAACACAGAAAGGAGAAAACGAGAAGGTGAAGGTGATATTTCAGGGTCTAATACTCCACCTTCCAGATGTATTAGCCCTGAGCGTTTTTCCGGACGAAGAGAACAAGTGTCACGGAAATGACCTTTGGCCCCACAATAGAGGCATAGGCCCAGAGTTCTGCGCCTAGCGCGTTCTTCGGGAGATAACTTAGTCCAGCCCAACTGCATAGGTTCCTCGGTAGGCAGGGGGTGCTCCTCGGATCGAGGAGAAGGGACTGGGGACTCAGGCTGCCTAAAGAACGGGGAGTGCTGGCGTCTTTTTTCCAGGGCCCTCTCCTGAAAGCGAATATCGATCTGGTTACACAAGGTGATGACACTATCCAGATCAGCAGGAAGGGATCTTCCTGCTAATTCATCCTTCACTCTATCAGAGAGGCCATGTAAAAAGGTTGCAACTAGGGCCTCATTATTCCAGCTCAATTCAGCTGTGAGGATACGGAACTGAAGAGCATACTGTCCCACAGAAGCGGCCTCTTGACGGAGACTTAAAAGAGCGCTAGCCGCTGAGGAGACACGACCCGGTTCCTCGAAGATATTCCGAAAAAGTTTCAAGAAATCAGACAGGTTAGAAACCACTGGATCATTCAGTTCCCACAGAGGAGCGGCCCAGGCTAACGCCTCGCCGGACAGGAGGGATATGATATATGCGACTTTTGCCCGATCGGACAGGAAGTTTTGGGGCAGAAGTTCAAAATGAATTGTGCATTGGCTGAGGAAGCCCCTGCAGGCCTTGGAGTCCCCAGAGAAACGGGACGGAGCTGGCAGTACTAATGAATGCGTGGATGCGACTGGTGCGATAGGTGCAGTCGCAGATAGCGGTTGAGGTTGTTGAACTGGGGGTCCTAATGAGGCCTGAACCTGTTCAAAACGGGATGCCAAATCCTGAAGGAATTGCATCACCTGCGTCTGATGCGATTCTTGGGTCTCAAGTCGCCGAACTAAGCTCTGCAATGGATCATCTGCAGGAAGCGGCACGTCAGCTGGGTCCATGGCTGATCAAACTGTCAGGTCACCTTGAGGCCAGGTGACAGGTGCACACCGTAGGGTTGGGGATGCACCGCAAGGCTGTGGACCCTACGGCTGACGGCTGCAGACGGGGGACAGATCCCACTGGGGTAAGAGCGTAAGATTCCCCGGGGCGCGGAGTCTAAGAGCCAGTTGGTGTTCACCAGAGCTTCGAGTGGTGAAGATGGTCTTGGCTGCAACTGGCTCCAGGTCGCGACCCCCAGGGTCCCCCAGCTCACACCCACAGTAGGTAACAGGAGGATAGGGATGGTGAGGGACAAAGCCAAGGTCGGGGCCACAAGCAGAACAGAATAGTCGGGTACACGCCAATAGGTCAGGGTCACAGGCAAGCAGGAATGGTCAGAACACGCCAAGGTCGGTAACGGAAATCAGAAGCAGAGCACACGACAGGAAACAGGAAGCTAATACACAAAGGAATACACAATGGTTGATCAGCACTGAGCCCTGCAGTGCACAGGTTTATATAGGCTCCCTGATAGGGCCTGGGGTGGAGCCATGCTTAGAGGAGAGGTTATAAAAACCACCAGGTGGAAGTAGCTGGCTTCTTAGTCTGAAGACATGAGGGAAGGTAAGCAAACACAGGAAGATCACTGCATAACCATGACACCATTCTTGTCCTTTATCGATGACTGCTACAATAGATCAATTAAAAACATATCTCCACGCAAGAGAACACTGAAAATACTCTGTAATGCAGAAAATGCCTTTTAACCACTTGCCGACCGGTGCATGCCGATGTACGTCGGCAGAATGGCACAGACAGGCAAATGGGCGTAAAGGTACGTCCCTTTAAATTTGCCGCCGTGCCACCGGTTGGGACCTCCGTGAGTCCGATCGCGTGTCCTGTGGGCTCAATGGCTGCGGGGATACCCGCGATCGTCTCACAGGGAGAAAGAACGGGGAAAAGCTAATGTAAACAAGCATCTCCCTGTTCTGCCTAGTGACAGTGTCACTGATCTCTGCTCCCTGTGATCGGAGCAGAGATCAGTGAGGTGTCATACACAGCCACGCCCCCCACAGTTAGAAACACTCCCCAGGGCTCACTTAACCCCTACACTGCCACCTAGTGGTTAACCCCTTCACTGCAAGTGTCATTTACACAGGAATCAGTGCATTTGTATAGCCGATGTGCCAAAATGTCCGATGTGTCCGCCATAATGCCGCAGTCATGATAAAAATCACAGATTAGTTTGTTTGGACCAGCTAGGTCTCAACCTGGGGTTCAGCTTTAAGGGAGACGAGGGATTTATAATAGTGGAGAAGTGGAGTGAGACTAGCAGAGAGCTGAGAATGTGAATCTGTGTGTTCCCCCTTTGAAGAAAAGCCTAGTCAGGAACCGAGAAAAAAAATGGTGTGGGGGTCCCCCAGGCCCCCAGGCACTATATACTCTGAACAGCAGTATATATACTATATGGCCTTGCCCTATATACTCAGCAGAAAAATTGGGCCTTAGGTGTTGGTGGTGCCAGAACACTGTAAGCCCTGACAGTTACTCTCGTTGGGTGCAGGAACAGGCCCTACTGTGAAATATTATATCAAAATTTGTAATTACATGTCCCTGTTAAACAGGGGCAGAAAAATTGGACCTCGGGTGGTGGTGGTGGTTCCCTAAACCAAAAATATTGTTGGAAGCTAGCATCATCAAGATTGAGGAGGAATAGTCAGCATAGGCAGTCTTCAACGGATCCCAGATCCATAGCAAATTCAATCATCTATGGTATCCCCGCACTGTTTCACCCTCCTCCTCCTCACTGTCACCCCTGCTCGGCTCCTCCGCTTATGACGAATGCACTGCAGGAGTCGCCGGCTGCCGTGATCTTGATCGTCTATTCAAAAATGGCCCCCGGGTGGCGTTAATGCGCATGCGCCGCACGGCCGAGTGCGTACAAGGTTTTTATTTTTCATCCAAGTGGAATTATTCTGTGCGCCTAGCTTCTTGTGACTTTTCACTACTAGTGCAAGCCTGAGGACCTAGGAGCTGGTGGTGGTTAGGGAAAAGAGTTGTCGAGCATTGAGAGAGAAAATCACCAGACCTTGTGTATATGATATAACACACCTTCACAATACATGCCTCAGGTAACCCAGGCCCCCATGTCTCATGGGCACTGGGTATTCTGCTTGTCTTACTCTGAACCACAATTGTAATGCAGAGTTTCAGTGGTATCTTGGAGCCCCAGTTATGATAAGGTGGCCTCCAAATGTCCTCCCACTCCCAAGGTAATTAGTACTGGGGTACATTAATAGCCCTTACCCAATCCCACAAAGAGTTGACAGAGTCTGTTAAATGAAAAAAATATATATAAAAAAAACTTGTAATCAATGTCCTCCTGATGGAAATCCACATCAATCACATCATCCAGCAATCATGCCAAACAATCTTTATGTCACACTCCCGGACCACAATTTAAAAGCGCCATCAGGGATCCCGAGTTTTGTCATGGACCAAATGTGGGCGGACTGTCGCATTCGTTTAGCAGGTCCCTTAATCACCAAGGCCTGGGTCACATGGGCCCCCAGACAGCAGATTCACGCTGTCTGCATTTAGAGACCTGCACCCACAGTGTAGTGGGACACAGCTGCATCAATATCAACATCAACTGGACTGCCTGAATAGGAATGCACAAAAACACCTCTGCATCCCCTTGCAGGTAAACATGACCCTGCATGAGCAAACAGTATTTTATATCCTGGGTGTATGAGGCTTAACAAGCTGGGTTGACCTTGAATCCATGTCTAAGCCAAACCCAAATCTCATTCCTAGTAAACAAGAAATAAGTTATGGTGAAAGATCATCTGCAGGGAGAACACAGGCAATACTGGTGACTTGTCCTTTGCCTCCTGCCTGCCTTTTTTTGGGTACAACTTTTAGAGTTCATTATTTTTCTAAAGCCCCCTTCAAACCTGTGTAGCGCACTACATAAGGAGCCCCAAGTAGAAAGGGATCCCCCACCCTGCACAACCAGGCACACCGCATCTTCACAAGCACACTGCAGTCAGGAAACAGTCCTGTTCTTTTTTTTATATTTTATTTTTTTATTGAGGGGAATAAACTTGGATGGGGATAGGGATATTATGGTATCCCCACTTGCTTTTAGCAAAACTCTTCAGGGAGAACTTGTGTTCAGTCTATTTACATACTCCTCTGCTTCCTCCGGCACATCACTTGCTTGCAGGACATAAAATCCTAGGCCCAGCTGGCACACTGTTAGATGATCTGATAAAAAGGTCTCAGTCAGATAAAGCAAAGGCCCATTACAAGCAGGGACCACTGGCCCCTTGTTTGTTTAGCAATGTCCCAGTGCCCAGCTGTTCTTCTGTGGCTACTGATCCCAGCACCACCTCTTCAGGCACTGCCAGCCCACCTGGCTGCAGTTGCCCCTTTCACTAGCCCTCCTGGCTAATCTTTCACAGTCCTCCCAGACTGACTCTCCTCAGTCCTCTCAGGCTGCCTCTCAGTTCTCGCCAACTCTCTCACTCACCAACCGAGCTGTCTTCTCCCTGGAGATCTTCTGGACAGGCTCACTAGCCCCTGCTGTCCTCACACCTGCTCCTATGCATCAAGGAAGGATTCCTCCGTGTGTTCTAGAGGGTCCCTACAGCATCTGAGCTCCACACCCAAGGTCACCCCCCCAGACTAGGGGGCAACCCTCAAGGGTCTCCAACAGTCTCCTTAGCACTCCATCTCCAGCTTCCACCCAAACTCTCCTGCCCTGCTGTGCTGACCCTGAGTATTTATGAGGTGACCTGTCCCCTGATATGTATACTCCAGGCAGCTCCCTCCAATTCTTCTGGAAATTTCTCACAAGTTCCACAAGTAGGGGTAGGTACCAGTGATGCTGCCTGCTGAGTCATACCAGCCTCCCTGGATCACTCACCCAACCAAGATTCAAACAAAGGCTTGGCTGCCAGCCAAGCCAAACATTTTACCTACACTACAAAACAAACTAGCACTATCTACTCTAGCACACTAGAGGGTGCTACACCTGTAATGTGCATTATTTTACACGTTAGCTTGCCATTCTTTAATGGAGCCCATTGATTTTGAATGAGCTGCTAACAAACAACAATACATGTAAAATCACACCTTCACACGTAAAATCAAGGAACTTTTTTTCAGAGTAAGGTGTGCCACACCACCAATCATGCAGAAATGTGTGTGAAATGTAAAATGTGCGTCAATGGAAACATAGGTGTAAAACCACCCTAACAGATATTAATAGGATTATTTAAACCTTTTTACATGCATTTAGAGAAAACTGAAAATATTTGTTCTTCTTAAATTTCGACTACAACCTGTTTAGTGGAGTACCTGCACCAGTGGAAGACGCTGTTATTATAATTAACCATGTATCATAAACTGCAGACCAGGCTATACTAATGTAATTTTTTATCCCACATTTTCTGCTTATTTTCTATTTATGTACATTGATCACACATTTTATATTCACATTTGAACAGCTGAAGCTGAATCCTGCGTTCATTCTGTCATTTCTCTGACTTCTAAGGGGAAGGAACTGTATCTGCATATCAGTTAAATATCAGGCCACATTTCCCAAAGCTCTGTTATGATTCCTCATATATATATGAGATATTTTCCATTCAATATTCAGCTAAAGTAATTTTACTTTAATCAGCCTCTCTACTTCCCTCTTGCTGGGAGCTTCCAGCTGCTTTCCTATTAATGTGAAATTAGAACTTACTTACACAGTTCTCTGGTGGAAAGAATGATCTTGTAAGTTTCTTAAAGGAAACCGAGAGGTACAGAGAGAAATGCGGAGGATGCCATTGTCTCTGGCTTTAGTACTTTCCTGGGTTACTGACTTTGGCCAAGTATGCACGTAAGGAAACTACTATGAAGTACTATTAAAGTGACCCTGTTGTAAATGTTTCTGATATATCCAAGTTCAGCATCATCTTTCCAGCTTACTCGCCTCTAAGACCAACTGTCCCAAGTGCCTCACCCCAGTAAGAATCAATGTCGAAAGGACCCATACTCAAGGAATTAGTGTCTGCTCTCTACGCATTTAGGAAAGCAATCTAAATACCCCCCTTGACCAAAAGGACTGGAATGTCATCTGGCTGGCCTCCTCTAAATGCTCGCTTAATATTCTCACCCAAGAAAATGCTTACAAACTAGTTTTATGCTGGTATATGACCCCCAACCACTTATCCAAATTTGTTCCTAATGCTTCTCCACTTTGCTTCTGTGGATGTTCTGAACGGGGCCCCTTTTTGCATATATGGAGGATATAGCCACCCGCTTTTGGATTTGGGTCTACAACCTGGCCTGGTTGGTCCTGCATATCAAACTTACTCACAATCCATGGGGGATGCTACTCCATAAACCTATCCCACATTTAAACAAACCAGAGGAAGCTGGAGGACTTTGTGTTATTGGTAGACAAAGCCAGAAGACACCCATCAATAAACTACGCTGAGGTTAAGCAGAGGATTTGGGGAACTATGGTACATGAAAAGATAACCTCCATACTCAATAATACTCATGCAACCCACATGAAGATCTGGGGCCAATGGCTGGATTGCAACAGGCATCTGAGCAAAGATTGGTCTCTGTCTGTTGTCATTGTGATTAACCACCTTGGGCTAACAGGATATTTTGAATGGATCACATGAGACACCCCTCCACCTTTGTACCCATCTCTCCTCTCAGTGCTACGCTGGACCTTCTCCTCTTGTCTTTGTCTCCCTCCTTTTCTACCCGTGCTTTTCTTTCCTCCTTATCTCCTGACCATCTTGCTCTTACTTACTTTTTGCATTCTCCTCTTACATTGTTATATGATGAAACTCATATTTAAAATGACTGAGATATTACCATGGGGCCATATCTTCCAGATGTATTCTTCATCATAGTGTGCCTATGGCTCCTCTTATCAACCTGTTTTACCTGAGTACAGAAATGCCCTACTCTCTGCAATGATTAATGGAAGCCTTGCTCCACATTATCCCTTATTGGTGTCATTCTTTGGCATTACTTCAGTTTCTACAACTGTTCACTGTATTATGCTTTAAAAAAAATCAATTCTTTGTGAAATAATTGACCCTGTTGTGAAAGGTTCCTCTGTATTTACTAACCTGTCTTGTTTTCCACAACCGCTGGTTTTTTTTCCAACACATCCAGCAGAATAAGACAACAGCAACAATACAAATATTACCTGGACTGTAGCTGATACCTGCTGTGGAACTTTTTTCCTTGATGCTGCTGTTTTATCCTTCTGCAGTGTGGACAGGGTTAAACTGCCTATCCATTAATGCAAAAGTGTAGCAGCCATCTTTAAGGAGAACACTTTGCAATGCTTGTCTATGCATGTCTTCAGTTCAGGGGACAGCCATCTTGTCTGCATCTGGATCGAATGGAGGATGGTGATTGGCTGATGGAACAGAGCAAGGGAAGTGTGTCTGCAGGCTGATGAGGAGAGAGGAGAGGACGGGCTGGAAGCAAGCAGGTGTGTGAGAAAGAGACTGAGCTGCTGCTGCTACATGAATGGATCCCTGCTGTAGCTGACCACAATCGGATGAGAAGTATAAAGACTCAGAACCTTCTCCCTGGGAGGGTGTGATTTGTATGCATGGTGAGATCAGCCAGTGTACAGGGAAATCAAAATTCAGCGGCTCTGCTACATGAATATACAGTGGCAAAACAGATTCTATAAACAGTGCTTACAATAACACAATTTAAAAGTGAAAAACAAACGTTTATGATGGGTACCTAAAACCCTGGTTCAAAAATAAAGTTTAGACCTCCTAGGGCAGTGATGGTGAACCATGGCACCCCAGATATTTTGGAACTATATTTCCCATGATGCTCATGCATTCTTCAGTGTGGTTAAGCATCATGGGAAATGTAGTTCCAAAACATCTGGGGTGCCAAGGTTCGCCATCACTGTCCTAGGGCCTCACTGTTCTTATGTGGTAGGTTATCGTAGTAGTAAGAAAAATACAGCTAAATTTAAATAATTATGTATTTTTGTTACTATTTTTGGGCCAGTTTTCCTTTGATATAAATTTTTTTTTTAGACAATATCCATTACCTTTTTCCACCAAATGAAAGCCCAATTTGTCCTGAGAAAACAACATAGATTTCATCTGGATACACAATATAGTTGTGATGATATGTACAGTTTTACTAACACATGTCAAAGTTGCAAAATTGTTTTACCCTTGTCATGAAGGGTTTAACCACTTGTTTACTGGGCACTTATACCCCCTTTCTGTCCAGGCCAAGTTTCATCTTTCAGCGCTTTCGCACTTTAAATGACAATTATTTTGTTCACACAAATAGAGCTTTCTTTTGTTAGTATTTAATCAATACTAGGTTTTTTATTTTTTGCTAAAGAAACAAAAAAAGACTGGAAATTTTGAATTTTTTTTTATAGTTTGTTATAAAATTTTGCAAACAGGTAATTTTTCTCCTTTGCTGATGTGCGCTGATGAGGTTGCACTGATGGGCATTTATAGGCACGAATAGGCACTGATGAGGTGGAACTGATGGGCACTGATGAGGCTGCACTGATAGGTGGCACTGATAGGTGGTACAGAAGGGCACTGCAAGGTGGCACTGATAGGCAGCACTGATAGGTGGCACTGATAGGCACTGGTAGGTGGCATTGATAGGCAGAACTGATGATGAGGCACTGATGGGCATTGATTGGCAGTTCTGATGGGCACTGATAGGTGCCACTGGTGGGTATTGATTAGCAACACTGATGAGCAATGTTGGGACTGATGTCACTGTAACAGAAGCCGGTTAATGGCTTTCTTCTTATAGCATGAGGAGAAAAAAAGCAGAGAACCAGCTTCTGTTTACTTCGCTGTCATTGGCCCTTTACCCCTATCTGTGATCAGCCGAGCCCGAAGGACTCTAAAATCACAAAGCACTCAGCAGGGGGCACGCAAGCAGCACAATCATGGGAGGACCCTGGCACTAGAGGCCCATCGTCTTTCGTCTATGACGTGGGCGGAAAGTGGTTAAAGGGATACCAAAGTCCCCACTCCTTAGTGTTAGCTCTATGAAATACCTTAGAATAACAATTACTCGTTCCCCAGAAGACTTTATCAAGTTCAACATAGAACCCCTGATAACAAACCTGAAATCCAAAATACAGACCTGGGCCAAATTGCCTCTTGGTGTGATGGGCCGGATAAACTTACTTAAAATGGTTATCCTCCCCGGGTTTCTATACATTCTTTGGCACACCCCAGTTCATTTGCCCCTCAGACTCTTCAAATCCATTGAAGCTCTCCTCAAATCCTTTGTTTTGTGGTGCTGCTCGTCCTAAACTGTCATGGCAAACTCTGAAAAACCCCACTGAGTTTGGGGGCGCAGCTTTGCCCAACTTCAACCTCTACTATCTGGTGGCGCAACTTTCCCATCTTTTCTACCTAGACAAAAGCAATAAAGACCGATATTTAGCACTGATATGCTCTCCCAACGCCACTGGGCTCACTCACCCCTTCCAAATTTTTCTCAAAGACTTTACTGATACCGGCATGTTGGGAAGCCGAAAAGGGTCACTGTACCATCACTGTAAGATATGGGAAGTAGTAAGACACAGACTTAAAATGCCATCTACACATTTTTACACGCCCCTATGGGATAACCCCAGCCTACGAGAACTGCTGACTTTACCTGACCAGATCCTTTGGCTTAACCAGGGGGTGAGATACCTATTAGATGCATATTGTGGTACTGTTTTTAAATCATTCCAGCAATTCAAGGACGACTTCTCCCTTCCAAACTCCATGCATTATCGTTACCTCCAGTTCCGCCACGCTCTCCAGACACAATTTAATGATGCCCCCCAATACAGAACATTTGGATATAATATGCATTATGATGGGACAAGATTCCCGCAAACTAATTTCAGCATTTTATAATTCTCTTCTCCGCCCATCAGCGGTGACTCATGCATACAGGCTGAAAGATTGATGGTCGGTGGCGAGCTGGAGGATGACGAATGGGAGGAATCGCTGAATGCTTGTAAAAAAGTCTCCACCAGGCTATCTGACCGACTCACGCAACTCTATATCTTACACAGATCATACCTGACGCCGCTCCGACTGGCCAAATACAAACCTAGCTACAACCCACTATGCCCCAGATGTAGTAGTCCGTCTAGCACCTTCTTCCATATTCTTTGGTCATGCCCAGCAAAACAGGACTATTGGACCCACATGGTGAAATTCATTCATGGTGAAAAGGGATCCCCCCTGACATTATGCCCCAAACAATGCATACTGGGAAATTCCCAGATCCAGACTCAGATAAATGTCACAAAATATTCCTCCAAGAATCACTCTTCATTGCCAGACTACTTATAGCGAGAAAGTGGCTCCAGGCTATGCACCCGTCAATCCAGGAATGGATAGCCGCAATTAACAAGGTTCTCCCATACAAAAAAAAGATACAGTGCCTTGCGAAAGTATTCGCCCCCCTTGAACTTTTCAACCTTTTGCCACATTTCAGGCTTCAAACATAAAGATATAACATTTTAATTTTTTGTGAAGAATCACCAACAAGTGGGACACAATTGTGAAATGGAACGAAATCTATTGGATATTTTAAACTTTTTTAGCAAATAAAAAACTGAAAAGTGGTGCGTGCAAAATTATTCGGCCCCTTTACTTTCAGTGCAGCAAACTCACTCCAGAAGTTCAGCGAGGATCTCTGAATGATCCAATGTTGTCCTAAATGACTGATGGTGATAAATAGAATCCACCTGTGTGTAATCAAGTCTCTGTATAAATGCACCTGCTCTGTGATAGTCTCAGGGTTCTGTTGAAAGCGCAGAGAGCATCATGAAGACCAAGGAACACACCAGGCAGGTCCGTAATACTGTTGTGGAGAAGTTTAAAGCCGGATTTGGGTACAAAAAGATTTCCCAAGCTTTAAACATCCCAAGGAGCACTGTGCAAGCGATCATTTTGAAATGGAAGGAGTATCAGACCACTGCAAATCTACCAAGACCTGGCCGTCCCTCTAAACTTTTAGCTCAGACAAGGAGAAGACTGATCAGAAATGCAGCCAAGAGACCCATGATCACTCTGGATGAACTGCAGAGAACTACAGCTGAGGTGGGAGAGTCTGTCCATAGGACAACAATCAGTCGTACACTGCACAAATCTGGCCTTTATGGAAGAGTGGCAAGAAGAAAGCCATTTCTCAAAGATATCCATAAAAAGTCTCGTCTAAAGTTTGCCACAAGCCACCTGGGAGACACGCCAAACATGTGGAAGAAGGTGCTCTGGTCAGATGAAACCAAAATCGAACTTTTTGCCCACAATGCAAAACGATATGTTTGGCGTAAAAGCAACGCAGCTCATCACCCTCAACACACCATCCCCACTGTCAAACATGGTGGTGGCAGCATCATGGTTTGGGCCTGCTTTTCTTCAGCAGGGACAGGGAAGATGGTTAAAATTGAGGGGAAGATGGATGCAGCCAAATACAGGACCATTCTGGATGAAAACCTGTTGGAGTCTGCAAAAGACCTGAAACTGGGACGGAGATTTATCTTCCAACAAGACAATGATCCCAAACATACAGCAAAATCTACAAAGGAATGGTTCACAAATAAACGCATCCAGGTGTTAGAATGGCCAAGTCAAAGTCCAGACCTGAATCCAATCGAGAATCTGTGGAAAGAGTTGAAAACTGCTGTTCACAAACGCTCTCCATCCAACCTCACTGAGCTCGAGCTGTTTTGCAAGGAAGAATGGGCAAGAATTTCAGTCTCTCGATGTGCAAAACTGATAGAGACATACCCCAAGTGACTTGCAGCTGTAATCGCAACAAAAGGTGGCTCTACAAAGTATTAATGCAAGGGGGCTGAATAATTTTGCATGCCCCACTTTTCATTTTTTTATTAGTTAAAAAAGTTTCAAAAATCCAATAGATTTCGTTCCACTTCACAATTGTGTCCCACTTGTTGGTGATTCTTCACAAAAAATAAAAAT
This sequence comes from Lithobates pipiens, assembly GCF_037356315.1. Classification (NCBI taxonomy): domain Eukaryota; kingdom Metazoa; phylum Chordata; class Amphibia; order Anura; family Ranidae; genus Lithobates; species Lithobates pipiens. Next base: position 162,499,834 of record NW_027507789.1, read on the forward strand.
GTTATATCTTTATGTTTGAAGCCTGAAATGTGGCAAAAGGTTGAAAAGTTCAAGGGGGCCGAATACTTTCGCAAGGCACTGTATATGCCCACTGAGGCTGCCCAACCAAATACGGAAAAATATGGGACACCTGGCAAGGTAATGCTGCTACCTGTAATGAGATACCCGAATTATACCCTTAATGATACTTATGCTCTTATTCTGTTCGCTTCTACTGGCTCTTTCCTTCTCATTCCCTCTCGCAACCTACCGAGCCTGAGCGTCTTTGCAATAATAGACACATTTGCTAAATATACTGTGCTCATACATTCACCCAATTGGTACCAGTGTATGTAGAAAAACAATATGCAAATGTACCTACTGTGTCAACCAACTTTGATGAAGCTGTATTACCTAATGTCACAATAATGTATAAAGTGTAAATTGCCCTTACTCTTCTCAATAAAACACCTTGTTATTTGTAAAAAAAAAAAAAAAAAGTGATACCAAAGTCTATTTTTTCCCTCCTAAAATAAAAAATGATTTTATACTTACCTGCTCTGTGCAAAAACATTACACAGAGCTGACCCTTACCTACCTTCTGGGGTCTCCTGCTGATGCTGTCCACTTCTCCTCATAGACACACACAGAGTGACTTGGCCACACCCCCACTCCCTCCTCACAGGACTTGACAGCAGCAGCAGGACCCGTGTCCTGTAAGAAGAGGAAGAGAGGAGACTGGGGCTGAAGATGGGCACAGCATGGGATCGCTGACAGGCTAAAGTAAGTGTTTGGGGGGGGGGGGGGGGGGTGGAGCAGCTAGTGAAAGTTTTTATTTACCTTAACCACATTCTTTCCATCCCATGCACCTTACACATTAACCTCCCCAATAAACCCCTCTTTTTTTCCCCTCCTTCCCGCCCCTCCTTCCCCCCCTTTTCCTCCTTTTTGTTTTCCTCCCCCTTCCATTTTTGGTGGACCCCCATTAATTTTTATTTTTTATACAGGTAGATTTTGGCCCTCAGGCCCTGCCCTGGGGATCCTCCTGGTCAGCTCTTTGTGTGCAGCTCAGTGTCCATTTTTCTAACTCTGGCTCAACATCAGTGCACAGGTAAACACCGGTTGGTGGGTGGCTAATGAACATTGGCCATGGACCGTATACGGCATACTTCTCTGTACTCTTACATATTTTTGCACTTTCTTAATTGTATCTTGTCCTATCTTGTCTCAACAAACATCCCCCGAGGAAGCCCTAATGGGCGAAACATGTCAGGATACTATTGCTGAAAGACTCGCTTTATCTGTTCATTAGATGTGTACTCATGTCTGTGCAATGTCTGTATAGCCAATATTACTGTTTTTAACAAAAACTTTTGTTGTTTTTTGTTTAATACATTTTGATATCTTTTTTTTTATTCCTTGGTGTATGTTTAGTTCACTTCATTTACCAGGCACCCTGAAAGTCCCATTAAATCACCCCTCTCTATATATAGTTCTGCAGAAGTCATTGCTGCTGAAATTTCCAAAGCCTTTGTATCAGTGAGTGACACCACCTGCCCTCTACCTGCCACACCTCGGTGGGAAATTCCACTATTTGTAGCTTATGGCCCAGACAGATGTTCAACTCCAGGAACATGTGGGAAGTTCATTTGCCTGCCTCCATGTCCATGTCAACAAATGTAATTTGGTTTCCTGTCAGTGTTAATGTAATTTAAATTTTTGTTAAAATGAAAATATTTGTTCTTTGGAGGACCAAAGATTAATTTGTGGGGGGAGAATGTCGCACTGGGCTGGGCTCTTTAAATCTTTGGCCAGCAGTTCTGACAAAATAAACACATAAAGGACTTTTCCTTCTCTCCTGTGATGGGCAGCTGCAGGGAGAGAGGATGCTGGACTATGTCCTGGCTGGCTGGTGCTACAGCTGAAGAGGACCTTCTCCTACAAACACTGGGGAAGTAAGCTTTCTGATCAGCTGCCTAACCCAGGCTGGTTCCAAATTGACCATGGGACATTTTAACCCCACCACCACTGAGAGAATCAGGAGGCCTCTGGGACCCATTTAGAGAGCTCGGGAAGCACTTGGGGAACCAGAGTGCCTGGCCAGTACAATATATCCCCAGGAAGTGTTCTGTGAGTAGGGAAACAGCATTGAGTACTTTCTGTGACTGCTATTACAGAGCCTGAGGACCTGAACTGTGCTGTGTGTGCCCAGAGAGTGTTGATCTATTCTGCCAGGAAAAGTGTGCTTCACCTGAATCACAATCAAACCTTGTGCAGGGACCAGGCTTTGGGCTGCTTCTATGCTAAACCCTACTTGTTTCAGTGAAGGAGGAGAGGCTGTACTTCCATTTCAGTGCCTTCGCTCACAGTGACCATGTGTTTCAGTAACCTGCTAAAGCTGCAGAGAGCTGGCTCAAGAGAAAGGACCCTTTCACAAGCTATGGAGGAACCCCTTAGGACTAGAATCATTCGTCAGTGGTGAGAAGCTTCCAGCTTCTCACCACTGATTTATTTTACTGAGTACGCCCACACAAGGGCCCCATCGCCGGCAGACTCTCTACATAGTCCCAGTTGTTAGGCAGGCCAACCATGCATTAGGCAATAGGTAGGCAATATTGCCTTTACAAATGCCATTTGTATTGCTTTACTGTGCTGGATTGTCATAAATCTGCAATTACAAGCCAGTATCTCTCACTAGCACTCACCACGTGCATGTTATTTCCACTAGTTGCTTCCCAGGTGGATGTGGTGAACAAACAGTGACACCCTGTGAACTGTGTCACTTAACAAGGTGCCTACATTGCTATATAATAATTTGTTGTTAATTAACCCATTCCTTTCTAGGGCTTTGTCATTAACTAGTTGCTGACCGCCGGCCGTCAAATGACGGGCAGGCAGCGCACCTATTGTGGCGGGAGGCCGTCATATGACGTCCTCCCGTTTAAACAGGGAATGCGCGCGATCGTGCACGCGCACCCCTGTTTCTTCGGTGGCGGCGTGTCACGGAGACACCGCTCGCCACCGAAGGGGGTGAACAGCCATTGGTTATGGCTGTTTACCACGTGATCGGCCGTGACTTCATCACGGCCGATCACAGATGGTGAAACCCCGACTGTGCACGGCGCATGCGCGCGATCGTGAGCGCGCTGCGCGTGCACGTCGGTAGCGGCGTGTTCCCCGGGAACACTGCTCATCACTGATGCTGGTATACAGCCATTGGCCGGCTGTTTACCCACGTGATCGGCTGTGATCCTTTCACAGCCGATCACTAAAATGTAAACAAACCGCTGTAACGAGATGTTACCGGGTTCTCCTCCTCACACACCAATCGTGTGTGAGGAGGAGATTACGGTAACATCTCGTTACCGCCTATAGTACACATGAAGCACACTGATTTCCCCCCCACCCCAATAAAGAGGACCTGTCACCACCCCTCATAGTACCTGTCAATCACAGTCCATCAGAGTACCTGTCACAGTCCATCAGAGTATTTGAGTACCTGTCACAGCCCATCCGAGTACCTGTCACAGCCCATCAGAGTACCCGAGTACCTGTCACAGCCCATCAGAGTACCCGAGTACCTGTCACAGCCCATCAGAGTACCCGAGTACCTGTCACAGCCCATCAGAGTCCCCGAGTACCTGTCACAGCCCATCAGAGTACCCGAGTACCTGTCCCAGTTCATCTGAGTATCCGAGTACCTGTCACGGCCCATCAGAGTACCCGAGTACCTGTCACGGCCCATCAGAGTACCTGAGTACCTGTCACGGCACATCAGAGTACCCGAGTACCTGTCATGGTCCATCAGGGTACCCGAGTACCTATCACAGTCCATCAGAGTACCCGAGTATCTGTCACGGTTCATCCGAGTACCCGAGTACATGTCCCAGCCCATCAAAGTACCCGAGTACCTGTCACGGTTCATCCGAGTATCCAAGTACCTGTCACAGCCCATCTGAGTACCTGAGTACCTGTCACAGCCCATCTGAGTACCCGAGTACCTGTCCCAGTCCATCTGAGTACCCGAGTACCTGTCCCAGTCCATCTGAGTACCCGAGTACCTGTCCCAGTCCATCTGAGTACCCGAGTACCTGTCACAGTTCATCTGAGTACCCGAGTACCTGTCCCAGTGCATCTGAGTACCCGAGTACCTGTCACAGTTCATCTGAGTACCCGAGTACCTATCACAGTTCATCTGAGTACCCGAGTACCTTTCACAGTTCATCTGAGTACCTGTCACAGTTCATCTGAGTATCCGAGTACCTGTCACGGCCCATCAGAGTACCCGAGTACCTGTCACGGCCCATCAGAGTACCCGAGTACCTGTCACGGCCCATCAGAGTACCTGTCACGGTCCATCAGGGTACCCGAGTACCTGTCACGGTCCATCAGGGTACCCGAGTACCTGTCACGGTCCATCAGAGTACCCGAGTACCTGTCACGGTCCATCAGGGTACCCGAGTACCTGTCACTGTCCATCAGGGTACCCGAGTACCTGTCACGGTCCATCAGGGTACCCGAGTATCTGTCACGGTCCATCAGAGTATCCGAGTATCTGTCACGGTCCATCAGAGTATCCGAGTATCTGTCGCGGTCCATCAGAGTATCCGAGTATCTGTCGCAGTCCATCAGAGTACCCGAGTACCTGTCACAGCCCATCTGAGTACCCGAATACCTGTCACAGCCCATCTGAGTACCTGAGTACCTGTCACAGCCCATTTGAGTACCCGAGTACCCGTCACAGCCCATCTGAGTACCCGAGTACCTGTCACAGCCCATCTGAGTACCCGAGTACCTGTCCCAGTCCATCTGAGTACCCGAGTACCTGTCTTAGTCCATCTGAGTACCCGAGTACCTGTCCCAGTCCATCTTAGTACCCGAGTACCTGTCACAGTCCATATGAGTACCTGTCACCGCCCTTCAGAGTACCCAAATACCAGTCACCAAGCCATCAGAGTACCTGTCACCAGGCCATCAGAGTACCCGAGTACCTGTCACTAGGCCATCAGAGTACCCGAGTACCTGTCACCAGGCCATCAGAATACCCAAGTACCTGTCACCAGGCCATCAGAGTAACCGAGTACCTGTCACCAGGCCATCAGAGTACCAGAGTACCTATCTCCAGCCCATCAGAGTACCCGAGTACCTATTTGCAGCCCATGTTTCATAGAATATACGTTGGAGTGTTTGCTTTCCAAAATGGGGTAATTTTGTGGGTAATTTCACTGTCCTGGTGCTCCAGGACCTTCAAAAGTGTGATGGGTAGGAATGAAATGAGATGTGTCATTTATGTTCCTAGAACGCCTGAATGTACTACTTCAATGTTCGGCCTCTCTATGTGACCACGCTGTGTAAAAGTCCTACACATGTGGTATCGCCATACTCGGGAAGAGTAGCAGAATGTATTTTGGGGTGTAATTTTTGCTATATACATGCTATGTGTTAGAAATATCTTATAAATTGACAATTTTGTGTAAAAAAAATGCGTTTTAATTTTTTTCCACATATTCCAAAAACTTCTGGAAAAAAATGAACCGTTCAAAAGACTCATTATGCCTCACAGATTATACGTTGGAATGTTTGCTTTCCAAAATGGGGTAATTTTATGGGAAATTCCATTGTCCTGGTACTCCAGGGCCTTCAAAAGTGTAATAGGTGGATGAGAAATGAGATGCGTCATTTTTGCTCGTAGAACGTCTGAAAGTACTACATCAATGTTGGTGTTCTGTATGTGGCCAGGCTGTGTAAAAGTCTCACACATGTGGTATCGCCATACTCGGGAAGAGTAGCAGAATGTATTTTGGGGTGTAATTTGTTGTATGCATATGCTGTGTGTGAGAAATAACCTGATAATATGACAATTTTGTAAAAGAAAATAATTTTAAAAAAAATCTTCATTTTGCAAAGAATTGTGGGAAAAAATGACAACTTAAAAAACTCATCATGCTACTTACTTAATACCTTGGAATGTCTACTTTGTAAAAAGGGGTCATTTGGGGGGTATTTGTATTTTCCTGACTCGTTAGTGTCTCAAGAAATGAGGTACACCTGATGTACTGAAGGCCTGATCAGATGTGATCAATTTTCAGCAATTGGCACCATAGTTTGTAGACTCTATAACTTTCACAAAGACCAAATAATATACACTAATGTGGGTTATTTTTACCAAAGATAGGTAACAGTATAAATTTTGGCCAAAATTTATGAAGAAAAATTACTAATTAGCAAAAATTTATGACAGAAACAAAGAAAAAGGCATTTTTTTCACAAAATGTATGTTTTATTTTATTTATAGCACAAAAAATAAAAAACCCACTAGTGATTAAATACCACTAAAAGAAAGCTCTATTTGTGTGGAAAAAAGGACGCAAGTTTCATATGGGTACAGTGTTGGATGACTGAGTAATTGTCATTCAAACTGTGAGAGCGCTGAAAGCTGAAAATTGGTCTGGTCAGGAAGGGGGTGTAAGTGCACTGTATTGATGTGGTTAAATAAAGCCCGCATAAACCTTCAAGGTGTTTCCGTGTTCACGGCACCAGGAAAGGGGCAATTCATCACAGGGGCAGGGCAGAAGGAACCCAATAGAATGACCAAATGGTTCCTTCGGGGGTGAGCGCTACACTTTTTTGGTGATAGACTACTTCTACTGAAAACAAAGACGGTCCATAATTATCTTTGACATGTTATGTTTTTTTTCCTATTTCTCTGCTAACTCTAATTTTATATGTTCCCATTTTTCTTGTAAAGCTTCTATTTTCACTTTGAATCTGTTGTTATTTTTTTAATAGGAGGTTATTCACCAATGGCTTTTCTCTATGGTCTATAAACAGTGTGAGCACAACTATTCTCTACCTTTTTCCCTTTTTTACTACAGCATGATTTATCTGTTAACAGCTTTTGAGCTGGTCTATAATTGGCAGTTACTGAAGCATTGCTTTGTGGAACATAAGTTGATTTAAAGACTCCTAGCAAGGCAGAGACAAGAGAAGAACTATGTAGAATAGTGTTAAAAGTGTATTTAAAAAAATGTCACTACATGATTTGGGGTCCCTCCTTTTACTATTTGGTCATTGGGGTGCTAATCATGCAAGCACAGGGTACAGACCTATTGTAAATATGTGTGATTTTTTGGGGGCTTATGTAGGAAGTCAATTGATGTATGTCCCAAAGTGATTAAATAATGGTGATTTTTTTTGTACAAGAAGAAGCCATTGGCTCCTGCCACTGCCAATCACAGCCATGAGTCAAACAGGAGACGTAAAGGGGCCGAGCTACAACTCCATGTGTGAAGAAACACACAGAGCCACAGCTTGGGAGTGCGCCAGCAGGAGGGAGGGGCCAGGAGCGCCTGCGTGGGAACTGACAAGAAGAGGATCTGGGCTGCTCTGTGCACAACCATTGCACAGAGCAGGTAAGTATAACATGTTTGTTATTTTAGAATAAAAAGCAAGACTTTAATATTGCTTTAAAATCACTTTTGATTATGGGTAACTTTTCAGAAGTTGCTTTTCTAATGACTTTCACCACTGTGAGCAAACAGTGATGTAACATTTCATTTTTCCACATTTTGTCATGTTACAACCAAAAACATAAATGTATTTTATTGGGATTTTATGTTATGGACCAAAAAAAAAAAAAAAATGGCACATAACTGTGAAGTGGAAGGAAAATTATAAATGGTTTTCAATTTTTTTTTTACAAAAAAATATCGGAAAACTGTGGTGTGCATTTGTATTCAGCCCCCCCGAGTCAATACTTTGTAGAACCACTTTTCGCTGCAATTATAGCTGCAAGTCTTTTTTGGAGATGTCTCTACCAGCTTTGCACATCTAAAGAGTGAAATTGTTTCCCATATTTCTTTGCAAAATAGCTCAAGCTCTGTCAAATTGGATGGAGAGCATCTGTGAACACAAATTTTCAAGTTTTGCCACAGATTCCCAATTAGATTTAGGCTGGACTTTGACTGGGCCATTCTAACACATGAATATGCTTTGGTCTAAACCATTCCATTGTAGCTCTGGTTGTATATTTAGGGTCGTTGTCCTGCTGGAAGATGAACCTCCGCCCCAGTCTCAAGTCTTTTGCAGACTCTAACAGGTTTTCTTCTAAGATTGCCCTGTATTTGGCTCCATCCATCTTCTCATCAACTCTGACCAGCTTCCCTGTCCCTTCTGAAGAAAAGCATCCCCACAACATGTTTCATGGTGGGGGTGTTCAGGGTGATGTGCAGTGTTTTCCACCACACATAGCATTTTGCTTTTAGGCTAAAAAGTTAAATTTTGGTCTCATCTGACCAGAGCACCTTCTTATGGCTTTCATTTAGCAATTGCTTTCTTCTTGCCACTCTTCAATAAGGGCCAGATTTGTGGAGAGTGCAACTAATAGTTGTCTCATGGACAGATTCACCTACCTGATCTGTGGATCTCTGCAGCTCCTCCAGAGTTACCATGGGCCTCTTGGCTGTTTCTCTGATTAATGCTCTCCTTGCCCATGGACAGTCATGTCTTGGTAGGTTTGTAGTTGTGCCATACTCTTTCCATTTTTCGGATGATGGATTGAACAGTGCTCCATGAGATGTTCAGAGCTTGGGATATTTTTTCATAATCTAATCCTGCTTTAAACTTTTTCACAACTTTATCCCTGACCTGTCTGGTGTGTTCATTGGCCTTTATGATGCTGTTTGTTCACTAGTTCTCTAACAAACCTCTGAGGACTTCACAGAATAGCTATATTTATACTGAGATTAAATTACACACAGGTGGACTCTACAGTGTGGAGCGAAAGTTTGGGCACCCCAGGTAAAAATGTGTATTAATGTGCATAACGAAGTCAAGGAAAGATGGAAAAATCTCCGAATGGCATCAAATTACAGATTAGGCATTCTTATAATATGTCAAAAAAAGTTAAATTTTATTTCCATCATTTACACTTTCAAAATTACAGAAAACAAAAAAATGGCGTCTGCAAAAGTTTGGGCACCCTGCAGAGTTAATATCTTGTACTGCCCTCTTTGGCAAAAACGCTTTTGTAAACGCTTTTTGTAGCCAGCCAGTCTTTCAATTCTTGTTTGAGGTATCTTTGCCCATTCTTCCTTACAAAAGTGTTCCAGTTATTTGAGATTTCTGGGCTGTCTGTCACGCACTGCTCTTTTAAGGTCTATCCATAGATTTTTAATAATGTTCAGGTCTGGAGATTGTGAAGGCCACGGCAAAACCTTCAGTTTACGCCTCTTGATGTAATCCCCCTTGGATTTTGAGGTGTGTTTAGGATCATTATCCATTTGTAGAAGCCATCCTCTCTTTAACTTCAGCTTTTTCACAGATGGCATCAAGTTACCATCCAAAATTTGCTGAAATTTTATTGAATCCATTTTTCCTTCTACTCGTGAAATGTTCCCTGTGCCACTGGCTGCAATACAACCCCAAAGCATGATTGATCCACCCCCATGCTTAACAGTTGGACAGAGGTTCTTTTCATTAAATTCTGTGCCCTTTCTTCTCCAAATGTACCCTTTCTCATTCCGGCCAAAAAGTTCTATTTTAACCTCATCAGTCCACAGAACTTGTTTCCAAAATACCTCAAGCTTGTCTTTATGTTCATTTGCAAAGTTCAAACGCTGATTTTTATGGTGAGGATGTAGAAGAGGTTTTCTTCTGATGACTCTTCCATGAAGACTATATTTGTACAAGTATCTCTTTATAGTGGAATAGTGTACCACAACTTCAGTGTCTGCCAGATCTTTCTGGAGGGATCGTGCAGTCAAACGTGGATTTTGAATTGCTTTTCTCACAATCCTGCGAGCTGTCTGATATTTTTCTTGATCTTCCAGATCTTGCTTTAACTTTCAATGTTCCTGATGACTGCCATTTCTTAATTACATTCCAAACAGAGGATATTGACATCTGAAAACGCTTTGCTATCTTCTTATAGCCTCCTCCAGCTTTGTGAGCGACAACTATTTTCAGTTTCCGTTTTCTAGACAACTGCTTAAAAGAACCCATGGTGCTGATTGTTGGGGCAAGGTCAAATGAGTCTGGCCATTTAAAGCCTTTGAGATTGACATCACCTGGTCTTCCCAGACGATGATTGAGAACAATCCATGACACTGGCAGGTCTCAGCTTTGCAAAGGGGGCAGTGCATGCTATAAATTCTGCAGGGTGCCCAAACTTTTGCAGACGCCATTTTTTTGTTTTCTGTAATTTTGAAAGTGTAAATGATGGAAATAAAATCAAAATTTTTTTGACATATTATAAGAATGTCTAATCTGTAATTTGATGCCATTTGGAGATTTTTCCACCTTTCCTTGGCTTCGTTATGCACATTAACCACTTACAGACCGGACCATTTTGCTGGTCAAAGACCAGACCACTTTTTGCGATTTGGCACTGCATCGCTTTAACTGACAATTACTCAGTCGTGCGACATGGCTCCCAAACAAAATTGATGTCCTTTTTTTTCCACAAATAGAGCTTTCTTTTGGTGGTATTTGATCACCCCTGCGGTTTTTATTTTTTGCGCTATAAACAAAAATAGAGAGACAATTTTGAAAAAAACGCATTAATTTTTACTTTTTGTTTTAACAAATATCCCCCAAAAATATCTAAAAAAAAATTTTTTTTAGGCCGATACGTATTCTTCTACATTTTTTTGGTAAAAAAAAACGCAATAAACGATTATTGATTGGCTTGCGCAAAAGTTATAGCGTTTACAAAATAGGGGATAGTTTTATGGCATTTTTATTAATAATTTTTTTTACTAGTAATGGCGGCGATCAGCGATTTTATTATGACTGCGACATTATGGCTGACACATCGGACATTTTTGACACATTTTTGGGACCATTGTCATTTATACAGCAATCACTGCTATATAAATGCAGTGATTCCTGTGTAAATGACACTGGCAGTGAAGGGGTTAACCAGTGGGTGGCAGTGTAGGGGTTAAGTGTTCCTAGGGGTGTGTTACTAACTGTGGGGGGCTGGACTTTCATTTAGTGAACACTGATCTCTGCTCCAATCACATGGAGCAGAGATCAGCGTCACTAGTTGCTAGGCAGAATGGAGAAATGCTGTTTACAATGGCATTTCTCCATTCAGCTGCCCCGTGAGACGATCGCGGGTATGCCCGCAGCGATCGAGTCCACGGGACCCGCGACCAGACTCACGGGGGTCCCGACCAGCACGCGAGCGCGCCGCCGCCGGCATGCTCGCAATGGCAGGGCGGCATTGAAGATTGGACGTACCTGTACACCAATATGACTGCCCGTGCCATTCTGCCAACGTACATCGGCGTGCGCTGGTCGGGAACTGGTTAATACACATTTTTACCTGGGGTGCCCAAATTTTTGATCCCCGCTGTATTTACTAATTACGGTAGATGACTTCTGAAGACAATTGGCTCCACTAGATTTTAGTCAGTGGTATCAGAGTAAAGGGGGCTGAATACAAATGCACACCACACTTTTAAGATATTTATTTGTAAAAAAATGTGAAAACCATTTATCATTTTCATTCCACTTCACAATTATCCAGTTAAAGACCGAGCCTCTTTTTCGGTGTTTACATGTTTAAAACATTTTTTTTGCTAGAAAATTACTTAGAACCCCCAAACATTTTATATATTTTTTCTAACACCCTAGAGAATAATATGGCGGTCATTGCACTACTTTTTTTCCACACCGTATTTGCGCAGTGGTCTTACAAGCGCACTTTTTTTATATTGTGGAAGATAATGTTGCACCAAGTAAATTGATACCCAACATTTCACTCTTCAAAATTACGCCCGCTCGTGGAAAGGCGTCAAACTTTTAACCTCAAAAATCTCCATAAGCGCCATTTACAAAAATTCTACAGGTTGCATGTTTTCCGTTACAGAGGAGGTCTAGGGCTAGAATTATTGCTCTCACTCTACCAATCGTGGCGATACCTCACATGTGTGGTTTGACTACCGTTTTATTATGCGGGCGCTATTCACATACGCGTTCGCTTCTGTGCGCTAGCTCGTTGGGACAGGGTGTTTTAAAAAAAAAAAAAAATCTTATTTCATTTACTTGATTTTATTTATTTTTACACTGTTTAAAAAAAAAAAAATTGGATCACTTTTATTCCTATTACAAGGAATGTAAACATCCGTTGTAATAGAAAAAAACATGAAATTAAATATGAGATCTGGGGTCAAAAAGTCCTCAGATCTCATATTTGGACTTAAATGCAATAAAAAAAAAATGTCATTTGAAAAAATGACATTGAAAAAAATGTGCCTTTAAGAGGTATGGGCGGAAGTGAAGTTTTGACGTCGCTTCCGCCCAGCTATGGTGTAGAGACGGGTGGGGACCATCTTAGCCTCACTCATCTCCATATCACAGAGAAGGCAGGTAGCCGCTACCGACAGTTCCGGTAAGCGGCGGAGGGCACAGGAGAGCGGCAGGAGGGGGGTGGCACCTCTCCCGCCGCTGATAACGGTGATCTCGCGGCGAACCCGCCACAGAGACCACCATTATCGTACACGCGACCGGCGCCTGAAGAGATGGATATCTCGGTACATCGTCGCGTGCCGGTTGTAAAGTGGTTAAGTGCCACTTTGTGTTGGTCTATCACATAAAATCCCAATAAAATACATAGGTTTTTTTTTTTTTTTTTAACAACACGGTTGGTTTTATTGAGAAAACAGTACAGAACAAGCCATATGCAGACATCACAGCAGACTGGTACAGAACAGAGGTTATCCACAGGTAATACAGCATAACTAGAGAGCTAATGAAGCAATGATTACATTAAAGAAAAATGTTCTTGATCAAGCGGGCTCACAGTCGGGCACATATATGCCCCTAAAATAAATAGAAGCACGGAGGAAGGAGGGGAGGGGGAAGAGGGGAGGGGGAAGAGGGGGGGGGAGGGAGGGAAAGGGAAAGGAGGGGGAGGGGGAAGAGGGGTGGGGGGGCCCACCTTCAATACCATAAGAATTCAAAACTGTTCCACCCAAGGTAACCATACACGGTCGAACTTCTGCGGGCACCCTCTAACTAGATAAGTCAGCTTATACAGGGGGAGGACAGCATTAACCGCTGCATCCCACGATTCCACCGTAGGGGGCGAAGACGATATCCAGTGCCGAAGAATTTCCCTCCGGGCGTAAAATGCCAGGAGGGAAAGCAACAGCTTACTGTACCGTGGTCGCTGCTCATCCTCCTGAATCCCCAGAAGGGCAAACTTGGGTGTCATAGGCACTTCCAGTTGCAATCTAATATTAATACAATCGAAAACATCCCTCCAGAACCTTGCAATATGGGGGCATTCCCAGAACATGTGTATGAAAGAACCTTCGGGGTAATGACACCTGGGGCATTCCGGGGACCTATGGGGATAAATTCTGTGCAGCCTCTGTGGCGTGAAGTACACGCGGTGTAAGAATTTTGTGTGGATCAGCCGGTCCCTAGAGGAGATCAGCAGCCGGGACCCGTCCTCAAAGCACTCCTCCCAATCCTGCCTGTCCAGACTAGGGATGTCCGCCTGCCACTTGTCCCAGAGGGTGTTCATCCTAGGAGAATCGGAGCGCAAAAGGACCTGGTACAGCGTGGTAAGGGTCTTTCCAAGGGATTCCTGCACCAGGGTGTCCTCAACCGGGTCCACCCGCAGCACAATAGGCCTGGGAAACTGGGCCCTGGCCGCATGTCGCAATTGGTAATATCGAAAAAGCATAAACCCAGGAAGCCCCGACCCCTCCACTAGACTTCTAAAGGGCAGTAAGGTCCCCTCGGCATAAATATCCCTGAGGGTCCGAATGTTGTAGCGGGCCCACAGCTGCGGATCCGGAACCGTCTGGAAGTGGGGGATGCCCGGGTTACCCCACAACGGAACAAAGGTCGAATATTGGTCCTCCCGAAGGAACCGCTTTCTAGCCACCGCCCATGCCCGTAAGGTTGTCTCGGTAGAAGACGGAAGAGACCGATACGCCCTGGGGCCCCTGTACACCAGATTCCCGAGCTCTCGCATGGAGCCCAAGGCCGCCGCCTCCAGGCCCACCGCCGCATTGGCCTCAGACTGCTCAAACCACCATCTCACTGATACTAGGATCGCCGCCCAATAATAAACTTGTAAGTTCGGCAAAGCCAATCCCCCACACCGAACCGGCAGCTGCAGGGTTGCTCTAGCCAGTCTAGGGACCCCGCCACTCCACAGAAAGGCGCTCATGTGTCCCTCCAGTTCCCTAAAAAAGGAACCAGGGAGCCACACCGGGCAGTTGCGGAACATATACAAAAAACGCGGGAGGAACATCATCTTGAGAATGTTAATCCGTCCCAATAGGGACAGGGGTAGATCTCTCCACTTAGTGCAATGGTCCTTAAGTTTCGCCACCAGGGGCTGAAGATTGAGCCGACGAAATGCCCGAGTCTCCCTCGCGATCACTACTCCCAGATATTTAAACTCCTCTGCCCAAACCAGTGGGGTCGGTGTCTGTGACGCCTGCGCCTGGGGATCTAAAGGGAATAGGATAGACTTAGTCCAGTTAATTTGGATACCCGAGTATTTGCCGAATACAGTGAAGATATCCAGGGCTGCCTGCAGGGAGGCCCCCGCATCTTGTAGGTATAATAGGGCATCATCCGCGTATAGCGATATTTTCTCCTCCAGGGGGCCCATTCTAAGACCCTTGACCGCCGCCGACTCCCTAATCAGAATCGCCAAGGGCTCAAGGGCTAATGCAAAAAGGCTGGGCGACAACGGGCACCCTTGCCTGGTGCCCCTCTGGAGGAGAAAAAACTCGGAAAGGGTGTCATTCGTGCGGATTCTGGCCCTCGGGCTCCCATATAGCATACGCAACCAACCCAAAAATTTAGGGCCCAGCCCAAACCTACGGAGGACCTCCCAGAGATAGACCCATTCCACAGAGTCAAAAGCCTTCTCTGCATCCAGAGAGGCTATGACTCTGGTGCCCATGTTGTCATGAGGCATATCCAAATTAAGGAAGAGCCTACGAATGTTGATATCGGTGCCCTTCCCCAGCATGAACCCCGTCTGGTCCCGGTGGATCAGGCCCTCCAGCACCTGCATCAACCGGCGTGCTAAGACTTTCGCTAGCAGCTTAGCATCTGCGTTAAGCAGTGAAATAGGCCGATAAGCGGCACAGTCTTCAGGGTCCTTACCGGGTTTGGGCACCAACACCACCACTGCCTCAGTCATAGACTCCGGGAGAGAACCCAAGTCAGCGAAATGGGAAAAAAAGCAGACCAGCCTCGGGGCTAATAACTCCTGATGCGTTAAATAAAATTCGATTGGGAGGCCATCCGGCCCCGGGGCCTTACCCGCCTGCATACACCCCATCGCTACTTGTACCTCCTCAAGAGAGATATCCCGCCCCAGGTCCTCCCGCTGAGCCGGGCTCAGGCATGGGAAGTCCACCCCATCCAGGAACCCAGCTAATTCCCCCTCCGAATAACCGACCCTAGAAGAGTAGAGCCCCCGATAGTATTGCAAAAACCAATACTGTTGATCGCTTCAGGGATAGTCAGGGGGGCACCATCCGCATCCTTCAACCGCCCTATGTGGGTCACCGGGCACTGTCCTCTGGCCAAGCAGGCCAGAAGCCTCCCATTTTTATCTCCGAATTCGAACACCCTCTGGGCACTGGACAACATGGACTTCTTGGTCAGGTCAATCCTAAGCAGCAATAGCTCCCGAAGGGCACCCTGCCACAGAGTATAATTATTAGGCTGCGGGCTGGTGACATACCTCGCCTCCAGGTCCCGCGCTCGATCCTCCAATTGCCGCAGAGACTGCACATATTCCCTCTTCCGTTTACCGATCCTTCTCATGTATTCACCCCTAATCCAGGCCTTGAATGCATCCCAGGCACACAAGGGGTCGACAGAACCCTCATTGTGTATCCAAAAGTCACACAACGCCTCTGGAATCTCGTCCCGGATGCCCACCTCCTCAATCCAGTACTTTGACAGCCTCCACAACCGCGGACCCGTCGCCCCCACCCCCCCAACCGACACCAGTAAGGGAGCGTGATCCGAAATGCCCCGGGAGAGGATCTCCGCAGAGACCGTCTCCCGAAGCGCAGCGGAGGACGCAAAAGCCATGTCCAATTGGGACAGTGTCCGATACGTAGCGGACAGACAGGTGTACTGTGCATCAGAGGGGTGGAAGTGCCTCCACAGGTCCGTTAACCCAAATGCAGAGGCCCAATTAGACAACCCACAGTTAGCCACAGAGGAGGGATGGAGCCTATCCAAGGCATTAGACATGACTAAGTTGAAATCCCCAACCAGTAACACCCGCTCCACCCCCAACTGGGCCACCACCCGCATCACACTGTAGAGCAGAGCACTATCCGCCGGGGGGGCAAATACAGACCCACAATAACATAGGGGATGTTGGAAATCAGCGCATGGACCAAAACAAAGCGTCCCTCCGGATCCGTTTTGATCAACATGGGCTGAAAATCCAGCGATTTGTGCACCAACACACTAACACCCCTGGCATAGCTAGAGTAGGAGGCGTGATAATGCGCTCCCACCCAGGCCCTCTTCAATCCCAAGGTCCTGGAACCGATAAGGTGTGTTTCTTGGAAAATACAAATTTTGGGAGTATATCTGTGCACATATTTAAATACCAGGGACCACTTTATGGCAGAGTTGAGGCCACGGACGTTCCAAGAAAGAACCGTAAAATCAGCCATGATCTCCGCTCCGCCACAATAACAGGATCCCTACAAAGGTGTGCCATCTCCATCCACCCCCCCCCCCCCCCTCCACAGGACCAGAACCTCCCCAGCATCACCAGGTCCCTCCCGCACCAGCGACCCGGTCTCCACGTACCAGTGAAAACACAGCCCGCAGAAATAAAACACACATGTCTTCCCAAACCAACCAAACCAAACAAACAAAACTTACACATCTCCAAACCCAGTGTCCCATGGGTCGCAACAGGCGTCCCCCCCCTCCCCGTGCACCTCCCAACAGTGGAGGGCACATACACCTCCCAAAAACAAACATGAACAAGTTCAGATGGGGTAAATGGCAGTGGATTCGCAACCACTCGGGGTTACACCGACAGTCTCACCACAGAACAGTGGGTTAATTCAAAAAGAAGAAGCGACAGTCAATGTCTCTGTCCCGAGATGCTGGATTACGGACAAAAATAAAAACATGTTAACACATAAAAACAATAGAAAAAAAAAAATTCGGTGTGCCAGAAAAAGTCCAGGGATATCCTCAGGAGGAATACACTGGCTCCGGGGTGAAAGTTTCCAGGCAAAGAGCTTAACTAGCGGCATACAAGGCAGTCCAGAACTTCCAAAATAAAGAATAAAACAGAAAAAAAGAAAAGACCGAAAAGGAAGGGGTAGCCAGGGGTGGCTGCTAGTCCCCACCACTAGGTCGGTAAGGCAAGAAGGATAGGGCCTCCACCAGAATTGAACGGGAGGACAAAATTAAGGTCAAAGCGTCCTTATCAGATAGCCCATATCCAGCCACCCCTAAGCAACAAAGAGAACAAACCAACTCCAGGTACCCGATCCACAGCTCACCCACGGGGAAGGGTGTCCATCCAGGCACTGGCATCTTTAGGGCTAGTGAAGATCCGTACCGTCTCGCCGTCAACCACTCGTAACTTGGCTGGGAACAGGATGCTGTAACGAATGTTCTTGCTCCTCAGAGCGGCCTTGACCGCATCGAACGACCTGCATTGCCGCTGTGTCTCGAGAGTGTAGTCGGGGAACAGCATAAGCTTGACGTTTCGATATGGAATGTCACCCGCCGCCCTGGCCGCGCGAAGAAGTTCATCCCTGTCGCGGAAGTTCAGCAGCCGCAGGATCAGCGTGCGCGGAGGGGCGCCCTCTGGACCGGGCCTCGGTGGGACCCGGTGTGCTCTTTCTACTGTAAAATACGATGATAACTGTGCGGCGGGGAGAATCGAACGTAGCAGGTCCTCCGTAAAAACGGTGGGGTTCCTACCCTCCACACCCTCCGGGAGCCCGACAATGCGGAGGTTGTTACGTCGGCTCCTGTTCTCGGCGTCCTCCGCTCGGTATTCCAGTGCCCTGACCTTCGTCTGGAGCGCCCGTATGGAGGCTTCATGGCTGGTCCCTGCGTCCTCAGCATCTCCAATCCGCTGTTCCGCCGCCGAAATCCGGGAGCGAATCTTGTCAATATCCTGTCGCAGCAGCCCAACATCCATCTGTACGGCCTCAATTTTGTTCGTTAGGGCTGCCTGACACGCCGTAATGGCCGCCATCACCTCCGGGATCCCAGGCGGAGCGTCCTCCACGCGGTCTGTCTGCGACGCCATATTGCTAAGGCACACTGAAGCAGGCCGCTGTACCGGGTCTTTCAAAGGCTCAGCGGGCGAGAGGAACTTCAACTTCTTGGCCCTTCTGGAACCCCCGGAGCTTCTAGAAGGCATACACGGGTTTCTGAGTAAAGTAACACCGTAAACGGATATTCAAACGGATTAACTACCAGCAGAGCTCAGGCAGCACGTCTGCTCAGTCCACCATCCCGGCCACGCCCCAAAAATACATAGGTTTTTGGTTGTAACATGACAAAATGTGGAAAATTTCAAGGGGTATGAATACATTTTCAGGGCACTGTAAGGCACAAGTATAGGGTAATATTTAAATAGTAAACATAAAAAGATACAAATTCCTATAAAAAAAACATAACATTTACGTAAATGAGCACCATCTGTATGCACATGAGTGCTCACTGCAGTGCTGACTCTCTCATCGTCATCTATTTGCATTTATTTATTCTCAATGATGTAAATTAGGTTCAAAACAGCTCAGATGGTGGAGCGTTAATAATATTCATGCTTTCCATTGTGCGATTTATATAAATCATTCATGTGCATGCTTATAGTGAATGTTAAGTGTGATGTAAAATATTATTTTTGTACCATCCCTAGCATGACTGCCTAATTTACAGTAATGTACAGTAGATAAAACACAACTCTATAGACTCTGCACCTAATCTTTGGCATCCATTAGCATTACATCTGTGACATTAACATGAATATACAAAACAAAGATAAGGGGGTAGACAATTGTAGCATGAGTAGACAACCTCAGCACTCCCATTATACTTCTGCTTCTGAAAGCTACATGTCTATGGCTGTCAGGGTCTTGAAATTCCTCATAGGATTTGTAGTTTCATCACAGCTGGAGTGCCTTGGTTTCCAACCAATGCAAAAAAAAAACAATGTATTTCCAATCAGTTATATAAAAATACATCAGATAAACAGATACACTATAAACTGTAGTACTATTCCTATTCATATACGGTATATTTAAATGCCACTGTGAATTTTGGTAACCATCATAGCCCAAGGAAATATGTTTCAAGTTTTTATCAGTGCAGAGTGTCACTTCCAATAATATGTGCAAATTGTGCTGATTCAAAATGCACCCTTGGTGTTATATGCCACGCACAATGGACAGTGTCTCACTGTCAGTGTTGGCTCTTTTACTCTGTGTAAGATCATTCAGGGCATTATCTACCTAATGCCGTGTACACACGACTGGACTTTTCGAGGGACTAGGTCCGGCGGTCTTTCCGACGGACTTTCGGTGGATTTCCGACGGACTTCCCGAATGAACCCAATTTAAATTCCCATAGAGGTTATACACTCATTCCTTTTTGGGTGTTTTTTTGTTTCTATGATTATAGGGAAGTGGGTTCATTTTGGCATTCTATCTATATATAGGGTGAACATCAACTCCTTTTTCCCATTGAGGTTTAAGTTCAATAATGATAAAGAGGTAAAACCCATCCATGTAGATAGAGATTACAGTGGTGTGAAAAAGTGTTTGCCCCCTTCCTCATTTCCTGTTCCTTTGCATGTTTGTCACACTTAAGTGTTTCGGAACATCAAACCAATTTAAACAATAGTCAAGGACAACACAAGTAAACACAAAATGCCATTTGTAAATGAAGGTGTTTATTATTAAAGGTGAAAAAAAATCCAAACCATCATGGCCCTGTGTGAAAAAGTGATTGCCCCCTAAACCTAATAACTGGTTGGGCCACCCTTAGCAGCAACAACTGCAACCAAGCGTTTGCGATAACGTGCAATGAGGGTTTTACAGCGTCTTGGAGGAATTTTGGCCCACTCATCTTTGCAGAATTGTCCTAATTCAGTTACATTAGAGGGTTTTCGAGCATGAACGGCCTTTTTAAGGTCATACCACAACATCTCAATAGGATTCAGGTCAGGACTTTGGCTAGGCCACTCCAAAGTCTTCATTTTGTTTTTCTTCAGCCATTCGGTGGTGGACTTGCTGGTGTGTTTAGGATCATTGTCCTGCTGCAGAACCCAAGTTCGTTTCAGCTTGAGTACACGAACAGATGGTCGGACATTCTCCTTCAGGATCTCTTGGTAGACAGCAGAATTCATAGTTCCTTTTATCACGGCAAGTCTTCCAGGTCCTGAAGCAGCAAAACAGCCCCAGACCATCACACTACCACCACCATATTTTACTGTTGGTATAATGTTCTTTTTATGAAATGCAGTGTTCCTTCTACGCCAGATATACTTGGACACACACCTTCCAAAGAGTTCCACTTTTGTCTCATCGGTCCACAGAATGTTGTCCCAAAAGTCTTGGGGATCATCAAGATGTGTTGTGGAGAAATTGAGACGAGCTTTGATGTTCTTTTTGCTCAGCAGTGGTTTTCTCCTTGGAACTCTGCCATGCAGGCCATTTTTGCCCAGTCTTTTCCTGATGGTGGAGGCATGAACGCTGACCTTAACTGAGGCAAGTGAGGCCTGCAGTTCCTTGGACGTTGTTGTGGGGTCTTTTGTGACCTCTTGGATGAGTCATCGCTGCGCTCTTGGGGTAATTTTGGGCGGCCGGCCACTCCTGGGAAGGTTCACCACTGTTCCATGTCTTCGCCATTTGTGGATAATGGCTCTCACTGTGGTTCGCTGGATTCCCAAAGCTTTGGAAATGGCTTTATAACCCTTTCCAGACTGATAGATCTCAATTACTTTCTTTCTCAATTGTTCCTGAATTTCTTTGGGTCTCGGCATGATGTGTAGCTTTTAAGGATCTTCTGGTGGACCTTACTGTGTCAAACAGCTCCTATTTAAGTGATGCCTTGATTGTGAACAGGTGTGGCAATAATCAGGCCTGGGTGTGGCTATAGAAATTGAACTCAGGTGTGGACAACCACAGTTATAGTATGTTTTAACAAGGGGGGCAATCACTTTTTCACACAGGGCCATGATGGTTTGGATTTTTTTTCACCTTTAATAATAAAAACCTTCATTTACAAATTGCATTTTGTGTTTACTTGTGTTGTCCTTGACTATTGTTTAAATTGGTTTGACGTTCCGAAACACTTAAGTGTGACAAACATGCAAAGGAACAGGAAATGAGGAAGGGGGCAAACACTTTTTCACACCACTGTATAAGCTACAGAGGAGGAAATCGTGAAAAAAATCCTTCATTCTAAAGTGTGTCCAGCTCCACACTCAAGTGAGTAGATAGCCTGCTTACCATATCTCCATGGTCACTAAACAGTAGTCTCACCAAGCTCGGAGACTTCCCAGGACCTTTAAAGTTTTCTGGAACTGCAGCTATAACTGATAATGTGTCACCAGTCAGTATCCCTGATCACCGCCACAACAGGCATATGATGATGCTCTCCACGTGTTCAGATTGTGTTTATAATCTTAATCTGAACACATGGAGAAAGTCATCATATGACTGGTGTGGCGGTGATCAGGGATACTGACTGGTGACACATTGCTAGTCCTCTGCTTTTATGGGTCCTCTTCACTTTGCCTCAACCTTTTCAAAAACCTCAGCCCCTCTGACACTCCAGATTGAGTGCACAAACATACAATATCACTGGAAATGATTGAAAGTGATACATAGTACCCAATAGTAGTGCTGTATCAAAGAAACAGGCGCCAAACCAGGTAGTAAAGGCAAACCTAATATATTATCACTCAATATGGTTGGTAACTAGGCAAGCATAACATGGATTAACAAGGGTAATAACACAATTTAGCATACAAAAAAATAAAAGTAAGCACTAGGTTGGCATTTGGCGCCCAGATCAGCATGAACAGTAGCAAGACCATTCCAAGTGCAGCAGTGAGCAGTAGTAACGTTTTGTCTACTGAGCACTGGAACTATACTGCCAGAGCGTATTTTTGGTAGCAATGCTAGTTCTAGACCCACCCAGGATGGTAGCAGAGGAGGTGGGAAAACAAAGAGGCCTTGCAGAATAATTATTATGGGAGGGGCAGTCCTCTGAGATGTTCTTCTGCCGGCTATTGTTGGGGCCCTTTAAGAGTGTCTTTGCATTAACTACAGTTCCAGTTAACCTTCATGCAGTATAGGTACAGTATAGGTACAGCATATTGACAGCACAGGTTCATATTGTGGTAAAGGTTTGATGTACTGCGGTATAGGATTGATTAAGTTTTAATAATAGGTGTGGTAGAGTGCAGCATGTGTGCAGTATGGATTGAATACACCTGCTCACGGTGGCTCAGTCCATGCTAGCAGTTTCAGCAATGGGCAAATAGCCCTCTCACCAGTCCCCCATCACCTTTCAATCAAAAAGGAAATCAGTACAATGTTTCATGGATAAATTAGGGTATGGGGCATATGTTGAAATGCATTTTCCTATTGTTTCTTTTCTTATATAATAAGTGTCTCTCTCTTTATATGACAGCAGTGCTGGTGTAATTCATCTACAATAAACTCAATACATTAGATGATATATAACTCCTGTGTAATAAAAAACTGCAATAGTGACACATACAACTCAAGAGTCTCTTGTAAAGGAAAACGTGAATAAAAGTACAATAGATTCCCCTTGGGGTTTTTAAGCAGCAATGAGAGACAATGTTATATAAAAAATATTTATTTTATTGACCCAAAAAGCATTGTAATCACAATGATTTTAAAATTCAAGCTCTGGTATACATGTATTGAAGTAGCTAAGTAAATAGAAATACATACGACATTGAATACAAAGTTCATATGAAGAGATTACAAAAATCTTCAGAATTTTTCCATACATTTTAGAACATACCGAATAATGCACCCTGCTACCCCAATGCATTTCGACCCTCTAAAAATTACGGTCTTCTTCAGGGGGGACAGTATTGTATTCTGCGGGATATCAAAAGAAAAAAAGAAATCAAAATATATAAAGAAATTAGTTTGGTTTGGTAATTATTGTTTATATGAATCTCATACAGTATTTACCGTTTGCACCAATCGCATGCGCTTGGACCAGAGACTTTGATTATGACTTATTAAAAAGGCTATTTTCTCCCTGAGGGTGATCCTTGGTTTGCCACAGTGATGTTTCCTCCCACTCATCCCTCCCACCAAAATGGGGGGGAGAGGGGGAAGGAAAAAAGAAAAGGGGGGGCTTCACAGAGGCGTATAAGAAACACAGGCTTACAAGAGATGACAGCGTATTATGCCGCGTACACACAATCAAACAATCGGGTGGAAAAGTCTGGCAAACTCAAGTCCGCCGGACAATCCCCCCGTGTGTAGCCTCCGGCATACTTTTTTGACCCGAAAGTACGGCGGACTTAGAAAGTAGTTTTGCACTTCAATCTTCCCGCTGGACTTGCATTTCGGTGGACAATCCGGCCGTGTGTATGCCAGTCTGCCGTACTTTTGAAATGAACGGACTTTTCCCGCCTGGAGAAAAGTCCGCTCATTTCGAGCGGGTCTCCAGGTAGGCGGTGTGACGAACGCTGGTGTCAGATCCCTGCCCTCCTCGCTAACTGGCGACAAAGGACCGGCCAACCTCACACCACGCTGTCACTTACGTAACAATGCCACACTCAGCTGCCCCCAGCACAAAGATTTTCCAGCTTGCGGGACCACAATCTAGGTGCAGGCAGCCTGAGAGCGATTGTCACCGGGCTAATTACACAATTAACCCTTTAACTGCCACCACCCCCGTTTAAAGACAGAGCCGGGGGGGACTCGTAATTTAAGCAACACCAATTAGAATAAGCGCCTGCAACACACACTGCCACCACAGACAGGTCTGCTCAGCGCCTTACTCTATCACAGTAGCGCCCTTTTAAGAGACAGGTTCGTTTATAGTTTGCATCAAGAGCTTTAAAGACAAGGTTAACACTTTTCAACATAAGGATTTATTATGAAAAGGTCAAGGTTGGTGCGAATAAAACATTTACAGAAAAAGGATGTTTCAAAAAATAAAGACAATATACAGCCACAAAGAAATAAGGTAGAATTGGGAAGGAAGTATACTTGCAATTAATGTCCAAGAGTTGATCAGAGTTCAATCGATAAGCAAAGGTAATCGGTTCTCAACTTGGCAGATGTTCTTTCTTGGATGGTAAAAAGGAGAACTGCCTATTGCCTTGGCCTCTCCTCTTTTCTGTCAAATCAAAGGGGGTGTTGACAGCGACCAGTGACCAATCGTCTGGTCATCTTGTTTAGGGGTTGGTTGCTGGGAGGTGTCTACACTCATGACCCTGTCCCAGGTACACTTTATGATACATATTCATATCTCTGCCTCTCTACTGTTTATACACTGCAGATATCCATTTTAGTGATCAGCATGATATTTGCTTCAAAACGAGTCCACACATGACAGGTTTCCCATTTCAGGGTTACCTTGGAGGAGTAAGGGGTCCCAGTGGCTTCCCATATGACCTGGCATAGGGGTGTTTGGACTTGAAATGTTAGAAATTATCCAAGGAAACTAAATATATCCAGATTATGGCTGTGCTATGATGGCTTTGAAAGTTATAAAAAATGTTAACGTTTCAACACTTTACTAATCTGTTTGCACGCTATCTGGTTGGAAGTATTTACGACGGGTATCTGTTGGTTGTCTGCATGGAGAAAGTGACAGTTTTACGACAGGCCGGAATATCTGCCAGGCAACTTGAGCCTTGTTTTCTCTGCTAAGATAACCTTTCTTCCCTTTGAAGATTTTAAGAGCTTTTGGAATTCCTAAGACAAGGGAGGGGGGAGTTTAGATTATTCTGTAAATTTATTCTAAGGTCAGCCAAACTGTCATGGCTGCTTTCCACACAAAATGGCAACTAGTTACAATATATCCTGGCTCAGACGTGATATCGTTACACCTCCCTCCTTAGGTGGTTGCATGGGAGGGAACTACAATTTCCCTCCTGACGCAACCGACTCTTGCAGGCTCGGCTTGTCGCGACAGCCCATCAGCATTGCCATGGGTGCTGCCTTTCTTATGCTGGATGGTGAAATCGTATTGCTGAAGAATTAAGCTCCACCGAAGTAGTTTGCCATTCTCCCCAGCCACACGATTTAGCCAGCTCAAGGGATTGTGATCTGTGATCACAGTGAAGTGCCGTCCATAAAGGTACGTTTGTAACTTCTGGAGAGCCCACACGATCGCAAGACACTCCTTTTCAATCGTGGCGTATGCTACTTCCCTGGGAAGCAGCTTTCGGCTCAGGTAGAGGATGGGATGCTCCTCTCCGGCATCATCCACCTGGCTCAGGACTGCACCCAATCCATAGGCAGAAGCATCAGTCTGCACTAGGAAACGGCGGGTGAAGTCTGGAGCCTGTAGCACAGGAGCGCGGGCCAGCGCCTCCTT
Source organism: Lithobates pipiens (assembly GCF_037356315.1). Classification (NCBI taxonomy): domain Eukaryota; kingdom Metazoa; phylum Chordata; class Amphibia; order Anura; family Ranidae; genus Lithobates; species Lithobates pipiens. The sequence continues at coordinate 162,525,412 of NW_027507789.1, forward strand.
TAAGGCCTGAAATGCCTTCTCACATTCTGGTGTCCAAGACACCACCTTGGGCAGTTTCTTTTTGGTTAGGTCAGTCAGAGGTTTAGCCAGGCTACTATAGTTACATACAAACTTCCTATAATAGCCAGCGGTCCCCAAGAAAGACATAACCTGCTTTTTGGTTTGGGGGGTAGGCCATGCCAGGATGGCATCAACCTTCCCTGTCTCGGGTTTCAGGGTACCTCTTCCTACCCGGTGTCCCAAGTACTGCACATCGGTCATGGCAATCTGACACTTACTGGGTTTGACGGTCAGATTGGCAGCTGTCAGTTGGTCCAGGACCTGTGACAGGTGCACCAGGTGTTCTTTCCGCACAATTTCCAGCAGCGTCTCCATTTTATCCCTGAACGTTAGGACGTAATCTACACCAGAGACCTCTGGGTCGGCAATCTTGCCCTCCCAGTTCTCGCAGATTAGATTCAGGGGCCCTCTTACCCTCCGTCCGCACAGAAGTTCAAATGGCGAAAAGCCTGTGGACTCCGGAGGCACCTCTCTGTAAGCAAACAGCAGACGAGGCGGATATCGTTTCCAGTCCTTGCCCTGAGAGTGCACAAAGGTGCGCAACATTTGTTTCAAGGTGCCATTGAAGCGCTCGCACAAGCCGTTTGTTTGTGGGTGATAAGGACTGGCCATGATATGCGTCATCTGTATTTGCTGACAGAGAGCTTGCATCAAGTCAGACACAAACTGAGGGCCTTGATCGCTAATGAGCTCGGCTGGGAATCCCACTCTTGTGAAGATTCCCAGCAGAGCATCAGCGACCTTGTCTGTCCGGAGGCAGGAGAGAGCCACCGCCTCTGGATAACGCGTGGCATAGTTGACAACTGTAAGGATATAACGTTTGCCTGAACTGCTAGGGATGGCCAAAGGCCCAACGATATCCACTGCCACCCTCTTAAAAGGTTCGTCAATCACAGGCAAAGGTTTTAGTGGAGCCCTGTGGACATCCCCTACCTTGCCAACTCGCTGGCAGGTAACACAGGACCGACAGTAGTCAGCTATGTCAGCAAGCATCCTGGGCCAATAAAAGTTATGTACCAACCGCCCTCGGGTCTTAGTGATCCCCAAGTGCCCTGCAAGGGGAATCTCATGGGCCACTTTTAGCAGCGGTCCCCCAAATTGACTGGGTACCACCAGCTGTCTGTCACCTATGTCAGCCTCATTCCCCTCGGCAGGCAAATTTTCTCTATACAGTTTCCCTTTGTCCCAGTAGACCTTTTGTTTGTCATTCTCTGCAGGGGGGCGATCAGCTAGACTTCTGAGCTGTGCTAGTGTTTGGTCTGTCTGCAGTGCTGTTTCAAAGGCAGGACCACAACTCTCAGCCAGCAGTCCTGTGGCAAACGAGGACGGCTGCTGAGGCTCAACAGAGGTGGAGTCCACTGGGTCAGAACAGGGAGAGGGCCCCGAGACCTCCTCCTGCTGTTCTGCGATCAGTGCCTGCACCTCGGCTGCCTTTGCAGCACTGCGAGTGACCACTAAGACTGGCAATACATCATCATCATCATCATCATTATCGTCATCATTGTCATCATTGTCATCATCATCACATTTAACCTTTATCAGTTCAGCAACATTGGAACATACATCAGGTACCTTCACTAGCAAGGGGGTCTCCTCTCCTGACTCTGAAGGAGGACCTTGCACTTCAACTCCACCCTCCCCCTCCCTCTGTCCATCCACAGGTTGCCCAGATATTACCCCAACATCTGTAAACAGTACCTTGGTAGGTCCAGAGGGTTCCGTGGGAGCATCCAGGGTGCTCTTAGCAGGGGCATAGTAAGAAACAAGGGTACCTAAATCAGAACCCAACAACACAGCAGTGGGGATCTCCTCCGAGACACCCACCTCTCTCATCCCACTTCCGGCACCCCAATCCAGGAAAACATAGGCACGAGGTACATGGGAACAGGTTCCCCCAACTCCGGTCAGGGTAAGGTACTTCTCTGGGATGATGTCTGTTTTTTCTATCACCTCTGGTCTGACCAAAGTGACTTCGGCTCCAGTGTCACGAAAGCCTGTTACAGTTCGTTGGCCTACAATGACTGGCTGCAAGTTGGCATTGGTTCCTGGAGGTTTTCCACCGACGAGCAGCACAGCAGAAGGGTTGCTGGCCGGATGGCCAGGGGTTGTCGTCTTCTTCTGCTCAGGGCACTGTGTCCGGAGATGTCCGCCTTTCCCACAGTTATAGCATTTGCGGTTGTCAGTCACAAAGGCTTTGGCTCCAGGAGCTTCAGGTTCCAGCCGCTGAGGAACTTGGTTGGTAGGTAGAGGAGGGGTTGCCATGTGTGATTTCCCTCCTTTCCAGCCATTTGGAGGAGCCTTGCGATGGTCAGATACCCGAGAGTGGATATAGGTATCTGCCAGTTCTGCTGCTGCTTTGGCAGAGGTTGGCTTTCGCTCCAGCACAAACTGTCTGACGTCTGTAGGACAGATGTGCAAAAGTTGATCTTCAATCATAAGATCTTCCAAGGACTCAAAAGAATCGGCTTTCAAGCCTTTAGTCCACTGCCGGAATGTGGTGCGTAAGCGACTTACCACATCCAGGTATGAGTCCCCAGGCCCCTTTTGCAAGGACCTAAAACGCTTCCGGTACACTTCCGGGGTTAGCTGAAACTTTTGGATGATTGCAGCCTTTAGGGCCTCATAATCACCGCCTTGCTCTTCTGACAGTTCAACATAAGCATCCAGGGCCTTGCCTCGTAGCCCTGGCGTCAGGTACCGGGCCCATTGTGCTGGGGGCAGATGGTACTGACGGCAAGTTTTTTCAAACGACAGTAGATACACGTCAATGTCACTGTCCTTTTCCATAACTGGAAATTTGGCTGCCGGGGTCACTGGCAGAGAGTCATCCCTGTGCTCTAGGGATCCGAGGTTCTGAACCTGTCGCTGCTGCTGGAGCCTAGCCATCTCCAGTTCGTGCCGACGATCAGCCTCTCTCTCAGCCTTGCGTTCCTCTCTCTCAGCCTGGCGCTCGAGAAACTGCAGGTACGCCACAGGATCCATCTCCCTGAGGTGTTGTAGTGTTTCCTGCATTTGAGGACAGTCTATTCTGGTTCCAGGCAATCTGATGCTGGCCTGCTCCGGCGATGGCCTGGAGGTAACAATCCGTGGTAGTCCAGTGTCAGTCTCTGCTTGCCCATCTGGTGAGGCCGCCTCTGAACCACTGGGCTCTGGAGTAGCGGAAACCCTTTCTGGTCCAGTTTCCCCCAGGATATGTTCTGCACGGATATCAAACTCATGTAGGGCATGTATCAAGCCATCACGGTTTTTGCCACCGACATCAATTCCTCTTTCTGTGCACTCAGCAGTCAGTTCATTTTTGCTCATCTTTTTATATGCTGATAACCCAGACATGTTGCAAGCAGAAAAGATAGAACAGAAAGCAGAGATAGGAAGAAGGTGTAGAAAGGAGCTGTTGCTGTATATCTCTTTTTAAAAAACGTAAACAAAAAATAATGTGCACCAGCTTGTCTCTAAGGACTGTTTCCACAAAGGTTACACTCCTTCAGTGCAGAGCTAATTCCTAACAATGCACTGAATGCTCTTAATGCGAAACTATCCCGCTACGCTGCCAGCCAATATGTGACGAACGCTGGTGTCAGATCCCTGCCCTCCTCGCTAACTGGCGACAAAGGACCGGCCAACCTCACACCACGCTGTCACTTACGTAACAATGCCACACTCAGCTGCCCCCAGCACAAAGATTTTCCAGCTTGCGGGACCACAATCTAGGTGCAGGCAGCCTGAGAGCGATTGTCACCGGGCTAATTACACAATTAACCCTTTAACTGCCTATTGCCTTGGCCTCTCCTCTTTTCTGTCAAATCAAAGGGGGTGTTGACAGCGACCAGTGACCAATCGTCTGGTCATCTTGTTTAGGGGTTGGTTGCTGGGAGGTGTCTACACTCATGACCCTGTCCCAGGTACACTTTATGATACATATTCATATCTCTGCCTCTCTACTGTTTATACACTGCAGATATCCATTTTAGTGATCAGCATGATATTTGCTTCAAAACGAGTCCACACATGACAGGTTTCCCATTTCAGGGTTACCTTGGAGGAGTAAGGGGTCCCAGTGGCTTCCCATATGACCTGGCATAGGGGTGTTTGGACTTGAAATGTTAGAAATTATCCAAGGAAACTAAATATATCCAGATTATGGCTGTGCTATGATGGCTTTGAAAGTTATAAAAAATGTTAACGTTTCAACACTTTACTAATCTGTTTGCACGCTATCTGGTTGGAAGTATTTACGACGGGTATCTGTTGGTTGTCTGCATGGAGAAAGTGACAGTTTTACGACAGGCCGGAATATCTGCCAGGCAACTTGAGCCTTGTTTTCTCTGCTAAGATAACCTTTCTTCCCTTTGAAGATTTTAAGAGCTTTTGGAATTCCTAAGACAAGGGAGGGGGGAGTTTAGATTATTCTGTAAATTTATTCTAAGGTCAACCAAACTGTCATGGCTGCTTTCCACACAAAATGGCAACTAGTTACAATATATCCTGGCTCAGACGTGATATCGTTACAGGCGGGGCCCGCGAAGGAGACGTCGCTGGCCCCGCCACCTGGTATGGACTTACAGGGGAACCCCAACACCGAAAAAAATTGCCGTGGGGGTCCCCCCCAGGTCCACATCAGACCCTTGTCCGAGCACGCTACCCGGCCGGCCAGGAAAGGGGGGGACGAGCGAGCCACCCCCCCTCCTGAGCCGTACCAGGCCACGTGCCCTCAACATGGGGGGGTGCCTTGGGGAAGGGGGGCTGCGCGGCCCCCCCACCCCAAAGCACCTTGTCCCCATGTTGATGAGGACAAGGGCCTCTTCCCGACAACCCCGGCCGTTGGTTGTCGGGGTCTGCGGGCGAGGGGCTTATCGGAATCCGGGAGCCCCCTTTAATAAGGGGGCCCCCGGATACCGGGCCCCCACCCTATGTGAATGAGTATGGGGTACAATGTACCCCTACCCATTCACCTGTGAAAAAAGTACAAAAAAAACACAACACACAAGATAAAATAGTTTATTGCACAGCTCCGGGGGTCTTCCGTCTTCGGGGGGTCTTCTTGCCGGACTCCTCCGCTATCTTCTTCTAGCTCTTTTGCTAGCGGAGGAGCCCGGCTTTCTTCATCGCCGCCGCCCTTCTTCCGACTTTGGGGGTCTTGTCCCCCTCTTCGGTTCTTCTGCCGGGCCACCGCGCCTTCTTATAGCTCTTTTACAGGCGGTGGCCCGGTCTTCTGTCGCCGCTGTCATCGCTGTCGCTGTCATCGCCGCCGCCTTCTGTTCTGTTCTTCTGTTCTTCTCTTCAGATCTTGACTCGCTGCTCCCTCCGCTCACAATGACGGGGACCGGACGTGCGGCCACTTATATAGGGACATCACCGGATGATGTCCCCGCCCATTATGGTGTCACAGTCCCAGAGGATGCGGCGGCGATAGTACGGCGGACTTAGTACGCCATATTAGTCCGTTGAAAAAGTGCCATGTGTGGGCAAGTAGCCCGTTCGGAAAGTCCGCCAGACTAAGTCCGCCGGATAGTCGGCTACGTGTGTATGCGACATTAGAGTTCTCCGGGGGAAGCAACGGGGAGACCAGTATCGCCCACTTTATAGCTGCACCTGAAAGTAGTAATATGTCAAAATTACTGGGGTGTGCAGCCAGCTCAAAATCAGTATTCCTTATGCACTCCCTTTTTTACATTAAAGTGAATAAAAGTGACTTATAGAATATAGTCTCTCTAAAGATGGCAGATGTATCAACTTCTGCAATGATGCAACTGTGAAGAGAGATGAAGAATTCTCAAAGTTTACAGCCACCATCAAGAGAAAAGGTAGAATCCCTTCGTGGTGTGAGGGGCAGAAAAAATGAATACTCTTACTGGAAGATGTGGACCTCCTATTATAGCGAGGTCATATACGCCAGCAGATATAGCCCTCTGCAGGGTCTGAGGTGGGTCCTGGAGCAAGATGTATGGATCATTCACGGATGACCTCCTCACTCACTGGCCACCATCCGCCCGCTTACTTCCAAAAAAAGTCAATCTCCCAAAATGAGCGTGGAGCAAGTAAAGAAAATAAAAGCTCCAATGCGTTATAGGTGCGTTATAGTTTAAAAACACTGCTCATTTATTTATAAAAAGTTATCCATAAAATTGTACAATAACAGCTTAAGAAGCACTTGTCGACAATAAAAATTTCAAACATACGTCCGTGGTTCCAGGGTCACGTGAGGCGTGATGACGTCAGCCCATAGCACTGCCCGACATGTTTCGTCATACGCGACGTCTTCCTGGGGCACAGGCAAGGCACTGAGCCATCACCTTTTTATCTGCAAAGCGGGCAACCAAGCCTCAATTTCATGTTGTGGCCATATTGGAAAAGATGATACATCCAAGCCTCGCACTAGGGGGAACCAAACCTCTCTTTCACCTGGCACCATTAGATTATGATTTGGAGCCTAGATAAATTAGGTATGCTATTTTACTTGCCATGGATTTTGCTCTTGGGCAAACTAGGCTATGTTAACTACACAACCTATCACAAACACAATTTGGATCCCGACCTTTAGTTTATGACCTCTCATGATTGTCACAGAAGTTGTGCAGACCCAAAAACATAGGGGCATAGGTCCCACCAAGAGATAAAAGAAACAATCTGGTGGTTTAGCTCACTGTCCATTTTGGGTGAATCGACCCTTTAATGAAACAATGTGCTAACTTATAGCAACCAACCAAATTGTACTAATCAGTAACAATTTCAATTCTGATGTGTTGCTATGACCACTACTTTGTAAATAAACCCATTCTTTACAAAGAGCCTTCACTGTCAGAATATCAGAAGAATAAAGCCTATGTATGGTAATATCAAGTCATATTTTGTTGCATTTAAAAGCTCTGTTCCCTGACATCTGCGCATGTGCTTCATAATCCACTTGTAAAATTCCTTACGTAATTTCAGTAAGTGTTTTATGCTCCAGCACATCCCCTTCAACTCTCACTCGACAGTCTGCTTCCTTCTGAAGGCTAAATATTATGGGCTGTTGTACAGATCGGAAATAGCTTCTCATATCATATTGTCTTCTCTGCCACGCATGCAGTGTGAATTGATTACACAGCCATGAAGAAATAATGTAATCTCCTCTTTGTCAGGCATATTGACTTAGCTTGGCAATTAGAATAATTTGTTGCTTAGACTATGGAAGTTGTGGCTGCAACCGTCTCATTTCACTGTCATTACTCTCTCTATGGAGGGGTTGAAAATGGGTCCCATCAAAGAGGCGGATTATAGACTTGGAGAAAAAACAGTAATTTTCTTCCCCAATGCTTTGTAGATTGCTGTCTCATTTCTTCAAAGAAATCATTTTACAAAGAGCTCCAACAGGCCCAGGACGGAAAGTTGGCCATTCTGGGAAATGCTAGTAAAGGGTGGTATAGAAGAAAATCTCTAATGCCGCGTACACATGACTGGACTTTCCGGCAGACTAGGCTCAACGGAATCAGTCCGTCAGACAATCCGATCGTGTGTGGGCAAATCCGATTTTTTCATTTTAAAAATCCAACGGACCTAGAAATGGAACATGTTTCAAATCTGTCCGACGGACTCAATTCCTATTGGGAAAACCGTTCGTCTGTATGCTGGTCTGACGGACCAAATATGACGCAAGGGAAGCTATTGACTACTGGCTATTGAATTTCCTTTTTTAGTCCCGTCTTACATCATCACGTTCAAAATGAATGGACTTTCGAACGGACTTAGTCCGTTCGTGTGTGTCCAAGTCCGTTTGTTCGGAGGTCTGTCGGAACTCCACTGAAAAGTCAGTCAGGAAGACCGCCGGACCTAGTCTGCCAGAAAGTTTGAAGATGCAGTGCATTTTTAAATTTCTTTTTACTTGATGTTTTTTTTTAATGTTTTTTTTTAGAAATGTACGAAAAGTCAGTAGGTATGGATCAAGAGCAACAGGGGTGGTAGCGTTTTTCTGTTGAATTTTGCTCAAATTTTTTTTGTAAGCTTTTAAGTATTGCACTCCAGGCATTGATATTTATAAAGTAACCCAGGGAAAGGGAAGGAAATAAATATTTTGTGCATAAAAGGATATCTATGTGTACAAGAGCACTCCTACCATGAAAAGATATGTAGCGTTAAGGAGGCAACAAAGAGTTACTGACTTCCATCAAATCCTTTTTACCATGCTTCTCTCACCAGTAAAGTAGTTAGGGGATGCAATAGATGGTTTTCTGCAGACACCTTCTGACACCAGTGTATGCTGAAGACACAGGTTAAAACCTCTAACTCATAAATTCATGGCATGTCAATAACTGGACACATCTCTTCTTCTGGAAAACATGTTGTGTAGGAATAGCTGTCTTTAGGATTGTTTTTTTCCACTTTCCTTTGTATATAAGCAAAAGAGAGTCTTTGCTCTAGTTTTGTTTCATAGTTTCATAGTTAGTAAGGTTGAATAAAGACACCAGTCCATCCAGTTCAACCTGAGTGTCTACAATTGTCCCTATCCCTGTACATTACACACTCACATTGGTCCCTACCCTCAAGGAGCCCACAATCCAAGGTCCCCATTCATATACTAGGGCCAATTTTGGACAGAAGCCAATTAACCTACCTGCATGTCTTTGGTTTGTATTCAGAATTATTCAATAAACGATTAAACTAGATGTTACCATGCTGTTTATACTGACATAAGTGCAGCAACCATCCTTGTATTTAAAACTATGATCAATGGTTCTGCAACTGAGTGATAGTGAGTTTATATTTAATCCTTGTATAATGTATTGTTCTTTTTTGTGGAACAACATGGTCGTATATAATTGCTTGTGGCGTGTCATTGAATGTATTTCTGCTGTTGTATTCATTGCATTGTGTAGTTATACAGACAGTTACAGGTTTCCCAGGATTGGAAGGAGTTAACGGTGTCTAGACTCTTTCCCAGGCATTTTTAGTCCCACCCCCTGCTGCAAACCTCAAAAAATACCAGGGGAGAGCTCAGAGCTCTCTCTCTTCTCTCTTCTACATGAGAGTCACAGAGGAAGAATTGCTGCAACATCTAGTCCTGCTGAAGCAAGTGGCTCCCTTCTGGATCACCCTGCTGGGATTCTGTCAGGAACCATGAATCAGATGGAGATAGAAAAATGCAATAAAAATCACACCTTTTAATATAGTGGTAAAAATGTTGCAAATAGTAAACATAGTCAAAACATAGCCAGGGTTCGGTAATCAAAGCTGGTAGTCAGGGCAAAACAGTAAATCAGGAAGCCATCAACATAGTCAGAGACAGCAAACAGGATCAGGAACCAGAAGGGACGTCAGCCAGGCAAGTCTTTAACACGAACACAGCAGGAAGAGAATCTTCAGATATGTTGACCAAGGCGAAGGCATAGGAGAAATGAACCAGGCACTTTAAATAGCCAGAACGGGCTGGCTGACGATCAGGAAATGATCACCAGGTGAGGCACTGTGGAATGATGAGTGCTCAGGGCCGGATTAACATAGGGGCTGATGGAGCTGCAGCACCAAGCCCCTGCCTTAAAATAGGCCCACCCAGCCAGCAGCATAAGCCCGATTTTTTTTTTTCCTGTCCATAAACTTCTATGGGACAGGAGAAGTGTGTGTAAATGTAGGGGTGTCTGGCTGCATCTGTGTTTGCTCACTGTGGTTATTACAATGTCACAGTGCACAGTTCCCCCCCTACACAAATGGGAGAGGCTGAGTTGGCTCTGCCTTTCCCCTCCCCCTCTGTGAAGTCTGTGCAGTGAAGGAGCCGTGTGGGTGGGAAACACCGGCAGATAGAAGGTGAACAGGATATCTCTGAGTGATGAGCCTCCAGGGACCGTCCACATGTGAGCTCAGTGACTGGTTTCTTATATCCCTTTCCCTCGTTTTTAACTTTTTTCTCCAGCAGTAGCTGTTATAACTGCAGCCAAAGTGTTTAGAATTGTGTCATCAGCCTGTGGCAGTGCTTGGTGGTCCCTTGTGCTTTTAGGTGGTTCACACTGATTTGCTGTGTTTTGGCCCATTGCTGGTGTATCCACGGTTTTCCTGCGTTTTACCCCCAGTCCTATAGATTTCTATTAGGTTGTTTGTTTTTTCTGCATTTTCTGAAAGCGCACCAAAATTCCTGCATGCTGCATCTTTGGCACACTGTCAGAAAATGCAGCAAAAACCTGCAACCTGATATAAATCAATAGGACTGCAGCTAAAACTGCAGATACATGAGCAGTGCAGCCAACTGCAGCACACCAGTGTGAGCCCAAAAGCTTGCACACACAACCCTGTACAACTTGGTCTAAACAAAACTCCTGGCATACAGCCATACCATCCCAGCTCAGGAGGGGTGGGGGCTCCAGGGATTTGATTGACTATGCAGGCCCTGTCTCTTCTAACCAATTGGGGAGAGTCTTGGAGGCAGTGGCAGGCTGCTGGTGGTAAGTGGCACACTGTATCTGGTGACAGGCTGTGGGTGGCGAGTGGCACACTGTATCTGGTTGCATGCTGGTGGCAAGTGGCACACTGTATCTGGTGGCAGGCTGCTGATGGCAAGTAGCACACTATCTTGTGGAAGGCTGCTGGTTGCACACTGCTGCTGGTGGCAAGTAGCACACTATCTGGTGGAAGGCTGCTGATGGCACACTGCTGGTGGCAAGTGGCACACTGTATCTGGTGGCACACTGCTGGTGGTAAGTGGCACACTGTATCTGGTGACATTCTGCTGGTGGCAAGTGGCACATTGTATCTGGCATGCTGCTGGTGGCAAGTGGCACACTGTATCTGATGGCAGGCTGCTTGTGGCAAATGGCACACTGTATCTGGTGGCATGTTGCTTGTGTCAAGTGGTACACTGTATCTGGCATGCTGCTTGTGGCAAGTGGCACACTGTATCTGGTGGTACACTGCTGCTGGTGGCAGGCTGCTGATGGCAAGTAGCACACTGTATCTGGTGGCAGGCTGCTTGTGGCAAGTAGCACACTGTATCTGGTGGCAGGCTGCTTGTGGCAAGTGGCACACTGTATCTGGTGGCAGGCGGCTTGTGGCAAGTGGCACACTGTATCTGGTGGAAGGCGGCTTGTGGCAAGTGGCACACTGTATCTGGTGGAAGGCGGCTTGTGGCAAGTGGCACACTGTATCTGGTGGAAGGCTGCTTGTGGCAAGTGGCACACTGTATCTGGTGACATGCTGCTGGTGGCAAGTGTCACACTGTATCTGGCATGCTGCTTGTGGCAAGTGGCACACTATATCTGGCAGGCTGCTTGTGGCAAGTGGCACACTGTAACTGGTGGCAGGCTGCTTGTGGCAAGTGGCACACTGTAACTGGTGGCAGGCTGCTGTTGGCAAGTGGCACACTGTATCTGGTGGCATGCTGCTGGTAGCAAGTGGCACACTATCTGGCATGCTGCTTGTGACAAGTGGCACACTGTAACTGGTGGCAGGCTGCTTGTGGCAAGTGGCACACTGTAACTGGTGGCAGGCTGCTGTTGGCAAGTGGCACACTGTATCTGGTGGCATGCTGCTGGTAGCAAGTGGCACACTATCTGGCATGCTGCTTGTGACAAGTGGCACACCGTATCTGGTGGCAGGTTGCTGGTGGCAAGTGGCATGCTGCTGGTGGCAAGTGGCACACTATCTGGTGGCAGGCTGCTTGTGACAAGTGGTACACTGTATCTGGTGGCAGACTGCTGGTGGCAAGTGGCACACTTAAAGAGGGATTCCGCCCAAAAAACAATATTAAAAGCCAGCAGCTATAAATACTACAGCTGCTGACTTTTAATAAATGGACACTCACCTGTCCCGGGTTCCAGCGATGCCGAGGCCGATCGACCGCTCGTGCCTCGGCTGCTGCCGCCACCATTCTAGGTGAGGGAATCAGGAAGTAAAGCGAATCGGCTTCACTTCCCGGTTCCCTACTGCGCGAGCTGCGCCGCGCAATAGGAAATCTCCGCGCTGTCACTGGGACCCGTGTGTGTCCCAGCAGACAGCGCGGCAGGGCAGGAAATGGCGTAGACTCCCGTGGGAGTCTATGCCCGGAAGTGGGTGAAAATACCCCCCTCCCCCCTGAAAGGTGTCAATTGTGACACCGGATGGGGGGAGGGTTCCGATCAGCGGAGGTTCCACTTTAGGGTGGAATCCCGCTTTAATCTGGTGGCATGCTGCTGGTAGCAAGTGGCACACTATCTGGCATGCTGCTTGTGACAAGTGGCACACCGTATCTGGTGTCAGGTTGCTGGTGGCAAGTGGCACACTGTATCTGGTGGCAAGTGGCACACTGTATCTGGTGGCAGGCTGCTAGTGGCACTGTATCTGGTGGCACACTGTATCTGGTGGCAAGTGGCACACTGTATCTGGTGGCAGGCTGCCAGTGGCACACTGTATCTGGTGACAGGCTGCTGGTGGCAAGTGGCACACTGTATCTGGTGGCATGCTGATGGCAAGTGGCACATTGTATCTGGTGGCAAGTGGCACACTGTATCTGGTGGCAGGCTGCGGGTGGCATCTGGCAGCAGGCAATGGTGGCAAGCGACACACTGCATCTGGTGGGAAGTGACAAGCTCAGGTTCCCACTGATAATGCATCATGGTGAGTTGAACTATTTCACTATATATTACAATGTAGTAATAGAAATAATGGAATTTGATCATCCCGATGCCATATCAAGCATAGCGTCAGGATGATTTTAAGTGCTAAGTGCCATTTGCCTGAAAAATCACCCCCCGCCACCTATTTCCCCATCAACCCGAGACTACATCCCCCCTCTTTTTTTTTTTTTGGGAAGGGGGGGATCTCCCTGAATGGCAGTTTGGAAATGTGGTCTCCTATGTTGCTGCTGTTGAGAGACCGCATAGCAGGTGGTATTGGGGGTGTTCCTGCTGCTCAAAGGCTGCACGGCCGATATTACTGGTGAAAGTATATTTAATTTGTTTTAGCAAAACATTTTTGCATTTTCATTTTGTTTCCGTAAAAAAGGCCCACCAAAATCCTCAGCACCAGGCCCATGATGCTGTTAATCTGGCCCTGTGAGTGCTGGCAATTAACTGACAGCTGAGCACTGAGAAGGGAGGGCTGAGCCCTGCCCTGACAGATTCTCCCTTGACTAGGAACCTGCCATTACTGGACTTTTGCTGAATGGACTTTGCTTCTCTAGAAAGTATGAACCTGGACAGGGTATGCTATGCTGTTAAACTGTGTTGCTGACACCTTAAGTAAAGTGATTACCTATTTTAAGCCTGGTCATTCAAAAGGGGTACATGATGGTACAGTACATGGTGTATCAGAGGAACAAGGCCTGTAAAGCACATGGGGTATGAAGCAAGGCCAATCCAAAAGGTTAACTTGGCAAGATAAGTTGGATTAGTAATGCAATTGCTATGGGTAACCAGTAACTAGTGCAAAGTACATGCAGCCAGTCAGGAAGCGCAGTACCTGGTGAAAGCTACAAGGCCTCTGGTAGTATGGGGGTCGGTGGTTCGGCTTCCACCCTAGCAGTCAGTTTCCTCAAAGCGTCTGGGGCCAAACCCACAGTACGGAGATCCTATATACCTAGCCACAGGGCACGGGGTTGTTAAGGAATTAAGTGAAAGCATGCAAGGAACATTTCTCTTCATAACTCATAATAGAACGTGCCCACTGGATCCCTACCCATTTTCAGAAAATGGGAAAAACACCTCTACCTTTTTTAATATGTCTTCTAAATTATAGAGACAAAGTAAATATCCTGCGGCTGGCACGGGTCCTAAAAGATATTAAATATAATGGAGTCAAAATTATGTTTTTTCCTGACTTTTCACCAGAGGTTCAGAAACAGAGGGCAAATTTTCAAGAGGTGAAGAAACGTTTGTTACTCCAAGGGCTTAAATATTCAAGGCAATGTACAAATATTCCAAACCCCACAGGATGTGCAGGACTGGCTTGATGGTCAGGTTAAAACTCAGACTCTGGAGTGACAGGTTCACCCCTTTAGTAAATTTATATATGTACACAATATGAAATGACGGAGCATTGATATATGTATATTTTTTCCCCTTGTTTTCTTTTCATTGAAGCCAGGCTGTCAGAGGCCTAATCAGCAATAGCCACTGAATGTTTTTTTTTTCTACATCAGTGGCTTTTTTATCCAGCGAGGAACCGTTTTTTTTTTGTGGGGGTTCATCTTGGAGTATTTTCATGTTTTGCATTTATATATATCATATTTTTGTGTACAGTACAGGTTGTTTGACTAGTGATGTTCTTATGCCATTGTACCTATGATAAATCAATCAATTCAAATACTTTCTTGGAATGTTAGGGGTATGAACAATGCTATGAAAAGACAATCTATATTTGACTATATTGCTTCTTTTTGTCCTGCCCTCGTCTGTCTGCAGGAGACACATGCTACATCCAACACGACCAGGTTTCCGAAGTGCCGATCAGTTAGTGAGGCTTATGACTCATTATATACCTCTCAATCAAGGGGGGGATACAATCCTGGTCTATGCTGGTGTGGTATTCTCCTGCAGTAGGACTATGGTAGATGATGATGGCAAATCAATTTTTTTACAATGCAAGCTGGATGATCATGAGTTGATTCTTGCCGCTATATATATACCTCCCCCATATAATTCAGAAATAATTCTTCAACTTATTTCCTTTGCAGGGGTCTCTCCTCAGATACCATCATTGGTACTTGGGGATTTCAATAGTGTTGTCGATATGAGTTGGGACAGATGCCCAGCTCCAAGGTTAATGGCCAATGGCCACTCTCCCCCTTTGGACAGCTATGTCGAGAGGTAGGACTGTATGATATGTGGAGGAAGCTACACCCTGAAGAAAATGCGTATACATGCTATTCTAAAACACATAACACACTATCAAGAATAGATTTGGCTCTGTGCTCGGCTGATTTTATACCATATGTTTTGTATGTATCGAACCTCAAGGTATCTCAGACCATTCTCCTCTGTTAGGTACTTTAACATCAGGGCGTCAGGTGTATAATATGTCTTGGCGGCTGAATCCCTTTTGGTTGGAATTATTTCCTAAGGAGTACGTCATTCCTAACCGTATCCTGTTTTTTTGGTCTCTCAACTTAGGCTCCACTTCCATAATAGTTGTATGGGATGCGCTAAAGGCCTATCTTCGGGGATTGTTAATCCAGAATATAAGCATTATCAAAAGTGCTTCCCGAGTTCGAGCTGGGAAGGCTGACACCTCCGTGGCAGAAACCATGTATATTCAAAATCCTTGTTTGAATATCCAACAGGAATGGTTTTCATCTCAAACTAGGCTGAACGAACTATTGGAATCTAGGAACAGGAATAAACTCTTTTTTCAGAAGAGACTTAGCTGGGCAGACGGAGAAGCAAACGGTAGATTATTGGCTCAGATAGTAAGGTCCCAATCTAACCCTACACATGTTTCAGTTTTAATGAATGTAGAGGGGGAGGTTCATAACCAGACTAGTTCAATTATATCTACCTTTAAGTCCTATCAAATCAGTGCAATCATTTTCAAAAGCCCAAAAATGATGTGACACGTAGCGCTTGATAGGTGAATGCTTAACCTCACCCTAACTAAAAATAACAATACCAGTAACATTCACATGTATACCATTAAATATATCTGTAATCAGTGTTAAACATGTCACATCATAATCAGTGTTAAACGTGTCACATCATTTTTGGGCTTTTGAAAATTATTGCACTGATTTGATAGGACTTAAAGATAGATATAATTGAACTAGTTTGGTTATGAACCTCCCCCTCTACATTCATTAAAACTGAAATATGAATATGTGTAGGGTTAGATTGGGACCTTACTATCTGAGCCAATAATCTACTGTTTGCTATTGCACTGATTTAATATTACGTTTATTTAAGTAGCGGCTGAGGGTATAGGAGAGGGTAATAGCAGCGCAGTGGTGATGCACATTTTGGAGGGTATGTGAGTTGATGCATCAATTTGGTTATCTTTAAGTCCTATTATCAAATTTTATATACTTCCAAGACAGATTTTACCCTTGCAGAGCTATCTAGTTACATGGCCAGTATTGATCTCCCGGGGATTTCAATGTAAGAGAGAGAAATTCTTAATGCCCCACTCACTTTAATGGAATTAGAAAATGCAGTGGCTAGTTTTCCCAATGCCAAGACCCCAGGGACCGATGGCCTCCCTATTGAGACCTATAAAAAATATAATAAAGAATTGCTTCCAGCGCTTCTTAGCACACTAAATTAGGCTTTTCATACGGGTCAGCTTCCAGACTCTATGGGACAATCTGCAATAGAAGTCATACCCAAAAAGGATAAAAATTTGCTACACCCTGAATCTTATAGACCAATTTCTCTATTATCTACAGACGTTAAAATTCTTGCGAAGATAATTGCAACTAGATTAAGGCTGGATTCACACCTATGCATTTTTAGTGCTTTTTGCATTTTGAAGATTTGCACTGCAGTCCATTTAACATAGTTTCCTATGGGACACGTTCTGTAGTGCAAATCTGCAAAATGCAAAAAGCACTAAAAATGCATAGGTGTAAATCCAGCTTAAATAAGTTTATTAACAGTATTATTCATCCAGATCAGGTAGGATCAGGTAGGATTTATGTCCAACAAATAAACGCAAGACGCAAGGCCTTTGATTGTGTTGAATGGCCATATCTGTGGGCCATTCTTGATAAATTTGGGCTTGGCTCTGGTTTTTGTAAGTGGGTCTGGTTGTTATGCACTGCTCCAGGGGCATCTGCTAAGATGAATGGCTTTCAATTTCCTAGTTTCAGACTTTTCCGGGGCTCTATGGAGGGGTTCTGTTGTCTCTCCTGCTTTTTGCCCTGGCCATAAAGCCTTTGGCATGTCTTATACGGGCCTCTCCTGATGTTACTGGTCTGATTAGGGGAGACATGGAGGAAAAGATATCACCCTATGCGGATGATCTTCTCTTTTTCATGTCTAATGTCTGTTTAACCCTGCCGGTATTAATGGTATACATTAAGGAGTTTGGAAGGTTTTCCCATCTAGGTATAAACTGTGAGAAATCCATGTTGATGCCTTTAGACCCCCTTCCGGATCCACTACTCCCTATACTTTCTCATTTTAAGGTTGTATCATCTATAAAATACTTGGGTATAACTATGTCGGACTCCCCACAGTCATATATTGTAGATAATATATTTCCATTACTTATTCGATTTCAAAGTCAGAGTAAAACCTGGACATATCAATGATCAAGTATTAATAAAAATTATATGGATGCCTCAGCTTCTCTATTTTTTTACATAATGCCCCGCCCGATTTGGATACCTATCTGGATCTTTATTAAAGAGGGAGTCCACCGGGACTCCGCGTTTTTTTTTTTTTTTAAAAGCCAGCAGCTACAAATACTGCAGCTGCTGACTTTTAAATAGTGACACTTACCTGTCCAGCGCGCCCGCGATGTCGGCACCCGAAGCCGATCGCTCGCTCGTCTGTCGGGTCCTGCCGCCGCCATCTTGGGTATGGGAATCAGGAAATGGAGCCTTTCGGCTTCATTTCCCGGTTCCCTACTGCGCATGCGCGAGCCGCGCGGCGCAATCCGGACGGTCCCCGCTGCCTCTGGGATCTGTGTGTTTCCCAGCAGGCAGCGGGGCACTTGCTGAAGGGGGCTGGCGCTTGCGGAAAGGGGCGTAACGTACGCCCCTTTCCGCAGAGAGCTAGCCCGGAAGTGGGTGCAGTTACCTGGATTATCCAGGTAACTGCACCCCCCTCCCCCCTGAAAGGTGCCGATTGTGGCGCCGGAGGGGGGGGGGGATTCCGATGAGCGGAGGTCCATTTTAGGGTGGACCTCCGCTTTAAGATAAACACTATATTTAGGCAATTAATATGGCGGAACAAAACCCCTCATATCACTGGAGACTTTACAGCATCCCACAAATGCTGGCGGCCTGGCAGTTCCAAATCCAAGGCTATATTTTCTCACCTCCCAATTACAGCATTTTGCCGGATGGGAGTCTGAACAGATATCCTTTCCTGTTCGATGATTAATTTCTTTTGAATTTAAGGGTTGGTCTGCACTCTTTGTCCTCGATAGTGCAAGAGGGGCTGTCTTGTTTGCTGATATGCCTACTTGTATGTTAATCTGTAAAGTATGGGATACAGTTAAAAAATGTTGGGTGTCTCATATACCACTAGATACACTCCCATATGGGAAAATGAAAGGCTTAGGCTCTTAGAGGCTTGTTGAAGGGAAGTTGTTTGGGGTTTATTTTATTTTTCTGGAGGGTTTTAGTTTGGTGTGATTTCTATTTTTGTGCTTTTGTCTGTATTGTGTCAATGTCCTTTTCATATAAAATAATAAAAAGGATTTGATTCAATAAAAGAAAGCATGCATGAGGTCCACACTAGGTGCAGGACCCCATTCTGGGAGTGAGGTGACAGAGGTACGTTGGTCTGGTGGAGAAGGCATATGGGGTCAGCAGTGTCTCTCTTAAATGCTACATATGTCAAGCAAGGGTGTGTAGTAACAAGAGACAGCGCATTTCACAAAAGAACTGTGTATGTTTAACCATATCTCCCAACATTTTTAGATGGGAATGAGGGACACCTACTAGCAAAATTATGTAGGCATAGGACACACCCCATGCCATGCCCCTTTCCAAAAAAGTTAGTTAAATCCCCAAAGGCATTTTTTTAACCACTACAATTCCTTTATATTGGTTTTTACATTTTACAAATGCAGCAATTTAGAATTTGGATGAAAAGTTTAACACCTGAAAACACTTTTTAGAAGATAAATAGTGCATTTTATATACAACTATATAGATCAAACCAAAATGAGGGACAAATGAGGAAGAAAGAGGGACAGAGGGACGTTTCTCCAAATCAGGGACAGTCTCTCGAAATCAGGGGCAGTTGGGAGCTATGTGTTCAACTACTGCACACAGTGTATGGTTCATTTCTAACCTGGGGGTACCACCATAATATTTGATTTCCACATGATCCGGCGCCTGGTCTTGAGCATTGATGAGCACATACACGGCAAAAAGGTAGCCCCACATGCAGCCACTCCTGTCACCTAAAATAGGAAACTAAAGCTACAATTCGCACAGGCTCACCAAATTTGAACAATAGAAGATTGGAAAAACATTGCCTGGTCTGATGAGTCTTGATTTCTGCTGCAACATTTAGATGGTAGGGTCAGAATTTGGCATAAACAACATGAAAGTATGGATCCATCTTGCCTTTATGAATGGTTCAGGCTGGTGGTGGTGTAATGGTGTGGGAGATATTTTATTGGCACACTTTGGGCCCTTTAGTACCAATTTAAACACCTGAGTATTGTTGCTGATCATGTCCATCCCTTTAAGACTACAGTGTACCCATCTTCTGATGGCTCCTTCCAGCAGGATAATGCACCATGTCACAAAGCCCAAATCATCTTACCACTGGTTTCTTGAACATGACAATGAGGTCACTGTACTCCGATGGCCTCCACAGTCACCTGATCTCAATCCAATAGAGCACCTTTGGGATGTGGTGGAATGGGAGATTTGCATCATGAATGTGCAGCTGAAAAATATGCAGCAACTGTGTGATGCTTTCATGTCAATATGGACCAAAATCTCTGAGGAATGTTTCCAACACCTTGTTGAATCTATGCCACGAAAAATGGAGGCATTTCTGAAGGCAAAAGAGGGTCCAATCATGTAAAAGGAAGTAGGTCTCTGGAAGGGGGATCTTTGAAATTAAAATTAAACACTATGCCCTTTAAGACAATTAATTGCGCATGATGGGGTTGATTTACTAAAGACAAATAGGCTGCAAGGAAATTTTCTCGTAGCCCACTGCATGTGGTAAAAAACTC
The DNA here is from genome assembly GCF_037356315.1 of Lithobates pipiens. Lineage (NCBI taxonomy): Eukaryota > Metazoa > Chordata > Amphibia > Anura > Ranidae > Lithobates > Lithobates pipiens. The sequence goes on from NW_027507789.1 coordinate 162,545,266, forward strand.
ACTAACCAATCAAGCCTATTTCCCTTTAGTAAATCAACCCTTATGCCAACAATAATGGCAGTGCCAAGCCCAAAAGTGAAGCACTTCAGAGAAAGCAAAAGAAACGTATCCCATGAACTGGGGCATGCCAAAACCTATGACTGCAACAGGGAATGGTGTAGAGGGAAATCTCCCAGTGAAGACAACTGTTCAGGGGACAACTGTCAAAAATTCTATTACTCCTCTTCTTTGAGATTTCCTCTTACTATGTTTCAAGCCTTCTTAATGGGGACACATCAATAACATCCTCCTCCTCTCTACCTGAAGCAATAAAAAAAAAAGAAAAGAAAAACGTAAGGCATTCCGACCAAGTTCATCCTAGGGCAGTGATGGTGAACCTTGGCACCCCAGATGTTTTGGAACTACATTTCCCATGATGCTCCACTACACTGCAAAGTGCATGAACATCATGGGAAATGTAGTTCCAAAACATCTGGGGTGCCAAGGTTGGCCATCACTGTCCTAGGGTATGCATACTTTTAGAAGTTTGCTAAAGATTTTTGGCCATACACTGGGATTGGTGCAGATGGTTCCTTGAACTGTATCATACACATAATAAATGTGGTTGCATTATATCGTATAACAAAATGTAATAATTATCGGTGAGCACAGCAAGCAAGTGAAATATGAAACATACATCAAACATTACTCTCAAGGACACTTTGCACTCATTGCCAATGTCTGTACATGATGAAATATACTAGATTCATCCTTGAAATGCGGGTCTTCCAGTCTGTTACATAGCATAATGAATACTGCCCCGATGTTGCTTTTTCTATTGCTGCTACTGAGATTGACAGCCCAGCTCTTAACCAGGAATGAATAGGGAAATGCTTCAAGGAGAGGAACTAGCTTTTAATTTACTGGAAACAATTCACTTCTTGACCTTCAAATGCCTGATGGTTGTTTATGCCTTAACTCTACCATCTCATTGTGCTACAGCCCAGTCCAAAGTATTGAACATGAGTATGAATCAATTGCACACATTTATGAGGTCTATCTCTAGCAACCTTACTCCAGGCTATCAGATCTAAAGCCTCGTACACACAATCGGACCTTCCGACAACAAAACCGTGGAATTTTGTTCGAAGGGTGTTGGCTCCAACTTGTCTTGCATACACGCGGTCACACAAATGTTGGCCAACAATTATGTACTAGATGTACGTGATATCTCCATTACGAATGCTAGTTTTACAAGACCGAGCACTTCCGGCTCGTCCTTGATTCCGAGCACGCGTGTTTGTACTTTGGACTTTTGTCCGACAGACTTGTGTACACATGTTCAGAAAGTCTGACAACACACATTTGTTGGTGGAAAATTTGAGGACATGCTAGCCAACATTTGTTGGCGGAAAGTTCGACAATTGTCCGGCTGGGAGGGGGCACGGGGGGGGGGGGGCATATACGCGTGTGTATGGGGGGTTTTGACTTCCAGTCTCTGTTTTATGATAGCAATATTTCTTCTGACACAACTCCAAGCCTTTGGTAATACTGCATATTCAACAAACAATTGTTAAAGTCATGTTATTCAACTGTGCCAGGTAAAGCTTTTTTTGTAATACTTTGTTAAAAGAACAAAAAATAAATAAAAAAACATCCTCATTTCAGCTGTACCTACTGCTGAAATGAGGATGAAGGGGTACATTGAAGGGAGTGCAATTTTCAGAGCCATTACCATAGTTGCCAATATTTCAACAACATTTTTAGGGACACCATTTTTTGCAATGCGTCCAGCAAGCCATTGAAGGCAGAGAATTACTTTAACCACTTTCAGACCGGACCATTTTGCTGGTAAATGACCAGAGGTCTTTTTACACTTTGGCACTGCGCTGCTTTAACTGGTAATTGCGCGGTCATGCAATGTTGTACCCAAACAAAATTTGCGTCCTTTTCTTCCCACAAATAGAGCTTTCTTTTGATGGTATTTGATTGCCTCTGCGATTTTTATTTTTTGCGATATAAACGTAAAAAGACCGCAAATTTTGAAAAAAAATGATATTTTCTACTTTTTGTTATTAGAAAAATCCAATAAACTCAATTTTAGTCATACATTTAGGCCAAAATGTATTCAGCCACATGTCTTTGGTAAAAAAAAAGTCAATAATTGTATATTTATTGGTTTGCGCAAAAGTTGTCACATCTACAAACTAAGGTACGTTTTCTGGAATTTACGCAGCTTTTAGTTTACGACTGTCTATCTCATTTCTTGAGGTGCTAAAATGACAGGGCAGTACAAAACCCCCCCAAATGACCCCATTTTGGAAAGTAGACCCCCTAAGGAAATTGATAAGAGGCATGTTGAGCCCATTGAATATTTTATTTTTTTGCCTCAAGCGATTGAATAATGACAAAAAAAAAATTTTTTTTTTTTTTTTACACAAAGTTGTCACTAAATGATATATTGCTCACACATGCTATGGGCGTATGTGAAATGACACCCCAAAATAAATTCTGCTGCTTCTCCTGAGTACGGGGATACCACATATGTGGGACTTTTTGGGAGCCTAGCCGCGTACAGGGCCCCGAAAACCAAGCACCGCCTTCAGGCTTTCTAAGGGCGTAAATTTTTGATTTCACGCCTCACTACCTATTACAGTTTTGAAGGCCATAAAATGCCAAGATGGCACAAAACCCCCACAAATGACCCCATTTTAGAAAGTAGACACCCCAAGCTATTTGCTGAGAGGCATGTTGAGTCCATGGAATATTTTATATTTTGCCACAAGTTGCGGGAAAATTACAAACTTTTTTTTTTTTTTTTTTTTTTTCACAAAGTTGTCACTAAATGATATATTGCTCATGCATGCCATGGGCATATGTGAAATGACACCCCAAAATAAATTCTGCTGCTTCTCCTGAGTACGGGGATACCACATATGTGGGACTTTTTGGGAGCCTAGCCGCGTACGGGGCCCCAAAAACCAAGCACCGCCTTCAGGCTTTCTAAGGGCGTTACAGTTTTGAAGGCCATAAAATGCCAAGATGGCACAAACCCCCCCCCCCAAATGACCCCATTTTAGAAAGTAGACACCCCTAAATTTAGGGGTACACTAGTGAGACTAGGTAATAAATGGCGGGTGCCCTGAAACTATAAAAAAATAACTAACCAACCAGCGTCACCTGTAACAGTTATATGGTGATCACTGGTGAAAGGGTTAACTAGGGGGCAATCAGGGGGCTTTATGCGGTAGTATATGGGGGTCCCTAGCGCTATAAAAAGCTGCGGCGAACCTAAATACCTACCTGCCTAACTAGCGTCACCTGTGACACTAATACGGCGATCAGAAAAATGATCGCTTATTAGGCTGGGTTCACACTGGAGCGATGCGGAAACGCCGCGAATCCGCGGCGGGTTCCCGCATCGCATGCCTCCCGGCGGCAGTTCACACTGCCCTATGCGAACTGCTGGGAGTGTCAGTGAAATGTTACTGACACCCCCAGATCAGTTCGCATATCGCAGTGCGATCTGCAAACTCGGATCGCATGGTGTGAACACCCATGCGATCCGATTCTGCTGCGGGCCAAAAAAAGGGTCCCGTGCGAATTTGCGGCGGGTGCGGCGGGTGTGGCGGGTGCGGCGGGTGCGGCGAATGGCTGAACTCGAATCGCACAGAGATCGGATGTGATTTGCACTGCAGTGCGGTGCGAATCACATTCGTTCTCATAAACCGCTGCAATGTGAACCCAGCCTTAGTGACACTGGCGACGGGGGGTGATCACGGGGTTAAACCTTTATTGGGGGGGTTAGGGGGGTACATTAGAACTAAAGGGGGCTAACCCTAACTGCCCTAACAGTTATTACAGTCACAAATGACACCAATGCAAAAAAAAAAAAAAAAAAAAAAAAAATGACATTGGTGTCACTGTGACTGGGGGGCAGGGGTAATTGGGGGGGTGATCGGGGGGTAAAGGGGGGGTGTGAGTGTGCCTGGCATGTTCTACTGTGTGTGGGATGTGTTGGTGCAACTCACTGATCCGCTCTCCTCCGTGTCGGAACGAAAAATACCGACACGGAGGAGAGAATACATCACTTCCTCTCCTGTGTTTACATTACAGGAGAGGAAGTGATGTCACCGGGGATTTCCATTCGTCGGGAGCGATCGCGAGGGGGTGGCCATGAATGAATGGCCGTCCCCTCGTCCGGGATCGCTCCTGAACGAAAACCGACCGCCGCAGGCACCGGGCGGGGGCCCGATCGGGCCCCCGACCCGCGGGAGGCAAAGCACGTACATGTACGTGCTTATGCCTGCCCGTGCCATTCTGCCGACGTACATCGGCGTGAGGCGGTCGGCAAGTGGTTAAGTAGGGGCATTTAACTACTTCAATACCAGGAGCTTTTACCCCCTTCCTGTCCAGGCCAATTTTCAGCTTTCAGCGCTGTCGCACTTTGACTGACAATTGCTCGGTCATGCAGCACTGCACCTAAATGAAAAATCTTTTTTTTCACACAAATAGAGCTTTCTTTTGGTGGTATTTAATCACTAGTGGGTTTTTTTTGCTAAAAAAAGGAAAAAAGACAGAACATTTTGGGAAAAAAATTTTTTTCTTAGTTTCTGTCAGAAAATGTTGTAAATAAATAACTTTTCTCCTTCACTGATGTGCACTGATGAGGCAGCACTGAAGGGCACTGATGAGAAGGCACTAATATGTACGTATGTGCCATTGCTTCAGTTAGACTGTGCCATTACCGGCGGCTCCCATGCGCATGTGTGGGAGTGACATCATCACGGCTCCGGCCAATCACAGCACTGGAGCCCGCGATATCCGGAAGTAACTTCGGAAGCGATGTCGCCAGCCAGAGCGGTGAACGTGGACCACTGCAGGGGCTTCGACCTAAGGTAAGTAATGCGTAATGAGCTAGTATGCTATGCATACTAGCTCATTATGCCTTTGTCTTGCAGGTTTTTTGTTTGTTTGTTTGTTTTGTTTAATACTTTAATATGTGTTCAGTTTTAAAGGGATGAGATGGCAACCCTAACAAATTGGCATCACTGATGGGCACAGATTGGCATCACAGATGGGTACTGACTGGCATCACTGCTGTGCACTGTTGGGGCTGCAATGATTATCAGTGCCCTGATTATCTGTACAGGTCTCCCCTGTGAGGAAATGCCGCTGATCGGCTCTTCTCTCCTCCCACTCTGTCAGTGTGAGGCAAGGAGAGCTGATAACTGGCATTTCCTTGTTTACATGTGATCAGCAGTGATTGTACACAGCTGATCACATGGGTAAAAAGCCACGTCATCAGCTCTTTGACATGACCAGGGTCGTGCCATGTTCCAGGGACACAGCACGTCTGCGATTACTGCGCTACTCTAATAATGTAAAGGTTTTTTGTGTGGCAAAAGTCCTGTGTAATAAAACTTTCTAGGAATCTGTCAATATAATGTACAGCATTTTGCATACAGTGCAGGTGTCAGGAATATAATGTGAAACATTGTGTATATTGCGGGTAGGTGCAGCGTGGTGCGTTGGCAGGACAAAAACACTCAGTCCAGGTGCAAAGAACAGAAATATATTGTAAAACTACAACAAGCCTGACAGGAAGGTAACCCTACTGGGAGCACTCATAGGATGTAACAGCGATGAGTAGTAGCACAAGGTCTCAGGTGTGCTAATGACATCTATATCAAGGAGCGGAATGTGGTCTGGCTGGTCCATACCCAAATGGGGAGGCTTCTAGGTAGGATGGTGTGCCCCTGTGCTTTCCCGATGTAGCAGTACCCTAGGTAGGTGCTAGGAAAGTTAGATACATGTTAGTGTGTGTTTTTCATAGGTAAATTTAGTTGTCACACTGTAGGCTACTGTGTGGCTATAATTCTGGGTAAGGTAAAAGTGATGTTTGGCTCACTGTACCCAGTAAGCTGTGATTGTTTAGTTAGGCCTGATCTGTGGGCTCTACTAATGCCAGTCTGCTGGATAGCTCCCTCTGTATCCAGGTAACTTTAGAAGTTTCTGGATGATAGGCATGAAGCTATGCAGATGGTAGCATAAATATTGATACAATCCCAGCCTATCCCAGAGAGGCAGGCTCTGGAGGCATGCTGGGAGACTGTATGTATTCTCAGAGCACAATGAGCTCTGAGTGTTGTCCCAGAGTTGAGGAGTCCAGGCCAAGGGGCTGGACTCCTCCCTCTCAGGCACAAGCTGCAGAGGGGAGGCCTCAGGTGGGCGACCTGAGGGAGGAATGCTGAGACCCAGGTGCTTGGAAGAAGCTGACTGAGGGGAGCTGTCTGTCGCCATATATCTGTCTGGTATCACTGGAGGGCAACACTTGGAAGATTGGAAGGAGGCTCCATCTGTCCTTGTGCTTTGTGAGAACAGACATTGCAAGATCTTGTGGACCTTGTGCTTTAGCTACCATTCTGGTGCCTTATTATAGTCAGCTGTGAGTCTATTAAAGGGGACAATAGCTGGTGTTCTGAAGAGCTTTGCCCAAACCTTTTCCCACTTAAAGGGACTTTACTCTAATGGCTCTGCCTCTGCTTAAGCTGAAGTCTACTGTTTGCTACAAGCCCAGACTTTATCATAGCTTGTCCTAAAGCAAAAGTCCTCAGTTGTGCATTGTTCTTATCTTTGGAGTATCCCACTACTTCCCTCATCCCTACCATCTCTCTCCTCTCCAGGTCTAACAGAAAAGCAGGCGGAGCTGAGAAAACCCCACTGACATCAGCTGGGTGGAGAGGAAAGGAGGAGAGAGATGGCCGGTCATGTGACTGCCGAGCAGCGCAAAAAAGGATTTTTTTAGAAAACACATACATTGGAGCACAGCATTTATTATAACAGAGGGGACTGTAGTAACAACAATAAGTTATGATACCAGCAGGAAGGGGGTGGTGCAGGCACTGATATGAGATGACAGGCAGGGAGGGGAGGGGGGAGGAGGATGCAGGAGCACAGAGTAGAGCAAAGCGCAGGACTGCAGATGACGGAGGCACATAAATGGACCACAGTGTCAGGGCTCAGCGGCCACGATATACCGCAGTCAGGTTACAGAGAGGAGGGTATGGCCAGGCAGGATCAGCCATGTATTTCAGGTGTTACAGGGGACCAAATGACAAGCACTGTGCTGTTCCTTTAAAGGAACAGGATCACATTTTTTTTTTTAGGTTAACAATCACTTTAAATAACACACAGGGGCAATTGGTTCCACTATTTTAGTGTTAGCGGTATCAGAGTAAAGGGGGCTGAATACAAATGCACGCTACACTTTTCAGATATTTATTTGTAAAAAAAATTGAAAATCATTTATCATTTTCCTTCCACTTCACAATGATGTGCCACTTTGTGTTGGTCTATCATATAAAATCCCAATAAAATACATTTAGGTTTTTGGTTGTAACATGACAAATTGTGGAAAATTTCAAGGGGTATGAATTATTTTTTCAAGGCACTGTATGTATATTTTTTATGTGACTTCAGTCCAGTGATATTACAGGTTCTTTTCACCCTCTTCTTCCTCTTGCACTGGGCAAATCCTAAATGCAGCAGAGAGTGATGACATTTGGGTAAAGGCTGCAAGTCATGGCATTGATATGTTGATACGTGGACAGGGCATTTTGTCTTTTTTCTTCTTTCACCACTTCTCTCTCCCCTCTGTTAGCGCTCTCCAGCATTCACCTCTCTCCGTTCCTTTGCATTTGCTGTCACAGCTGCTTACATGGAGATGTTTGTAATGATTCAGATTGCCAATTTAAATAATAAGAAAAGCCTTTGTCTAACTATTCTTAAAAATGTTCCCTTTCACCTCCTCCTACCTATCCTGCCTAACCTGTATTGAAAAAATGTGTGTACTTACCTATTTTAATACGCTCTGGTCCAATCACTTGATTTTGCAGCTTCAGCTCAATGACAGTGGCTGAGAATTCCAGGAGCTGTAATGTCAGCCATAGGCTCCTATAGCCCAGCTGTTGTCGGTTGTCCCCTCCTCTCCCCTGCAGCAATGATGGCTGGATATCCTTTTAGTGGTTTGTAATTTATCCAGTGGTCATTTCTATGGATGCCATCGGGAGAACAGCAGAGTGCATCTATCAGCTTTCAGGACTTTGGTGATGGTCTGGTCCACCTGCCGTTTGGAGCCATTCATGCTTGATTGAGCCGTTGTCATGGACAGTTGGGCCCACCGGTTTTGGTAAGCGTGTATAGGCTATACTATCTGTCTGAAAGTTGTTTCCATGTGATGGTCAACAAGATTCAAGACATCTTCACTGGGATATCATTGCAATCTTTGATGGACTTTTTTGTCACATGCGATTAGTTTGGAGAATATTTGGTTTCATTCCCATTGTTTCCTTTCTAGGTTATGTACGTGTACATACTTTACAGTGATTTTTGTTTACACTAATTCACTCATCTTTAGTGCTACACTTTCCACCTTAACTATTTATCTGAATTTTGTCACATTCTATGTTGCTGCTCTCTTTTTGCATTTATACTTTTTGGGCAAGCACAATTTTTATTTTCTATTCACATCTCCCCTGCAGCAGCCAATCACTGACACAGGTTAGGCAGGAAAAGTGGCGGAGGGGGGAGGAATCACTTTTAACAATATATTTAGGGCATTTCTACCACTTACAGTAAATCTCCTAAAATACACACAGAGTACTTTGTGTTCAAGACAGTGTATTTGGTGGAAATTTGGTGGATATCGGTTTCATACCTACAGCCAGGAATGTTTCACAAAACACTTTGGCAATCCTGTATACAGTATATTTCCTCCTACCTGTCTATTTAAACTCTGTGCAGTTCTCAGCTGAGCTCACTGCCTGAACAATGCTTTTTCAGGTTAACTACTGAGCTCTGTACCTGCCTGCTATCCAGCCTGCTTTCCTCCATTGATTCCTCTGGCATTGTTTCTTGGCTTTCCAAGTCTGCCCTAACCCTTGGCTTTATGCCTGGCTGTCCAAGTCTGCTACCTTCCCTGACCCTTAACTCTGTTTTTGGTTACCGCATTCTACTGCCCGACCTGAACTCTAACCTCTACCTCCCCTACTATGTCTGCAACCAGCTCCATCCTCTGGACTGTACCTTCTTGTCTTTGAGTCCTGGTCTTGAGTTGGGTAAAATTGGGGTCAAAACCTGGAGTCAACAAGCAACAAAATCCATCTTCACCATCAGGAGCTTTGGAGGATACCAGCTGGTCATTAGGTTCCACACCTTGAGGGATCCTGTGTTGCCCTACTTTACTGTGAACCAGCTGGTGGCCTTCACCTTTTGGGTAAGCCTACTATCTCCCATTGGGGTATCCCTTATAGTGTAATTTATATAGGGGTCCTTGATGGCACAGCTGCTGCCTTGACAATCTATCAAACACATATTTTTATACTAGTATACTATTGTGTAAAGCAAGCCACCTGGTCCTTCAACTACTTTATGGACTTCTTATGCGCCTAAGTATATTTCGATCAGGTACGTGAGTATGTGTTACACAAGGTACACCAGTTTCTTTCCCACCACATACACAGACACAATGAATTTGTGTTCTGATGCTCTCTAGGTGGGTGACCTGAAACACTTGGCAGGACACCTAGGTGCCTGGGCCCAGCAATACCACTGAGGATAGATTTATTTATCAGATGTCTATGGAAGAATTTAGGTTTCTCTCTTTGTCTCTAATTTGCAAGCAGCAGGAGATACAAGCCAACAATAAAATGGAAAATGAGGAAATTTCAGCAATGGCTGACATTACACAATGAACTGAATGTGTTTCATTTAAAATCTGTTGTCATTCCTCTATTGCCTTGAAGACGCTGGGGCAGCGCAAGTTCATCCCACTAATTAAACCTCTAGACAGTGTCTAGTCATATTAGGATTGAAAGGTATTGACAAGGAGTGGAGCAAAGCATGGCAGTGAAGCACATTTGGGAATGAGCACTTCTTGTGGACAGTAACATATGCATCTTTAATCGAAATCCTGGCCAAATCGGTAATCAGGTCCCTGGCTGGTTTCACTGCAGACAGAGCCGAGGGCAAGGCTCAGCTGTGATTCTGAATAACAACCAGCCAGGATTTCCCCTAGAAATATATCTGTCTGACAGCTGAACATCACTGGAGTACAGCCACAGTGACAGAGAGGACAGGGGCATGTGTCTTGTGACCATGTCATTTACCCATGCCTCTGGTGCCAAATCCGAGAAAGTCAAATAAGGCTGTGAGGCACATTAGTCCTATTTCCTGTGTAATTGTCAAATGTCAGAATAGGCATTATATCACACTGACTCTATTAACTTCATGCTACGCTTGAGCAAGAAAGCATTTCTCCTCTTAATGCTACTGATGGTTTTCATTTTCTCTATTGTGTGCTTGCTCTTAGCTTCCTTATTGTAGCTCTAGTTGTATATAGGTTCATCGGATCGAAGCTTCTTATGTTGCACTGTAGCCAGTGGTGTATCCAGGGTATGGCAGTTATGGGCCCTGGGCAGCTGTCACGTACTTGGTATAGGAGCCCAGAATGCAGGGAGCGGCCTCTCGTAAGCCTCTGGTTCAAGAACCCCTGGAAGTGGAGACAGGGAATCAAGAGTTCAGAGGGCACAAGTGCCAAGCTGGTTCAGGACTGGTCCGGACCCTTGGGGAAGTGGAAGAACCACAGGAGCGCTGGGTAAGCAGGCACTCGGCAGTCAGGCTGGAACAGTAGATGGCAGCAGGCACTCAGCGGTCAGGCTGGAACAGCAGGTGGCAGAAGGCACTCAGCGGACAGGCTGGAACAGCAGGTGGCAGCAGGCACTCAGCGGTTGGGCTGGAACAGCGGGTGGCAGCAGGCACTCAGTGGTCAGGCTGGAACAGCAGGTGGCAGAAGGCACTCAGCGGACAGGCTGGAACAGCAGGTGGCAGCAGGCACTCAGCGGTTGGGCTGGAACAGCAGGTGGCAGCAGGCACTCAGCGGTCAGGCTGGAACAGCAGGTGGCAGCAGACACTCAGTGGTCGGGCTGGAACAGCGGTCAGCAGAAGGGGGTTGAAGGTACGAGCCGGGTCGGTAACAGGCGGGCAGCAACGGTACTAAGGGAGAGGCAAAAGCGTAGTCAGACAAGCCGAAGGTCAGTGGCAGGCAGCAAACAGGAACAGGCCGGGTAAACAGGAATCAAAGACAACTAGGTAGCAGATAGCAGGATCACCGGACACGCTGTAGACTGGACAGCAAGGAGGCACAGTGACAGATTCCTTTAAGTAGCCCTTTGGTTGCCAAAAACGGTCGCACGGCATGTAACCGTGCACCTGTCCGTGACCCCGCGCACCCGCGTGCGCCCGTTCTTATCATCACACACCCGCGTGTTCCCGTTCGTATCATCGCGCACCCGCGTGCGCCCGTTCGTACCAACGCGCACCCGCGTGCGTCCGTTCACGCCAATGCGCGCCCATGGATACCGGTTAGCTCTTAACATGGGGATTCTGCGGGCAGGTCTCCCATATGCCACTGGATTACCGGGACGACCATGACAGCAGCGCTTGAAGGGGGGTTGCAAGCAAGTTGTCTATCTTCACTTTTCTGAAGGGGAGGGCTCTTGATATAACAGGGGGACTCCTGATGTGATGGAGGCATGCTGAAGGGGATACTTCAATGCGAAAAAGGGAGGACTCTGACATGAAAGGGGTTCCTGATGAAAATGGGGGACTCTGATGTGAAAGGGGGGTTCCCAGAAAGGGATCTGGGGGTCCTTGTAGATTACAGGCTCAGCAATAGTGTGCAACGTCAGGCTGCAGCAAGACTATTAGCATGCATTAAAAAGGGTATCTACTCAAAGAGATAAAACTATAATTCTACCGCTTTACAAACCTCTGGCTCAGCCACATCTTGTGTAAGCCACTCATTTCTGGTCACCAGTCCTCAGGAAGGATGTGCTGGAATTGAAGAGAGTCCAGAAAGGGGCAACAAAGCTTATAAGAGGACTGGAGGAGCGACTAAAATCATTAAACTTATTCTCCCTGGAGAAGAGACGCTTAAAGCGGAGTTCCAGTCATTTTTGTGTTTATTAAAAGTCAGCAGCTATACTTTTTGTAGCTGCTGACTTTTAATAAACACACAATCCCCTGTCCCATGACCCAGCGATGCGGCCAGCTGAACCCTTGGTTCTCTCCCTCTCCTCTCCCCAGCATCACAAGTGTGGACACCCGGCTGTGATAGCTTGCAGCTTCACAGCCGGGTGTGCACTGCGCATGCGCAAGTCGTGCTATGCCCCCTTAATGGCCCAGCAATAATCTGTGACGTGTCCCAGAAGATTTCAGGGAGGGAGGGGGGAGCGAAGAACTTTTGCTCTAGTCACCTAGGGGACCTGAGCGGACGTGGGAGCTGGGTAACTGTCAAAACTAGGTGCCCAATCCCCCCCCCCCCCCCCGAAAAAAACACAAATTACAAATTACATTACAAGTGTGACATATAAGGGGTAGTCCTTAAAGCGGGACTTTTTTTTTCCACTTTTGGGTGGAACTCTGTATTAAGAGGCGATATAAAAGCAATATACAAATAGATAAATGGTGATTTTAGCATAGGGGGAAAACTATTCAGTCTCAGGTTGCTTAAGAAGACACGTGGCCAGTTAATGAAGTTGGATGAGAATCTGTTTAAATTTAAACCATGGATTTCTTTGCTGTTAGAGCAGTAATGCTGTGTACACATGACCAGACTTTTCGACAGCAAAGGTCCGACGGAACGAATCCGCTGGACAATTCCATCATGTGTGGGCTGTTTAAAAATCAGACAGACTTTAGAAATAGAACTTGTTTCAAATCTTTCCGCCAAAACTCCACCGGAACCAGTTTCTATCAAGAATTTCGTTCGTGTGTATGTGAGTCCGACGGACAAAAAACTACGCTAGGGCAGGTATTGGCTATTGGCTATTAACCTCCCTTTTCTAGTCCGGTCGTACGTCATCACGTTTGAATCCATCAGACTTCGGTGTGATTGTGTGTGTCCAAGTCCGTTCATTCGGAAAGTCCGTCGGAACTCCACAGAAAGTCAGTCGGGAAGACCGTCGGACCTAGTCTGCCGGAAAGTGTGGTCGTGTGTAGGCTGCATAAGGATGTGTAACTCTGTCAACGGTGAGTGTTGATATTTAAAAAAAATCGTTTAAATGGGCATCTTAGCAAACACAATATACAGGGATATGGGAATAGGTAGGGACACAAGTGCACACACACACACACACACACACACACACACACACACACACACACACACACACACAAACTAACATAATGTATGTTGAACTGATGGACTAGTGTCTTTATCATACCTTACCAATTCTATAACTATGTAACCCATATGCATTCTCTGGTATAGATATTATAAAGGACAATGTACCTACTGATACTTTATTATAATAAACAGGTGCATCTCATAAAATTAGAATAGCATCAAAAAGTTTATTTATTTCAGTAATTCAATTCAAAAAGTGAGAATCTGGATGAGAATCTGTTTAATCTTAAACCGTGTAAGGGGTTCTTTGCTGTTAAAGCAGTAAGGATGCAGAACTCTATCAGCAGGGAGTGTTGATATTACAAAAAAAGCAAACACATTATAGAGGGATATGGGAATAGGTAGGGACACACACATATCTCATAAAATTTGAATATCAAAGAGTTAATTTTTTTTAGCAATTTGTTTCAAAAAATGAAACTCATATTTTATATGGATGCGTTTCACACTGAGTGATATATTTCAAACATTTCTTTCTTTTAATTTTCATGTTTATGTGTTACAGCTAGTGAAAACCCAAAAATCTGTATTTCAGAAAATTTTAATATTACATAAGATCAATGAAAAAAAACATTTTTAATACAGAAATGTTGTCTTGCTAAAAAGTATGTCCATGAACAGTATAGTATGCACTCAATACTTGGTTGGGGCTCCTTTTGCATCGATTATTGCATCAATACAGCATGGCATGGAGGTGATCAGCCTGTGGCACTACTGAGGTGTTATGGAAACCCAGGTTTCTTTGATAGCGGCTTTCAGCTCATCTGCATTGTTGGGTCTGGTGTCTCTCATCTTCCTTTTGACAATCCCCCACAGATTCTCTATGGGGTTTAGGTGAGGCCAGTTTGCTGGCAAGTCAAGCACAGTGTCTAAATACTAGCTTACTACTAATACTCAGGGCCGTCTTTAAGGCAGGGCAAAAGGGGCAGCTGCCCTGGGTCCTGTCATTGTTGTGGGGCCCAAAGCAGCTGCCTCATACTTGCCAACTATCCAGGTTTAAATTCCCTTGTCCCTTGAAGTTTTATTCCTATGCTGTGTCCCGATATCTCAGTGTGAAGTGCTGCTACTAATGCTGCCCAGCTCTGCCCTATTGTTGATGACTCACCTGCAGACCCTGTGTTTACATGTAAATAACCTGCATTCATATGTAAATAGCGGCGACAATACTAAGTAAATACCTGCGACTGGCGCCATTGATATGTAAATAAAGGCCGCATTCCTATGTATATCATGCTCCCCTGCTGTGAGGAGGTGATGTGCTGTAACCTCTAGCAACTAATCACTGAGCCATAATGTGTGATGTAACCTCTAGCAACTAGTCAGTAAGCAGTAATGATATGCTGTAACTGCTGGCAACCAATCGCAATTGCTGCCTGATCTCATACAGAAAACTGATTTTAAGTCTAGCTGATATTTATTGTATATCTCAGAGTAGTTGGAGAGGGAAATTGCATGGGGGGGCCCCAAGAAAAATTTTGCCCAGGGTCCAATCTATATTAAAGACGGCCCTGCTAATACTATGTGCTGTACCTCAGTGGCACGTTCCAAAGTGCTATTTCTTTTCTCTACCGGCATGTGGAAGGTAATGTTTTTGCCTCGTTGGACAGGGTGGTCAGCAGTAACTGACTCATGGGGCAGCAGGCATGGGCAGGGGTGTTACCTTTCCTTAATGGCACACTGGGTAACTCTGCAGGCAGCTGGGAAGGATGCAGGACAGGGTTCAGTGTTGTTGGAGCTTGTTCCGCCACCATGCCTTAAAAATGCTAGTGGTGATTCTGCCATGAGTACCTATGCAAGTTTGGCACCAGGACAGGGACTTGGCTTCTTTTTTCCATACCAGTGGCTACTGATAAAGGATGCATGAACTGGATGGTGAGCAGCGACAATGCATGCATCAGTGACACTGTCTCTCTAGTCTTCATGGAATCATGGACAGGGCACTTGAGGCAGAACAGTGAGAGGAAGAGGATGATTTCTTTACCTCTCAAGGCCCCCTTTATTCAGATAGCATTCCTGCAGGCCTGCCAAACACACTTGAAGAAGAGGAGGATTGTGTCAGGATGGATGTAGAGGATAACACTCAGCAGCAGTTTTCAAGGTATGGTTTTCAGTTCCCAGAAACCTAAGAAGTTGTACATGCCTGGGAGGAGGTAGTTCCTGACAATATCATACTCAGTGACCCAGAGGACTCAGAATTGAATGCCTCTGCAAACTTACGCTGCATGGCCTACCTGATTCTGCAAAGCCTGCGAAAGGACCCTAGGATTTGTGGTATCAAGGAGAGGGAACATTACTGGCTGGCAACCATTCTTAATCCACAGTACAAGGGTAAGGTTGCAGAACTCATCCTGCCTTTACAGAGGGAGCAGAGGATGAAACATCTTCAGAAGGCCTTGAAGAAAGGTTTTTGTAGTGCATTTCCAGACCCTGAGAGGTTACCATTTCCTGGTGCTGGACAACGTGTTGCTGAGGCTTCGTTCAGACAAAGGAAGAGCGGTGGAGAAGGGGTGAGGGGTTCCCCTTAATATCTATACCAGACCTGAAGGGCCTGGTATGGATTTTGGGAGTGACATCCACACCATTTTTATTTTGGTATTTTTCTCTATATTGCTGGGATGCGACAATACATTACAACCATTTGGGGAAAAAATACTGCGCTAAAGAAATCTCTCAACAATCAGTCTAAATATCTAAAGGCTGCGATTGATAGGATGTGATACACACCTATAAAGCATATAAGTCAGGAATTTCAACCGCACTCACAATTACAAAAATCTAAAAAAATATATCTAAAACCTATAACAGAATAATATGTATACACTATAACTAGTCAAAAATTATAATACAAAAACCCAACTAAGTGAATAATAAAAATATACTCTATAACTCATACAATAATCAAGTGTACAAAAAAAAAATATATATAAAGTGCTCAAAAATTATATATAAGCAACAGTTCCTCATAAAGACGTAGTAATGAGCATACAGTGGTAAAGTGCACAGAATTTTTGTGAACAATCAGAAATATTATGAATAGAGTGCTCAAAAATTATATATAAGAAAACAGTTCTTCATCAAGATGTAATCGTGGGCATAACAGTCCAATAATCATAAGTGTTTCTTCTCAAGAAATCCTATGCGGGTGCAAGAGAGAGAATTTCCTTCACCAACACCGTGCTGATAAATGGTAAGAATGCGTGCTTACCAAATCCCAGAATCAGAAAGGCATTTGATATCAGAAATCTAATGCCCCGTACACACGAGAGGGATTAAGTCTGACAGACCTCCAAAGGAGTTCCGCCGGAGTTCCGACGGAGTTCCGACGGAGTTCTGGCGGACTTTTCGACCGAACGGACTTGACCACACACCATCACACCAAACTCCGACGGAGTCGAACGTGATGACGTACGACTGGATTCGACGTAGGAAGTTCCTAGACAGTAGCCAATAGCTGCCCTAGCGTCGGTTTTAGTCCGTCGGAGTAGCACACACACGAGCGGATTTTTCAAAGGGGACCGGGTCCGGCGGAGTTCCGTCGGGAAAATTTAAAGCATGCTTCATTTCTAAAGTCCGTCAGACTTTAGCTTCGCTAAAGTCCGTTGCAGCCCACACACGATCGGATAGTCCGCCGGACTCAGTCCGTCGGAGTTTGGATGTCGAAAAGTCCGCTCGTGTGTACGGGGCATTAGGGGTCATCACACAGGGACATCACCTCGTTTTCACGTGGTTGGACCATTCATAAAAGGCAAGCAAAGACTCCCATAGCGTAAAACCGTAAACCAAAATCTTTTATTCCATAATAAAAAACATACTCACAAACATAAAGGTCAAATCAGCGTTAAGAAAAGCCAGCCGGCAAAGCGAACGCCCAAATGTCACGTGATTTGCGTCAAGCACGTCAAGACCACCCAGGGTGAGGGGTTCCCCTTAATATCTATACCAGACCTGAAGGGCCTGGTATGGATTTTGGGAGTGACATCCACGCCATTTTTATTTTGGTATTTTTCTCTATATTGCTGGGATCCGACAATACATTAGAGCCGCGGGCAGTTTTAAATTACATTTTTTACTTTAGAAATGTAATTTTGCTGTGGCATTGTTATAAACATGGGAAAGATGCACTGCTTTGCAAGCATACTAAGAACACCCCCAGGCATGATATTTAAAGGAATATTTCATTTTTATTGTTTCATTTTAAGCATTATTAAAATCACTTCTCCTGAAAAGGTGGCCATTTTTAAAACTTTTTTTTGCATTGATACATGTCCTCTGGGGTAGGACTTGGTCCCCAAACACTTTTTATGGCAATAACTTGCATATAAACCTTTAAAATGAGCTCTTCACGTTTGTGCTGCATAGGCTTTAATGGTGTTCGCATGTTCAAACAAATGTTTTGCCTGTTCGCATGTTCTGCTGCAAACTGAACCGGGGGTGTTCGGCTCATCCCTAGCTGTAAGCCATAATCATCAAAATTAAAAGAAAGAAATGCTTAATATATATCAATCTATGTGTAACGCATCTATATAAAATATATGAGTTTCACTTTTTGAATTGAATGACTGGAATAAATTAACATTTTGATGATATTCTAATTTTATGAGATGCACCTGTATATATAATGTAGTCCAGAGGTGTGCAATCTAGTCTATACTTTATTATAATACACATGGAACTAAGTCAATGTATGGTTCTATAAAACAAGTGTTCTGTTTTTCATTTACCGTATATACTCGAGTATAGGCCGACCCGAGTATAAGCCGAGGCCCCCAATTTACCCCCAAAAAACTGGGAAACCTATTGACTCGTGTATAAGCCGAGGGTGAGATATGCCTGTCCATCCCTGTGTGTGTGTCCATCCATCCATCCATCCCTGTGTGTGTGTGTGTGTGTCCATCCATCCCTGTGTGTGTGTGTCCATCCATCCATCCATCCATCCCTGTGTGTGTGTCCATCCATCCATCCATCCCTGTGTGTGTGTGTGTCCATCCATCCATCCATCCCTGTGTGTGTGTCCATCCATCCATCCATCCCTGTGTGTGTGTGTGTCCATCCGTGTGTGTGTGTGTGTGTGTGTGTGTGTGTGTGTGTGTGTGTGTGTGTGTGTGGCCTTGTGTGTCCAGCCTACCTGTGTCCTGAGCCTCCGTCCGGTCCCGAGCCTCCGTCCGGTCCCGTCCCGTCCCGAGCCTCCGTCCGGTCCCGTCCCGTCCCGAGCCTCCGTCCGGTCCCGTCCCGAGCCTCCGTCCGGTCCCGTCCCGTCCCGTCCCGAGACTCCGTCCGGTCCCGTCCCGTCCCGAGCCGAGCCTCCGTCCGGTCCCGTCCCAGGATCACCGCTCTTCGTCGGCGCCCATTCCCCTGTTCAAATGCCGCGCCTCCCTGTCTGTGATAGGCGGAACACAATTTCCCAGCAGCCTGTGTTCCGCCTATCACGGACATCGTCTCATCCTCGTCCGTAGTACGAGGATGAGACGATGTCGGTGATAGGCGGAACACAGGCTGCTGGGAAATTCAGTGTTCCGCCTATCACAGGCGAAGGCGGAGCCGGAGGCGCGGCTTTTGAATTATAGAATGGCCGCTGTCTGTCTGCTCGACACGCTGATCGAGCAGGCAGACAGCGATGACTCGAGTATAAGCCGAGGGGGGCACTTTCAGCCTCAAAAAAGAGGCTGAAAATCTCGGCTTATACTCGAGTATATACGGTATAACTTTGTGGACCCTGCATTTATGATCATCTCTGATTTGTAAAAATCATGTACGTACAACTATTTTTAGATGTACCTCTTTTGTCTAGTCTTTGTATTATTAAACCTTACACCAAACTTTTAATAAACTTCACTGAACAAGAAGAGGTTACCCTCAGTGAAAACGATCAGTAGATTCAGAGTTAAAAGCGGCTCAAGTTTTATGCAAATCTTGACTTTTCCAGTGCCAGTTGAGCTAGTTGCCGTGCTTTCCTGCCTCTAAAGCCTACCAATTAACATTTCTCTGATGTTCTTGTGACAATTTTGTTGTTAATATAAGACGTTCTAGCATTTATGATGTATATTTATATGTATGCAAAGTTAGATGTAATTTTCTATCATTTTGACTATGTTTAATGTTTATTCTTGTAGCCCTAAAAAAAGCTCCTTTCTGTGTTTTTATGGTCTAAGCTGTTGAGTGCCCATTAAGGGAAGCTACCACTAACACGAGGTGCCCTGCGACCACCCTGCGACGTAAGTGAGTCGCTCCGCCCCCGCAGAGCGACGCGCTGACGTCACCTCGTGTTAGTGGTTGGAGGATCCAGGAAGGACGGGTTTGTCCGTGTGGGCGCACCGGACTTCAGGCTCTTTTTTTCTTCACATATTGTAAGTGCAGTACTGTATTTTTATTGAAACAAACTAAAGGTTTTTACACTATTGGAGCCATTATATCTTTTCTATGATACTAATTCGTACCCACGAGTCCTGGGTTATGTGGGATAAGCTGAAGAGGTCCAGATACACAATCTATATGGTGGAGATGGTGGTTTAAGGAGATCAGCAGGATTGGTTCGAGAACTTGGGAAACACATTGTTTTTTCACGCGTTTTCTGCGACCCTCTTTAGTGAGGGGTCACAGACTTCTGGTAAGAAGTAAATATTCACATATTGGTGGTGGATCGCACATAGTTCACAAGTGGAGGAATCTGCTGTTTTTTGTTTTCTTTATTGAAAGGAATCTCATTTTTATTTTATTTTGTATATTTTATTTTTTATTTTTATACTTATTTGTGTTAATGCACATGGGTGTAAGTTTAGTTGTATTTTCACTAGCAATTGGATTTTATTGTAATGGTCATTATTTATTATTGTGTTGTTCTTATAGAGTCCATCTAAGTTTGGATCTACTGCTTCATATGTATATGGGTTTATCACAGGTTGACTATTGTGATATTTGCACTAATCTGGCCACTTGTTGTGGCTTTTGTGGTACAGCACACTTTTTTAATGTCACCACTGTAGCGCAGCTTATTTATTTTTCTTTGGACCTGATGTGTTGGGTAGGGGAGGAAGTTGCTGGATATCTCCTTGCGAATTGTGTAGATTTTGCTTTTGAAATGGTTGGCAAGCTGTTGAGTGGTAAGCAAGTTGGTGGGTGGGGGCAGAGGGGGTCGAAGTAAAGAATTAAGGGTAGAAAAGAGTTGACGAAGTTTGGATGAGAGGGTTTTGATAAGAGTGTTATAGTAGGTTTGTTTAGCAGTGTGGAGGCAGGAGTTATATTTGAGAAGGGCAGATTTGTAGAGGGTAAAGCCTGCAGGGACAGGCGCAAGAGCATGGCTGCGTCTCTTGAGACTTCTGGTGTCGTCTGTTTGCCAGGGTTGTGGTAGATGGGGCCAGGTTCTGCATGTAGAAAGAGGAGCAAGTACGTCTAGGGAAGATGACAGCGAGTTGTTGAAGATGGAAGAGGTTAGGTCTTGGCAGGACAGGGGTGCGATTTTGTCGTAAAGGCCATCGGTAGCAGAATGAAGAAAGGAAGGGTTGAGGTTGAGCAGATGGTAATCTAGTGGGAAGGTTTAACCATTGGAGACATCCTAACAGTGGCGGCTGGTGCTCAAAATTTTTGGTGGGAGAAAACTGAAAAATAGTAAGCCCACCCATCAAATGGAGCCACTTGTGCCCATCATATGCACCCACTTGTGACCATCAAACACAGCCACTGTGCCCATCATATGCAACCACTTGTGCCTATCATATGCAACCACTTGTGCCCATCAAATGCAGCCACTTTGCCCATCAAATGCAGTCACTTGTGCCCATCATATGCAGCCACTGTACCCATCAAATGCAGCCACTTGTGCCCATAATATGCAGCCATTGTGCCCACCGACGACCCCCACTCGCTGGGCTCGTGGCTCTGGCAGCACCCACACCCTGTGCGTGGCTTTAGAAGCACTGCCAACACCCCCCCGCGGGTGGCTCTCGCAGCACATCCAACAACCCCCCCCCCGCGGCTCTGACAAACCCCTGAAACTTACTGGCAGGCAGCAGTTCCATGCACCAGAGCGGTGGCAACCTCCACTCCAGTGTGTGTCTCTTCTGCTCCTCTTCCTAAGCGCCAGGCATTCCAATGGATCTGATGCCCTGCCTCCTGATTGGCGGGGAGGAAGGTTAGTATGAAAATAGCGAAAATGAATTGGGTTGAATCAGGACGCACTCTCTGCGCCCCGAGCCCACCAAATTTTGAAGCCTATTACAGCCTCTGGCTATAATCAGGTGCTTCAAAAAATACCCCCCCTCCCGCCTGTGCGCCCACAGTGCATGGGCCGCCACTGCATCCTCCTATACATGTATGAAATACCAGATCTGAGTGGCCTGGTGCTTTAGTAAAAAAAGTCAGACACTAAAGACTATACACCCTATGACTAGGTGTAAATTGCATACCTGGATTTACATCACCCAGAATGCTTGCTATTAGGATTTTGCTCCATTTAAGTACAACACCTTTTAATACTCAGAGCTGTTGCTGCAATTAGGAAGCAGAAATATGTGTGTGAGAATTACTGTTATCAGAACTGCAATTAGTAGGACTGCATAATTATAAGCTTCCCTGATTTAATGAGTCTCATTTAATGAGAGCAGTTCACATTCAATAATAATAGAGTTTTGTAGCATGGCAGTAACACTGAGGTCACGGAGGACCGGACAGAGCATCTTAAATGAGATCTTTATTAGTAAACCTGTCCGTGCTTATATCGTTTTTAGGTTAATGAGTCAACATGCTATTAAAATGTATGAGCAATATTGAAAAGATCCAGGGCATCCCCAGCAGCATTTACTCCTTTTCTTTATTCCAATTCAGCCCCGGGCCTCTTTTTTACACTTGTTGTTTACAAGTTAAAATAATTTTATTTTACCAGAAAATTACTTAGAACCCCGAAACATTATATATATTTTTTCTAACACCCTAGAGAATAAAATGGCGGTCATTGCAATACTTTCTGTCACACCGTATTTGCACAGCGGTCTTACAAGTGCACTTTTTTTGGAAAAAATACACATTTTTGAGTTAAAAAAATAAGACAACAGTAAAGTTAGCCAAACTTTTTTTTATTTTTTTATATTGTGAAAGATAATGTTATGCTGAGTAACGTGATACCCAGCATGTCATGCTTCAAAATTGTGCCTGCTCGTGGAAACAAATTTTTACACTTAAAAATCTCCATAGGCAATGTTTAAAAATTTCTATCGGTTACCAGTTTTGCGTTACAGAGTAGGTCTAGGGCTAGGATTATTGCTCTCACTCTAACAATTACAGTATCACGTATTACAACAATCACATGTGTGGTTTGAAACCGTTTCCATATGCGGGCACTACTTATGTATGCGTTTGTTTCTGCGCACAAGCTCGTCGGGATGGGGCGCTTTAACATTTTTTTCTTATTTATTTTACTTTTAGTTTTTTATTTTAACACAGTTAAAAAAAAATTATTTGGGACACTTTTACTCCTATTGCAAGGAATGTAAACATCCCTTGTAATAGAAAAAAGCATGACAGGACCTCTTAAATATGAGATCTGAGGTCAAAAAGACCTCAGATCTCATATTTACACTAAAATACAATTAAAAAAATATGTAAAAAAAAGAAATTTCTCCTTTAAGAGATGGGGGAAGTGACATTTGATGCCATGGAGCAGAGCAGGGGCCATCTTCCCCTCAGTCGGCAGCCAGGCATCCACAGGAGAGGACGCGATCATCTCCGCCACTACCAGTGTTCCCCGGTAAGCGGCGGAGATGACCAGAGCATGGCGGGAGGGGGGCACTTCTCCCGCCACCGATAAAAATTATCCTCCACGGAGAACATTTTTATCTCAAGGAGAAACACACAACGCTCCCGAAAATATCAGGGTTATGGCAGCTGCTGCGTCAAAGTACCGACGTCCGGGTATGGCGATTTGCGTGAAGTGGGAGTATATGTAAAAAAAAAGAATATTTTGTGCCTGGAGTTCAGCTTTAAGCATAGTTCCACTTTAAGCTGGCTTTATTTCAGGGTTTGCATAAAGTGAGAACAGCCTGTGAAAGTCATTTGCAACACCGCTAAGAACAAGATGATAAAATCAAGCCTGGCACAACAACATAACATTTTAAAAATAAAACCATTCACTTCATCATCTGATTTAAATTGGCTATATTCAGAAAGGACTCTATGCACACAATTACTACTGGGAGGTTATTCATACTACATGGCCTTATGCCCATTATCTAATGCCCCTTCACTAATGACACCAATCTTGCCACACAAACCATGCACAGCAGCAGGAGGCCTGGAGCATTGGTACAGAGAGGGAAAAAGCTTTAGTGCTTATTAGCAAGACTGACGGGCCTGCGCACGATATTGCCGACATATAGCTTCTTCTGTTGTGCCGGGAGATACTCCGAAAGCTTGACAGATCTATAGCGATCACTTCCCGCTGACAAGGCCAGTCTCCTGAACCTGACAACTACATTTGTACATTGATATATATCTTCAGCTCCGCAGGGCTACTAGAAACATGCTTTGCACAAAAAGAAATACACTCATTTTAACTCCATTATAACACTTGGATCAAAGGAAATATTTGGATGGTACACGCATAGCAGCCAACTTGGATTCAGCTGTGATATTTGCAGTGAAATCTAGAATATAAAAGGTTATAGTGTAAAGTAGAAGAAAATCCTAAGGCTAACTATTCTTAAAAAACATTCATTGCCCTCGCACCTCCCTAATGGTAGTACACTTGTTTATAAACATTATGCCAATTGCCAAACCACAATTGTAGTCTACTTATTGCAATGTGAGTGTGGCTGCTATTATATTGGCAAAACTGTTCAAAAGTTATGAAAACGTCTGTATCGACATTTAACTGCTATGCAAAGTGCAAATCCTGATTTTTCTTTGGGCCGCCATGTAGCAGCGGTCCACTACAGCCGTATGCCCAAAATTTCAGTGTTGGTTTTGAATAGGCTCCACCAAACTCACAGAGGTGCAGATCTGAACAAGAAGTGAAATGAGGTGGATTTCTAACCTTAATGCGACTTCGCCTCCAGGGTTAAATGAAATACTCAGTTTTAAACCTTTCCTCCAAGGGTTTTCCTCAGGGGACTATGAAGGTGACCTGTGAACTACCCCATTCGGTTGTGTAAAGGTAGGTCCTTGCTCTGTTAGGTGCTCGATTTCCCTCTTCCTATCTTTCCTAGGCTGTGGTCTGGATGTACTTGGGAGTCCCATTCACCGGTGAGATAACCAAGACTCATACACGAGATGTATGTGAATAATGATTACATTTAATGTTTTGAATACAACAGGTTATATGCTGAGACAATTGGGGTGGCACCCTGTGGAGTAGCCAATCAGGGATTCCCATTCCCCCTTGTAGTTATACACCAAACTTTTCCTAGTAACAGGTTTATTGACAGAACAAGCAGAATAAGCAGAAATCGTGTCTTCATGGCAAAGCACGTCATTAACCTTCACGAGATAAGAATAAGACTACAATATTCAACAACATTGTGCTAGTAGTCTGTGATCCAGACGTTCTAGGTCACAGACGCAGTTAAGGGAATATAAGATAATTGCATATCTTGGCTTTCTCTGTACAAACTCTCGCGGCCAAGGGCATTCTAAGAAAACAGCATATTTTCCAAATAGCGAGCATCTATGTCTTAGCAGTTAGAATTCTAGCTTGGTCATACAAAGTTTAAAATGGAAGACAGTATAACAAAATGGAGACTTGTTAATCCTTATAATCCCTCCTGTGATCATAACTTTGGCACGAAGTTATCGATCATCCTCTATACCAGACATTCTTGGAAAAAGCCATAAGTGCTTTCTCTTCGTCATTGGGCTTGGTTGCTATTGTTGGATGGGAAACCTTGGAGGCTGCTATGCAGCAGCACTTGGCGATCACATAGAACATTACTATCAACAACACTATCATCACTAATACGAGAAATATTTTCTTGAAAAATCCCAGTATGCCCCCCCAAATACCACAAAAGTCAATACTATCGACCAGAGCAAAATGGTGTGTAGTACATACTGATCTTCTAAGCCCCTGTCTCTTTCTTTTTGCAAAGACTTCAGTCCGAGCTGGTGGTAGGAGGAGGAAAGTCCAGGGAGATTCTGTCGAACTGTTCCTGGAGGGTCTGTAGGTTCGTCTCTGGGGTCCCTTTGGTGGTGGCGTCCTCCTGTTGGTCTTGGGCAAGTGTCCTCTGGGGGTGTTCTGGAGTCGGTGGAGGTTCGGGGCATTTTTTTAGTCTGCTGGCATGGATCCACTGAGGGGTGTAGTCTGTGAGGACAGCAGTCCTGGAGACCTTCTCCACGTTCCATGGACCGGAGTAGATGGGCCCCACGTGCTTCCGTTGGGCAAGCTGCTTGATCAACACTTTATCCCCCGGGATGAAGGGGTGAGTAGGTTCTGTTGGAAGAGGAGAAAAGGTGACAGCAACTTGTTCATTATGTTCTTCTATTGTACTTACCAGATGTTTCACGTACTCTTCCTGTAAAGAATATAGGTTAATGTCAGTCTGTGCATCTAATGCTTTTAAGGTTTTTTCATACAGCTGTTGCAAGGGTTGGGACCCTATATGTCCGGGACCATGCAGGTAGGAAAGGATGAGGGCCGAGCTGGCTTCGGGGATCCCAATGACCCCTCCATTTGTCCAAAGGCCTCTTTAGTCTTTGGACAACCCTTGCTGGACCCAGAAAAGGACATCAGCGTCTGTGGCCATGGATTGGATTTGGGCTGCAACTGAGGGGAAATCTGGCGCTGAAAAATCTTGTTGGAAAAATATCGTGGTAGGGGCGGGTGGATGTGTGGAGGAATTTGCCACCGCTCGAGCGCATCTATCCGCAAGGGCGTTGCCTCGGGCAATGTAGCTACCAGTGGTGGTGTGAGCCTTGACTTTAATAATCGCCAAATGTTTGGGCAGTAGTATAGCCTGGAGAAGGGCCAGGATATGCTCCTTATTGGCTATAATTTTGTTATCAGCCATTCTAAACCCCCTGTTAGCCCAGATCACCCCGAAATTGTGAACCACGCCGAAGGCGTATCGACTGTCAGTGTAAATATTGACATCCCTATTTGTGAACAGGATGCATGCTCTGGTGAGGGCTACCAGTTCCGCGACCTGTGCCGAGGAAGGCGGAAGTGGCTTAGCCTCCAGAACCAGATCTGGGAGCTGTACTACCGCGTATCCTGTCAGAAAAGTGGAATCCGAAGGGCGCGAGCAACTGCCGTCCACAAAAACTTCCTCTGCACCGGCCAGAGGTACGTCTGTTAAGTCCTTACGTGGGGAGGTGACTTGGTCCAACACTTTTGTGCAGTCATGCATTTTGGA
This sequence comes from Lithobates pipiens, assembly GCF_037356315.1. Classification (NCBI taxonomy): domain Eukaryota; kingdom Metazoa; phylum Chordata; class Amphibia; order Anura; family Ranidae; genus Lithobates; species Lithobates pipiens. Next base: position 162,571,828 of record NW_027507789.1, read on the forward strand.
TGGTTCACCATAATTCATGAGTTTGAGCAGAGAATGTAATAGCCTGAGGATGGGGGAGGTGTCAGAGGTGTGTTTGATGGTCATATTGGAGGTGTTTAGAAGAATGATTTCATACCCGCTGGCTCTTTGGGTGGTCATATGTTGTGTATTGAGGTTTTGGATAAGGTGGGTGACTGAGTGGGTAGTGTATACAGTTAGGGGGTGTCCCAGAACTAACTTGTTGGCTTCTTGAATGGCCATGGCACATGCGGCCATGTTCTGGAGGCAAGCAGGCATGCCCTGGACCTGGAGTGGGAGTTTCTTTGAAAGGAAAGCCACCGGTCGGTAAGAATTACCGTGCTCTTGGGCAAGAACTGCTGCAAAGGCAGATCCATTAACTACACAATATAGATAAAAGGTTTTCCTGTAGTCCACTAGTCCTAAGGCCGGGGCGGAGGCAAGGGAGGAGAGGAGGGTGTTAAATGAGTGTAACATTTCCTCCGTCCATTCCACCACTTTTGGCGCAGTGGAGAGCGTGGCCCTCCTCAGAATGGAGTCATGAAATGAGCAGTCAGGGATCCATTGCCGGCAATAGACGATTGCTCCCAGGAAAGACAAGAGGGCGGCCTTGTCCCTGGGTGGCTGCAGAGCGTTAAGGGCTGTGGCACGGTGGGGGGAAACACTTCTCTCTCCCTTATTGAGGATGCACCCCAAGTACTCTACAGTAGGGGTCACCCACTGTATCTTTTTCCGTGAGGCCAAGTGACCTGCCTTGGCTAGGTGATCCAGCAAGTTTTTTGAGTCTTCTTCGCAAGCTTCTGGGGAAGGGCTGCAGAGAAGGAGGTCATCCACATATTGGATGAGTACCGACCCGGCGCTCGATTGCCAGGATTTGACTGTCTCATTCAATACCATAGAGAAGGCTGCCGGGCTTTCCACATAGCCCTGCGGTAGGCGGGTCCAGGTCAGTTGCCCCCCCCCCCCCCCAAGAAAAAGCAAACATGGGCTGGGCCAGTGGATCCACAGGGATGCTAAAGAAAGCGTTAGCTAAGTCAATTACCGTGTAGGCCACAGAGTTTGCCGGTATGCAAGAAAAAATAAAGGCGATGTCTGAGACCAGAGGGGGGAGGGGAACCACCATTTTGTTGACTGCCCTGAGGTCCTGTACCAAGCGCCATTCCCCGCTTGCCTTTCTCACTGGGTATATGGGGGTGTTCCATGAGCTGATGACGGGTGTCAGGATGCCCATGGCTACATACCTATTGATGAGGGGTGTAATCCCCTCAATTTTGTCAGAATGTAGTGCATATTGTTTTTGAAAGACAGGTACTGAGTCTGGGCGCATTTGGGGGGTGTAAGGGGTACATGGGATGAAACCTACACTCGCGTTATTCTCTGCCCAAATAGCATGGGTTTCCAGGGAGGCAGGTAAGAGTACAAAATACCCTTTTTTGGATTGTCTCTTTGGGCCTTGTAAGTCGCAGAGTGCGGAGCTGGCAGTTACTGCTCCCTGTGGATCAAATTTGATCACCACTCCCAGTTTGGACATTAAGTCCCTTCCCATCAGGGAGACTGGGCATTGGGGCAGGATGGCAAACCGTTGTTGGCAAAGTAGCACCCCCTCCGGGGTGGTTACTGATAAGGGTGGGGTGATAGGGTGGGTAACAGGAGTCCCATTAATACCTATGGAGCTTCCCTCAGAACATTGTGGCGTGTCAAAGGTCACATCATTGATGGAGCTAGAGGTGGCACCAGTGTCAATGAGAAAACAAATGCGTTTTCCATCTACACCCAGGATCACCTGGGGTAGGCTCCTCCAGGACACATTGTAACATACCAGGCTGAGGGAAGGGACATACTCCAGGCAGCCCTATGTCCTGCTTGAGGGTTGGGTGGCAGGCCATTGCATGGGAATAGGGGCCGGTGGGGGTGGTGGAACACGTAGGGCGGTATTGTTAGGTGGAGGGGGTCCTCGGGGTCCTTGATAGGTCTGGTGATATCTGGGGCCTGACACTGGTCCTTGGTAAGTTGGGGGACGTTGATGTTGTGGAGTTGAAGGAAAGGTGTTAGGGTAACGCATTCGTCCCTTTCCCTTCCCCCAAGGTCCCGTTTGGCCCCTACGGTAGGGACAATTGGACTTCCAATGTCCCATTTGACCACAGTTGAAACAACCCTGGTCTGGTGGTTGGGGGGCATATTCTGGTCTTCGAGTGGGGGCATATGGTTGGAGTGACATTAAAGGGGTTGGGGGTTCAAATGTGTTATAAAATAACCCCCCTTTTTGTTCAAAAACCCCGGAAGTTTCCCTGGAGCGGGTGTCTGACATGAAATCTTCCGGGGGTTGGGTAGCCCATTTGGGGTTAATTAATTTTAGCAGCTGTACTACTTTTGGCTCCCCTCCGGCCATTACAGTAGTGGTAAAAAGGGACCCACTATAAAAGGGATTATTTCTGGGGCGTTCAGGGGTGTAGTTATAGGTGCCGCGGGTATTGGTTTTCCTTTTGTGAGGGCATGATTTTTGGCATGCTTTTTTTTATAAATTTTTAGAGGGGCTTCCCATATCTTGCAAGATTTTTTCATGTAATCTACATCCCACTTCCCGGGGGGGTATGAGTGCTTATGTAACTGACAAATCTTTTTTACTACATGCCAATCTTCTGTGTTGCAGGGGCCCGCGGGACCTATATCATGGATCCCTAATTGCTGGCACCTTTCCCTAACCTGACTCCAAAATGGTTCTACATAGGGACCGGGCACTATAGTCTGCACATACTGATAGGGAGTAGGTTGTTCATGAGGGGTCCCGTCTTTGCCTACAGTATTCCCCATTATGGGGGGGTGTTATGAGATGCTTGGTAAGGGGGCAGAGGTGATAGCAGCCAGTGGCACGAATCACCTGTTGTTGAACTTCTTCCAGAGAAGATTCAGCAAGGAGGTGGGATTCACTGACTGGGCTATGCAGGTTTATTCTGACTAGCGGGACAATGGGAGAAATTTCGTCCTGGGGGTACACGGGGCGTTCTCCTAGTCTAGTGGAATATCTCCCTGGGCGAGTGGCTATCAATACCAGGATATCAATTTGTTTGAGAAACAATAAACCAAGAGTACAGCGAGGGCAAGGGTTAACAATTTCACAGCAATCTGGATCACAAGGTAAAGACATTGAAAGAACAGCAAAATACAAAAAAAACAATTGAAAAGGCAAGTTTGAAATACTTACGTAACCTGGAAAGAAAAACATGAACAACTAAATCACATACAATCGTTTTACATGACTAGATAAAATGTGCACTGTGTTTGATTTTAGCAAATTACCCTTCGGGCGTCCCTTGAACATCCGACCTTATTTGGGGAGGGCGCAATCTATTGCTTCCCTTCCCTGTAATGTTCCTCTTTAATCTATTTTACTTAATAGTTTTAAGTCAGGCCAACCTAGCCGGACTCTCTTTTAATCTATTTTATTTAATAGTTTTAAGTCAGGCCAACCTAGCCGGACTCTCTTTTTAATCTATTTTACTTAATAGTTTTAAGTCAGGCCAACCTAGCCGGACTCTCTTTTTAGGTACGAGCCCTCTACTTCTCCCGATGGGCCAGCCTAGCCCACCGCGGAGGCACAGCAGCAATAAAGGTCCCGCACGTGGCGGTCACCGCGGCAGTATGAGTGACACCAAAAGATCCTCACCAATAAGGTAAATAAATCAGTAGTCACTCACCTGCCGATCGATGACCCCACTTCTGGTACCAGCTGTAAAGGTAGGTCCTTGCTCTGTTAGGTGCTCGATTTCCCTCTTCCTATCTTTCCTAGGCCGTGGTCTGGATGTACTTGGGAGTCCCATTCACCGGTGAGATAACCAAGACTCGTACACGAGATGTATGTGAATAATGATTACATTTAATGTTTTGAATACAACAGGTTATATGCTGAGACAATTGGGGTGGCACCCTGTGGAGTAGCCAATCAGGGATTCCCATTCCCCCTTGTAGTTATACACCAAACTTTTCCTAGTAACAGGTTTATTGACAGAACAAGCAGAATAAGCAGAAATCGTGTCTTCATGGCAAAGCACGTCATTAACCTTCACGAGATAAGAATAAGACTACAATATTCAACAACATTGTGCTAGTAGTCTGTGATCCAGACGTTCTAGGTCACAGACGCAGTTAAGGGAATATAAGATAATTGCATATCTTGGCTTTCTCTGTACAAACTCTCGCGGCCAAGGGCATTCTAAGAAAACAGCATATTTTCCAAATAGCGAGCATCTATGTCTTAGCAGTTAGAATTCTAGCTTGGTCATACAAAGTTTAAAATGGAAGACAGTATAACAAAATGGAGACTTGTTAATCCTTATAGGTTGTATGACCTAAATAGCCCTGCCCACCCCCCTTTCCCCCCCCCCTTTTTTTTGCATTATACAATCTTATTATTTTTTTAAATGTTCCCTAAATGTATTGTATTTGGTTAGTCATATATGTATGTATTTGTATGCTTATGTATGTTTTATGTATCTTTGTTTTGACAGGTGTGCTCCGCCCTTCGGTGTCCATTCTCTCTTTTTTGGCATATTGGCTGATCTGTGACTTTATTATCCATGGTGCCCTTTACTGTGCCTATTACACATCCACTTTGCGGCTCAGGTTGGCTGCTTTTTGGCTCTTGTGTGTCCCCCGGCACAGGGGGGGGCCCGTGACATCGCATGTGTCTCGGGGCAACTTGATTTCTCCTGGTGGGGTCACCGAGGGTGCTTGGGTGCCGGAGATGTCCCTTAGTTTGGGGATTTTGCGGCTGTCCCTATCGTGTCAACGGCACTCCGACGTCTGACATCATCGTGCCTATGACGTTGGACGGCGCCCCGTCGGGGAGCAGTGAATGGTTGCCGCTGATACCTCTGACACTGTTGTCAGTCGGAGGATGCAGCAGCACATCATTTTGGATTTATCCCCTCCTTTTATCTATCTTATTAGTGTTTTTGAATAGCCTCCCCCTCTAAGCGTTGGTTTAATTCACCTGCGCCTATTTAAACATTGCACCAGTATCATCTACCTTCTGCAAGCATAATCTCCATACACTGGACCAGAGATTCACTATTTTATCCTTCTTTGGTGAGTTATTTGGCTGTAAATTATTTATTGGGACTGCATACACTTTAGCGTTAGGGCTCCTCCATTTGTACCTCCTATATATGCTGTAACTTCTGGCTAATATGCTTTTTAGGCTATGCTTATGCTGTTTATTTATTAGATGCCTCCGTACTCTGATAATTTTTGGGCTATGCAAGTGTCTGCTTATGAGCCTTACTCTTTAATTATATTTGTCCATATTTATTTGATCAGCCAATTAGCCTCCTAGTTATAGTATTTATTTACGCTAGTATACCCCCAGGGTATCATAGAGGTTTTTCCTCTCTTTACCACTCACTGTTTTACTAGTGAGTTTGACTATATTATGCTTGTGATCTTTATTTATTTATTTATACTATATATGATATTGTTTACATTTAGGGGTTTAAGTTTGAACTCTACTGCTCCTTGAGGACACCTTGACCCATTGCACCCATCCTTTTTCCGTGGCTTGGAGTCTTATATATCTTGCCTTGGGCTGCACTTGGAGACAAATCCCCCCTCCCCTGTCGGTGATTTTGGCCCTATGTCTTTCGATACTATTGGGCATAGATTGGAGTTCACGTACATACTCTTATTGAGTGTTATATGTATCTGTCTGAAGTATACATTCAACAATTTGGAGACCGATGTGCTGGAGTATCATCTGCTTTTAATCAATATTACTTCACTTTCAATATTTCCAGTAAGTTTTCCGAGCTTCCCTTGAATTTTCCGCCATGTTTTTATATGCTTCTGCTTTGATTTTTGTGCATGTATTCTAAATATTATGGTACTAATTTATGTTGATTTGTCTTTATGATAGACAACACAGTTTCTCTTTAAAATCCCTGAAGAATTAATTATATATCTAAAAATATTAATCCGAAACATGTTGGATATTTGGAGTGTGTCTGATGGTGTTCTTGTACTTTAGATTTTTCTTTGTCACATTCTAGAAGAGTAACTGCATGAAATGTTTTTTATTATCATGTATTTTACTATATGAATAAAATTGGTTATATATTTGTTCTTACTTTCTCTAATTGGTTCATTCATATTTAACCCCCACCCGTACAATCCCTGGGGCATTCTTTTTGCTGTCTTCTTCTACCTTTGCTGCATCTCCTACATAAAAAAGATCTGCGCACTTACCTTTCTTTAGTATGGTCCAGTTCAGTGGTATAATCCTGCAGCCCTGATTAACTGCTTGCTGCCCGCCCACCGTCGTATGACGGCAGAGCGGTGCAGCTCTTGTTCTGGGCCGCTGTCTGGGCGTGCAACGTGGTGATCATGGCCGCGTTGTGTTGCTAGGACATGGCGCGACCCTGATCTGTGGAAAGAGCCGAGTCCTCGGCTCTTTAAACATGTGATCGGCTGTGTCCAATCACAGCCGGTCACATGTAAACAAGGAAGTGTCAGTAATCAGTGGTCCTCACCTCACACTGACAGAGTGTGTGGTGAGGAGAGCCAATCAGCGGCATCTCCTCACAGGGGAACATTTAGGAATGTATTGATCACAATAGTAAAAAAAGTGTAAAAAAACAGTGCCCACCAATGCCAATGATCAGTGCCCACCAGTGGCAGCAATCAGTGCCCCCCACTTCCCAAAAGTGCCACTAATCAGTTCCCATTAGTGATGCCAGTCAATGCTGGCAATCAATGCTGTCTATCAGTGCTACCCATCAATGCCCATTACTGCAGTCAATCAATGCCCATCAGTGTCACCCATCAGTGCCACCCATCAATGCCCATCAGTGTCCATCAGTACTGCCTATCCGTGCCGCCTATCAGTGCCCACCAGTGCCACCTATTAGTGCCCACCAGTGCCACATAACAGTGCCCACCAGTGTCACCTATCAGTGCCCATTAGTGCCGCCTATCAGTGCTCATCAGTGCCACATATCAGTGCCACCTGTCAGTGCCCATAATTGTGGCATATTAGTGCCTCCTCATCAGTGCCACCTAATCAGTGCCAGTAAGTGCCGCCTCATCAGTGCCCATAAATGCCGCCTCATCAATGCCCACCAGTTAAGCCTATCAGTGCCCATCGGTGTCGCCTCATCAGCACACATCAGTGAAGGTGAAAAATGACTTTGTTACAAAATTTACTGACAGAAAAAAAAGTGAAACATTTTTGGTCTTTTTTTGTAAAAAATAAAAAACCCAGCAGTGATTAAATACCACCAAAAGAAAGCTCTATTTGTGTGAGGAAAATGATAAAAAATTTGTTTGGGTACAGTGTAGCATGACCGCACAATTGTCATTCAAAGTGTGACAGCGCTGAAAGCTGAAAAATGGCTTGGGCAGGAAGGGGCTGAAAGGGCCCTGTAGGCAAGTGGTTAAGGGGTTGCTTGACACCTGTGAATTCTGTGAGCTGTGATGTCACCCTGTAGACTCCCAAACAGCACAGCCATTGTTGAGACTCTTTTTACTCCCCCCTGCAGCAGCTGCTCTCTGACACAGGAGAGCTGGAGCTGCAGAATCATGTGACCAGACACAGATAATTTTTATGCAGGGTATGCAGGATAGGAAGTGGGAGGGGGAAAAAACTTTTTAAGGAATAGTGAGCATTAGGCTTTTGATCCACTTCAACATTGGCTGCTTTGGGAAACAGCTCCTTTATTAGAGCTAAAACAGTCCCTAAAGAGGACCCCCTACACCCCCCCCCCCCATTTTCTACGCAATATACCTTGTAGTAATGTATTGAGGTAAAAACAATAATAAATCCCTCCTGTATCGTTTTGTATTGTAACTGTACTGTCTGCGCCCATGTTGTAAAGCGCTGTGCAAAATGTTGGTGCCATATAAATCCTGTATAATAATAATAATAAACAACCTACCAAACTAACCTACGGTGCCTTGGAGAAGTAGTATTCATGCCCCTTGAAATTTTCCAAATTTTGTCATGTTACAACCAAAAACGAAAATTTATTTTATTGGGATTTTATGTGACAGACCAACACAAAGTGGCACATTATTGTGAAGTGAACGGAAAAAGATAAATGGTTTTCAATTTCTTTTTACAAATAAATATGTGAAAAGTGTGGCGTGCATTTGTATAGCGCCTCCCCTGAGTCAATACTTTGTAGAACCACCTTTCACTGCAATTACAGCTGCAAGTCTTGTTTCTAGCTTTGCACATCTAGAGAGTGACATTTTTGAACATTCTTCTTTGCAAAATAGCTCAAGTTCTGTCAGATTGGATGGGGAGCGTCTGTGAGCAGCAATTTCCAAGTCTTGGCACAGATTCTCTATTGGATTTAGGTCTGGACTTTGACTGGACCATTCTAACACAAATGTGCCATGTGCGATTCTTTTTGTTCCGGATGAATATTCGGAATTTCGGACAAATTTTTTGTTATTCTGAGATTTGGATATAGCCGAATTACAATATAAACTAATTTTAAAGTAATGTAAATGAAATTCATCCAAAAATTCTGACTGAAATTCAAATCAAATTTTACATTGAACTCCAGTCGAATTCTAACTATACATATTGCTGAAATCAAAGACTGTGTGTGTTATTAGAGTACCATTTCAAAATAATGCTGTTTTGTTAAGCCAAAGGTGATTCAAAGAGTTATTGTAATCATTTGATGAAGATTTTTCTTTTTTTTATTCACTTTTCTACATTCAAATTGAAAACATTATAACATTTGTTTCGGCCATTTCAAAAATGTATAGATTCGAAAAAAAATCAGTAGATTGTAAGACAATTCTAAAATTCCGAATAAGAATTGAACGAATCAACCGAATTGAACTAAATGAAATAACTAGATTAACGAATCAAAACAAAACAATTTTTTTTTCATCATGCACATGTCTATTGTTTTCTGCTTTCCGTGTTTAAGATGCCTGCTAAGTGAACAATACACCACAATCTCCTGTTCCTTGCATCACCTTGAACAGACTTGTTTTTTTTTCTTATAAACATCCAACTTCAAATATGACTGATAATACAGATCAAGATTCAGCTGGAGGTTTGAACAGTTAGAACTTTGGGTAATAATCCTTTTAGAATTGATGCACAAATAACTTTCAAAAGGGGAAATGAAGATGACTAAATTACTTTTCCGTAAACTAGAGAAATAAATGGTTATAAAGAAGTGAAAGCTAATTGGGAAAATACAACTTTGCATGAATATTTATCTGTGGAACATATACCAGGAGGTCTTTGCATTAAGAAGTTTCCCATGTTTGATTTGCCCAGTGACATTGATGATATTCTTCCAACTTCTTCTACTAATCTGATGAATTTGATTATTACTCTTAAAACCATGGAATTGGAGAAACTACGGAAAGATATCACATCTTTGCAGAAAGAATATTTTGCCTTTACAGTATGTGACTCAGTTTGCGGCCTTGGATCAACAACTTAATGAAAGGGTGAACAAAAGTGAAATGGATACCATTGCAGGTAAAAAGGAAAAACTCCTCTGTCACAAATTAGATTATGAACTTCACAACCTCTATGTTTGGAAGAAACCACATCCATGGGGCCGTTTTGGTAATTCATCCAAAAAAACAAGTTAATTTTTTTCTGACACAGAGCTGGAAATCATGGACTATACTCTGGCGGTGTCACTGTCTGATGGTTCTTCTGATCAGTCTGGAGCTTCTGGTTTCACTAATCAAGTGAGTACACCTGTGTCTTCAAAAAACGGGAAACAAATTCAAAAGCAAGAAATTACATCTAAAGAAGTCTACAAGAAGACAAGAAGGGGGTGGGGAGTAAGCATATCTCACTTTTGTCTAGGGGTTTGAACTTTTCTCCACATGCACATTTTGACTCCTTAGACACCATTTTGGACAGTAACAACTTTATCCGCAACTTAACTGTTCGCCGACATTATTTTAACCGGTTCCCGACCAGCGCGCGCCGATGTACGTCGGCAGAATTGCACGGGAAGGATATTGGCGTACAGGTACGTCCAATCTTCAATGCCACCCTGCCATCACGAGCGTGCTGCCCTTGGCGTGCTCGCGTGCCGTTCGGGGCCCCCGTGAGTCCGGTCTCGGGTCCCGCAGACTCGATTGCCGCGAGCATACCCGCGATCGTCTCACGGGACACCTGAATGGAGAAATGCCATTGTAAACAGCATTTCTCCATTCTGCCTAGCAACTAGTGATGCTGATCTCTGCTCCATGTGATTGGAACAGAGATCAGTGTTCACTAAATGAAAGCCCAGCCCCCCCACAGTTAGTAACACACCCCTAGGAACAATTAACCCCTACACTGCCACCCACTGGTTAACCCCTTCACTGCCAGTGTCATTTACACAGGAATCGCTGCATTTATATAGCAGTGATTGCTGTATAAATGGCAATGGTCCCAAAAATGTGTCAAAAATGTCCAATGTGTCCGCTATAATGTCGCAGTCACAATACAAATCGCTGATCGCTGCCATTACTAGTAAAAAAATAAATAATAAAAAATAAAAGTGGTCAGCCTTCGCGCCGCTAAGTGGTAATAAGTGACTAAAGTGGAACAAAATCCAAAATCAGATATAATGAAACACAGATGCTGTGAAAAAGAGCCTGAGTGATATAAAGTGCAAATGCTAACTAAAAAATGCAGCAGGACAAAATAGTGAGCACAAACTATCAAATAATGAATATAAAGGGGTGGGCCCTGCGCAAATCGTGCCACTCAAATAAAATACACAAATTCAAAATAATATAAATATGTGCATACATACAATGCCGTGAAAAAAAATATAGTCCAAAAAACAGCACGCATAAAAATATATAAAAAATATATAAAAAAATGGAAAAAAGGTTTAATGATAGAACAATAATAAAATGTCCGCTACTCAAGGCTCCCAGAACTCTCACCTTTAAACGAAGTGAATAAGCAAATCAAACAAACTCCAGGATTCTCTTATTTCATTCATAAATAATAAATAATAGCCATCAGGAAATCCAAAGGAGGGATGCAATGATACAATTCCGCCACTAGAGGGCCAGTCCCCGCTTCCAGAACAGGTGAAATGGATCTTCACTTCTATTTCACAGTGTATGGCTCAAAATAAGAGAGAGGAGGGGGAGAGAGAGAAACAGGAGACTTCCATAGTGTAGTAGTTTAAAAAACGGCAGGTAGATTTATTAAAAAGCAGTAAAGCCTCTCACATTTTAATTGCAAAAAACAAGCACAATCAGGAAGAGGGTATAATGACAACTTCCTCCCGCCTTACTCTACTTCCGGTTCGTCCTCTGGCCAATCCCTACGCGTTACGTCATGTGACTTCTTCATGGGGATCCCCATGAAGAAGTCACATGACGTAACGCGTAGGGATTGGCCAGAGGACGAACCGGAAGTAGAGTAAGGCGGGAGGAAGTTGTCATTATACCCTCTTCCTGATTGTGCTTGTTTTTTGCAATTAAAATGTGAGAGGCTTTACTGCTTTTTAATAAATCTACCTGCCGTTTTTTAAACTACTACACTATGGAAGTCTCCTGTTTCTCTCTCTCCCCCTCCTCTCTCTTATTTTGAGCCATACACTGTGAAATAGAAGTGAAGATCCATTTCACCTGTTCTGGAAGCTGGGACTGGCCCTCTAGTGGCGGAATTGTATCATTGCATCCCTCCTTTGGATTTCCTGATGGCTATTATTTATTATTTATGAATGAAATAAGAGAATCCTGGAGTTTGTTTGATTTGCTTATTCACTTCGTTTAAAGGTGAGAGTTCTGGGAGCCTTGAGTAGCGGACATTTTATTATTGTTCTATCATTAAACCTTTTTTCCATTTTTTTATATATTTTTTATATATTTTTATGCGTGCTGTTTTTTGGACTATATTTTTTTTCACGGCATTGTATGTATGCACATATTTATATTATTTTGAATTTGTGTATTTTATTTGAGTGGCACGATTTGCGCAGGGCCCACCCCTTTATATTAAATAATAAAAAATGATTAATAAAAATGCCATAAAACTATCCCTATTTTGTAAACGCTATAACTTTTGTGTAAACCAATCAATAATCGCTTATTGCGATTTTTTTTTACCAAAAATATGTAGAAGAATACGTATCGGCCTAAACTGAGGGGAAAAAATGTTTTTTTATATATTTTTGGTGGATATTTATTATAACAAAAAGTAAAAAGTAATGCGCAATTGTCAGTTAAAGCGTCGCAGGGCCGAATCGCAAAAAGTGGTCTAGTCTTTGACCAGCAAAATGGTCCGGTCTGTAAGTGGTTAATGATGATGAAGATATACATATGATTGATAAGGATATCGACGCTCAGTTTGCTAACAATGAAGTTTCTTTTTTCAGGGAGAATTGTACAGTTGTTGATATGTTATTTGAACAACTGATCCTGTCGAGACGTGAGACTGACACCCAGAGAGTTCCTTTCCGTATGCCATCAGATTTTTATCCCATACAGTCTCACAGTCCTGATATGGATAAGTTCCAGAGATTGGTAGAGCGAAATCTATTTGATTTAGCCACACACACATCGTTTCAGTCTCATATTAGGGAGTACAATCTTTCATGCACAGAGAGGTCAGCCTTAAAAGTACTTATGGAGGATAAAACCATCATGACCCGCAATGCGGACAAAGGGGGGTCAGTGGTTGTTTTGGATACCACTACATATAGGGATGATGCCCTTAGACAATTGAACAATAAAGTGCAAAATAGCAATAATAGTGCAAAAATACAATAGTGATGCAAAAATAAATATATCCTGTGCAAAAAATAATCTTGTATGATACGTATTAAATAGCTTGTGAGAACTGGAAGTGATGTAAGAGGCGCCTGTAGCGCCGTTAAAATTACAGATCTGCCAAATTTTTCATTGTATCATTGTAAGTGCCCATTTGGCCTTTTTAATGAATAAATACCTTTTCATACATTATTGCGCTATGGGAGACTTTTTTTTATCCCTTATATGAACCTGCTGTGTATGTACATCTGCGCTGTTACACTGGAAGCCATTACTTGGAATATAGGACTGGGAGAGGCACCATTCAGCACCAATCAATACAGTTCGATTAAGGGGAGCAAAATAGCTACCCTTTGTCCCGAAAATGCCTTACCGATCAAGGAAGTCTGATAACTCAAATGTAAGCAAAAGGCTTACCTCAGCCGGCTGATTATCAGAAATTCCCGGATCGTCTCAAGCTCCTCGTTTCAGATACTCAGAGTCACCTGTAAAGCCCCTCCTAGGCAAAGCTCGCCACCTGACCTGGACATTATGTAGATAGACAACTCCTATCCTCATATTGATTAGTGGTTCCAAATGAATAATAACTACTGCAGTAGGGAACAGACACAAAAGATACGCTCAGCATCTTTCCAAATAACTATTCTGTTTTATTATGATGCAATTGAAGGTTTTTATACACATGATTACGTAGGTATCACATTAATATTACAATTGCACATTTATGGTAACAAGAGGCGTTACATAGGCAGGCTAATTCTAATCAGGACTCAAAAGAATGCAAACATGTACTGAAAACATTATTATTGCCATGTGCACAGTGAGGGCAGTATGCAATACATATAAAATATAATACAATTATATACAGAATTTACAAATTTCCATTACAATCCCTTATATGGCAGACCAATAGTTTCTGGTATTGGGTCCCTCAGCGAGCAGTTGGGACAATGAATGGATGGAAAACTCCAGCCATTGGTCCGTGGCTTACCTGGCTATCTGAGGGACACCAATCATTTATTTTCAGTTATGGATAAATTTGTTTGGTGTGAGGACTATATTTGGATTATGTTTGATGTGTCCAGTCTTATATTCTTCCATACCACATAGATTGGCACATATTGCCAATTTGTTTTTCCTTCAGCATTGCACCGATTTGTCATCAGAACTCTGTGCCTTCATCTTAGAGGCTTTAGATTTTTTATTGACTCATAATTATTTTGCTTTTGATGGGGTTCACTATCTCCAGAGGTGTGGGGCAGCTATGGGCGCAAAACTTCTGGCCTCACTTGCCAGCCTATTCATGGGTTGGTGGGTGCGGTCCCACATCTTTGGATTTACACAAATATTGGCCAACATTTACAAACGTAGTGACATACAAGACGTACATGATATCTCCATTATGAACGCTAGTTTTACAAGACTGAACCCTTCCAGCTCGTACTTGATTCTGAGCATGCGTGGACTTTTGTCCAACAACAAACATTTGTTGGTGGAAAATTTGAGAACCTGCTAGCCAACATTTGTTGGCAGAAAGTCCGCCAACAAATGTTCGATAGAGCATACACACGGTCAGACTTTCCGCCAACAAGCTCACATCCAACATTTGTTGAATGTGTGTACGGCATTAGACTGTGTAAAATCTGTAGCAACCAATCAGATCTTGAAAAGGAGTCCTCTTTCATTTATGATAGGTTTTTGGTAAGGAGATACCCTTAGTGGTCCCTTGATAGGGCTTATTCTATTGCTCTCAACAAAAATAGATATGAGCTACTACATAATAACATAATATATAAAAATAGCAACAGAGTGACCCCCCAAAAAAAATGCATTGGTACTTTCCTATAACCTGGAGTTTAAACAAATCAAGCACATAATACAGAAATGTTCACCACTGCTATCCAATGACCCAATATGTGCCCGAATATTAGATCAGGACATAGATTTTGTAGCCTGAAAGGCAAAATCACTGGGCAATTATTTTGCCCCTAGTCTATTTCAATCCAGCAGTGCACAAACCCAATCATCTACCCAGTTGCATTTTAAAGGGAACTTCAGGTGTGGTTTAAGCTCACCCAGCAGGTACACCTTCCAGCAATGGACATTTCCACACAGCGTGCTGCTGTGTCTTTCTCTCCTACTCAACAACTCCACACTGACACTTTCAGCACACCTAATAATAAGCAGGCCTGAAGGGGAACCCCCTCTTAACCCTGCCCCAGGCTGACCCTCTACAGAGCCCTTTTAATTTTCATTTTACTCACATGCCACAAATTACACGTGCAACCTATACTTATATCCCCTCACCATTATCTTTTTGATAGGCACCACTTCTCGGTCTCCGTAACCCGTAACCTCCTGTGAGGATCCTGGCATTGTGGCGCTCTATTGCACTTCTCTCACCTGTGCAGTGCAAGACATATCTCGCCCTTTCACATCACCACGGTATATTTTCGATTACCAACATTTGCAGCAGGTATGTGCCCTTCCTTACATACTCTATCTCATTTGGGGCTCCATCTGCCTGGACATATGGGGTTATGTGTCCTCATGCAATGCTTTGTGCTGTGCGTTTATTATAACCCAGTAGCAATCATACACTTATCTTTTCCACAGCGATCCGTGTATGCGCTCCCTGGACACCCATCACACACTGGGGATTTGCTGACGCCCTCTGTTGGGGAATATCCTTGTGGGGTCTTTGGTTTGCGGTCCAGGTCCGCATGTGCCAGACTTGGCGCTACACGCAGAGCAGTGATAGCTCTGTCCCTACCATGCCCTTTACACAAAGGGTTCTTTTTTTAAATTGGATGCAATTGTTTCGAAGATACACCATATAGTTAGTACACATTTCAACCTAGTATGAAACTGGATAAGATCAATTCATTTCTTATTGTATTACCATGTTTTTCTTATAATTTGTCTTTTCTTTTCAAATTATAGATATATGCTAAATATGCTGATCTCTAAAATATTCCCTGAAGAAGAGTAGCACTCGAAACGCGTTGGAATATATGAATCTATGATTGTGTATCTTGTTGTTGTACTTCAGGCCTTTCACTGATGCATCCTGCACTTGTTTTATGTACTTATCCTTTTTCCCTTATGCAATGTAGGTTTTGTTATACCTACACAAAAATACCAAAAAATATTTTTTAAATAAATTTTGTATACTCAAAGTACTTTACAGAGTAGTCGTTTTCCCTAAAAAATCCCCCAAGAGGAACCAAGTCATCTCTACAAAGTATTGGCTGAATACAAAAGCACGCCACACTTTTCACATATTCATTTGTAAAAAAAATTGAAAACCATTTATCATTTTCCTTCCACTTCACAATTATGTGCCACTTTATGTTGGTCTATCACATAAAATCCCAATAAAATACAGTTAAGTTTTTGGTTGTAACATGACAAAATGTGGAAAATTTCAAGGGATATGAATACTTTTTCATGGCACTGTATATATATATATATATATATATATATATATATATATATATATATATATATATATATATATATATATATATATAGCACTGGTATTTTTGCCTGCTATATTTGGCAACATCTACTGGCCTAAATGTGGAATGGACTTCATTTATTTTCTTTTTCAAGAACATGGAGAAATGTTACAGGAAGTGACTGTTTATTTACATTTACAATGACCTACCTACCCAGAATGCTGAGTGACCTACCCATAAACACTCAGTACTGAATTGCATGCTGGGTAGGATATAAAAGGACACGTGTGGCCATTTTCTTTCTCTTCTGAACGCGTGACCTGCCTACAAGGATCATAGAGGAGGTGTTCCAGAGAGCGTGGCCTGCTGCAACTGTGGAGTGGAACAACCAGCGATTCTGCCTTACACCTGTGTGCTGGAGAGACAGTTTGACTGGATTGGGAAGGATCCAGATACACCTGACAAAACCATCAGAGAGTCCTGTGATCTTGTGGAACGGAGCAGTGTGACGGCGCTGGCTGGTGTGAAGCAGGACAGAGACAATCGGAGCAGAGGTTTCCTACTCTTCCAGGCCTGGTTGGGTGAGAGGGCTGCCGCCCATAATTCTTCACACACTTTTACACACTTAGTCTCATATCACAGTGTTGCTGGGACCTGTAGTCCCACAGCTGAGGTTTCACACTATTAGACTGAGTTTAAGCAGACCTGAAGCCTACCCTCCACTGAGAACTGATGTTAAGTGATTTGGAGATAACTAGACTGGAGGCAGTTATAAGTGTGCTACACATTCTCTGTCTGTTAAACCCTTTGGATTACAATTACTTTTAAACAATAGCTAGCAGAAGACAGAAGAGTAAAGACTACATCTTTAAGCCACATCCACACAAATGTTTTTACAGCCGCTTTTTTGAGCATTTTTTGCAGCTTAAAAACACCTGTCCATGTTAGTCTATGGCTTCATTCCCACCTAGGCGTTTTTGAGCTGCAAATGGCATAGGTGTTTTTAAGCTGTAAAAAAAAACCCCAGGACCAGTGTGTTCCATGGTACGGTGCTAGAGCTGTAAAAACACAAAGCGCGGTAAAAAAGGTACCGCCGTTTTTGCGTGTTTTTGAGATCCGCTGTTTTTTGCTGCAAAAAGTTGATTGGACACTGTAATCTCTGTAAAAACAGGAAATTCCTGTCTAGACATTATATAACCCAAGAGTCCTAGCCATGTGACTGTGGGTAGGTGATAAGAGACCAAGAAGAAGATGGCAAGTGCTGTTTCACAAGTTGACCTTATAAATGCTATTCAGGCCCATTCTGAACTGTGGGATGTGGCACACCCACTACATGGAGACCACATTAGAAAAGTAAAAGCATGGGAAGATATAAGTGCTGCTATTACCCCTGGCTGGAAAGACATAAAACAAAAGAGAAAGAAAGGAAATAAGTAAGTCTATTTTCCTTGAATCCATGATCTGTTTGTGTGTAATGTAAATGAAGATTGCATATTAAACCCTTGTTTTCCACGTTATTTTAGCCAAAACTTTACAGCGCCACTGGAAATCACTACATGACTGTGTCAGGAGGGACCTGACGGACGAAGACAAGGCAGTACATAGTGGAGCACCAGCACCTGCCAAAAGACCTCATGTCTATCATAATAATTTGGTATTCTTACGGCAAAATATGATGAACAACACCAGACCGTAAGTTTATTATTTTTTTCATATATTTGCCTATGTACATTGCTTTTCAGGCGGTATGTTCCATGGCTATTGTAAACGCTTGTCGATCGCCGCATGTACAGATACATCAGCAGAATGGCATGGCTGCACAAATGGGCGTACCTGTACCTTTGAATTTGCCACCATGGCAGCACAATCCTGTCGTGAGCTCTGTGAGTCAGACCGTGGGGCACCAGGGATCATCGCACAGAGAGGAAGAGGTTAACCCCTTCATTGCCAGTGTAATTTTTACAGTAATCAGTGCAATTTAATCACACTGATCACTGTAAAAATGACAGTGGTCCCAAAAATATGTCAAAATTGTTCGATGTGTTTGCCATAATGTCGCAGATCACCACCATTACTATTAAAAAAATTGATAAAATGCCATAAAACTATCCCCTATTTTGTAGAAGATATGACTTTTGCGCAAACCAATCAATATACGTTTCTTGTGATTTTTTTTTTTACAAAAAATATGTAGAAGAGAACATACCGGCCTAAACTGAGGAAAGAATGTTTTTGTATATTTTTTGGGGATATTTATTATGTCAAAAAGTAAAAAATATTGCTTTTTTTTACAAAATTTACACTCTTTTTTTGTTTATAGCGCAAAAAATAAAAAACGCAGAGGTAATCAAATACCACCTAAAGAAAGCTCTATTTGAGGGAAAAAAAGGACGTAAATTTTTTTAGGAGCCGCGTCGCACGACCGCGTAATTGTCGGTTAAATCGACGCAGTGCCAAATCGCAAAAAGTGCTCTGGTCTTTGGCCAGCTAAATGATGTGGGGCTCAAGTGGTTACATTTATACATTTTGCATTGTCTGCAGGACAACTTTTAACATTAGACAAAGAGAGGTGGCTACAGAAGAGGCAGAAGTTGAAAGACCCACCAGACCCATGGTGAGCACTCTGTCTCCACATGCAATGAGTGAGGAAGGTGTTCAGTGCACAGATGAGGTAACTGCTTATGTCTGCCTGTCTATCTCATTGTCTGTCTGTCCATGTACATGTCAATGTAAACATTTGAGTTCTTTTGCAGGAATCAAGGGCCTTGGAATCGGCGTTGACTGCCAGTCAACAATGTGGAGAGCAGCGCGGTTATGGTGGTGTTCTTGGCCATCGGCGTGGACGTAAGATGAGGGGTGGCTTCAATATGGAGGCAGATGACAGAGTGCTAGCACTGCTGCAGGAAGTGCGGCAGGAGAGGCGCAGTATGGATGCGTTTTTGGACACCAGCAACCCACGCGCTTGCTTCTGCCGCACCCTATACCACATCCTGGAGGACATTGGGGGAGACCAAGAGAAGCATTGTATGGATCGCCTTTATGGTATTGCTATGCAATACCATAAAGGCCTTTTATCGCCTTTATGGTATTGCTATGCAATACCAACAAGCAAAACTAAGTGGTGGGCCACCTCCATGTGATCCATATAATGCTTCTCATGATCCCCCAATGGCCCCCAGGACCTCAGCAGTGCTAGCACCCCCCTCTCATTATCAGTCCCCTCCTCAACGCCAACCACCACCTATCCTGTCCCAGACCTCATTCTACACCCCACACTCCTACAGTGAATTTCCACCTTCCAACTCCCATTTTTATCCCTCATATCCTGTACCCCGCTACAGCAGGATTTTTTGCATGATCGCCAGCCCCAAGCATTACCCGTCCCCAATCCCCACATCCCCATGATGAGCAAGCATCCACCACCACAACCTATCATCATTCGTGATCCCAAACCTTTTATTTTTTTAAATAAATATCTTTTTTGACTGAAAACTAATTTGTTCAGTTTGTGTTTTATATGATGCACAACAGCCCTCCTATGCACTCTGCTTGCCCCGAAGGCAGAGTGCAAAGGGCTCTTTCTCATTCTGCCTTCGGACAAGCGTAAGCTGGCACCTTTTGGGCTTAGCCTACTCTTACCCCAAAGGCAGAGTCAAATAGACTTGTTGAACAATCATTGAAAAATGGACATAAAAAGAACAAACTTCAATTTCGAAATGCTTTATTTCAAAAAATACAAGAAAGCAAAGCTAGATGTATTCCATTTTTTTTTACACATAATCATTCTGCCATGATACCTCTCCATCAGGGGATTCAAAAACTTCTGCAAATTGGTTTTAAATGCTCATGACACGTACCGTTGACCGCAAGTCCATAAATTGGACCCTCTGATGTTGGTTACTGGGCTCCTGTTCAACATTGCTTCTGTCATTGTCCCACAGAAAATTGTGCAGAACGCAACATGCCAGGATGACTTTAATGGCGTTCTCAACATCAAGTTGCATACTTGTCAGCAAAACTTGCCATTTAGCTGTACACACCCCGAATGCACATTCGACAACACAGCGTGCACGGCTAAGCCTATAATTGTAGATCTCTGTCATTGGCTGAGACCATAGCCACTGTATGGCCTCATAAGATTTTCAGCCAGTCCAAAGGCCTTGTCTGCCGCCATGACATATGGCAAGCTGGGTTCCTCAGTGTAGGGTAGAGGCCTGCTTTCAGGAATATTGAGTCGTCCCTCAAGTATACGATGTCCAAAGGCCAACTCATGGAATATGAGGGTGTCACCTTGGCTTCCATATGCTCCCACATCAACACAAAGAAATTTAAGATCTGCATCAGACTGTCAGGAACCATGAAACAGACAGAGACAGAAGTACAATCAAATCACACTTGTTTATTAATAAAATAAAAAGGTAAGTAGCAAAAAGCATAGTCAAGCAAGCCAGAGTCCAGTAGCCAGATTGGGTAGTCAGCCAGTCCAAAGTTCAAAAACCAGATCGGGTAATCAGCCAGTCCAGACGTCAGGGATCCAAGGAGAGCAACTGCAAGCAGGATGGAAGCCAGGAGGGATGTTAGCAAGCCAGTCTTGAAACAACAGCAGGAGATGGTTCCTAGTGATGTGACCAAACATGAAGGCAAAGAAGAAATGAGCTGGAAGACTTTAAATAGGCAGGCCAGACGAGCATCATTGGGAACAGCTGGTAACTGTGGAGAGAGAAGAGAGCTGGCAATTAGCCGACAGCTGAGCGGCCAGCCCAGAGGAGGAAGGGCTAAGCCAGACCTGACACAGACAAGGCCAAGAGGACCACCGAAAAATATTTTTTGTAATTAAAATAGGATGATCCAGAGTGGGGAGGCTTCTTCAACCTTATGTGTTTCCCATCTAGGGCACAGATAAAATTTGGTAACTGAGTTTTCTCCAAAAAAGTGTTGACAACTAATTCCCAGATGCCTTCTGTTGGCTCTGGCAATACAATATCGTGCAATTCCTCCTATATTGCCACACGTTTCCTTTATTACTTTTGACACCATTGTGAGGGCAAGGAGGAAATAATGATACAACGAGGCATAACTTAGTCCTCTGGCAAGGAACCTAAGATAACATAATATTTTTTGTTATTGAAAGAGAAAAGCATAAAAATAAGTCCCACCCCTACCCTTAACCCTAACCCTATCCCCAAACCCTATCTTCTAACCCCAGCTCTATCTCCTAAACCTAACCCTATCTCCTAACCCTAACCCTATCCCCTAACCCTATCTCCTAACCCTATGCCCTAACCCTATACCCTAACCCTATCTCCTAAACCTAACCCTTACCTTATCTCAAAACCCTAACCCTATCCCCTAACCTTAACCCTATCCCCTTACCCTATCTGTTAACCCTAACACTATCCCCTAACCTTGTCTCCTAATCCTAACCCTATCACCTAACGCTAACCCTATCCCCTAACCCTATCTCCAACCCTAACACTATCCCTTATCCCTATCTCCTAACCCTAACCTTATTCCTTAACCCTAACACTATCCCATAATCCTATCTCTTCATTCTACCCCTAACCCTATTCTTAACCCTAACCCTAATTCCTTACCCTATCTCCTAACCCTATCCCCTAACCCTAACCCTATTCTCTAACCCAAACCCTAACCCCTATCCCCTAACCCTATATCCTAACCCTATCCCCTAACTCTATCTCCTAACTCTAACCCTATCCGCTATCCCTATCACCTAACCCTAGCCCTATCCTCTAACCCTAACTCAATCCTCTAACCCTATCTACTAACCCTATCTCCTAACCCTATCCCCTAACCCTAACCCTAATCCTATGCCCTAACCCTATCTCCTAACCCTAACCCTATCTCTTAATCCTATCCCCTAACCCTATCCCTTAACCCTAACCCTATCCACTTACCCTATCTCTTAACCCTAACGCTATTCACAAACCCTGTTTCCTAATCTTAACCCTATCTCCTAACCCTAACGCTATCCCCTATACCTATCTCCTAACCCTAACACTAGGGATGAGCTTCGTGTTCGAGTCGAACATACGTTCGACTCGAACATCGGCTGTTCGCCCGTTCGGCGAATTCCGAACGTTATGGGCCATTCGCGCCAAATTCGTGTGGCGCTCACGGCCCACAATGCACTGCGTCATCGCAGTGCATTGCTGGCTCATGATTGGCCAAGCATGCACTGTGACCCCGCATGCTTGGCCAATCACAGCGCCAGCAGCGAGGAGAGCCATGGATGCATGTGGCCAATCATAGCTCAGGCTGTGTAGTACACGCCCAACACTATATAAGGCAGCCAGCGCGGCGGCCTAGTGTAGTGTGTTGGTGTCTAAAGCAGTTAGTGAGTGTTCTGCGTACCTTCACCACAGTACACACCGATCGTTATCGGCCGATTTTCGATCTTGCTCTTCTGTAGTGGTTGTTGTCTGTGTGCCCTGACCGCAGTATACACCGCTATATTCACCTCACCTATATAGCTAGTGATATATCTTTTATAATAGAGCTTGCAGTCAGTAGTGTTAGGAGCTTGTGCGTGCTGTCTGCGTGCTCTGTACCCAGTACACACCCCTATATCCACCTACATAGCTCTTCTCTATTTGAGCCCACTTGCCATCTGCAGGAGTTATTGGAAGTTGTGTGTGCCTCCAGCACAGCACAGTATACATCTGTATATACCCCTTTATCTCTGGTGTTCTATAATAAAGGCATCTGCAGGAGTTAGTGGGTTTTTTGTGCCTCCAGCACAATATACACCTGTATCTACCCTTTATTGCTGTTCTCTAATAGAGCCATCTGCAGGGCTTAGTGGGTGTTGTGTGACTCAATTACAGTATACTCCTTTATCTCTGGTGTTCTATAATAAAGGCATCTGCAGGAGTTAGTGGGTGTTGTGTGACTCCAGCACAATATACACCTGTATCTACCGTTTATTGCTGTTCTCTAATAGAGCCATCTGCAGGGCTTAGTGGGTGTTGTGTGACTCCATTACACTGCTGTTTTACCCAACTCCCTTCAGGCCATTACCATGTCTGGAAGGCCAGCAAGGAGAGGCAGACAGGCGCGAGCCGATAAAAGAGGGCAAGCAGGCTCTGTGTCTAGAGACAACAGTGCTGGTCGTGGACGCGGTGCATTGTCATCAGCACGTGGCCATGGGACACGCTTGTCCTTCTTTTCGGCAGCTGGACATGTTGAACCGCAACATGCCAACGACTTGGTAGAGTGGATGACCAAGCCCTCTTCATCCTCCTCATCCTCTCTCACCCAGTCTCAGGGTACTAGCAAAGCAGCTGCCAACGCATCGTCTTCCCTCCTCTCAATGTCATCATCAGTGACTCCTTCCCTAGACCCACCACGTCCTCCTGAGGAGTCTCCTGATCTCTTTGAGCACAGTGTTGGGTACATGCTCCAGGAGGATGCCCAGTGTTTTGTGGGCTCTGATGATGACACTCAGCTAGAGGAAGGCAGTAGCATGAGCGCAGAGAGAGGGGATGCTCAAGAAGGACAGCAATCTGGCAGTCATGTTCCACAAGCTGCAGCATACTGCCAGGTTTGCTACAGCGATGAAGAGGGAGGGGATGATGAGGGCACTGACTCCACGTGGGTGCCTGGTAGGAGAGAGGAGGAGGAGGAGGAGGAGGCACATGTCCAATGAGGCAGGATGCCCTCCGGGGGCCAGCTTAGGGGCAGCACACCGACTGAATCACACCGCAGAGCTCCGCCTGTGCAGGGCGCTGCCTCTGCGCGTTATTCTAAAAGTTCTTTGGTGTGGGCCTTTTTTGAGACGAGTGCATCAGATCGCACCTCTGCTATTTGCAACATATGTCTCAAGCGTATCTCGCGTGGCCAAAACATCAGCCGCTTGGGCACCACATGCTTGACCAGACATATGTTGACCTGCCATGCAGCTCGTTGGCAAGCGTACCTCAAAGACCCACACCAAAGAACAAAGTGGACCTCTCCTTGCTCCTCATCAGCTGGCATCTCCAACCCCACTAGACGTTCAGTCCTCTCTGAAACCTGCTCTGAGAGGAATGAAGGTGTAGAATTAGGTGTGTCACAGCCAAGTGCTTCCGGGAACTCTGCTAGCGGTACACCCACGTCCGATTATAGCAGGCAAATGTCCCTGCCCCAGCTGCTGGACCGGCGAAAGAAGTTCACTCCCAGCCATCCACATGCCCAGCGGTTGAATGCTAGCTTGGCTAAATTGCTAGCACTTCAACTGCTGCCTTTTCAGTTGGTAGACTCGGCCCCCTTCCGTGAGTTTGTACAATGTGCGGTTCCTCAGTGGCAGGTCCCCAAACGCCACTTTTTCTCACGGAAGGCGATTCCGGCTCTCTACCGGCATGTGGAAGGCAACGTCCTTGCCTCGCTGGACAGGGCGGTCAGCGGTAAGGTGCATATTACCGCTGACTCATGGTCCAGCAGGCATGGACAGGGACGTTACCTGTCTTTCACGGCCCATTGGGTCACTCTTCTGGCAGCTGGGAAGGATGCAGGACAAGGTGCAGCAGTGTTGGAGGTTGTTCCGCCACCACGCCTCCAAAATGCTACTATTGGTTGTGACACACCTCTCTCCTCCACCCCCTCCTCTTCTTCTTCCTCCATGGCCTCTTCCAATGCTCTGTCCTCAGAACCAGCGGTGCTCCGTAGGTGTTCCAGGGGCTATGCAAGTACGCAGGCAAAACGATGCCATGCCGTGCTTGCGCTGGTTTGTTTGGGGGACAGGAGCCACACTGGGGTGGATGTTTTGTCAGCTCTGCAGGGGCAGGCCGAGAGGTGGTTGACGCCACGCCAGCTTAAGCCAGGAATGGTGGTTTGTGACAATGGCACCAACCTCCTCTCCGCCCTCCGACAGGGACAACTGACCCATGTGCCCTGTGTAGCTCACGTCCTTAACCTGGTGGTGCAGCAGTTCTTGGGCAGGTAACCCGGCTTACAGGATGTCCTGAAGCAGGCCAGGAAAGTCTGTGTGCATTTCCGCCGATCATTTAATGCCTGTGCTCAGCTGGCTGAGCTCCAAAAGGAGTTGAACCTGCCCAAGAACCGCCTTATATGTGACATGCCTACCAGATGGAACTCAACGTTGGCCATGCTGCAGCGGCTGCACACGCAGCAGAGGGCCATCAATGAGTGCCTGTGCGACTACGGCACCAGGACAGGGTCAGGGGAGCTCGGTTTTTTCTCACCACGCCAGTGGGGCATGATCAGGGATGCATGCACTGTCCTGTCACCGTTTGAGGAGGCCACAAGGGTGGTGAGCAGTGACAGTGCATGCATCAGTGACACTGTACCTCTTGTCCACCTCTTGGAGCATACGCTGCGTGGAATAATGGACAGGGCACTTGAGGCAGAACAGAGGCAGGAAGAGGAGGACTTCCTTGCCTCTCAAGGCCCCCTTTATCCAGACAGTGTTCCTGCTGTGTCACCCATCACACAGGAAGAGGATGATGAGGAGGAAGAGGAGGAGGAGGATGATTGTGTCAGCATGGAGGTGGAGGCTGGCACTCAGCATCAGCAGCAGTCTTGTAGGGATGATTTACAGTCCCAAGACACACGTGGACTTGTACGTGGCTGGGAGGAGGTAGTTGCGGATCATGTTGCCCTTAGTGACCCAGAGGACTCCGGACCGAATGCCTCAGCTAACCTACGCTGCATGGCCTCCCTGATCCTGCAAAGCCTGCGGAAGGATCTTGTATTCTTCGGATCAAGGAGAGGGACCATTACTGGCTGGCCACTCTCCTTGATCCACGGTACAAGGGTAAGGTTGCCGACCTTATCTTGCCATCGCAGAGGGAGCAGAGGATGAGACATCTCCGGGAGGCCTTGCAGAAAGGTCTGTGCAACGCGTTCCCAGAGACTGGGAGGTTACAAACTCCTGGTCCTGGACAACGTGTTGCTGAGGCATCGGTCAGAAGGAGCGGTGGAGAAGGTGGCCGTCTGACTGATGCTTTCAGACAACTTTTTAGTCCGCAGCCCCAAGGTATGATCGGTTCCAGCAACCATCGCCAGCGTCTGATTTACATGGTGCAGGAATACCTAGGGGCAAGGTCAGACTTGGACACCTTTCCCACCGAAAATCCTCTGGCTTACTGGGTCTTGAGAATGGATCACTGGCCAGAGCTTGCACAGTATGCAGTTGAGCTACTGGCCTGTCCTGCATCCAGCGTTTTTTCGGAACACACCTTCAGTGCTGCTGGTGGCTTTGTTACCGATCACAGGGTGCGTCTGTCCACCGAATCAGTTGATCGACTGACCTTCATCAAGATGAATCAGTCTTGGATCACCCACAGCTACCAAGCACCTGAAGCTGATGTAACCTAATAATTTATTTTGAAATATCACATCCCTTCAAGACTGCCTA
Organism: Lithobates pipiens; assembly: GCF_037356315.1. Lineage (NCBI taxonomy): Eukaryota > Metazoa > Chordata > Amphibia > Anura > Ranidae > Lithobates > Lithobates pipiens. The sequence goes on from NW_027507789.1 coordinate 162,598,420, forward strand.
TGCTGATGCTGAGTGACTGTCCTGTTATGTTGATTGTCTATCCTCTTCCTCCTCCGCTGATATGTTGGAAGAACATTTCTGGTTCTGGGTGATGCCATCAGCCCAATTTTTCTGCCCCTGTTTAACAGGGGCGTTTAAGTACAATTTTTGATGCAATGCTTTGCAGCAGGGCTAATTCCTGCAATAAAACTAGAGTATATGGGAGAGGTTGCAGTGTCGTGGCACCAGCACCAGTGCCTAAAGCCCAATTTTTCTGCCCCTGTTTAACAAGGGCATTTAAGTATAATTTTTGATGCAATGCTTTGCAGCAGGGCTAATTCCTGCAATAAAACTAGAGTATATGGGAGAGGTTGCAGTGTCGTGGCACCAGCACCAGTGCCTAAGGCCAAATTTTTCTGCCCCTGTTTAACAGGGGCGTTTAATTACAATTTTTGATGCAATGCTTTGCAGCAGGGCTAATTCCTGCAATAAAACTAGAGTATATGGGAGAGGTTGCAGTGTCGTGGCACCAGCACCAGTGCCTAAGGCCCAATTTTTCTGCCCCTGTTTAACAGGGATATGTAATTACAATTCTTGATATAATATTTCACAGGAGGGCCCGTTCCTGTGCCCACCCAGAGTAACTGTGAGGACTTATAGTATTGTTGCACCAGCACCACAACCACCAAAGGTCAATTTTTCTACCACTGTTCAACAATGGCATGTAATTACAATTCTTGATATAATCGTTCACAGCAGGGCGCTCCAGCGCCCAGCAAGAGTCACTTTGAGGGCTTACAATGTTGTGGCAAAACCAACACCTTGTTTCGCCATTTCTGCAGAGCATATAGGGCAGGCCCCTACTTTCAAACATCCAACTTACAAACATCTCCTACTTGCAAACGGAAGGAGACAACAGCAAGTGAGATGAAAAAAGATGGACGACAAAACAAATTATACAGGGGTGATAACCCTTCCCTATGTTTTCCAAAAAGCTTAAAAATAGTTTTTTTGACTGGAGCTACACTTTAAAAATGTACCAGTTGAAAATTACAAACAGATTCAACTTAACACAACAAACCTACACAGTTCCTTTACATGTTTGCACCGCCTGTATACTGCTGTTCTGAGTATATAGGGCCTGGGGGCCACACGCATTTCCTTTTTTTAATATGGGTACAGGGTTCCCCTTGATATGCGTACAAGACCCAAAGGGGCTGGTAATGGGCAGGGAGGGCTACCCATGCCATTTTTCTCAATGGTTTTCAACCATATTGCAGGAACCAGATATAACATTAAAACCGCAAGCAGTTTTCAATGATGTTATTTCTGTTTAATGTCATTTTGTGCAGGGACTGTTCTAAACACGGGAAACACGTGGCACTTCACAGGCATACTACAGACACCCCCCAGGCACCATATTTAAAGGAATATTTCACTTTTTTTTCACTTTAATCATCATTAAAATCAGTGCTCCCGCCAAAACGGCCATTTTTAAAAACATTTTAGGCATTGACCCATGTCCCCTGGGGCAAGAGCCAGGTCCCCAAACCCTTTTTAGGACAGTATCTTGCATATTAGCTGTTAAAATTAGCACTTTTAATTTCGAACGTTCGAGTCCCATAGACGTCAATGTGGTTCTAAAGTTTGTTCGAATTTGGGGTCCGTTCGAAAGTTCTGGTGCGAACCGAACCGGGGGTGTTCGGCTCATCCCTACCTAACACTATCGCCTATCCCTATCTCCTAACCCTAACCCTATCCCCCAATATTAACCTTATCCTCTAACCCTATCTCCTAACCCTAACCCTATCCCCTTACCCTGTCTCCTAATCCTAAACATATCCCCTAACCCTTTAACCCTATGCCCTTATGCTAACCCTATTCTCTAACCCTAACCCTATCCCCTAACTCTATCCCCTAACCCTATCCCCCAACCCTAACCCTATGTCCTAACCCTAACCCTTATCTTATCTCCTAACCCTAACCCTATTCTGTAACCCTAACCCTAACCCTATCCCTATCACCTAACCCTAATCATATCCCCTAACCCTAACTCTATCCCTTAACCCTATCCCCTAACCCTATCGCCTTACTCTAACCCTATCCCCCAACCCTAACCCTATCTCCTAACCCTAACCCTAAGTTTTTTCCTTATCTCCTAACCCTATCCCCTAACCATTACCCTATCCCCAATACTAACCCTATCATCTAACCCTAACCCTAATCCTTACCTTATTTCCTAACCCTAACCCTATGTCCTAACCATATCCCCTAACATTAACTCAATCCCCTAATCCAATCTCCTAACATTAAACCCTATCCCCTAACCCTGTCCCCTAACCCTATTTTGTAACACTAACCTTAATCCTAACCCTGTCCCTAATACCTAACCCTAATCATATCTCCTAACCCTAACTGTAACCCTTAACCCTATCTCCTAAACCTATCTCCTTAGTCTAACCCTAACTCTTTCAACCAACCTTAACCCTATCTCCTAAACTAACCCTATGCCTTTCCTTATCTCCTAGCCCTATCCCCTAACACTATCTCCTTACTCTAACCCTAACCCCTAACCCTAACCATATCACCTTACTATATTGCCTAACCCAAACCCTATCCCCTAACCCTATCCTATAACCCTATCCCCTAACCCTAACCCTATTCTCTAACCCTAAACCTAACCCCTAACCCTATCTCCTAACCATAACACTATCCCCTATCCCTATCTCCTAAAACTAACCCTATCTCCTAACCATATCCTTTAACCCTAACCCATAGCCCTAATCCTATTCTCTATAACAAACCCTGACCCTATCTCCTAACCCTAACCCTTTCCCCTAACCCTATATCCTAACCCTATCCCCTAAGCCTATCACCTAACACTAACCCTAATCCTATCACCTAACCCTAACACTATCCCCTAACCCTAACCCTAACTCCAAACCCTAACACTAACCCTATCTTCCAACCCTAACCCTATCTCCTAACCCTAACCCTTACCTTATCTCCTAACCCTATCCCCTAACCCTATCTTCTTACCCTATCTCTTAACCCTTAACCTATCCCCGAACCCTATCCATTAATCCTACCCTATCCCCTAACCCTAACCCTATTCTGTAACCCTAACCCTATCCCTTTCACCTAACCCTAATCATATCCCCTAACCCTAACTCTATCCCTTAACCATATCCCCTAACCCTATCTCCTTACTCTAACCCTAACCCAATTCCCCAACCCTAACCCTATCTCCTAACGTTAACCCTAAGCCTTTCTTTATCTCCTAAACCTAACCCTATGCCCTAACCCTAACCCTATCCCCTAATACTAACCCTATCATCTAACCCTAACCCTAATCCTTACCTTGTATCCTAACACTAACCCTATCCCCTTACCCTAACTCTATTCTCTAACCCGATCTCCTAACCCTAACCCTATCCCCTAACCCTATGTCCTAAACCTATCCCCTAACATTAAACCTATCCCCAAACCCAATCTCCTAACACTAAACCTATCCCCTAACCCTAACCCTATTCTCTATCCCTAACCCTATCCCCTAACCCTAAAACTATTATCTAACCATAACCCAAACCCTATCCCCTAATCCTATCTCCTTACTCTAACCCTATCCCTATCCCCTAACCCTAACCATATCACCTTACCATATTACCTAACCCAAACCCTATCCTATAACCCTATCCCCTAACCCTAACCCTATTCTCTAACCATAAACCTAACCCCTAACCGTATCTCCTAACCCTAACTCTATCCCCTATCCCTATTTCCTAATACTAACCCTATCCCCTAACCCTATCCTATAACCCTAAGCCCTAACCCTAATCTTATTCTCTAACTCCAACCCTAACCCTATCCCCTAACCCTAACCCTATCCACTAATCCTATCTCCCAACCCTAACACTATCCCCTATCTCTATCTCCTAAACCTAACCCTATCCCATAACACTCACCTTATCCTCTAACCATATCTCCTAACCCAAATCCTATCCCCTAAACCTATCCTATAACCCTATCCCCTAACCCTATTCTCTAATCCTAACCCTATCCCCTAACCCTATCTCCTAACCCTATCCCCTATCCCTATCTCCTAATTCTAACCCTATCCCCTAACCCTGTCCTATAACCCTATCCCCTAACTCTAATCCTATTCTCTAACTCCAACCCTAACCCTTTCTCCTAACCCTTACCCCATCCCCTAACTCTATATCCTAACCATATCCCTAAACCTATCACCTAACACTATCACCTAATCGTAACCTTATCCTCTAACCCTATCTCCTAACCCTAGCCCCTAACCCTATCCTATAACCCTATCCCCTAACCCTAACCCTATTCTCTATCCCTAACCCTAACCCTATCCCCTAATCCTATCCTATAACCCTATCTCCTAACCCTATTATCTAATGCTAACCCTATTCCCTAACCCTATCTCCTAACATTATCCCCTACCCCATCTCCTAATTCTAACCCTATCCTATAACCCTATCCCTGAACCCTAACCCTATTCTCTATCCCTAACCCTAACCCTATCCCCTAACCCTAAATCCTAACCCAATCCCCTAACCTAATCTCCGAACCCTACTCTATCCCCTATCCCTAACCCCTAACCCAAACTCTATCCCCTAACCCTATCTCCTAACCCTAACTCTATCCCCTAACCCTATCTCCTAACCCTAACACTATCCCCCAACCCTAACCCTATCTCCTAACCCAATCCCCTAACCTAATCTCCGAACCCTACCCTATCCCCTATCCCCTAACCCTAACTCTATCCCCTAACCCTATCTCCTAACCCTAACCCTAACCCTATCCCCAACCCTAACCCTATCTCCTAACCCTAACCCTTACATTATTTCCTAACCCTAACCTTATCCCCTAACCCTATCCCTTAGCCCCTGTACACACGGTAAGAGATTTTGCCAACCAAATCCGTCGGATTTTGCCCGTCGGATTTAGTCCGACGGATTGTGTCCGAAACTGTTGCATACACACGGTCGGGCCAAGTTGGCGAAAAATCTGATCTTTCAGAACGTGATGACGTAATTTAGTTACGATGGGACTACATTCAGCCTAGTAGCCAATAGCTTTGATGTAGGAATTTGATCTGAGCATGCGTGGCACTTGGTCCGATCAAAATGCTATACACATGATCGGATTAGGTCCGACCGGCCCAGTTGGTCGGGAAATATTTCCAACATGTTGGAAAATTGGGTCAGACGGAGATTCGAACGGAGATTCGGATGGAATCAGTCCGATGCATATCACACACAGTCGGATTATCTGACGACACAGTCCGATAAGGCGCATTCCGACAGATTCTCCGACTGTGTGTACAGGGGCTAACACTAATCCTTACCGTATTTCATAACCCTAACCCTATCCCCTAACCCTATGTCCTAACCCAAACCCTATCCCCTAACCCTATCCCTGAACCCTATGTCCTAACCCTATCCCCTAACATTAACTCTATCCCCTAACCCAATCTCCTAACCCTAGCCCTATCCCCTAAACCTATCCCCTAACCCTATCCCCTAACCCTATTCTCTAACCCTAACTCTAACTCTATCGCTTAACCCTATTCTCTAACCATAACCCTAACCCTATCCCCTAACCATGTCTCCTAACCCTACCCCCTGAACCTATGTCCTAACACTATCCTTTAACCCTATCTCCTAACCCTAACCCTTTCCCTTATCCCTATCACCTAACCCTAATCCTATCCCCTAACCCTAACTCTATCCCCTAACCCTATCTGCTAACCCTAACCCTTTCTCCTAACCCTAACCCTATGCATTACCTTATCTTCTACCCTAACCCTATCCCCTAACCCTATCCCTATCCCCAAACACTAACCCTATCATCTAACCCTAACCCCAACCCTAATCTTATCTTCTAACCCTAAGCCTTACCTTATCTTCTAACCCTATTCTCTAATCCTAACCCTATCCCCTAACCCTATCTCCTAACACTAATACTATCCCCTATCCCTATCTCCTAATTCTAACCCTATCCCCTAACCCTATCCTATAACCCCCTATAATCCTATTCTCTAACCCCAACTCTAACCCTTTCTCCTCACCCTAACCCCATCCCCTAAGCCTATATCCTAACCCTATCCCCTAAAAGGGATGGCCGAACGATTCGCCCGGCGGTTGTTTCGTGGCAAATTTCGGCTGTTCGCGGTCCGCCTGATCGGCGGACTATTGCCGTTGTTCGTCCTGTGGACTTCCGTGTTTACTGTGTGAAAGAACTTTGACCTATGATGACACATCCATCATGGGGTACAGGACAGCCAATTGAGACATTACAGCACATGGACACTTGGACATTCCCCCTAACTTATAAATAGACCCGATCCGGCGGCCATTTTACATTGTTTCGTATGTCACTATAGGGAGAGGTTGCTGTGTGGAGCAGTGAGAGACTTCATTGACCCAAATCGCTAGCTATTAGGTCCACAAAAGTTATTTTCAGGACTGGTATGGTATAGGTGTTAGGTGTAGTTCAGGATATAGGTTTGAGGCACTGCTGTGCTAGTGATTGTTGCAGCAGCCTGTCTTTTGTCAGTGTAGAGAGAGGGACAGGACGCTGTGTGCAGCAGGGACAGTCAGTTTAATCATTAGCTGTTACTATTAGGTCCACAAAAGTCCTTTTCAGGACTGGTCTGGTAAAGTAGTACAGGATATAGTTTTGAGTGCTATTCGAGTTATTGTTCCAGCAGCCTGTGTTTTGTCAGTTTAAATAGGGACAGGCCGGAAGCTGTGTGTGGCAGTTAGGAACAGTCAGTTTAATCAGTAGCTGTTACTATTAGGTCCACAAAGGTTCTTTTCAGGACTGGTATGGTAATAGGCTTGTACACGTATAATATTCTTTCTTCCAAATATAGGAAGAATATTATACTTGACTGCTGCCCTTCTGCTGCAGTAGTCCTTTATGAGTATAGGGACTGAGGTACAGTCTGCTAATCACAACCTACTAGTTCCACAAAGGTCCTTCTAAGGACTGGTAAGGTATAGTGTACTAGAGTACATAGGGTTGAGTGAAGTACAGTCTGCTATTCCTTAAGGACTGGTATAGGTCCACAATATATAGGGTTGAGGTGCACTACTGCTGACTGCTGCCCTATACTGCAGCAGTCCTTTATCAGTATAGGGACTGAGGTACAGTCTGCTAATCATTCACAACCTACTAGTTCCACAAAGGTCCTTCTAAGGACTGGTAAGGTATAGTGTACTACAGTACATAGGGTTGAGTTAGGTACAGTCTGCTATTCCTTAAGGACTGGTATAGGTCCACAATATATAGGGTTGAGGTGCACTACTACTGACTGCTGCCCTATACTGCAGCAGTCCTTTATCAGTATAGGGACTGAGGTACATTCTGCTAATCATTCACAACCTACTAGTTCCACAAAGGTCCTTCTAAGGACTGGTAAGGTATAGTGTACTACAGTACATAGGGTTGAGTGAGGTACAGTCTGCTATTCCTTAAGGACTGGTATAGGTCCACAATATATAGGGTTGAGGTGCACTACTGCTGACTGCTGCCCTATACTGCAGCAGTCCTTTATCAGTATAGGGACTGAGGTACAGTCTGCTAATCATTCACAACCTACTAGTTCCACAAAGGTCCTTCTAAGGACTGGTAAGGTATAGTGTACTACAGTACATAGGGTTGAGTGAGGTACAGTCTGCTATTCCTTAAGGACTGGTATAGGTCCACAATATATAGGGTTGAGGTGCACTACTGCTGACTGCTGCCCTATTCTGCAGCAGTCCTTTATCGGTATAGGGACTGAGAGTTTTGTCACAGGGTCATTTAAAAAATGACAGGCAGAGTAAGAGGCAGGCCCTTCCGCAGGGGTGGTAGGGGTAGGGCAGGAGCAACAGGCTTTAGCCAAAGTGGGAAGTTGCAGAAGGTGCGTTCAATTACTTTAAAGGACGCACCAGACTTGGTTGAGTGGCTCACTCAGCCTTACTCTTCTGCACCCTCCTCATCCTCTCGATCTGCACCCTCTTCTTCACTCTCTGCTATGTGCACCCCCAAAGACACTACCACCAACAACACCACCACCACCACCACCACATACCTTCCGCTTGAGTCACAGGAATTATTTTCCAATCCATATCAAGACATTTCTGATGCGCAGCCACTCTTGGCATTGGATCAGGAAGAGGAGGTAGCAACAACCCCCACTCAGCAGTCTGACGACAGTACCCAGATCAGCCCAAGGAGGAGGTTGGTCCGCGGTGTTGCTGCCTACTCCGAGACCTCTACTTATAGCGGTGGGGAAGGTGACGTCGATGATGACGTGTCTAGTGATGTCACATGGGTGCCCACAAGAGAGGAAGAGGAGGGGAGTTCAGAGGGAGATATGGACCAGCAGATAGGGAGGAGAAGCAGGAATAACTTACATTGCACAGGAGGGACAAAGCAGACTGCTAATGTATCAGGAGCGAGTCTTCGACCTTGTACGGTCACATCTGGTGCTCCCAGTACGCCGGCACATGGCTCCGCAGTGTGGGCTTTTTTTAACGTGTCCGCTGCTGACAATAGCGTTGCCATCTGCAATCTTTGCAGTCAACGCATTAGTCGTGGTAGGCCCAACACTCACCTAGGGACGACCGCCTTAAGAAGGCACATGAGCTGCCATCACCGAGCCCAGTGGGAGCAACGGAACACACAAAGCCACACTCCAGGCTCTCACCGTCCAGCCTCGTCTTCTACTTCTCCTTCTCCTCTCTCCTCACAATTGTCCTCCACTCCACCTTCCATCACGCCAAGCTCACGTTTTTCTGCAAAAAGGCAGGCTTCCGTGGGCCTAATGTTCGAGCGTAAAAAAATGATGACGCCGGATAACCCTCTTGCCCAACGGTTGACGGCTGGCTTGTCAGAACTGATAGCCCGCCAACTACTGCCATATAAACTGGTGGACTCGGAGGCCTTTCACAAATTTGTGGCCATTGGAAAACCACAATGGAAGGTTCCAGGAAGGAAGTATTTCTCAGAGAAGGAGATCCCAGAGCTATATGGCCATGTTCAGCGGCAAGTGAATGTATCTCTGGCACACAGTGTCGGTGCCAAGATACATCTGACCACAGACACGTGGTCTAGCAAACACGGGCAGGGAAGGTATATCAATTTTACTGCCCACTGGTTCTGACGGCCGTCAAGCATGTAACCCGTGGCACCCGTGCAGATTTGGTTTTACCACCACGGATTGCATGCAGGCCTGGCTCTTCTTCTCCTCCTCCTCCTCCTACTCCGTCCTCCTCCCTCTCCTCCTCGGCTGACTCCTCCTTTTCCGCTGCTAGCGTCTCTTTCGCTGCTCCGTCCAAGCTCCCCAGAACCTATTCGACATGCCAGGTGAGACATTGCCATGCCGTGCTGCGTCTGTTGTGCCTGGAAGCCAAGAGCCACACTGGCCTGGCACTCCTTTCAGCTTTGCGTTCACAGGCAGATCAGTGGCTAACACCGCTCAATTTGACAGTTGGTAAAGTGGTGTGTGACAACGGTGCCAATCTGCTTAGTGCATTGAAAGAGGGCAAAATTACGCACGTGCCATGCATGGCACATGTCTTAAACTTGGTCGTGCATCGATTAGTTGTCAAATTCCCTGGGGTCCAGGACATCTTGCGGCAGGCAAGGAAAATCTCGGCCCATTTCAGAAGATCTTACACGGCCATGGCTCGCCTTGCTGACATTCAGCGGCGACACAATCTGCCGGTCAGACGTCTTATTTGCAATTGCCCGACGCGATGGAACTCAACCTTCTGTATGCTTGATAGGCTGCTCCAGCAGAAACGTGCAGTTAACATCTACCTGTATGAACTCTGCGGCAGAACAGGTTCTGGGGAGCTGTTTTTTTTTCACCGCGCCAGTGGCTGCTCATGCGCGAGGCATGCAGACTTCTGCGCCCATTTGAGGAGATCACCAAACTGGTCAGTCACAGCCATGGCGCCATCTGTGACATGGTACCTTATGCCTTCTTTATGGTGCGTGCATTGCGTCTTGTCATTGATCAAGCTGTGGAGGAGCAGGAGCGGGAAGATGAGGAAGTCACAATGCTGGATGAATTCCCAGGGGGGCTACTCTATCTGAGACAAGTGAACAACAGGAGTCTGAAGAGGAGTCAGAGGAGGATGGTGCCGGGGCGGATGAGGAGGAGCAAGAAGAGCATGCTTTAAACCTTTCTGGGATCCCTGTTGTTGTGCGTGGATGGGGAGAGGAGAATGAAGAGGACGATATTATCCTGGATGATGAGCAGGAGCCAGGCCACCACACCGCTTCCAGTTTAGTGCAAATGGGGGCCTTCATGCTCCAGTGTTTTAATAGGGACCCCCGTATAAAAAGCATAAGGGTCAAGGACCAGTACTGGGTGGCAACGTACTTAGACCCCTGGTACAAACACAAAATGGTGGAAATGTTACCGTCGTCACAGAGAGCTGTCAAAATGGAGCACTTCCAGGCCTTCCTTCGAGAAATGCTGCATTCTGCTTTTGCGTGCGCTGGCAGAGGAGCAATTCCCACTCCCAGAGAAGGAGTTGCAGGTACCAATCCAACAGCGCCTGCAAGAAGAGGCGAAGAAGATGTGTTGGTGACTTTGGATATGAGGTCATTCTTTCAGCCGACCCATCGACAGGTGTCATCCGGATCCAGCATCAGGGAACGCCTGGACCGTCAGGTGTCCGACTACATCGGGTTAATGGCCGATGTGGACGCTCTGAGGAGTGATGAACCCCTGGACTACTGGGTGGGCAGGCTTGACCTCTGGCCAGAGCTTGCCCAATTTGCAATCGAACTGTTGGCTTGCCCCTCGTCCAGTGTCCTGTCCGAAAAGACGTTCAGCACAGCAGGGGGGATCGTGACCGATAAGCGTACTCGCCTAGCTCACGACAGTGTTAATTACCTCACATTTCTAAAAATGAATGAGGCATGGATCTCGGAGGAATTCAACACATGTGACCAGTAGACCATGTATATGTCTATAAACGATTTTTTTAATCGAGCACACAGACCTTCTTTCTTCATTTGGCTCACTTCCTTGTCCAAAAAAAGCACACCGTACTATATGCCCGTACCCTCCTGTTTGAAGAGGTTGAGTGGTGTCATATTTCTACTGGGGCTGCTTATTATGAGGGGCTCCCACCATCCCTGTGCTGTGCTGACTTCCTCCTGGGGCTGTACCTCTGCTGTGCATATTATGAGGGGCTCCCACCATCACTGTGCTATGCTCATTATGAGGGGCTCCCACCATCCCTGTGCTATGCTGACTTCCTCCTGGGGCTGCTTATTATGAGGGGCTCCCACCATCCCTGTGCTATGCTGACTTACTCCTGGGGCTGTACCTCTGCTGTGCATGCTATGAGGGGCTCCCACCATCCCTGTGCTATGCTCATTATGAGGGGCTCCCACCATCCCTGTGCTATGCTCATTATGAGGGGCTCCCACCATCCCTTTGCTGTGCTGACTTCCTCCTGGGGCTGCTTATTATGAAGGGCTCCCACCATCCCTGTGCTGTGCTGACTCCCTCCTGGGGCTGTACCTCTGCTGTGCATATTATGAGGGGCTCCCACCATCCCTGTGCTATGCTCATTATGAGAGGCTCCCACCATCCCTGTGCTATGCTGACTTCCTCCTGGGTCTGCTTATTATGAGGGGCTCCCACCATCCCTGTGCTATGCTGACTTACTCCTGGGGTTGTACCTCTTCTGTGCATATTATGAGGGGCTCCCACCATCCCTGTGCTATGCTCATTATGAAGGGCTCCCACCATCCCTGTGCTATGCTGACTTCCTCCTGGGGCTGCTTACGGTGCAGGTGTCAGTGCTGTATATCACGGTGCTGGTGTCAGTGCTTTATGTCACGCTGCTGATGTCAGTGCTCTCTATCACGGTGCTGGTGCCAGATCACTCTATCACGGTGCAGGTGTCAGTGCTGTATATCACGGTGCTGGTGTCAGTGCTTTATGTCACGCTGCTGATGTCAGTGCTCTCTATCACGGTGCTGGTGTCAGTGCTCTATATCACGGTGCTGGTGTCAGTACTTTATGTCATGCTGCTGATGTCAGTGCTCTCTATCATGGTGCTGATGTCAGTGATCTCTATCACGGTGCTGGTGTCAGATCACTCTATCACGGTGCAGGTGTCAGTGCTGTATATCACGTGCTGGTGTCAGTGCTTTATATCACGCTGCTGATGTCAGTGCTCTCTATCACGGTGCAGGTGTCAGTGCTCTATATCACGGTGCTGATGTCAGTGTTCTATGTCACGGTGCTGATGTCAGTGCTCTCTATCACGGTGCAGGTGTCATTGCTGTATGTCAAGCTGCTGGTGATCATCTCCTGCACCCTCTTCTTTGCCTACCCTGACCTTCCCTCTCCTCCATTGCCTTCATGCTCTCCAGAGTCCTGAATTGTCAGAATTTCACATATAAAAAAAGAATGCTTGTAGTTGTCGATCCCAGATTCACCTCATACATGTGTTATGTCATTGGCCATGTGGTGGGACTATGTGTGCACAGCTAGTAATTATTTGGTGACTGCAAATATGACCTGTAGGTTTGTAAAGTTTGCCTCCCATTGAAGTCAATGGGGCCCGCCGCGAACGTTATGGTTCGAAAACTATCGGCTGCGTTCGCGGCTTGCGTTCGTGAAACGTCACGTCGGAAGTTCGTCCATCAATACCCCTAACCCTATCTCCTAACCCTAACCCTATCCCCAATCCTAACCCTATCTCCTAACCCTAATTCTTACATTATCTCCTAACCCTAACCTTATCCCCTAACCCTAACCCTATCCCCTAACCCTAATCCTTACCTTATTTCCTAACCCTAACCCTATCCCCTAACCCTATGTCCTAACCCTAACCCTGTCCCCTAACCCTATCCCCGAACCCTATGTCCTAACCCTATCCCCTAACATTAACCCTATCCCCAACCCAATCTCCTAATCCTAGCCCTATCCCCTAAACCTATCCCCATAACCCTATCCCTTAACCCTATTCTCTAACCCTAACTCTAACCCTATACCTTAACCGTATTCTCTGACCATAACCCTAACATTATCCCCTAACCCTATCTCCTAACCCTACCCACTAACCCTAACCCTATCCCCTAACCCTGTCTCCTAACCCTATCCTTTAACCCTATCTCCTATCCCTAACCCTTTCCCTTATCCCTAACACCTAACCCTAATCCTATCCCCTAACCCTAACTCTATCCCCTAACCCTATCTCCTAACCCTAACCCTATCCCCTAACCCTGTCTGCTAACCTTAACCCTATCCCTCAACCCTGTCTCCTAATCCTAACCCTATCTCCTAACCCTAACCCTAACCCCAACCCTAACCCTATCTCCTAACCCTAACCCTTATCTTATTTTCTAACCCTAACCCTATCCCCTAACCCTAACCCTATCACCTAACACTAACCCTATCATCTAACCCTAACCATAATTCTTCCCTTATTTCCTAACCCTAACCCTATCCCCTAACCCTGTCTCCTAACCCTATCACCTAACCCTATCCCCTTAAACTATCTCTTAACCCTAACCCTATTCCCTAACCCTGTCTCCTAATCAGCGCCTAGAGGCGATTCAGTTCGCATTGTGCGCTATACAAGTATTTAATTCATTCATTCATTCAATCCTAACCCTATACTCTAACCCTATCCCCTAACCCTATCTTCTAACTAGGGATGAGCTGAACACCCCCTGTTCGGTTCGCACCAGAACCTGCGAACGGACCGAAAGTTTGCGCGAACGTTAGGACCCTATTAATTACAATGGACGTGAGCATTCGAAATCTAAAGTGCTAATTATAACGGCCAATGTGCATGTTATTTTCCTAAAAAGGGTTTGGGGACCCGAGACTTGCCCCAGGGGACATGTATCAATGCAAAAAGAAGTTTTAAAAACTGAAGTTTTTTTCTGGAGCAGTCATCATAATGATGTATAAAGTGAAAAAAAGTGAAATATTACTTTAAATATCGTACCTGGGGGGTGTCTAAAGTATGCCTGTGAATTGGCATGTGTTTCCCATGTTTAGAACAGTCCCTGCACAAAATGACATTTGTAAAGGAAAAAAAGCCATTTAAAACTGCTTGCTGCTAATAAAGCATACATTAAGTAATTATTAAGTATTATCTTGTCCTGGCAATATGGAGGAAAGTCTTTGAGAAAAATGGCATGGCTACCCCATCACCCCCCTACCGCAGCCCATTACCAGCCCCTTTCAGTCTTGTATGGATATTAAGGGGAACCCCGCCCCCAAAATATGTTATGTTAATGTTAGGCAGATGCCTGTGTTGCACAAATGAACTACACAACACCAGCAACGAGGGGGTAGATTCAGGTGAATGCTGTGCAGGAGGCACACTACACTTACTGAATATTAGGCAGATGCCTGTGTTGCACAAATCAACTACACAACACCAGCAATGAGGGGGGGTAGATTCAGGTGTATCCTGTGTAGGAGGCACACTACACCCACTGTAACAGCGCTAGGTTAGGAAGCAAAGCAAAGCTGACACTGTCCCTGCCTATCCTGCTCTCTCCCTGAACACTACACTCACTGTAACAGAGCTATCTAAAGAAGTAAAGCACAGCTAACAATGTCCCTGCCTATCCTTCTCTCTATGGACGCCGCAACACACTACACAAGGCCACCGCGCTGGCAGCCTTATATAGTGTGGGGCGTGTACTAAACCCCCTGAGCTATAATTGGCCACAGGCATCCAACCTGTGGTCAATTAGGGCTCTCCTCGCTGCCGACACTGTGATTGGCCAAGCATGCAGGGTCACAGTGCATGCTTGGCCAATCATCAGCCAGCAATGCACTGCAACTGGCGCAGTGCATTGTGGGCCGTTCGTATCACACAAATTTGATGCGAACGGCCCACAAAGTTCTGTTTTCAACGAAAGGACGAACAGCCGATGTTCGATTCAAACATGGGTTTGAATCGAACACCGGGCTCATCCCTACTCCTAACCCGAACACTATCTCCTATCCCTATCTCCTAACCCTAACCCTATCCCCTAACACTAACCTTAACCTCTAACCATATCTTCTAACCCTAACCCTATCCTATAACCCTATCCCCTAACCCTAACTCTAACCCTATCCCCTAACCCTAACCCTATCCCCTAACCCTATCCCTATCTCCTAACCCTAACCCTATCTCCTATTCCTAACCCTATCTCCTAAACCTAACTTTATCCCCAAACCCTATCTCCTAACCCTAACCCTATCCCCCAACCCTAACCCTAACCCTATCTCCTAATCCTAACCCTTACCTTATCTCCTAACCTTATCCCCTAACCCTATCTCCTAACCCTAAGTTGTCTATTTACTTACCTGAGTGTCAATAGCAGCCATTCCTCCGGTGACACAGAGCTATGCATCACAGTGTCCATCCACATCAGCTTTGGCCTGACCTCTCCAATAGGTTATCAAAGAGTGGCACAGGCATCCTTATAAATTTAAGGAATTTTGTTGGATATGAGCGCAGTTGGGAATAAATATTGGCAAAGTAACCTGTAGACAATCGATTGGATAACATTGGATGCACCCAAAATTGACATGTGCTGCTTTTCTCCTCCTCCTGTGTCCTTGTCCGCAGCCTCGGCAAGACAATCAGAAGGATTGCCTCATCGATCTTCTGGACGACAGGATTCATATTACTCAGAAAAATCCACAAAATGAAAAAAAAATCAGACAGACTCTGAAATGCTCTCTCCTCTCTCTCTCTCCTACCAAAATGGCACCGACACATGCTCTGTAACATATTTTCTTTGGTTTCTGTAGCATTGTGGGAAATTTGGGACTGCATATAGCCGAGAGATGTGACTTCCTTTAACCACTTTCAGTCCGGACCAATTTGCTGGTCAAAGACCAGACCACTTTTTGCGATTCGGCACTGCGTCGCTTTAACTGACAATTGCGCGGTCGTGCGACGTGGCTCCCAAACAAAATTGACGTCCTTTTTTTCCCACAAATAGAGCTTTCTTTTGGTGGTATTTGATCACCTCTGCGGTTTTTATTTTTTGCGCTATAAACAAAAATAGAGCGACAATTTTGAAAAAAGCGCATTATTTTTTACTTTTTGTTATAATAAATATTCCCCAAAAATATATAAAAAAACATTTTTTTCCCTCAATTTAGGCCGATACGTATTCTACTACATATTTTTGGTAAAAAAAATCGCAATAAGCGATTATTGATTGGTTTGCGCAAAAGTTATAGCGTTTACAAAATAGGGATAGTTTTATAGCATTTTTATTAATAATTTTTACTAGTAATGGCGGCGATCTGCGATTTTTATTGTGACTGCGACATTGTCGGGGACCCATCGGACATTTTTGACACATTTTTGGGACCATTGTCATTTATACAGTAATCACTGCTATATAAATGCAGTGATTCCTGTGTAAATGACACTGGCAGTGAAAGGGTTAACCTGTGGGTGGCAGTGTAGGGGTTAAGTGTTCCTAGGGGTGTGTTACTAACTGTGGGGGGGTTGGGCTTTCATTTAGTGTACACTGATCTCTGCTCCAATCACATGGAGCAGAGATCAGCGTCACTAGTTGCTAGGCAGAATGGGAAAATGTTGTTTATACAGCATTTCCTCCATTCGGCCGCTCCGTGAGACGATCGCGGGGATGCCCGCGGCGATCGAGTCCGCGGGTCCCGCGACCGGACTCACGGGGGTCCCGACCAGCGCGGGAGCGCGCCGCCGGCGGCGCGCTCCTGATGGCACGGCGGCAACGAATATTGGACGTACATGTACGCCAATATGCCTGCCCGTGCCATGCAGTGGTTAAAAAGCGCTACTTAACACTTACGCTAAAAAACGCACAAAAACGCTAATGCAACGCCACTTTTTCCAGGCGTTAGACTTAGCTTTACAGACCGTTTTTTTAATATGTCCATGTGCATGTGGCCTCATTGCAAGGCCTTGCATTCAATCACTATACTAAGGGACTGCATTATAAAACAGGGGGAACTCCCTAGCAATTGTATTGTATGGTGTTGATGGTTTTACATAACTGTTAAATACAGCGTATTGGAAGTGGTAAGGTGCCCGGAGCTAAGGCATTGTCACTTTGAGCATTGGTCCCACTTGGAGACACGTGTGCAAGGGTTACCCAATAATTCCTTATATGTTAAAATTGTGGTGAACATCTACTGCATTGTTGCATTATGTTTGTGTGACAGTATACATATTGTAATTACTGTTTTATACCAATTTCAGTAAAAAAAGTTCTGGTTAATTACAATTTGTGTGCAATGTTGTTCCTTTTCCTACAAGTGGAGCAACAGATACCCAGGTAAAGGTAAAGGTACACTATTGTGGTATTGTACATTGTGGGGTCATCCTCTGTTGTTAGCTTCACACCAAAACTGCACCACAGCTGTGTCAAGGGGATTGGGCCAATTTTTTGGGGGTGGAATAGCAGAGTGCAGGCCCAATCAAACATCAGCAGCTCCTTCGGGGGTCAGTGCTACATATATATAAGTGGAGTCCCTTACATCAGGTATCCCCTAGTGGAGCCCTCTTTTACATCTGGTGCCCCAGCAGCGGTGTCCTCCTTACATCAGGTGTTCCCCAGTGGAGCCCCCCTTACATCAGGTGTCCTAGCAGCGGTGTCCACCTTACATCAGCTCTGTCAGATTGGATGGGGAGCATCTGTGGACAGCAATTTTCAATCTTGCCACAGATTCTCAATTGGATTTAGGTCTCGACTTTGACTGGGCCATTCTAACACATGAATATTCTTTTATCTAAACCATTCCATTGTAGCTCTGGCTGTATGTTTAGGGTTGTTCTTCTGCTGGAAAGTGAACCATCACCCCACTCACTCAAGTCTTTTGCAGACTCTAACAGGTTTTATTCTAAGATTAGCCTGTATTTGGCTCCATCGATCTTCCCATCAACTCAGACCAGCTTCCCTGTCCCTGTTTAAGAAAAGCATTATAACAACATGATGCTGCCACCACCATGTTTGACAGTGGGGATGGTGTGTTCAGGGTGATGTACAGTGCTAGTTTCCTGCCACACATAGGGTTTTGCTTTTAGGCCAAACAGTTACATTTTGGTCTCATCTGACCACCTTCTTTCACATGTCTGCTGTGTCCCCCACATGGCTTCTCGCAAACTGCGAATGGGACTTCTTTCAACAATGGCTTTGTTCTTGCCACTCTTCCATAAAGGCCAGATTTGTGGAGTGCACGACTAATAGTTGTCCTGTGGACAGATTCTCCCACCTGAGCTGTGGATCTCGGCAGCTCCTTCAGACTTACCATGGGCCTTTTGGCTGCTTCTCTGACTAATGCTCTCCTTGCCCGGCCTGTCAGTTTAGGCGGACAGCCATGTCTTGGTAGTTTTGCAGTTGTGCCATACTCTTTCCATTTTCAGATGATGGATTGAACAGTGCTCTGTGAGATGTTCAACGTTAGGGATACTTTTTTATATCCTAACTGTACTTAAATTTTCTCCACAACTTTATCCCTGACCTGTCTAGTGTGTTCCTTGGCCTTCATGATGCAGTTTGTTCCCTAAGGTTCTCCAACAAACCTCTGAGGGCTCAACAGAACAGCTGTATTGAATCACACACTGGTGGACTATTTACTAATTAGGTGACTTCTGAAGGCAATTGGTTCCATTAGATTTTAGTTAGGGGTAGGAGAATAAAAGGGGATGAATACAAATGCACACCATCCTTTTCAGATATTTATTTGTAAAAAAAATTGAAAACCATTTATCATTTTCCTTCCACTTCATAATTATGTGCCACTTTGTGTTGGTCTATCACATAAAATCCCAATAAATTACATTTACTTTTTTGTTTGTAAAATGACAAAATGTGGAAAATTTCAAGGGGTATGAATACCTTTTTCAAGGCACTGTATATACATGATTCTGCACAGAGTAGCAGTAAATCTGCTATCGGGAGGTCAGGAAGCGGTCCAAGGCAACATATGCATAGACTGTGTGACAATATAAAATGACAATATTTATTGTTCAGACATCATTTTAAAACACAGAAGCTTGTAACAACCAGTACAATGTAAGGCTGTATTTACGAAACTGATCCAACAAATACATAGCAGTGTAATACCCACTGGCACAATATTGTTGTGGTCCTCTTGGTCCCTTGCTAGAAATATTGGGACAAGTAGAATATCACATTGGGTAAATACCCAATGCATTTCAAAAATGTGTTTTTCTTCTTCAGGGGTAAATACCCGATGAGTTTCAAAAATTAGTTTTTCTTCTTCAGGGGGATACAGACAAAGGAGTCATTCTAAAAGAAAGTAATCAAATATCAATACAAGCCATACACTCATACCTGTATAAAAAGATACATGACAACCACATGACCAAACTCATGTAGTGCGAGGATGTTCCTTTTTTTACAACCTGCATGAATTTAATTTAAAAATAGATGTGCCTTTGCCAATCCACATAGCCAGGCCACCATTGTCCCCATATTGCTGGGGACAGTGGCCCATTTTTCCTTTGCAAGGAAGGAAGAGGGAGTGTGCTATTCTCTAAGGACCCCTTGATACCTGTGATGACAGAAATGATGAGGTAGATGGGCATAATAATATTAAACAGTGTCATCAACAACATGCAAGGGTTCATGTAATAAAATGCACCGCAGATGAGTACTGCACCCCATAGATGGACAATAATCTCATAATGATAACTCTCGGTTGTAGAGAAGAACACATAAAAGGAATTTTTATATGCCGTAAAGGTGTATTAAAAATAATTAAAACTAATGCAATAGACTTCTCATTAAATGAACCACCATTAACAAAAGTTACATTTGGTAAATACATATATACTACACTAAGCAGTATTCCTCATCATTTATTATAATTGGGGCTTATTGTTTGGGGCCAGTGTCTATGTACAAGGAGAATTGAGGTCAACAAACGTGGTAATAGAAAAATCCTACCTGTAAGTAAACAAGACAGAAGGGGCTTTAGCACCATCTCCCAGAGTGGCCTGCAATGGCCTATGGGTGAGTGGTTAACATAGCGTAGTGCTAAGGAATCGGTGGGAACACTACACTATATTAACTCCACAGGCCATTGCAGTTTGTCTGTCCAGCCATTGTGTTGCACTCTGGGAGATGATGCAAAAGCCCCTTCTGTCTTGTTTACTGTCAGAGGAACAATTCTTCCAGCCGCATCAGGCGCGGACCTGCGCGCATGCTCGGTGGAACGGCGTTCTGGCACACACGCGTTTGCATTCCAGCAGAATGGCACGTGCACATGCGCACTGGCGCACACTCAACGTGGCCCTTGGGCTACCTATAAAAGTTGCTCTTGTGCTCAGACAAATTGCTGGTTTGTCTTCAGCTTCCTGTTGCATTTGATCCTGTTTCCTGTACCTGTTTGCCTGTTATGACCTGGATTGATCTTGACTACTCTGCTCGTCTCCTGGACCTGACCCTTAGCTCGCTTAAACGGATTTCCGCTTTGTCTCCTGTGTTTCACCCTCTGCCTGTGACCCAGACCTGCCTCCTGTCTCCTTGCCTTGACCCTCTGCTTGTGACCTGGACTTGCCTTGTGTCTCCCAGACACCAAACTTCAGTCAGTGATTGGGACTACTGATTCTCTGTGTTTGACCCTCAGCCTAGTTCTGGACTTTCTGGTTGTTTATCTTCAGCAAATCATCCCATCTGCCTGACTCTGCACAGCTGCTCAACCCTACAAGGACTGCTATGCTAATCTACTCCTGCCTGCTGGGTAGCCTGTGCCTCTTTGTGCCATTCACTCCCTGTATCACCTCCAGGGGGCGGACTGCGCTTAGTCGCAAGGGTGAACCGTTCTCGGCATCTCAGCATCAGTAGGTACTTTTCTGCTATTTACATACAGGCAGCATTCTATTACCACCTTTGTTGAGTTGGTAAGATTAGCCAAATTCTTACCCTTCACTTGCAGCGACCTTTCAGTGGGTCTGACCAATCCAGAGGGCTCCCTACTCACTTAGGCTCTTTCCTAAGATTGGAAATGGGTCCTGTATGATGATTAGAAATTGATTGGTTGCCTCGGGAAGAAATTAAAAGTTTAAAAGTCCAACTGAATTTAGAGAAATACATATTCATATACACATTGTATAGACTACCTCCAATTTGAAAGTCTTACCTACACTTTGTTGTTATAGCGGTTGAGCAGTGTGTAGAAGTTACAATCCAATAGGAATCAGATCTCAAACTCAATGGATTTAAAACAGAGCTTCTGCTCCTCAATGCAAACTGAAATACAAAAACTAAGACCCCATGGACACCACCCACCATCCTTTGTCAAATAATCTCCCCAAGCACCAAAGCCAGAAGTCTCGGAGTCATCTTCGACTCAGAGATGTCTATGGATGCACAAATAGGATCAGTAGCCAGCGGATCCCACCATCTTCTCCGCTTGCTACGTAGACTCATCCCCTTCATTCCAGAAAAGGAGAAAGCAGTAGTAGTTGTAACAATCATCAATTCGCGACTCGACTACGCAACTTCCCTCTACATAGAACTACCTAAATACCAGATTGCATGCACTATAGCATTGTGTATAAGTCAAGGGGGCAAACGAAGAATGTCAATAACTAGCAGTACCCAACTCTTTGCCCAAAAAAGCACGGACATCTTGAATTTTGAATGTTTACTAAGGAATACCTGGTAAAAACTTTCATTTAACTTGAAGGACTTTTTGAAACATCTAATGGTAAAGAGCCCCTTCTTCAGGGCTTGATAAGTGTGAATATAATCACAACCAAATGCACTAAGGGCCCTGTGTTAAGGCTTGATGAACACTAGTGTTTCCTGAGGACACTAAAGGCTGACATCTAAATGCCATAAGAAGAAAACAATTGCCAACTTGCCACAATTTTACTTACTGAAGCCTCTGATCTCTTATGTCATAGCCCACATGTTAATTTGCTGCCTATTTCAAGTTTTAATCATTGCGTGGGTGGCCTGCTCTGACAATTTGGCTTTGGGCACAACAATAAGTTCATCCTCCATGACATAAATAAATCCCTTTGACGAATATGCCCCCAAGTGCCATTTGCTAAGGGGTTAAGAGAGTTCCACTGGAATATTAGCCTGTTCATTGGCTTCTTTACACTGCAGGAATAAAGTCTTGTGTATATAATGAAAGCTCAGATGTGTCAACACAAATCACACCAGACTTACAATAGCAGCCTCGGTGCACGGCTGGATCCCGGGGGCTCCGTTCAGGCCTGTTCTGTGCAGAAAGGCTTCAACTAATGCCAAATTGACCTTTTCTCAGAATAACTGAGTGAAAAAGGCATACTCTCTAGAGGAAGAACCTTTTTCTCTGTGGAGAACCCAGCAGGAGTTTCCTAGAGGCTCTTCTTTTTGTAGGTGACTCACAGGCGAGGATGCCTCAAGGTGTCAGTTTGTTGACCTCTGCGATAGATCTCTTGGCAAGAAAGCACAGCAGGGGTGCTACAAAAGGCATTGTTATATGGATGATGGTAGCCTTCATACTAAATATATTTTCATTCATTTTCTGTAAGAGTCTCTGTGTTGTGATTACTGTGGAAATAAATCATAAAGGGAATATACAGTGTTTTTTTACATATTGTCTTTTGCTATTAACCACTTCAGCCCCCAAAGGATTTTACCCCTTAACCACTTGGTGTCCACGCTATAGCCGAATGACGGCCACAGCGCGGACCTCCCCTGTGCACACTGCCTGCAGGGTGTGAGCGGCACGTACTGTGATCACTGAGTCACCTAATTGGCTCATCTCATCACTGGGCAATCGGAGCGCATGTGCACGAATCACCGTACTGGTACGACGATTTTGCAGCCAAACCACCTTGCTGCAGTACATCTGTGTGGTTATCAAGTAGTTAAGATAATCCAAACACATTTAAAATGGTTGAAAACCTCAGTCATGGAATCTGAGCAGAGCACATATATTTGCAGTGTTTATTTATGTCTCTCCAAAGCTCTAAGTGTAATTTCTCTCTGGTGCTTAGTTCATCTGTTATTAGCATGAGTCATTACTGAGAAATTTTCCGGAAACATGAGATAGATTTGTGTTGGGAGGGGGGGAAGCTCAGAATGGAGCTTTTCTATGCAGAACACATTTTGTCTGCTGTGTGAAGGGGGGTGTGTTCCTTTCCTCCAATCAGCTCTCACAAACTGTAACTGCAGTCTCTCCTCTATGCTCCTGACAGATGAAAAACCCTTTTGAAGGGTTGTAGACAAGAGAAAACTGCAGATAAACAAGTAAAACTTATGTAGAAAATGTGTTTTATCTCTGTGTATTATCTGAGGCTGTTCCCTTCACTGGGTATATGGCCCTCTGCCCCAAAGCCCCCCATATTGAGGACATGTGGCCTGGTATGGTTCAGGAGGGGAGGGGCGCTCGCACATTATCCCCCTTTCCTGACCTGCTGGGCTGGATGCTCAGTCTTTTTTAAAATTTTTGTATTGCCGGAAATGGTATTGTATTGCAGTTTAAATGTCATTTTATTTTTCTTTATAAATGGCAGTTTTGCTGCAGCAAGTTCTATACACGGTACAGATGCACCACTTTACAGGCATACTATGGGATCCCCACAGGCACTATATTTAACCACCTCAGTACAATGCAGTTACACCCCCTTCCTGACCAGACCAATTTTCAGCTTTCAACGCTCTCACAGTTTGAATGACAATTACTCGGTCATCCAACACTGTATCCATATGAAACTTGCGTCCTTTTTTCCACACAAATAGAGCTTTCTTTTAGTGGTATTTAATCACTAGTGGGTTTTTTATTTTTTGTGCTATAAATAAAATAAAACGTAAATTTTGTGAAAAAAATGCCTTTTTCTTTGTTTCTGTCATAAATTTTTGCTAATTAGTAATTTTTCTTCATAAATTGTGGCCAAAATTTATACTGCTACATATCTTTGGTAAAAAATAACCCACATTAGTGTATATTATTTGGTCTTTGTGAAAGTTATAGAGTCTACAAACTATGGTGCCAATCACTGAAAATTGATCACTTCTGATCAGGCCTTCAGTACATCAGGTGTACCTCATTTCTTGAGACACTAACAAGTCAGGAAAGTACAAATACCCCCCAAATGACCCCTTTTTACAAAGTAGGCATTCCAAGGTATTAGGTAAGTAGCATGGTGAGTTTTTTTAAGTTGTCATTTTTTCCCACAATTCTTTGCAAAATGAAGATTTTTTTTATTATTATTTTTTTTTACAAAATTGTCATATTATCAGGTTATTTATCACACACAGCATATGCATACAACAAATTACACCCCAAAATACATTCTGCTACTCTTCCCGAGTACGGCGATACCACATGTGTGAGACTTTTACACAGCCTGGCCACATACAGAGCACCAACATTGATGTAGTACCTTCAGACGTTCTACGAGCAAAAATGACGCATCTCATTTCTCAACCACCTATTACACTTTTGAAGGCCCTGGAGTACCAGGAAAATGGAATTTCCCATAAAATGACCCCATTTTGGAAAGCAAACACCCCAACGTATAATCTGTGAGGCATAATGAGTCTTTTGAATGGTTAATTTTTTTCCAGAAGTTTTTGGAATATGTGGAAAAAAATTAAAACACATTTTTTTTTACACAAAATTGTCAATTTATAAGATATTTCTAACACATAGCATGTATATAGCAAAAATTACACCCCAAAATACATTCTGCTACTCCTCCCGAGTATGGCGATACCACATGTGTAGGACTTTTACACAGCCTGGTCACATAGAGAGGCCGAACATTGAAGTAGTATGTTCAGGTGTTCTAGGAGCATAAATGACACATCTCATTTCATTCCTACCCATCACACTTTTGAAGGTCCTGGACCACCAGGACAGTGAAATTACCCACAAAATTACTCCATTTTGGAAAGCTAACACCCCAACGTATATTCTATTCTATGAGACATGGGCTGCAAATAGGTACTCTGGTACTCTGATGGCCTGGTGACAGGTACTCTGGTACTCTGATGGCCTGGTGACAGGTACTCGGATACTCTGATGGCCTGGTGACAGGTACTCGGGTACTCTGATGGCCTGGTGACAGGTACTCGGGTACTCTGATGGCCTGGTGACAGGTACTCTGATGGCTTGGTGACTGGTATTTGGGTACTCTGAAGGGCGGTGACAGGTACTCATATGGACTGTGACAGGTACTCGGGTACTAAGATGGACTGGGACAGGTACTCGGGTACTCAGATGGACTGGGACAGATACTCGGGTACTCAGATGGACTGGGACAGGTACTCGGGTACTCAGATGGGCTGTGACAGGTACTCGGGTACTCAGATGGGCTGTGACAGGTACTCGGGTACTCAGATGGGCTGTGACAGGTACTCGGGTACTCAGATGGGCTGTGACAGGTACTCGGGTACTCAGATGGGCTGTGACAGGTACTCGGGTACTCTGATGGACCGTGACAGATACTCGGGTACCCTGATGGACTGTGACAGGTACGCGGGTACCCTGATGGACCGTAACAGGTACTCGGGTACCCTGATAGACCGTGACAGGTACACGGGTACCCTGATGGACCGTGACAGGTACTCGGGTACCCTGATGGACCGTGACAGGTACTCTGATGGGCCGTGACAGGTACTCGGGTACTCTGATGGGCCGTGACAGGTACTCGGGTACTCTGATGGGCCGGGACAGGTATTCGGGTACTCTGATGGGCCGGGACAGGTACTCGGGTACTCTGATGGGCCGGGACAGGTACTCGGGTACTCTGATGAACTGTGACAGGTACTCGGGTACTCAGATGGGCTGGGACAGGTACTCAGGTACTCTGATGGGCTGGGACAGGTACTCGGGTACTCTGATGGGCTGGGACAGGTACTCGGGTACTCTGATGGGCTGGGACAGGTACTCGGGTACTCTGATGAACTGTGACAGGTACTCGGGTACTCAGATGGGCTGGGACAGGTATTCGGGTACTCAGATGGGCTGGGACAGGTACTCGGG
The DNA here is from genome assembly GCF_037356315.1 of Lithobates pipiens. Classification (NCBI taxonomy): domain Eukaryota; kingdom Metazoa; phylum Chordata; class Amphibia; order Anura; family Ranidae; genus Lithobates; species Lithobates pipiens. Next base: position 162,624,419 of record NW_027507789.1, read on the forward strand.
TACTCTGATGGGCCGTGACAGGTACTCGGGTACTCAGATGGGCTGGGACAGGTACTCGGGTACTCTGATGGGCTGGGACAGGTACTCGGGTACTCTGATGGGCTGGGACAGGTACTCGGGTACTCTGATGGGCTGTGACAGGTACTCAAATACTCTGATGGACTGTGACAGGTACTCTGATGGACTGTGATTGACAGGTACTATCAGGGGTGGTGACAGGTCCTCTTTATTGGGGGGGGCAATCAATGTGTGTTGGTGTACACTGTAGGCGGTAACGATCGGTGTGTGAGGAGGAGAACCGCGTTTTGTTACCGCGGTTTGTTTACATTTTAGTGATCGGCTGTGAAAGGATCGCCACACCGCCACCAAAGAAACAGGGATGCGCGCGCACGATCGCCATATGACGGCCTCCCGCCGCAATAGGTGCGCCGCCTGGCCGTCATTTGACAGCTGGCGGTCAGCATCAAGTTAAAGGCATTTTTCATTTTTATTGTTTCACTTTAACCACTTCAGGACCGCCGTATTGCCAATGTACGTCAGCACAATGGCACAGGCAGGCACAATCACGTACATCTACGTGATTGCCTTCCAGCGGGTGGGGGGTCCGATCGGACCCCCTCCCGCTGGTTACGGCGGTCCGATTCGGTCCAGGAGCGCTCCGTGATGAGGGGATGGCCGTTGGTTTTCGGCCACCCCCTCTGGATCGCTCCTGGCCAATGAGAAGCTTCCTCCCCTGTGTATTGTTTACACAGGAAGGAGGAAGTGATGTCATTCTCCTCGGGGCGGTCTTTTTGACCGGACTACGAGGAGAAGAGTAAAAGTAAGTGTGCACCAACACTACACTGACATGTAGGTACACACAGGCACACAAACCCCCCCCCGATCCCCCCCCCGATCGCCCCCCGATCCCCCCCCCGCCCCCCCTCCCCCCCCAGTCACAGTGTCACTGATTGCATTGATCATTTCTTTACTGATCAATGCATTCAGTGTCAGTTGTGACAGTAAAAACTGTCAGGACAGTTAGTGTTAGGTCCAGGGTAGCCCCCTATCACCCCCCAATAAAGATTTAACCCCCTGATTGCCCCTAGAGTTAACCCTTTCACCCCCTTTTGCCAGTGTCACTAAGCGATCATTTTTCTGATCGCTGCATGTGTCGCTAGGTAGCTAGTTATTTTTTTAGGTTCACCGCCAGGTTTTTATATCGCTAGGTACCCCGATATACTACCCAATAATGGGTTTAACCCCCTGATTGCCGCTAGTTAACCCTTTCACCCCCTTTTGCCAGTGTCACTAAGCGATCGTTTTTCTGATCGCTGCATTAGTGTCGCTACAGTCGCTAGGTAGCTAGTTATTTTTTTAGGTTCACCGCCAGGTTTTTATAGCGCTAGGTACCCCGATATACTACCCAATAATGGTTTTAACCCCCTGATTTCCGCTAGTTAACCCTTTCACCCCCTTTTGCCAGTGTCACTAAGCGATAATTTTTCTGAACGCTGCATCAGTGTCGCTAGTGTCGCTAGGTAGCTAGTTATTTTTTTAGGTTCACCGCCAGGTTTTTATAGCGCTAGGTACCCCGATATACTACCCAATAATGGTTTTAACCCCCTGATTGCTGCTAGTTAACCCTTTCACCCCCTTTCCCCAGCGATCACAGTATAAGTGTCACTGGTGACGCTGGTTAGCCAGTTAGTTATTTAGGTTCCCCGTCAGGTTTTTATATAGCGCCAGGGACCCCCATATACTACCTAATAAAAATTTGAACCCCCTGATTGCTCCTAGTTAACCCTTTCACCACTGATCACCGTATAAGTGTTACGGGTGACTCTGGTTAGTTTGTTTTTTATAGCATCAGGGCACCCACCATTTATTACCCAATAAAGGTTTAACCCCCTGATCACCCGGCGGGTGATATCAATTAGGTTTTAGGGTCAGGGTCTGCGTCGCCCCAGGCAGCGCTAGGTTAGTGCCAGTACCGCTAACACCCACACGCAAAGCATACACCTCCCATAGTGGTATAGAATCTGAACAGATCAATATCTGATCTGATCAGATCTATACTAGCGTCCCCAGCAGTTTAGGGTTCCAAAAAAACGCATTGTTAGCGGGATCAGCCCAAATACCTGCTGGCACCTGCGTTTTCCCCCTCCGCCCAGCCCACCCAAGTGCAGTATCGATCGATCACTGTCACTTACAAAACACTAAACACATAACTGCAGCGATCGCAGAGTCAGGCCTGATCCCTGCCATCGCTAACAGGTTTTTTGGTAGCATTTTATATTCAAATCCGGAAGGCAGTGCTTGGTTTTCGGGGTCCCGTACGTGGCTAGGCTCCCAAAAAGTCCCCCACATGTGGTATCCCCGTACTCGGGAGAAGCAGCAGAATTTATTTTGGGGTGTAATTTGACTTCTGCCCATAGCATGTGTGAGCAATATATCATTTAGTGACAACTTTGTGCAAAAAAAATAAAAGTTTGTAATATTCCCGCAACTTTTGGCAAAATATAAAATATTCCATGGACTCAACATGCCTCTCAGTAAATAGCTTGGGTTGTCTACTTTCCAAAATGGGGTCATTTGGGGGGGTTTTGTGCTATTTTGGCATTTTATGGACTTCGAAACTGTGATAGGTAGTGAGGAGTTAAATCAAAAATTTGCACCCTTAGAAATCCTGAAGGTGGTGATTGGTTTTCGGGGTGCCGTGCGCGACTAGACTCCCAAAAAGTCCCACACATGTGGTATCCCCGTACTCAGGAGAAGCAGCAGAATGTATTTTGGGGTGTCATTTCACATATGCCCATAGCATGTGTGAGCAATATATCATTTAGTGACAACTTGGTGCAAAAAAAAAAAAGTTTGTAATATTCCCGCAACTTGTGGCAAAATATAAAATATTCCATGGACTCAACATGCCTCTCAGTAAATAGCTTGGGGTGTCTACTTTCCAAAATGGGGTCATTTTGGGGGGTTTTGTGCTATTTTGGCATTTTATGGCCTTCGAAACTGTGATAGGTAGTGAGGAGTTAAATCAAAAATTTGCACCCTTAGAAATCTTGAAGGTGGTGATTGGTTTTCGGGGTGCCGTGCACGACTAGACTCCCAAAAAGTCCCACACATGTGGTATCCCCATACTCGGGAGAAGTAGCGGAATATATTTTGGGGTGCAATTCCACATATAACCATGGCATGTGTGAGCAATATATCATTTAGTGACAACTTTTTGTAAAAAAAAATGTTTTATTTTTTTTTGTCATTATTCAATCCCTTAGGACAAAAAAAATAAATATTCAATGGGCTCAACATACCCATCAGCAATTTCCTTGGGGTGTCTACTTTCCAAAATGGGGTCATTTGGGGGGGATTTGTACTGCCCTGCCATTTTAGCACCTCAAGAAATGAGATCGGCAGTCATAAATTAAAAGCTGTGTAAATTCCAGAAAATGTACTCTAGTTTGTAGACGCTATAACTTTTGCACAAACCAAAAAATATACGCTTATTGACATTTTTTTTACTAAAGACATGTGGCTGAATAAATTTTGCCCTCAATGTATGACTAAAATTTAGTTTATTCGATTTTTCTTATAACAAAAAGAAGAAAATATCTTTTTTTTTCAAAATTTTCGCTCTTTTTCCATTTATATCGCAAAAAAAAAAAATCGCAGAGGCAATCAAATACCATCAAAAGAAAGCTCTATTTGTGGGAAGAAAAGGACGCAAATTTCGTTTGGGTGCAATATTGCATGACCGCGCAATTACCAGTTAAAGCAGCGCAGTGCGAAATTGCAAAAAGACCTCTGGTCCTTAAGGTATTTATTGGTCCGGAGCTGAAGTGGTTAAGCATCATTAAAATCACTGCTCCTGTAAAAACTACCTTTTAAAAAAAAACATTTGCATTGATACACGTCCCCCAGGGCAGTACCCAGGCCCCCATACACTTTTTATGTCCAATAACCTGCATATAAGCCTTCAAAATGGGGACATTTGATTTTTCAAGTTCCCCTTAGACTTTAATGGTCACCTGCAAAGGTATAATCACAACCATATGAAAAAGGATCAGTCTGAACCCATGCTTGTCTAAACAAAGAAAGTTATCAGTGCTGGACCAATCAATTCCTGCCATGGCATTCCCCGCTTTGCAGCTGCACATACACAAAGGGACAGGGATGCTTGTGACCTGAAATGAAAAACCCTTATTAGGAATGGGGGGTGGGATTCCTAATACGGGTTTTTCATGCTTTATAGTTTTTTTGCCTAAACCGTTTTTTTTTAAATAACAAACATATCATACTTACTTCCTCTGTGCAGTTGGTTTTGCACTGTATGGCCCTGATCCTTCTCTTCTAGGGTGCCCTGCCAGAGAAGCTCTATCCTTTGGGACACCCATGCGGGCATGCTCCTGAATCCTGCTGCTACGTCTATTGACACAGCCAGAAAACCTCCGGCGTCCACTACATTGGACACTCTCATCACCATGCTTGACTGTAGGCAAGACATACTTGTCTTTGTGCTCCTCATCTGGTTAACCCCATCTGAAACAAATAAGTTTATCTTGGTCTCATCAGACCACATAACATGGTTCCAGTAATCCATGTCCTTAATCTGCTTGTCTTCAGCAAACTGTTTGCGGGCTTTCTTGTGCATCATCTTCAGAAGAGGCTTCCTTCTGGGACGACAGCCATGCAGACCAATTTGATGCAGCGTGCTACGTATTGCATAAAAACTGACAGCCTGACCCCCCATCCCATCAACCTCTGCAGTATTGTTGGCGGCACTCATACGTCTATTTCCCAAAGACAACCTCTGGATATGACGCTGAGCACGTGCACTTAACTCCTTTGGTCAGCCATGGCGAGGCCTGTTTTGAGTGGAACCTGTCCTGTTAAACTGCTGTATGGTCTTGGCCACTGTGCCGCAACTCAGTTTCAGGGTCTTGGAAATCTTCATATAGCCTAAGCCATCTTTATGTAGAGCAATAATTATTTATTTCAGATCCTCAGAGAGTTCGTTGTCATGAGGTGCCATGTTGAGGTCCAGTGACCAGTATCAGAGAGTGAGAGCAATAATGCCTAACTTAACACACCTGCTCCCCATTCACACCTGAGACCTTGTAACACTAACGAGTCACATGACAGCAGAGAGAGAATATGGATAATTGGGCCCAATTTGGACATTTCCACTTAGAGGTGTACTCACTTTTGTTGCCAGTGGTTTAGACATTAATGGCTGTGTGTTGAGTTATTCTGAGGGGACAGCAAATTTACACTGTTATACAAGCCGTACGCTCACTACTTTACATTGTAGCAAAGTGTCATTTCTTCAGTATTGTCACATGAAAAGATATAAATACATATTTACAAAAATGTGAGCGGTGTACTCACTTTTGTGAGATACTGTATTTAGTCAAACACAACCAGACTTCCAAAATCATTGTATTGGGTTTTCTTTAACAAAACTCTGCATGGTTTGTAAACTGGTTGTCATGGACATACCCTACAAAAAATATAAATTTGCAAAAAAAAGATGATATTCAAATAATTAAAACTGATATATAATCCCAAGGTTCAGTGTTGGGACCCTTACTTTTTAATAACTTTATAAATGATATAAGGTCTGGGATTAACGTACCATTTCAGTCTTTGCAAATGATACCAGCTATGCAGTGGAATAACATCCTTACAACAAGATGTCTCCAACTTACAAGCTGACCTCAATGCACTGTTTAGTTGGGCAACTATGTGGCAAATGAGGTTTAATGTTAATAAATGTAAAGTTATGCACTTGGGGGCTAGGAATATGCATGCATCATACATATTAGGGGGAGTACAACTGGGGGAATCAATGGTGGAGAAGGATCTGGGGGTGTTGGTAGATCATAAGCTCAATAATAGCATGCAATGCCAAGCTGCGGTTTCCAAAGCAAGCAAAATCCGGGGGTTTTGGTAGATCATAAGCTCAATAATAGCATGCAATGCCAAGCTGCGGTTTCCAAAGCAAGCAAAATCCTTTCTTGTATTAAGAGAGGTATGGACTACAGAGAGAGAGAGCTATAATTTTGCCTCTGTACAAATCATTAGCAAGACCTCATCTGGAATATGCAGTTCAGTTTTGGGCACCAGTTCTCAAAAAGGATATCGGGGAACTGGAGAAAGTGTAGAGAAGGGCCACCAAACCGATAAGCATGGAGGAGCTCAGCTATGAGGAAAGATTAGAGCATCCGGAGAATATCCAACTGCCTCTCGGGGGATCAGGAAGGAATTTTTTCCCCTTGCTGGAGCAAATTGGATCATGCTTTGCTGGGGTTTTTTGCCTTCCCCTGGATCAACTGTGGGTATAGAATTGTATATATGGGATTGTATGATATTTTCTTTTATGGACTTTTTTCAACCTCATTAAGTATGCAACTATGTAAAAATATTTTTATAAACACGCAAACATAATATGTATGGATCAAAAAACATTATATTTTTCCCCCTAAACTGTTTCTGTCACTAACATTTTTAATGTAATAAAATGCATGCCTTTTCTGCAAATCTTATAAACATATTTTTCTTCATAAGTGCTTTTTAAAAATATTTTGCAAAAAAAAAAAAACTAAAATCCATGCAGGGCAGAAGAACAGTAATTGCTTTATAAGATATAAAAACTTGACAAGTACACAAGCGTCTCCCAGCCAAGCTGGAGCCAGCAGGACAGCAAACACGCTGATACATGCAGAGATGTGACAGTGGCTGGCAGCATGCAAACAAATGGATGTAAGCATGGCTGTAAGGCTTGGAAAGCAAGATAATGTTTGGTCTTCGAGCCCTTCTCAGTTATTGGGTGATCTTAGAGCAAGGCCGATAAAATTCAATCTTCCTTTTGCTGGTTATCTGGGATCCCGGCTGGGAAGAGCGGCCCTTTCCCTACAGTTAAATCATTTTTTCCACTATGTCGCTGATAATAGACAACATGAAAAAATACATCAAGATGTCAGGAAGGCACCGTTTTATAATAAATAATCCTGCTTAAGCCCAAAGGGAGCACTTAAAAGAGGATTAGTTTGTAGCAATTTTTGTGCATTATAACCAAAAGTGACATAACTGATTATAAAAAAATAATGAATACGAGCTTGGGCTGGAAAGATGAAAATGTTCTTAAAGCAGAAAAGCATTATGGATCTGTCATGGCAGCTCTTACACATGGGTTTGCCCTCATCCACTGCTAAAGCCTTGTACACACGGTCAGAATAGTGGACACATTTTCGTCTGTTTTTTGTTGGATGCTAGCCTCAAATCGAAAGTGAAGAGGGTACTAACCATCACAACATTTTCGTGTTCTTTCATTTCTGACCATGTCTAGTCTTGCTCTTCAGATTTTTTTTTTTTGGTAGAAAAGTGTACTAATGAAACGAAAATTGTATGTTGTGGTCACATCAGACAAAAATTTTGGAGCCTGCACATCCAGTTTTTGTCTGCCAAAAATTCGTAATCGGCTGTCAAAAGCAGCATCCTTACGATCAGAAAATCGGCAGATTCTTCATTGGACGGAATTTTACTTCAGATTTTCTGACCGTGCCTTAACACTTTCATTGTCACCATTGCTGCTCCATCTTCTCTGCCACGTCTCCTGGCCTGGCAACTTTTCTCTACAGTTATTGAGTGGTAGCTGATGATGTGACTCCTGAGCATACACATGCAAAGGTTACATTGTCCTGACACCTCGCTCCATTCTCGGCATTCTACCGATGTTATGAGCACACACAAAGGAAAACATTTCTAGGAGAAAGAGTTGTTTTGGACATGCAGATTGTCTTCTGCCAAAAATCGATACATCTAGCAAATTTTTCGGAGTGGTAGTTCCACTTCAAAGTGCACATAACATGATGAACCACAAAATATCTTAATAAGGAGGAAGACAGTACTTACATTTAATGCAAAGTGTTCTTTTGCTGGTACTTGCTGTCATAGTGGAAATCTGAAGACCTCTGCCCCCCTACCTTGCAGCCGCAATCTTCCAGTGCTGTGTGGGTCAATATCAAGCTTAACCTGTGATCATCAAGAGTGCTGACTATGTCTGCCTTTTCTGCCTCCCTCCTCCATTCACAGAATCTATACCATAGCTTCAATAAGTAAAAAAGGGCTTCCATGAATGAAAAGCACTCTATAAATAGACGATGGGCAGATGAATAAAAGGTTTAACCTTAACCGTAAATTGAGATAATTCCAGCTTTTCACCACATGTCGGTAACAACCCATACAATCCATACATACAAAGACACCAAAACAAATAAGTTCAGAAATTAGGTAATGTGTAATAAAATGGAATGACACAGGGAAAAAGTATTGAACACATGAAGAAAAGATTTCTTACAAAAGAGTGAATAGAATTATCAGAAGAGTTGTCCAAGAGCCAAGGACCACTTATGGAGAGCTTCAGAAAGACATGGAATTAGCAGGTACAATTGTTTAAAAGAAAACAATAAGTAATACACTCAACCGCCATGGCCTGTATGCATGCTCTCCATGCTCTCCACGCAAGACTGAAGGAAAAGCATGTTGAAGCTCATTTAAAGTTTGCTGCACTGCATTTAGACAAGCCTAACTTTTAGACAAACCTAACATTTAGACAAGCCTGTGAAATACTAGGTGAATATAGTCTGGTCAGATAAGACCGAAATATAAATCTTTGGATGCCATAATACACACTTTGTTTGGAGGTCAAATGGCACTGCACATCACCCCAAAACCACCGCCATACCAACAGTGAGGTTTGGAATTGGGAACATCATGGTGTGGGGCTGTCTTTCAGCATACAGTACTGGCAAACAAGGATGAATGGAAGGATGAATGGAAAAATGTACCAAGACATTCTTGTTAAAAATCTGCTGCCATCTACCAGGATGATGAAGATGAAACAAGGGTGGACATTTCAGCAAGACAATTACCCCAAACACAAAGCCAAGGAAACTCTCAATTGGTTTGAAAGAAAGCAAATAAAGCTGCTAGAATAGCCCAGCCAATCACCTGACTTGAATCCAATAGAAAATCTATGGAAAGCACTAAAGATCAGAGTTCATAGAAGAGGACCATAGAACCTTCAAGATTCGAAGACTGTTTGTGTGGAAGAATGGGCCAAAAATCAAATCTGAGCAATGCATGCGACTAGTTTCTCCATACAGGAGGCATCTTGAAGCTGTCATTACCAACAAAGGATTTTGTACGAAGTATTAAATACATTTCATTTAGCAGGTTCAATCCTTTTTTCCTGTGTCATTCCATTTTATTACACATAACTTCATTTCTGAATTTATGTTTTTGTTTATTTATATGTATGGATTGCATGGGTTGTTACCGACACGTGGTGAAGATTTCATGTCAATAGCATCTTTAGAAATATATTTACCTAGACAAATGCTGACATGTTTAATACTTATTTTGCCCGCTGTATTCACCTTACCCATTTCTAAGTGGACAGCCACCAAAAGCATGCATTGCTATGATCACAGAAACAGCTTCACTAGAGCTGCCATATTTTTTACATGCAATGAACATGGCTATTAGGATAGCTGTTGGGGCTGCTTTTATTTACTACTATAAAAGGATTTTAAATTCCGTAATATCAGCAATAAATAAACATTGGGAAAAAGTAGTCAGGCCAAGAAAATTTTAATTTTAATAAGCAGTGCATTTCTTGGTTACATATAACATGCCTCAACCAGTTTTAATCCACCATATCTTATACATACAGAAATGGGTGATTAAACGGCAAGCTCTTAACACACTTTTAACTAAAATGCAGCTGTCTCCATAGGGTTAACATATGGTTGTGCTGATAGAAGATTAAACCAGCAGCTGAAAAATTCATGATAGAGAGTATGTACTGGGTGGAGCAGTGAAGGGGGCTTCACTGGGGAAAACTGAGCAAATTATATACTAATCCTGATGGTAATAAATCTAACAGCATGCATATTATATTAGAGATTGAATATATAGACAGCAGCTATCTCGGCACAGCAAACCACTGTCGTTACCTTCTATTTGTCTTTTAATGTTCACCAATTGTTTTAATGCTTTTCCACTTTCACACATCCAGTGGTGGCCACACACTACATGAGCATATACATTAAATTTGCAGAAATATACTGGATACATATAATTGTAGCATCCACCTAGGTAGGCTGCTTGGTGGTAGGTACAGTAAATGTATTTTTTTTCTTTTTTGGTAGAAAAGTGTACTAATGAAACGAAAATTGTACGTTGTGGTCACATCAGACAAAAAATTTGGAGCCTGCGCATCCAGTTTTTGTCTGCCAAAAATTAGTAATCGGCTGTCAAAAGTAGCATCCTTACGATCAGAAAATCGGCAGATCCTTCATTGGACGAAATTTTACTTCAGATTTTCTGACCGTGCCTTAACACTTTCATTGTCACCATTGCTGCTCCATCTTCTCTGCCACGTCTCCTGGCCTGACAACTTTTCTCTACAGTTATTGAGTGGTAGCTGATGATGTGACTCCTGAGCATACACATGCAAAGGTTACATTGTCCTGACACCTCGCTCCATTCTCGGCATTCTACCGATGTTATGAGCACACACAAAGGAAAACATTTCTAGGAGAAAGTTTTTTTGGACATGCAGATTGTCTTCTGCCAAAAATCGATACCATCTAGAAAATTTTTCGGAGGGGTAGTTCCACTTCAAAGTGCACATAACATGATGAACCACAAAATATCTTAATAAGGAGGAAGACAGTACTTACATTTAATGCAAAGTGTTCTTTTGCTGGTACTTGCTGACATAGTGGAAATCTGAAGAGCTCTGCCCCCCTGCTCCGCAGCCGCAATCTTCCAGTGCTGTGTGGGTCAATATCAAGCTTAACCTGTGATCATCGAGAGTGCTGACTATGTCTGCCTTTTCTGCCTCCCTCCTCCATTCATTGAATCTATACTATAGCTTCAATAAGTAAAAAAGGGCTTCCATGAATGAAAAGCACTCTCTAAATAGACGATGGGCAGATGAATAAAAGGTTTAACCTTAACCGTAAATTAAGCTAATTGCAGATTTTCACCACATGTCGGTAACAACCTGTACAATCCATACATACAAAGACACCTAAAAAAATAAGTTCAGAAATTAGGTGATGTGTAATAAAATGGAATGACACAGGGAAAAAGTATTGAACACATGAAGAAAAGATTTCTTACAAAAGAGTGAACAGAATTATCAGAAGAGTTGTCCAAGAGCCAAGGACCACTTATGGAGAGCTTCAGAAAGACATGGAATTAGCAGGTACAATTGTTTTAAAGAAAACAATAAGTAATACACCCAACCGCCATGGCCTGTATGCATGCTCTCCATGCTCTCCACGCAAGACTGAAGGAAAACACGTTGAAGCTCATTTAAAGTTTGCTGCACAACATTTAGACAAGCCTAACATTTAGACAAACCTATCATTTAGACAAGCCTGTGAAATACTAGGTGAATATAGTCTGGTCAGATAAGACCGAAATTTCAATCTTTGAATGCCATAATACACACTTTGTTTGGAGGTCAAATGGCACTGCACATCACCCCAAAACCACCGCCATACCAACAGTGAGGTTTGGAAGTGGGAACATCATGGTGTGGGGCTGTCTTTCAGCATACAGTTCTGGCAAACTTCATATTATTGAAGGAAGGATGAATGGAAAAATGTACCAAGACATTCTTGATAAAAATCTGCTGCCATCTACCAAGATGATGACGATGAAACAAGGGTGGACATTTCAGCAAGACAATTACCCCAAACACAAAGCCAAGGAAACTCTCAATTGGTTTCAAAGAAAGCAAATAAAGCTGCCCAAAATAGCCCAGCCAATCACCTGACTTGAATCCAATAGAAAATCTATGGAAAGCACTAAAGATCAGAGTTCATAGAAGAGGCCCATGGAACCTTCAAGATTCGAAGACTGTTTATGTGGAAGAATGGGCCAAAAATCAAATCTGAGCAAGGCATGTTTAATACTTATTTTGCCCGCTGTATTCACCTTACCAATTTCTAGGTGGACACACTGGACAGCCACCAAAAGCATGCATTGCTAAGATCACAGAAACAGCTTCACTAGAACTTGCATATTTTTTACATGCAATGAACATGGCTATTAGGATAGCTGTTGGGGTTGCTTTTATTTACTACTATAAAGGGATTGTAAATTCCGTAATATCAGCAATACATAAACATTGGGAAAAAGTAGTCAGGCCAAGAAAATTTTAATTTTAATAAGCAGTGCATTTCTTGGTTACATATAACATGCCTCAACCAGCTTTAATCCACCATATCTTATACATACAGAAATGGGTGATTAAACGGCAAGCTCTTAACACACTTTTAACTAAAATGCAGCTGTCTCCATAGGGTTAACATATGGTTGTGCTGATAGAAGATTAAACCAGCAGCTGAAAAATTCATGATAGAGAGTATGTACTGGGTGGAGCAGTGAAGGGGGCTTCACTGGGGAAAACTGAGCAAATTATATACTAATCCTGATGGTAATAAATCTAACAGCATGCATATTATATTAGAGATTAAATATACAGACAGCAGCTATCTCGGCACAGCAAACCACTGCCGTTACCTTCTATTTGTTCTTTTAATGTTCACCAATTGTTTTAATGCTTTTCCACTTTCACACATCCAGTGGTGGCCACACACTACAAGAGCATATACATTAAATTTGCAGAAATATACTGGATAGATATAATTGTAGCATCCACCTAGGTAGGCTGCTTGGTGGTAGGTACAGTAATTGTATTTTTTTCTTTTTTGGTCTCACTGTGATCAGTAAATTGGCCTTCAATTGCTTTGAGCTGTCCTGGAGTTTTTAAGCTGCAGATTTGATTATTCTTTTACTTAAATATTCAGGTTTGAGGTTTATTAACATTTCAGATTGACCGATAGCACTGTAGTTGTTCAATAATTAAATGAATCCTCAAAAATGCAATTTGCCTAATAATTGTGCACACAGTGTAAGTTCTTTATTTTGTGGTTAGGGCATTCAGAAATTCAATTTAATGATTTTTAAATATCGCTACAAAGAAAAATAAGAAACCTTACACGAGAAAAAAATAATACAAAACAGACAATAAGTAGGAAAAACAACAGTAGGAAAAAAATAAATATGGATTTAAAGTTCACCTGGTCCTGTATCTGTGTGCAGTCCAATGCACTTGCAGAGTAAATCCAATCTGATTTATCAAAGCCACTGTTCTCATAAAAGTGACTCTTTTAACAGTTCTGATGTCAAACAAGAGCCCAGAGCTGCAAATGCAGCAATCTTTTCTGATCCCTGGCAAGGATGTTTGCAGAGTTAACACACTCAAACAAAAGGTCTAAGTAGTGTGGCGAAGGGGTTTTAAAGCGTTTTATTAGGTTCCAAAAGATACACATTTAATGCCCAAAATTCTGATTGAGTCCATATTTTCTTATGACAAGGTTTTACAATCCAACAGCTAACATTGTATTGAACATGTGAGATTACAATTTGATAGAGATGAAATATGATATGGCTCTTATGCACGTTTCACTTAAGAGGTCTAATGTGTCCCATTAACTGTGCTATGTAATCAAATAAATTGTGATAAATCCATGCCTTTAACAAGCACATTACTGCCCTTAAATATTTGCATAGCATGCATTAAGGTGAAAAGCCTTAAGACTTTACAACCACTTTAACTCTGGCTAGTATGTCAGTATAGGTCCCTTCCCCCAATCTGACAGGTTCGTATTCCTCAAACATAAGATTTTACATCAGGCTATTTATGACCTGGCTCAAGAAACCTCTGCAGACTCTAAGGCCTTTCACACTGTTGGACCGTTCAGGTCCACCTGTCAGTTATGATGGTGGACCTGAACGGGCGCTCCATGCTGGTCTATGGAGCGACGGATGTCAACGGTGACATGTCCGCTGTCCTCTGACCCAGTCCGATCCACCAAAAGCAGACAGATGGCCCTATGTCCGGATCCATCGCTGGTGGATGGAATCGGGTGAGATCTGATGAAAATGGACATGCTGTGCGTTTTCATCCGATCTCTCCATAGAAACCAGCGGCGCTCGACAAGCCCCTCCCCACTCAGTGAGCAGAGAAGGATCTGTCATCTGTCGGCTCAGCGGAAATCAACAGAGAGATCTCCCACTGAGCTGGCAGACAGAGGCAGACTCTGTGCAAGCGGATCCGCCTCGTCTGAATGAGGCCTAATAGAGGAAGACTTCTCACACTTTTCTTTCTATCTAACTTTCTCTGCTTTTTCAATTTGTGTTTAAAGCTGGTTGTGTTCTTTTCACCTTCTCTGGCTGCCTATCACAGGCAGGAGCTATGGTTGTAAACCCCTGCAGTAAAAAAAAAAAAAAAAAAAAAAAAATTCCCCTGTAAGACAATGGCATAATGTGCTAGCATACTAGCATGTTATGAAATACTTACTGTCATGAAAATCTCACGAAGAGATTGTCCTCCAGGTCTTCTGATGTACGATCGTCGCGGGTACGCACGATCGTACGAACACCCTTACGTTCGTACACAGGTGCGCGTGCGCGGGCACGCGCACGGTCGCGTGCGTGCGTCCGTATTGGCGCCAAACGGCCTATTTAAACCAGCTTCTTGCCAACAGTCTTTGCTGTCTGCTCTACAGCGTTATATCTGTGAGACCTGATCCGTATTGTTTGTTCCTGTTTGACCCGGCCTGCCTGTGACCTATCTGCTATCCGCCTGCACCCGACCTCGGCTTGTTGTGACTATTCTCCTGCCTGTTCCCTTGTACTTCGTTCCTGTCTGGTATCCGATCCGGCTTGCTCTGACCATCCGTCTGCTAAAGGGTAACCTGCTTATACTGAACTGTGTCATCTGCTACAAGTGATCTGTTAGTATCGAACTGTTCATCTGCTATAAGTGCCTGCTCATATTGAACTACCTATCTGCTGCAAGTTACCTGCTTATACTGAACCGTGTCATCTGCTATAAGTAACCTGCTAGTATTGCACTGTCCATCTGCTCCTAGTGCCTGCTTATATTGACTGTTTATCTGCTGCAAGCACTTGTGTATATTACACTGTTCACCTGCTACAAGTGGCCTGCTTTCCTGCACTGCTTATTGCCAAGTTACCTGCTCCTTGAACTGTGTGTCTGCTATAAACTACCTGCTGATCCCTTCACTGTGATTACCTGCTCCACTGAACCTTGCCTACCCATCCTACCCATCTGTTGATCCTGCCAGGCACCTGTACCCCTCCTTACTCCTGTGTTCCCTGTTACATTGCCAGGAAACCGGTAGTGGGAGTCGTAAGGGAGGCCTCTCTCCGCAATCCGGGCTCGCTACTAGAAGGTACGTGACACTTACCTTAGAATGAGGCTCTCCAGTGGCACTCTGTCACCTCTGACAGGGCTTCATCTTCCCCTGGTCTTCCTTTTGTGTTTGCGGACTTTGCCTGTGTGAGTGGCCGGAGCCACGATGATGACACTCCAGCGCATGTGCACAGGAGCCCTCTGTTCCAATGCGGTGCTCTGAAGGTCCAGCGCGGTATCCCGAACCTTCCGAGCGCATGCACCAGTGACATCACTGACTGCATCCAGTGTGAATATCTCCTAAACAGTGCCCGTTTAGGAGATATTAATTTTACCTACTGGTAAGCCTTATATATAGGCTTACTAGTAGGTAAAAATCACAAAGCAAGCTTTATTGACGATTTAAGACCTCATTATCGAAACACAGTAGAATTGGATATTTTCACATTTACCTTTTATGATGGTTGCTAGTGAACTGATCAGTTCATGTCGCTCACCATGATGAAATGCTTTCTTCGCTACTACGTACATGTGATGAGCAAGGTTTCAGTAGTTCTGGGAATTACAGATTCTCATCTTTTCTTCATCGCAATATGTTGTCTATATCAGACATGGATTTCGTGGATGTTTATTTCCTTAGTCTGCTCACAGACTGTTGTGTGGACTTTATTTTCTCGTGATTTTAAAAGTCTCACCATGAGAGATGTGTAAACTCAATCAATGTCAGTTTCCACAGGCTTGTAATGTGTCAGCTGCCCAGGGAATAGCTAAGCTAGAACATTTCTCATTTTATAGTACTGGTCTGTATTTTTACAGAAAATGCTTTCCAGAATCAAAAAAAAAAACTTACATCAATCCACCAGAGTTTACAGTAAATATTAGGTTAAATTCGTTTTTTTGATTCTTTGTAATCTGCAGTATGAGCGAATGATTGAATAACAGGAAATCTGCAGTTAGCTTGATTGATATTTTCACATTGACTTTGGACACTATTATTTACTGTTTATTTAACCAAATAAGAATAGTACTTCTTTATTAGAGTAGTCATGTCAGAGGGAGCATTGATTCTCCTCCGGTAATTGCTTGTGCCATATCAAGCATGATTTTCATTGGATATTCCCCATTTCTGTGATCATTGGTGGTTACCGGTAAGGGTCAGCAAGCCCACTCTCCAATAGAACGTGAGTCCAAGTTCCAATAGAATCTGAGTGAACTAATCCTTAGGGCTATTTTAACAATTATCTGAGAGACCTAGCCTGGGCAAAGTGTGGATCTTCCATTTCATCAGCCCAATACACAATGAGTTCTCACTAGTTCCAGTTCTGATTAAAGCTAGTTCACTCCTCTCTAGAAGGGCATTATGGTTACTTGAAAAAGCTGAAATGTTTTGCTTACTGTCTCACCATAATAGTAGTGGGGACCAAGCAATATCAGGAAAATATGCAACAAAGTTCAAATCAATAAACAAGGGGGGTAGAAATATGGTAGGAATAAAAGAGGGGTGTGTTAAGAGAAGGAAATGGCTCTGGGGGTTGAACCAGCAACAGTCCCAAGAATACAATTATAACACAAAAATGTACAGTGAACTGAGGTGTCGAAATCAGGAGGTAAAAAGTTGTCAACCCAAGGTTGCCAAATTTTAGTGTAATGTTTCACCCTGTCCAAAAAAGTTGCCTCAATCTTGGCATGTATTATCATCGATTGACATGAATCTTTGTAGCTACTATGCAAAGTACAGGCATCTTCCAGCCTTTAGCTGTAGTCTGTTTTGCAGCATGTTCGCGATAAAAAAGAGGAGACTATATTGTTTCCTGGTCAGCTCTAAGGGCGTAAAACAGGGCTATTCATGGATTGGCTGGAATGGGCTTATCAAACAACGAAGATAGAATTGAGAAAATGTCCTCCCAAAAGGAACACAAAGTAGGGCAAGTCCTATACTTTTCTTACTTTTATCTATCCTTCCCCTGGTCCCCTGACCAATGGTTTCATATTTGTTTGCCAATCAGGAGGTAGGTAGGAAGCAGCCAGCATGGTGGAAAGTTTGGTGCCATGAGGTAGACCATCCCACCGGGAGTTGGCATGGCCTTGCCACCATGGAGCAAATGCTCTGGCTTAGGGTGGTCCTATTATGGGTGGCATATGGGGGGGGCAGTCAGTTGGAGGCCTATAGTTGCCCCCCTCCCCTTGCACGCCAGGAGACCCAGCCCTTAATCTTCTTATCACACCATAATTACTCGTTGTTTGGGAAGCTGACTAGTCCACTTCCGTATTACAATTGTTCTTTATGGTGCATGTAACTGTAGAAAACGGGACGGTTGGGTTTCCCGTCACTCCTTGTATGGGAGAGTGGCCCACCGCCTTCCTGTTACACAATTGCTAAGCCTTTTATGCTTCCAATTGTACTACCAATTCTAACTATGTTGTTCATGTTTTATACTTTAACCACTTACAGACCGGACCATTTTGCTGGTTAAAGACCAGACCAATCACTGCTATATAAATGCAGTGATTTCTGTGTAAATGACACTGGCAGTGAAGTGCTTAACCAGTGGGTGGCAGTGTAGGGGTTAAGTGTTCCTAGGGGTGTGTTACTAACTGTGGGGGGGCTGGGCTTTCATTTAGTGAACACTGATCTCTTCTCCAATCACATGGAGCAGAGATCAGCATCACTAGTTGCTAGGCAGAATGGGGAAATGCTGTTTACACGGCATTTCCTCCATTCAGCCGCCCCGTGAGACGATCGCGGGTATGCCCATGGCGATCGAGTCCGCGGGACCCGCGACCGGACTCACGGGGGTCCCGACCAGCAGGCGAGCACGCCGGCGGCGGCGTGCTCGCGATGGCAGGGCGGCATTGAAGATTGGATGTACCTGTGCGCCAATATGCCTGCCTGTGCCATTCTGCCGACGTACATCGGCATGCGCCGGTCAGGAACCGGTTAATAGATGACTCATGCAACATTTGCTTCTTTTGCCACTAGGGATGAGCTTCGTGTTCGAGTCGAACGTACGTTCGACTCGAACATTGGCTGTTCGTCCGTTCGGCGAAATCCGAACACTTGGTCCGTTCGCGTCAAAATTCGCATGGCGCTTACGGCCCACAATGCACTGCAATGGCGCAGTGCATTGCTGGCTCATGATTGGCCAAGCATGCACTGTGACCCCGCATGCTTGGCCAATCGCAGCGCCAGCAGCGAGGAGAGCCATGATTGGCCACAGGCAGGATGCCTGTGGCCAATCATAGCTGAGGCTGTGTAGTGCACGCCCCACACTTCTCCTGAACTCTTTGAGCACAGTGTTGGGTACATGCTCCCGGAGGATGCCCAGTGTTTGGTGGGCTCCGATGATGACACTCAGCTAGAGGAAGGCAGTAGCGTGAGCGCAGAGAGAGGGGATGCTCAAGAAGGACAGCAATCTGGCAGTCATGTTCCACAAGCTGCAGCATACTGCCAGGTTTGCTACAGCGATGAAGAGGGAGGGGATGATGAGGGCACTGACTCCACGTGGGTGCCTGGAAGGAGGGAGGAGGAGGAGGAGGAGGAGGAGGCACATGTCCAACGAGGCAGGATGCCCTCCGGGGGCCAGCTTAGGGGCAGCACACCGACTGAATCACACCGCAGAGCTCCGCCTGTGCAGAGCGCTGCCTCTGCGCGTTATTCTAAAAGTTCTTTGGTGTGGGCCTTTTTTGAGACGAGTGCATCAGATCGCACCGCTGCTATTTGCAACATATGTCTCAAGCGTATCTCACGTGGCCAAAACATCAGCCGCTTGGGCACCACATGCTTGACCAGACATATGTTGACCTGCCATGCAGCTCGTTGGCAAGCGTACCTCAAAGACCCACACCAAAGAACAAAGCGGACCTCTCCTTGCTCCTCATCAGCTGGCATCTCCAACCCCACTAGACCTTCAGTCCTCTCTGAAACCTGCTCTGAGAGGAATGAAGGTGTAGAATTAGGTGTGTCACAGCCAAGTGCTTCCGGGAACTCTGCTAGCGGTACACCCACGTCCGATTATAGCAGGCAAATGTCCCTGCCCCAGCTGCTGGACCGGCGGAAGAAGTTTACTCCCAGCCATCCACATGCCCAGCGGTTGAATGCTAGCTTGGCTAAATTGCTAGCACTTCAACTGCTGCCTTTTCAGTTGGTAGACTCGGCCCCCTTCCGTGAGTTTGTACAATGTGCGGTTCCTCAGTGGCAGGTCCCCAAACGCCACTTTTTCTGACGGAAGGCGATTCCGGCTCTCTACCGGCATGTGGAAGGCAATGTCCTTGCCTCGCTGGACAGGGCGGTCAGCGGTAAGGTGCATATTACCGCTGACTCATGGTCCAGCAGGCATGGATAGGGACGTTACCTGTCTTTCACGGCCCATTGGGTCACTCTTCTGGCTGCTGGGAAGGATGCAGGACAGGGTGCAGTAGTGTTGGAGGTTGTTCCGCCACCACGCCTCCAAAATGCTACTATTGGTTGTGACACACCTCTCTCCTCCACCCCCTCCTCTTCTTCTTCCTCCATGGCCTCTTCCAGTGCTCTGTCCTCAGAACCAGCGGTGCTCCGTAGGCGTTGCAGGGGCTACGCAAGTACGCAGGCAAAACGATGCCATGCCGTGCTTGCGCTGGTTTGTTTGGGGGACAGGAGCCACACTGGGGCGGATGTTTTGTCAGCTCTGCAGGGGCAGGCCGAGAGGTGGTTGACGCCACGCCAGCTTAAGCCAGGAATGGTGGTTTGCGACAATGGCACCAACCTCCTCTCCGCCCTCCGACAGGGACAACTGACCCATGTGCCCTGTGTAGCTCACGTCCTTAACCTGGTGGTGCAGCGGTTCTTGGGCAGGTACCCCGGCTTACAGGATGTCCTGAAGCAGGCCAGGAAAGTCTGTGTGCATTTCCGCCGATCATTTAATGCCTGTGCTCGGCTGGCTGAGCTCCAAAAGGAGTTGAACCTGCCCAAGAACCGCCTTATATGTGACATGCCCACCAGATGGAACTCAACATTGGCCATGCTGCAGCGGCTGCACACGCAGCAGAGGGCCATCAATGAGTACCTGTGCAACTACGGCACCAGGACAGGGTCAGGGGAGCTTGGTTTTTTCTCACCACGCCAGTGGGGCATGATCAGGGATGCATGCACTGTCCTGTCACCGTTTGAGGAGGCCACAAGGATGGTGAGCAGTGACAGTGCATGCATCAGTGACACTGTACCTCTTGTCCACCTCTTGGAGCATACGCTGCATGGAATAATGGACAGGGCACTTGAGGCAGAACAGAGGCAGGAAGAGGAGGACTTCCTTGCCTCTCAAGGCCCCCTTTATCCAGACAGTGTTCCTGCTGTGCCACCCATCACACAGGAAGAGGATGAGGAGGAGGAAGAGGAGGAGGAGGATGATTGTGTCAGCATGGAGGTGGAGGCTGGCACTCAGCATCAGCATCAGCAGCAGCAGTCTTATAGGGATGATTTACAGTCCCAAGAAACACGTGGACTTGTACGTGGCTGGGAGGAGGTAGCTGCGGATCATGTTGTCCTTAGTGACCCAGAGGATTCCGGACCGAATGCCTCAGCTAACCTACGCTGCATGGCCTCCCTGATCCTGCAAAGCCTGCGGAAGGATCCTCGTATTCTTCGGATCAAGGAGAGGGACCATTACTGGCTGGCCACTCTCCTTGATCCACGGTACAAGGGTAAGGTTGCCGACCTTATCTTGCCATCGCAGAGGGAGCAGAGGATGAGACATCTCCGGGAGGCCTTGCAGAAAGGTCTGTGCAACGCGTTCCCAGAGACTGGGAGGTTACAAATTCCTGGTCCTGGACAACGTGTTGCTGAGGCATCGGTCAGAAGGAGCGGTGGAGAAGGTGGCCGTTTGACTGATGCTTTCAGACAATTTTTTAGTCCGCAGCCCCAAGGTATGATTGGTTCCAGCACCCATCGCCAGCGTCTGATTTACATGGTGCAGGAATACCTAGGGGCAAGGTCAGACTTGGACACCTTTCCCACCGAAAATCCTCTGGCTTACTGGGTCTTGAGGATGGATCACTGGCCAGAGCTTGCACAGTATGCAATTGAGCTACTGGCCTGTCCTGCATCCAGCGTTCTTTCGGAACGCACCTTCAGTGCTGCTGGTGGCTTTGTTACCGATCACAGGGTGCGCCTGTCCACCGAATCAGTTGATCGACTGACCTTCATCAAGATGAATCAGTCTTGGATCACCCACAGCTACCAAGCACCTGAAGCTGATGTAACCGAATAATTTTTTTTTAAATACCACATCCCTTCAAGACTGCCTATGCTGATGCTGAGTGACTGTCCTGTTATGTTGATTGTCTATCCTCTTCCTCCTCCGCTGATATGTTGGAAGAACATTTTTGGTTCTGGGTGATGCCAGCAGCCCAATTTTTCTGCCCCTGTTTAACAGGGGCGTTTAATTACAATTTTTGATGCAATGCTTTGCAGCAGGGCTAATTCCTGCAATAAAACTAGAGTATATGGCAGAGGTTGCAGTGTGGTGGCACCAGCACCAGTGCCTAAGGCCCAATTTTTCTGCCCCTGTTTAACAGGGGCGTTTAATTACAATTTTTGATGCAATGCTTTTCAGCAGAGCTAATTCCTGCAATAAAACTAGAGTATATGGCAGAGGTTGCAGTGTGGTGGCACCAGCACCAGTGCCTAAGGCCCAATTTTTCTGCCCCTGTTTAACAGGGACGTTTAAGTACAATTTTTGATGCAATGCTTTGCAGCAGGGCTAATTCCTGCAATAAAACTAGAGTATATGGCAGAGGTTGCAGTGTGGTGGCACCAGCACCAGTGCCTAAGGCCCAATTTTTCTGCCCCTGTTTAACAGGGGCGTTTAAGTACAATTTTTGATGCAATGCTTTGCAGCAGGGCTAATTCCAGCAAAAAAACTAGAGTATATGGAAGAGGTTGCAGTGTGGTGGCACCAGCAGCAGTGCCTAAGGCCAAATTTTTCTGCCCCTGTTTAACAGGGACATGTAATTACAATTCTTGATATAATATTTCACAGGAGGGCCCCTTCCTGTGCCCACCCAGAGTAACGGTGAGGACTTATAGTGTTGTGGCACCAGCACCACAACCACCAAAGGTCAATTTTTCTACCACTGTTCAACAATGGCATGTAATTACAATTCTTGATATAATCGTTCTCAGCAGGGCGCTCCAGCGCCCACCAAGAGTCACTTTGAGGGCTTACAATGTTGTGGCAAAACCAACACCTTGTTCCGCCATTTCTGCAGAGCATATAGGGCAGGTCCCTACTTTCAAACATCCAACTTACAAACATCTCCTACTTGCAAACGCAAGGAGACAGCAGCAAGTGAGATGAAAAAAGATGGATGACAAAACAAATTATACAGGGGTGATAACCCTTCCCTATGTTTTCCAAAAAGCTTAAAAATAGTTTTTTTGACTGGAGCTACACTTTAAAAATGTACCAGTTGAAAATTACAAACAGATTCAACTTAACACAACAAACCTACACAGTCCCTGTCTTGTTTACACCGCCTGTATACTGCTGTTCTGAGTATATAGGGCCTGGGGGCCACACGCATTTCCTTTTTTTAATATGGGTACAGGGTTCCCCTTAATATGCGTACAAGACCCAAATAGGCTGGTAATGGGCAGGGAGGGCTACCCATGCCATTTTTCTCAATGATTTTCAACCATATTGCAGGAACCAGATATAACATTAAAACCGCAAGCAGTTTTAAATGGTGTTGTTTCCGTTTGATGTCATTTTGTGCAGGGACTGTTCTAAACACGGGAAACATGTGGCACTTCACAGGCATACTACAGACACCCCCCAAGCACCATATTTAAAGAAATATTTCACTTTTTTTTTTCACTTTAATCGTCAGTAAAATCAGTGCTCCCGCCAAAACGGCCATTTTTAAAAACATTTTAGGCATTGACCCATGTCCCCTGGGGCAGGAGCCAGGTCCCCAAACCCTTTTTAGGACAGTATCTTGCATATTAGCCGTTAAAATTAGCACTTTCCATTTCGAACGTTCGAGTCCCATAGACTTCAATGGGGTTCTAACGTTCGTAACGAACGTGGGGTCCGTTCGAAAGTTCTGGTGCGAACCGAACCGGGGGGTGTTCGGCTCATCCCTATTTGCCACTGGCATTGAGCTGTAATGCCTTGTCTTTCACAAATATGTACATGTAGAGCATATGAGAAGCGTAGGCGCTCAGTCACACATATGCATTGCAGTAACGCATGTTAAAGAGGGATTCCACTGGAAACAAAAATATTAAAAGCCAGCAGCTATAAATACTACAGCTTTTAATAAATGGACACTCACCTGTCCCAGGGTCCAGCGATGTCGGCAGCCGAGGCTAATCGATCACTCGGCTCTCGGCTGCTGCCACCACCATTCTCGGTGAGGGAATCAGGAAGTGAAGCATTGCGGCTTCATTTCCCAGTTCCCTACTGCGCATTGCGCGAGTCGCGCAGAGCAATGGGAATGGTCCGTGCTGTCTCTGGGACCCGTGTGTGTCCCAGCAGACAGCGCGCCGGGACAGGAAACAGCATAGACTCCCGTGGGAGTCTATGCCCCGAAGTGGGTGCAAATACCTGTCTTAGACAGGTATCTGCACCCCCCTCCCCCCCTGAAAGGTGCCAACTGTGACACCGGAGGGGGGAGGGTTCCGATGAGCGGAAGTTCCACTTTAGGGTGGAACCCCGCTTTAAATCAAAAATCTAACCATGTGTTACTGTTTCCATAACATAAGTCATTCTGAATGGCACCTTAACCTATTAGTGGGCAATGCAACCTTACTGCAACCATTACAAAATACCTGATGTGCACCCTGGTGCACTCAATTGCAAAAGCAGTGCTTTTTTTGTAGGTTGAGTGACATTAATTGCCCATTCAAAGTCAATGGGATGCCTTTATACACCACACACCAAGACAGTGTGATCACACATGCAACCACGGACAGGGTAACACCTGAGATGTAATCTGATTATGGTCTCCATTTTTTATCCATTTCTATTTAAGGACATTGTTTTCAGTAAATAAAACCTGGTGGCTTAACAATACCTACTGCATCATTTCTCTTTTTCACATTTCTTCAGACATTACACTACCTTCCCAAACCTCACAACATCTGCATATACATGTCCATTAATGGTTGACTCTTTGACACTTTATTGAAGGGCAAATGCCTCTAAAATGCTTTGAAAGCATCTGAGCTGCAAGTATTGATCAGCAAAGTGTTAAGTGAGTATAGACTGACAGCAAGATAAACTATTTAAAATGCACTGTCTCTGTGGATGATGCTTGTTAAAACCCTACCCAGGAGCCACTAACACAGACACATACTTAGGCTGTGGAGGATGAGGCAGAGAACACATGGGTCGATTGTTAAAAACTTTGCAAAGCCAATTGCCCAGTGAAAGTGCAGATGCATTCGTTGTGCAAAAAAAAATTTTGTTAGGCGTAATCCTGTGCTTTTGGATTGTAATTTATTGATTTTAAAAGGAAAATACCACACTTGGCCACTAGATAAAGCAAAGCATTATAGGAATTTCCTATAATATTTAGCGCTATCTAGTGGCCAAGTGAGCGATTTTGCATTTTATATCAATGAAAAATATTTGACCAGCACAGGAAATAATAATACATTTTGGGGTTTTTTGCCCCATTTTCATAGAACAAATGCCAATGCACGTTTGCTGGGCAAATTCTTTATAAATCAATCCCTTTATGTGTGAGACCCTACATTTTCTACTATGAAGTGAGCAGTCCTAACTAGCATTTCGTTTTATTTATTTTAGTAACAGCAAGTGGATGCTGCTATCTTTGTAGCAGCAATTGAACTGAATCTATCATTTTACTGTGCACCAAGCATATAATGAACCCCATTTCTAACATCATGTACAAAGCAGGCTCAGATATAATGAATTTTCCAAGATATAGGCTGGAAAAACACAGGCTTCAGCTAGTTCACCAGCAATTAAAGGGTCCATTGGGTCAGTACAATATGATATACAGAGTGAATGCCTTCAGCATTACATCCATTAGTTCTATTCCGTCCAACAGTCATTTATCTGTCAGCAGCACACTGCTAATGCAGCATATGCTGTAACCCCCTCCCTCCCATTGGTGAAGAGGTTAATGGACAGAAGACAGTGCCAGAAAGAAGGCAGATGATGCAGAGCAGGCAATTAATGCTCAGTCTGTGGGTAATAGACTCCAAGCCAATATTATTTTGAACACTGATGTGATTCATATCACTTAAGTGTTATTAGATGTGGTTTCAAAGTGCTTGTGTCGCCTACATTGCAAGATGGCTATTTTGTAAGCTGAACTACAATTAGACTCGCTAATTTACTTACTATTATCAATGCAACATGGCAACAAGGGGTATAGTGAATAGGCTCCACACTTGTAAAGATCAGTTAATTCAACAGTAGCTCAGCTCTTTGTTGTATTAAACAGCATTTACATTCCATGCCTGCCATCTGATCTATCTATTGGGATGTTCCATATTTCAGGCCCCAGAAGTATGGTGCTGTCATGTACGTGACGGGAGACTAAAATGACGAATTTGGCCTCTCTTGTACCTCCAGTACAGACAGTGCTAAAGGACAGAGTGAGCACAAGCTCCAGTAGATGTTGATAGCAGAACCTTAGACTGGGAACCCCGGAAGATCAAGCAGAACATCAAGCCATCAACGTCAGTCGAGGGAACAGAAGCACCACAAGGCGAATCACCAGCAGTTAAGGCGTAACTTCAGTTAAGCTGGAGATTCAGGAGGGCAGTGTCCAAAAGCGAATCCAGCAAGCAAGTGACAGGAGTTCACATAGATGACTGGATGTAACGAATCAGCAGCAGGGATGGCCAGATCTGCATGGCTACCCTTAAGAAACTGAGACCAGATTGTATACACTTTAAGTAAGATTTATTTACAGTGAAACCAAAATCAATCCAAACACCAGTAAACAGGCAGCACAGCAAATGTGAAGATACAAGTGAACCACCACCATATATTCAAAATGCCTAACTAGCCAGAAGCATGTCCAAAAATGGTGAACACAGATAAACAGGGTAAACCCGGAGATGCAAGGAGAAAGTGGGAACCAGGACTGGCATCAGGAACAAAGGGAGCAGATATCAGGCAGCAGAATGCAGGGCAAGAGCAAGATCAGGGGTATATGGCTAGCAAATCAATACAATTAAGTGGAGTGTAATAGTAGAGAAGGGACTAAATACCCTCCCAGCGGCCAGCAACAGGTGGAGACAGATTACTGGAATCTGCTAGTTGCTGGGAGACACCCACTGGTGGACACCAGTACTACAACCTATGCACTGGGAAGCACAGTGACACCAGAAAGTATATATTTTCTGGACACCACAAGGTGATCCTGATCCTGACACTGGAGCTGATTCTAGATGCATCCAGAGCTGGCACTCATTAACCGTTTCCCGACTGGCTCACGTCTTTTTTACGACACAATGGCACCGCTGCTCGAAATCCCGTACCTGTATGGGGAGGGCTTTCGCCGGCAGGGGGCACGCCTGCGCTACCATCGTATTCGTTCCAGAACCGATAAATCATCAGGTCCAGAAAATGCAGGCAGGGGAAGTGATGTAATCTCCCCTCATGGAATTATTTTCCGTTCCAGAGAGAGTAGAGGAGACATCTAACTGTAAGTTGCATTAACACTACACTAACACCAGTACACGTAGGCCCACTTGTCACCCCCTCCATTAACTCCTTCACTCCCTGTCACAGTGTCACCAAGTGCAGTTGTCAGATTTTTCACTGATCACTGCACTGGTGTAATTGCATTAAGTGGTTGGCTGAGGAGGTCTAGGGTACCCCCTAAACCCCCCTAAACAAAGTTTAACCCCTTGATGACCCCCCCCAGTTAACCCTTTTACCCCCTGTCACCAGTGTAACTAGTAGATCTATTTTCTGATCGCTGTATTAGTGTTACGGGTGACTCTGGCTAGTTAGTTGTTTTTTTATAGTGTAAGGGTACAAGCTGTATATTACTCAATAAAGGTTTAACCTCCTGATCACCCGGCGGGTGACATCAGTTAGGTTTTAGTGCCAGTTAGGGCTTCCATCGCCCCAGATAACGTCAGATTAGTGTCAGTAGCGCTAACACCCACGCACACACCATACACCTCCCTTAGTAGTATAGTGTCTGAACGGATCAATATATTTGAACTGATCAGATCTATACTAGCATCCCCAATATTTTAGGGTTGCCAAAAATTCAGCGTTAGCGGGATCAGCCCAGATACCTGCTAGCACCTGATTTTAACCCCTCCGCCCAGCCCACCCAAGTGCAGTATCAATCGATTACTGTCATTTACAAAACACATAACTGCAGCGTTTGCAGAGTCAGGCCTAAACCCTGCGAACGCTAATCATTTTTTTGATAGCGTTGGGGTCATTTGGGGGGGGTTGTGCTATCTTGTCATTTCATGGCCTCCGAAACTGTGTAAGGTAGTGAAGACTGAAATCAAATGGATTTTGGGGTCCTGTATGTGGTTAGACTGCCAAAAACTCTCACATGTGTGGTATCCCCATACTCAGGAGAAGCAGGGTATTTTGGGGTGCAATTTCACATATGCCCATGGCATGTTTGAGCAATATATCATTTCACTGACAACTTTGTGTCATTTTTTTTTTCTTTTTGTCATTTTTTAATCACTTATGACGAAAAAATAAAATATTCAATGTGCTCAACATGCCTCTCAGCAAATTCCTTGGGGTGTCTACCTTCCAAAACAGGGTCATTGGCGGGGGAGGGGGTTGCACTACCCTGCCATTTTAGCTCCTCAAGAGATAAGATAGGCAGTCATCAACTAAAAGCTGCATAAATTCCAGAAAATGTACCCTAGTTTGTAGATGCTATAACTTCTATAACTTTAGCGCAAACCAATAAATATACGCTTATTGATTTTTTTTTTACCCTAGACATGTTGCTGAATACATTTTGACCTAAATGTATGACTAAAATTGAGTTTATTGTATTTTTTAAATAACAAAAAGTAG
The DNA here is from genome assembly GCF_037356315.1 of Lithobates pipiens. Classification (NCBI taxonomy): domain Eukaryota; kingdom Metazoa; phylum Chordata; class Amphibia; order Anura; family Ranidae; genus Lithobates; species Lithobates pipiens. Next base: position 162,652,736 of record NW_027507789.1, read on the forward strand.
AAAATATCTTTTTTTTTCAAAATTTTCGGTCTTTTTTTGTTTATATCGTGATCAAATACCACCAAAAGAAAGCTCTCTTTGTGGGGAAAAAAGGACGCAAATTTTGGGTACAGCGTTGCATAACCGCACATTTACCAGTTAAAGCAGCGCAGTGCCAATTTGTAAAAAAGTGCTCTGGTCAAGAAGGGGGTAAAACCTTCCAGGGCTGAAGTGGTTAATAGTGTGGAGCCAAACAGTAGCGGAGTCATGAAGATAGCCACAGCCAGCTGCGAGCGGGCAGCAAGGTTCAGAATCACGAGCTGAATCGGAGGCATGGATAAAACCAAAATCAGGAACTGCTAAGCAGCGGTATGGACTGGAGCAGAATCTGAGATCAGATCATACGTCAGAATACAGAGAACAAGCTGAAGACCAGTCAGCACTGACTGCTGAGTTAGAGTCTCCAATAAATAGGCAGTACTGAGTGGCCATAGCTCCCAACTGTCCCTTGAGGGACTGTCCCTGATTTGGAGCAATGTCCATCTGTCCCTCATTCCTCCTCATTTGTCCCTCATTTTGGTCTGATCTATATAGTTGTATATAAAATGCACTTTTTTTCTATCAAAAAGTGTTTCCCAGTGCTAAACCTTTCATCTGATTTCTAAATTGCTGCATTTGTAAATTCTAAAAGCCAATATAAAGGACTAGTAGTGGTAAAAAAAAAAGCACTTGTGGGTTTAACCAATCATGTTTTTTGTACAATTCTCCCTTCGGGGGCCTGGCAAGAGGTGTGTCCTATGCCTGCATACTTTTGCTGATAGGTGTCCCTCATTCCCATCTCAAAAAGTTGGGAGGTATGGTACTGGCTGTGGACATGAACCCATGTCTGTGCATACAGACTCATGAATTTCTGTGTGCTCGGGTGCACCTAGCCAAGATTTTATGTACAGAACCATGCACATGTTTCTGAGCCAGCTGACTAACAGGGGTTCCCTAATAGGAGCTTACTGGATATGGGTTTTTGAAAAACACAAGCAGGGCTTGATAGAAGGGGATCACAGAATTCCATCAAACAACAGCATATCTCAAAAACACATATGTTTCTCCAAAAAAATATATTTCAATTATAACACGCCTTAGGGCTGGATTCATAAAAAAAATGTTTATTTTTATTTAACGTTACTTGTCCTGTAAAACTGCATGTACATTTATTCTTTGTGAACTGGGGCAACATCAAATGTTATTGGTCTATTTTTTCCTCAGGTCAAATGTTCTCAATTAAGTGAATCAGGAAAATACCACAATATGGCCACTAGATGAAGCTGACAATCATAGTAATATGTATTTATTTTCCTACTATTGTCAATTCAATCTAGTGGCTATATTGCAATATTTTCCTAAATTACTATATTCTGTATCAATGAAGAACAATTGACCTGGAGATAAAAAAAATAATAAACACTATCCTGTGTGGAGCTCCGAGTATTAAAATCTGTGTTTCTTTAACCCCTTCATGATCAAGGTCATAACAAACCCAATTCTGTACAGTAAAATTGTACATATCATTGCAACTAATAAATAAAAAAAAGTATCTCTGTGCTAAATTGTGCCAAAAATCAAAAATGTTTTGGGGTGTTACACCTGAACACAAAACTAAAGAGTTTTTCACTTAGGCCCCTTTCACGCGGACTGTCCATTCAGGTCCGCCTTTCAGTTTTTTAGGCCGACCTGAGCGGACACTCCATAGAGGTCTATGGAGGGACGGATGTCAGCCGTGACATGTCCGCTGACATCTGACCCGCTCCGATCTGAAAAAGTGTGACGGAAAAAAAAAACGATTTTTCCATCCATCTGCGGATTAGATCGGGTGACAACGGACTCTACAGTCCGCCATCATCCGATCCCCCATAGGGGAGAGCGGCGCTCTGAAAGGTCCCTCCCTGTACAGTGTGCAGAGACAGACCTGTCCTCTGCCTGCTCAGTGGGGATTGACGGAGCCATCCCCCACTGAGCAGAGCAGGCTCCGTACACGGACACATCCGTGTGAAAGAGCCCTTATGGAAGTTCATCATTTGTGGGAGTTTTTAACCTCCTCGCGCCCGCCCTATAGCCGAATGACGGCCGTAGAGCAGGCGCGTTCGTCCGGGCGGTCGTCCCTGGACGGCCTGATGTTTACTTCCGCAATGCGCGCCGGCGCGGGCGCGCATCGCGGAAGTTCTGTGTTCGCCGTGTCCCCCGGGGACAGGCAAACACAGATCGCTGTAAACGGCCAATCACAGCGGCCGTTTACAGCGTGATCGGCGTGTCCAATGGGAGATGATCTCATATGTAAACATATGAGATCATCTCGCAGCGCCGCTCTCCTTCCTCGCACAGACAGTGCGAGAGGGGAGAGATGAACGGCTGCAGCGGCAGCCGTTCTGATTGTGGAAAAATAAAAAATAAAAAAAATGAAATAAAAAGTGCCATCCGCCCCCAGCAGTGCCATCCGCCCCCAGCAGTGCCATCCGCCCCCAGCAGTGCCATCTGCCCCAGTGCCATCCACCCCAGTGCTACCTGCCCCCAGTGCCATCCACCCCAGTGCTACCTGCCCCCAGTGCCATCCACCCCAGTGCTACCTGCCCCCAGTGCCATCCACCCCAGTGCTACCTGCCCCCAGTGCCATCCACCCCAGTGCTACCTGCCCCTAGTGCCATCCACCCCAGTGCTACCTGCCCCCAGTGCCATCCACCCCAGTGCTACCTGTCCCCAGTGCCATCCACCCCAGTGCCACCTGCCGTCAGTGCCACCTGCCGTCAGTGCCACCTGCCCCCAGTGCCACCTGCCCCCAGTGCCACCTGCCGTCAGTGCCACCTGCCGTCAGTGCCACGTGTCATCAGTGCCACATAGTGCCATCTGTCATCAGTGCCACGTATCAGTGCCATTTGTCATCAGTGCCACCTGTCAGTGTCACGTGCCATCTGTTGTCAGTGTCACGTGTCATCAATGCCACTTATCAGTGCCATCTGTCATCAGTGTCACGCGTCATCGGTGCCATGTATTAGTGCCATCTGTCATCGGTGGCACATATTAGTGCCACGTATTAGTGCCATCTGTCATCGGTGCCACGTTTCAGTGCCACGTGTCATCAGTGCCACGTATTAGTGCCACGTGTCATCAGTGCCACGTATAAGTGCCACGCGTCATCAGTGCCACATATTAGTGCCATCTGTCATCAGTGCCACATATTAGTGCCATCTGTCATCAGTGCCACCTGTCATCATTGCCACGTATCAGTGCCATCTGTCATCAGTGTCACGTGTCATTGTCCTGGTGCTTCAAAAGTGTAATAAATAGTCAACAAGTTAGATGTGTAACTTATGTTCCTAGAACACATGATGGCGCTACCTGCATGTTGGGCCTCTCTATGTGGCCAGGCTGTGAAAAAGTCCCACACATGTGGTATTGTAATACTCAGGAGGAGTAGCAGAATTTTTTGGGGGGTGTCATTTGTGGTAAACACATGCCACGTGAGAGAAATAACCTATTACAATGACAATTTTGTGGAGAAAAAAAAAAAAATGAAAAATCTTAATTTTGCAAAGAATTGTGGGAAAAAAATGACAACATCAAAAAGCTCACTATACCTCTTACTAAATACCTTGGAATGTCTACTTTCCAAAAAGGGGTCATTTGGGGGGTATTTGTACTTTCCTGGCTTGTTCGGGTCACAAGAAGCGAGATAGGCCACCAGTACATCAGATGTGATCAATTTTGTGCGATTCGCACCACAGCTTGTAGACTCTCTAACTTTCACAAAGACCAAATAATATCCACTAATTTGGGTTATTTTTACCAAAGATATGTAGCAGTATAAATTGTGACCAAAATTTATGAAGAAAAATTAATAATTTGCATAATTCTGTCACAGAAACAAAGAAATATGCGTTTTTTTTCAAAATTTTCGGTCTTTTTTCATTTATAGCGCAAAAAATAAAAACCCCAGAGGTGATCAAATACCACCAAAAGAAAGCTCTATTTGTGGGAAAAAAAGGACAAAAAATTCATTTGGGTACAGTGTTGCATGACTGAGTAATTGTCATTCAAATTGTGAGAGCACCGAAAGCTGAAAATTGGTCTGGGCAGGAAGGTGTTTAAGTGCCCTGTAAGCAAGTGGTTAAAGGACTGAGGCCGGATTCACACTTGAGCGCGCATCGGCTCACAGCAGGAGTCCGGTGCACCGTTTCAGGCCCAATTCAGTCCGAATTTTTGGCTGAATTCAAAAGACGCACAGGGCTCCTGTGCCATTCGCTCAGGAGCCACTGCAGAGATGTGTGAGCCGGTTCCATAGAGAGCCGGTCACAATCTCATGCATATCCGAATTGGATGCGGGGAAACCCACAACCAATTTGCAAAAGCGTGAACCCAGCCTTACTGTATGGACATGATGGCTTAAGCCTGCATAGACAAAACATTTACCTACTAGTAACACCTTTCACAAAGTTTTTAACATCATACAATTTTACACTCAGAAAAGTACATTAATAAAATGAATAAATAAAAAAAAAAAACTGATGTAAATTTATCCAAAGGAATTGCATATACAAAATAGCAAACAGTGGAAAAAGATAACGTTTAATATATACACTAACTTTAAACTAAAACTCTAATGGCATCCCAGTCTTAGTCACTAGGATTCAATATTGAGTTGGCCCACCCTTTGGAGCTATAAAAGCTTCAACTCTTCTGGGAAGGCTTTCCACAAGGTTTAGAAGGGTGTCTATGGGAATGTTTGACCATTCTTCCAGAAACACATTTGTGAGGTCAGGCTCTGATGTTGGATGAGAAGGCCTGGCTCACAGTCTCTGCTCTAATTCATCCAAAAGATGTTTTAGTGTTTTAAGGTCAGGACTCTGTGCAGGCCAGTCAAGTTCCTCCACCCCAAAACTCGCTCATCAATGTCTTTATCGACCTTGCTTTGTGCACTGGTGTGCCGTCATGTTGGAACAGCATGGGTCTATGCCCAAACTGTTCCCACAAAGTTGGGAGCATGAAATTGTCCAAAATGTTTTGGTATGCTGGCACCTTAAGAGTTCCCTTCACTGGTACTAAGGGCCAAGCCCAACCCCTGAAAAACAACCCCACACCATAATCCCCCCTCCACCAACCCAGAAGAGTTGAAGCTGTTATAGCTGCAAAGGGTGGGCCAGCTTAATACTGAACCCTACAGACTAAGGCCGCGTACACACGCGGGGACTGTTCGCCCAACTTTGTCCGTCAAACAGTTTCGGCAAACAGTCCGCTCAAAATTAGCATGGACGGACATGGCCACACACGACGGACGAACAGTTTGCTGAAACCGTGCGCGATGACGTGAACGGCACGTACGACGGGACGAAAAATACGACGTCCTATACACTGCATTATAACTTTCGGCGTGAAAATCCTTTCTGAGCATGCGCGCAACTTTGTTTGATGAACAAGCCTACACACGAGCGGACCGAAAAACCTTGTTCATCAAACTGTCCGCTGAAACTGTCCGCTGAAAGCCCACACACGAGCGGACTGTCCGCCCAAACACTGTTCAGCGGACAAAGTTGGGCGAACAGTCCGCCCGTGTGTACGCGGCCTAAGACTGGGATGCATTAAAGTTCATGTGCGTGTAAAGGCAGGCATCACACTACTCTTGTCAATAAAGTGTATATATATATATATATATATATATATATATATATATATATATATATATAACAGAATTGATATAACTCAGCAAGGGCTCATCTACACATGCATTGCTTTCTGAAGAGCGATCAGCGGTGGATCATTCTCAGAGTGGTACAGGTGCGGCTGACAGGCATTCAGGAGGCAATAACGCCTACAAAGGCTTTACAAAAGTAATTTGAAAGCACTTTTTTTTGCTTTTAACATTCACATGAATGCAATTTCCCATATGATAATGATATACACCATTAGAAATATTTTTTGGGGGAAAAAAATCTCATTTTGCTGCCACCACCATGGTCAAAACGTCAGTTTGACCCCACTAATCATTAGAAAATTGAATGAAAGTTCAGAATATAAAACTTTTTGTTTTGAATAAAATTCTACTGGTATATATTACCCCTGGCTTCTGCCCACAGCACCTAGGCAAGGGTGATGTCACAATTTTTACAGTAAGTTCCTGAAACCAAGGAGGAAAAAAATTTAACATTTTGCTGCCACCACCATGGTCAAAAAAGAATTTCAGTGTGACCCCACTAATTGTTAGAAAATTGAATGAAAGTTCCGAATATAAAACTTTTTGTTTTGAATAAACTTCTACTGGTATATATTACCCCTGGCTTCTGCCCACGGCACCTAGGCAAGGGTGATGTCACAATTTTTCTAGTAAGTTCCTGAAACCAAGGAGGATCCCAAATCATCCCAAATCTCTTGCGTTGACCCTGTGTTAATCAATGCAGATTATTGCAGCTCAACACATCTGGTGCAAACGAGCCCTTAGGGTACTCCTCATTCAACGGTGATCTCACAGGAAGGACAGTGATGTCACACACTGCAGTGCTTTTTTTTTTTCTCACAGGTACGTTTTGGTACTACTCTTATACAGAGGGAGGGGGCCCTGATCGAGTGAGTGGACCTGGCATTCTCTTGCAAGGTCCGCATTAAAAAATTTATATTCAATCAAAAACGTAACCTTGGAGGTTATCATGGCTTTAGTAAGAAAATGCAGAAAGTATCTCGTCTTAATAACCTCTTGTGAAGATCTCAGCGTGTATTGATTTTATGTCTAGTGCACAATAAAGTTCGTTTTTATCTCCTGTGGACAATGTAGTGCTGGATTTTATAACTTACTGAAAGGTTCACTTTAATATCTGTCCTGTGTAATTTCATTAGTAAGGAGTTATCTTCAGATCACTGTCCCAGGCTTTTCTGTGCCTTGATCAGGATTCATATCAATAAATCTCCCGACAAGCCTGTACTAAAGTGATCCAAACTATTAACTGCTCATAGATGGACTGGAATTTTGCCGGTTCTAACGATTGACTTCTGTTGAAGTGGAGTGTTGAAAAACATTTGACGATCAGCGGGTTGCTCAGAGTATTCTGGCTGCAGTAATATCCTGCTATCAGAATACAATAGCACAGCAATGAGGGTTCCCCTATCCACCTTGCATGTATAGATGGGGGAATCCATTTGTTTTTCTTGATCAGCCCTCTGGCTAACCAAAAATTTGTGAATGGTCTAATGCCAGCCTTAGCCTCTGAGCTGGCAGAGTATGATGTTACACTGAGTACACAACATGGTCTTCAACAGATCATAAGACTAGAATTTATTTAGAAAAATTTGTATTTGTAAAATTAGTTCAATTTCGAAATGTTAAAAGGGACAAATTGACACTTGTTTTTTGACCATAGTGATAGTGAATGTTTGGTATCTCAACTAACAAAACTCTGACTGTTAACATGGTCCTCTGTCATACTCAATGTAACAGAAACAAAGGAAGAAGGCGCACTAGCCTAGTGCAATAAGGTCTTAACTCTTTATTAAATAGATAAAACCAAATGCCAATGTATTCCCAACAGTACACAATCAAATTCATGTAGAAGGTCCAGTTCCGACACAGAAAAATGCATACATCCAAGGGGGAACAGCTTACACTTTTCAAGGGCAAATTTCTCTTCCTGGCACTAGGCTGGTGTGCCTTTTTCCTTTGTTTCTATTTCAGTACTGGTTTCTCTTAACTGAAGCGGGCAACAAGACCATTATACTGTGCTACATGGAGTTCTCTAATAGTGAATGTCCTACTCGTATAGACAAGATTGACAAGGAATCTTTTCCGAGCCCACATGTGGGTTCTGTAGCCTTGAGGGCCTTTCCCTTTTTAGTGCTGACAAGAACGACTGTGTTATACTTATTGTAATACACCTGTGCTAGGAAAAGTTTCATCTGGACATAAAACTTTGGTCACTTGATTCACGGTCATGAATATGCATTCTTTTAAAGAAGTCCAGTCTAAACTCATTGTGGATACCAATCACCAGGTCTATCATGTGAGAGGAAGGTGAATAGGTCACATGCTTAAACATACTCCAAAGTATTGGTTTCCTTTGCTCCCATGAGCCGAAAACAGCAGTAAAGGTGCAAAGGAATGGTGAGTATAGCGCTTACTCCCACAGGAGTCGCTGATGATGATAGGTCTTCTGTTCTGCCATAACTCTCTTAAAGGAGAAGTCAAGCCTGAACTTTTTAGGCTGGGCCTCTCCTATGGGTCACAGGAGAGCAATTCGTTTTGCACTCCTGTGACCCATTTTCAGCAGAGAGCAGACTGAAGTCCCCTCTCTGCTGATGTCACAGAAATCAGTCCAGGCACAGCGTCATCCCAACAATGGAAGTCTGGATCCGCCAGGTGCCTGGACTGATACCGGTCTCAGCCTCTTAGTGAGCCGCTGAGAGCCTGAGATGCCGTTCCCTACTTCGCCACAGCTCAGCGCTCCAGTGTGCGAGGAGGGGTAGAGCGGAGAGCTGCTGATTGACAGCCAGGTTTAGGTGTCACCCAGGGTTCTCACCCATGCAGGCCGAGGGTTCCTGGATGTGTGCATCTTTAGGAGAGAACTGGCCTTTCAATTTTCTCTAGATTGGAAAATCCCTGGGGTTCTGGAGCCTGGAAGCATTGTAGAGTATTTGGCGGGATGAAGCTTTGAAACTCCGGTACATGATTTTTTGGCAACCTGATAATGTATTGTATTTATGTATATCCTTCAAAATATGTCATATACTTATGAGTTGAAATAACATTTGCTTTACATTATTCTTTCATTGAGTGCATAAGCTATAAAAGAGACCTGTTTACTGCATTTGGGAATTCATTCACTTAGCAGGTCTGTATAAAAATTTTAAGGGCTATCAAACAAAATTAGTTGACTCGATGATGGTATCATCGAATGCTCTGCCAAACTCTTTTTCAGAATTTCCCATGAGCATTTGAAAGAAAATCTAACCATGTATGGCCAGCTTTAGGGCTTTAGTGGATGACTTCTACAACAGAAAATCTGACAATGACTGAAGAATATTTAAGTCCTTAAGGCCCCTTCTCACTCGCAAATGAGCGGTTAACGATTACATGCAGGAGTCACAATGGGTGTTCCCGGAGATTAGCAGTGGGTGGAATCCCATTGAAAGCATTTGGAAGCTGACAACTCCTGCAGCTAATCATGGCAGCTCCCATGAAATATAGAGATAGAGAGATTACGTGTGAATAATCAGCCCTGGAGACAGACAGTCTGCATGCACCCAATGTACACGTTTTGACTGGCCTAATAGGAACCAAAATTCGCTCACAGTATGTCCAATTTTAGGGCTGTATGGCCACTATGAATACAATCTGAGGATTCCCAAAGCATCAGCCATGAAATAAGTGTTGCTAACATTAACGAGCTGTAGCAATTTAAGGGGAAAAAAACGGTGTCCTCTAAGATCAGACATTTGTACATTATTATCTCTAGATGAAGGCTAGAAGCTGTGATTTTAAAGATTCAAAAGATCTTATACTTAAAGATAAAAAATGTATTCAGCATTAAAAAAACAGCTTTGAAAGGAGAGCTGCTAGCTGACCCTGATCTTAAACTAGACAAAGCTGTGAGAATCTACAGAGTTATGGAGACCATTAAAGTACAAGTGTAACTCAGTGCAGCCGCCTCTGTGTGCTCTTCTGCCCCCGCTCGCCCTCGCACCGGATGTGCTGTGGAAATATTTGCAGTGATGGGATTCTGTGTTTGTGCTGCATGGGTCGGCTTTTTCTGTCTCCTGCATACTCCTTCCCTCCTGCCCATCTTCTCTCCTGCTTTGTAAAATGGGTTGTGCAAATGGAAGGTTATGTCTGCGGCCTACAAGCTTTCTTCTAACCCTGAGTTTCCCTGCAGGGAGCTGCAGTTTTATGGGAAATTCTACCCCACTTCTGCTCTCCCCCTCCCTAATGGCAGTCAGATCAAATCCAATCCGAGGACAGGGAAGTGAGAGCCAATGGAAGCATCAAAAGAACTTGCTGGGCAGAATCCATAGATGATGGAAGCTGTAGTTCTTATAGGGGCATGCATCATGCTTGTTAATGCAGACCAGTCTATTAACATTTTATGAAGAAGTGAGCTGCCATCTAGATAAAGGAAGGCCTGTAGATGTGGTGCATCTGGATTTTGCAAAGGCATTTAATACAGTTCCCCACAAACGTTTACTTTACAAACTGAGTTCTGTCGGCATGGACCATAGGGTGAGTACCTGAACTGAAAACTGACTACAGGGGCGAGTCCAAAGGGTGGTGATAAATAGCAAGTACTTGGAATGGTCTGGTGTGGTAAGTGAGCTCCCCCAAATATCTAACCTGGGACAAATTCTGTTTAATGAATTCATAACGATATAGAGGATGGGATAAACCGGCTCAATCTCAATATTTGCAGATGATGCAAAGTTAAGCAGAGCAATAATTTCTGAGCAGGATGTGGAAACCTTACAAGAAGACATAAATCAAATAATGGGGTGGGTGGTGTTTAATGTTGAAAAATGTAAAGTAAAGCATTTGGGTGCTTAAAATACGAATGCAAGTTACTCACTAGAGGGAGAACCTTTGGGGGAATCTAGGATGGAAAAGCACCTGGCAGTCCTAGTAGATGACAGGCTCAGCAATGGCATGCAATGCCAAGCTGCTGCAAGCAAAGCCAACAGAGTATTGGCATGTATTATCAAGGTGATTCACTCCAGAGATAAAACAATAATTTTCCCACTCTACAAGATTTTGGTCCGGCCGCATCTTGAGTATGCTGTCCAGTTCCAGTCCAGAGAAGAGCAACAAAGCTAATAAAGGGACTAGAGGATCTCAGCTATGGGGAAAAACTACAAACATTGAAGTTATTCTCTCTAGAGAGGAGACGCTTGAGGGGGGTATGATAGTGATGTACTGGTGAGTGACCCTAGCATAGAGAAAAAACTTTTCAGTGAAAGGGAATTTAAAAATACATTCGGCCATTCAGTGAAATATGAAGAGAAGTGGTTTAACCTTAAACTGGATAGTGGGTTCTTTACTGTCAGTGGTATCAACAGGGAGCGCCAATAGTTTAAAAAAACTATTAAATGGACACCTTAACAATCACAACATACAGGTATATACAATGTACTATTGACATAAACACAAGTACATTCACACACCACAGGTTGAACTGGATGGACTGGTGTCTTTTTTCAACCTTACCAATGAAGTAAATATGTAATGGAGGCTAAAAGGCTATGGACTTTAGTTCCCACAAGCACCTGGAGAGGGGACCACTGGGTTCCCAGGAAAATTGTTCCTGATTGCAGTCAGTCCATGGAAGAGAGCGACCAGGTACAGACCTGCTTTGGTCATGGTCTGTGCCTCACATCTGAAGGATTAAAGCCATTAAAGAGGAGCTAAAACTGGCGGATGCCTCCACGGCCTCAGACACATAGCCTACTTAACGCATTTTCGTTTGTAAATGAATAGGAATATGCACTAGTGGAAATGCTGTATGTCTGAGTAGCATGGTTTAGTCCTGAGTCATCCTACTGCACATGGAGTCGGCTCTTTGTGGCCGGTGAGATGCCTTGAATTCTCCGACATGTTTTTTTATGTAATGCACTGTCTTATATTGCAACTCTTTACACGTCACGCCTGTAACACTAATCGTGACCAATGTATGTGTTTTTGTTTCTGTTTTTGTCTGTCTTGTTTTGCTTTTGGTTACTTGTTCACTGTCTGAAATTCCAATAAACAGATTTGCAAAAAAAAAAAAAAGAGGAGCTAAAAGGACCTGTTGCTGTGCCAGTTCAACCACAACAGAACGAAGGAATGGACCTGCACTTGAGCCTGCTATAGCTGCCTTCAGAGACTGAGTTTTAGAGAGAATCACTGCATCTTTAGGGCTGGACTTGAGAGACTGAGGCCTGTGTGAGGTGCCAAGATCTGATCGCTGGGGACTGTTGATTGCCAACACATTGGGACCGGATTAGTCACCTGCAAGGAAGTGGTGAGCTGAGCTACGCATCCTAAATGCTCAGCACACACTGTTAGTCCAAGTAGAGATTGATCGTACTTAGCAGCAAACCTGCCATCCCTTACTCAGAAGAAGGCGCGGTGGCCCGGCAAGAAGAACCAAAGAGGGGGACAAGACCCCCAAAGAAGGGGACAAGACCCCCGAAGTCGGAAGAAGAGGGTGGCGGGGAAGAAGAAAGCCGGGCTCCTCCGCTAGCAAAAGAGCTAGCAGAAGATAGTGGAGGAGTCCGGCGAGAAGACCCCCGAAGACGGAAGACCCCCGGAGCTGTGCAATAAACTATTTTAACCCTTGTGTGTTGTGCTTTTTTTTTACTTTTTACCACAGGTGAATGGGTAGGGGTGCATTGTACCCCATACTCATTCACATAGGGTGGGGGGCCGGTATGCGGGGGGCCCCCTTATTAAAGGGGGCTCCCGGATTCCGATAAGCCCCCTACCCGCAGACCCCGACAACCAACGGCCAGGGTTGTCGGGAAGAGTCCCTTGTCCTCATCAACATGGGGACAAGGTGCTTTGGGGTGGGGGGGCCGCGCGCCCCCCTTCCCCAAGGCACCCCCCCATGTTGAGGGCACGCAGCCTGGTACGGCTCAGGGGGGGGGGGCGCTCGCTCGTCCCCCCCTTTCCTGGCCGGCCGGGTAGCGTGCTCGGACAAGGGTCTGATGTGGACCTGGGGAGGACCCCCATGCTGATTTTTTTGGCGTTGGGGTTCCCCTTTAAGTCCATACCAGGTGGCGGGGCCAGCGACGCCTCCTTCACTGGCCCCGGCTACCTGGAGATGCGCTCAAAATGAGCGGACTTTTCTCCGCGCGGGAAAAGGTCCGTTCATTTCAAAAGTACGGCGGACTGGCGCACACACGGCCGGATTGTCCGCCGAAATGCGAGTCCGGCGGTAAGATTGGAGTGCAAAACTACTTTCTAAGTCCGCCATACTTTCGGGTAAAAAAAGTCAGCTGGAGTCTACACACGGGCGGATTGTTTGATCGTGTGTACGCAGCATTAGTCTGTGTAATTACATGTTTATTGATTTACCCTCTGTTTGTTGGCATTGTTTTAATACCTTTAATTAATTATCTCCAGGCTGTTTGTGACTTTATTCTTGTTCATTCTTAAAATGGTAGCCTACTAACCCCTAAGTCATGGGTGCTCAACCTGTGACCCTCCAGCTGTTGCAGAACTACAAGTACCACGAGGCATTGCAAACCACTGGCAGTTGCAAGCATGACTCCCTAAGGCAGAAGCATGATGGGACTTGTAGTTCTGCAACAGCTGGAGAGCCACAGGTTGAGCACTCATGCTCTAAGTCCACAGGTGTAAACAGCTGACCAAGTGTGCCAGTGATGACCTAGCAGTTAAAAGAGAGGTATTTTTTTTTTGCCTATTCATACTTATCTAGGTGGATGCAACATCAGACTGATGCCTGTCAGTCAGCAGCTCTCCTGCTCTGCTCCTCCACGCTCATTGGAACTCTTAGCTGTGGAGGGGCGGGGACTTCGGACCGCTCTCCGCTGAAAATGGGTCACAGGAGTGAAAAACAAATTGGAAATCGGACATACATAGGAGAAGCCCAGCCTAAAAAGCTCAGGCTTGACTTCTCCTTTAAGAGAGTTATGGCAGAACAGAGGACCCATCATCATCAGTGGCTCCTGCAGGAGTAAGCGCTATACTCACCATTCCTTTGCACCTCTACTGCTGTTTTCGGGTCACGGGAGCAATGGAAACCAATACTTTGGAGTATATGGAAGCATGTGACCTATTCACCTTCCTCTCACATGATAGACCTGGTGTTTGGTGATTGGTATCCTCAATGAGAGAATCGTTGTCCCTGCATAAGCTCCAACATGCTATTTAGATTCTACACAAGGTTTCTTCTCTTTGTTTCTGGAGCTGAAGTTAACCTTAAATGGAGGACAACTAACAGGTTGCAGCTCTAGCACCCATGAAGTATAATTTAAAGCTCTGTGACTTACTCAAAGTGTATGCAAGACTTACGGTAACTTTTCTGAAACATATTGGCTGCAAATCAGTGAAAGTAGTTGTGACACTTTTGTGACACTGTTCCAATGTCTTCTGTTAAGCAGTATCCATACCTCAAGATGAACTTAAAAGGTGCTACAGGCTGACTTTAATACAGAAGTGTATTTGATGTCAAAAGTTGGTATTAGTATACAACATACAGTACCTAATCTATAGTCTATTTCAGTCACTAGAAACAGGGTCACACATTTACTAAACCTGCATTTAAGCTATTCAGTGATGACGGGACAACTTTTTCCTCTTACTGCATGAAAATCAGTACTGGAGAATGTTGAGGTATCTTAATTCATTCAAAATTTATCAAGAGAGATCAACAATATATGAGAAAAAAAAATCTCAGTCTTTCCCATTACCAGCAATATTCCTCTCCTACTGTACACAAATAACAATTGTTCATGCTCTGTGCAATGATCGCACTAAAACTTTGCTATGTGTGACAGTATTGACCTGTGTATGCTAAAAAGTAAGCCCATGTTCTCATGGGACCTGCACATCTCCTAACCACTTACAAATCCTATTGTGGAACCTCCAATCAGTATAATCCCTTTTTAAACCAATCAATACCATTATCTCTCTTGGAAGGTCCTGACTTGCAACACATTTCCTTCAACTCCAGGAGCTTTGTACTGGTTTTTGGCACAGAGCTCCCAAAAAAGAGTAATGTTTTACACTGGAGCTGGCCACAGATGGGTAAAATTTCAAATTCTTGGGGAAAGAATGTTTTAAGAAAATTTGTTCATTTTTCTTATCAATAGTGCGTCAAATCAGCATTCATTTTTGACCAAAGTGCCTAGAAAATTTGAAGGAGCAGGATGGAAAATTTTTCTTGAATGAACGATTTTCTAACAGTGTATGTTGTTTTCATTTGGTAAAGTCCATTCACTCCAAAATCAAATGTTAAAGTGGTTGTAAACCCTTACAGACCACTTTGACCTACAGGTAAGCCTAGATTAAGGCTTACCTGTAGATCCATTAAATATCTCCTAAACCTACACGGTTTAGGAGATATTTGCAAAAAGACAGGCACCACTGTCAGCGGCGCGCAGGCGCACTGAGCACGCCGCTGCACTGAGAACGCTGCTGCTAACGGCGATATGCCGTTAGTGGTGGCTTCCGTGTGCATGCGCGGGAGTGATATCATCGCTGCTCCGGCGCTGTGAGTGGCCGGAGCAGCGATACCCGGAAGAAGATGGATGCTTCATACTACAAGGGACAGTGGTGACATCTCTAGCTCCTGTGTCAGGTAAGTGACACATAATAGGCTACTATGCCATGCATAGTAGCCCATTATGCTTTACCTTTGCAGGGAGACAAAAAGGAAGTAAACTTATTAGGGCTTACTTCCTCTTTAAAAGCAAAGAAAATCTTTTGATGACATTAGAATGTCCCTAAGTTCTAAGACCAAGAACTGAGTGATCACATTACTTCACTGAACAGAGAGCGTTGACTGTTGGTGACTGGTTCTTTGCTCTGCCCCTCCAGTGCTCACTGGAATGCTGGACTGTGGATGGGGCAGGAGCAGCTGGTTCAGGCTCTCAGAGGCTTGCTGAGAGACTGAGCCAGCTGCCAACCAGTTATCTGGGTAGACCCCGACATTAAATTTGGGATTCTTGGAAAGCCTGGACTGGCTCTATGACATCAGCCAACAGCGGACCTTAGCCCACTGTCGGATGAATCTGGGTCATAGAAGTGCAGAACTAAGTGCTCTCCTGTGACCCACATGAGAAGTATGGCCAAACAAGCTTTGCCCATATTTCTGTTTTAAAGCACAGTACGAGTGAAGACCAGAAAGGGAGTGGAGAGGAGAGACAGTCAAACTTTGGCATGGTTCAGTTCAGCCATGTTCAGTATGAGCATACCCAACTTTGTAACTATGTAGTATGGTATAACACAGAGAAATAGAGAAACTGCCTTATTCATTGGTAGTCAGTAGGAAGAACAAAACCCTTACAGTGGTGGTCAGAATGAAAAATTGACAGTTAAAAATATTTTTGGTGTTGTGCTGCTGGCTTTGCCAAGTGCTGTTGGTCCTGCAACTATGCAGACACCATCAAATGGAAGGTCAATCATCCACAGCTCAAGGAACCCCTAGCAACCTTTGGATGAAGCCTAGGGTTCCATGGAACCCTGGTTGAGAATGGTTGGTATAACGTGTGCACATACAGTATCTCCAGAAGTCTCCATAAGCTTTCGGGTTATGACCAAATGGTAGCCTGTTCCGAAAGTCAAAACATTTGGGTGTCCTGAAGTTCTAAAACTTGGCCAATGAGAAATCCAATAGGAATGTTTGAAGGTGGGAGGTAGCAGCAAATGTAAAGAGTTAGAGCATTGTCAGGCTGAACAGCCAAACATTTGGCCTAACTAGAGTTTTTTTTGTTCAGTGACCAAGCCACTATAAGTAAACATAAGTATTTTTTAGCACAGATGCCTCCCCTGCACTGGGATCTTCTACGCTGAAGACCATCTCTTTCCAAGTCAAAGAATACTGGCACACTTTGGGGAGTCCTCGGTCACATCAGGGCACCCCAAAACAAGACTACACTTTTGATTTCAGCGGCCCTTTTTTCTTTGGCAGTTCTTATGCTGTGTTTACTAAGAATTTATGTAAATATACATTTATTGTTCCTTATCCCCAATGCATATAATTGTCCTTACAGCTTAGCCTGGGCTGAGCAATCCACATGACCAATTTACTTCTTATTTGTCCCCTGGCAAGTGTAAAGCTGGTATGGTATTTAACAGATCTAAGCAACAGCAGGCCTGCTAGGATCATTTATCAATGGCCAGAACTGTTTAAGTAAATGGATCCTGTTGGGAAGTGGGATTCCCAAGTGTTTGATATAGATATATCCGGCTGCACAGCAACGGTGACCTCACAGCGCTGGGGCGTCTGCTGGAAAACAAAGCAGTTGAGATTTAGTTACCTGGAGGTTTTGTGTGCTGCGGAGATACGCCACCTTATCTCTCAACTCAACGTTGTCCACATCTATTATTCATAGCCAAAGGAATCTCGTCAGCTTCCTGCTGCTGACTAACTGTGCCAAGGTTAACTCTCTGCTGCCCATCGAATAAGATGGTACAGTTTTTTGAAGGAATTCTAGCCAAACAGTTCAACACACATTCTGTTTAAAAATAGTTTTTTGGGCAAAATTATTCTAAGGAGACCTGTATTTTGCCCATTCTGGGCCAGGCAACTGGTTTGCATTGACCCCTTTCCCACACAATTCTCCACCAGCATACACTTACCTTTCCTTCACTTCCTTTTCAATGTAGTTCAAAGGAACTGGTTCACTTGTCTCCCATGAGCCCAGAAACGCATGCGCACCTTTCTTCACTCCATCTTTTTGACTGCTGGGAGAAAAGATAAATACCCAGTACTTCCAGATACGAAGGGTCATTTGACTCCTTCCCATTACTCCTATGTGATAGCTCTGGTGCTTTGTGATTGTCACAACTTTGCACAAGAGTTCTTCTCTTTGCTACTGGTAGCTGAATGGAGTGGTGGGGAAGGGGAAAGTGAGCAACATGTAAATCATGTAAAAAAATAAATAAAAAAAACATGACAGTACAAGTCTGTAATGCATGCACATTTCCCCTTGATTATCCCTTTAAAGACCCTAACATACATGTTGATCTACCAGAAATACACTCAGCTACTATTTCAGTTGTGGACTGACAACACGCAGAAAATTTGTGGACTGAATATAGTCAGCCTTGTCCAATTATCTTATGTTTATCTACTCAACTACCCCCTATCTTACTATCCTTAAAGTGATACTAAAGTCTCATTTTTTTTTCTTTAAAAATAATAAACATGTTATACTTACCTGCTCTGTGAAATGGTTTTGCACAGAGAAGCCTGGATCCTCCTCTTTTCGGGTCCCTCCTCTGCACTCCTGGCCCCTCCTCCTGTCGAGTGCCCCCACAGCAAGCAGCTTGTTATGGGGGCACCCAAGCCCAGTCGCAGCTCCGTGTGCCCCCTCTCTCCTGATTGGCTAACTGAGTTGGAATGACAGCAGCGGGAGCCAATGACTCAGCTACTGTGCCTCAGCCAATCAGGAGGGGGGTTCCCGAAAGGCAGAGGCACTCATGGACATCACTGGATAGAGACGCGGCTCAGGTAAGCATTAGGGGGGGCTGCTGCACAAGGAAAGTATTTTTTATCTTAATGCATAGAATGCATTAAGATAAAAAATCTTCTGCCTTTGCAACCCCTTTAACATAGACATTTGTAATTCTTTAGCCCATAGATCATAACTAGATGAGATAGTTAATCTCCTTGATAATGTATAACACATGAAGAGTGCACAAAATAGAGGGCAGCTCAGGATTTCTAACACAATTATCATGTATTTCTTCACTTTTTAGTGCTATCCCAGCAGGAGCCGCTGATGATTCGGAAACGCCGCAACACGGGAGTTTTTAACCCCTTCTCTGGGGTTAAAAGCTCCCCGTTAGCATCTGAAAAGTGTCACTTAAACAGCACTAAACCGCTGCTCAAACAGCGCTGAAGCACCGCTGAAATGAGCGGTGCTTTAGCCCTAACGTGGCTGCAACTCCAGTGTGAAAGGCGTCTAAGTGTATATTGATTGGTTTGCGTGAAAATTAAAGTGTCTACAAACTATGGTATATATTGAAATTTTACTTATTTATTCTTTTATACGACTAATAGCTAGGATCAGAGACTTATAATGGGACTGTGATAGTGCGGTGGGCAATCTAACACTTAGGCCCCTTTCACATGGGACAGGTCCATTTTGATTGACTCTGCTTGCTCAGTGGGGGATCGATACGTTGATCCCTGCTGAACAGGCGGATGACAGGTCTGTCTCTGCTCACTGTGCAGAGACGTCTGGTCAGAGCCTCGCTATCCTCTATGGGCGAACAGATGAAAACTGATCCGTCTGTCCATTTTCATCCGATTCCATCTGATCCGATCCACCAGATGGTTGGTATATAGGGTCTCCATCCCTCTGGATTTGGCAGACCGGATAGCGGGTGGATGTCAATGGACATGTCACCGCTGACATCTGTCGCTCCATAGAGGTGAATGGAGCGTCCGATCAGGTTCGCCTGAAAAATAGACAGGTGCACCTGATCAGATAGCATGTGTGAAAGGGGCCTAACTGACACTGGGGGTAACTGACTAACTGCCACTGACATCACCAGTGACACTTAATACAGTGATCACAGTTAATAATATGCACTGTCACTATGTTAATGACACTGGCTGGTAAGGGGTTAACATCTAGGGCAATCAAGGGGTTAAACGCGTGCCTGTTTACTGTGTGCTGTTTTTACGAAGCAATGTGCTTTTCAGGTAGAAAAAAAAATCGTACATTGCTGCTGTCAGTAAATAGCACTGTGTTGTTTGCCTACAAAGACCTGAGTGTAGATTAACTTAGTGTCTTTCAACTGAGCCTACAGGCTCCTTCTGAGAAGCCAGCCTTATGCGTGGCCTTGTCCCGAAGAGTCCTCCCCTGGGTGCTTCTCCAGTTGCTGGGCCACTCCACAGAGGAGACCTCACCGGACCACCTTTGAATCCTTCTCTCAGTTACTTTGCCTCGGGCTAGCCAGCCCCGAGACTCGAAATGGGTTAGATCCACACCCCAGGCCATGAGGGCGAAGGGGGCTGGTCAGGAGGACCAGGACCAAGCAGACTGAAGACTCCTCCGGACCGGAACCCAGAAGCACGTGATGTCAGTACCTTAAGTACCCTCTCCCAGAATGCACAGCAAGATGACACTCCCACTGGGCTAGTTTCCGAGAAAGAATGGCACTCAATACGCCTAGCCAAACTGCGTTCTCACACTTGCCAGTGGTGACAGTGACACCTGTGGACAAGCAGAACCCAGTGCAATCCAGCCAAACTGGTACTGAAACCATAATTTGGTATAATTAACCCTAAAACCCAACTGTGGTTTTAAGAACTTTAAATAGAAAAAAAAACATAACGCGTGCTCTTTAGGAGCCGGCGCTACACTAGCAAACAAGTAAGAATTGTATCAACTGTGAAAGCATTAATGGCAAAAAGAAAAAGCCACACTGTAATTCTTGGCAATGACTATTCAAAAGGTGTCCCTCTGCACATGAAGCCCTTTAGTGGGTGTATGGATTTCCAACAAACAGGTACCTCTGGAGGTGACTGCAAAGTACCTAGTGCTCAAGAGTTACCTGCTCAAGATTTTTTTTTCTTTTTTTATCCAGGCATTGGTATAATAAACCACCCCAACTTGTTTTGTTTGTAGTTTATTGACCTGTTTTATTTACCCATTTATAGTGAGGAAACATATTCCAAAGCAAGTCTCTTCTTTTTTTCCTTGCTGTCTTTCACATAAATCATAACTGCCGAGTTCAACCCTTTCATGTATACAGTTACTGCCATCAGGGTCTGCCCCTTACTTAGCTACCCATCAGTCATTCCTTGTGTAAGTCTTAAATGGAAACAGCTACATGTGCACCACCTGCAGAAGGGCAAGAAGGGCCCCGGTGAAAGCTACTCAACACTGAGAGACATTTAAGACACTGTCAGTGTTGAACGGCTTTCACCTGGGCCCTTCTGCAGGTGGTGCACATGTAGCTATTTCCATTTAAGACTTACACAAGGAATGACCGATGGGTAGCTAAGTAAGGGGCAGACTCTGATGGCAGTAACTGTATACATGAAAGGGTTGAACTCGGCAGTTACGATTTATGTGAAAGACAGCAAGGAAAAAAAGAAGAGACTTGTTTTGGAATATGTTTCCTCAATATAAATGGGTAAATAAAAAAGGTAAATAAACTACCAACAAAACAAATTGGGGTTGTTTATTATACCAAAGCCTGGATATAAAAGAAGGTATGTTTTACTCTCTGTGTGCATTCCAGGGCTTCAATTCCAATTCTGATCGGTGAGACATGTACAGAGCTGTATTGAAAAGGAAGCGCTGGACATACATGACAGGGTGCAAGGGAATTACTGGGCTAAAGGAAAAGCAGCGTGGGGGTGGTTTAAGATGCAGGCGTACTTACCCTATTGGTGGATGGTCACAAGGGGGGAGGAGTGTGGGTACTTCGTCCATGTGCCAGGGTGGGGCAAGTCAGCAATTGGGGGTCAGCAAGCGAGGAGAGACGTTGTGTCCTGCAATCGGATAGAGAGAAGTTAGTTAGGATGAGCGGGTTGCAGGATCTTTGGGCGCAGCTTAGGGAGGCAGCGGTGGTGCATGGCACGGAGTGGCTTCAGGGCCAGATTGCTGCCACGCTGCAGGGGGTAGGACAGGGTCCTTCCACAGCAGGGCCTGTCCAGCTGCGTGCTCGGAGGTCTAGACCCCCGGAGCGCCTGAGCCCAGACAATACCCCCCGGACTCGACGCCGTTATGGGAGCCCCAGCCGGGACCCTTCAGCCACCCCCGCCGAGCGGACACTCCGGCCAGCCAGCGGGGGGCCTGGAAGGAATCCCCGTCCACGGCAAAGTCCCAGGGGGGGGGAGTTCGGGGGGCCGGCGGGCCCCCACCCCCTCCTGCCACCTCCGTGACTCGGATCCGTTCGGCTGCTGCCTCCGGTGGGGTTCCGGTCGGGGGGGCAGTCCGCCGTGGGAGACACAGACGAGCGGGCACCAGTGCGGGAGTTGAGGCAGCTGGGTGCTTACCTCGTGGAGTCGCCATCTTGGCTGCTGGCAGTGAGCAGGATCGCGCCATTGCATCACGTCGGTCGGGAGGCCCCGCCTCCAGGCTCAGTGTGGGTCCTGGGAGGGCTGGCCAGGGGAATGCCTGCGCGGTGGACGGGATTGCGGCGCGGCCTGATGACGTCACCGGCTCGGCGCCAATTTTAAATTCTGAACGGAGCACTACGAGGAATCCTGGCTTTTCTCCTCTGCCCAGCGCTGCAGTGCCCAGGGGGGGGGGAGGAACTGAAGGACATCAGCGGTATCAGATGTCGGTGGACCGGGCTGGCAGCAGCAGTGAGGAAGGAGAGCTGCCTGAAGATCCCCAGGAGGCTGCAGGAGAATCCGGTGGGGCGGCTGGAGGTTCTCATCGCCTGGGACAGCCTGGTGAGTGTTCACACTCTTCTTTGTCTTGTGGGGTGGGGGAGGGTTGTCGGGGGGGGGAGTGGGGGCGGGGGGGCCTCTGGGGGGGAGGGTGGCGGTTGTGGGGGGGAGGGGGATGGGGGAGGGTAGTGCCCAGGCCGGGCAGGGGGTGGGGGAGGGGTCGCAGGGGTTGTTGGAGTCCCTCAGGGAGCTGCTACGGCGATTGGACGGGGGGGAGGTGAGACCCCCGACTCCGGTGACGCCGTGGGTTTGTCCGCCGGCGGTGGTGGGGGGGCAGTCTGGTGGGGGGGGGGACGGCTCAGAAGGTGTCGGTGACGACGGAGACGCAGACGGAGAAGGACGCCGGGGGTACTAAGCCGGGATCAGAGACGGGGGACAAGGATTTGGACAAGGTGCGTTTGGCGGATGCAGCGCGCTGTGAGGTATACGTGTGTTTTGAGGGCCCATTGGGGGCCCACTTGAAGAAGGAGGTGCGGGAAAAGATTTGGAAGGACGAGTTTGTGGAGATTTTTTCGCTGCTCCCCTTGGAGAAATTTAATTTAGATCGGGTGAAGCCGGATGAGAGTAAAAAGGATGAGGAGGAGAAGAGGAGGTATAGGTTAATCCCGCGCACATTTGCAAACTGGCTGCAGGCGTTTGCGATTTTTGCAAGTGTGATCGGGGAGAAGGCCCCGGAAAATTGCTCCGCACTGTTTTGCTATTTGGAGGCGATCAGTGAGGCGCATAGGGTTTATGGGGGTTTGGCATGGCTTCGGTATGACGAGCAGTTTCGTCAGCGGAAGGCTGTTCGCCCCTCCATCAGATGGGATCACAAAGACATTAGTCTTTGGATGAAGCTGATGACATCTTCGAGGGGGTCGGGCAGTTTTTTCCAGGGGGGGCCGGCGGCGCTTCCTCCGCGGGATCGCCGGCCCCTAAAAAGAAAGGGGTCTGCTGGCAGTTCAATGAAGGAACTTGCCGTTTCGGCTCAGCGTGCAGATACAAGCACGAGTGCTCAGGCTGCAGCGGGAGCCACCCCTTCCTGCGTTGCTTTAAGCAGGGCAAGGGTCGGCCAGGGGACAACGCTGGAAAAAGGGATGACGCCGGTGAGTCTGTTAAGGAAGCTTCCTTTTCTAAGTAGGTATCCGGACAGGGCGGCGGCGCTGTTTTTGGAGGTTGGCTTTAGGGAGGGGTTTAGGATTCCGAGTATGGTGCGGGAAGTGCCACCGCTCTCGGATAACTTGAGGTCGGCCCGTCTCCATCAGGAGGTGGTGTCGGCCAAATTGGCCAAGGAGGTGGCGTTGGGGCGGATGGTGGGCCCGTTCGGGGATCCTCCGCTGCCAGGTTTAGTTGTTTCCCCGTTGGGAGTTGTTCCAAAAAAGGAACCGGGTCAGTACAGGATGATTCATCATCTGTCCTACCCTAAGGGCGGCTCGGTTAATGATGGTATTGACCCGCAGGCATGTGCGGTTACCTATACATCATTTGATGCGGCAGTAGCATGGGTTAAAAGATATGGTAGGGGATCTCTGATGGCGAAAACCGATGTGGAATCGGCCTTTCGTTTGTTGCCTGTACACCCCGAGAGCATGTGTTTGTTGGGTTGTTGCTGGCTGGGGGAGTACTTCGTGGATAGGTGTCTCCCGATGGGGTGTTCCATTTCTTGTGCGTATTTTGAACAGTTCAGCTCATTTTTTGAATGGGCAGTGAGGGAGGTTGCGGGGGTGAGTTTGATTATCCACTATTTGGATGATTTTTTATGCATAGGCCCCCCGGATTCTCGTTGTTGCGGCATTTTGCTCGGGACGGTTCAACATTTAGCGCACAGATTTGGGATCCCCCTGGCGGCGGATAAGACCGAAGGCCCCACATCGGCCTTGGTTTTCCTGGGCATCACGATTGATTCGATGGCCATGGAGTGTAGATTGCCGGAGGACAAATTGGTGGCATTGCGGCAGGAGGTGTGTATGGCCAGCGGCAAGCGTAAGCTTCGCTTGAAGGAAGTGCAGTCCTTGCTTGGCAAATTGAATTTTGCTTGCAGGATTATCCCTATGGGGCGTATTTTCTGTAGACGATTGGCGGCGGCGACTGCGGGGGTACGCATGCCGAATCATTTTGTGAGGTTGACGAGGGAGTTACAGGAAGACATGAAGATTTGGGATTCCTTTCTGGCGGAATTCAATGGGCGGGCCATTTGGCAGGTTGGGCCGGTCGGCAATGCTGATCTGGTCCTGTTCACGGACGCGGCCGGTTCGGGTGGCTATGGCGCTTACTGTCAGGGTAGGTGGAGCGTGGGTCCGTGGCCGGAGAGTTGGAGGGAAGCGGGTTTTCTCAAAAATTTAGTATTGCTGGAGTTGTTCCCCATTGTTTTAGCTGTGGAGTTGTGGGGGGAGGTCTTTGAGAACAGGAAGGTGCGATTCAATTGCGACAACATGGGGGTGGTGATGGCCATTAATAACATCTCGGCCTCTTCTCCCCCGGTGATAAGGTTGTTGCGCCACTTGGTGCTTTGCTGTTTGCGCATAAATGCGTTTATATATGCTGTGCATATCCCTGGGGCCGACAATGGCTTAGCGGATGCTTTGTCTCGTTTCCAGTGGGACACGTTTCGCAAATTGGCACCGGAGGCACGTCAGGAAGGGGAATTGTGCCCGCAGGAGCTGTGGACGGTTGCATTGGAGTCGCCGCAGGATTGATCAGACAGTCTCTCAGCGCAGGAACGTGGAAGGCTTATCAGAAAGTTTGGTAGGAATGGTTGGTCTTGGTGAATGAGGTAGGAGGTATGGGGGGCCCGGATGGGATGGAGATGCTGGTGTTGATCTTTGTATGTGCTAATCATGCAAAGGGAGTGTCCGGGGCAGCCATCGGACGGAAGATGGCTGCGTTGGCCTTCTGGTTTCAGATGGAAGGTAGGGTGGATGTCACAAAGGCATTTTTGGTCCGCAGGGCTCTGCGGGGGTACAGAAGGGGTTCCCAAACACGCGACTCCAGGCGCCCTGTGTCTTTTGCGGTGCTGGGGTCAGTTCTGTCAGTGTTGGGGGAGGTGTGTTCCACGGGTTACGAGGTAGTACTGTTTAAGGCGGCGTTTGTGCTGGCGTTCTTTGGGGCTTTTCGGATTGGGGAGCTGGTCTCGCCGTCCAGGAGGATGGCTGGCGGACTGCGGTGGAGTGATGTCCAATGCTCGGGAGGCAAGGTGAGGATCTGGATTAGGAAGTCGAAGATGGATCAAGAAGGAAGGGGGGCCTGGGTGGAGTTGTTTCCAGGGGTGGAGGAGCAGCTTTGTCCGGTAATGGCTCTGCAGCGGTTTTTGGCACTCCGCCCGCCGGGGGAAGGAGCGTTGCTGGTGCATCGGGATGGATCCTGCCTGTCCAGGTTCCAATTTTCTGCGGTTTTTCGGAGGTGTCTGGAGGCAGCTGGTCTTCCCTCGGGTGAGTATGCTTCCCACTCGTTTCGGATAGGGGCGGCTACTGAGGCAGCTAGATGGGGACTTCCGTCGGAAGTCATTCAGAGGATTGGTCGGTGGGAATCGGCTAGGTACCGGTTATATGTTAGGCCACAACTGTTGTGCTAAATTGTTTTGTTGCTTTTGTATATTACTGATGTTGATGGGTTTGCATGGTTTTTTCTTTTCTTTTCAGATCCCCCAAGATGTCTCGTTTGGATAATGGGACATTCTTTTGTTTTTTGGGGGGCCAGGAGGGCGGATGTCAGGCCTGAAGGTAGACAACTCAGGGTGGCCAGGGAGGAAGGCACGGTCAGGTGGATTGGGATCCCGGGTATGATGTGGCATAAGGTGGTCCCCGAGGTACATCGCTTTGCTGCCTTGGATCGGTCCCCGGATATTTTGGTGCTCCATGTTGGGGGCAATGATCTGGGGATCCGACCTATGCGACAAGTGATCAAAGATATACAGTGGGATTTCTTGAGGCTCCGTACCGCTTTCCCGGACATGACGGTGGTGTGGTCGGATATAGTGGCCCGCATGTCGTGGAGAGGGGCTCGATCCTGGGAAAAACTGAATAAAACCAGGATTAAGGTCAACAAGGAGGTGGGAAGGTTTGTGGCCCGGAATGGTGGGGTGGTCATCCGTCATTGGGAGCTAGAAGTGGACACCTGGAGGTATTTGAGGGGCGACGGGGTTCATTTGAACCCTGTGGGCATTGATCTGTGGGCCTTAGGGCTGGAAGATGGTGTGCACCGGGCTTTGCTGGCGTGGCGGCGGTCACAAGTGTAAGGTTTCACACTTGTTCCGCGGTGGCGTTGGGTCCTTGGCGATTGCTATATATATATATGAAAATATATATGTAGAAATGCATGGGTCAATTGAAAAAGGTTGGGACCCATGCCAGAGATGGAGTCATTGTGTTTGGGCTGGTGTCAGTCCAGATCAATGGCTAACATATGTTGGGGGTCTGTGGTCAGTTAGTGAGTCCTCGAGGCAAGTTTGGCGGCTGGGGACAGATGCTGACGAAGTGGGGATCACAGGCTCAAAATAATAAGGGGTCGTCAGGGACCAGCCAAAAAAGCACTTAGGGTCTTTTGGGTAACTGGAAGTTGTTACAAGTTTTTTGTATTATTAAAATATTTAAAATAAAGTTTAATTTTTTATTGTTATTTAAATAAAGGCCGTTGAGGCCATTTTCATCCAAGCAGGTGTCCGGGTATTTATTTAAGATTAACAGTTAAGGTTTACATGTATTGTTGGGGAAGTAAGTTATCTGGCTACCCTAGTCATGTAACTGTGTACCTTTAAAATTACGCTTTTAATCAAATCTCAAGGACATCATAACAGTTATACTGCACTTGTCAATGTTTCAGCTAAAAAAACAATAAAAAAACAATAAACACGTACAATCTTGTTGGGTCAGGGGTGTCTGACACTTATTGATGATTTCTTCTGTTCATCGTTATGACTTGAGAAAGCAAAGGCTGTGTCACTGTGATCATCATCCCCTTCATAAGTTCAAACCACATCTGTACTGAAAAAGGTTGGGCATTACTGTTCTCAGAAACACAACTGCATTAGAAGAACCAGAAAGAAAATGTGTTAAAATGGCCACTTGCAGTCTCTATTGGACAATGCAGAGGGAAAGGAACAGAACATTTTCACCCTGTAACAGAAAGCGCCTGGACAAGGACCTCCATGGCAAGATCTCTAGGCATTATTTTAATGAAAGCTACAGATTTAAAATATTAAAAATTGTTTTTAAAATTACATTAAACATATTAAAGCTTATGTTAGGTTTTCATTTGGGGTTTCTGTGTTTTTTTTAAATAAATTTCTACTTTAGATTTCGACCTTCAGAAAGAGCTCATTGCCTGGTTGTCTGTGGCTTCATTACTTAAGTCATGGTACCTAAGCAAGCATCCGTATCAGGGTTGCCAGCCTGAAATTAGAAGTCCTGATCTGCTCATGTTTCAAATCAGAGACTCATAAAATAGTAAAGCTATTACCCCAACACAACAGTCAAAGAATTACAGTAGTATTTTTTGGAGAAGAAATGAGTAATGGTAACCCGTATTTTCTCTGTTGCCTTTAAGCCCCCTCCTGCTGTTCGTGTTTCTTCTGCCCACAGTAGGTAGGCACCATGAGGCAGCATGCCAGAGATTATGGAAAATAAGAGGCTCTTTTTTCAAAAAAATGCTACACACTAGGCACACGTTGCCTGATAATGCTAGTTACTATTCTGTAGATTTCACAGAACAATAACTTATGAATATCTGTGACATCTCATAGCTTTTAGACAGAATCATGCGTTTTTGGCCCCATAGACTTTAATGGGAGCACCTGAAAAATGCATGAAAAACATGCCTTCGAATCTATGGGGCTAAAAACATGTAATTTTGCTTCTGTACTCCAAGTTGCATGTACAAACATACAAAAAGAAAATAACACCTCTAATTCACCCTTCTATGCTCATGCTCAAGTGTGAATGGGGACTAATTAAATCTCATGATCAAACAAAGGTGAATTGTGCATTTGGGGAAAGCTACAAGGCAACAGAGAACAATGCAAACAGATCCTTGGTGTGTTATTATCCTAAATCATTTGAAGGGTGGTGTGGTTAAAGTGGTTGTAAACCTTTACATGAGCGTATACCTATTGAAGTGACTGGCTTCAAGTGATAAACAGAGATGAAAACATCCTCCCACATATGTTGTATCTATTTATCTGCAGCCCTCCCTTCTCTAAAGCCTCCTAAAACACACAAATCAAAGGTTTTCTTTGAGCTCCAGGAGGCAGGGGGAAGAGATCTGATGTCACACACTGTACAGCCTTCACAAATAAGCTTAGTGTAATTTGAGAACTAAATGTAGACAAAGGACACACCCCTGCTACACAATCTCATAGGGAAACAAGTACAGCTAAGATGGTCTATCAACGTCTGTGGAGGTGTGCTGGAGGGGAAGCTGGGCTGTCTCCTGAGATTCTGTGATGTCAGGATATCCCGTAAGAAGGGACTAGTACAGATAGGGGAGAGTTGGGAAACAGAAATCACACTTGGAGCCTTGGATTGAGGCAAACACACACTACA
Organism: Lithobates pipiens; assembly: GCF_037356315.1. Taxonomy (NCBI): domain Eukaryota; kingdom Metazoa; phylum Chordata; class Amphibia; order Anura; family Ranidae; genus Lithobates; species Lithobates pipiens. The sequence goes on from NW_027507789.1 coordinate 162,681,327, forward strand.
GAGGGATATACCCTGTCCATTTTACATTTCAGAGGTTTACAGCCACTTTAATTTACAACCAGATTTCCATTACAACATACAATATGGTAGCTTTGGTAGCCTTGGTGTGAGAAGCACATGGTATAATCCAGAATGCCCTTTATAAAACTGTTCTCTGCCACAGATCTTCTTGCCGTTATGTAGACTCATTTTCTGGCTACACAATGAAAATGCTTTCATACCCATTACGATGCCACACAAAAATACAATATATTCAGAACACAATAAAAAATATAAACACCACAATTCTGTTTTTAATTTCAATAAAAAATATCTATTTATTCATATATCTAATAATTAAGGCAAGAATCTTTCATTATTAACTGGTTTTTAACATTTTCTTCTACACATAGAACACGGCCTCAGCAGAACCTAAAATGTTATGTATACCTAAGAATAGATGCCAACAGAGCTGGGTTTCTATATAATGTACAGTGATCTTGTTACATTAATAGGTCCCTATCAATTCTATAAGTCCTACCAGGATACGGTTAAGTTCAGCCCATAATCTGCTGAAACTGTGACCAGATCCATCCAATACTTAAGAACTTCAAAAGGTTTACCAATGAAAGTTTTTGTGTGTATTGTAAAGATATATAGTACCCATTTCTATAGGTTAATATATGCTGCTCCCCTCCAATAAAGGGCATAATTCTCCAATGTGGTGGATGGCTGCTTATTCTTGCCTACTGCGGAAAGTTGACTGGTCTTCAGGAACATTGGTAACTAATGACCAACCTTCAGAGTTTGCCTTTCTGCCTCATGCCACTCGCATAACCTAAATAAAGTGGAACTAAACCCTCCTATCCTTTACAGCCAAGGTAGCTGCCATCTTAGCTTCTGTTTGACCTGCCATGTAATCAGTCATGACACCAACCGTTTGATGGCTTGATGGTTCGGTTGAAAGCAAAAGCATCCATGACTGTTATCATTCAGCCTTGAATATAACGGTTTTGGGAAAAAGTTAAATCGATGTGTTTAGTTCTACTTTAAGTTTCAAAATATGTTTGCTGCATAGATCAGTTAGTTAAGAACCCAATCCTACCAGGCTATGAGGCCGCCAACTTTTGGGACTAACCCAACTGCGCAGTAGATACATGGGCAGTTTACTTGACACAATAGCGGTAACCACAGACAGAAGCAAGCTGTCTTTGAGATCTTCATCTGGTAGGACAACAACCAATTCAACTTTCCAACAAACAGTAGGTAAGGACAGAACAGCGCTAGAACTGGGGTAAGGGCACTCCATTAGGAGGGTACTATTTATCCATGAGTAGAGGGTGCCTCACTACAATACTCAAACATTTTCAATTGAGAATAATCAAAATACACCCATTTTTTAGAGGCCACCATGGAAGTCTGAGATCAGAACTGTGCTGAAAAAGTGGGGAATGCTGAGAGAACATCTTATATAACCAATGGATATAATCATTTTTCTGAGATAGAGAGTCTGTTTCCAGTTATTTAAAGGAGTCATCAAGCATTCTTAATGACACCCAAGGGTGCTTTGCAGTATACAGCTTCACAGTTTTTGGTCAATATCGGCATTCATTTGATTATAAATTGCTTACAAAATTCTGTAAATGTTGTACAAAGATTGAATCCCCCATTACCCAAAGATGTCCATTACCATTCATGCTTAAAGGCTTGGGTTTGTGTCACCATCCATTATAAGCAGTGTGTATACCAGGAAGTAAATATTATGTAAATCTTATGTAAATCTATTAGTTACACTCAGGGTATAAAATCTGTTAGGAAAGAAATAGAAATTACTTATTAAATACAAAAAATTGCTCGCAGTGCTGACCTCTGGTGCCTGCTGTTTGTATTGCGCATTATGAAAAAGCTGGATAATGATGTTAGCCTGAAGTTAGGGGTTATGCATGGTAAAAAGTCAATACTGCAGAGAAAAGTGCACTTATGTTTATTTATGATGTCCCGTGTATAATGAAAGAAGCTAGGCATGGGAAGACTCAGGTGAATCATCTACTGTGACATGAATAATTATATTAACAATGATCATGCTAAGCCACAGGTCATGTAGCCTGCTCTCCAGCCTTTGGCAGGCTATGCTGTGGTTTGTAGATCCCCCTCCTGTCCATTTGCTTACTCCTGACATAAACGCTATTGATTAAATCAAGTTTACAAATTTGTTGTATAGTAATGGTGAGGTACAAAACATATTTAAAGCCCAACTCTGGGACTAGTGAAACTCCTGCCTTGTAGTAGGGCTGTGTCTGCACTCAAGGGTTATATGCTCATTAAAGTGTCACTAAACCCACGTCATCAAAAAAAAAAAAATCAATAAATGGTGTATTACATGCTGTTCATACTCAGTCACTGTGACATTTGTTTTCTGTATTCGGCAAAAAACTTGGTTGATCTTGCTGCTCTCTACCTCCCCCTTCTGTTCTTGTTCTCTATTCAGCTAGGGATTTTGCAGCTGTGGTGGCAACTCTGCACATGCTTAGTTTTCATTAACCACTTTAGCCCCGGAAGGATTTACCCCCTTCCCGACCAGAGCAATTTTTGAAATTCGGCACTGCGCTGCTTTAACTGACATTTGCGCGGTCGTGCGACGTGGCTCCCGAACAAAATTGACGTCCTTTTTTTCCCACAAAGAGAGCGTTCTTTTGGTTGTATTTGCTCATCCCTGTGGTTTTTATTTTTTGCGCTATAACCAAAACAATTGCGAAAATTTTGAAAAAAAACGCATTATTTTTTACTTTTTGCTATAATAAATATCCCCCAAAAATAAATAAAAAAACGTTTTTTTCCCTCAGTTTAGGCCGATACATATTCTTTTACATATTTTTAGTAAAAAAAAAAAGTGTTTATTGATTGGTTTGCGCAAAAGTTATAGTGTCTACAAAATAGGGGATAGTTTTATGGCATTTTTATTAATATATTTTTTTTTTACTAGTAATGGCGGCGATCAGCGATTTATATCCTGCGACATTATGGGGGATGCATCGGACAATTTTGACACATTTTTGGGACCATTGGCATTAATACAGCAATCAATGCTTTAAAATTGCATTGGTTACTGTAAAAATGTCACTGGTAGTGAAGGGGTTAACCACTAGGGGGCGGAGAGGGGTTAAGTGTGTCCTAGGGGAGTGTTTCTAACTGACGGGGGTGTGGGCTTGTGTGACGTGGACACTGATTGCTGCTCCCAATGACAGGGAGCAGAAGATCAGTGTCCTGTCATTAGGCAGAACGGGGAGATGCTGTTTACATCGGCATCTCCCCGTTCTTGAGCTCCGTGACACGATTATAGGTCTGCGGGTCCCGCAGGCACAGTCACGGAGCTCGCGGCAGGGAATTTCAAAGTAACGTACGGGTACCTTACTTTGCCCAGCCGTGCCTTTCTGCCGACGTACATATGCCGTCAGGGGTTGACAAGTGGTTAAATTTGTATGCTGAGCATTTACTCCCTATCACATCCGAGCAGCCCATGTAACTATAGAGTCACACATGTGGGCATATACACAGTGGTAAATGTCAGCCCACTCCCCCCTCCTCCTCCATGCTCACTAAGTAAGTAAACACAATCAGGGCGGGATATTACATGTAGATTCATGGAGGCTTTACCTCCCTCTTATTCTAAGACACAGGCTGGGGGGGAAGGGGGTCAACACAGCCTGTAACTGGCAGAAATCTGCCCACACCATGTTATTTCTACAAAATAATAAAGATTTTGTTTCAAATATATATTTGTATACCAATTTAAAACAGTTTATTGATATTATTTATTTTTACTTTTTTTTTTTTTTTACCTGGGACCAGCAGCAGAGAACTATGTTTCCCTGCAGACGGGCTATGAAAAAGCTGAGTCATGTGACAGCTGTATTTCAATTAGGAAAATGGTGCTTAGATGTTTTTTTATGAAAACAATTACAATGCCATCATCCATATACAGAAATAGAAGGGACAATGTAAAATTAAACAGTTTAGGTTTAGTATCACTTTAATATCTAGGGGACAGGAAAAAATCTTTTTCGTTTTAATTTCGTTTTAAAAAAATCGTTTTAATTGCCAATCCTCCCCTCCCTAGCAGATGCCACTTCCCCATGTTCCAACAGTGGACTGTCCCTCTGCGTCCTCATGTCCAATACAGGCCATCTAGCCACCAGAACCCTGCAGAGGGAGAAGAGGTGGTGGGGGCCGGTCTTGCAGCATGGTCGCTGAGGATCAGCTAAGCAAAAATGGTTTTCCCAGTTTACTAGACATAAGCGACCATGTAACCCTTGTAGCACAGGGGCAACCCCACAGCAAGGGAGAATTCTTAAAAAATTGTATGTGTATCTAAAACCAAACCTTTTTTTTTAACCCCTATCTGTTTTACTTTTTTAATATCTACATCCCCATTGGGGTGATTCACTCTCTCTTGAGTGAGGATCACTCAAAAATTTGAGTCATCACTAGAACAAGAATAGAGAGGAAATCTTCCAACAGTCACAATTGTTCTACTGACAACTCATCTCATAAGTGAGTTTCTCTCATTTTGAAGGGATATCCTTTCACTTCTTGTTGTGTCTTGTGGACAAAAAGGAAGGTCCCCAATGGTGTTGACAGATGTAAAAAAATATGGCAGGGGTTTTGTCCATTCACTTCTCTATTCAAAATAAGACAAAAAAGTTATGGGTTTAGATACTGTACACTTTAGCCTGTTGCCCTTTCACGTAATGCATACTGTATTTGCGGCAGCAAAGAACGTGGGCTTTTATTCCCACCCACCACACATATGTATCCATAGGCAGCTGAAGTTTATGTGCTGAGAGCTTGGGACACACAGGAACCAGTGATACCAGGAACTTATGGCTGCGTACACACGAGAGGATTGTCCGTCCAACTAAGTCCGTCAGACAATCCGACAGACAGTCCGTCTACTTTTGAATGAACGGACTTGACCACACACGATGAACAGACAGTCCGCTGAAAGCTTGCGCGATGACGTGTACAGCACGTACGACGGGACTAGAAATACGACGTCCAATACACTGCAATGCAACCTTCGGCCGTGTAAATCCTTTCTGAGCATGCGCCATACTTAGTCCGTCCAACTAGCCTACTCACGAGCGGACTGTCCGCTGAAACCAAAGTTGGACGGACAATTTTACGGAAATTCCGAAAGACTTAGTCCGCCAGACTGTCCGCTGAAAAAGTCCGCTGAAGCCCACACACGAGCGGACTGTCCGCTGAAACACGTTTCAGCGGACTAAGTTGGACGGACAATCCTCTCGTGTGTACGTGGCCTAACATAAAGCAGGTTGCATGGAAAGAGAAGGTGGCCCTAGTGATGCCAGTAAGCAGATGGCCAATGTAGACTAGTCAATGAGTGGTAAGACAGGGGAAGGAGTGAAGTACAGGTTACATTCTAACCATATAATCCTTGTCCATTTAACTTTAGATATACCAAAACTATGTAATATAAGAACCTTCCTAAACTATCCAATCAATCTGTAGCCAATTAGGCAGGCCCTTGTATTACATAGGTGTTGATAAATTGTATAATCAGAATGTAATGTGTGTGGTGAATTTTAGGAAATGAAGGACAGTAGACAGATGCCGCAATGGCAAGAAGATGTAGACATGTGTAATAGTACAATAATGGAAATCTGTGTGTACCACCCTAAGGATATGTATGTTCTGTTTTAGAGAAGCAAAGCTTGTTAGATGATTTGACCCCCATTGGGGTCCCCAATGATAGCTCAAAGACAGGGAATTCCAGATGTGAAGGGGACAGGAATTAGTGACACACACATGTGAACACACCTTTTAAAAATAACACTTTCATTAATGGTGTGAATCATACACCTTAATTAACTAAGCTATTAAAATAATTTTTTTTGCTATAATGACTGTTATTTTCAGCAATGAGAGCAAAAAAAGTCATATGGCTGAAAATATTGTTACAGCAAATAATCCATGTATAATAGCTTAGACCAGGGTTCTCAAACTGGTGGCCCTCCAACTGTTGTAAAATTACAAGTCCCATCATGCCTCTGCCTGTTGGAGTAATGCTTGTAACTGTCAGCCTTGCAATGCCTCGTGGGACTTGTAGTTTTGCAACAGCTGGAGGACCACCAGTTTGAGACCCCTGGCTTAGATAATTAAAGCAGTAATAAACCCAAAACCAAATACATTGAAGATATTGCAGCTTACTATTCCTTAAACATGGTGGCAGCATTTGTTTCCTTTTTTTAGGCTTTTTTTCCTTTTATTTTTACCTGGTGATCCACCTAGTAACACACTTCCTGTCTTAGCCCTTGTACACACGGTCGGACATTCCGATGGACAATGTCCGATCGGACCGTGTTGTCGGATAATGTGTGGGCTTCATCGGACTGTTTCCGTCGGAGTATCCGACGGACCAAGTTTTCCAGCTGGGCTATAAAATTTTCCGACAACATGATCCGATCGGACTTTGTCCGATCATGTGTAGAGAATTCCGATCGGACAAAGTGCCATGCATGCTCAGATCAAATTCCTAGACCAAAGCTATTGGCTACTAGCCTGAATGTAGTCCCGTCCTAACGAAATAACGTCATCAGGTTAAGTACGATCGGATTTTCTGACAACTTTGTCTGACTGTGTGTATGCAACAGTTTCGGACAAAATCCGTCAGACAAAATCCGACGGATTTGGTTGTTGGAATGTCTGACTGTGTGTACAAGAGCTTAGGGTGTCTCCACGCTGCATGGAGAAGCAACAGATACACCGTTGGACAGCAGCATTGTGAGTCTATGGAGAGGGCAGTGTTAAGCCTGGTACACATTGGCCAAATGCCGGATGGCATCGGCAAGTTCAATTAAAACCGACCAACATTCAGCCTGTGTGTGTGTATGGCAGCCAGTCCGACAGACGCTGGCCATTTGGTCAGCTTTTGTCAGACGAGCATACTGGAAAGCCAGCAGCTGACTAGCTCCTGATCAGTTCTCTCAGCCAGTGACTAGAATGTTCTGCCGGGGGGGGGGGGGGGGCACCTTTTTGTCAGAACACAACAGCTCAGTGGGAGAGATCACTGGATCATTAGTACAGCGGCTCCAAACAGAGCTGACAGCCTGCTGTGTGTGTACCAGGCTTTGGATGCACTGACAGGTTTATATGGACTAAAAAAATCAAAGCCAAACTTTTCCTTTTGGAATAAATGTTTTACATAAATCATTGTAAGCACTCCTGTCAGTGGTAAATGGTTTATCTCAGGGGTGGGAAACCTGGGGCCCTCCAGCTGTTGTGGAACTACATTTCCCATGAGGCATTGGCTGGCAGTTACAATTACTCCCAGAGGCATGATGGGACTTGTAGTTCTACAACAGCTGGAGGGCCCAGGTTGCCTAGCTTTGGTTTATCTCACCCCCACTTGCATCTGCTTTAGCAGACAGCTTGGTCTGGTATAGGAAGTTGTAAAATAACAGATTTACTGGTTGGATCACCAGGTGAAAACAAAGGGAAAAAAGCCTAGAAAATTGGTAAGATGCAGTATATTACTTTTTGGTTTGGGGCTTATTACAGCTTTAAAGCCCCACACGCATACCAAATCAATTCTTAGCTGTTTGGCTTGGTGTGAAAACAAGATGCCATATAGGAAAATAGTCATGGTGGCTCCATGTAGATCCACTATTCTATGTGCAGTGTTAGTACCACTAGAGTCAATCCAACTGTGTACATGGCACATGGCCAGAAGTAACCACACACAACGTAATTTCACTTATACAAATACAATGTTTTAAACCAACTAATCTCAATTTTGGAGGAGCTTGGTTGGGTTGCTTCACAAATACAAAACAGAATGATATCATGCTGAAGACGTAGGTCCTATCTCTTGAGTATACAATGGCAGGCACAAGGATCGAAATGGCCCACTGAATGGCTCTGTGGCCAGATCCACTGAGAAAAAAAGTCCGACCCTAGTTAGGGGGACGATGGCAGCATCAAGCTTATTTGTAAAGGCTTTAAAGTTGTTTTTTTGTACACATCGTTAATGCCAAAGAAAGGATCCCCAAATGAAAACTGTTGTAGTAAATATAAATATCAGTTTTTCATGTAACCCTGGCTTCTATCCCAGTTATCAGTTACTGTGTGTCATGTAAGTAACCTACAATAGAGGCAAGACTGTTTTCAGTTAACTGATAAACAGAAGAGATTTAAAGCAGAGTTCCACCCAAAAAAGGAACATCTGCTTTAGGTGAAGGTGACCCCTGACATCACACATTTGGCATGTCATTTTTTGGGAGGGGGAGTGGTTACCTTCTTTTTACAGGCACCCAGCTCCCACTTCCTCCACGGCACCAGAAGGAAGTTCACCTATCCCCCTCCCTCCATGCAATCTTCAGGGAAACGTCACAGGACCCAGAAGATTGCCCGATCATTCACAGCGTGCAGCGTGGCTCACACATGCGCAGTGCATGCCTGGCTGTGGCTTCACAGCCGGGCGCCTACAGTCAGAATGCCGGTGCCGCGGAGAGGAGGGGGAGAGAAGCGAGGCTTTGTTCGCCCCCATTGCTGGACCGTGGGACAGGTGAGTGTCCGATTATTAAAAGTCAGCAGCTACACTTTTTGTAGCTACTGACTTTTATTTGGGTGGAACTCCGCTTTAAAGCAGAACTAAACCCTCCTGTCCTTTACAGCCAAGGAAGCCGCTATATTAACCTCCCTTTGATCTGCAGTTGCACATGTGACCAGTTATGACAGCAGCCATATGATATCTTGACAACTTGGTTGAGAGCACAAGCAACTGTGACAGTTATCAATTACGGCATGCCTTGAATGTAACTGCTTTAAATCGATGGCTTTAGTTATGCTTTAAGAACACATGTATCAAGCTAAAGGAAGGAAATAAAGACAAGCTATGGGCTCTGTTTATTTCGCACTGTGTGCAGTTGGCTAACTGGCAATTCTATTTTATTTTCTGTTGGTTAAAGCTGAACTTCGCATGTAAGTATATTCCTCAATAACCACAAAGGATATAAATCCACTTTGTGTGCACCAACTACCTTTCCCAACCCATATATCGCCAAAAGAAATGAACCAAAAGTAACAGTGCCATCATCAACGTACTGCACATAGCTTGTGCTGACAGCACAGCTGTAAGAGGGACTGGCAGGTCCATCCACTACAGGCAGAATGCAGAAAAATACAAAAGGAAGGCAAAGACAAGACCAATCATCTTGCACAAAGAAAGAGATCAGCAGTGACTGGTCTTTGCTACAGGAAGCTCTTGCACAGAGGCAGTTTAAAGCTGGGTAATTGCTCAGATAAGAAAAAAGTGCACAAAGCCACCAAGATTCAAGTAAGAATACACGTCTCTTGTATTTAGGCAAAATTTGCTTATCCCAGAGTTTAGCTTTAATGTAATCAGGTCAGTGAAAGATGATTGGCTGTTATATATGTATTGCACTTTGGCTTAAAGAAATGCCTATAATTAGTATTAATTTATGATTTCAGTGCTTTGCTGTGGGGTAACCTGTTTAATGTACCTGTAGTATGCATCTGTATTAACTCTCATGGTATTTATATGATTACAGTTTTATTGTTTATGAAGGAAATAGTGCAGAAGAGGCTTCTTTAGTAAGGCAAAAAGCATCCTGTACAGTATGTTGCAGTAACCCAGAGAAACGAACCTGCTTTTCTAGTTTTGAATGCTTTCAACCAGTGGTCTCCAAACATGGACCCAGGGGCCATATTCAGGTCTTTGCTTTCCTTTACTTTTCTTCCCACTGATACAATACACTATTCCCCCGACTGAAACAAACAATGGGGCACAGTTCCAGCTATTGACAATGGCACGGGGGCAATATTTCTCCCATTGATGCCAACGATGGGGTGCTATTTCTTAAACTAACATCAACGATGGGGCATCATTCCTCCCACTGATACCAACAATGGGGCACTATTCCCCCCACTGACACCAACAATGTGACACTAATCCTTTTACTGACACCAATGATGGGGCACTATTCCTCCCACTGATACCAAAGATGCATTGTTTACTCCCACTGACGCCAGGACAAATTCAACTCCCAATGGCCACAGTCCAGCTCCCTAAAGTGTGAAGGACACTAAACTGGACCTGTGTTTAGAAAGTTTAAACTAATCAGTGGTGGAATCTTATTGGTAACGTTTGCTTACTACATGCTGCAGATCATCATTGCTCTTTAGACTGCTTTAAATAGGGTTGGTCACAGATGAACATAGGACTTCAAACATATTAAAGTGCCCACAGCTTCCTTTCTCATTGAGTAGGATAGGCCAAGTTGGAAAGTCTGTGTGTGATAACAGGTGCTTATTACAACATATGGAAATTTATGTTACTACAGTACTTTCTAAGGTACCCCTAAGCAGCCCTAACTTGCCAAAGAGTCACATTGGGAAGCTTGATGAGAGAGAAACCAGAACATTTATGGCCAGAAGTTTTTTTTTTTTTTCATTTTCTTTCTGCTCACTCTGAGGCCGCGTACACACGCGCGGACTGTTCGCCCAACCTTGTTCGGCAAACAGTTTGTCAAACAGTCCGCTCAAAATTTGCATGAGCGGACTTGCCCACACACGAGCGGACTGTTTGACGAACAAGGTTGGGCAAACAGTTCGCTCAACTTTTGAAATGAACGGACTCGCCCACGTAAGGAGGAGGCAAATCCGCCCATTTCGAGCGCGTGTACAGGTAGGCGGGGCCCGCGAAGGAGACGTCGCGGGCTCCGCCGCCTGGAATGGGCTTAAAGGGGAACCCCAACGCCGAAAAAAATCGGCGTGGGGGTTCCCCCCAAGTCCACACCAGACCCTTGTCCGAGCACGCTACCCGGCCGGCCAGGAAAGGGGGGCGAGCGAGCGCGCCCCCCCTCCTGAGCCGTACCAGGCCGCGTGCCCTCAACATGGGGGGTGCCTTGGGGAAGGGGGGGCCGCGCGGCCCCCCCACCCCAAAGCACCTTGTCCCCATGTTGATGAGGACAAGGGCCTCTTCCCGACAACCCTGGCCGTTGGTTGTCGGGGTCTGCGGGCGGGGGGCTTATCGGAATCCGGGAGCCCCCTTTAAGAAGGGGGCCCCCGGATACCGGCCCCCCACCCTATGTGAATGAGTATGGGGTACAATGTACCCCTACCCATTCACCTGTGAAATAAAGTACAAATAAAAACACAACACAGGGGGAAAAAATATTTTATTGCACAGCCGGGGGTCTTCCGTCTTCGGGGGTCTTCTCGCCGGACTCCTCCGCTATGTGTGTGTAGCTCTTTTGCCAGCGGAGGAGTCCGGCTTTCTTCCTCCCCGCCGCCGGCCTCTTCTCCCGACTTCGGGGGTCTTGTCCCCCTCTTCGGTTCTTCTGCCGGGCCACCGCGCCTGGTCCGGTGGCCCGGTCTTCTGTCGCCGTCTTCCGTTCTTCTGTCGCCGCCTTCGGTTCTTCTGCCGGACCACCGCGCCTTCTTGTAGCTCTTTTACAGGCGGTGGCCCGGTCTTCTGTCGCCGCCTTCCGTTCGTGTTCTTCTTCTTGTTCTTCTTGTTCTTCTCCAGGCGATGTTGACACGTCGCTCCCTCCGGCCGGAATGCCAGAGCCGCCCTGCGCTGTGACTTATATAGTGACAATGGGGCGGGGTCACATGGTATATGTCACATGGGTTGATGTCACATGGTGACCCCGCCCCCTTACGATGTCATAGTCCCCATGTGACATCAACCCATGTGACCAACCCATGTGACATATACCATGTGACACCGCCCCATTGTCACTATATAAGTGACCGCACAGCGCGTCCCCGGCATTCCGGCCGGAGAGCTCGTCGAGTCAACATCGCCTGGAGAAGAACAAGAAGAACAAGAAGAAGAACAAGAACGGAAGGCGGCGACGGCGACAGAAGACCGGGCCACCGCCTGTAAAAGAGCTACAAGAAGGCGCGGTGGCCCGGCAGAAGAACCGAAGGCGGCGACAGAAGAACGGAAGACGGCGACAGAAGACCGGGCCACCGGACCAGGCGCGGTGGCCCGGCAGAAGAACCGAAGAGGGGGACAAGACCCCCGAAGTCGGGAGAAGAGGCCGGCGGCGGGGAGGAAGAAAGCCGGACTCCTCCGCTGGCAAAAGAGCTACACACACATAGCGGAGGAGTCCGGCGAGAAGACCCCCGAAGACGGAAGACCCCCGGCTGTGCAATAAAATATTTTTTCCCCCTGTGTTGTGTTTTTATTTGTACTTTATTTCACAGGTGAATGGGTAGGGGTACATTGTACCCCATACTCATTCACATAGGGTGGGGGGCCGGTATCCGGGGGCCCCCTTCTTAAAGGGGGCTCCCGGATTCCGATAAGCCCCCCGCCCGCAGACCCCGACAACCAACGGCCAGGGTTGTCGGGAAGAGGCCCTTGTCCTCATCAACATGGGGACAAGGTGCTTTGGGGTGGGGGGGCCGCGCGGCCCCCCCCTTCCCCAAGGCACCCCCCATGTTGAGGGCACGCGGCCTGGTACGGCTCAGGAGGGGGGGCGCGCTCGCTCGCCCCCCTTTCCTGGCCGGCCGGGTAGCGTGCTCGGACAAGGGTCTGGTGTGGACTTTGGGGGAACCCCCACGCCGTTTTTTTTCGGCGTTGGGGTTCCCCTTTAAGCCCATTCCAGGCGGCGGAGCCCGCGACGTCTCCCTCGCGGGCCCCGCCTACCTGTACACGCGCTCGAAATGGGCGGACTTTCCGAGCGGGAACAGTCCGCTCATTTCGAAAGTACAGCGGACAAGCCCACACACGGGCGGACTGTTCGCTCAAACACAGTTTCAGCGGACAGTTTTTCGGAATTTCCGAAAGACTTTGTCCGTCCAACTGTCCGCTGAAACTGTCCGCTGAAAGCCCACACACGAGCGGACTGTCCGCCCAAACACTGTTCAGCGGACAAGGTTGGGCGAACAGTCCGCCCGTGTGTACGCGGCCTGACATTTAATTTATTCCATGTCTAGATTATACCATATTCAATTTACACGATCTAGGTGTTCTTTAAAATATTTAACCAGGGTCAAGGATCATCCTTAATAAAAAAAATGATATGGACTGTACAAACCAATTCATCAATCGCTATTCGTTTTTCCCACCTGGATGTTTCAATAGAAGGCTATTTAAGCCAAAAAGTATTAAAGTTGTAAATAGCAAAAGATAAATAAGTTTATACTTTATCTGAGTGACCTGTCCATAAATATAAAGTCCTATGCTCTGTCCACAGGTCAAACCACAGTGCTAAGTGTTGAGGGCTCCTCTGTGTTCCTCTGCTTGCTGGGCAGGGATTTAAGGTACTCCAGATGACGCCGAGCATCCTCCTGGTTTTGACGTACATAATACACCAAGTAGGAAATGACCATGGCAAACCAACCAAACATCGTGACAAGCATGGCCACGTCCGTGGTTTTCTTATAAGCATTGCACAGGTCAATATCTTTGACCACTTGAAGGAAGGGCTTGCCAGCATGTTCCTCCAGTACAGAACTAGCACAAACAATTCCACTGGATGAACTGGGGTCCAACTCTACCATCCTTATGAGTTCTTGAAGATCACAGTCACACATCCAAGGGTTGCCAGAAAGATTTGTTCTTGCTTTCAGGTTAGCAAAGACCTCCTTGTTGACAGACACTAGTTTGTTGGAAGACAGGTCTAAGGAGTGTAAATGGTCACTTAAGCTCCTGAAAGCTGTAACATCCAAACGACCCAAGAAATTGTGGGACAGGTCTAGCTCCATAAGAACAGGGAGATTGCGGAAAGAATCTGATGGGAGGTAGGTGATCTGATTGAAGTCTAGGTACAGTCTGTTGGTGTCATTGGGAATGTCTTTGGGTACTTCTGTAAGCTGAGCATTGCTGCAACGCAAAGTCTTGTAGCCATCCTCCTGGGAGGCATGACAGCCCTTGGGGAAAGTCGTAGCTGACTGGAAGCAGAGGGACATAAGGACCAAGCTGTGTAACAATAGCCATGTTGCTAATGAGCGCCGGAGGTACCAGTCCAAGAAAGGCATGGCCGGCCAGCAGCATACTCAAGAGAGAGGTGGTTGGAAAGATGAGGCTCTGGACTTATTGGGTGTTCATATGATGCCTGTAACAAAGGAACCAAAGAGTAAGTATAGTACCATGCATGATATTACACAGGCAAAATTACGTTACAAGATATCAGGACATATATTTCTTCCATCCTTTCAATGCAATGGTATATGGACATGTACCTCTCCACTCTTCCTAATGCATTGATATCAGGACACATTCCTGGTCACTCTTCCTAATGCACTGATATAAGGACACATACCTCTCCCGTTCTTCTAATGCACTGATATCAGAACATATGCCTCTCCACTCTTCCTAATGCACTGTTATAAGGACATATACCTCTTCCATCCTTCTAATACATTGGTATCAGGACACATATCTCTCCACTCTTCCTAATGCATTGACATAAGGACACATACTTCTTCCACCCTTATAATGCAAGGATATCAGGACATATAACTCTCCACTCTTCATAATGCATTGATTAAAGAATGTATACCTTTCCACTCTTAAGATATTGATATCATGACACATATCTCTCCCTATCTCCTAATGCAGATTTCATGACAAGTACCTTCCCTCTCATACTAATATAGAGATACCCAGACATATACCTCTTCTGCCTAATACACAAATGTCAGGACACTTACCTCTCCCCTTTTCCTAATACATGTGTTGGGTGCAGTGTGGTGTGGTAGGCAGTAAACACATAGAGTCCCCATTTCCAAAGAAAGTTGTATTGAAACAGAAGGTTAACAGTACAAACAGGTCCAACGGGGAAGCACACTTGTCAGGTGCTACTTTCAACTATGCAGCAGGTAGACAGCAGTCTGAAGACAAGGGATGCCGACCACATCTGTCACGAGGAGTGAATTGCGGCCTGGCCAGACCGACCCAGAGGACTATCTTCCTATAAAGGTAGACATGGTCCCTGCTCTCTCCCTTCTTCTCGGGAACGTCTCTCTATCACTGGCACCTTCCTTGCCAGATGGGGAACCTGTCCTCACCATGTCTACTCACATAAAAAGTGCCAATCCCAGGGGTGAGAGTCTTAAATAGACTCTGCTTGACCCAAATATGGACTCCAAGGTCAGATAGTGCATGTCCATCCAACCGGATCACTGCACCCGATGACCAAGGAAGTCATAGAGAAACCCAGCTTTTCTGGAAGTTCTCTCCCATCTGCATTGTCACTGCGGTTGAGTGCCACTTTCAGTGAAGATACAGACTGTACCTGCCTACACACAGATGTCAGAATACTTACCTCTCCCCTTCTCCTAAAAAACAAATGTAGGGGCACATACTTCTTCATGACTCCTAATACACAGATACCGTTATCAGGCCACCCCTATCCTCCTCCTAATGCACAAATATCAGGAAACCTCTCTTCTGTAAATACACAGGTACCTTTCACCTCCTCCTAATACACAAAGATCAGAACATATGCTTTTTCATCTACTCTGAGCACATCCAGTTAAGTTGCGTCCCTTCTTTTGTCTGCCATATGCAAGAGATACAACTATTTTCCTATACTGTGATTTGACTAGACATTTATTTATGTAGTATTTTCAAGCACCAGCGGCAACTGACAACATGATTATGTAGAGGTAGATTTTATATTACATAACCAAAACAAAGCCTTGATTCACCCCTCTGAAGTTTTACTAATCAATTGGTATGTCAGTTGATCAGCATCCCACAGTCCTTCACCAACAGAAAATTGGATATACAGCAACTCACTTGCAGGGCTAATTGTAGGGTGGGCATTATTGGTCAGGAAATGTATCTCTATGTACACTGATATTTGATTCTGTTCACAGGCAAGCAGTGACTGAATGCCAGCTCCATTTATCCATCAAGATAAATAAGCCTGTCATTCATAAGGAGAAAGCAAAGCAGTAAAGCAGTTAGCTACTTCAGCTCCCATGTTGCCTCAACAAGCCCTTGGAGCCCATACATGAGCCAATTGTTGCCAAAGACTAGACAATAATAAATCAGAGAGTATGCTTACATTTTATGTTGCCATCATCCCCATACAGTACATATAGGACAATAAACCCCTTTTGTTTGTGGGATTTTACAGCAACGCAATTATATAAACCAATTACAAAGATGTCTGCAATCTTAATTTGTGCAAAAATTTACAAAAATAAATAAAATCAAGCAGATTGGTTACAGCTGTTCATTCATATAATGTACAACATCATATTATGAACCAGTAAAGTGAGATATTTCTACATCTGTCATCAACACTGGACTGCATAACTTGCAAAAAAAAATTTGTGACAATGCGTTTTGAAGTACATAGTATGTAATACGAATGTGGTGGAGGAAGAAAAAAGACATTTGTATTTTAAAACGTGTTGGCTGTTTCTGTCATATAAATTTATTTTTTTAAGTTCTTTGGTCCAGTGCTGACAACTAGAGATGGAAGGGCCTGGAAAAAAAATGAAAAAGTAGGGAGAAAGTTGTTTTTTCAAAGTTGTTTTTTTCTGAGAAAATTGGGAAAAAAATATGTGTAATATGTTCTTTTACAATAAGTAATATATCTATGACATGGTATTCAAACTATATAACATGTAAAGTCTTAAATTATTGCGAGTTCTCTCAGCTAAAGTCAAGCAAATCCTGGAATACAGTTCAAGTAACACTATACTTATTAATGCAGTTCTCAAACAAGAGAAATATGTATTTCTGCCGCTAGATAGCACTGCAGGGGGAAAGCTCCAGTTTAATTTGCTTGTGGGCTCCATCTTGTACTTCCTACAGTTGGGGGATTGTTGAAATACAGTAGATGATAGTTTCTGTCCTCTCAGACCTTAATTCACAGGTACAAGGGTACATTGGACTGACAAATTAGTTTATCTTATTTAACCTTTAAATGATTCCCATTAATTTTCTCCACCATCACAACATAATATTTACCTACAGTGGTGTGAAAAAGTGTTTGCCCCCTTCCTCATTTCCTGTTCCTTTGCATGTTTGTGACACTTAAGTGTTTCGGAACATCAAACCAATTTAAACAATAGTCAAGGACAACACAAGTAAACACAAAATGCAATTTGTAAATGAAGGTGTTTATTATTAAAGGTGAAAAAAAATCCAAACCATCATGGCCCTGTGTGAAAAAGTGATTGCCCCCCTTGTTAAAACATACTATAACTGTGGTTGTCCACACCTGAGTTCAATTTCTCTAGCCATACCCAGGCCTGATTATTGCCACACCTGTTCACAATCAAGGCATCACTTAAATAGGAGCTGCTTGACACAGTAAGGTCCACCAGAAGATCCTTAAAAGCTACACATCATGCCGAGACCCAAAGAAATTCAGGAACAATTGAGAAAGAAAGTAATTGAGATCTATCAGTCTGGAAAGGGTTATAAAGCCATTTCCAAAGCTTTGGGAATCCAGCGAACCACAGTGAGAGTCATTATCCACAAATGGCGAAGACATGGAACAGTGGTGAACCTTCCCAGGAGTGGCCGGCCGCCCAAAATTACCCCAAGAGCGCAGCGACGACTCATCCAAGAGGTCACAAAAGACCCCACAACAACGTCCAAGGAACTGCAGGCCTCACTTGCCTCAGTTAAGGTCAGCGTTCATGCCTCCACCATCAGGAAAAGACTGGGCAAAAATGGCCTGCATGGCAGAGTTCCAAGGAGAAAACCACTGCTGAGCAAAAAGAACATCAAAGCTCGTCTCAATTTCTCCACAACACATCTTGATGATCCCCAAGACTTTTGGGACAACATTCTGTGGACCGATGAGACAAAAGTGGAACTCTTTGGAAGGTGTGTGCCCAAGTATATCTGGCGTAGAAGGAACACTGCATTTCATAAAAAGAACATTATACCAACATTAAAATATGGTGGTGGTAGTGTGATGGTCTGGGGCTGTTTTGCTGCTTCAGGACCTGGAAGACTTGCCGTGATAAAAGGAACTATGAATTCTTCTGTCTACCAAGAGATCCTGAAGGAGAATGTCTGACCATCTGTTCGTGTACTCAAGCTGAAACGAACTTGGGTTCTGCAGCAGGACAATGATCCTAAACACACCAGCAAGTCCACCACCGAATGGCTGAAGAAAAACAAATTTAAGACTTTGGAGTGGCCTAGCCAAAGTCCTGACCTGAATCCTATTGAGATGTTGTGGTATGACCTTAAAAAGGCCGTTCATGCTCGAAAACCCTCTAATGTAACTGAATTAGGACAATTCTGCAAAGATGAGTGGGCCAAAATTCCTCCAGGACGCTGTAAAAGCCTCATCGCAAACGCTTGCTTGCAGTTGTTGCTGCTAAGGGTGGCCCAACCAGTTATTAGGTTTAGGGGGCAATCACTTTTTCACACAGGGCCATGATGGTTTGGATTTTTTTTCACCTTTAATAATAAACACCTTCATTTACAAATTGCATTTTGTGTTTACTTGTGTTGTCCTTGATTATTGTTTAAATTGGTTTGATGTTCCGAAACACTTAAGTGTCACAAACATGCAAAGGAACAGGAAATGAGGAAGGGGCAAACACTTTTTCACACCACTGTATAGTCTGGTCAGTAAATTGTATTCTCTTTTCTGAGAGCAAAGCTGCAATTTGCAAATATTACGAGAAGAAATATTCTTTTCCAAATGCTACAAGGATAACAAAAGGTGCCCTAAAGACACTAAAAAATACTTTATGGAATAAAATGATGAGGACCAGAATAAAAGTGCAAGAAGCTTTTCCCTCCAGAGTTCCCATTCCAGAAACACTCTTTCTGCTGCTTCTGGATCAACACAACGGGGTTGATTTACTAAAACTAGAGAGTGCAAAATATGGTGCTGCCATGCATAGAAACCAATCAGCTTCCAGGTTTTTTTTTTGTCAAACTTAACCGCTTCAGCCCCGGAAGGTTTGGCTGCTGAATGCCCAGACCATTTTTTGCGATTCGCACTGCGCCGCTTTAACTGACAATTGCATGGTCGTACGACATTGTGCCCAAACAAAATTGACATACTTTTTTTCCCACAAATAGAGCTTTCTTTTGGTTGGTTTTTGATCATCTCTGCAGTTTTTATTTTTTGCGCTATAAACAAAAAAAGAGCCACAATTTTGAAAAAAAACCCACAATATTTTGTACTTTTTGCTATAATAAATATCCCCCTTTTTTTTAAAAAGCAAATTTTTTTTCCCAGTTTAGGCAAATATGTATTCTCCTACATATTTTTGGTAGTAGAAATCGCAATAAGCGTATATTGATTGGTTTGCACAAAAGCTATAGCGTCTACAAAATAGGGGATAGATTTATAGCATTTTTATTATTATTTTATTTCGTGGCGGCGATCTGTGATTTATATCGTGACTGCGACATTATGGCGGACACATCGGACAGCTTTGACACATTTTTGGGGCCACTGGCATTTATACAGCGATCGGTGCTATAAAAATGCATTGATTACTGTAAAAATGTCACTGGCAGTGAAGGGGTTAACACTAGGGGCGATCAAGGGGTTAACTGTGTTCCCTGCTACATGTTCTAGCTGAAGGGGGAGTGGCACTTGCTAGGGGAAGAGATAGATTGGTGTTCATACTTTGTATGAACACACGATCAGTCTCTTCTCCCCTCAGAGATTGCGGTTCTCGCCGTGTCACAAGCGATCGCCGGGCACTCGCATCGGCTCTGGAGAGTGAGCAGCGAGCGCGCACCCCTAGTAGCCACAATAAGAAGCGACGTAACATGATGGCGATTCGCACAGCTGAGCTATGTTGCTGCAGTAAAACTGTGGCGGCTGGTCGGCAAGTGATTAATTGAACTAATTGAAGTTAGAAAGCTGATTGGCTACCATGCACAGTTTCACCAGATTTTACATTTTTCAGTAAATCAACCCTAAAGTGTTTCTCCACCAGCAGCATCTTCAGGTCAGGAAGTGTTGTAAATCACGGCCTCCAAAAAATACACAATCCCAATATATGCTTCTGGATCAACATTGTCAATGACTGAAAATGCATATTGGCAGGAAGCGTTTAAATTATTGTACGAGAAGGGGGTGGTTACCTGTTCTCATGTATAGTTTAAGTGTTCTTAACATATACAGCTCATGTGATTCCATTTGAAATAAAAAATAAAAGTTTTAAAAGCAAGTTTAATTTATATACTGAAAAAGCTGTACATTTATTTCAAACATAATACTTTAATATATATTGCAATTCACATTCCCAGTTACAAAACGACTTTCAATTTGTAACACTACACTACGCTGAATTTTTTTAAATTTTTTTTTCGAAAAATTGCTTCAAAATTTCTGGGAACTTTACAATCTATTGACGACAGATTTAGGAATGTCTCACTTTATTGGTTCATACTGTGATGTTGTACAAGAATTAACAGCTGTAACCAATCTTTATGGTTTTAAAGAGCTTTTCAAATTTTGTACAAAGACATTTTCGTAAATTTGTTCATATATTTGTGTTGCTGTAAAATCCCAGTAACAAGAGGGGTTTATCGTCCCATATTGCCAAAGACTAGGACAATTTGGCCCTAAATGGATATGTAATTTAAAACTTTTATCTCTGGAGGGTTATATCACCCACAACATATAATATCTGTTGAGACTGCAGCACAGATCACTCATTTTTTTGTGCTCTTATAGGGCACAGGTACTTGGCAACAGGGCTTTTGGGTTTGGGTGCCAATATTTTTGTGGCAAGAGAAATATGGCATCAGTGATGGCATATTGATGCTAGCTTTTGAGCCTAGGCTAAAGTGCCTTGAAAAAGTATTCATACCCCTTGAAATTTTCAACATTTTGTCATGTTACAACCAAAAACGTAAATGTATTTCATTGGGATTTTACGTGATAGACCAACACAAAGTGGCACATAATGGAACTCTCTAGATGTGTAAAGCTGGTAGAGACATCCCCAAAAAGACTTGCAGCTCTAATTGCAGTGAAAGGTAGTTCTACAAAGTATTGAGGGGGGCTGAACACAAATGCACACCACACTTTTCAGATATTTATTTGTAAAACAATTTGAAAACCATTTATCATTTTCCTTCCACTTCACAATTATGTGCCACTTTGGGGGTTATTTACAAAAGGGAAATCCACTTTGCACTACTAAGTGCAAACTACAAGTGCAAAGTGCACTTGAAATTGTACTGAAAGTGCACTTGGAAGTGCAGTCGCTGTAAATCTGAGGGGTAGATCTGAAATGAGGGGAATCTCTGCTGGTTTTGTTATCTAATCATGTGCAAGCTAAAATACTGTTTTATTTTCCTTGCATGCCCCCCTTGTATCTACAGCGACTGCATTTCCAAGTGAACTTTTAGTGCAATTTCAAGTGCACTTTGCACTTGTGACATGCAATTGTAGTGCAAAGTGGATTTGCCATTAGTAAATAACCCCCTTTGTGTTGGTCTATCACATAAAATCCGAATAAAATACATTTACGTTTTTGGTTGTAACATGACAAAATGTGGAAAATTTCAAAGGGTGTGAATACTTTTTCAAGGTAACTGTAATGAGTTAAGCTTAGGGTCACAATTTAAAGAATTATGCTTGAGTAACCTTTCTTAATCACTTGACCTCTGGAAGAATTGTAACCCCTTAATGACCAGGCCATTTTTTGCTAAATGACACTGCGTTACTGTCATGCAACACTGTACCCAAATAAAATGTATGTCCTTTTTTTCTCACGTAGAGCTTTCTCTTGGTGGTATTTGATCACCACAGCGGTTTTTAATTTTTTGCGCTATAAAAAAAAAGACTGAGAATTTTGAAAAATATATATATATATTTTACTTTCTGCTATAAAACATATCCAATGGAAAAACTTAAAAAATTGAATTTCTTGATAATTTTAGGCCAATATGTATTATACTACATATTATTGATGAAAAAAAAATCCAAATAAGTGTATATTGATTGGTTTGCGCAAAAGTTACAGCATCTACAAACTATGGGGGATATACTGGAATTTTTATTTATTACTTTTTTTTTTTCTTCTAGTAATGGCAGAGGAGATTTCACAGGTAAGGAGGGGATTTTACAGATAAGGGGTGTCTGTAGATAAAAACAAAATGTGCAGCGCTGAATAAAGTTGGATAATGCCCTTGCTACAGTATAGATGTAGGCCATTTACACCATTTACATACCACATGAAGCCTGATTAGAATACTCCCAGGACGTTGCTAAGTGAGGCCTAGTCATTGCTGATCGCTGCCACCATCACAGGAATTTGCCTTTTCTCACATATTCATTCTCTCCCCTGATGCAGTAGCTCTGAGCTCAGCGTTTGAGAGCTCAGTCCTGTGATGGTGGAGGTGAGCAGTAATGACTAGGCCTCACTTAAAGAGGCCCCTAAAAAAGAAATTAAAGTCACCAGTTACAAATACAAATTACAAAAGCTGCCGCCGCCACCTTACCTGAGGAAAACCGGCAGTGAAGCCTTGCGACTTCGCAGCCAGCCTCCTAAAGTGCTTGCGTGAATAGCGCTGAGCTTTCTCAATGGGCTGGTTGCGGGAGGAAGGAGCCGAACCTCCAGCTCATTTCACTATGGCAAACTGAACTGGAAGTGGGAGTGGGTAACTGTGAAAACGAGGTACCTGCTCCCCCCAAAAGGTGCCAAATGTGGCAGTGGAAGTGGGAGGAGGCAGATAAGTGCAGCTTCCCTTTTTGGGTGGAGCTCTGCTTTAATACCATACTGGGAGTATTCTAGTAAGGCTTCAGGAGGTGCGTAAATGGCCTACACCATGGGTGCTCAACCTGTGGCCTTTCAGCTGTTGCAAAACTACAAGTCCCATGAGGTATTGCAAGACTGACAGGTACAAGCATGACTCCCAAAGGCAGAGACATGATGGGACCTGTAGTTTTCGAAACAGCTGGAGGCCTGGTCATGGCCTATGCCTATAGCAAGGGCATTATTCAGCTTTAGACAGAGCTGCACAGTTTGTTTTTATCTACAGATACTCGCTTATCTGCATAGGCAGTTTTTTTGGTAAAGGTGAACTAACCCTTTAAGTAAACCAAGAACACTGCCATTTGATGTTACAATCACCCAACAGCACCCCCCCCCCCCAAAATAATACAATACAGATTGGGGTGAACAGGCAACATTTATTAACCACCATTAAAGTGTTACTAAACCCAGGACCCTGCATTCACTATACCTGGTCTCCCACAGTACACAGAACATGGAAATGCAATTATGTAAGTAAATCCAAACTGCTAAATAACCTTTCTCATTAGCAGTATATACAGGCATACCCCACTTTTAAGTACACAATGGGGTTTATTTACTAAAGCTAGAAAGTGCAAAATCAGGCTCACTTCTGCATAGAAACCAGCGAGCTTACAGGTTTTTTTTTTTTTTACCAAAGCTTAATTGAACAAGCTGAGGTTAGAAGCTCATTGGTTTCTATGCAGAAGTGAGCCTGATTTTGCACTTTCCAGCTTTTAGTAAATAAACTCCATTGTGTACTTAAAAGTGGGGTATGCCTGTAGCAGTCTTGTGACTTCTAGCAATGTCCAGCCAAGCACTGGTTAAAGCTTGTAGGAGGAGTGTTCTGTCTGCCCTATTCGACTGCAAGACCCCTGACTCCCTGTCTGGACAGTGCTGATCGCCCTGTGCTAATCACATGCACAAAAAAACCTCTCTACCAATATACACCAAACTGAGCATGTGCAGCCTGACTCCATAGGCTCTGTGTTATCAGGAAATTATCAGGGGACAGTGGAAGAAGGGGAGGATCTGTGCATACAAGATCAAGCAGCCTTTTTACACAATGCGGATGATTAACCCCTTAGGTTCCACCGTGAGTATAACAAGCATGCTTTACTGCGTATACAAACTGATTTTATTGTTGTGGGTTTAGTAACATTTTAACTGACACCCTGCCCACCTGAATAAAATGATGAATGGATAACTCCCTCAGTTAGAATTAATAGACTGTAACAGTGTCATTCCACACCATCAATAAATAAGCACATTCATAAATCAAACTTAAAGCCACATAAATCATATTTTCACTCGTCTGAACAGGCAGTCTCCCATGTGACCCAAAATATACCACTGCAGAAAACACTGCCCATTGCTTCTATAGATGTTTTACTTCTATTTTTTCCAAAATAAGAGATAAAGATTCCTCGGCCTGTACGTGATTTTTCTTGCCATTGCTTCCTTTACCCAAACCTCCTTCAGTTTTTCTTTTACAAATGTTTTATTGATTTCCGATCAAACAAAGTAAAGTACAGAGTGCGTCAGAGATACAAAATCAGCTCTAACTTTTCTAGACATTGTTACATAGTTTTTAAGGCTGAAAAAAAAGACACAGGTTCAACCAATTTAACCTAATTTAATTTAATTTAATTTAAATTTAATTTAATTTAACTAGTTCAACCTAGGGGAATTAATGGAACATGAAATGAGGATGATATATAACAGGATCGCTAAAGAGAGACACTATGGTGGTAATAAAAATAGTAAGACCCTAGCAAAGATATTGAGGAAAAAAAGATATAAGAATTATATAGAGAAAATATTAAATAGAGAGGGAGAGCTGGTTGTACTCCGTGAGAAACAGAGAGACAGAACAACAAGAGATGAATAGAAGGGGAAAAATTAAAGAATATATACTACAAGCAAATACTCCTAAAATACCGGGGGAACTGGCGCAGGAATTGGAGAGTCCAATCTCAGCCCAAGAAATAATCCAGGCAATAAAAGAGACTAAAGGAGGAAAGAGCCCAGGCCCTGGCGGCTATATAATAGAATATTTAAAAAAGTTTGGGGACATATTAGCTCCAAATCTATGTGCATATTACAATGGATTGGGTACAAAATATGGACTGAGCGAGGAGGCCTCCACTGCCACAATTTCCACGATATTGAAAGAGGGAAAAAGAGAATACAATATGCTCAAGTTACAGACTGATTTCATTACTTAATACAGGCGTTAAATTGTTTGCAAAAATATTAGCCACTAGAATAAAGAAGTTGATGCCAAGTTTAGTCCACGCAGACCAGGTGGGATTTGTCGAGGGGCGAGAAGGAAAAGATAATGGAGTAAGGTCAATATTGCTGCTCCAGAGGATGAAGGAGAGTAGAGTCCCCAGTCTGCTCCTATCAATCGACGCTGAAAAAGCTTTTGACCGAGTAGACTGGGGATTCATGATGGGTACTCTGGAGGGAATGGGGTTTGGACCCAAAATTTTGAACTGGATAAAGGTGCTCTATAATAGCCCTAAGGCAGCAGTAAAAGTTAATGGAGTGCTATCAACAGCCTTCAGAATGAGCAATGGGACTAGACAGGGGTGTGCGCTGTCCCCCCTATTGTTCATTCTGCCACTGGAACCACTCCTGGAGACAGTAAGGGGAAACCCAGATATAAAGGGGGTGGCGATAGAGGGGAAAACACATAAGGTAGCCGCATTCACGGACGATATTCTATTTTATGTGTCTAGCCCACGAATATCCATGCCAAATCTGTTAAAGGCCTTACAGGAGTATGGGGAAATATCTCATTTCAAAATTAATCCAAAGAAGTCAGAAATTTTAAATGTGAATATAAATTTAAGAGAAGAACTGGATATTAAGAGGGAATTCCCATTCCTATGGCAGAAGGAAATCAAATATTTAGGGATTAAACTGACCTCAACAATAGAAAAAATATATCAAATAAATCATATCCCCCTCTTGGAAGAAATGAGAGAAGAAATAAGGAGGATGAGAACAAAACCCCTGTCATGGTTGGGAAGAATTAATGCTCTAAAAATGATTATACAGCCTAAAATACTGTATAAATTTCAGTTTAATTGAACTAGTTCAACCAATGGAAAAAAAAATACATAGAAAACCTCCATATACACAATCTTATAGGCACACTATAAAACCTTTGAAAAACAGCGCTGGTCTAAACAAAGTGCTAGACAAATATATATGAAAAAATCAAGTGTAAATAAAACAAAAACTTGATATTAGTGTTAATACTGACAGTAGTAAGTTCTTGCTGCAACCCAATGCGAGACACACACAATATACAACAATCAAAAAATATAGCTGCGCTAAAACTTATAAAACAAAATTATAAAGTGACATAATTTTTCTAATTTACAAAAAACATGCAAAAATAGTGCCAAAGTAATGATTTCCAGGCATATAAGCAGTCCAAAGAAAAGGAAAGATGGATAGGATGCTGAATCTTAGTCCATTTTCGGTGACTCTCAAAAACCACCCTTTACACACGTAGCAGGTGCACCCAGAGTAGAAAGAGATTATCCACCACCAAATTAGAGGAGGCTTACCAGCTGTCAAGATCTCTTTTTAAGGAGATCATACGGGCTTGTAAAATGTTACGTTCCTGGTCCCCACACTGGGCTCTGTTGGTAACACCAATCTATCTGCTCCCTCTTTATGGTATATCTCGTTCCACCACAATCATTTAGTACGGCAAAGAGAGAAGAAAAAAAGCTCCCATAGCATAATTCCGTAAAGATTTATTAAAATATAAAAAGTAAAGTAACAACTCACGAATTCCCAGCAGAGTATAAGCGTATAGAGTATAAAAAACGAGCCGGCCGGCTCTCTCTTGTTTGCACTGCCCGCCCTTCCGGATTAACGTGGAAATGCGGTGACGTCAGCACGCCGCTAACCCTACGTCGTTTCGTCAAAAGTGACTTCTTCCTGGGGTTCCAGGAAGAAGTCACTTTTGACGAAACGACGTAGGGTTAGCGGCGTGCTGACGTCACCGCATTTCCACGTTAATCCGGAAGGGCGGGCAGTGCAAACAAGAGAGAGCCGGCCGGCTCGTTTTTTATACTCTATACGCTTATACTCTGCTGGGAATTCGTGAGTTGTTACTTTACTTTTTATATTTTAATAAATCTTTACGGAATTATGCTATGGGAGCTTTTTTTCTTCTCTCTTTGCCGTACTAAATGATTGTGGTGGAACGAGATATACCATAAAGAGGGAGCAGATAGATTGGTGTTACCAACAGAGCCCAGTGTGGGGACCAGGAACGTAACATTTTACAAGCCCGTATGATCTCCTTAAAAAGAGATCTTGACAGCTGGTAAGCCTCCTCTAATTTGGTGGTGGATAATCTCTTTCTACTCTGGGTGCACCTGCTACGTGTGTAAAGGGTGGTTTTTGAGAGTCACCGAAAATGGACTAAGATTCAGCATCCTATCCATCTTTCCTTTTCTTTGGACTGCTTATATGCCTGGAAATCATTACTTTGGCACTATTTTTGCATGTTTTTTGTAAATTAGAAAAATTATGTCACTTTATAATTTTGTTTTATAAGTTTTAGTGCAGCTATATTTTTTGAATCTTATAGGCACAGTTGATTCAGAGGAAGGCAAAACCCCAATAATGCATGGTTCAATTTGCTGGGCACTGGAAAAAAAATTCTTCTAACCATAAAAGGCAATTGGATATTCCTTGGATCAACAATCTCTAGTGTTATTTCCTATAAATATTAATATCACATAGATTTTGTGTATTCAGAAATGTATCCAGCCCTTTTTAATGGTTATATTCTGTAAATGAATTTCAATGTGGGAATAAATACTTAAAGTAGTTTTAACCACTTAAGGACTGGGCCTCTTTTTGAGATTTGTTGTTTACAAGTTAAAAACAGTTTGTTTGTTTGTGCTAGAAAATTACGTAGCACTCCCAAACATTATACATTTTTTTTCTAACACCCTAGAGAATAAAATGGCAGTCATTGAAATACTTTCTGTCACACCGTATTAGCACAGCGGTCTTACAAGCGCACTTTTTTTTGGAAAATATACACTTTTTTGAATAAAAAAATAAGACAACAGTAAAGTTAGCCCAATTTTTTATTTATTTTTTTACAAGAAAAATAGCCCTGGGACTTAAATTGAGGCGAGAGAGGTTTAGCCAATGTCCATAGCAAACACTGAGACAAAGTCAATGTATTTATTTCAAAATGTTATGTAACAGAGCGGCAACAACAATGATCGTGAGTTACCCGGCATACTACACAATGTACACAACACAGATGAAAGTAAATATACAAAGATTTATTACAAATGTTGTACATCCATGAGCAACAATAAAACTTGTTGCTGAGTCAGTAAATACACATACATAATAAGAAAATAAAATGTACATACATGTGGACAGGGAAGTATGTAAACATAATGCAGACATCAATAATACCCAGCATGTACTGGCATAAAACAAGCATCAATAAAGCCCTATGCATTTTGCGAGACCCTACTCGCTTCTTCGGGACGGATGCATGAATGTTGTATCTGCAATGTAAATAATAAGATCAATAAATGTATGTTGTTAATAAATGGGGGCAGGCAGAATAATTGGCAAGAGAGGTCTGAAACAGAGACCTCATTCTTACCGAAGGTCTGAGATAAATCGCTAAACGCTGGATATCAAAATGGCAGCCGTGTAGTGCATCCAGCTCGGGAGCTGAGGGGGCGGAACAAACAAAGGCCATAACAGGGGAACATCCGGAGGATCAGCATGGTCTGGATAGGGGTATTTCTCACTGCGGTCTCCACTTAGCCCCTTAAATCATGTCTGGAAAATGTCTGCAAGGATGCACATATATCAGAGGGCATCATAATTGCAAAATGGGCTTAATGTATAAGGTTTTTTATTTATTTATTTATTTATTTTAATTTATATATACATAAAGATGTAAATAAATGAATTAAGCTTATTAGAGCTTTTGGTAAGAAGGACTACCTGAAATATGAAATATGGTAAATGCATGAATGCAGACCAACATAGTTATAAAGCTGATATGGGCAGAGAGACTACGGGGCAATATAGAAATGATGTAAGTTTTACATGTGTATAAAGACAATGTAACAGAGCCAATAGGTGTCAAGAAAATAAGAAAGTTGTACCTCAATGGAGTGAAAAATCCAATGGTTGTCAGTTGGTACTTAGAGATGTGACTGCTCTATCCAATCGTCAAGTTATGAATCAGAATTCCAGCCGTGCGGGCTCGAAGGTTACACCCCCAGCATCATGTACGGGCGGTGACGTATGGGAGTCCGTAGGACATCCACCATCAAGGAGGGAGCGCAGATGCAACAACCACCCAACCGTCCAGGATGACCCCCACAGTCCACACCTCAATTACATCGGGGAGACATCAGTGTATGGGCATGGAAAACATGGCGCCGATGTGCAGGTGGCCACCCCCGTCAAAAGACAGGGGAGGACAGCAAGAGATCAGGAACACAACTCCCCTATGCACATCGTAGCTCCCGAGCTGGATGGAAACCACCGTCATAAAGGACAAACAGCGAAAGGGGAAAAGCTCAGTCCAGCAAGGCCCCCTAGAAGCAGTGCGCAAATAAAACTCGCCAAAGGGTGATAATACACTAGATGTAATATGGACAAAGGCTAATGGTAACAACAGACCAATGTGTGGGCTGAATGGGCGTCTTCCACTCGGGTTTAATCAAAGAAGGGAGATTAAGGTCTGGTGTGACCCCTCTAACACCTCCATCCCTAATAATGCACAAAAAAAACAAGAAAAATAGCCCTGGGACTTTAAATGAGGTGAGAGAGGTTTAGCCAATGTCCACAGCAAACACTGAGACAAAGTCAATGTATTTATTTCAAAATGTTATGTAACAGCAGCAACAACAATGATTGTGAGTTACCCGGCATAATAGCCAATTTTTTTTTTAGATTGTGAAAGATAATGTTACGCCTGGTAAATTGATACCCAACGTGTGAATGGTGACAAACATTTACCCTTAAAAATCTCCATAGGCAACGTTTAAAAAATTCTACAGGTTGCATGTTTTGAGTTACAGTGGAGGACTAGGGCTAAAATTATTGCTCTCGCTCTACCAATCATGTCAATACCTCACATGTGTAGTTTAAACACCATTTTCATATGCGGGCGTATACGTTCACTTCTGCACGCAAGCTCGGTGGGACGGAACACATTTAAAGTTTTGTTTTTTTTCTTATTTGTTTTTCCTTTTATTCTTTATTTTTTCACTATTCTTAAAAAAAAAAAAAAATGTGTCACTTTTATTCATATTACAACAAATGTAAACATCCCTTGTAATAGAAAAAAAGCATGACAGGACCTCTTAAATATGAGATCTGGGGTCAAAAATACCTCAGATCTTATATTTACACTAAAATGCAATAAAAAAATGTAATTAAAGAAAAAAAAAAAGAAAAAAAATTGCATTTAAGAGTTATGGGCGGAAGTGACGTTTTGGAGATGGGTATGTGGCCATCTTCCCCTCACTCGTCTCCATACCCAGCATGAGAAAGGTTCCAATCACCTCCGCCGCTGCCGATGGCTCTTGTAAGTGGCGGAGGGAAAAGTGATAAAAGTGATCTTGCGGCGAATCCGCAGCGGAGACCACTATCAATTGATTACACACAGCGGGAGCCTGTCAGCAAGTGCCGGCCAATGATTCACGGCCAGGATATGCTGATCGGCTGTTTTACGATCATAGCCCAGAGCTCTGTGTTGGTAAACAATACACAGCTCTGTACAGAGGGAGTGATCTGTCAGTTTCTCATTCTTGCAAAACAGGGATGAGAAACTGAGAGATCTTTAGTAAAAAGCAGCACACTTTACACACGCACACTTTACACGTATTGCACATAGTTAGGCACATATTTAACCCCTTGATCGCCCTTGATGTTATATCCTTTCCAGCCAGTGTCATTAGTACAGTGACAATGTATAATATTATCGCTGATCACTGTGTTAGTGTCACTGGTGAGGTCAGTAGTAGTAGTAAGTCAGTTCCCTTAAGCATCAGTTAGTGTCAGATTGTCCACCGCAATATCACAGTCCGATTATAAGTCGTTGATCACTGCCATTAGTAGTATTAAAAAAAAATTAAAAATCCAATTTCATGCAAGCCAATCAATATACATTTATTGGGATTTTTTTATCAAAAACATGTAGCACGATCTTCCCAGTCCACCCTTTTACTCTCCACTGATGCTGAAAATGCTTTTGATATGGTGGACTGGGAATATCTGATTACTTATCTTTTCTGGGTATAGGCCCTAGCATGCTAAGCAGGCTCTTGGTGCTTTATAACTCCTCCACGGCTCAATTTCGTATCAATGGTACTCTAAGTGATGCCTTTATACAATGGTACTAGACAGGGATGCCCTCTTTCCCCAATTCTATTTGCCCTTTCCTTAGAACCCTTTCTCGTGACAGTACGACATAACACCAGTATCCATGGGATCAAAGTTGGGACCTATGAACACAAGTACACTGGTTATGCTGATGACATATTGTTCTATGTCCAACAGCCTAATGTCTCTCCACCTTCTGAAACCTTCGAATCTCTGTCCAACTTCAAAATCAATTCATCTAAATCCAAAATTCTTAATATTTCTGTACCACACAAAATGGTCTCCCACCTGAAACCCTTCTTTCCTTTCTCTTGGCAACCTCACAAACCAAAATATTTAGGAATCGTTCTCACCCAGCATCATTATTCCATGAGAATTACATCCCCTTAATAAATTTTATTTGTCAAGACCTACCTACATAAATGGAACCAGTTAGCTCACTTATGGTTGGAAAGAATTAGCCTTGTAAAAATGCACATCTTACTCAGACTGCTGTTCTTATTCCAAATGATTCCTTACAGAGTTTGTTTACTGAGTGGACCTCATTGGTGTTCAAAAACATCTGGCATGGCAAACGTCCCGCATCTCACGAGCCCTACTCACGAAATTAAAAACTGAGGGGGTTAGCTCTCCCTGATTTAAAAAAAATATATTTATTAGAGATCATCCTGGATAGAATATTGGACTGTAAGCACCATAGTCCAAGCTATGGGTGCACCTGGAAGATGACTTCAGTAGCGTAGAGTTGTCCCCACAACTTTAGATCCCCCGGGGCTTTTGCACCCTGTCTGAAAATACTCCTCTGACTAGGTCTACCTTCACAATTTGGGACTCCCTTCATAAGTCCCAAGGATGGCTCCTTTGATGTACCTAACAGGTAACTCATTCTTCCCACTGGGTGATCTAGATGCACAATTTCGCACTTGGATACCCCATGCACCTGCTCTTCTTCATCATGTTACCTCTCCTAGAGGATGCTTCCCACTAACCTCTCTACTTAAAACCACCAAAGCTACAGTTATGGATCAATGGCAATATAAACAACTTGCCATGTTTATCAAATCTCTACTGAAACCACTGCGTACACTCGCAGACCTAAGACCAGTGGAAAGCATAATGGCTTGCATGCAACCTCCACAGAAAATCATTTCCCTACTCTACAAAGTTTTACTGTCATTTGGAGCCCAAGTCCTGACCTACCGTTTTAGCAAGCTGGGCACAGGACTTGCAATATCCTCTAACCATTGCGTACACTCGCAGACCTAAGACCAGTGGAAAGCATAATGGCTTGCACGCAACCTCTGCAGAAAATAATTTCCCTACTCTACAAAGCTTTACTGTCATCGGAGCCCAACTCCTGGCCTACTTTTTTGGCAAGCTGGGACCAGGACTTACAATATCCTCTAGCAGATAACCAATGTTCCATCATTCTTTGAATGACTCACACTTCCTCCATCTAAACCAGGCATCACTAAATGGCGGACCACGGTCCCGTTCTGGCCCCAGTAGCCATCCTACCCAGACCGCAGTCTTGCCAAATTGTTGCCTGTGTGTCCTCTCCTCGCTGCCTGCCGCTGCTACATTCACAGCATGGCAGGCGTGCACGGGTCTGCCACTTTGATTAGATCACTGCACTGCCCCCTCCCCACACTCTGTCTGTCTTATTCACACAAGACATGCAGCAAGGCTGATCTGGACAAAGGGCGAGACTTTTTAAGTTAAGAAGTGGGTGATTGGTTACTACACAGTGGGGCGGTCCCAGCAACCAATCACCCATCTTTAACATACAAAGACCCGTCCATTGTCCAGAGCAGCCACGTGAGGTAGGAGGGGGGGTGCTGTGCTGTTCTGTTATGAAAAGGACAGTAGTTTACTATCAAGAGAGGACTGTTACGTGTATGGGAGACTGTGATGTGGAGGATATCATGTGGGGTCATAGCACCAATATGACACTTGAACCTCCACTGGAAGAACATTTTTCTGAACGGACCCCCGTGAATTTTAATTCAGTACCACTAATCTAAATTTACAGTGACCAAATATAAGCTCCTGACCAGATGACACTATATGCCTGCGTCTCCGCATAAAGTTTTTTCAAGACACTTCTGAGCTCTGCTGGAGAGGCTGTGGGGTTATAGCCACACATGCTCATATCTGGTGGCAGTGTCCACTCATTTTCCCCTATTGGTGCTCTATTTTACATTGGATTCATGTAATACAAGGTTCCTCTGTTCCCAATGGTCCTTGGACTGTGTTATTCCATTGTACGGACGAACCAGTATGCAATTACCCAACATCTCTTGAATGCTGAGAAATCACCCATACCTAGTGTCAGGCCACCTGAGACCAGGTGACAGATGCACTCTGTAGGAGTCGGAAGTGCACCGCTAGGTAGTGGACTTTAGGATTGACTGCTGCAGATTGTACCCAGGGAAATTCAGGACACAGGTCTACAGGATCACTAACACAGATCCCAATGGGAGCTGGAGCATAGATTCCCCAGGGCGCGGAGTCTAAGAGCCAG
Organism: Lithobates pipiens; assembly: GCF_037356315.1. Taxonomy (NCBI): domain Eukaryota; kingdom Metazoa; phylum Chordata; class Amphibia; order Anura; family Ranidae; genus Lithobates; species Lithobates pipiens. Next base: position 162,714,994 of record NW_027507789.1, read on the forward strand.
CAGGTGTTCGCCAGAGCCTCCAGTGGTGAGGATGGACTTCGCTGCAGTCTGGCTCCAGGTCGCGGCCCCTAGGGTCTCACAGCTCACGCTCACAGTAGACTACAGGAGAAGGAAGCAGAAGGCTGGGACGACAAGAATAGTAAGGGGATAAGGCAGAGGTCAGGGCAACTATCAGACAGGAACAACAGAGGACAAAGGTTCAGGGTCACAGGCAGACAGGGATGGTCAGGGACATGCCAAAAGGTCAAGGTCACAAGCAGACAGGAATCGTTGAGAACATGCCAAGGTCGGTAACTGAGACAAACGTAGAGCTCACGGCAAGCAGGAAATAGGAAGCCAAAAACACAATGAATACACAATGGTTGATCAGCACCGCTGGCTTGCAGTGCACAGGTTAATATAGGGTTCCCTGATAGGGCCTGGGGTGGAGCCATGCTTAGAGGAGAGGTTATAAAAACCACCAGGTGGAAGTGGATGACCTCTTAGTCAGAACACATGAGGAGAGGTAAGCAAACAGAGGAAGATTACTGCATAACCATGACACCTAGATAATGAAAACAGACTTCCATTCCTACAGTACAACAATGACTACAAGTTGTGGATCAAATCTATCATATGGGAGATCTTACATATGAAGTTCGAGACCAGGCTTTTGCCTCACATAGGATATGGGCCTGCTGGTTCGCCTTTACGCTCTCCTCTACATATGCAGCTATTATGTCCCAATCTGAGTGACATTTCTAGAACAACATAGTTATTTTTGTTAATATCTGTATGAGGCAGGCTCCCTCCCCCAAAATCTTTGCTTTCCACCCTACCTCTTCTCCCCCACCCCTCTTATTTTCCACTTTTACCTTTTCTTCCTTAACTTAGGCTCTATGCCTCTTTTCAAATACACTTTTCATTGATCCAATCTGCTGATTGGTTAAAGGTTTATGGCAGAGTTAATCTGGTTTGGTTATGAGTATGTGATATGTACACCTGATATTCTGACATTGTATACTTCACCTTGATGTTCACATTACTATTCCTTTCAATAAAGATTTATTGGAGAAAAAAAAAAGTACCAGAATACATTTTGGCCAACATTTATGAAAAAAAATGATTTTTTTTTTTAATTGGATATGTTTTTAGCAGAAAGTAAAAAATATTAGTTTTTTTCAAAAATGTCAATGTGTTATTTATATCAGAAAAAATAAAAGACACAGTGGTGATCAAATACCACCAAAAGAAAACTCTGGCCCCTTCCCAGCCAGTATCATTAGTACAGTGACAGATTGTTATCACTGATCGCTGTATTAGTGTCACTGGTTCCCAAAAAGTGTCAGTTAGTGCCAGAATGCACTGCCGCAATATCGTAGTCTCGCATACGGCTCTGAGCGCCATCATTACTAGTAAAATAAAATTTAATAAATACAAATAAATAAAAACATTCCATAGTTTGTAGATGATATAGCTAAATAAAATTTAATAAAATATAAATAAATTACTAAAATATGTAGCAGAATACATAGTAAATTTATGAAAAAAATTCGATTTTATTTCAATTTTGTTTATTGGCTATGTTTTATAGCAGAAAGTAAAAAAAAAATGTTTTATTATTTTTGTTTAATTTTTTAATGTTTTAATTTATATCACAAAAATTCAAAAACCCAGTGGTGATCAAATACCACCAAAAGAAAGCTCTGTTTGTGTGAAAAAAAATTATATAAATTTTGGGTATAGCGTTACATGACATGTAGCCTAAGTAGAATAAACAATCTCCAGGAAAAAGGAAAAATGCTCCCTTGCAGTGGAGCTATCGCTGCAATGCTAGAGTAAAATGGTCACTTAGTTCAGGAGCTTCAAAAAGCATTTCTACTTTCCTGATCCTTGACTGCCCCAGCAGCTGGCACTCTCCTCTTCTTCCCTATGCTCCAGCAGTGGATTGTCCCTCAGCATTCTCCCATCCAATAGAGGGATATAGTCACCTCTATAGTCAGGCTTTTTTTCTCAGAGAATAGGTGCGGGAACTGCTTAAAGCTTGTAGGAGGAGTTTTCATTCTGCTCTGACTGTCCTATGAGGCTGCAGGACCCCTGACCCTCTGTCTGGACAGTGTTTATTGGCTCTGTGCTGATCACATGCACTCCCCCTAGAAAAAAAAAACTCTCTAGCAATGCACACCAAACTGAGCATCTGCAGCTCGTTCCCTACCCTTTGGCTCCATCAGAAGATGATTTGGGAACTGTGGAAGAAGGTGAGGATCAGAGAAGACTGGATCAAACAGCCTTTTTACACAATGCAGAGGATTAACCCCTTAGGTTCTACAGTGGGTATGTCAAAAAAATTTCGCCAACTTGGCCCGACCGTGTGTATGCAACAGTTTCGGACAAGATCTGACGGACAAAATCCGACGGGCAAAATCCGACGGATTTGGTTGTGGAAATCTCTGACCGTGTGTACAGGGGCTTAGTGGGTGTTGTGTGCCTCCAGCACAATATACACTACCCAATTGCTGTTTTTCCCAACTCCCTTCAGGCCATTACCATGTCTGGAAGGCCAGCAAGGAGAGGCAGACAGGCGCGAGCCGATAAAAGAGGGCAAGCAGGCTCTGTGTCTAGAGACAACAGCGCTGGTTGTGGACGCGGTGCATCGTCATCATCAGCACGTGGCCATGGGACACGCTTGTCCTTCTTTTCGGCAGCTGAACATGTTGAGCCGCAACATGCCAACGACTTGGTAGAGTGGATGACCAAGCCCTCTTCATCCTCCTCATCCTCTCTCACCCAGTCTCAGGGTACTAGCAAAGCAGCTGCCAACGCATCGTCTTCCCTCCTCTCAATGTCATCATCAGTGACTCCTTCCCTAGACCCACCACGTCCTCCTGAGGAGTCTCCTGAACTCTTTGAGCATAGTGTTGGGTACATGCTCCAGGAGGATGCCCAGTGTTTTGTAGGCTCTGATGATGATACTCAGCTAGAGGAAGGCAGTAGCGTGAATGCAGAGAGAGGGGATGCTCAAGAAGGACAGCGATCTGGCAGTCATGTTCCACAAGCTGCAGCATACTTCCAGGTTTGCTACAGCGATGAAGAGGGAGGGGATGATCAGGGCACTGACTCCACGTGGGTGCCTGGTAGGAGAGAGGAGGAGGAGGAGGAGGAGGCACATGTCCAACGAGGCAGGATGCCCTCCCGGGGCCAGCTTAGGGGCAGCACACCGACTGAATCACACTGCAGAGCTCCGCCTGTGCATTGCGCTGCCTCTGCGCGTTATTCTAAAAGTTCTTTGGTGTGGGCCTTTTTTGAGACGAGTGCATCAGATCGCACCACTGCTATTTGCAACATATGTCTCAAGCGTATCTCGCGTGGCCAAAACATCAGCCGCTTGGACACCACATGCTTGACCAGACATATGTTGACCTGCCATGCAGCTCGTTGGCAAGTGTACCTCAAAGACCCACACCAAAGAACAAAGCGGACCTCTCCTTGCTCCTCATCAACTGGCACCTCCAACCCCACTAGACCTTCAGTCCTCTCTGAAACCTGCTCTGAGAGGAATGAAGGTGTAGAATTAGGTGTGTCACAGCCAAGTGCTTCCGGGCACTCTGCTAGCAGTACACCCACGTCCGATTATAGCAGGCAAATGTCCCTGCTCCAGCTGCTGGACCAGCGAAAGAAGTTCACTCCCAGCCATCCACATGCCCAGCGGTTGAATACTAGCTTGGCTAAATTGCTAGCACTTCAACTGCTGCCTTTTCAGTTGGTAGACTCGGCCCCCTTCCGTGAGTTTGTACAATGTGCGGTTCCTCAGTGGCAGGTCCCCAAACGCCACTTTTTCTCACAGAAGGCGATTCCGGCTCTCTACCGGCATGTGGAAGGCAATGTCCTTGCCTCGCTGGACAGGGCGGTCAGCGGTAAGGTTCATATTACCGCTGACTCATGGTCCAGCAGGCATGGACAGGGACGTTACCTGTCTTTCACGGCCCATTGGGTCACTCTTCTGGCAGCTGGGAAGGATGCAGGACAAGGTGCAGTAGTGTTGGAGGTTGTTCCGCCACCACGCCTCCAAAATGCTACTATTGGTTGTGACACACCTCTCTCCTCCACCCCCTCCTCTTCTTCTTCCTCCATGGCCTCTTCCAGTGCTCTGTCCTCAGAACCAGCGGTGTTCCGTAGGCGTTCCAGGGGCTACGCAAGTATGCAGGCAAAACTATGCCATGCCGTGCTTGTGCTGGTTTGTTTGGGGGACAGGAGCCACACTGGGGCGGATGTTTTCTCAGCTCTGCAGGGGCAGGCCGAGAGGTGGTTGACGCCACGCCAGCTTAAGCCAGGAATGGTGGTTTGCGACAATGGCACCAACCTCCTCTCCGCCCTCCGACAGGGACAACTGACCCATGTGCCCTGTGTAGCTCACATCCTTAACCTGGTGGTGCAGCGGTTCTTGGGCAGGTACCCGGGCTTACAGGATGTCCTGAAGCAGGCCAGGAAAGTCTGTATGCATTTCCGCCGATCATTTAATGCCTGTGCTCGGCTGGCTGAGCTCCAAAAGGAGTTGAACCTGCCCAAGAACCGCCTTATTTGTGACATGCCCACCAGGTGGAACTCAACGTTGGCCATGCTGCAGCGGCTGCACACGCAGCAGAGGGCCATCAATGAGTACCTGTGCGACTACGGCACCAGGGCAGGGTCAGGGGAGCTCGGTTTTTTCTCACCACGCCAGTGGGGCATGATCAGGGATGCATGCACTGTCCTGTCACCATTTGAGGAGGCCACAAGGATGGTGAGCAGTGACAGTGCATGCATCAGTGACACTGTACCTCTTGTCCACCTCTTGGAGCATCGATGCGTGGAATAATGGACAGGGCACTTGAGGCAGAACAGAGGCAGGAAGAGGAGGACTTCCTTGCCTCTATAGGCCCTCTTTATCCAGACAGTGTTCCTGCTGTGCCACCCATCACACAGGAAGAGGATGAGGAGGAGGAAGAGGAGGAGGAGGATGATTGTGTCAGCATGGAGGTGGAGGCTGGCACTCAGCATCAGCAGCAGCAGCAGTAGTCTTGTAGGGATGATTTACAGTCCCAAGAAACCCGTGGACTTGTACGTGGCTGGGAGGAGGTAGCTGCGGATCATGTTGTCCTTAGTGATCCAGAGGACTCTGGACCGAATGCCTCAGCTAACCTACGCTGCATGGCCTCCCTGATCCTGCAAAGCCTGCGGAAGGATCCTCGTATTCTTCGGATCAAGGAGAGGGACCATTACTGGCTGGCCACTCTCCTTGATCCACGGTACAAGGGTAAGGTTGCCGACCTTATCTTGCCATCGCAGAGGGAGCAGAGGATGATACATCTCCGGGAGGCCTTGCAGAAAAGTCTGTGCAACGCGTTCCCAGAGACTGGGAGGTTACAAACTCCTGGTCCTGGACAACGTGTTGCTGAGTCATCGGTCAAAAGGAGCGGTGGAGAAGGTGGCCGTCTGACTGATGCTTTCAGACAATTTTTTAGTCCGCAGCCCCAAGGTATGATCGGTTCCAGCAACCATCGCCAGTGTCTGATTTACATGGTGCAGGAATACCTAGGGGCAAGGTCAGACTTGGACACCTTTCCCACCGAAAATCCTCTGGCTTACTGGGTCTTGAGGATGGATCACTGGCCAGAGCTTGCACAGTATGCAATTGAGCTACTGGCCTGTCCTGCATCCAGCGTTCTTTCGGAACGCACCTTCAGTGCTGCTGGTGGCTTTGTTACCGATCACAGGGTGCGCCTGTCCACCGAATCAGTTGATCGACTGACCTTCATCAAGAGGAATCAGTCTTGGATCACCCACAGGTACCAAGCACCTGAAGCTGATGTAACCGAATATTTTTTTTTTAAATATCACATCCCTTCAAGACTGCCTATGCTGATGCTGAGTGACTGTCCTGTTATGTTGATTGTCTATCCTCTTCCTCCTCCGCTGATATGTTGGAAGAACATTTCTGGTTCTGGGTGATGCCATCAGCCCAATTTTTCTGCCCCTGTTTAACAGGGGCGTTTAATTACAATTTTTGATGCAATGCTTTGCAGCAGGGCTAATTCCTGCAATAAAACTAGAGTATATGGGAGAGGTTGCAGTGTGGTGTCACTAGCACCAGTGCCATCAGCCCAATTTTTCTGCCCCTGTTTAACAGGGGCGTTTAATTACAATTTTTGATGCAATTCTTTGCAGCAGGGCTAATTCCTGCAATAAAACTAGAGTATATGGGAGAGGTTGCAGTGTGGTGGCACCAGCACCAGTGCCATCAGCCCAATTTTTCTGCCCCTGTTTAACAGGGGCGTTTAATTACAATTTTTGATGCAATGCTTTGCAGCAGGGCTAATTCCTGCAATAAAACTAGAGTATATGGGAGAGGTTGCAGTGTGGTGGCACCAGCACCAGTGCCATCAGCCCAATTTTTCTGCCCTGTTCAACAGGGGCATTTAATTACAATTTTTGATGCAATGCTTTGCAGCAGGGCTAATTCCTGCAATAAAACTAGAGTATATGGGAGAGGTTTTTCTACCACTGTTCAACAACGGCATGTAATTACAATTCTTGATATAATCATTCACAGCAGGGCGCTCCAGCGCCCACCAAGAGTCACTTTCAGGGCTTACAATGTTGTGGCAAAACCAACACCTTGTTCCGCCATTTCTGCAGAGCATATAGGGCAGGCCCCTACTTTCAAACATCCAACTTACAAACATCTCCTACTTTCAAACGGAAGGAGACAACAGCAAGTGAGATGAAAAAAGATGGACGACAAAACAAATTATACAGGGGTGATAACCCTTCCCTATGTTTTCCAAAAAGCTTAAAAATAGTTTTTTGGACTGGAGCTACACTTTAAAAATGTACCAGTTGAAAATTACAAACAGATTCAACTTAACACAACAAACCTACACAGTCCCTGTCTTGTTTGAACCGCCTGTATACTGCTGTTCTGAGTATATAGGGCCTGGGGACCACACGCATTTCCTTTTTTTAATATGGGTACGGGGTTCCCCTTAATATGCATACAAGACCTAAAGGGGCTGGTAATGGGCAGGGAGGGCTACCCATGCCATTTTTCTCAATGATTTTCAACCATATTGCAGGAACCAGATATAACATTAAAACCGCAAGCAGTTTTAAATGATGTTATTTCCGTTTAATGTCATTTTGTGCAGGGACTGTTCTAAACACAGGAAACACGTGGCACTTCACAGGCATACTACAGACACCCCCCAGGCACGATATTTAAAGGAATATTTCACTTTTTTTTTTCACTTTAATCGTCATTAAAATCAGTGCTCCCGCCAAAACTGCCATTTTTAAAAACATTTTAGGCATTGACCCATGTCCCCTGGGGCAGGAGCCAGGTCCCCAAACCCTTTTTAGGACAGCATCTTGCATATTAGCTGTTAAAATTAGCACTTTTAATTTCGAACGTTCGAGTCCCATAGACTTCAATGGGGTTCTAAAGTTCGTACGAATTTGGGGTCCGTTCGAAAGTTCTGGTGCGAACCGAACCGGGGGGTGTTCGGCTCATCCCTAATGAGGAGTAACTAGTGGCAACCTAGTTGGAGGAACGCCAGGAAAGTGGAGTGGTTATCCCAATATAAACGAAAGGCAAAGCTTTTTCTAGGTTCTGGTGAGTGCCCATTTCAGAAGGTGGAGGTGGCGCAAGAAGTGGTGAAAAGTCCTTTTTATAGAGCACGGATGTGAATTGGTGCCCAATATGCACATTGAATTCATATGATAAACGGAAGTGGACTTTGGGGATTGTTGTAATATTAGTTATGTTCTGGGGTTTCGATCTTTTGCATTTGATCATTTGCACTTCATATTGACTTATTGACACGTTGAACTTTAAGGTTTATAGTTTTTTAGCATTAAGGTTTGTAGACATGGTAAAGACACCGTTTTAGTGGTAATATTGCACTGGCACTTCTGGGATCAGTGCAGTTACTTTTTCAAACATATATTTTTTCCTAACTTATGGTATAGGACTTTTTAACTGCAACAGATCAAATCTCAATTTTATTATTACTATCTTTGATTAATTTTTGCGCTGGTGACACAATTTTTCATTTTTGAGAGCCCATCAATGCCTCCTATCAGCACTCATCAGTGCCTCCTATCAGTGCCCATCAGTGCCTCTTATCAGTGCCCATCAGTGCCTCCTATCAGTGCCCATCAGTGCCTCCTATCAGTGCCCATAAATGCCTTCCATTGGTGCCTTCTATCAGTGTCCATCAGTGCCTTCTATCAGTGCCCATCAGGGCCTTCTATCAGTGCTCATCAGTGAATCCTTACAGTGCTCAGCAGTGCCTCCTATCAGTGCCCACTCACTCCTATTAGTGCCCGTCAGTGCCTTCTATCAGTGCCCATCAGTGCCTCCTATCAGTGCTCCCATCAGTGCCCATAATTACCTCTTATCAGTGACCATAAATGCCTCCTATCAGTGCTCATCAGTGCCTCCTATTAGTGCTCATCAGTGCCCATTGGTGCCTCCTATCAGTGCTCATTGGTGCCTCTTATCAGTGCCCATCAGTGCCTCCTATCAGTGCCCATAACTGCCTCCTGTCAGTGCCTTCTATCAGTGCCCATCAGTGCCTTCTATCAGTGCTCATCAGTGCATCCTATCAGTGCTAATCAGTGCCTCCTATCATGTGCCCATAAATGCCTCCTATCAGTGCTCATCAGTGCCTCTTATCAGTGCCCATCAGTGCCTCCTATCAGTGCCCATAAATGCCTCCCATCGGTGCCTTCTATCAGTGTCCATCAGTGCCTTCTATCAGTGCCCATCAGTGCCTTCTATCAGTGCTCATCAGTGAATCCTAACAGTGCTCAGCAGTGCCTCCTATCAGTGCCCACTCACTCCTATTAGTGCCTATCAGTGCCTTTTATCAGTGCCCATCAGTGCCTCCTATCAGTGCTCCCATCAGTGCCCATAAATACCTCTTATCAGTGCCCATAAATTCCTCCTATCAGTGCTCATCAGTGCCTCCTATTAGTGCTCATCAGTGTCCATTGGTGCCTCCTATCAGTGCTCATCGGTGCCTCTTATCAGTGCCCATCAGTGCCTCCTATCAGTGCCCATAACTGCCTCCTGTCAGTGCCTTCTATCAGTGCCCATCAGTGCCTTCTATCAGTGCTCATCAGTGAATCCTAACAGTGCCTATCAGTGCCTCCTATCAGTGATCATCAGTGCCTCCTATCATGTGCCCATAAATGCCTCCTATCAGTGCCTCCTATCAGTGCTCATCAGTGCCCATTATTGCCTCCTATCAGTGCCCATAAATGCCTCCAATTGATGCCTTCTATCAGTGCCCATCAGTGCCTTCTATCAGTGCTCATCAATGAATCTTAACAGTGCTCAGCAGTGCCTCCTATCAGTGCCCACTCACTCCTATTAGTGCCCGTCAGTGCCTTCTATCGGTGCCCATCAGTGCCTCCTATCAGTGCTCCCATCAGTACCCATAAATGCCTCCTATCAGTGCCCATCAATGCCTCCTATCAGTGCCCATCAATACCTCTTATTAGTGGCCATAAAGGCCTCCTATCAGTGCTCATCAGTGCCTCCTATTAGTGCTCATCAGTGCCCATTGGTGCCTCCTATCAGTGCTCACCGCTGCCTCTTATCAGTGCCCATCAGTGTCTCCTATCAGTGCCCATAACTGCCTCCTGTCAGTGCCTTCTATCAGTGCCCATCAGTGCCTTCTATCAGTGCTCATCAGTGCCTCCTATCAGTGCTAATCAGTGCCTCCTATCATGTGCCCATAAATGCCCCCTATCAGTGTCCATCATTGCCTTCTATCAGTGCCCATCAGTGCCTTCTATCAGTACCCATTAGTGCCTTCTATCAGTGCCCATAATGCCTCCTATCAGTGCCCACCAGTGCCTTCTATCTGTGCTCATCAGTGCCTCCTATCAGTGCTCATCAGTGCCTCCTATCAGTGCCCATAAATGCTTCCTATCAGTGCCTCTTATCAGTGCCTTCTATAAGTGCCCATTAGTGCCCTCTATCAGTGCCCATCAGTGCCTTCTATCAGTGCTCATCGTGCCCTCTATCAGTGCCCATTAGTGTCTTTTATCAGTGCCCATCAGTGCCTTCTATCAGTGCCTATTAGTGCCTTCTATCAGTGCCCATCAGTGCCTTATATCAGTGCCCATCAGTGCCTTCTATCAGTGCCAATTAGTGCCTTCTATCAGTGCCCATCAGTACCTTCTATCAGTGCCCATCAGTGCCTTCTATCAGTGCTCATCAGTGAATCCTATCAGTGCCCATCAGTGCCGTCTGCCTTCTCAGGACAGCACGACTCTGAGCAGAGAGCGTGTCTCTCATAGAACAACAGCACAGAGACACCGGCATTGACAGTTCTATTTCCCTCTCTGTCCGTCCTCTCTCGCACGGGATGACAGAGGACACACAGCCGATCTGCTTCCCCTTCTCCCCCCTCCCCGTTCCTGTGTGTGCTCCGTGGCTAATGTCAGTTCATTAGCTTCACACTTGACTGCCCGTGGATCACACAGGAGAGGGGAGAAGGGGGAGTAGATCAGCTGTGTGTCCTCTGTCATCCCGTGCGAAAGAGGATGGACGGAGAGGGACATAGACCTGTCAATGCTGGTGTCTCTGAGTCTGTGCTGCTGTTCCATGAGAGACATGCTCTCCGCTTAGAGCCATGTGAATAGCAACCCCACTGGGCGCCCCCAACAGTGACAGAATGCCAGGGCTCCATCACAAGTGCGACTGTTGTAACCCTGGTAATTCTGCCACTGGCAGCGACACATGATAATCACAGAAAGGACAGATGTGACATGCAGACTATGATTGACAAGTTGATAGGTTTAATCAGGATTTTTATTCATTGGTAGATGAGGCCTAAAAAGAAGGCATAATCACCAATGATATGTGGGAATGTATTTGTATCAGACACCCATACACCCACCTTCTGCGCACTTCCCAAGGCGCACAAAGACGTATATAACCCGCCAGGAAGACCCATCATGTCAGGGAATGGGTGCATTTCGGAGGGGATTAGTCAAGTCATTGACCAACACTTGTGACCTCATGTCATGAATTTGGCCTCCTACACGAAAGATACAATTCACTTGTTGCATATTCTGGAAAATCTAGTAACGATTCTGCAATACTAGTAACGATTGATGTTGAATCACTCTATAGCAGCATTCCACATGATCTGGGAATCGCTGCTGTGGGGCACGTACTTCAACAAAGGGCAACACTGCAAACCTGTACCTGGGGGAGTGGGAGAAGGTTTTTTTATCCAGTGATCAGTTGTCTATGTACACAAAACACATAATGTTGTGGTAAAGGTACATAGATGATGTACTACTTGTGTGGGATGTCTTGACCAAATGAACCGTAATAATCTTAACCTTTTTTTTCACAATGACGTATGACCAATACAAGATTGACTTTCTTGACATCAGTATTTCTAAGGATAAAAATGGTAAATTGACTAGTAGGCTCTTTAGAAAAGAGACAACACTTTGCTGCATGCCGATAGTCCCCCTCCAGAACCATTAATAAATCTATACCCTTTAGTCAATTCCTGCATATTAAACTAAACTGCACTCCAAATGAAGATTTGCAACTGGAAGCAGATGAGCAGAGATTATTAGCAAGGGGCTATATGAAATCAACTTTAAAAAAAGCCTTCAATCGTGTAAAAGACACTAAGAACTCTAACTCTTCTCTTTAAACCCCAAAAAAACAAGCAAGATAATGCCACTGGAGTAATATTACGATATTCAAAGGAACATGACAAAGTGAGGAGAATCCTGACTAAATATTGGCCTAGCCTCACAGAGGACCCTGTCATTGATAATCTAGTAACCAATAATCCACAAATCACATATAAAAAGCTGGATCCATTGGAGAATCACTTGCGCAAAGTGAATACAAAGAAGAATCCTTTCCTTGCGGATCCTGTGCACAATGTACAATTATAAACAAAAGGACACATCTGCCAAATGGTGAATGCTTCGGTGTTAAACATTTAGCAAATTGCAAAACACAGTAGTCTACCTAATGCAGTGCCAATGTGGTTCCTTTTATATTGGCAAAACAAACGGTAGGATTTTGGACGTGTCAGCAAACACATGCATAGCATGAGAATTGGCAATTTATATCTGCATCTTGGCCGACATATCGAAACACAATTATCGAATGCCCAAGATAAATTTTACAGTCTGGGACCGTGTTCATATTCCACCCGGGGGGGAGGGACTGGAATAAGATTCTACTACAGCACAAAATGCGCTGGATTAGATATCCGAATGAAGACCATTCCTTAAGGGTTTTAACTCAGGGAAGAGAGATTAACCAATATATGAAACTCCTTTTGAGAATCCTCTTTCTGAGTTCAATTAACTGATGGTTAGGGAATATAAAACATCTGCATAGGGACTCCCCCTTGGACATTCACATGATAGATGTTTTGCATCCTGGGTACCTTTAGTGGAGGTAACAGATGAGGCACCCTTGGGTTATGAATATATACTATATTGTTGTTGTTTTTTTGTGTTTTTTTTTTCACATACATGCTTATATGTAAAATTATCAATATCAATGTTTTAATGTACCGGTGCAAGTGCTCTCCTCTGTGCAAGGATTTCCTGGAACTATGTATTCTCATGTATATACCTGGCACAGAAAGGACCCTACAATTTTGTTCGGGGTTCGCTTTTTTCTGCAATTTTTTCTCTACTTGGTGTCGGCGGCTTTTTGTCCCCAATATGGCCACTATACCGTTCTCCGGATGTTGTCATCACTAAGACTGAATATGGCGCAACAATGCATGACGTCATCACGACATGCATGCACGTTATACAGGGAAGCCAAGGATTGCAGTCAGTTCCCTTACTCTCTCCACATTCGTAGAAAAATTCAGTTGGAGCCGCCTACTTAGTAGTAGGGAGACGGCCTGAGATTAAAGAGGAGCTTGGACATTCCTTAAAGTGTTGCTAAACCCAGTAATATGAAAATAGTTAATCTGCTCACCCATAGTGCCCACAGCTTATAAATCTTCTTTTTTACATTAACCACATGCCGACTGGGCCATAGCCGAAAGACGGCTACATAGCTGTCGGCTTATTCGTATTGTATTGGCGGAGTGTTGCGGAGTATGGGCAGAGTATTGCACAGTGTTGCAGAGTATTGTCAGAGTGTTGCAGAGTATGGGCAGAGTATGGGCAGAGGATTGTCACTGAGCAATGCTGTGGGCACTTCACTTCCAACCCACAGTGCTGCTGCCATCTCTCCCCCTCTCCCCTCTCACTGTACCGATCGCTACAGAGAGGGGAGGGAGAAACGTAACGCCGGTTTGTTTACAAGTGATCGCTCCATCCTCCGGCCCCAGCGGTCACAGATGTTCCGGGTGCGTGCCCCAGGGGGCGCGCGGGAGCAAGATTCTGGGAGGACATCCATGGAGGACCTGGCGCATCGCAGGTCACGCTAAACGGCCGCTGATCGCTGTCGTTTACCACGTGATCGTTCTGTCAAACGGAGCGATCACTTGTAAACAAACTGGCGTCACATCATGGTGCCGGTTCCTCCCTCCCCTCTCTGTACCGATCGGTACAGTGAGAGGGGAGAGGTGGAGATGGCAGCAGCGCTGTGGGCACTTCACATCCAGCCCACTACGCTGCTGCCATCTCTCCCTCTCTCCCCCTCTCTGCCAATACTCTGCAACACTGTGCAATACTCTGCCAATTCTCTGCAACACTGTACAATACTCTGCAACACTGCAATACTCTGCCAATACTCTGAAACACTCTGCAATAATCTGCCAATACTCTGCCAATACTGGACAATACTCTGCAATAAATTTTAAAAGAAACAAGGAATTTTTTTTTTTCTTACCGAATTTTCTATTGATCTATTGCGCAAAAAAAAAAAACAACGCTGATTAAATAGCACCAAAAGAAAGTCTAAGCACTGAAACAAAACCCTATATACAAATCTGAGAAGCATTGATGTTAAAATATAATTACTCTGTATTTCTGAAGTGGTATTAATCCCTGAAGAAGAAATTACTTACTGCATGTCTATATTTTGAAATGCGTTGATACCCCTGCCTACTGGAAACCCTCTTTAATACACAATTGATGGCAGAACAGCAAGTAGCTGGGGAATACCACTTCAACATGTTCTCATGGTTTGATACCATGAATATCACCTTGTATATTGTGATTAAATATTCTGTAGAGATTTACTGTTTTTAATATTTACAATATCCTATAAAAAAAAATTTAAATTAATAATTAAAGACATTTTTTAAGAATAATCAATTTTGTTTGAATTGCCTTTAAAATCCCAATAGTGAGGTTTACATAACAATTACATTTGGGAGGGATGGTGGCAATAACACACTTAGTCAAATTAGTCTATTTTTTCAATGATTGACAACCTGGCTTCACCTCTGATGTGCATGGGATGCCCAATGGAAATTACTGGTTCTCTGGGGAAAGACTTAACCAGAGTCCATGTTCATTGATGTGCACTTTTTTTTTTTGCAGCCGTTTCTGTAAATATTAATAAAGGAAAGGGTTGCTGTAAAGATTTAGTTGCAAAGTAAAAATATTGCAAGAATATAACAAAATAGAAAAAATAAAAAATTACAAGATACTCACCATGCAAATAGGTCCATCTAGTTAGATTGGGCTCACTTCAAATCAAAAAGGTTTGACAGAGCCATTATTATCCAAAGCAATAAAATGTTTATAATATGTAGGCTTGATGTAGCTTTGAGTGTCTACTCAGAATTTTCCCCAGCACGAAGGAAGGTAAATAATAAAAATAAGATGATATTCAGGAAGAATTGACAGCTGGAAAGAGAATTAGGCTTAATGTACATGGGGCGTTTTTACAACCTCTCCTGAAAGATTTAACTTGACAGATATAGTAACCCGCGTTTAAAACATCCATTTTGCCACGTTTACATGCTGCGTTTAGCTGCGTTTTGCTACGTTTGTGTTTAAAAGCGTTTGAAAAAAAAATTACGTTTTTTTTTAAATAGCCAAAAATGAAAAACGCCGGTAAATGAAATGGGGCTAAACGCCTCTAAACTCAACAATTTTTTTTGCGTTCCAAAAAAGGTCTCTAAACTCAACTGCCTAGAAACGACTATAAACGACCCTGTGTACATGTACTGTTAAAATAACATAGAGGAGAGTTCAGGGGTAGTTGAAAAAACTGCCCAACTGCTCCTAAACATCCATTTATCAGCAGCAGTGTACATGAGGCCTTATGCCACGTACACACGATCAGACTATCCAGCGGACTTAGTCTGGCGGACTTCCGCCGGACAAACCGCCGTAAAGTCTGCCAGACTGTCAGAACGAGTGGACCTGCCCACACACGGGACTTTCTGCAGTACTTTTGAAATGAACGGACTTGCCCACACACACACGGAGGAAAGTCAGGAGGATGCTGGGACTGTGACATCATAATGGGCAGGGACATCACCCGGCAATGTCCCTATATAAGTCGCTGCACGCCGCATCCCTGTCATTGCGGCCAGAGAGAGCGTCGAGTCAACATCTCAAGAACAGAAGAACAGAAGGCGACAGAAGACCAGGCCACCGCCAGTAAAAGAGCTGGAAGAAGGAGCGGAGGCCCGGCAAGAAGAACCGAAGAGGGGGACAAGACCCCCGAAGTTGGAAGAAGACCCCCGGAGCTGTGCAACCCTTGTGTGTTGTGTTTTATTTACATTTTTGTCACAGGTGAATGGGTAGGGGTACATTGTACCCCATACTCATTCACATAGGGTGGGGGGCCGGTATCCGGGGGCCCCCTTGTTAAAGGGGGCTCCCAGATTCCGATAAGCCCCCCGCCCGCAGACCCCGGCAACCAACGGCCAGGGTTGTCGGGAAGAGGCCCTTGTCCTCATCAACATGGGGACAAGGAGCTTTGGGGTGGGGGCACCCCCCATTTTGAGGGCACGTGGCCTGGTACGGCTCAGGAGGGGGGACGCTTACTCGTCCCCACGCCCTTTCCTGACCGGCCGGGTTGTGTGCTCGGATAAGGGTCTGATATGGACCTAGGGGGGGACCCCACGCCGTTTTTTCGGCGCAGGGCTTCCCCTTTAAGTCCATACCAGGTGACGGGGCCAGCGACGTGTCAATCTCACTGCCGAAGGCAGCAACATTGACTTCCTTCGCTATTCCAGGCTACCTGGAGGCGTGCTCAAAATGAATGGACATAGTCTGAAGCCTAGAGAAACTGGAAGGGGCATAGTTATTGGTCTAATCCTGCAGAAGGAGTCCCCAGCATGATGGGCTATGTTCCTCTGGGTAGATTGTGAGTGTCTTCTTCGTGTCCATCAAAGTTCAAGTTGTGGCATAGCTGAAGATGGGGGGAGTACTTCTAAAATCCTTTTTGGAAGCTAATCAAGGGAGTTTCACCTAAGAACTTGGTGTAGAGAGCTTACCAATGCGTGCCCAGTGGAAGTTGAAAAGGGCCTGGCTGTCCTGTGGCATTGTGGACATTAACCCCTACCTCACTGAAGAGTATCTGGTGGGTAGGTACTGGAAGGAGGCATCTGGTGATCCTGTGACTTTGAGAAAACTGACCTGAACTCAGGATCCTAGTGACTGTGTGCTGTTTTCCTTTGAGTGGAAGTGCTAGTGGTAGCTCTAACTGGGATAGCTTTTACAAGGACTCAGCTCTGGCCATCTTTATTTGCTCTTGCATAAAGACTGTTCAGGGAGGCTAGGCAAAATTAAGTGTGCTCCTGCTAGTATTTCATAGTTCTGGAGTATCCCATATCACCCTACACCCTTTCCAAGTTCTTCAGCAATAAAAATTATAAAAAGATATCCCCTAGACCAGGGGTCTCCAAACTTTTCAAACAAACGGCCAGTTTACTATCCTTTAGAATTTAGGGGGGGCAGTAGATGGGGTAGAAAATGTTCTGCGCCCAGCATCATTGAGAATAAACATGGCCGCAGGGTTGTGAGTCAGCAGGAGGAGGAGTGCCTCATCATTGGTATAAGTGTGTGGAATAGTACACCAACAATAGTATCAGTGGAACAAATAGTGCCTCATAGTAGGTGTCAGTGGGAGGAATAGTGTCTCATATCATTGGGAGGAATAGTACCCCAAGGGCCAGATAAAGGCTAGCAAAGGGCTGCATCTGGCCCTCGGCCCAGAGTTTGGAGGCCCCTGTCCTAGACTGATTAATGAGCTGGAGTTAGTGAACTGTTGCTGTGTGCCTGGCTGCACTAATCTTGGAAAATTACAAGTTAAATTACAGTGGCTACTTTGGGGGTAGCACTACATAGAAAATGGTGTGCCGGTAGGTGGAACACAGTGGCTCTTTTGGGGGTAGCCCAGTGGCTCCTTTGGGGGTAGCTCTACATAAAAAAGTGTAGGTGGCTGAAGAGCACATAAATAGACTGAAGCCTGGAGCAGCCAGGAGGGAGATACGGTAGTTCTTGGTCTAATCCTGCAGGAGGAGTCCCCAGCCCAAGGGACCATGTTCCTCTGGTCAGATTACGGCATGTTTACTGAGGTCCCAGCTGTGGCATAGCTGGGGGCCTAGTCCTTAAAATTATTTTTAGAAGCTAATCAAGGGAATTTGTTTGGAGAGCTTACTGAAGGATGCCAAGTGGAAGTTTGAAAGGCCCTGGCTGTCCTGTGGCAGCCAGATGGGAGGGATATAGGGTGCTATTTTTGCTCAGATATGGGCTTTAAAAGCATTTCTTATAGAAACACAGTCTTCCCCAGATAATACCTTCAAGTACCATGTTTGTTCAGTCATCATTCGGGGTCAGCACCTACATCCTAAACTGAGATGCTGGCTCAGAGAATATGCAGTCGTGTGAACCCTGGTGTCTATGCAGTTATCGCCTGTGTTCACAACTGTTTGACAACAGATCTCTGTCTCTGCTGCAACCTCGCGCCTTATGACAAAGGTACCATGTTACCATCTGATGACTAAAGGAGAGAAGATTGCTTCTACCTGCAGCAGACTAATGATATCATTTTAGCCTAGGCAAAGTTAAGGGCTGCTTTAGAATGATAAAAAAGTAGAGCTTGCTTGAAAAAAGTATGCTGTTACTATACATTGTGACATGTCATGACGCTATGAATCTAATCATGCAGACTTCTCAAAATACAGGAAGGTCTACTTTAAGAAAGTGCTTTAAGGCGTTAATAAAGATGAATCTAAAAAGGATCTGCGGTAAAGAGCTAGAAGAATGAATGCATGAAACACGTAGGCAAGGAGTAATTGGAGAAGTTTTTACCCCAACTGTCACTGTGAGTAGCCTCGGAAGAATCTGCAATGGACCGGGGACGGTAGGCATTTGAATAAGGAACGTGTTAAAGCATGTTAGAGACAGGCCTTCCGTTGATTAGTTAGCAAATTCTGAATTAAGCCCTCAACTGCAATGTCATGGATCCAGATATTTCCTCCTTTCCTTATTCCATTTTTTGTACACATGGGTATAGCCTTCCTGCTATGGTTCATCACAGTGATTTGTAATAGCCAGGAACCACTGACAGCTTGATGGATTCATTAATGTATAATTGGATATTTAGTGGTTCGATGGCTGCTTGCTTTTTTTTTTCCTGACTTGGCTGTAGGATTAACTCTCAACGTTCCATGTAACAATGGTTCCAGGGTTGGACATTCAGAAGCAGACCATTTTTAAATTGGAAATCCTTCTTTAAATTTGCCTCTGCTCCATCTTCAAAGTCTAATAAGTCTAAGAGTAGAATCCCCGGCTGAAGGCACACCCTGGGAGGATGAAAACGGGAGGAAAATGAGGAGCTAACCATAGCAACCATTTAGATTTCTTGTTTCATTTTCACAGCAAATGAAAAGGAAGACCTTATCGGACACAAATCCACCTCCTCCGATTCTTGACGACTCTTGTTTTCATGTGTGCAAATGTGGGAGGGAGGATAATAGTTTGCATCAAGGCAGAGATATATACTGAGATGTTACTGTCAATCTAATTTATGAACCCTGGCAAAAAAATATAAACTGTCATTTAACTGGAACAGAAGCAAAACTGTCATTCCTGGAAGCCAATCAAGGGTTTTCCACTTTGAGCTCTTGTTTATGGGGTTATAGGGAAAATCTATCCCTATAGATGAAAAATGAAGCGCAAAGTGTGATAACCAATCAGAAATAAGCTTTTAACTGATTTTATTCTAATAATTTGGATCTGAAGCGATCAGTATTGGTCGTTCACATCATCATTGTTCTTTTCATGAAAGACTAGTCTCACCTCATGTCTGTTGAAACAATCCCTTAGGGAATTCCCTTCACTACGAATAACATCTATGAGCCCATCAAGCAATAGATTATATTGTGCTCCATGGGAACTGTTGCATGAAATATCATTTATTTATGTCTACATTTCATACCCTAATTATGAAATCTGTATAAGTGGACCGACTTGATACGCAAAATACCAATAAGTAAGAAACAAGTGCATTACCTACATCTTCTCCTGTGGTGCAGCTTTAGAAGACCAGGAAAGCAGGGTAGAGCAGAGAGGTCTTCAAGATCTTGGTCCCCGCCGATTGAGTCATAAGCAACAGGCAGTTTGTTCCCTACAAGCATTGAGCAGATAGAAAGTTGGAGTCATGATCACGGAGCATCCATCTGACAACCAAGGAGATGGTGTGAGAGCAGAAGCTTTGCCTGTTCCTCCCAGGTCCTGCTGGGAATATTAGAGTGCTGAGGGGAAGTCACAGATCTCTCCACTGTGGCCCATCCTCACCTCTTCCTAACAAGCTGTGTGTGTGTTTTCCTGCACGAGAATGAGGTCTCTCAGCTGGGGATTGGAAACTCCGCCTGATGCGAGAAAAGGAAGGAGGGAGGGAGTGAGGTGGATAAGGAGAAAAGACAGGAGACACTGGATAGGAGTCTATGGGGGGGGAAGGAAAGCAGAAACATGGAGAATACAGGGTTCCGAGAGTGGGATTAAAACTGATGGGGATATGTAAATGATTTATCTGCAGTCACGTCAGGCGAGAGTTGGGAATGGGATTGATAAGCATTGAATAATAGCACTGGCTCTGGTCACTTATGCAGCATCTCAGGGTACCACAAAGATTCATGCAGTCCAATGCTACGCCTAGTACCCTTTCTACTCTACTGTTGAGTAAAATACAATAAGTGTAATAGTAAGAGTCAATGTATGCGTGGTTGATGACTTTGTGTATGCAATCTTCAGCATATATAAATGCAGTTCTTTACATTTCTTGTCTGTTTTGTAGGAATTGTCCTTTAGATAATAAAAGCAGAGAAGTTGTATTGTAACAGTCGCACTCGTTACAGGCTTGCCCACAGTTTGTGTATGGTGCTTTAGTGAATTGGTGGATAGCACCACTATGCAATTATTGTATATGAAAATAAGGATTTCATCAGCACACTTTGGTATAGTGCTAAACTTGTCCTATACTCACGTAAAGCAATCGGCATTACAGGCTGATTTTTCAGGAACTCTTTGGAACTTTTTATCAAGAGGGGAAAAAAGGGACCCTACCATAGGTATGCACAGCCTATTGCATTATGATGTGCAACCCTAAACTGAAACACACATGTGTGCATGTGTATATATATATATATATATATATATATATATATATATATATATATACAAATGTGTGCATGTATATATATATATATATATATATATATATATATATATATATATATATATATATATATATATATACAAATGTGTGCATGTATATATATATATATATATATATATATATATATATATATATATATATATATATATATATATATACACAGTGCCTTTCAAAAGTATTCACCCCCTTGGCTTTTTACCTATTTTGTTACATTACAGCCTTCAGTTAATGTTGTTTTAATATGAATTATATGTGATGGATCAGAACACAATAGTCTAAGTTAGTGAAATAAAATTTGAAAAATATATACATAAAACTATTTTTGAGAAATAAAAAAATGATAATTGGCATGTGCGTATGTAGTCACCCCCTTTGTTATAAAGCCCATAAAAAGCTCTGGTGCAACCAATTACCTTCAGAAGTAACATAATTAGTGAAATGATGTCCACCTGTGTGCAGTATAAGTGTCACATGATCTGTCATTACATATACACACCTTTTTGAAAGGCCACAGAGGGATGTCATAGGGATGTCCCCGTGCATCTGAGGGGGGTGGGGTCACCCGACGACGTCATCGTGTGGCCCGTCCTCAGTTATAAAAGAACTGTTACCTGAGAGGCTGGTCAGTGTCGATCCTGACCTCCCTGGGGCCCTAAGCAAAATTCTGCTAAGGGGCCCTCTACCTGACCTGTGATGCCGTGTAAACCTGAGTCACACCTGACACTTACTTGAGGGTCCCCAGAGAGCCCCCCTTAAATCAGTGTCCTCAGAGAGTCTCCCCCTACATCAGCGTCCCCAAGGAGCCTCCTCCTACATTAGGGTCCCCAGAGAGTCTCTCCCTACATTAGGGTCCCCAGAGAGCCTCCCCTTACATCAGGGTCCCCATAGAGCCTCCCCTCACATCAGGGCACCAGAGAGCCCCTCCTTACATGAGGGTCCCCAGAGTGCCCCCTTACATCAGGATCCCCAGGGAGCCTCTCCTTAAATCAGGGTCCCCAGAGAGCCTCCCCCTACATTAGGGTCCCCAGAGAGCCCCCCTTACATCAAGGTCCCTAGAGAGCCTCCCCCTACATTAGGGTCCCCAGACAGCCTGCGCTTACATCAGGACCCCCAGAAAGCCTCCCCTTACTTTAGGGTCCCCAGAGAGCCCCACTTAAATCAGTGTCCTCAAAGAGTCTCCCCCTACATCAGGGTTCCCAGAGAGCCTCCCCCTACATTAGGTTCCCCAGAGAGCCTCCCCTTACATCAGGGTCCCCAGAGAGCCTCCCCTTACATCAGGGTCCCCAGAAAGCCCCTCCTTACATCTGGGTCCCCAGAGAGCCCCCCTTACATCAGTGTCCTCAGAGAACCCCTCCTTACATCAAGGGCCCCAGAGATCCGTCCTACTTACATCAGGGTCCACAGAGAGTCTCCCCCTACATCAGGGTCCCCAGAGAGCCTCCCCTTATATCAGGGTCCCCAGAAAGCCTCACTATTTACACCAGAGTCCCCAAAGAGCCCTCCCTTAGACCAGGGTCCCCAGAGAGCTCCCCCCTTACACCAAGGTCCCAAGAGAGCCTCCCCTTACATTAGTGTCCCCAGAGAGCTTTCCCTCTTACATTAGTGTCCCCAGAGAGTCCCTCCTTACACAGGGTGCCCAGAGAGCCCCCCTCTTACATTAGTGTCCCCAGAGGGCACCCTCTTACATCAGTGTCCCCAGAAGGCCCCCTCTCATATCAGTGTCCCCAGATGGCCCCTTCCTTACATTAGTGTCCCTCTTACATCAGGGTTCCCAAACAGATGCCTCCCCCCCTTGCAGAGGTTCCCCTGTACCTGGCTGGTGGAGGTGGGAGGTGGTGATCGGCAGCTCTATGGTGTCCACAGGCAGTGGGTTCTCCCTGGGGCTAGTAGTTATATCTCCAAATTTATACAGTGAAGAGGGGAGGGGCCTCTGACCCAGGCATCAGCAACAGTGCTCAAGCAGAGTGAAAATGAAACTAATACCTGCCCGGGTCAGAGACCCCTCCCTTCTCCTCTCTACTGTAACTGTATACACTGATACTCGAGAGAGTATTACAAGCCCCAGGGAGATCCCTCCGCCCACACAGGCACCATAGAGCTGCCGATCGCCACCTTCCACCTCCTCCCACCTCTCCCCACTGCACTTTAAATGGCCAGCCAGAGGTGCAGGGGGGATTCTGGGTCTTGGGGGCTCCCCACAGCGGTATAACGAAAAGGCCCAGTTGCAAATGTGACTATAGCGACCCCTAAAGTTCCACCACTGGATGTTGCTATGACACGAGGGGGAGGTGGGGCCTTGAGTAATTTGCGGGGCCCTATGCAGCTTGTGTAGTGAGTGTATAGGGTGGATCAGCTCTGAGGACGGTCATTACGGCGGGTGCCTCCCATGGAGGCAGATCAGTGGCGGCATGTGGCTTCTTTTTTTTTTCTTTTTCGGCCCGTCGGAGCGAGAGAAGAAGAAGATGAATGGACTTCATGGGACACTTTTTTTTTTTTTTTTTTTTAAATAAAGGACTTGTCCCAAGCCGTGTCTTGTGTTTTTTTACCATTTTCACACTTTTTTTGTGAAATGGTAGGGGTACATGTGTCATGACAAGAGGGCAAAGCTGCATTTCAGGCAACCAGTGCAAGGGATGGCACTTTGTGACATAGGTCCTCATGAGATTCCTCATCGTTATTATTCCACTTTCCCGGTGCAAGACAAAGTATCAGAAAAGAGCTCAGATAGACCGTCAGACGGGATGTCTGAATCTGAAATAGTAGAGCACTCTTTGGTCGGGATGTAGTTGAGCTTGGGATGCGCTTTGACTGACACAAACATAGCATCCCCTTTGACGGCCACAGCCATTACCTCCCCTACAGGAACACTGTTTTTGCTCCTTGGTGGCTTACTGGGTAGTTTCCGGGTAGTTCGGACATCAAGTCAAGCAGTTGGGCCTGACCGTGGCCTCGAGGAGCGACCGGGGGCTGAGTCCTGGGGTAGTCACTGAGGCAGGAGTAGTATCTTCCTGCAAGACTCTGGGGATGGTAGGTGGGCTCTAGATGTCACTCCCAGCCAGGATAGCGACGTTCCTGTACCAATCAACTTGTAGTATCCGGGGAAGTTGAGTTAAGGATACAACCTCAAACAAGTGTTCTCCAAAGCGTCCAAAGACGACACAAGGCCTCAATTGCATGGTCAGGCCAGAACATTTCCCACAGATCAGTCCCAAAGCCTCATAGCCTCCAGCCATATACAGGGCAAGCTTACCCTTCGGTGTTTTCCTGCACTCCGGTGTCTGTCAGGACAGGTTTCACATCACTCAGACCGAAACAAACACCAGGAGCATATTTCTTCCAATCCGCCATATCTCCTCTGAACTGCGCCATCTTTCTCTCCATCCCACAATCAGATACACATGGCAGCACTTCCTTATCCTCTTCTGCAGAACTCCTCCCCCTGCCAATGGATTGGTGAGGATGTTCTCTGAGAACTTTGGCACCTGCTTATCTCATGCTGTGGCACGCCAAAACTGTACTTGAGTCCGTTTTGGAGTCTATGTTTAAACCTCACAGCGCTGGTGGGAAGGGTCAAAAGACCAGGCTAACCCTCTCCCATGAGCAATGAGACTTGTTGATTCTTCTCCACATTGGTAGTACACACAACAACACAGTCTATTAGAAGTATAGATGTTACTTGCCACCTTCCCATAGACCCAGACTAAATCTCGATGAAGCTGAAGCCAATTGCTATGGGCGACTGCTGCAAGAATAACGCCTTAGCCCCATGTTGGGTGTCAAATGTAGCAAGGTCCCAGGCCTCCTTCGGTCTAACGAGGACCTCCAGGACCAGAGATAGCTGATATCCTTCTGTATATGGTGGGTTGTGAGGCATAGTGGGTGCAAAGACATTGGGCACTAGACACTTCTTGAATGCAAAATAGATTTTTTATTTCTCTTAATAGAACTTTGGGAGAGAGGGTTAGGGCCAGGACACCCTTTGGTAGTTGCAAGAGTAATTGGCAGACTCTGAGACTTCAACAGGAGAACAGCCATGCAGGGAGAGGCATCCAGCAAGACACCACTTCTGCATGCTGTCTCCTATAGCACAGTCTTTAACAGTTCCTTACTCAAGTTGTAACAGTTCCTTCACTTCCATTACAATCATTTCTTGTAGTTCTTCAGATCACTGAGCCCCCAGTCTCTCTCACTAGACTAGATGATTCTCTGCCACTGAATCCCTTGAGCTCTTCCAAACTTCCCTGTAGTATCTTCCTCAAGCATCACCCCCGCTTCTCTGCTGGGTCCCTAGCTTGGCACTCAAGATACTCCTCAAGCTTCACGCTACTGGCCTGCTCGGTCCCTAGCTTGACAAACAAGGCTGCTCTGCCAGCATCACACTTATATTTGTCAATTCCCAGGAGAATTCAGGCCATCTTGGATGGCAAAGATGGTCCAACACTATATTAGGTAACAATTTTGTTCTTTTACCATAATTGATTCAATAATTTTGTCCAACCCCTGTCCAACTATGAGGCTACAGAACAGGAGAGCTTAGGCATAGGTAGTGTCCAGACAACTCCACCTCCAGTAATGAGTGGAATAAAGCCAGCTTGCTACATAAACTTTCACTTCCAGACTGATTTCTGCTGTTCTAAGCATTGTGTGAAGCAGCTGTACTACCAGTACTAAAATATGAATGAAAGTAAATACATTACCATCCACCCGTATCATACCGTATATGAGGCTTGGGGCTTCTAGCTATTATGTTACCTGAGCTGAATGGTAACCTTGTGTCTCTTTTTCAACATTTACATTAGAAGCCCCAAGAAATGCAACATGCTTTATATTTATAGCACATGATCAGGAAAGATAAACATTTTACATGATTTTTTTTGATTTTTTTTACCTGCATGTATTTGAGGAAGGAACAGTATTTCCAGCTGAATGTATTGGGTAAAAGGTCAGATGGTTGTGGCACCAGATGTGTAACGCTACATAGAAATGAAGATTGGCATAGACATGAATTAATTGTTGCCCAGATGGAACAGTTTCAATCCGTTAGAGTATAAGGAGCGATCGGGGGGGGGGGAATTGCCCCCCCCCCCAAAAAAAATAGCACTGATCAGACTGACACTGACTGCAGTTCCAACTCCAGAGTCTCTCTCTCTGTCTCACATCAGCCGATCAGCGGTGCAGAGAGAGAGACTCAATGTTTGTGTAATAATCATGCCGTGCTGGACGCCTGGATCAGGAGGAGGTGGGTGGAGCTGAGCCACTGGCTGGGCCTCTGTGTTCCTTCCCTGCACTGGTTGCTAGCACCTGGGCCGTCTGGCATCTAGCAACCAGTGATGTCACGTTGGAGCCTCTGCTGATGAGGAGAGCAAGAGCGCCAGCATTCTTCCTTCTCCTCCGCTAAGAGTGTTGGCCCCACCCACCGGCACCTCCTCCCTCTATCTTCTCCACACTGCAGGCCTCCGCCCCTGAGTGTTGTCTCCACCCACCCCCTCTTTTCATCTTCTCCACACTGCAGGCCTCCGCCCCTGAGTGAGTGTTGTCTCCACCCACCCCCTCTTTCCATCTTCTCCACACTGCAGGCCTCCGCCCCTGAGTGAGTGTTGGCTCCACCCACCCCCTGTTTCCATCTTCTCCACACTGCAGATTGGCGTGAACACAGGAAATAGAAGTCATCTAATGCTACCTGCGGCTGCGGACAGTGCAATTACCGAATCCATCTCCATTGCTCATGCATGGGAGCCCCTTCCCCCACCAGAGAACCAAAATATTTTACTAAAAGTGAGTAAAAGAATGAATGTATGTGATGTGTCAAATCGCAAAATACATGTATGCCATTATCTATAAAAAAAAATGCCCTTTTAGTCTTGTTCGATCTTAACCCCTTCAGCTCCGGAAAGTTTTACCCCCCCCCCCCCGGCCTTCATGACCAGGCCATTTTTCGTGATACTGCGCTGCATCACTTTAACTGACTGACCCAAGTAAAATTGATGTCCTTTTTTCCAACAAATAGAGCTTTCCTTTGATGGTATTTGATCACCTCTGCCGTTTAAATTTTTCGCGATAAAAACAAAAAAGTAATAAACAAGAGCCTTTGCGCTACTATGTGGTGTAAAGGTATTAAAATAATAGTCTCCATAAAACTAAAGTGCAAAAAATAAAGTACAATAACAGTGTAATGAAATCCACCTGCAGCAAACAAAAAAAGACTGACAATTTAGAAAAAAAAAGCTATACTTTTTACTTTTTGCTATAAAAAAATGTCTTCATCAGTTTAGGCCAATATTTATTCGGATACATATTTTTGTTAAAAAAAAAAATCCCAACAAGCGTGTATTGATTGGTTTGCACAAAAGTTATAGTGTTTACAAAATAGGAGATAGATTTATGGCATTTTTATTTATTAATTTTTTACTAGTAATGGCGGCAATCAGTGATTTTTAGCGGGACTGCAACATTGCAGAGGACAGATCAGACACCTAACTGACACTTTTGACACTTTTTGGGGACCAGTGACACTAATACAGTGATCAGTGCTAAAAATATATACGGTCACTGTACTAATGCCATTGTTTGGGAAGGGGTTAATATCAGGGACAATTAAAGGGTTAACTGTATCCCTAGGGGGTGCTTGCTATCTTTGTGGGGGATGGATTCACTAGATGAACAGTGATCCGTGTTCCTGGTTAGCAAGAACACAAGATCACTCTGTTCATCTCTGACAGAAAAGTGGTCTGCTTTGTTTATATCTCCAGGGTTGGCCTTACCATGGGACCCAGTGGGCCCAAGGTCCCAGGCAACATCTTAAGAGGGGCAGCAGTCGGCAGTGACAACTTGTACCCGTACATCACCTGTGGTGGCCAGAGACATACTAAGTGGGGGAGCGGGCCGCCCCGGGTACCACACACTGAGGGGGGTGTCAGGCCGACACCCCCCTCTGTGATTGAAGTGGTGGCACAGGGTCTAGCCAGTGGCACAGTAACAGGCACAGGCAGGGAGAGGCGAGCTATAGTTGTGATGCAAGGGGGATGGGGTGTGCGGAGGGGGTGCAGGGTGACACACACTACACTGAAGGAGGGGCTACACTGAAGTGGGGGGTCTGCACTGAACGGGGGATACACTGAAGAGGGTCTGCACTGAACGGGGGCTACACTGAAGTGGGGGGTCTGCACTGAATGGGAGCTACACTGAGGGGGGTTTGCACTGAACAGGGGCTACACTGAAGGGGGGTCTGCACTGAACGGGGGCTACACTGAAGGGGGGTCTGCACTGAACGGGGGCTACACTGAAGGGGGGTCTGCACTCAGGGTCGGCCTTACCATGGGACCCAATGGTACCATTGTCCCTGACGGCACTATCAGGGGGTGGCAAATTGCCACCCACAAGCCAGCCAGCCCGTTCCATCCGGTCCGCTGCGGATCCCACTGTGAGGAGCCCAGCGTCGAGGTGAAAGAAGCGTGAGGGCAGAATAGGGCAACAGTCAGCTGGTGGGACAGTCAGCAGGTGAGTGGGTTTGCTGGCCAATCAGCGGGCCAGCGGGCGGGTGAGCAGAGAGATGATATCATCTCTCACCGCCCACCCTGCATCACTGCAGTTCCGCCCTCACTGGGCAGCCACGGGCAGCAGAGAGATTACATCATCTTTCTGCTGCCTGCCTTTACTCTGGGATACACCAAGTGGCAATCCACTACGTGTGGCAGGTGACGTTGTGGCAAGTGACAATCTGCAATGTGTGGCAGGTGATGTGGCAAGTGACAATCCGCTACATGTGGCAGGTGACGTTGTGGCAATCTGCAACGTGTGGCAGGTGGTGTTGTAGCAAGTGACCATCTGCAACGTGTGGCAGATGGCATCGTGGAAAGTGACAATCTGCAATGTGCGACGTCATGGCAAGTGACAATTCGCAACGAGTGGCAGGTGGCGTCGTTGGCAAGTGACAATCCGCAATGTGTGACATTGTGGCAAGTGACAATTCGCAATGTGTGGCAAGTGACGTCATGGCAAGTGACAATCCGCAACATGTGGCAAGTGACAATCCGCATCTGGTGACAGGTTTCCCACTGAATCTGCATTATGGTGAGTTTAACTATTTTATTTCATATAACAATGTAATAATAGAAATATTGCACTTCAATCATTTTTTTTGCAATACGGTGTTTCTAACTGGGTGGGTGGGACTGACTGGAGGAGGAGAGAGATCTCTGTTCCTAATCAGTAGGAACAGCAGATCTGTCTCTTCTCCCCTGCCAGAATGGGGATCTGTCTGTTTACATTGACAGGTCCCCATTCTGGCTCTCTGTGGAGCGATCGCAGGTGGCCGGGCTGACATCGCGGCCACGCACACAGGTCCTTTTACCTATATACATGTATAGAGCCATGACAGCCATGACAGGTCCTCTTTATTCTCCTATATAAATGTATAGAGCCATGACAGGTCCTTTTTATACTCCTATACATGTATACAACCATGACAGGTCCTCTTTATATTTCTACATATGTGTATTGAGCCATAACATGTTCTTTTATACTCCTATATACACATGTACTGTATAGAGCCCTGACAGGTCTTTTTATACTCCTACATACATGTATAGAGCCATGACAGGTCCTTTTTATACTCCTACATACATGTATAGAACCATGACACGTCCTTTTACACTCCTATACACATGTATAGAGCCATGACAAGTCCTCTTTATAGTCCTACATACATGTATAGAGCCATAACAGGGCCTCTTTATACTCCTATACATGTAAACAACCATGACAGGTCCTCTTTATACTCCTATATACATGTAAAGAGCCATGACAGGTCCTCTTTATACTCCTATATACATGTATAGAGCCATGACAGGTCCTCTTTTTACTTATATATACACGTATAGTGCCATGACAGATCCTCTTTATACTCCTATACATGTATAGAGCCATGACAGGTCCTCCTTATATTGCTACATACATGTATAGAGCCATGACAGGTCCTCCTTATATTCCTACATACATGTATAGAGCCATGACAGGTCCTCTTTATACTTATATATACACGTATATTGCCATGACAGTTCCTCTTTATACTCCTATACATGAATAGAGCCATAACAGGTCCTTTTTATACTCCTATACATGTAAACTACCATAACAGGTCCTCTTTATACTCCTATATACATGTATAGAGTCATAACAGGTCCTCTTTATACTCCTATATACATGTATAGAGCCATGACAGGTCCACTTTAGTTATCATGATATAAATTAATGGATGGTACCAGGCAGCGCAATGTCTTGGGCTGCCCCTGTCTATCTCTGAGGGGAGCGATCGCGAGTTGCCAGCGGACTTCGCTTCCGCCAGACCCGCTGTTTGGCTCCCCCTCTGGCCAATCAGTGCGCGCATCTTTGCTGGCTTTTGCACAAAATGGCATACAGTTCTGTAAGCAACACCTTATTTTCTGGCAGTGCCCCTCCCAAGACTAGATTCTGGATCCGCCCCTGTAAAGGGCGCCATACAGAATATCTAAGAGTGTAAATTTATTAGGTAAATAGGGGGTGATAGAGAGGATTGAAGAGTGTAAATCCTTTAGGGAATAAGGGTGTGATATAGAGAACTTAAAAACATCAATTCATTAAAAAGGTTGTAAGCCTGCTGACACATTTTTTTTTTAACACCCCTGTATGCCAAAAGGCATAATGAGCTAGTATGCACCGCATACTTACCTTTGAAGGAGGCATCGGTATCTCACCTGGTCCATGCTGAGGGAGTTGACATGTTGCCTCGGCATGTCTTCTGGGTATCGCGGCTCCAGTGCTGTGAGCAGGGCCGCTGTTAAAAATCATGGGGCCCCGTACAGCCTACCTGGCAGGGGCCCCCCACATAACAGGGGTGGAGCCTGAACACCCCTCCCTCTAACCCGCGAACTGTGTACAATGGAGAAATGCAGGGTTTAATATACATATGCAAGAATCAGAAGTGGGTAATGCATAGAATGCAGGTGTTTAGAACATGTAACATACAGAATAAAGGGGTCAGGATTAGGTATTGATTAGTTCAGGGGTCAGGAGTAGGTAATGCATATAATGCAGGGGGTTTGGAATATGTAACATACAGGCATACCCCACTTTTAAGTACACAGTGGGGTTTATTTACTAAAGCTGAAAAGTGCAAAATCAGGCTCACTTCTGCATAGAAACCAATGAGCTTCCAGGTTTTATTACCAAAGCTTAATTGAACAAGCTGAAGTTAGAAGCTCATTGGTTTCTCTGCAGAAGTGAGCCTGATTTTTCAATTTTCAGCTTTAGTAAATAAACCCCATTGTGTACTTAAAAGTGGGGTATGCCTGTACAGAATAAAAGGGTCAGGAGTGGGTATTGATTAGTTCAGGGGTCAGGAGTGGGTAATACATAGAATACAGAGGATCTGGAGTATGTAGCATACAGAGTGCAGGGGTCAGGAGGGGGTAACAGGCAAAGATAGCAAATAGGGTAGGGTTGCCACCTGTCCAGGATTCACCCGGACAGTTCGGGTTTTGAATCATGTGTCCACTTGAAACCTGGACACAATATTAAGGCCGCGTACACACGCGCGGACTGTTCGCCCAACTTTGTCCGCTGAACAGTGTTTGTCCGCTCGTGTGTGGGCTTCAGCGGACAGTTTCAGCGGACAGTCTGACGAACAAAGTTTTTTGGAATTTCCGTAAAACTGTCCGCTGAAACTTGGTTTTAGCGGACAGTCCGCTCGTGTGTAGGCTTGTTCGTCAAACTAAGTTCCGCGCATACTCAGAAAGGATTTACACGCCGAAGGTTGCATTGCAGTGTATAGGACGTCGTTTTCTAGTCCCGTCGTACGTGCCGTTCACGTCATCGCGCACGGTTTCAGCGGACTGTTCGTTCATCGTGTGTGGTCAAGTCCGTTCATGCTAATTTTGAGCGGACTGTTTGTCAAACTGTTTGACGAACAAGGTTGGGCGAACAGTCCGCGCGTGTGTACGCGGCCTAAGGCAGTAATAAAGCTCAGAACAGTGAGGGTGAGCAGGCACTATGCAAACCACATTACTATTCTCCTTGGAGTGCCCAAAGGTGTCCTAGGTCTTTTGCAATCCTTTACAGAATCCAAAAAATGAATGAAGAAAAAGTGGCAACCCTAAAATAGGGGTATACAAATGTTATCTCCCGTGTGGCATTTGATAGCCCAAAATGACCCATACCATTAAAGGGGACCACTTGCAACTGTGTACAATGAATGTAGTTGCAGCCAGGTACAGGTTTTAATGGATTAAATCAGGAGGCAAATTATTGCTTCCCCACCACCTAGCAAAAACCCACTGAAAAGTGATCCACTGGATGACTCTTCAGTGGCCAACACAAGCATTCACTAATACGCAGCAATTATGCGCCTGAGATGTGTCACTCCAGCCACGTGGTTACTGTGGCAGCATTAATACTGTATATTAACGCAATAGAAAGTACAGCAGGGAAAAGACTTTCACTCTGGGCGCGGTGAATACCCAAAATATTTTAGATATGTGGGAGAGCAGTATGCAGTATGGCCACATTTATGCTCAGAGCCCGGGCCCAGTCTTAACCTCCACCTAACATTCCCCTACTTCACAAGCACCTGGTCCTGCTGGCTTCTTTTATCTGGGGTCCTCATGCAGTGCATCTCCTGGGTTGGGGGGCTTGGATCCTCTGGATCTGGGAGCGTGGGGACCGGCCAGAAGCTGAGCTCCTCTAAAACCTCTGCTCCTTCCTTCTGGGCACAAAGTTGGACAGCCGGAAGCAGAAAGCGAAGTATTTAAACACTTTCGGGAGTAATCTGCAGCCGTATGTCCAGAAAATTACATTACACAAGTCCCGACAGGCGTATTGATATAGAAGAGACTGGGAATTGTGTGATGTACTGTATGTAATAGTCTGGACATACGGCTGCAGATTACTCCCAAAAGTGTTTAAATAATTTGCTTTCTGCTTCCTCCCATGCACACTACATGGGACCCTAGCTCAGGATTAGTATAGTCCCCATAATTTGTGAGTCCCCTCTCTGCCTCCGGGCCCCCCTGCAGGGCAGGGCCCAGTACAGGAGGGCTGGTGGTCCCCCCCTATCAGCAGCCCTGGCTGTGAGTGGCTGGAGCCGCGATGTTGTCACTCCCGCACATGCATGCGGGAGACTTCTTTCCAGCAAGGTCCAGCGTCAGCCCGGCTTTCAGCCAAGAATCCCCTCTGCGCATGCGCCACTGCAGTCAGTGGCTCATTGCAAGGGGAATATCTCCTAAACCATACAGGTTTAGGAGATTTTTTTTTACCTACAAATAAGCCTTATTATAGGCTTACCTGTAGGTAAAAGTAAAAAAAAATAGACTATACAACCACATTAAGATATTAGGAAGCTATACAGAGGGATGAAACATATAAACTCATTAGGGTACAGGGGAGGGTTACTGAGGGCTGAAAACACAAATCCATAAGGGTATAAGAAAACAATACAGAGCACTAAAGACAGAAATTCAATAGAGCTTATTAGGTGTATAAGGAGTAATACAAAAGTTGAAGGCGCTTACAGTCTACAGCTTACAGTCTATTAGGATAAAATGTAAACTAATTGAAAATGTCCATCTATTCCATATACTGCCATGCATTTGAGCCTATGATTTACATTAATTTTACAATTATCTTAAAGCCTACATATAGTGTATTTGCAGTGACTGCATAAATTGAGTTACACTTTATTACCAAAAGTGTTGGGACGTCTGCCTTTACACACACATGAAATTTAATGGCATTCCAGTCTTAGTCCGTAGGTTCATAACTCAAGTTGTAACAGTTCCTTCACTTCCACTACAATTTAGGAGCAATCCTGCCTTAACTCCAGGGTGCTACATGCTCCCCCTGCCTACAAAACTGTGTCTCGGAGTTTGCAAAAATAATTTTAAGCTCTCAAGCCTGAGAGCGAATGTACTGACAAAAACTGTGATGAGTGGGGAAACAGGGAAGCAATAACAATGTAACAGTATATGTGGCGTGCCACATGAAATTAACATAAATATCAGACACATGCAAAATGGTAGATCATGTATGACAGTGGAATATCAAAAATATCTATGTACAACTTTAAAGGCAAGCATAAGCAATGACCTTACTTCCTGACTATCTATCTAATATATACAATAATAACGATATAAAATTGTTAATGTTGCTAACAGCAGTACCTGAAAGAGAAAGATCAACAGAAATGCGAAGACATCCTATCCTATGATAACATGGTGCAATATATATATATATATATATATATATATATATATATATATATAGAAAGGCCAGTATGGTGGCCTGAAATTATGGGAGGAGCCCGGTGGAGTATATAACCAGCCGTCCGCCCGTCTTCCTCGTCGGTTCCGGTGCGCGATATCTGATACGTCAGATATCAAGGGCCGACTATCCTAGACCAGACGCAGTGAGCCCGTCCGTGAGTTCCCGCGTTGTTCGTCTCCGTCTTGACCGTCTTCCCGTTCATCAGCGTCCGTGGGTTTCGCCATCGGAGTGTCGTCTTACCCATCGAATTTGTCGTTACACGTCGGGCCGGCTGTCGCAGGTAGGGCTTCGGCACCCCCTTTTCGGTTCATGTATTACGATGTCCCATCAACATTCCCTGAACACACGAACCGCTCGGATGTTTTACTGTGACTCTCGTACTCATGTCACTATTTCTACTTTCGATGTAGTCGTTATCACCTTCGGTCGATCACGCCACGTCAGGCGATTCGTTCGCAGGTACGACATTCGAAACCATTCGACTCCCCGAGCATTTCCATTAGCATCGGTCGAATCGTTCGACTCACAGCCGACTGCTTGTTACGACAAAGCAAGCAGTCCGCACGTATCGGTTGGTCTGCTCCAGTTCGAATATATCTCATCATTCATGCAGTTGTGTTATGTATCTCATTTCATCTCATGTCAAGTCATTTCAGTCCCACTCATTTCTACCGTTTCAAATCATTTCTGTCACTAGCCGCGCTCCGGCGCGAATCCTGTCGCACCTCTGGTGCACCGATTCGCTTTGAAGTGCCCCAGGGTTCGGCCTCATTTCTGTACATGCTCCAGAGACTGAGTCACTCGCAGGTTCACGCACGGTCCCTGATTCTTGTCTTTGTCATGGCATACCATTTCTGTCACTTATTACGCTCCAATTCGAATCCTGTCGCATTCTTCTATGCACCGATTCGTCCTGGTGTGCCTAGCTGCTACGCCTCATTTCGGTACATGCTCCAGAGACGGATTCTTTTTTCGTAACCTGCAGTCCAGTCGTTGAATCCGGTCTCGGTCATGGGATATCATTTCTGTCACTTATTACACTCCAATTCGAATCCTGTCGCATTCTTTTATGCACCGATTCGTTCTGGTGTGCCCAGCTGCTACGCCTCATTTCAGTACATGCTCCAGAGACGGATTCTTTGTCGTAACCATCAGTCCAGTCGTTGAATCTTGTCTCTGTCATGGCATATCATTTCTGTCACTTATTACGCTCCAATTCGAATCCTGTCGCATTCCTTATGCACCGATTCGTTCTGGTGTGCCCAGCTGCTACGCCTCATTTCAGTACATGCTCCAAAGACAGGATTCATCTGTTTGGTTCAAGGGCTCGTCCTCCGATTCTTGTCTTTGTCATGGGTTTTCATTTCATTTCACCTATCACGTTCAGGTACGAATAGTCACATCTGTGTACCAAATTCGTCTCGGCGTGCCCCAGGAATGGCCTCATTTCAGTACATGCTCCAGAATCCGTTTCGTGCTCGGTCGCAAGTTGTGGCATGGCGATCCGGATCTCTGTCATGGCAGGTTCTCTCATTTCACTGTCACATACCGCTTCCCGGCTTGGGTCCAGTTGATTCTTCAATGTTTGGATGCCTGCCGGGGGCCTTGCTCCTCGGCCTCATTTCATTATAGATTGCCTCAAAAGAGAAAACACAGCTTTGTTTAGGCGTGTCTCGCTGTTTTCTCCACATACAAGCGTAGACTTCTTGCAATCGTTGCAAAACACACATCCAAGCGTAGACTTCTCGCAATCGTTGCAAGCACGCATCCAGACATAGACTTCTCGCAATCATTACAAGCACGCATTCGAGCATAGACCTCTCGCACTTGTTACTAGCACGCATTCGAGCATAGACCTCTTGCAATCGTTGCAAGCACGCATTCGAGCATAGACCTCTTGCAATCGTTGCAAGCACGCATTCGAGCATAGACCTCTTGCACTCATTACAAGCACGCATTCGGGCATAGACCTCTTGCAATCGCTGCAAGCACGCATTCGAGCATAGACCTCTCGCGATCATTACAAGCACGCATTCAAGCATAGACCTCTTACACTCATTACAAGCATGCATTCAAGCATAGACCTCTTGCAATCGTTGCATGCACGCATTCGAGCATAGACCTCTGGCGATCATTGCAAGCACGCATTCGAGCATAGACCTCTTGCACTCATTACAAGCACGCGTTCGAGCATAGTCCTCTTGCAATCATGGCAAGCACGCATTGGAGCATAGACCTCTTGCAATCGTTGCAAACAGGTGTCCAGGCACAACTTGTTGCAATCATTGCTGGCAGGCACTTCTGGCTTGCTCAATAGATTGCTTTGGGGAAAACCTGGATACCTTCCTAAATGTACGTTGTATTACGGGGTACTTATAGTTATAGGTATAGTTGATCCAGGGAAAAATCCGATTGCCTCTCGAGGGGTCAGGAAGGAATTTTTTCCCCGGCTGTAGCAAATTGGCCTATGCTCTGTTGGGGTTTTTTTGCCTTCCTCTGGATCAGCTACGGGCGTAGAATTGGGTGTGTCGGGGCGTGTGATACCTTATTTATTTTGATTTGGTTGGACCGGAGGGACTTCTGTCTTTTCCGGTCTGGCTACTCAGGAAGCCTACCATAATTCCTTGCAGTCGTTGCAGGCACGCATCCTAGCATAACATCTTGCAGTCGTGGCAAGCACGCATCCTGGGTAACATCTTGCAATCATCGCAAGCACGCATCCAAACATGCATTCAAGCACAACTCCTGTAGTCTTCGCAGTGCACATGCGGTAACACGAATTGCTCACAGTCACTACGTATACATCTCCAGTGACAAACTCCCGGGCAATTGTCGCAAGCACATGTTTAAACGCGACTTTTAGTCATGCCAAGGCTCGCGACTTGGCATAACTTCTTGCAATCATTCGTTGGCAAGCACGTTCTCAGTGGCACACAAACTGGCTACACGTCATTTTCAGCAGCACTTAATTGGCCACTCGTCTCCTGTGGCTTTTCTTACAAACTACTCACTGTTGTCTGTCTATCCGTCTCTTCCTTAGGACAGTTGAGTTCAGCTTCCGTCCCGCACCAGGATCATGTTGTCACACGCAACTGGCTTCTTCCTGTAGCACGCCCAGGCTATTTCTAGCCAGCGTTCAGCATTTCTTATCCTTACAGTACACGGAGAGCCATCTGTCGTTACGGCCCATACAGCAAGATCCCCACCACGAGGCGTCCAGAGGCATCAGCCCATAGCCAACGGCAAACGCTCGCCATCACAACTGCCATCTTTAGGGGCATATTATATCCTCGCATATTCTCCAGTCTAGTCGTCCAAAAGACACCTACAGTCCCTACACGGCATCTTGAGTTCGCTATGCGCATCATCCCTCAGGGTCGCGCCTTGTGTCACGCCTATTGGTCTTACTGTCCCTCTCACAGGATCCAGAGCAAGTCCTCAGCCTGGATCCCACGGCAATAACAGTCCTTGCTATGCGGGAGGAATTCCTGTCGTCTGGGAATGGCGTCTCCCTGTTCATTCCCTCCGTGTCTTCCCTTTCGCCCCAGGTGATGACCGACGCAGCGGCCTCCATGGGCTTGCGGCTGTTTTTTGGCCACTTCCGGCTCGCAGCCCCCCGGCCTCCCCAGTTACTGGCAATTCCTGGCTGCGCCAAGGCGTCCTCTCTGTTGATTATGTCCTTCCTACGTCAACTGGTCCAACTCTTGTTGTTGTTTCAGTTCAACATCCATTGTTCCTGTATCCACGGTAAGTTCAATCAGGCAGCGGACGCCCTCTCCCGCTTTAACCTTGTCT
Source organism: Lithobates pipiens (assembly GCF_037356315.1). Classification (NCBI taxonomy): domain Eukaryota; kingdom Metazoa; phylum Chordata; class Amphibia; order Anura; family Ranidae; genus Lithobates; species Lithobates pipiens. Next base: position 162,752,705 of record NW_027507789.1, read on the forward strand.
CTTTTCCGATCAGGTACCCGGAGCCGGACCAACATTAGCAGCTATCCCGGACTGGTCTCAACTAACCCTGGATTAGCCCCTCACCTTCTAGCGGCTACCCAACTTGTCGATCACTCCCTTTCCCGCAATACCCTCGAGGCCTATCAGTCAGCCTGGAGGCCTTTAACCGCTTCATCACGTATCACAGCACAGTGACGTCCCGTGTCAAGCAAGTCGTAGCCTTCATTTCCTACTGCCACTCGCAGTTGGTGTTATCCGTTAATACGATCCGGCTATACCTGACCGGTGTACAACATTTCACGTCCCTCCAGGGCCCTACCGTACCCTCCTTATTTTCTTACCACACCGTTCGGGCTGGTATGCGCAGTGTCCAGAAGCGCCAGCCGATGGCCGGCACCAAACCACCGCCTCTCACAGGAGATGTTCTAGAACTATGTCAGATATCCTGGCCACTTCACCTTACGGTCTCCACATGAGTGGCATTTACAAGCAGCCATACACCTGGCCTTCTACGGCTCCTTATGGCCAAGCCAGTTTACTTGTAGTAGCCTCACAGCACGCATGCTGTACAAGCACCACCTGGTCCGATACGAGGACCATTTCATCTTACACTTAGCAGTCTCCAAGACGCGGCAGCTTGGCTCGGGTATGGACATACACTTCTATAAAACCAACAACCGCTGGTGCCCGGCCACTGTTCTCATCGGCTTGTTGCCCCTTTTTGGCCAACCAATCAGGAACTGGCCCGCTTCTGCCTTTTCACACGAAAACTCTCAACGCAGCCCAGTGCATGGAGCATGTCAGGATACTCCTGGGCATCTTTCACCTCAATCCTGCTCACTACTCCGGACATTCATTCCGTATCAAAGCAGCTTCTACGGCCTCCCGCCAAGGGGTCCCGGTCCATGTTATCAAGAAATTGGGTAGATGGAAGTCCTCCTGTTTTGCCCGTTACATACCCAATCTGCAAATAGAGATGGCCCAGGCCTTTGTCAAACTCACCCAGTGACAGTCTTGATTCAACAAAGTGCAACCCCTACCTGGATGTTTTGCCCCCTTATTTTGGCATACCGTACATTAGACCAGGGCACACTTTCAGGTCCATTTCAAGTAAGCGAGTTTATGTTAACCTTGTTTGTCATCCTTATCCGTATCGGTCTGAGGGCTCTGGACCATAAATAGAAAGGCCAGTATGGTGGCCTGAAATTATGGGAGGAGCCCGGTGGAGTATGTAACCAGCCGTCCGCCCGTCTTCCTCGTCGGTTCCGGTGCGCGATACCCGCCCACCCATCCCCTTTATCAGGGCATTTCTCTAAGCATACTCCTCAAGTGAGTACTCATTTCACCCATTTCATATTCATTTCATTTTAAGGTATGCCCCCTTATTTTGGCATACCGTACGTTAGACCAGGGCACACTTTCAGGTCCATTTCAAGTAAGCGAGTTTATGTTAACCTTGTTTGTCATCCTTATCCGTATCGGTCTGAGGGCTCTGGACCATAAATATATATATATATATATATATATATATATATATATATATGTGTGTGTGTGTGTGTGTGTGATTGAATAGTTTTCAAGCCGAAGACAGTATAACAGTGTAAATACACTCTATAAAATATCTGCATTATTTACATAGTGAAAACAGGCCCCATCCTCAATGGAGGATGCCACCCCCTTTGTCATTAATCTGAAAAACTTTCACCTAGCACATAATGTAAAATTCACTCAGGTCAGCACTGCTCACACCACCTGGTGACCAACACTAGAAACAGACTTTGAGAATCCATTGAGCCCAAGGATCTTCCTCAAAAGATCTGGAAATGCTGATCAGCGGGGCTGTATTGGTAGACAGCTTATTCTCTATGTTGACAGCGACAACATGGGAACTTCACCTTCCTGCACATCACTCATTCATTCCTCATCGTTATCACTCCACTTGCCGGTGCAAGACAATGTATCAGAAAAGAGTTCAGATAGACCGTCAGACGGGATGTCTGAATCTGAAATAGTAGAGCACTCTTTGGTTGCAATATAGTTGTGCTTGGCACGCACTTTGACCCAATCAACTTGTAGTATACGGGGAGGTTGAGTTGGGGATACAACTTCAAACAAGTGTTCTCCGCAGTGTCCACAGACAACCCAAGGCCTCAACTGCATGGTCAGGCCGGAACATTTCCCATAGATCAGTCCCAAAGCCTCTTAGCCTCCAGCCATATACAGGACAAGCTTACCCTTTGGTGTATAACGCATTCCGGTGTCTGTTAGGCCAGGTTTCACATCACTCGGACCGAAACAAACACCCAGAGCATATTTCTTCCAATCCGCCATATCTCCTCCGAACTGCACCATCTTTCTCTCCATCCCACAATCAGATACATGTGGCAGCACTTCCTTATCATCCTCTGCAGAGCGGGAACTCCTCCCCCTGCCAATGGATTGGTGCAGATGTTCTCTGAGAACTGTGGCACCCACCTTCTTCACGCCAAAACTGTACTGGAGTCCATTTTGGAGTCTATTTTAACCCTCACAGCGCTGGCGGGAAGTGTCAAAAGACCAGATTGATCGTCTCCCATGAGCAATGAGACTTGTTGGTTTTTCCCCACGTTGGTAAAACACACGACAACACAGTCTTTTAGAAGTATAGATGTTACTTGCCACCTTCCCACAGAGCTAGATGATATCTTAAAGAAGCTGAAGCCGGTTGCTATGGGCGACTGCTGCAAGAATAATGCCTTTTCGACATGTTGGATGCCAAATGTAGCAAGATCCCAGGATTCCTTCGGTCTAATGAGGACCTCCAGGACCAGAGATAACTGACATCCTTCTGTATATGGTGGGTTGTGAGGCATAGTGGGTGCAAAGTAGTTAAAGTCATTGGGCGCCAGACACTTCTTGAATGCAAAATAGATTTTTTATTTCTCTTAATAGAACTGGGAGAGAGGGTTAGGGCCAGCACACCCTTTGGTAGTTGCAAGAGTAATTGGCAGACTCTGAGACTTCAACAGAACAGCCATGCAGGGAGAGACATCCAGGAAGACACCACTTCTGCATGTGTAGGAATGCTTTCTCCTATAGCACAGGCTTTAACAGTTCCTAACTCAAGTTGTAACAGTTCCATCATTTCCAGTACAATCAATTCTTGTAGTTCTTCAGATCACTGAAATCCCAGTCTCTCTCACTAGACTAGATGATTCTCTGCCACTGAATCCCTTGAGCTCTTCCAATCTTCCCTGTAGTATCTTCCTCAAGCATCACCCCCGCTTCTCTGCTGGGTCCCTAGCTTGGCACTCAAGATACTCCTCAAGCTTCACGCTACTGGCCTGCTTGGTCCCTAGCTTGACAAACAAGGCTGCTCTGCCAGCATCACACTTATATTTGTCAAATTCCCAGGAGAATTCAGGCCATCTTGGATGCCAAAGATGGTCCAACACTATATTAGGTAACAATTTTGTTCTTTTACCATAATTGATTCAATAATTTTGTCCAACCCCTGTCCAACTATGAGGCTACAGAACAGGAGAGCTTAGGCATAGGTAGTGTCCAGACAACTCCACCTCCAGTAACCAATGGAATAAAGCCAGCTTGCTACATAAACTTTCACTTCCAGACTGATTTCTGCTGTTCTAAGCATTGTGTGAAGCAGCTGTACTACCAGTACTAAAATATGAATGAAAGTAAATACATTACCATCCACCCGTATCATACCGTATACGAGGCTTGGAGCTTCTAGCTATTATGTTACCTGAGCTGATTGGTAACCTTGTGTCTATTCTTCAACATTTACACTAGAAGCCCCAAGAAATGCAACATGCTTTATATTTATAGCACATGATCAAGAAAGATAAAAATTTTACAATAATTTATTTTTATTTTTTTACCTGCATGTATTAGAGGCAGACACAGGAACAGTATTCGTAGTATAAAAGGGCAGATGGTTGTGGCCTCAGATGTGTAAAGCTACGTAGAAATGAAGATTGGCATAGACATGAATTAACTGTTGCCCAGATGGAAGAGTTTCAATCCGTTAGAGTATAAGGGCCGGGCGCCATACAGGAGGACCTAAGAGTGTAAATCCATTAGGAAAATAGGGGGTGATAGAGAGGACTGAAGAGTGTAAATCCTTTAGGGAATATGGGTGTGATACAGAGATATTAAAAACATCAATTCATTAAGATATTAGGAAGCTATTCAGAGGGATGAAACATATAAACTCATTAGGGTACAGGGGAGAGTTACTGAGGGCTGAAAGCACAAATCCATAAGGGTATAAGACAACAATACAGAGGACTAAAGACAGAAATTCAATAGAGCTTATTAGGTGTATAAGGAGTAATACAAAAGATTAAGGAGCTTACAGGCTATTAGGATAAAATGTAAACTAGTTGAAAATGTCCATTTGTTCCATATACTGCCATTCATTTGGGACCACAATTTACCCTGCATTAATTTTACAATTATCTTAAAGCTAACATATAGTGTATTTGCAGTGACTGCATAGTTTGAGGTACACTGTATTACCAAAAGTTGGGACACCTGCCTTTACAAGCACATGACCTTTAATGGCATACCAGTCTTATTCCGTAGGGTTCAATATTGACTTAGTGCACCCTTAGCAGCTATAACAGCTTCCGAGACGGCTGTCCACAAGGTTTAGGAATGTGTCTATGGGAATGTTTGACCATTCTTATAGAAGCACATTTGTGAGGTCAGGCACTGATTTTGGAGGAGAAGGCCTGGCTCTTAGTCTCCGCTCAGATTCATCCCAAAGATGTTCTGTTGGGTTGAGGTGAGGAATTTGTGCAGGCCAGTCATGTTTCTCCACCCCAAACTCACTCATCCATGTCTTTATGGAGCTTGCTTTATGCAATGGTCTAAATCATTTGGTGGAGGGGGGATTATGGTGTGGGGTTGTTTTTCAGGGGTTGGGCTTGGCCCCTTAGTTCCAGTGAAGGAAACTCTTAAGGCATCAGCATACCAAGACATTTTGAATAATTTCATGCTCCCAACTTTTGTAGGGACAGTTTGGGGATGGCCCCTTCCTATTCCAACATGACTGTGCACCAGTGCACAAAGCAAGGTCCATAAAGACATGGATGAGTGAATTTGGGATGGGGGAACTTGACTGGCCTACACAGACTCCTAACCTCAACCGGGTAGAACATCTTTGATCTTCTCGCCCAACTTCAGTGCTTGACCTCACAAATGCGCTTCTGGAAGAATGGTCAAACATTCCAATAGACACACTCCTAAACCTTGTGGACAGCCTTACCAGAAGTGTTGAAGCTGTTATAGCTGCAAAGGGTGGGCCAACTCAATATTGAACCCTATGGACTAAGACTGAGATGCCATTAAAGTTCATGTGCGTGTAAAGGCAGGTTTCCCCATACTTTTGGTAATATAGTGTATTATTGCAATGTTTGCCTTAAAGGGTTAGTTTACCTTTACCAAAAATCTCCCTATGCAGATAAGGGGTGCCTGTCGATAAAATCAAACTGTGCAGCTTTGAATAATACCCTTGCTATAGGTACAAACAAATGGCAACCACCCCAAGCTATAACTAGCCTTTGCAGCAAGGAGCACATGGAAGGGCAACCTGGAGGGAGCCCATACCTCCTTAAAAGTATAGGGACACCTGGGACACCCAGCAAGGGCACAATGGCAGCTGAAAGTATCAAATGCCAATTCACAAACTGTGTAAACAAATGGCAACCACCCCAACCTTTAACTATCCTTTGCTATAGATGTAGGCCATTTACGTACTTCCCTAGATCTGCCTGAAAAAAACTCCCAGAGATGGTGTCCCCTTGTCCTTTCTTGTTGCTAGGATGTTGCTTAGACACTCCCAGAGTTATTGCTCACCCCCACCATCACAGGCGCAAGCTCCCAAATGCTTATGTCAGGGGAGAGAAATCGCATGTGAGGGGATTTGAATTGGAAAAAGAGCTCACTCCTGTGATGGTAGAGGTGAGCAATAACAGCTGGGAGTGTCTAATCAATGTCCCAGTAACAACACGGGAAAGAGGGATGCCATCTCTGAGAGTTGTAGCCTACACCTAGAGCAAGGGCATTATTCAACTTTAGTCAAACCTGCACAGTTTGTTTTTTATTTACAGGTGCCCCTGATGCTGGGTACACACAGGAAGTTTTTTCTCGTTCAACTGAGCGGGCTGGACGAAACAAAACTTACAGATCGCTGAACTACCACATCCGATATTAGTGCGGCGACATGCATAGGCAGTTTTTTGGTAAAGGTTGAATCCTTTAAAGTAAATCTTTTTATACTGCCATATTTACAAGCTTGTAATGCCATCAGGGGCACAGTGCATTGTTTTCAATGAGTCAACAACTTGCATTGTGAGAAAGAACAACCTTTGTTTAGCACTTTAAAAGAGAAAGCAGGTTCTGCATATTTCACATATAATTCACATATAATTGCAAATTATGCAAAGAAACTATGATTTTAAAAACATGTATTGCTAGCTTCAGGTACAGTATATCAAATGATCTCTTTTACAATTTTAGCACTCTACACCTAAGGAGCCGTTGGAATGTTGGGTGGCACCTAGCCTCACTGCTGATCTACTGGCTTACTTTTGACCAAAAGCACTCAGCAAACCACCCATGGTGATCCAATGACTGACACCCCCCATCCATCTTCTTGCAGAATTTTATTTGCTCACTCTTTAAGAGACAGAGGGTTAGGATTACAGCATACTCAAAAGTAGTGGCATAGTAATTCCTCCTGTCAAAAATAACTTCTGTGGGCCATCTCGCAGGCTATTGGTGTGCCATTAATCAGAGATTGGTAATCTTTAATCATATGTCTTTAAGCCAAGTCTGACAACAGTCTAAGCAATCATCTTTCTTAACGGGCTCCCCATTAATAGCCACCTTCCCGTCTTCCAGGCCCTAGCATAGGTCCATGCCCAATCCTTGTGTCCTGATAATTATTATTATTATACAGGATTTATATAGTGATAACAGTGTAGTGCTTTACAATGTAGATGGGGGACAGTACAATTACAATACAGTTCAATACAGAAGGAATGGGCGGGCCCTGCTCATGAAGCTTACAATCTAATGGGAAAGGAAGGTCGTAGAAAAGGCTCTGGGGGTTGATCTGATGGAGGTGCCTCGGGTACAGTTCTTAGGTGGAGGTGGGGTAGGCTTCCATGAATAAGTGAGTTTTCATGGATCGCCTAAACTCAAACAGGGTAAAGACTAACCAGACATACTGGGACAGGGGGTTCCAGAGGGTGGGAGTCCTGGAGGCAAGCATGAGAGGAGGTAACAAGGGATAAGCAAATTGAATGATTTCATCCCCAGGCAACAGGCCTCATCTACAGCTACCTTCCCCCCAGGCTGCAGACCTCCATAACCACATCCTCACCAGTATGGAAAGGGCTTGAATATTTATCTCCATTTCCAACCCACATCACTGCCAATAAACCCTCTAGTGATTGGTTAGGGTGAAAAAAAAAACACTTATAACCAATAACACTGTATCATCTTAGTCTAAAAGCTTTAGAAGGCTTCCCAAACAACAGGGCCAAATGAGAGCGATCACTTTTTTTCCCCATCCATGCTAAACAGGGTGGATGGACGAATTTGTAGTGTCAGGTATTGTATTCTAAGAGCTGGCACTCGAGGGTGTCAGAATACCCAAACATTGCCTGCATCTGATTGAATACAGGCGCTGTTCAGCGGAAAATATTCCAACGACTTACAAAAAAGGCCACTTGGTCACCCACAGAAACAAATTAATCCATGTAGCTAAAGAGTATATGTTCCTTTTAGGGCTGCAAATCTTGAATTTTCATGGTATTAGGGAAGAGGAAAGCAAATTAGCAGTAACTACATTAATACAGGTTCACTGTTACTAGTTTAAAGAAAAAAATACAATAAAAGTGCCCTAATAACTCAAATGTAATATTTATAAATAAATTATGAATGCTGATAGATTGTGATGTTTTCTGATTCTTGCACAATTTTCCACACAATCTTCCTCTTTAGGCATTAGCAGCCATCTGTTTCTGCCAGTTTGCCCGTTAGCCAGTAAATGGCTTTAGTGTTGGGTCCAAATCTTTTTGCCATGTTAAGTTTTGTGTTTTTAATAAATAAAAATACACACATACATACATACACACACACACATGCCTTCTGCTGTCTAATGGCTGCTGACAATAAGCATCAGTATTACAAAGCCACAGTCAACAGGTAAATCCATTATATTGATTGTCTTTGGTGCATCTGCACAGCTTTCTGCAAAACATTAGCAGTTAACGGGATTGACTTTAGCTGTCAAAACTCATTTTCCCCTAACCGCACTCCACTACTACTACTACTTTGCTCTCTGTAATGCTTTATGAACGCACACGCTGGAAATTTTTTTTATTAGTCACATATGGTCCGGAGCTGGGAGGTAATAGGTGACATCAAAATAGGATTGCCATGGAAACCAAGGATTTTTGATGCATAGCTTGTATAAAGACAGCAGCTGCACTAGTTGTGAGTTTTACAGTCTGCATCCATTCTGAATGTCTTCTGCATTCAGATCTTTGGAAAGAAGTAGGGAGCTGCAAGACCCATTCATTAGTAAAGTATAGGTACAGGTAATCCCAGGTTTTATTCCCTCCCTTCACACTGGAAGCCTTTCTGGAGACAAATATGTAGGCTGCCATTGCAAATACTAGTTGCTTGGCTGGCATGCTGAATCATGGTTGTGCAGTTCACTATCCATGAGCGTTTGTCATAAATTACACAACCTTATCGCTATAAACATTCACCGGCAACAAGGGGGTTCTCATCCCTAGTTATTAGAGGAAAAAAACTGCTCAAAGTTCTCTAGACTAAAGGACAAAATATTTCAATCCTATCACAAATACAAAACACTATTTATCAATCAGAACCCTGCCATTTGGGCAGAGTAAGGGCACTAAAAGCTGCTGGTGGGATGTGTAGGCACCTGCATGTTATACTAATCAGCAACTGTTTCTTTAGTGTTAAAATGACAGCAACTGTGTCAGGACTTGGATCTGAACCTAGAACCTCTGTTGCATCTGGCAGTAATTCTTCTTGTTTAGTCACCTGGGATGCTATGCAGCTCCCTGCTTATCTCTTGGACAAACTTACTTTCTATCTTGTTTCTGGTGAACCTTGAACTCCTTGTGCATCCCATGAACTTCCTACTTAAGCCATGCCTTTGCATTTCCTATTTGCCAGATTATTGTGCTCTTCTCCAGCCAATATCTTGCACCTTAAACTCCTGCTGCCATCTGCATCTTCATTACCAACCTTTAGCTTGTTCCTTTGACTACGCATCTGCTCGATCCCAACCTGCAACCATTTGTTACTGACCTTTGATTGTTCCTTGACTATGCTTCTGCTTAAACCCAACCTGCAACCCCTTGTTGCTGCCCTGTGGCTTGTTTACTGACTACTTTTTAGCTTGATCCCTACCTGCTATATCTATACAGTGGTGTGAAAAAGTGTTTGCCCCCTTCCTCATTTCCTGTTCCTTTGCATGTTTGTCACACTTAAGTGTTTCGGAACATCAAACCAATTTAAACAATAGTCAAGGACAACACAAGTAAACACAAAATGCAATTTGTAAATAAGGGTGTTTATTATTAAAGGTGAAAAAAAATCCAAACCATCATGGCCCTGTGTGAAAAAGTGATTGCCCCCCTTGTTAAAACATACTATAACTGTGGTTGTCCACACCTGAGTTCAATTTCTCTAGCCACACCCAGGCCTGATTATTGCCACACCTGTTCACAATCAAGGCATCACTTAAATAGGAGCTGCTTGACACAGTAAGGTCCACCAGAAGATCCTTAAAAGGTACACATCATGCCGAGACCCAAAGAAATTCAGGAACAATTGAGAAAGAAAGTAATTGAGATCTATCAGTCTGGAAAGGGTTATAAAGCCATTTCCAAAGCTTTGGGAATCCAGCGAACCACAGTGAGAGCCATTATCCACAAATGGCGAAGACATGGAACAGTGGTGAACCTTCCCAGGAGTGGCCGGCCGCCCAAAATTACCCCAAGAGCGCAGCGACGACTCATCCAAGAGGTCACAAAAGACCCCACAACAACGTCCAAGGAACTGCAGGCCTCACTTGCCTCAGTTAAGGTCAGCGTTCATGCCTCCACCATCAGGAAAAGACTGGGCAAAAATGGCCTGCATGGCAGAGTTCCAAGGAGAAAACCACTGCTGAGCAAAAAGAACATCAAAGCTCATCTCAATTTCTCCACAACACATCTTGATGATCCCCAAGACTTTTGGGACAACATTCTGTGGACCGATGAGACAAAAGTGGAACTCCTTGGAAGGTGTGTGTCCAAGTATATCTGGCGTAGAAGGAACACTGCATTTCATAAAAAGAACATTATACCAACCGTAAAATATGGTGGTGGTAGTGTGATGGTCTGGGGCTGTTTTGCTGCTTCAGGACCTGGAAGACTTGCCGTGATAAAAGGAACTATGAATTCTGCTGTCTACCAAGAGATCCTGAAGGAGAATGTCCGACCATCTGTTCGTGTACTCATGCTGAAACGAACTTGGGTTCTGCAGCAGGACAATGATCCTAAACACACCAGCAAGTCCACCACCGAATGGCTGAAGAAAAACAAAATGAAGACTTTGGAGTGGCCTAGCCAAAGTCCTGACCTGAATCCTATTGAGATGTTGTGGTATGACCTTAAAAAGGCCGTTCATGCTCGAAAAACCCTCTAATGTAACTGAATTAGGACAATTCTGCAAAGATGAGTGGGCCAAAATTCCTCCAGGACGCTGTAAAAGCCTCATTGCACGTTATCGCAAACGCTTGGTTGCAGTTGTTGCTGCTAAGGGTGGCCCAACCAGTTATTAGGTTTAGGGGGCAATCACTTTTTCACACAGGGCCATGATGGTTTTGATTTTTTTCCACCTTTAATAATAAACACCTTCATTTACAAATTGCATTTTGTGTTTACTTGTGTTGTCCTTGACTATTGTTTAAATTGGTTTGATGTTCCGAAACACTTAAGTGTGACAAACATGCAAAGGAACAGGAAATGAGGAAGGGGGCAAACACTTTTTCACACCACTGTAACTGCATCCCGGCTTGCTCACCATCTAGTGGGGTGTTCCAGGGGACTGTGTACGGGCACTAGCACACAGTGAAACCCATCTTCACCATCAGGGGCTCTGGTGAAGACCGGTTAGTGCTTAGATCTCGTGCCTCAGGTGTGCCCACATCACCCATCAGGGGAATCTGCTTGTGTATTTATCCTGTTAGTTTCTGTGTGAGTCTTTCCACTACTACAGAATGTAATATTCTTTATATTGTTAAATATGTAAAAAAACGATGAGCATGATTTAATTGTTCATTGTGTTAATATTCTAAAAACCTTGTTTCTATGCGTAGCGCTAACCGGGCTATTTGAGTTTTGCCCAACAAGCACTGAAACAATCCTGGGCTGTAATGTTTATTTTTTCTCCTTGTTGCTTGACGGACATCTCAAGGAGAGAAAGGAAAATACTGAACCCTAAATGGCTGTCCTCTTTCTTTCTGTCTCTGCTCATGTCATATGGCACATGACAAAGGGAGACAGGAAAAATTGCAGTCTGCCCTCACTCCAAAGTGGATGCACATACTGAGGAGGAGGTCTGTTCTCAGTGCCCCCCACCCCCACTCTCTTCTGCCCAGAGTGGACTGCTATTAGCAGAGAACATAAGTCTCCCACCTGCAGCTTTAATTACCCTTGCTCTGCCTAGCAGGACTGCCGCTGCCCCATCACTTTTGTCAATCAGGCAGCCAGAAGGTTCCCAGCACATCCCACCATCAACATATAAAAACCTGCACTAGTGCACTTGCCCCCACCCCCCTCCTCGCCTTCACTCCATCACCATCTTCACCCAGGCTTTTTCAGAGTTTGGGATCTTTGGCCATCTAAGTTGGCTGATCCAGAATGAGGAGACATGCCCATGCACAGCTCACTGTGAGTGGGCAGGTAAGAAGAATTTATTGATAGTGACAAAAGGCTTGATTCACTAAGATGGATGACAAATGCTAAAACACAAAAAAAGAAGGTTTGTGGTTTAGCATTGGCTTGCCCCGATTTGAAGAGAGCAGCAAGTCTTCAGTGCATACATTGGTGGTTCAAGCTTGTGGAATTTTACAGTACAGTGGTCCATTTTGGCTGTTCAAGGTGGAAGATCTGTCCATTTGAGCTTTATGAAGTTTGGACTGCTAGTAAGTAGTCAAGCCTGTAGCGTGGGCTATGTACACATCACGCAAGTTATTATAACACCACTATTTATTTTACGTCAAAATAATTTTCTCCTAAAAGTGTTAAATTCATAAAAATAAATGTCACCAAGATGTGTAATCTTTATTTTTTCACATGAAGTGAACATTGAAGCTCCCAGTTATCACCATCCTGATGCTCAGTGGCGAAGCTAGACATTCTTTTACCCAGGCAAAGACTCCGTTGGTGTCAGTAGTGCAGTGGACAGTGTCAGTAGACGTTAATTGTATTATTTTATTACTTTGTACAAAACATGGAAACAGAACACATTTTTTACTAAGAACCTGAAATATTACAGAGACTACTATTAGAAACTAAGAGAGAAAGGGGGGCTGGAGGGAGAGAGGCTGAGTAATAATACTTTTGCAGTAGTTTTGAAGTAGTGGCCTAAAGAGTGCATCTGTGCCAAGGCATCAACCTAGAAGAGTAGTGTAAAGGTTCATAAGCAGCATAGTGTAATGCCTCATACACATGATCAGAAATTCTACCAGCAAAAGTTGGATGTGAGCTTTTGGTCAGAAATTCCGACTGTGTGTAGGCTCCATCGGACTTTTGCTGGCAGAATTCCATCCAGCAAAAGATTGAGAGCAGGTTCTCTATTTTTCAGGGAGAAAAAGTTCCGATCGGAAATTCTGATCGTCTGTACAAATTCTGACACGCAAAATTCCTACGCATGCTCGGAAACAATTCAACGCATGCTCTGAAGCATTGAACTTCATTTTCTCGGCTCATCGTAGTGTTGTACGTCACCGCATTCTTGGCTGTCGAAAGTTCAGAGAAAGCTTGAGTGGAATTCCGTCTGAAAAACCATCCAAGTTTTTTTCTGTTTGTGTGTATGGGGCATAAGACATTACTTTTCAGAAGGAGGATGTGGTTTACTGAGCATGGTTTGCTATATCTTAATTAAAGAGACTGTTGCCAAACCATTTATTTCAACAATTTTCCTATAAGATTATATGCATATTTAATATTTTTTTTGCATGTTGTTTGCATATAAAAGCCTCCCCTGTGTAGACATCTAAAAACCCTGAGACTGCTGTTGGGTGCCACCATTGTTGATGAGATGTCAGCAGCAGGCAGGCAACTAATCCCACTAACATAATGACAGGGACTATCGGATGGATTATCTCTCAAAGGGGGCCTCCAGCCAAAGCTCCTTTTTTTAACTTTTCGGATAGAGTGTTGAAAGGGTATTTATTATATGAATGTTCAATAATGGAAGTGGACATAAAACTGAAGGGAATGTCAGGAGCTAGACATATTCTATATGGCTTCCTGTATGATTGTGCCTGTCTATAGTTCTCACTCTCGTGACTAGGCTATCTACAATAATACAATAGGCCACTTCAGCTCTCCTTTGTAATACTGGAGGACTGGAAGGTTTATTGAACTGGCTGTTGCTAAGGAAAGCACATTATTGTTGACCTCTTGCATTTCCTGGGGCTACTAGAATGAGCTTTTTACTAGGTAACTGTTCTGTGAAAACACACATGCAACTGCTACTTCTGACCTGCAAAAAGGCTTGTAATAATGTTTTAGTATCAGCTACAACTAAAACAGTCAACTGTTTATCTCAACTAGTTCAGTATCAGTATAGCAAAAGACAATATGCAATATAAATCCACAGCAAGCACTTTAGAAGAACCTTTTTTATTGTTCTGGGTAAAAAAAAAAAATGATTGGCTTGATAGTATGCCACTTCTAATGTTTTTTTCTGGTATGGTAGAACACGTGAGAAACCTTGGGCAGGGGATGTTTGCTGCCATCAGGGCAGGCCTACAGACAAAAGAAGTTCTCCCTTCTGACCAAATATGACAAAAATGGACACACGTTTTATGATTTCTGTAGGTACCTTAATAAAATCCAAATAAAAGATGCACACCTCACAGCGCCTGGACTTTAGATAACACCTGGGTACTCAAAGCGATCTGCTATGTATGGTAACCATCAGCGTTGCCAACCCCCGGAGTGAAATTTACTGGCAGAATGCCAAAGTTTACAAATGGCACCAATTTTATACTGGCAAAAAATCATGAAATTTACTGGTGGATCCACATTCTTTACTGGCACTGCAAAAAAGTACCTACAATTACTGTTTAACACTAAAAAGTGCTAAACAGTGCAAATATCAATATTTGAACTATAAATACATGGCTAGTGCTATTAGCAATGTGTTTAAGTAACAAGTAAAAAAACATATTTCTCAATTTACATGAAGGTCAGGATACTCCCTTCTCCCTTACATCAGAGTCTGCAGGATGGTGGCCAGAGACCACCTTCAGCAGAGTGAATACACTAAGGCAAGGGGGGATTACTAATATGGGGGGAACCTTTATATCAGTGCCCCCTTACATTATTGCATTCACTCCCCCCTTACATCAGTGAGTGACCCCCCTCAGACTGACCTGGTGGCGCTGTCATTGACCTCCTCTCAGGTACACCGTGCAGGGCTCAGTCAGACGGCTCCAGCTTGGCGGCTCTGGTTTTATAGTCTCCTCTCCACAGCCCACACATGTCTGTTCCTTCCAGTAACCCCCCACCCAGGCGGCACTCCAACTCTTGGCTCCTTTCTAGGATCCCCTCAGAGACTGCAGACATGATAAAAGACAAGAGATGGTCAGAGGCCGCGGACATGATACAGGAGGTGGACAGAGGCTGTGGACATGATACAGGAGGTGGACAGAGGCTGTGGACATGATACAGGAGGTGGACAGAGGCTGTGGATATGATACAGGAGGTGGAAAGAGGCTGCAGACATGATATAGGAGGTGAACAGAGGCTGCGGACATGATACAGGAGGTGGATAGAGGCTGCAGACATGATACAGGAGGTGGACAGAGGCTGTGGACATACTACAGGAGGTGGACAGAGGCTGCGGACATAATACAGGAGGTGGACAGAGGCTTTGGACATACTACAGGAAGTGGACAGAGGCTGCGGACATACTACAGGAGGTGGACAGAGGCTGCAGACATACTACACGCGTTTCGACATAAATGTCCTCAACAGGGGCATGAAGCAAATGCCCCTGTTGAGGACATTTATGTCGAAACGCGTCGGGATAGCCGTTGGCACCCCACATTGCTTTTATTTTTATTCTTTTATTTACTTTATGTGATCACTAAGTCTTAAATTTTACTGAATTATTTGACTTCCAAAATAAATTTGCCGGTTAAGACCGTCTGACCCGCACCATGTGGAGCTTTCTTTTTCCTCTGTTGGCTTAAAACCCACAACATCTTCTACCCCATTTTTGGGGGTATCTGTGCTGATCGGGTCACGTCTGAGCTGGACAAGAAACTACCCTGGCGTTCCATTCGTGAGCTACATCGTGTGGTCTACAGCTGTCTGGAGTTTCCTCACCAACTTGACGGACCTTCACTGATCCATCCTTTGGTCCTAGGTCAGGACCGCAAGCCTTTCAGACTCAGCCGTCGTAAGACCGTGTGAGTCCAACACAGTCGGTAAGAGTACCCATTTTTTTTTCTAAAGTCTACAGACAAGTCGATAAACTCGGGTGTACCTGACTAGCAAGACCCTCATCCCACCTGAATTGGTTTAATCACTCTTACACCAGTCACTTCACGGAGTCTTTCCCCTATTCCAATTGGACTTCTCTTATAAGATCATGGACTCTTCTATGTGACCACTTTTTTATTTTTTGTTTATGTGTGTGTTTATCACATTCACTATTGCTGAAGTGCTACACTATTTTTACCCCATACTACAGGAAATGAAAAGAGACAAAAGATGGTCAGAGGCCACGGACATGATACAGGAGGTGGACAGAGGCTGTGGACATGATGCAGGAGGTGGACAGAGGCTGCAGACATGATATAGGAGGTGGACAGAGGCTGCGGACATGATACAGGAGGTGGACAGAGGCTGCGGACATACTACAGGAGGTGGACAGAGGCTGCAGACATACTACAGGAAGTGGACAGAGGCTGCAGACATGATAGTGTCCTCCTCACCCCCTCACAGTAGCCACCTCCTCTGCCCACCATCATATTACTTCTCCAGTCCACATCATCAGTGTCCTCCTCCTGTGCCCTTTTCACCTCTCCACAGGTGAGGGCAGCAGCACACTGATGATATGGACTGGAGAAGTAATGTGAGGGTGGGCAGTCACAGAGCACATCAGTCTCTCTTTGTCCCCTGCATGGCATTGGCATGGCTTCAGCCTCCCGGCTCCCAGTAATGTCCTCTTCTCTCTCTGCCCCCTTTTTACAATGATATCCCCTCAGTTTCACTCTCCTCCTCCTCACCGTCAGGCGTCACCCCTACTCGGCTCCTCCGACAACGAGTGCACTGCAGGACAGGAGTCGGCTGTCGTGGTCTCTCTCATCTCGATCTATTCAAAAATGGTGCCGGGAGGCGTAATTACGTTACTGCACATGCCCCGCTGGCGAGCGCGTACAAGCTTTCCCGAGCCCAGCCAGGTTCAGATTGGCGCATGCGCAGTTGAATGGTCGCCTCGTGGCCATCTTTTTTACGGGCACCGGTGCACTAATGGACTTTAACAGGTAACCCGAAAAAGGGGTTACATTTACGGGCTGCCCATAAATCTACGGGCGGTTGGCAACACTGGTAACCATACACCAGATACAAAGATGCAAATTCACACCAGAACTCCAAATAGATTTGTTTCACATATTTATTTGAAGATAATGTCACAAGGGTCATATGAAGCCAACATTTTGGGGCTTCACAGGGTCCCTTCCTCAAGAGTGACATATGGTATGGTGACTATGTTGCTTGTTCCTTGAGGAAGGGACCCTACAAGGGCCCAAAATATCAGTTTATAATGACCTATGTGACAATACTTATGTGAAAGGCATCTATTTGGAGAACTGGTGACCTTTTAACGTAACTCTGCCCCCTTGACACCGCTGTGGTGCAATAAATAATACAATACAATATGAAACAGTATAAGGTACCGGTATCGATCCCTCAGGATCCTCTGACTCCACCTGGTGGGTAAAACAGTACACCACACAATTGTACTCTTAACCAGAAACACCTTTACTGGAAGTATAACATAATAGGTGGTTACAGACCAGGTCGTCCCAATGTAGAACGCCAGTACAATATGAATCAACAATACAAATACAGTAAGCAATATATAAGTACGTTATTATCTAGACCTGGGAGCTCCCGCAACTTAAAGTTTTACGTGAGGCCTCACTTAAAGTACTTTCACCTTTTATCTTCTTTCTTTGCTAGCTTAAGTGGTTTCTCAGATATTTGTAATCCAAAGGAGTAAGTGAAAAAGTTAACTTAGAATGCTCCAGGTATAGTTCCAAGAACTTGTAATCACACTTGGGCACTAGAATGAACTGGGCCTCAAGCCTACTCAGTATCAGTTGCTCAGTTACGCTTCCATGGAACAACAGGTTCCAGCAAGGTCTATGAGTGAGTCTAACTGAGTGCAATAGTAATAAACAGTGGGCCGCAACCCGCTCACCAACTGGATCAGAATTCTGGATGATGACTTGAGTCCGGTAACTGCAGCTTGCTTCCGCTTAGACTGGGCCAGATGCTATGTGTCGCTCCACTGACTGTAGCATCCTGTCTTCTGCTACCCCGACAAGCATCTCTGAACCTCATCAATCCGATCACCAGCTCTCAGGCTCCATCAAGTCACCTCGCAAACAGTCCAGTTTGCAGTTTGCGGTGACTTTCTGCCTATGTGTCCGAGAATCCTCCTCACAGTTCCGCACAGGCAGGCAGCGTGGTCCCAAGAGACCAAATATGGCCGCTGCAGTCCCTTTTATACCCTACCCAGCATGCACTGCCTATCAGAGTGTTCATGGGTAGGTCACACAGACTCCTGGGTAACAAAGGTCAAACCTCTTAGCAAAACAAACAGTACTTCCTATGAAAGTCTTTGTGCTTATGATCACCATATCTGTGCGTTACCAAATTTTGTCAGTAGAGGGCTCCAAACACTGAGCCATATCAATGTCCACAGATTTAACAATGACATATAAATAACCACGTTAATAAACAAATATGTCCCCGCTACATATACAGTAGGTACCTTTGGGCTCTTAAGTGTTTATTTCCATTGTGCTTGCACAATATGGGAAGCTAGTACCTATCCAGACCATGTAATGTATATCTGTTGGACTTGGTTAGTGATCATTAGATATGGTCAAAAGCTTTAAAGGCCAGGATGTTGATCGGGTTAATGTTTGTGCAATCCAAAGTATGCATGTATGGTGAGCTTAAGTGTACTTTGCATATTGCTCTTTGTTTTATTATAGTATCCCTGTAAGGAAAAAAAAACAAATTACGTCCAATTAAACCCCCTGATTCGCAGCCATCTTCCGCCAAGCCAGGCCAAGGGTTCCTCCGACCTTCTTCATGCCCAGAGATGAAAAAGGGTACACACAGACTTCTAAGGGGAGAGACTCTGCCATCTTGGCTACTCACATTCTTCTAGCCTGATGCCAAAAACTGATAATAAAAGAATGTCCACTCCTTTTAACATTTTTCTGTACAATGCCTTCCTCACCTCCTTAGCTCTACATACATAACACAGTTCAATATGAGAACACAGCATGCCTGGTCAACTCTCCCATACTACTCCCTGTAGGTTCTCCATTAGTGAGTTCTTCCTCAGAGTCTCAATGGCCTACTTCGAAGGGTACTCTCCTTCTCAGTCTACAGACTTACATGGTACTGTATATATCGGGGTAGCCTGTTCCCTCCTCCACCTAGAACTCCTCCCACACCATGTTTTATCGTAACACCACACTCTACCCACTTGGCATAGCCAAAGGAGGGATCTTACCAAAAGAGGTACTAACCCCTGCTTACATGCTTGTAGGCAGGTGCAGTCTATTTTCTCAACTGTGAGTGGAACTCGACCACAGTGACATTGCGGTTAAAGGAGAAGTCAGTCAAGAGAAAATTTGTTCTTCTGTGGTTTCGTGGGTCACTGGGGAAGCTATCTGATTGAATGCTGCTGCCCCATGTGACTCTGGCAGCCATCTTGGGTCAGGCAGAACCTTTTTAAGGCCCTGGCTCCCAGGCTTGGCATGCATTCTGCATGTGGGTAGGGTAGGGGCAAGTCACCCACCTGACAGGGATAGTGATTAGCGGCAATGAAAGGTTCCAGTTGAGTAGGGAAAGGCTAGACACATACCAGCCTTCCTGGAGGCCCTCCCTTGGTTACAGACAGGCCAGGCTACATTCCACCCCTCTAGGCAGATGCTGTCAGCATATCTGAGACCTGATCTGTTACACATCGCTGTATGTGTTCTTGAGCCAGCACTTTCCTGCTTGGTTTGTTGTGAATTATTGAAGTCTGACATTAATACAAGTTTTGTGCTGTGCAAGCAGACCCTGAGTGTTTACTGCCACCGCACCACGCTGCACCTCCCCACATGCTTCTGCTTAGCATGCTCCATAAGGTGCCTGTTATTATTCCTGAATTGCTCCCCTGTTGGCGTTGGTCAGTGAAACCTCAAAAATTCCTTGAATAGGGCTAAGCAACACCCCACTGTCAGGGCTGGGGTCTGCTCTTCCGTCTCAGAGCAGGCAGCTCAGCGGTCGGTTAATTGCCAGCTCCAATCTTTTCCACAGTAACTCACCTGATGATGATATCCTGTTTGTCTGTCTTGCTGGTTACTTAAGCTGTCCAGTTCAGTTCCTCTCTGCCTTCGCCTTGGTCAACACATCACTACACTGATTCTCCAGTTTCCTGATTTCCTGGCCTATGCTGAAGTATGCTTATCTCTGGCTCCCTGATGTCCTGGCTTGTCTGACTATCCGTTCCGGTTACCGAACTCTGGCTTTGATTTGACTACGTTGCTCTGTTTAACTTTTACTATTATTATTAAACAAGTGTGATTTTAACTGCACTTCTGTCTCGGTCTGAATCATGGCTTCTGACAGTAGGCGAATGCCATGAATTCAGAAGATGCAGTCAAGCCACTTGTTGGTAATATTTTTTCCAGGTTAGATGAGCAGGATAACCGTATGGATCAGTTTGCCTTAGCATTAGAGATGCTCCTGAATCACACGGTTTACCTGGAATCTCCCACTGTGGCTGCTCCGGTATAGCCTGTGTCGCAGGCCATCCCTGCTGCTGCTCCAGTCTCTGTGCAGGCACCTGCCTTGAGTATTACCTCTATAAGAGGTATGTCTGGTTCTGCTCTACTTCCCCAGTGATCCAGTTCAATGCAGAGGGTTTCTCAATCAGGTTGAGAAATACTTTGAGATGCTGCCCCAGGTGTTTCCTGCGGACAGAAGCAAAGTAGGTTTTGTGATATCTTTGCTTTCTGATAGCCTTTGCATAGGCAAACCCTCTACGGGAGATGCAAAAACCTGTTGTCCTGAGTTACCCAGAGTTTGTGGCTTCCTTTAAAAGGGTATTTGATGTTCATGCATGCTTCTGCTGTCAAGTGCCTCATGTCCTGGGTTATGTCATTTACACTGCCGGTTTTTCAACCTAGAGAAACTTTCAGCAGTCCTACAGTGGCCCTGACCAATGGGTATACATCCTCTGCAACGTTTTTATGGCTTTTCCAATTATTATTTAAAGTTTATTTGTAACTTCCCGTCTCTGGTCAAGCCCCTGACTAATATAACCAGAAAGGACAGTAACCCACATAGTTGGTCTCCGGAGTCTATTAAGGCCTATGAGAGTCTCAAGACTGCCTTTGTTTCTGCTCCTATGTTGACACATCCTGATTAGGGATGAGCTTCGTGTTCGAGTCGAACGTACGTTCGACTCGAACATTGGCTGTTCGTCCGTTCGGCGAAGTCCGAACATTTTGGTCCGTTCGCGTCAAATTCGTGTGGCGCTCACGGCCCACAATGCACTGCGATGGCGCAGTGCATTGCTGGCTCATGATTGGCCAAGCATGCACTGTGACCCCGCATGCTTGGCCAATCGCAGCGCCAGCAGCGAGGAGAGCCATGATCCTGCCTGTGGCCAATCATAGCTCAGGCTGTGTAGTGCACGCCCCACACTATATAAGGCCGCCATCGCGGCGGCCTCGTGTAGTGTGTTGGCGTCTGAAGCAGTGGGTGTTCTGTGTACCTTCAACACAGTACACACCGATCGTTTTCGGACGATTTTCTATCTTGCTGTTGTGTAGTGGTTATTGTCTGCGTGCCCTGACCGCAGTATACACCGCTATATTCACCTCACCTATATAGCTAGTGATCTATCTTTAATAATAGAGCTTGCAGTCAGTAGTGTTAGGAGAGTGCGTGCTGTCTGCGTGCTCTGTACCCAGTACATACCGCTATATCCACCTACATAGCTGTTCTCTATTTGAGCCCACTTGCCATCTGCAGGAGTTATTGGAAGTTGTGTGTGCCTCCAGCACAGCACAGTATACATCTGTATATACCTCTTTATCTCTGGTGTTCTCTGGTTATTGTCTGCGTGCCCTGACCGCAGTATACACCGCTATATTCACCTCACCTATATAGCTAGTAGTAGTGATCTATCTTTTATAATAGAGCTTGCAGTCAGTAGTGTTAGGAGATAGTGCGTGCTGTCTGCGTGCTCTGTCTGTACCCAGTAGTGTTAGGAGATAGTGCGTGCTGTCTGCGTGCTCTGTACCCAGTACATACCGCTATATCCACCTACATAGCTGTTCTCTATTTGAGCCCACTTGCCATCTGCAGGAGTTATTGGAAGTTGTGTGTGCCTCCAGCACAGCACAGTATACATCTGTATATACCCCTTTATCTCTGGTGTTCTCTGGTTATTGTCTGCGTGCCCTGACCGCAGTATACACCGCTATATTCACCTCACCTATATAGCTAGTGATCTATCTTTAATAATAGAGCTTGCAGTCAGTAGTGTTAGGAGATAGTGCGTGCTGTCTGCGTGCTCTGTACAAAGTACATACCGCCAGGGCCGCTGATAGGGGGGGACCACCAGCCCTCCTGTACTGGGCCCTGCCCTGTAGGGGGGCCCAGAGGAAGAGGGGCGACTCCCACATTATAGGGACTATACTAATCCTGAGCTAGGGTCCCATGTAGTGTGCGTGGGAGGAAGCAGAAAGCGAATTATTTAAACACTTTTGGGAGTAATCTGCAGTCGTATGTCCAGATTATTACATACAGTACATTACACAAGTCCCAGTCTCTTCTATATCAATACGCCGGCCGGGACTTGTGTAATGTAATTGTCTGGACATACGGCTGCAGATTACTCCCAAAAGTGTTTAAATACTTTGCTTTCTGCTTCCGGCTGTCCAACTTCGTGCCCAGGTGGAAGGAGCAGAGGTTTTAGAGGAGCTCAGCTTCTGGCCGATCCCCACGCTTCCAGATCCAGAGGATCCAAGCCCCCCACCCCAGGAGAAGCACTGCATGTAGACCCCAGATAAAAGAAGCCAGCAGGACCAGGTACTTGTGAAGTCGAGGGATGTTAGGTAGAGACTGGGCCCGGGCTCTGAGCATAAAGTTGACCATACTGCATACTGCTCTCCCACATATCTAAAATATTGTGGGTATTCACCGTGCCCAGAGTGAAAGTCTTTTCCCTGCTGTACTTTCTATTGCGTTAATATACAGTATTAATGCTGCCACAGTAACCACATGGCTGGAGTGACACATCTTAGGGGCATAATTGCTGTGTATTAGTGAATGCTTGTGTTGGCCACTGAAGAGTCATCCACAGTGGATCACTTTTCAGTGGGTTTTTGCTAGGTGGTGGGGAAGCAATAATTTGCCTCCTGATTTAATCCATTAAAACCTGTACCTGGCTGCAACTACATTCATTGTACACAGTTGCAAGTGGTCCCCTTTAATGGTATGGGTCATTTTGGGATATTAAATGCCACACGGGAGATAGCATTTGTATACCCCTATTTTAGGGTTGCCACTTTTTCTTCAAGCCAAACCTGAACACTTTAGTGGTGCACAGCAAAAAAATGTTTTGGGGGATTCTGTAAAGGATTGCAAAAGACCTAGGACACCTTTGGGCGCTCCAAGGAGAATAGTAATGTGGCTTGCATAGTGCCCCCTCACCCTCACTGTTCTGCGCTGCATTACTGCCTTAATATTGTGTCCAGGTTTCAAGTGGACTGAAACCCAGACACATGATTCAAAACCCGAACTGTCCAGGTGAATCCTGGACAGGTGGCAACCCTACCCTATTTGCTACCTTTGCCTGTTACCCCCTCCTGACCCCTGCACTCTGTATGCTACATACCCCAGATCCTCTGTATTCTATGTATTACCCAATCCTGACCCCTGAACTAATCAATACCCACTCCTGCCCCTTTATTCTGTACAGGCATACCCCACTTTTAAGTACACAATGGGGTTTATTTACTAAAGCTGGAAAGTGAAAAATAAGGCTCACTTCTGCATAGAAACCAATGAGTTTCTAACCTCGGCTTGTTCAATTAAGCTTTGGAAATAATTGATTTCTATGCAGAAGTGAGCCTGATTTTGCACTTTCCAGCTTTAGTAAATAAACCCCATTGTGTACTTCAAAGTGGGGTATGCCTGTATGTTACATATTCCAAACCCCCTGCATTATATGCATTACCCACTCCTGACCCCTGAACTAATCACTACCCACTCCTGAACCCTTTATTCTGTATGTTACATATTCCAACCCCCTGCATTATATGCATTACTCACTCCTGACCCCTAAAACATGAACATTACCCACTTCTGATTCTTGCATATGTATATTAAACCCTGCATTTCTCCATTGTACACAATCCACTGGTTAGAGGGAGGGGTGCTTAGGTTCAGGCTTATGTGGGGGGCCCCGCCAGGTAGACTGTACGGGGCCCCATGATTTTTAACAGAGGCCCTGCATACCGCTATATCCACCTACATAGCTGTTCTCTATTTGAGCCCACTTGCCATCTGCAGGAGTTATTGGAAGTTGTGTGTGCCTCCAGCACAGCACAGTATACATCTGTATATACCCCTTTATCTCTGGTGTTCTCTGGTTATTGTCTGCGTGCCCTGACCGCAGTATACACCGCTATATTCACCTCACCTATATAGCTAGTAGTAGTGATCTATCTTTTATAATAGAGCTTGCAGTCAGTAGTGTTAGGAGATAGTGTGTGCTGTCTGCGTGCTCTGTACCCAGTAGTGTTAGGAGATAGTGCGTGCTGTCTGCGTGCTCTGTACCCAGTACATACCGCTATATCCACCTACATAGCTGTTCTCTATTTGAGCCCACTTGCCATCTGCAGGAGTTATTGGAAGTTATGTGTGCCTCCAGCACAGCACAGTATACATCTGTATATACCCCTTTATCTCTGGTGTTCTCTGGTTATTGTCTGCGTGCCCTGACCGCAGTATACACCGCTAAATTCACCTCACCTATATAGCTAGTAGTAGTGATCTATCTTTTATAATAGAGCTTGCAGTCAGTAGTGTTAGGAGATAGTGCGTGCTGTCTGCGTGCTCTGTACCCAGTACATACCGCTATATCCACCTACATAGCTGTTCTCTATTTGAGCCCACTTGCCATCTGCAGGAGTTATTGGAAGTTGTGTGTGCCTCCAGCACAGCACAGTATACATCTGTATATACCCCTCTATCTCTGGTGTTCTATAATAAAGGCATCTGCAGGAGTTAGTGGGTGTTGTGTGCCTCCAGCACAATATACACTACCCAACTGCTGTTTTACCCAACTCCCTTCAGGCCATTACCATGTCTGGAAGGCCAACAAGGAGAGGCAGACAGGTGCGAGCCGATAAAAGAGGGCAAGCAGGCTCTGTGTCTAGAGACAACAGTGCTGGTCGTGGACGCGGTGCATTGTCATCAGCACGTGGCCATGGGACATGCTTGTCCTTCTTTTCGGCAGCTGGACATGTTGAACCGCAACATGCCAACGACTTGGTAGAGTGTAGTCTAATCTGGCAGAGGTATGCACTCAAAACAATTGATATGCTCACCTCTACTCCCAGCGCTCAAAGGGTGCAGTCAACTTACTCCCACCTGGGGATGGTTCTTAATACTTAGCTGCCATTATAAAATAAAACTTATCATGCATAAAAAACAAAAGAATTGGTTAACCTGAGGATTCAAATATAACAACTAACAGCGCTGATACCACATCTCCATATACAACAAACAATTTGTCTATGTTAAGCATGTAGTACTTTTTTAAAAAACCAGCAAGTCTTTTATCAAAATTGGTGTCCAAACACCAAGTATTAAAGAACCAGCAAGACTTTTGTCAGGAATTAATGTCCATACACCAAGAGATCACACTCTATTCCTCATCAATGAGTGCAGTCCTTCATATTCATATTCATACAATCTTCTCAGATATCTGGGTGTGTATGGGTATGGTCCTACACCTTCACCATGTGCTGTTCCACCTCCGTGAATATGTATATAGATGGCTGCTTACCAGATTCCAATCACTTTAGAGCCTATCTCCACTATGTGGAACTCCTCTGTCTGGTTCTGTGTGTCCCGCTGATTGCTCTCACATTGGTAGTAGACATGCAAAAGATTCAAGGGGTCTCATATAGTGTGATACCTTTTATTTAGGATTGAAAAAATTCCTTTCCCCCCCTTGGTAGAGTGGATGACCAAGCCCTCTTCATCCTCCTCATCCTCTCTCACCCAGTCTCAGGGTAGTAGCAAAGCAGCTGCCAACGCATCGTCTTCCCTCCTCTCAATGTCATCATCAGTGACTCCTTCCCTAGACCCACCACGTCCTCCTGAGGAGTCTCCTGAACTCTTTGAGCACAGTGT
This sequence comes from Lithobates pipiens, assembly GCF_037356315.1. NCBI lineage: Eukaryota > Metazoa > Chordata > Amphibia > Anura > Ranidae > Lithobates > Lithobates pipiens. Next base: position 162,778,717 of record NW_027507789.1, read on the forward strand.
TGGGTACATGCTCCAGGAGGATGCCCAGTGTTTTGTGGGCTCTGATGATGACACTCAGCTAGAGGAAGGCAGTAGCGTGAGCGCAGAGAGAGGGGATGCTCAAGAAGGACAGCAATCTGGCAGTCATGTTCCACAAGCTGCAGCATACTGCCAGGTTTGCTACAGCGATGAAGAGGGAGGGGATGATGAGGGCACTGACTCCACGTGGGTGCCTGGAAGGAGGGAGGAGGAGGCACATGTCCAACGAGGCAGGATGCCCTCCGGGGGCCAGCTTAGGGGCAGCACACCGACTGAATCACACCGCAGAGCTCCGCCTGTGCAGAGCGCTGCCTCTGTGCGTTATTCTAAAAGTTCTTTGGTGTGGGCCTTTTTTGAGACGAGTGCATCAGATCGCACCGCTGCTATTTGCAACATATGTCTCAAGCGTATCTCACGTGGCCAAAACATCAGCCGCTTGGGCACCACATGCTTGACCAGACATATGTTGACCTGCCATGCAGCTCGTTGGCAAGCGTACCTCAAAGACCCACACCAAAGAACAAAGCGGACCTCTCCTTGCTCCTCATCAGCTGGCATCTCCAACCCCACTAGACCTTCAGTCCTCTCTGAAACCTGCTCTGAGAGGAATGAAGGTGTAGAATTAGGTGTGTCACAGCCAAGTGTTTCCGGGAACTTTGCTAGCGGTACACCCACGTCCGATTATAGCAGGCAAATGTCCCTGCCCCAGCTGCTGGACCGGCGGAAGAAGTTCACTCCCAGCCATCCACATGCCCAGCGGTTGAATGCTAGCTTGGCTAAATTGCTAGCACTTCAACTGCTGCCTTTTCAGTTGGTAGACTCGGCCCCCTTCCGTGAGTTTGTACAATGTGCGGTTCCTCAGTGGCAGGTCCCCAAACGCCACTTTTTCTCACGGAAGGCGATTCTGGCTCTCTACCGGCATATGGAAGGCAATGTCCTTGCCTCGCTGGACAGGGCGGTCAGCGGTAAGGTGCATATTACCGCTGACTCATGGTCCAGCAGGCATGGACAGGGACGTTACCTGTCTTTCACGGCCCATTGGGTCACTCTTCTGGCAGCTGGGAAGGATGCAGGACAAGGTGCAGTAGTGTTGGAGGTTGTTCTGCCACCACGCCTCCAAAATGCTATTATTGGTTGTGACACACCTCTCTCCTCCACCCCCTCCTCTTCTTCTTCCTCCATGGCCTCTTCCAGTGCTCTGTCCTCAGAACCAGCGGTACTCCGTAGGCGTTCCAGGGGCTACGCAAGTACGCAGGCAAAACGATGCCATGCCGTGCTTGCGCTGGTTTGTTTGGGGGACAGGAGCCACACTGGGGCGGATGTTTTGTCAACTCTGCAGGGGCAGGCCGAGAGGTGGTTGACGCCACGCCAGCTTAAGCCAGGAATGGTGGTTTGCGACAATGGCACCAACCTCCTCTCCTCCCTCCGACAGGGACAACTGACCCATGTGCCCTGTGTAGCTCACGTCCTTAACCTGGTGGTGCAGCGGTTCTTGGGCAGGTACCCCGGCTTACAGGATGTCCTGAAGCAGGCCAGGAAAGTCTGTGTGCATTTCTGCCGATCATTTAATGCCTGTGCTCGGCTGGCTGAGCTCCAAAAGGAGTTGAACCTGCCCAAGAACCGCCTTATATGTGACATGCCCACCAGATGGAACTCAACATTGGCCATGCTGCAGCGGCTGCACACGCAGCAGAGGGCCATCAATGAGTACCTGTGCGACTACGGCACCAGGACAGGGTCAGGGGAGCTCGGTTTTTTCTCACCACGCCAGTGGGGCATGATCAGGGATGCATGCACTGTCCTGTCACCGTTTGAGGAGGCCACAAGGATGGTGAGCAGTGACAGTGCATGCATCAGTGACACTGTACCTCTTGTCCACCTCTTGGAGCATACACTGCATGGAATAATGGTCAGGGCACTTGAGGCAGAACAGAGGCAGGAAGAGGAGGACTTCCTTGCCTCTCAAGGCCCCCTTTATCCAGACAGTGTTCCTGCTGTGCCACCCATCACACAGGAAGAGGATGAGGAGGAGGAAGAGGAGGAGGAGGATGATTGTGTCAGCATGGAGGTGGAGGCTGGCACTCAGCATCAGCAGCAGCAGCAGTCTTGTAGGGATGATTTACAGTCCCAAGAAACACGTGGACTTGTACGTGGCTGGGAGGAGGTAGCTGCGGATCATGTTGTCCTTAGTGACCCAGAGGACTCCGGACCGAATGCCTCAGCTAACCTACGCTGCATGGCCTCCCTGATCCTGCAAAGCCTGCGGAAGGATCCTCGTATTCTTCGGATCAAGGAGAGGGACCATTACTGGCTGGCCACTCTCCTTGATCCACGGTACAAGGGTAAGGTTGCCGACCTTATCTTGCCATCGCAGAGGGAGCAGAGGATGAGACATCTCCGGGAGGCCTTGCAGAAAGGTCTGTGCAACGCGTTCCCAGAGACTGGGAGGTTACAAACTCCTGGTCCTGGACAACGTGTTGCTGAGGCATCGGTCAGAAGGAGCGGGGGAGAAGGTGGCCGTCTGACTGATGCTTTCAGACAATTTTTTAGTCCGCAGCCCCAAGGTATGATCGGTTCCAGCACCCATCGCCAGCGTCTGATTTACATGGTGCAGGAATACCTAGGGGCAAGGTCAGACTTGGACACCTTTCCCACCGAAAATCCTCTGGCTTACTGGGTCTTGAGGATGGATCACTGGCCAGAGCTTGCACAGTATGCAATTGAGCTACTGGCCTGTCCTGCATCCAGCGTTCTTTCGGAACGTACTTTCAGTGCTGCTGGTGGCTTTGTTAACGATCACAGGGTGCGCCTGTCCACCGAATCAGTTGATCGACTGACCTTCATCAAGATGAATCAGTCTTGGATCACCCACAGCTACCAAGCACCTGAAGCTGATGTAACCGAATAATTTTTTTTGAAATACCACATCCCTTCAAGACTGCCTATGCTGATGCTGAGTGACTGTCCTGTTATGTTGATTGTCTATCCTCTTCCTCCTCCGCTGATATGTTGGAAGAACATTTCTGGTTCTGGTTGATGCCATCAGCCCAATTTTTCTGCCCCTGTTTAACAGGGGCGTTTAAGTACAATTTTTGATGCAATGCTTTGCAGCAGGGCTAATTCCTGCAATCAAACAAGAGTATATGGGAGAGGTTGCAGTGTGGTGGCACCAGCACCAGTGCCTAAGGCCCAATTTTTCTGCCCCTGTTTAACAGGGGCGTTTAATTACAATTTTTGATGCAATGCTTTGCAGCAGGGCTAATTCCTGCATTAAACTAGAGTATATGGCAGAGGTTGCAGTGTGGTGGCACCAGCACCAGTGCCTAAGGCCCAATTTTTCTGCCCCTGTTTAACAGGGGCGTTTAAGTACAATTTTTGATGCAATGCTTTGCAGCAGGGCTAATTCCTGCAATAAAACTAGAGTATATGGCAGAGGTTGCAGTGTGGTGGCACCAGCACCAGTGCCTAAGGCCCAATTTTTCTGCCCCTGTTTAACAGGGGCGTTTAAGTACAATTTTTGATGCAATGCTTTGCAGCAGGGCTAATTCCTGCAATAAAACTAGAGTATATGGCAGAGATTGCAGTGTGGTGGCACCAGCAGCAGTGCTTAAGGCCCAATTTTTCTGCCCCTGTTTAACAGGGGCGTTTAATTACAATTTTTGATGCAATGCTTTGCAGCAGGGCTAATTCCTGCATTAAAACTAGAGTATATGGCAGAGGTTGCAGTGTGGTGGCACCAGCACCAGTGCCTAAGGCCCAATTTTTCTGCCCCTGTTTAACAGGGGCGTTTAAGTACAATTTTTGATGCAATGCTTTGCAGCAGGGCTAATTCCTGCAATAAAACTAGAGTATATGGCAGAGGTTGCAGTGTGGTGGCACCAGCACCAGTGCCTAAGGCCCAATTTTTCTGCCCCTGTTTAACAGGGGCGTTTAAGTACAATTTTTGATGCAATGCTTTGCAGCAGGGCTAATTCCTGCAATAAAACTAGAGTATATGGCAGAGGTTGCAGTGTGGTGGCACCAGCAGCAGTGCCTAAGGCCCAATTTTTCTGCCCCTGTTTAACAGGAGCGTTTAATTACAATTTTTGATGCAATGCTTTGCAGCAGGGCTAATTCCTGCATTAAAACTAGAGTATATGGCAGAGGTTGCAGTGTGGTGGCACCAGCACCAGTGCCTAAGGCCCAATTTTTCTGCCCCTGTTTAACAGGGGCGTTTAAGTACAATTTTTGATGCAATGCTTTGCAGCAGGGCTAATTCCTGCAATAAAACTAGAGTATATGGCAGAGGTGGCAGTGTGGTGGCACCAGCACCAGTGCCTAAGGCCCAATTTTTCTGCCCCTGTTTAACAGGGGCGTTTAAGTACAATTTTTGATGCAATGCTTTGCAGCAGGGCTAATTCCTGCAATAAAACTAGAGTATATGGCAGAGGTTGCAGTGTGGTGGCACCAGCACCAGTGCCTAAGGCCCAATTTTTCTGCCCCTGTTTAACAGGGGCGTTTAAGTACAATTTTTGATGCAATGCTTTGCAGCAGGGCTAATTCCTGCAATAAAACTAGAGTATATGGAAGAGGTTGCAGTGTGGTGGCACCAGCAGCAGTGCCCAAGGCCCAATTTTTCTGCCCCTGTTTAACAGGGGCGTTTAAGTACAATTTTTGATGCAATGCTTTGCAGCAGGGCTAATTCCTGCAATAAAACTAGAGTATATGGCAGAGGTTGCAGTGTGGGGGCACCAGCAGCAGTGCCTAAGGCCCAATTTTTCTGCCCCTGTTTAACAGGGACATGTAATTACAATTCTTGATATAATATTTCACAGGAGGGCCCCTTCCTGTGCCCACCCAGAGTAACGGTGAGGACTTATAGTGTTGTGGCACTAGCACCACAACCACCAAAGGTCAATTTTTCTACCACTGTTCAACAATGGCATGTAATTACAATTCTTGATATAATCGTTCACAGCAGGGCGCTCCAGCGCCCACCAAGAGTCACTTTGAGGGCTTACAATGTTGTGGCAAAACCAACACCTTGTTCCGCCATTTCTGCAGAGCATATAGGGCAGGCCCCTACTTTCAAACATCCAACTTACAAACATCTCCTACTTGCAAACGGAAGGAGACAACAGCAAGTGAGATGAAAAAAGATGGACGACAAAACAAATTATACAGGGGTGATAACCCTTCCCTATGTTTTCCAAAAAGCTTAAAAATAGTTTTTTGGACTGGAGCTACACTTTAAAAATGTACCAGTTGAAAATTACAAACAGATTCAACTTAACACAACAAACCTACACAGTCCCTGTCTTGTTTGCACCGCCTGTATACTGCTGTTCTGAGTATATAGGGCCTGGGGGCCACACGCATTTCCTTTTTTTAATATGGGTACAGGGTTCCCCTTAATATGCGTACAAGACCCAAATAGGCTGGTAATGGGCAGGGAGGGCTACCCATGCCATTTTTCTCAATGATTTTCAACCATATTGCAGGAACCAGATATAACATTAAAACCGCAAGCAGTTTTAAATGGTGTTATTTCCGTTTAATGTCATTTTGTGCAGGGACTGTTCTAAACACGGGAAACACGTGGCACTTCACAGGCATACTACAGACACCCCCCAGGCACCATATTTAAAGGAATATTTCACTTTTTTTTCACTTTAATCGTCATTAAAATCAGTGCTCCTGCCAAAACGGCCATTTTTAAAAACATTTTAGGCATTGACCCATGTCCCCTGGGGCAGGAGCCAGGTCCCCAAACCCTTTTTAGGACAGTATCTTGCATATTAGCCGTTAAAATTAGCACTTTTCATTTCGAACGTTCGAGTCCCATAGACTTCAATGGGGTTCTAACGTTCGTTCGAATTTGGGGTCCGTTCGAAAGTTCTGGTGCGAACCGAACCGGGGGGTATTCGGCTCATCCCTAATCCTGATCCTATGCTACCCTGTATCCTTGAGGTTGATGCTTCTGAGACTAGAGTTGACGCCCTTCTGTCTCAACGTCCTAGCACTGGGACTATGCATCCTTGTGGCTACTTTTTCAAAAAATTGTCACCTGCTAATGCAATTACGAGATTGGAGACAGAGAGTTGTTAGCAATTATTTAGCCCCTAAAGAATGGAGGCGTCTTCTCAAAGGTATCACTGTGCTGTTTTTCATTCTTACTGACCATAAGAATCTCACATTCTTGTCTGAGGTTAAAAGCCTCTATCCCAGAAGGGCGCAATGGGCTCTTTTCTTGACAAGTTTCAATTACATATTGTCTCATTCTTACCCAGTACTAAGAATGTAAGGGCTGACGCTTTGTCGCGGCAATTTTGCCACTCTTCCAAGATGGAATTGGTTCCTGTTCCTGTGATTCCCCTTGATCGCATTCTGGCTACAGTCTCACTTCTCCTTTGGATGAAAAAATTCTTGCTGCTCAGGTTTATGCTCCCCCTGAGAGACCTTGTGACTGTTGCTTTGTCCCTGAGAGTTTCCTTAGGGTTAGGTTAGGGGTTAGGGATTAGGGTTAAGGGATTAGGGTTAGGGGTAGGGGTTAGGGTTCAGGGGTTAGGGTTAAGGGATTTGGGTTAAGGTTAAGGGATTTGAGTTAGCAGGCAGGTCCCCAGAGGTCAATGGTCAAGAGGCATGGCTGACCCACCCCCAAAGTGTTTGCCTACCCCAACCACCGTATTTTTCGGACTATAAGGCACACTTTTTTCCCCCAGGAATATGGGGGAAAATGTCCCTGCGTCTTATGGTGCGAATATATGACAGGCACCGTCCCCCGCCGCTGTTGGAACCGCCCCCTGCCTTCTTTCGCCACCACTGGAAGAGAGGCAGGAGAGCGGGGGACAGACTTCCAAACCCCCTGTGGGCGCCGAGCGATCTTCCAGCAGAAAACAGAGCATTCAGCCGCTTGGGCTGCTTTGTCTTCTGTTAGGCGGGATAACATCAGGCAGGATAACATCAGGTAAGGCTGCATTTGTGGCAACGTTCATTCTGCATTTATATGGCAATGGTCACTCTGCATTTTCTATGTCAATGGTCATTCTGAATTTCCTTGGCAATGGTCACTCTGCATTTTCTATGGCAATGGTCACTCTGCATATTTTTGGCAATGGTCAGGCTGTATTTCATGGGCACTGGAAAATATTTTAGTACACCATTTGGTTCAGAATATTTTTTTTCTTGTTTTAGGAGTTAGGGTTAGGGATTAGGGATAGGGTTAGGGGTTAGGGATTAGGGTTAGGGTTAAGGGACTAGTGTTAGGGTTTCCCCTTGAAGAACAAGGTTAGGACTCAGGGATTGGAAAAGGGATCTCCTCCAAAGGTCAATGGTCAGCAGGCGGGTCCTCAGAGGTCAATGGTCAAGAGGCATTGCTGAACCACCCCCAAAGTGTTCCACCTACCCCAACTTTATTGGGGAATGAACAAGTCTGGGAAAGCAATTAGTGGTAGGGTTAGGGTTAGGGTTTAGGGGTTAGGGTTTAGGGGTTAGGGCTAGGAATTATGGATCGGGTTAGGGATTAGGGTTAGGGTTTCCCCATGAAGAACGAGGTTAGGACTCAGGGATTGGAATAGGGACATCCTCCAAAGGTCAAAGGTCAGCAGGCGGGTCCCCAGAGGTCAGTGGTCAAGAGGCATGGCTGACCCACCCCCACCAAAGTGTTCCACCTACTCCAACTATGTCGGGGAATGAACAAGTCAGGGAAGGAACAAGTTGGGGAAAGCGGTTAGGGTTTAGGGTTAGGGTTAAGGTCAGGGGTTAGGGTAGGGTTAGGATTATAGTTTAGGGGTTAGGGTTAGGTTTAGGGATTAGAGATAGGGTTAGAGGTTAGGCATTAGGGTTAGGTTTAAGGGATTAGGGTTAGGGTTTACCCTTGAAGAACAAGGTTAGGACTCAGGGATTGTAATGGAGACCTCCTCCAAAGGACAAAGATCAGAAGAAAGGTCCCCAGAGGTCAATGGTCAAGAGGTGTGGCTGACCCACCCCCACCAAAGTGTTCCACCTATCCCAACTATGTCGGGGAATGAACAAGTGGGGCAAAGCGCTTAGTTTAGGAATTAGGGTTAGAGTTAGGGTTAAGGGATTAGGGTTAGGGTTTCCCCTTGAAGAACAAGGTTAGGACTCAGGGATTGGAATAAGGACCTCCTCCAAAGGTCAAAGGTCAGCAGGTGGGTCCCCATAGGTCCATAGCCAAGAGGCGCGGCTGACTCCCCCTCACCAAAATGTTCCGTCTACCCCAACTATGTCGGGGAATGAACAAGTCGGGGAATGAACAAGTCGGGGAAAGTGCTTACTGCCGTGCTCCAGACTTACCATTCAGGCAGGAAATCTTCAACAGCTGAGTAACTGTGGAGCGATAGGAGCTGGCAATTTTCTGACAGCTGAGCGGTCAGCTCAGAGAAGGAAGGGCTGAGCCCAGCCCTGATAGTAGCCCCTCCTCAATGACCCCTCCCCCTCGGAGGACCACCAGGCTTGAGGGGAAATCACAGAGCAGGACAGGGGCATGTATGCCAAGGATGAGACCCAAGAGTGTTCCTCCAGCCCATACCCTTTCCAATGTACCGGGTACTGCATGCGCCCACAGAACTTATGGGAGACAACAATGGACTGTACTTCATACTCCTCATGTTTCTCAACATGTACAGGGAGAGGATGTGGCACCGAGGTAGTAAAGCGGTTGCAGAACAAAGGTTTTAATAAGGAGACATGAAATACATTTGAAATACGCATATTAGAAGGAAAGTCAGTGAGGGAACACGAAGTCGGAGGTTGTGAGATGACAGCCAGACCCTGTCACTAACCTGGTAGCAAGGCGCAGGCAGGTGTCTGCGGTTAGCATGGAGTCTGTACCTATCATTAGCATGTCCTGGACTTGTGCCCAAGTGGAACGTAGACCATGGAGATGCTCCTCTAACGCAGCAATACTCTGCGGAACAAAGGAGTCAGGCAGCATGGAAGGTTGGAAACCATAATTCGCCAAAAAATGGGGACAATCGGGAAGCAGAATTCAGTCCACTGTTGTGAGAAAACTCTGCCCATGGTCATAGTCATAGGTCTGACCAGTTGTTATCATAAACTGACTACCCCTGTCCGAGACAATCAACTTGGGTAGCCCATGTAAGCGAAAGATCTCCTGAGCAAAAATGGAAGCCAGTTCCTTAGAAGTGGGCAACTTCTTTAGTGGAATACAATGACACATCTTTGAGAACCAGTCAACCACCATCAGGATAACTGTGTTGCCCTGGGAGTTGGGTAACTCCACAATGAAAACCATAGACAGGTGAGTCCAGGGCCTCTCTTTATTGGGTATGGGTTGTAGGAGGCCCACTGGAAGGTGTCATGGAGTCTTACTCTGAGCACACACGGAACAGGCAGCTACGAAGGCAGTTATATCAGCACGTAGACTAGGCCACCAGAATTGTTGGGAAATGGCCCAATAGAGTTGATTCTTCCCAGGGTGGCCAGCAGCCTTGGGTCTGGAGCACGGCAGAATGGAGACTCTCTGGGACAAAGCAGTGGTAACAAGTTTTCTCAGGAGGAGCATGCACCTGAGCAGCAAGAATTTTATCAATCACGGGAACTGGAACCGACTCCAACTTGGAAGTGGAGGAAAATTGCTGTGAAAAAGCATCAGCCCTTACATTTATAGTACCGGGTAAGAATGAGACAATGTAATTGAAACTTGGCAAGAAAAGAGCCCTTCTGGGAGAGAGGCGTTTGACCTAAGACAAGAATGTGAGATTCTTATGGTCAGTAAGAATGAGAACCAGCACAGAGGTACCTTCGAGGAGATTCCTCCATTCTTTCAGGGCTAAAATGATCGCCAACAGCTCTCTGTCACTAATCTCGAAATTGCACTCTGCAGGTGGCAATTTCTTGGAAAAGTAGCCTCAAGGATAAAAGGTAACGTAGGATCAGGAGGTGCCAACACAGAAGCAGAAACAAAGGCAACCTTGAGACTCTCAAAGGCCTTAACGGACTCTGGAGACCAACTCTGTGGGTTACCGCCCTTTCTGTTCCTATCAGTCAGGGGCTTGACCAGAGATGAGAAGTTACGAATAAACTTCCGATCATAGTTGGTAAACCCTAGGAAACACTGCAGAGGACATAAACCCACGGGTCAGGGCCACTGTAGGATTGCTGAAAATTTCTCTGGGTCCATCGAAAAACCAGTAGTGGAAATGACATAACCCAGGAATTTAATCTGTTCATGATGGAATTCGCACTTCTCCAATTTACAATAGACATTGTTCTCTCTTAGTTTTTGAAGCACATGACAGACATCTGTGTGGTGGCTCTCCAGGGACTTGGAAAATATGAGGATATCATCTAGACAAACCACCACACATAACTGCAGCAAATTTCGGAGGACATCGTTAATGAATTCCTGGAAAACTGCAGGGGCATTACAAAGGCCAAAAGGCATTAAGAGGTACTCATAATGGCCTGTTCTGGTATTAAATGCAGTTTTCCACTCTTCACCCTCCTTAATTCTCAAAAGATTGTATGCCCCTCTCAAGTCAAGCTTTGTGACAACCGTTGCTCATTAGAAGCGGTCAAATAACTCCGTAATCAATGGAATCGGATAGGCATTCGTAATCGTGAAACAATTGAGACCCCTATAATCAATACAACGTCTCAGTTCCCCACTCTTCTCTTCACAAAGAAGAAACCAGAACCAGCAGGATTTGCAGATGAGATCTCGATAAAGTGCATTTGCAACATACTCCTCCATGGCCTTATCCTCCAAGACCAACAAAGGGTGAACCCAGCCATGAGGGGGTATGGCACCAGGTTGAAGGTCAATTGTGCAATCATATGGCCAGTGTGGAGGTAAACTACTGGCTTGACCTTTGTCAAAGACATCACTAAAATTGTGGTACTCCTCCAGCAGGGAGGAGAGTGAAGAGGTGCATAGGACCTTGGCTACATTCTGGAAGCATGTCTTACTGCATTGTGGTGACCAGGAGAGAACCTCATCACGGAGCCAATCAAAAAAGGGGTTGTGCCTCTGTAACCAAGGATAACCAGTGGAAACTTAGGTGAGGAAATAACTTGGAATTGGATTATCTCATGGTGAAGAGCCCCTACGACCATGCACAACGGAACCGTCTCATTAGTCACATGGGCAGGCTGTAGGGGTCTCCCATCAAGAGCCATGCTTCGATACAAAGGCAGCATCAATGAACAGGCCTGCAACCCCAGAGTTGATTAGAGCCTGCATCTCGACGGGCGACTCTGCCCAAGAAAGGGTGACTGAAACCAGGGGCTTATCCAAGATAACTGGGGATGAAACAACGCCAACTAAGGTCTGTCCATGACAGGACCTCAAAGTTTGGGCATTCCCTGGACGGGTAGGACAATACTTCAAAAAGCAACATGCCTGGCCACAATAAAGGCCCAATCTCTGCATCGTCATAAAGGTTCTCTCATCTGCAGAGAGATGCATGAAGCCCAAGTGCATGGGTTCATCTTCACTGACCAACTCGGTACCAGGAGGTAAGGGGGGCACGGGTGGGACTGCAAAGCTCGGAGGCAAGCGTACAGGAGGCTTCCGCAAGCGCTCCTTAAAAGAGAGTCTTTCTCTGAGTCTGGAGTCAATGAGGATGGTAAACGCGATCAACTTGTGCAGCTCAGTGGGTATATCTCAGGCTGTTATCTCATCCTTGATGGAATCTGAGAGACCATGAGAAAATGCAGCCACCTCCTTGTTCCAAGCAACCTCTGCTGCCAGAGTACGGAATTCAATGGGGTAGTCAGCAACAGTTCTTGTACTCTATTTGATGGACATGAGGTACTTGGCAGCAGAAGCAGAGTGTGCAGAAACATCAAATACCCCTTAAAGGAGGCCACAAACTCAGGGTAACTCAAGAAAACAGGTTTTGCATCTCCCATAGAGGATTTGCCCAGGCCGAGGCTCTCTCAGAAAGCAAAGATATCACGAAACCTACTTTGCTTCTGTCCATGGGAAACGCCTGGGGCAGCATCTCAAAATATATCTCAACCTTGTTGAGAAACCCTCTGCATTGGACTGGATTGCCCCCAAATTGCTGGGGAAGCAGAGCAGAACCAAACATACCTCTTATAGAGGTTATACTCAAGGCGGGTGCCTACACAGAGACTGGCGCAGCAGCAGGGACAGTCTGCAACACAAGTTGTACTGGAGAAGCCACAGTGGGAGATTTCAAGTGAGCCATGTGACTGAGGAGCGTTTGTAACACCATGGCAAACTGATGCATGTGGTGATCTTGCTCATCCAATCTGGAAAAAATATTAGCAACAACTGGATTGACTGTATCTTCTGAATTCATGGCCTTCGCCTACTGTCAGAAACCATGAAATCAGACCGAGACAGAAGTACAGTTAAATCACACTTGTTTAACCACTTCAGCCCCGGAGGATTTTATGCCCTTACTGACCAAAGCACTTTTTGCGATTCGGCACTGCGTCATTTTAACTGACAAGTGCGCGGTCATGCGATGTTGTACCCAAACAAAATTCATGTCCTTTTTTCCCCACAAATAGAGCTTTCTATTGGTGGTATTTGATCTCCTCAGTGGTTTTTATTTTTTGCGCTATAAAGAAAAAAAAGAGCGTAAATTTTGAAAAAAACACAATATTTTTTACTTTTTGCTATAATAAATATCCCCCAAAAATATATAAAACATTTTTTTTTTCCTCAGTTTAGGCCGATATGTATTCTTCCACATATTTTTGGTAAAAAAAAATCAGAATAAGTGTATATTGATTGGTTTGCGCAAATTTTATAGCGTCTATAAAATAGGGGATAGACTTATAACTTTTTTCTTTTTATTAGTAATGGCGGCGATCTGGGATTTTTATCAGGACTGCAACATTATAGCGGACAGATCGGACACTTTTCACACTATTTTGGGTCCATTGTCATATATACAGCGATCAGTGCTATAAAAAAATGCATTGATTACTCTGTAAATGACACTGGCAGTGAAGGGATTAACAACTAGGGGGTGTTGAAGGGGTTAAGTATGTCCTAGGGAGTGATTCTAACTGTGAGGGGGCTGGGCTTCAACACACAGGACAGTGATCACTACTCTCGATGACAGAAAGCAGTGATCTCTGTCCTGTCACTAGGCAGAACAGGGAAATGCTTTGTTTACAAACGCATTTCCCGGTTCTTCCTCCTCTACCTGTACGCCCTTTTGCCTACCTGTGCCATTCTGCCGATGTAAATTGGCGTGCGCTGGTCCACAAGCGGTTAATAATAAAAGTAAATAGAACAGACATAGTCAAAACATAGCCAGAGTTCAGGAACTGTAACGGATAGTCAGACAAGCCAAACCTCAGGGAGCCGGAGATGAGCGTAGTAAAACAGCAAGCAGGATCTGAAGCCAGAAGGAATGTCAGCCAAGCAAGTCTTTTAACAGGAATGCAGGAAAGTGTCTCTGTGATATTGACTAAGGTGAAAGCAGAGATCCTCTGGGCTGGACGACTTAAGTAGGCAGGACTGATGAGCAAGATATCATCAACAGCTGAGTAACTGTGGAGAGATAGGAGCTAGCAATTAGCCGACAGCTGAGCGGCCAGTTCAGAGAAGGAAGGGCTGAGCCCAGCCCTGACAGTTTCTGACACCAACCCTGCTATATGACAACATTTTGCCTGGTGACTGGCCACTTAGCCACTGAGCATTGCATTGTAAGAGTCAGGGACGCTGTACATGTGCTTATTTCTCTCATACCTTGAAGTTCTGTTGGTCGGCAGGGTCTCTGGTAGCAAAGGTAGAGGTAGGAGCAGGAATGTCATTGTGGCTGGTATGCAATGGCAGCCTTATCTTTCTTGCCTACATGTTTTTGTTCCTTTAAATAGGCTTAAAGTTACAATTTCAGCTGAGGCTTATACAAACCTGGCCAGCGATGTCAATGTGTGATCATAGCTGACAGTCTCCAGGTTCAAAGTGAGCTCATAGACAAGCACTTCATTATAACTATGTCTCACACTGGCCTCTGCTCTCCTATGGGATAACTCATCCCATTGTCTACATCTAATGGTCTTTCCCGGTCAGACCATTAGTATTCACAACCAGTGTGACAACTACTGAATTCAGGGCCTAGTGTGTCATGTGACTGCTCCTGGTGTCATGTTATGTACTCTATTACCTTCTAGAGCCAGCAGCCAGGCCTGTCAGACATTTGACTGCAGGGCAAGCCGGTGAATTCTGTCTTTGGATATGAGATGGGCTGAGTCATATTGGAATTTTGAATTGTAATGTGCACTATATTTCATGCAATTTTATGTCTGTCTGGATGAATGTTAATGATTGTACATTCATTGTCTTTGCATAACAGGGGAAATATTGAGTAAATATTTTATGTTAGTGCTTCCTGCCAGTATATTTGGAAGTCATAGGTTGGTACTTTATGATAACTGGCATCATTTCTGTATTTTCATTTCTTATGTCGAGTGACTTTTAGACAAAAAAAAAAAGTGATATAATAGTTTTTGCAGAGTGGTCTTCTAAAATAACGTCATAGCATATTGGCACTGTGTGTTTTTTTTAAAAAGGAACGCATGTGAAGGTGGTACAACTGACCGTTTTCTTATATTTTTGGGGAACTCTGTTAGTGAGACATCTGCTCTGAGTTCCTGGCATTAGGAAAGGGCCTTTCTCTTGATGTTGATTTTTTTATTTATTTTACAGTTTTTGGCCATGTGTGACTTTCACACAGCAGTATAGCGAATTCAAAAAGTTTACAAGTACAAAGTATATACATCGCTACTTAGAAAAATGCAGTCACTTGGCCCTTTGGAACCTTCATCTGTATCTGTAGACCATCAACAGGGTAAAGGAAGGGATGAGGCAACTGGATGGATAAATGAGAGAGTAATTGATGGATGGATGGCTGAGCAGGTGAAGCAAGACTAGAATCTCTGCAGCTCTGATGGAAGATCTGGGTAGGATAGGCTCAATGCAGAAAAAAATGAACAGCAGGGCGCTGAGGTCAGTATCAAATAAAAAAAACACTTTATTGAAATAGCAGCACACTTACATTGAAGTTAACATGAAACAGCATGGATAGGGAACACCTGAGACCAAGCAGCTGTGACCAGTGTGAGACTGTAGGCATCACTGAGCAAATAGAGACCCAGGATGATAGGGCGCCCGCCAGCTCAAGGAATGCATATTAGCGATTAGCGAGATTTGTTCTTAACCACACATGAGGATGACAGCTGTCAAAATTCTTGGTGGATATCGGGAGAGGGGGGTGTTTCGAGGGACTTCGCCCTCTTTTTCAAATGCATCCATTTCGATGCATTCAATGCTGCGCCACTAATATCCATACCTTGAGCTGTTTGGCGCCCTTTTACTCTTGGTCTCTGTTTGCTCGGTGATGCCTTACCCTGATCACAGCCTCACACTGATTACAGCTGCTTGGTCTCAGGTGTTCCCGATCCATGCTGTTATATGCTAACTTCAATGTAAGTGTGCTGCTTATTTTAATAAAGTGATTTATTATGTAATACTGACCTCCGCGCCCTGCTTTTCCTTTTTTTACCTGACCTTCACACCTCTACTATTGTATAAGGCCAAAAGTATGTTGCCACCTAAGGAAGGGTACTACTAAAGCATACAAAGACATTTTATATAATTGTGTGCTTTTAACCTTGAGACAACAGTCTTGTGGAAGATGTGTAGCACCCCCTGTGTACATAGTGTATAGTACGTAAATTTCGTTTAGGCTCCACTGTAGCCAGTGGAGCCAGGGTTACCATATTTTCCGGCGTATAAGACGACCTTTTACACTTAAAAAAACTGGGCAAAAAGGAGGGGTCGTCTTATACGCCGGGTCAGCTGCTGGGATGCCTTCTGGATGTCCGGTAATACTGTATGTAGCTTCGGCTACATACAGTATATACCACTGAGCCAATCCCAGTGAGCGATGTATTCAAATGAATACAGAGCCTGCTCGGATTGGAGTAACAATCTCTGCCAATCCGAGCAGGCTACACACAGTAGCCTGCTCCGATTGGCTTTGAGAGTGAGAGAGGCGCGGGCTGATGATGTTACAGCCTCCGCCAATCCCAGCAGGCTTTGTATTCATTAATAGAATACATTGCTCGCCGTGATTGGTTCCCCAGCACCAGCAAGAAGGAAGAAGGAAATGGCTCCAGCAAGAACGAAGAAGAGGAATATGAAACGTCGGAAGCCTCGGAATGGGGGGTCGTCTTAAACGGTGAGTACGGGCAAAACATTTTAAAAACCTGTACAGTTAGGGGGTCGTCTTATATGCCGGGTCGTCTTATACACCGGCAAATACGGTAATTGGTTTGTGTACAGTTAGTTGGTATACTCTGAGGGCTGGGTCTCAGTCACCTCCCTCTGGCTTCTGGAAGCTTCAAGAGGGTTCCAGAACTTAGTGGGCGGAGGGGTGGAGACAGCAGCCCGAATATTCACAGGGACATGCCAGTCCCGTGGGGAAAGATTGCCCAGTAGGTGTAGAGTGCACCATAATTATTCTGGAGCCTGGCCAGGGAGGAGAGCGGATTCCAGGGTTCAGAGGCCTGGAAAGGACCCCTGTGCTTGGGGGCTCTGCCTCCAGGCAGAAGTGCCTCTGCTGAGATAGTAAAAGAAAGCGGGAGAAGAGAAGGAGCCAGGGAGGAACCAACCTCTTCAGTCTCATCCAGGAAACACAAATGCCAAGCAAGTGGGATGTGTACAGTAGGAGGCCTAGACAGAAGTCATTACCATGCTGCAAGTTTTAAATGAACTGAATGAGTAATCTCTACCTATTCATCCCCCAAAGCCAAAAAGGGATAAAGCAGCTTGGTGCAATATCTAGCTAGCTCTCATCGGGGACAGTGCACAGCTTACCTTCTTTCCTGCTTAGGGAAAGCTCAAGTGAAGCCAGGTGTGCTGGCATTTTTGCTGAAAGTAGGGAATACTTGCAAACTGGTTGGGACTTGTGCTTTAAGGATCCAGTAAGGACTTGTGATTATTCCTGCAGTAGTGCAGTCTGGAATCTTTTCTGAAAGTTGGGAGCATTTCAAGTTGTCCTCATAGTTCTGCTGTAAATACGATTCTGGGCATCCAATATTATACTAACTCCATCCAAGTTAAGCACCCTAAAAAAACAAAAAAACAAAGACCTAGCGCTGGTTCTTTGACTGTTGGATGCTTGTGGAAAATGCTTGTATGTATGTTTTTATTTGTTTTATTTGCTACTAATGGCTGTTTATTTTTGTTGTGTTTGTATCATGTTCACTACATTGTTGTGATCTTGTGTTGTCTTTGTTAAGCGTGTCTGTGTCGCAACAATTTCCCAAATTTTCTTTGAGATTAATAAAGTAGTCTGTATTCTGTATTGTTGCCTGGCTGTGCAGGACAAAGGGGGACTCAAAATCTAGCGGCCCTCTAGGGGGTAGCGCTATGCATGTTTCTATTCCAACATGACAACTCCATAAAGCCATGGTTTGAAGAGTTTGGTGTTGAGGAACTTGAGTGGTCCGCACAGATCCCTGACCTAGCTCCTACTTAACACCTTTGGGATAAATAATGCATATTCTTTTCCAACATACAATGCCTTGAAAAAGTATTCCTACCTCTTGAAATTTTCCACATTTTGTCATTTTATGACCAAAAATGTAAATGTGTTTTTTGTGATTTTACGTGATAGACCAACACAAAATGGCACTCAATTGTGAAGTAAAAGGAAAATAATAAATGGTTTTCATTTTTTTTAAAATAAATATCTGAAAAGTGTGGCATGCATTTGTATTCAGACTCCACCCCCTGACGAGTCAATACTTTGGAGAACCGCCTTTCACTGCAATTACAGCTGCAAGTCTTTTTGGGGATGTCTCTACCAGCTTTACACATCTAGAGAGTGACATTTTTGCCCATTCTTCTTTGTAAAATAGCTCAAGCTCTGTCATATTGGATGGGGAGCGTCTGTGAACAGCAGTTTTCAAGTCTTGCCACAGATTCTCAATTGGATTTAAGTCTAGACTTTGACTGGGCCATTCTAACACATTACTATGCTTTGATCTAAACCATTCCATTGTAAATCTGGCTTTATGTTTGGGGTCATTGTCCTGCTGGAAGGTGAACCTCCGCCCCAGTCTCAAGTATCGGGATCATTAGCAGTAATCAGCATGGATTCATAAAGAATCTTTCTTGCCAAACCAATCTATCAACCTTCTATGAGGAGGTGAGCTGCCATCTAGATAAAGGAAGGCCCGTAGACATGGTGTATCTGGATTTTGCAAAAGCATTTGACACAGTTCCCTATAAACGTTTACTGTACAAAGTAAGGTCTGTTGGCATGGACCAAAGGGTGAGTACAGGAATTGAAAACTGGCTACAAGGGCGAGTTGAGAGGGCGGTGATAAATGGGGAATACTCAGAATGGTCAGGGGTGGGTAGTGGGGTCCCCCAGGGTTCTGTGCTGGGACCAATTCTGTTTAATTTGTTCATAAACTACCTGTAGGATGGGATAAACAGTTCAGTCTCTGTATATGTGGAGGGTACTAAGCTAAGCAGGGCAATAACTTCTCTGCAGGATGTAGAAACCTTGCAAGAAGATCTAAACAAATTAATTGGGTGGGCAACTACATGGCAAATGAGGTTTAATGTGGAAAAAGTTAAAATAATGCATTTGGGTGGCAAAAATATGAATACATCTACTCACTTGGGGGAGAACCTCTGGGGGAATATAGGATTTAAAAGGAACTGGGGTCCTAGTAGATGATAGGCTCAGCAATGGCATGCAATGCCAAGTTGCTGCTAACAAAGCCAACACAATATTGGCATGCATTAAAAGGGTATTAACTCCAGAGATAAAGCGATAATTCTCCCGCTCTACAAGGCTCTGGTCCGGCCGCACCTAGAGTATGCTGTTCAGTTCTGGGCACCAGTCCTCAGGAAGGATGTACTGGAAATGGAGCGACTACAAATAAGAGCAACAAAGCTAATAAAGGGTCTGGAGGATATTAGTTATGAGGAAAGGTTGCGAGCACTGAACTTATTCTCTCTGGAGAAGAGACGCTTCAGAGTGGATATGATTTAAATATACAAATACCGTACTGGTGACCCCACAATAGGGATAAAACATTTCCAGAAGGGAGTTTAATAAGACACGTGGCCACTCATTAAAATTAGAAGAAAAGAGATTTAACCTTAAACCGCGTAGAGGGTTCTTTACTGTAAGAGCGGCAAGAATGTGGAATTCCTTTCCACAGGCGGTGGTTTCAGCGGGGAGCAACAATAGTTTAAAAAAATATTAGATAAGCACCTGAACGACCGCAACACACAGGGATAAAAAATGTAATACTGACATATAATCACACACATAGGTTGGACATGATGGACTTGTGTCTTTTTTCAACCTCACCTACTATGTAACTATGTAACTATGTAAGTCTTTTGCAGACTCTAACACTCTAAGCCCTTGTACACACGGTCGGAGAATCCGTCGGAATGTGTCCTATCGGACCGCGTTGTGTGGTATGCATCGGACTGATTCCGTCTGAATATCCGTCGGACCCAATTTTCCAACATGTTGGAAATATTTCCCGACCAACTGGTTCGATCGGACATACTCCGATCATGTGTAGAGAATTTTAATCGGACCAAGTGCCACGCATGCTCAGATCAAATTCCTACATCAAAGCTATTGGCTACTAGCCTGAACGTAGTCCCGTCATAACGAAATTACGTCATCACGTTCTGAATGATCGGATTTTTCGACAACTTAGTCCGACCGTGTGTATGCAACAGTTTCGGACAAGATCCGACGGACAAAATCCGACAGGCAAAATCTGACGGATTTGGTTGTGGAAATCTCCGACCGTGTGTACAGGGGCTAATAGGTGGACTCTATTTACTAATTAGGTGACTTCTGAAGGAAGTGGTTCCACTAGATTTTAGTTAGGGGTATCAGAGTAAAGGGGGCTGAATACAAATGCACACCACACTTTTCAGATATTTATTTGTAAAACATTTTGAAAACCATTTATAATTTTCCTTCCACTTCACAATTATGTACCACTTTGTGTTGCTCTATCACATAAAATCCCAATAAAATACATTTACCTTTTTGGTTGTAACATTACAAAATGTGGAGAATTTCAAGGGGTGTGAATACTTTTTCAAGGCACTATACCTGTAAGTGTTGAAGGGTACTTTGTGCCGATGGATTTGTGTAATGTGACATAAAATAAATATAAAGCTGCTCCCCAATAGTGTAGGTATCGTATACTATGAAGATTAAAGTAGGTGTGTGAGGGGGCGCTATGTTAAAGGTTCTGTAACCTGTGAACTAACCATTAATAGAAATAACCATGTGATATTACATCAATATGAAACATATACAGATAATGCTATAGGTTTTGAAACCATAAACTGTTACAAAAACAAAAATGCAAAGTGCTGAATTAATTGTTCATTACATAGAGCAAAATATCGTATTTATGGGCGTATAACACAAACTTTTTTCTCCTTAAAATCAGGGGAAAATCGTGATTGAGTATTATACGCCGATCCCCACTGTCTGTGAGGGGAAGAGGAGTGAGCGCTGCCAAAAAAGACCGAGCTGAGTGTACTGTGTACTCGGCTTGGCTCCACTCTTAGTCCCGCCCATTGGACCTGTGTTATGTCCATCATAGGAGCCGGCCCAAGGGGCAGGACTGGGCAGAACTGCGAGACGAACCAAGACGAGCCGAGTACACAGGCTCTTTATATCTTGGCGGCGGCAATTTTAAACGGTTACATGCCGCAAATGACACTGGGCAAGGCTGCAAATGGCACTGGGCAAGCCTGCAAATGGCACTGAGCAAGGCTGCAAATGGCACTGGGCAAGGCTGCAGATGGACACTGATCATTCTGCAATGATGAACAAGGCTGCAGATGGACACTGATAAGGCTGCATTGATGGACAAGGCTGCAGATGGACACTGATCATTCTGCAATGATGAACAAGGCTGCAGATGGACACTGATAAGGCTGCATTGATGGACAAGGCTGCAGATGGACACTGATCATTCTGCAATGATGAACAAGGCTGCAGATGGACACTGATAAGGCTGCATTGATGGACAAGGCTGCAGATGGACACTGATCATTCTTCAATGATGAACAAGGCTGCAGATAGACACTGATAAGGCTATATTGATGGACAAGACTGCAGATGGACACTGATCATTCTGCAATGATGAATAAGGCTGCAGATGGACACTGATAAGGCTGCATTGATGAACAAGGCTGCAGATGGACACTGATAAGGCTACATTGATGGACAAGACTGCAGATGGACACTGATCATTCTTCAATGATGAACAAGGCTGCAGATGGACACTGATAAGGCTGCATTGATGGGCATTTAAATGGAAGTTTTTGTCCTTAAACATCCCTCCTAAAAGTTGTTTTCCTTAAAATTCCCTCCTAAACTTGGGGTCTGTGTTATATGCCGGCTCGTGTTATACGCTGATAAATACGGTATATAGAAAATTGTCCTATATAACTTTTCATACAGTCTTTAAAAATGTATCTTCTATAACAGTTCATACATACCTGTTTTGGCTAAATAAGCACATATTCCCACAGACATATTTCAAACTGTTTTGGAAAGCTTTCCTATAGGAGTATAGATATAGTTATGTAAAACAATAAAATTATCACTTTAGGCTGGCCCCTTTTGCATGTTAAAGCGGGACTCCACCCTAAAGTGGAACCTCCGCTGATCGGATCCCTCCCCCCCTCCGGTGTCACAATTGACACCTTTCAGGGGGGAGGGGGGTGGAGATACCTGTCAAAGACAGGTATTTTCACCCACTTCCGGGCATAGACTCCCACGGGAGTCTACGCCATTTCCTGCCCTGCCGCGCTGTCTGCTGGGACACACACGGGTCCCAGTGACAGCGCAGAGATTTCCTATTGCGCGGCGCAGCTCGCGCATGCGCAGTAGGGAACCGGGAAGTGAAGCCGATTCGCTTTACTTCCTGATTCCCTCACCTCGAATGGCGGCGGCAGCCGCCGAGGCCCGAGCGGTCGATCGGCCTCGGCTGCCGGCATCGCTGGAACCCGGGACAGGTGAGTGTCCATTTATTAAAAGTCAGCAGCTGTAGTATTTATAGCTGCTGGCTTTTAATTTTTTTTTTTGGGGCGGAATCCCTCTTTAAACAATAAAAATAAATGTCTATACTGTTTAAAATCCAGTAATGCACTGCCTCGCCCTGCTCTGCACGTGCTCAGTTGATCTCTATACTCGGCACTGAGCCTAAAATCATAGCTATTAGAGGCCAATCAGCTGATAACTTTAAGATTTACTGTTGCTGGGAGAATGAAAGCAACAGGAATGACCCGGACTGTGCTGAGGGAACACAGATTAGGGAGGAAGGAAAGAAAAGCAGGAGGGGTGACAGGACAAACTCTGCTGCCAAGGAAACACAAAATGATTAAACTTACAAGGACAAAGTCTCATCTCCCTTATATTCCCTCCTTTCTACCTTATGGCCAGCCTACAAACTTCAGCACTCTATCTAAATATTTACTGCTGTTCAGAGGCTCTAGGCTTCAGGAAAATATAACAAGATGAGCTGGAACACACACAGATATGCAAGATGACCCTAAACATACAGGTGGACTGGATTGGGAACGGGAGTTACATGACCAGGAGAATGGCTGTCGGCATATACAATCGCTTAAGGCAGATACTGAAAGTTTAAGTGATACCCTTTATTTGCTTACTAGTTTGTAAAGATGCAAGATTTTCAATCATGTTAAGTGACTCCATTACTTACTTCACAGGTCAGTCACCTTCTAAGCCCTTGTACACACGGTCGGAGATTCCGACAACCAAATCCGTCGGAGTAATTCCGACTGATTAATTCCGGAAGAGGTCCGGAAGTGATGTTGCATACACATGGTCGGACTAAATTGTCGGAAAATCCGATTGTACATAACGTGATGACGTTATTTGGTTACGACGGGACTACGTTCAGGCTAGTAGCCAATAGCTTTGGTCTAGGAATTTGATCTGAGCATGCGTGGCACTTTGTCCGTCGAAGTAGGCTACACATGATCGGAGTATGTCCGATCGGAGCATTTTGTCAGAAAATTTTACCGGAAAGTTGGAAAACTTGGTCCGTCGGATATTCCGAAGGAAACAGTCCGATGCAGACCATACACAGTCGGAATATCCGACAAAACGGTCTGATAGGACACATTCCGTCGGAATCCCCGACCGTGTGTACAAGGCTAACAGGGAAATTGCCCTTATTTCTGATTCCACACAACCAAAGCCTTCACTTACAAGGCTGCCACCACACATTTTCTCTCTGTAGATATACATACCTGGCTTCCCCAAAGTAAAAGAGATTCTATGAACAGCTAGCTTCATTTTGAAAAGGAACATCACAGCAGTTGTATATTTTTTTAGTCTTCAGGAAACCAGGAAAATTTCTTTCCTTTCACTGCCAAACTATTTTTTTCACACCTTTTTCTCCAATTTTGAAGGCTTGATGTTCTTATAGCCATCTTGCTGTGATAATAGAGCATGGAGCTGAAGAAAGTCTGCAGTACAGTACACACATTTCCACTAACAAGGCTTTTAATTTAACGAGCCAAGCAAGAAACTTCAGCCATTTAGATAAAAGAAAATCAAAGTGATTTCATAAGTAAATGGTTCTGCCATCGAATAGAAAGCTCAAAGCATGTAGGCTACACTGCAAACGTGTCAAAATATTTCCTTAGACTTGGTGTTACTTTAAAGCCGAATTGCACGGAGCACTAGATGTTATGGCCTAAGGAAAACAAAGATGCAATGAGACCTCTAAGCCCTTGTACACACGGTCGGACATTCCGACAACAAAATCCGTAAAATTTTGTCCGACGGATTTTGTCCAAAACTGGTTTGCATACACACGGTCGGACAAAGTTGTCTGAAAATCCGATCGTTCGTAACGTGATGACGTTATTTAGTTACGACGGGACTACATTCAGGCTAATAGCCAATAGCTTTGGTCTAGGAATTTGATCCGAGCGTGCGTGGCACTTTGTCCGATCGGAATTCTCTACAAACGATCTACAAAGTCCGATCGGACCATGTTGTCGGAAAATTTTTATATCCAGCTCTCAAACTTTGTTGGTCGGACATTCCGACGGAAAAAGTTTGATGAAGCCCACACACAAACACGGTCCGATCGGACATTTTCCGTGTGTACAAGGGCATACACATCACTGTCGCTTTTAACCACTTGTTGACCGGCCACTTAAACCCCCCTCCTGTCCAGACCTATTTTCAGCTTTCAGCGCTGTCGCACTTTGAATGACAATTGCGCGGTCATACAACACTGTTCCCAAATTTTTATAATTTTTTTTCCCACAAATAGAGTTTTCTTTTGGTGGTATTTAATCACCTCTGCGGTTTTTATTTTTTGTTAAAAAAATTGAAAAAGATTAAATTTAAATTTTTTTACATTTTTTTTTATATTTTGTTATAAAATTATGTAAACAGGTAATTTTTCTCCTTCATTGATGTACGCTGATGAGGCGGCAGTGATGGGCAACGATAGGTAGCAGTGATGGGCACTTATGGGGGACAGTTATGGGCACTTATTGCTTACACTCACAGGCAGCACTGCTAGGTGGCACTGATTGGCACCACTGGTGGGCATTGATAGGTGGCACTTGTAGGCATTGATAGGTGGCACTCATGGGCATTCATAGGTGGCACTGGTGTGCACTGTGGGCACTGGCAGGTGACAATAATAGGTGGCATTGGCAAAGGGTACTGAATGGCACAGAGGAGGCATCTTTGACTCCTTCCTCTTCGGGACTGATGTCCCTTTAACATAAGCCGGCGATCTGCTTTTTTTTCTTCTCACGCTGTCAGTGTGAGGAGAAAAAACAAACGATCACCGAGCTTTTGTTTACATCATGTGATCAGCTGTCATTGCCCGACAGCTGATCACATGGTAAGGGGTCGGAATTGGGCCCTTACTAGGATCGGTGATCACCCGAGTCTCCGTGACTTGGTGATCACAGCACGCTCCCCACACGCCCTGCGGAGTATGTGCACAGGGGAGGACGTCCTATGACGCCTCCCAGAAATTGAGGTCCGCACTGCAGCCTTCATTCGGCTATGGCCCGGATCTCAACTGGTTAAACACTTGGGACATACTTGAGCTTAGGTTGGGGGTATATTAAGCTGAATAGCTGAAGAGATATGTGCACTGTGCTCCATAACATACTATCAGGAATGTTGCCTGCAGTGCATAAACTCACTGATGCTGCAGAACTACTAAATGACATTACTCCCTCATAAGGTTCTTCCTGCTTTCAGAGCTGTAGAGCCTGAAGGAATGTAACCTAAGGGGCACATGGATTTAAAATCTTGCTGTCATTGTCATGGACACTTTTTAGCACCTGGGAACTTACATTGTTACATAGTTAGTCTGGTTAAAAAAAAAAGACACAAGTCCATCTAACTCAACCAATAAAAAGGAAAAAAAAAAAGAAAAATCATACATTACTATATACACAATCTTACACCCACAGTTGATCTAGAGGAGGCAAAAAACACCAGCAAAGCATGATCCAAAAATTCCTTCCTGATCCCCCGAGAGGCAATCAG
Source organism: Lithobates pipiens (assembly GCF_037356315.1). Lineage (NCBI taxonomy): Eukaryota > Metazoa > Chordata > Amphibia > Anura > Ranidae > Lithobates > Lithobates pipiens. Next base: position 162,804,324 of record NW_027507789.1, read on the forward strand.
ATTTTTCCCTGGATCAACGTTACCTATAAATGATAGTATCCAGTTATATTATGTACATTTCATTTAGGATAGAATCCAGGCCTTTTTTTTAAGAAATCTACTGAGCTGGCCAGAACCAGCTCTTGAGGGAGTCTTTTCCACATTTTTACAGCTCTTACTGTGAAGAAACCTTTCTGTATTTGGAGAAGAAATCTAATTTCCTCCAGACATAAAGAGTGCCCCCTTGTCCTTTGTGCTGACCTTAAAGTGAATAACTCAACATAACACCAAGTTCACTATATGGACCCCTTATGTATGATCAAATATCCTCCCTTAATTTTCTCTTCTCAAGAGAAAATAGATTCAGTTCCTCTAATCTTTCCTCATAGCTGAGCTCCTCCATGCCTCTTATTAGTTTGGTTGCCTTTCTCTGCAATTCCTCCAGTTCCCTGATATCCTTTTTGTGAACTTGTGCCCAAAACTGAACTACATATTCCATATGAGGTCTTACTAATGATTTTTACAGGGTCAAAATGATACAGGAAAGGACTTTGCTGGCTTTGGAAAAAGCAGCTTGGCATTGCATGCTATTATTAGGTTTATGATCTACCAGAACACCCAGATCCTTCCTCACCATTGATTCCCCCAGTTGTACTTAGCTGTACATTTTACTGTGCTTCATTGCAAGCAGTCTTGTATTACCTAAACTTACCATCACCCCAGTACTCACATTAAACGTAATATTAAACCTTTACGCATAACCCCTAAAATGCCTAAAATGTATCTGTGCAAAGTAACAGATTCATTTAACTCTACCTCAACACAGAACTGCCTCTCAGCCAATCAGGAGACCCGGACGTAATATAGGGCACCTGATTGGCTTAAGGTAGAGGTGATCTCATTGGCCACCTAGCAAAACAGGAACAAGACACACACAAAGGACACAGCATCCATCGCCGTGCTACACATCCCACAGCTCGCCACCGGACCAGCTGCCTGACCCACCACCACGATGGGGTAAGTGCCAGACAGACAGCGGGCGGGCGGGGGGGGTCACAGTGGTTGCATATTATGGGCACAAAAGCTGCAATTGATGGCGCACAGTGCCTGCATTTGCTGGGCACAGTGGCTGCATATGATGGGCACAGTTGGCTGCAATTGATGGGCACAGTTGGCTGCATATTATGGACACAGTTGGCTGCATATGATGGGCACAGTTGGCTGCATATGATGGGCACAGTTGGCTGCATATGATGGGCACAGTGCCTGCATTTGCTGGGCACAGTGGCTGCATATGATGGGCCCAGTTGGCTGCATATGATGGGCACAGTTGGCTCCATATTATGGACACAGTTGGCTGCATATGATGGGCACAGTTGGCTGCATATGATGGGCACAGTGGCTGCAGTTGATGTTTTTCTTTCAGTATTTTTCAGTTCGTTTGCACCCCCCCCCAAAAAATGTTGAGCACCAGCCACCACTGTTCCTCCTATGTGACCATGCTAGTGCTTGGTTATTGGCCCAGCATTGTTACATGAGGGCATGGAGCCTCAGGCCTGTGTAAACCCCAGGACATATTACTGATTTCTACCTTATTGGCACCAAAATTATCAACACCCAGTCCTATCAGTTTTGACCTTAGAAATACTGCTCCATAAAATAATAATTTGCACACCTTCCATTATAAATGTCATGCAAAACATTTTACTCCTCTTCCATTATGTATTCAACATTGATAGCTATTACATCTAGCATGTGACCACAGGCTGTAGGATGCAAGTCTGTGATGCATGCTGGGAAATTACATTACCCAAACACATTTCTTACAAACATGCTCTGTGTTGATAAACAAAACATGTGCATGCTCTCATAAGTAGAACATACTGTAGAACTGCGCCACGGAAGACTAACAAAAAGTGACGTCACCACGTCTGCTCACAGCCAGGCAGTTTGCAGCTGTGGTGTTTTAAGCTTCATGCCTGTTTTCTAGTTTTCTAGTAGCGGTGAGAGCACTATATAATGTAACTGTATATGAGTACGTGTTTTTTTTTTTATAAATTAGAGGTTTTTACACAATAGAGATTTGCAGGCACATGTCAGGAATAAGGAGTGCTGGGGTAACAAACTCTTTAAGTTGCTTACTAATATAGGTAAATGGTCCAAACGGGGGGTTTTTAAATGCATTTTATAAGTTATGGTAAAAGCCTTCTGCCCATTATTACTCTTTGCTTTATGTTTTGTAAAGATGATACATACAAATTTGTGAATTGTATTGGATGTTTGATTTACCTTTACTTCAGAGTAGTTCTTGGATTGATTTCACATGAGACATAAGCTGGATTCAGCTAGCATTGTAAAGAAGTAATATGAGCTACAGACTTCTCATTAAAATTAGCAGACCTGAACCCAAAACCCGCCGTGGCAACACATCATGACGCATCTCAGAATACTTGTTGCTAATGCTTGCTTCAGCAAGCAATAGATTTTAGCCAACACACTCCATGTCCTTGTTTTAGGGCCAGTTCTCATTCTCACCAAGCATTATGTTATACATTATGTTAAGGCAGTCCCGCGGGTGAGGACTGACACCTTGGAGTGATAAATAAAATTTTCCGACAACATGATCCGATCGAACTTTGTCCAAACGTTTGTAGAGAATTCCGACCGGACAAAGTGCCACGCATGCTCAGATCAAGTTACGAGACCAAAGCTATTGGCTACTAGCCTGAACGTAGTCCCGTTGTAAAGAACGAACGTCATCACATTCTGAATGATCGGTTCTGAACACCAGTTTCGGACAAAATCTGTCGGAAAAAATCCGATGGATTTTGTTGTTGGAATGTCCGACTGTGTGTACAAGGGCTTATAGCTATAAAAACTAGACCTAGGTTTCATTCCTTTAACATTCGCTCTGAAAGTAAAAGTAAACATTTTGGCTAGAGTTGGACTTTAGGTCGTCATGTATCATTTATACCAGCTTGAATACATTTATTATACATGTTTTCTCCTATCTGTCAGTTTACCAACTTCTACAGAGCTACAAATTGTGTGCATGACAGCATGCAGACACCCATACGGAAATGTGCTATATTCACCACAAGCTATTATTCAATGTCTTTGTCCTTAACTGTCCTGCTAGAGGACAACACTACCACGCAGCAAGCAAATACTGTATACACCAGAACTATACTGTTCGTATAAATCTAGAGAATAAAATGTGTTGACCATAGAGACCTCTTACTGTGAAGTTGATTTACTAAAGGTAAATGGACTGTGTACTTTGCAAAGTACAGTACAGTTACACTCTGCAAGAATAGTTGCTCCGAAGCTTAGTAAATGAGCAGAAGTCTGCTGACTTCCATAATCCAATCACGTGCAAGCAAAAATGCTGTTTTTTCAATTTTTCAGGCATGTGATTGGATATTCTTTGCAAAGTGAAGCTTTACCTCGTTTACTAAGCACCGGAGTAACTGCACTTTGCAAAATGCACAATCTATTTCCCTTTAGTAAATCAACCATACTATGTCATGCAAGGCTCTTTACCTATAAGCATATAAAAGAACCATAATGCTTTCCATTTTAACCTCCCTGGCGGTATGATTCAGTCTGGAATTAGGTGCTGAAAGCGGTACAATTATTTTGCACGGAAATCTGGCGTTTTATTTTGTAGTCCTGTAATTCTTAGGAATAAATCTGTCCAAACCAGAGTCTAGCAGACATCCCGGGTATGATAAAGTTTATAATATAATAAAGAATAATAAAAATTATTCAATAATGTAATCAAATCCTAAAACACTGAAAAATTTACACTTTTTGGTTGCTATGGACAATCTCCAAATTCCAGGCAGTAAAAAACAGTATTTATAATATAAAAGTGCATGCAGGGCACTGCACAGACCACTAGGGACAAAGGGGGTGTGTATTTTTTAATACAGCACTGTAATCTTACAGATTACAGTGCTGTGTGTGTTTTGTGTGTTTTTACTTTTTTGAATTTGCCGCCGTTCTCCGCTCCCGTGCGCCGTAACGCCGCAGGGAACGGAGCTCGGCGGCATTCGGCACTGTGAATCGAGCGGAGGACAGCTCAATCACACAGCGCGGAGGACATCGCTGGATCCAGGGGACAATGTAAGTAACTCTCCCTGTGTCCTCCCCTGCATCGAGCGAAGCCATCCCGAGTCTGGCTCGGGGTTACCGCTCCTATCAGTATATTCCTAACCCGAGCCAGACTCGGGATTACCGCTAGGGGGGTTAAAATACTTCTTTATTCAATAACTCACATATTACTGTCACTAGGGATGGCTTTTCTATTTGGAGCCACCTAGGGTTCTTGAAAACCTTAGATATGTGCTGGCCCACCCACCAAAGGGAACCTCCAACTGCGGTTGGAAGTCATTTATTTAGTGGAGTTAATATTAGCACCACTAAATGACAACTTCCCGCTATGTTGGCCAGAAGCACTTTGGTTGCTAAGATGCCTGCCTCATCTTTGGTGCACCATAACAGTCAATAATGGTGTTTAAAAAAAAAAAATGACATGAGGTTTCCTCAAAAACATACCAGACCCTTACCCTAGATAGGAATCCGGTACTATGGATTTAAATGGGAAACCCCATGCAGAGACCAAATCCCAAACCAGACTTTTATCTGAGCATGCAGCCTGGCTGGCCAGGAAAGGATGGAGCAGGGAGCGTGCCACCATATCAACAAGGTACCGAGTAATATGTACCCCTTACTAATTTTTTCATGGGGGCGGGCAGTAACCAAGACTGCAATGTTAATCTTCATGACACATCACAGGAAGCACCCCCATGGCTAACAGAGAACAGAATTAGAAATAGACTTTAAAAACTTAACATTAATAAGTCACAGGGACCAGATGGCTTGCACCGAGGGTCCTTAAGGAACTCAGTCAAGTGATAGCCAGACCATTGTTACTAATTTTTATGGGCAGTCTACTGACTGGAATGGTACCAGCTGATTGGAGAAAACCCAATGTAGCACCAATATTTAAAAAAGGGCCAAGATATATCCCTGGGAACTACAGGTGAGTTAGCCTAACATCAATAGTCTGCAAGCTCTTGGAGGGGATGATAAGGGACTATATACAAAATTTTAGTAATAAAAACTGTATTATTAGCAGTAATCAGCATGGAGTTATGAAGAATTGTTCTTGCCAGACTGATCTATTAACCTTCTATGAGGACGTGAGCTGCCATCTAGATAAAGGAAGGCCTGTAGATGTGGTGTATCTGGATTTTGCAAAGGCATTTGATATAGTTCCCCATAAATGTTTACTGTACAAATTAAGGTCTGTCGGCATGGACCATAGGGTGAGTACATGGATTGAAAACTGGCCATGGGGGTGAGTCCAGAGGGGGGTGATAAATGGGGAGTACTGGGAATGGTCTGGTGTGGAAAGCGGGGTCCCTCAGGGTTCTGTCCTGGGACCAATGGCATGCAATGCTAGGCTGCTGCAAGCAAAGCCAACAGAATATTGGCATGCATTAAAAAGAGGATTGACTCCAGAGATAAAACAATAATTCTCCCGCTCTACAAGACTATGGTCCGGCCGTACCTGGAGTTTGCCATCCAATTCTGGTCACCAGTCCTCAGGAGGAATTTGCTGGAACTGGAGAGGGTCCAGAGAAGGGCAACAAAGCTAATAAAGGGACTGGAGGATTTCAACTATGGGGAAAGTCTGCAAGCATTGAACTTATTCTCTCTGGAGAAGAGAAGCTTGAGAGAGGATATGATTTCTACGCAGTTTAACCTTAAACTGCATAGAGGGTTCTTTACTGTAAGAGTGGTAAGGATGTGGAATTCTCTTCCAATAGCAGTGGTTTCAGCGTGGAGCATTGATCATTTCAAAAAATTAGATGGGTATCTTAATGACCACAACATACAGGGGTATACAATGTACTACAATGTACTATTAACATATAAGCATACACATAGGTTAGACTTGATGGACTTTTGTCATTTTTTTAACCTCACCAACTATGTAACTATGTAACTATATGTATCTGAGGGCCCCATAATTTTAAAGGCGATGTGCCGTCACGTGGGTCATACAGTAAGGTGAAAAGATTTATCAAATAAAATCCCTACTGACCACACCCACTTTTATTGGGATGGGGCAGGGAGAAAGCACTCAATACTAAATGTTGAGTGTAGTAAAATTGCATTGGGAGGTGCTTAAAGGGTATTGTTTATTGACACCTGAGCCTACCTTGCTCTGGGTCAAGAGTACATAACATACAAAGTGTAGAGGCCAAAATGAAGCAAAGCACAGAGTGCCTCACAAATAAAAAAAATCCTCACCTCTCTCAACACAATCCTCTACCCAGCATGGCAAAACAACCTCAAATTCCCTCCTCCCTTAATTGTACCCACTGGACCTTTGCATGGTGTTGCTGGTGAGCCCTCACAGTTCGCCATCTGCTGGAGAGTTCCCTCCCTGCAAAAAAGTCTACATGAGCCGAGAGGTCAGGGATTGGTAGACCACATGATATGGGATTGTGACATCATCAATAACCCTGGGCACAGTTGGAAACAGACACACCCCTCCACATCCTCTTCCTTCCCCAGGCCAATCATAGAAATGCTGCTAGAATGATTACCCCACAACCATCTGAGCAAGGGACACCATTATTAAGGCTGAGAAGGAATCAGAGACACATTCTTTTAATGAGGACAAATTTGGGGGCACTTTTTTTCTGGTTACTGCCCCCTAAAATCGGGAATTCTAGTTACCCTGCCATACAGAGAACATCTCATGGAGCTGGGACAGGTAGGTATATTACTCAGAGGAGAAGTCTGGGGATACTCATAGAACCCCAAAAGGTGTAACTGCACTTTAAGTCTCCCCCAAAACCAGGGACATCTGGTCACCCTGCCATAACCGGAGACTAATTTGGGGCACTTTTTTGCTGTTTACAGCTCCCTAAAATCCAGTAAGTCTGGTTACCCCGTCATACAGAGAAGATCTTGTGGAGATGAGACAGGTAGGTGTATGACTTAGTGGGGAAGGCTTGGGGCACATATAGCACCCCAAAAGGTGTAACTGCACTTTAAATGCCCTTGTGGCTTAATAAATCAGGGCCTATGTGCTGACAAACTTGAGCATACTTTTGAAAACTGAACTATGAGGACACTTCTGCATATTAATAGGAGAGCAAAATGTTGTGAAAATGTGTAAAGTGACATAACACAGATTAACCAATCAGATTTTCGTTTACTCTAATGATTTCTGATGCATACCACGGAATCCTGCACTTTCTACACCATCATTGCTGTTATGCAAAATGAATGCATCTTGCAGTCCTTGGCTCAATTCCAATACAGGACTAATCAATGGTTTCTGTAAAAGCTTTGCTTAATGAAGTAAAACGACCCTAACCATTCTCCTATCTCACTGCTTTTACATTTCCTGTGGAAACCAAGAAACCAAACTGCAAAGGGAAACTTTGAAATAACTATTTCTCATTAGGCTTATATCTGCTTCTTCTAGACAGGCTTCAGTACTTTTACACCTTAATACCACATCCTGTCCACCATCTCTTGTTCACTACGCTATATTTAGCAAGCTAAGCTCATATAAGTTGTTTTTTAGTGAATCGAAATGCAAGGTTAAGATTACTGGGTATATGTGGATATATCGCCTTTTTGTTCCTCCAGTATTTAATATTGCCATAATTTCTTTTACTTTTTGTTACTTATGGTTCCCTTAAAGTGGTTGTATACCTTTGAAAGGAAAAACGAGCAAAGCATTTCCTCTATAGCAGCCTTTCTCAACCTTTTCAACACAGAGGAACCCTTGAAATAGTTCTCCGGTCTGGAGGAACCCCTGCTAAAAATTAGAAATCTACAACTCATGATACATTAGTGTGATGGTCAGTGGGAAGAATTACCTCCTTACAGGTAGCTAAAAAGATCAATGGTGTCGGGAACTTATCTGAGAGGCAGAAATTGCCCAATGCTGAAGGAACCCCTAGCAACCTCTGGAGGAACCCTAGGGTTCCACGGAACCCTGGTTGAGAATCACTGCTCTATAGTATGTACTTGCCTTGATTAAAAGCACCAAGTGCTGCCAACTGTTCCTGATTTTGAGGGACTGTCCCTCATTTGAAACAAAGTCACTCTGTCCCCCTTCCTCATTAGTCCATCATTTTGGTCTGATAGACTGTATGTACATTGCTATTATTAAAAATGCACTATTTATCTATCTGTAGCACTGAACGGTAGGGGTGGCTGTGTGTGAACTTCCCTGGGCCTCCCCCTGATTTTTTTGCTGCAGTTACTAGGTGTTTTTACATGACCAACTGTACTCTCATCCAGGGTGTTTTTTATTTATTTTTTTATTTATTGTTATCGGATAGGTGAAAGGAATAGTGGGATACTCCAACTGGAACTATTTACAGTCCTTTGCTTGCTCTGGCGGCAGACTTAAAGAAACATTTTTATCTTCAGGACACTCACTAGCATCCCCTTTGACTGACACCTGTCCACTGACTCTAAGACAGGCCCCATGAAATCGATCTGTACTTACAGTAGGCAGAATCTGATCCTTTCTGGTGTGTCTCCCTTCCAGTCAGCTTTGCAGGACATCTGGGTTGCAGCTTTACTGGGATTCAGGCCCTCAGGTCGACCACCTGAGGCCGCATGGCAGCCTGTGCAGAGGAAGGGCAGCCTCCCCCTCCCTCCGGGAACCCCAATCTTGAGCCAAAGCACATGTGCCTTTGCCATATATAAAGTCACTCAGCATGCACTGAGGCACTTTCCTATGCCAATGGCCAGGGCTGTAACTATGCCTATGCTCTAACTTGTCAGGTTTTCTCTCACTGTCCAATATGCCCCCCTATTGGACCAGTGTGAAACATTTAGACAACATGAGCAGCACCTGAGCACCATGAGCAGTCCCTATCAATGGATCCCTGTACCCTGGTAGGCAGAAAGCATCTAAATTTACCTGCCAGCCTTCCTGGTAAGCAAAAAGACCCAAAAACTATGCTCTCTTCTAGCACCTGGCTCAATGGCTGCACAATGGCTGCAAAGGAGTTGGTGCGCTGCTGGACCAATACAAACACCAACATGATAACAAAAAACTCACCACCGCCCTCATCTATAGCTGGCTATCGCAGTGAGTGGCATTGGAAGGCTGAAACAGGTAACAAAAAAGCCTGGGAAATGCCCAGGAAAAAACCAAAGCTGGTTGGTAAGTAGGCTTGGGTTTTTTCCTGGGCATTCCCCAGGCTTTGCGGTAGCCAGCTATAGATGAGGGCAGTGACGAGTTTTTTGTTATCACATTGGTGTTTGTATTGGTCCAGCAGCGCACCAACTCCTTTGCATCCATTGTGCTACTTGCTGGGTGCTTGATGTTCTCCTGTACCTTTAAGAAAGGGTGGCCTCTTTTTCAGTCCACCTGCCCTCATTTAATTTACAGAACATGCCCGCAACTTTGCAGATGATTTTTTTTTTTTTTATTGTGAAACAAATAGGACAAAATAACAGAAAAATTCAATGTGCATAACTATTCCCCCCCCTAAACTCAATACTTTATAGAGCCACCTTTTGCTGCTATCACAGCTCCAAGTTGCTTTGGATAAGTCTCTATGAGCTTGCCACAACTTACCACTGAGATGTTTGCCCATTCCTTCTGCTGCCGCTCCTTCAAGTTGAATGGTTTGCTCTTGTGAACAGCAATCTTTAAGTCTGACCACAGATTTTCTATTGGATTGAGGTCTGGGCTTTGACTAGGCCATTCCAACACATTTATGTGTTTCCCCTTAAACCACTCAAGTGTTGCTTTAGCAGTGTGTTTGGGGTCATTGTCCTGCTGGAAGGTGAACCTCCGTCCTAGCCTCAAATCACACACAGAGTGGTACAGGTTATCACAGAATATCCCTGTATTTAGCACCATCCATCTATCCCTCAACTCTGACCAGTTTCCCAGTCCCGATTGCTGAAAAACATCCCCACAGCGTGATGCTGCATGGAACTCTGCAGCTCCTCCAGGGTTACCTTAGGTCTCTGTGCTGCCTCTCTGATTAATGTCCCCCTTGCCCGGTCCATGAGTTTTGGTGTGCGGCCGTCTCTTGGCAGTTTGCTGCTGTGCTATGTTCTTTCCATTTGGTCATGATAGATTTGATGGTGCTCCTACGGATCATCAAAGATTTGGATATTTTTTTATAACCTAATGCTGACTTGTACTTCTCAACAACACTGTCTCTTACTTGTTTGGAGAGTTCCTTGGTCTTCATGGCAGTGTTTGGTTAGTGGTGCCTCTTGCTTAGGTGTTGCAGCCTCTGGGGCCTTTCAAAAAGGTGTGTATATGTAATGACAGATCATGTGACACTTAGGCCGCGTACACACGGGCGGACTGTTCGCCCAACTAAGTTCGTCAAACAATCCGACAAACAGTCCGTTCAAAATTAGCATGAACGGACTTGACCACACACGATGAACGAACAGTCCGCTGAAAACGTGCGTGATGATGTGTACAGCACCTACGACGGGACTAGAAAAACGACGTCCTATACACTGAATGCAACCTTCGGCCGTGTAAACCCTTTCTGAGCATGCGCGATACTTAGTCCATCCAACTTGCCTACACACGAGCGGACTGTCCGCTGAAACCAAGTTTGGACGGACAAAACCAAGTTTGAACGGACTGTCTTACGGAAATTCCGTAAGACTTTGTTCGTCAGACTGTCCGCTGAAACAGTCCGCTGAAGCCCACACACGAGCGGACTGTCCGCTGAAACACTGTTCAGCGGACTAAGTTGGGCGAACAGTCCGCCCGTGTGTACGCGGCCTTAGATTGCACACAGGTGGACATCATTTCACTAATTATGTGACTTCTGAAGATAATTGGTTGCACCAGAGCTTTTTATGGACTTCATAACAAAGGGGGTGAATACCTATGCACATGCCAATTATAATTTTTTTATTTCTGAAAAATAGTTTTATGTATATATTTTTCTAATTTTACTTCACCAACTTAGACTATTGTGCTCTGATCCATCACATATAATTCAGATTAAAAAAACATTGAACTAAAGGCTGTAATGTAACAAAATAGGTAAAAAGCCAAGGGGGTGAATACTTTTGCAAGGCACTGTAGCTCTGCAAAGTTTTTATAAAAACACTCTATAATCTCCTCTTATAACTATTATAGGAATTTCTAGAACTCAGAATCCCTAATCCTAACACTACCCAACACTTAGGCTGCTTTCACACCTGAGTCTTTGAGCGTTTTCAGGCATTTCCTTGCACATTTGTATGCGCGATTTTGGTGCGTTTTTATGCATGACTTGCGCGTTTTTATACAGCTTTTATGAGCTTTGCCATTTTGCTTTTCTTTTTACCTACAATAAATTTATATTTAAAAGATAATGCACTATCTAGCCTCTTTCTTACTTTAAATTGAAGAAAACATCTCTGGATTATACCTGGGGATCCTGCAAAGCTTGTTATATAGAGCCCAGAGGTGGTTCAGCTGGTTTTGTAGACCAAACTTGATTGTGCGGTCCCACAGGGGGAGCCCGTGAGGGAAGTCACTGTTCTTATTGCCTGGATCATCATCACAGAGTCACTTTATGGGACATGATTCCTTTATTATTAATCTTTTCACTGTGCACTTGCTGAAATTAAGAATTTTTTTGATATTTTTGATGTTTATTGGGAGCACTTCAATATTATTTTTATTTTTCACTGTGAACTTGCGTGAAACAACATTTATTTATTTATTTTTTTATTTGTAGGATTACACTATATTATTATTCACTTATCCGTAAATTATTGTTTTTTTCTCAACGTATACTTTTTATGTAATTGTTCATGGCAACAGTTCTTGGTATTGACATTAGTGAGGTTAATATCACATAGCATGGCTGCATTGTTTTGCTTTTTCAAGGTTATGATTAGGGGTTAGGGCTATTTTTTTTTTCTAGAGTTAGGATGTTATTACTACTACCTTTAGATTGTAAGCTCCCCTTTAGATTGTAAGCTCCACAACCCAGATAGCAAGCTGTTGTACTGCAAGTTTGAAAATGACTTGCTAAGCTATTGCTAGACTTGCCAGGCTTCACAAGTTTGTTTCACAATTGCAGCAAGTCCACATTGTATGTTTCCAGATCAACTTTCTTTGCAAACATTCTGCAAGTCTGCTGCAAGTTCTGGTTTAGTTATGCTGCGCAATAGTCATCCCACCACAGGGGTCACTGTGGCTGAAGTTTCATGCTGTAGACTTTCAGAGCTCTTGCTGTAGACTCGCCACTGCAACTTTGCTCTTGCTAGAGACTTGCCATGCAAATTTGCTACAAATTGGAAAAGTGTCAACTAGAACTTCAAGTGCTCTGCAAGTGTACAACTTGCCAGTGAAAATGTGCAGCAAGTTAACAGACTTACAATTTAACACTGCCACAAATGTGTGCCAGGTTATCCTTGCTATCTGGGAAGCAGGGCCCTCCTATCCCTTCTGTATTGAACTGTACTGTAATTGTACTGTCCCCCTCTACATTGTAAAGCGCTGTGCAAACTGTTGGTGCTATATAAATCCTGTACAACACTGCTACTACTACTACTACTACTAATAATAATAATAATAAATGAATGAATGTAAAATAAATACACTAATAAATTAAAATCATATATAAATAATAAATAAATTTGATAAATGAATACTAAGTAATAATAAAGAAATACTTAACCCCTACCCATAACCCTTAAAAAAAAAAATAATAATAATAATAAATAACCAAACACCCTAACGCTAACCCAAAATAAATAAATTATTATTATTTTATTATGAATTATAGTTGATGTATTAAGGTTAGGGATTAATTATTATTTATTTATGTATTATTACATTTTATTAAGTTATTTTATTTATTTATGATGATTTTTAGTTATTTGTGTATTTATTTTACATTTGTTTATTCATATATTATTAGTGTTTTATTTTTTGAAATTTTGTTCATTTGAGCTTAAAATCACGCAAAAACGTGCAACAAACTGCGCAAATGCGAACAAAAACGCGTGAATGTCGCGTGTTTCCATTCATTTCTATGGATATAAAAACGTGCCAAAAACGCTCAAATCTGCCCGATTCGAGTTGCAAAAAAAAGCTCCAGAACATTTTTCAGCTTCAGGCATTTGGCTTCAGGCGACTTGGATTGGAGATGTGAACCATCTTCATAGAAAATATTAAATTTTTTCTCCTCCAGCGTTTTGGAGCTTCGGGCTTCAAACTACAAAACGTTCAGATGTGAATGGGGCCTTAAACTGAACCTTAATACAAAACCCTTATCCTGCTGTATATTCACTTTGTTCTACTAAGGAAACCTCTATGCTGACAGCTTGCAGTCTCAAGCAAAAAGCAGGCAGTACTGGGATCCCAGCACCGGAAGCAATGATTGCCTTATTCGATGTCCTAAAAAAGATGCCCAATTTTCTTTTTCCATGTAGGGGGAATTCTGCTGAAGTCGCATTCTGCCAAGATGATCCATGTGATTGAAAATCCATTTTCATAAATTGCCTCTAAATAAACACACAGATATCCACTGCCAGAGTGCTCCTTCCATTTCTAAAAAGAAATAACCAAGAACCGTAGGTTGAAATATGAGCAAAGCGCATACATCAATAGCATGTGTCACCCTATATCAATGAAGGTGTAACGTTAAACTCATCACAAACATAAAACCTGCTTAAGTCAGTAATATCCTGCATATATATTGGTGATCAATCATGTCATCAATTGGGAACAATCAGCATCAATAACCCCATGAGGAACATTTATTTATTATAGTGAAAATAAAAACTATTAGACCTCATGTTCCTTTCAAGGTATCTTCTGTAAACTACAAATCCCCCCTTCCCCCATGTCATGAAAATGAAGAAAGGGACGCATTGCAGTCCAAATCAGTAGAACAGAGTGAAAACCATGGCTCCTCCATAGATATAGTGAATGAGCATAGTCATCTTAGGAAAGATAGTGAATGGGCGTAGTCATCTTAGGAAAGATAGTGAATGGGCGTAGTCATCTTAGGACAGGAAATGGCAGGAATACCGAGTAAAAAATAATGGAAAAAAACATGAAAAGAAGAAAACCCTTCGGGTCTGGTATGGATTTTGGAACGGACTCTATGCCATTTTTTTTTTAAATTGACATGGGGGTCCCCTCCAAAATCCATACCAGACCTTTATCCGAGCATGCAGTCAGGCAGGTCAGAAACCAAACTAGACCCTTATCTGAGCATGCAGCCCGGCAGGTCAGGAAAAATTGGGAAAAAAATGTGTCCAATACATACTAGACCCCCAAAAAAATGGCGTGAGGGCCCCCCAAAATCCATACCAGACCCTTACCCGAGAATGCAGCCCGGCAGGTCAAAATGAGGGTCTGGTATAGATTTGTGGGGGGGGCATGCCTGAGTAAAAACCATAGATATACTGAGTGATTGGGCGTAGTCATCCTAGGACAGGAAATGTTGGCAGGAATACAGGGTAACAAATAAAGGAAAATAACATGACAAAAAAATACAGATTCTATATTTGCCCTAGGTTCACATCTATGCGGCTGCGACTGATGCATTTTTCATTGAGCTTTGCATTTTTAAACCCGCATTTTTCATGTGTTGTTGTATGCAGGTTTCATGCGTTTTGCGTTTTTTTTCTCTCTTTAAGAAACTGTGAATAGCTGGTTGTTAAGGAGTGAGGGGGAAGCCAGCCATTGTGTCCCTAACAACTGATAAGTCATCAGCTGACAGCTGAATGTAAAAAAAAGAATTGCCAGCAATAAAAAAATGGGGGAAAAAATTACCCCCCCCCAATCTATACCCCCCCCAATCTATACCAGGCCCTTCAGGTCTGGTATGAATTTTGAAGAGAACCCCACTCCAATTTTTTTTTTTAAATGGCACGGGGGCCCCCTCCAAAATCCATACCAGATCTGTTTCCAAGCATGCAGGTCAGAATCCATACCAGACCTTTATCTAAGCATGCAGCCCAGCAGGTCAGAAAAAAATGGGAAAAAAACTGCGCCCCCCCCTCCCCCAATCCATACTAGGGCCTTCAGATCTGGTATGGATTTTGAGGGGAACCCCATGCCAAGAAAATAGACGGTGTGCCCCCCAAAGTCCATACCAGAACCTTATCCATGAATGCAGCCCGGCAGGTCAGAATAAGGGTCTGGTATGGATCTTGGAGGGGCCACGCCTGAGTGAAAACCATGGCTCCTCCATAGATATACTGAGTGATTGAGCATAGTCATTCTAGGACAGGAAATGGTGGCAGGAATGCCGGGTAAACAATAAAGGAAAAAAACATTTCATTTTCATATGTTTTTGCATGTAGTTTTCATGCGTTTTTTTTCTCTTTACCAAACTGTGAATAGCTGGTTGTTAAGGAGAGAGCAGGAAGCAGCCATCACGTCCTTAACAACCGATGAGTCATCAGCTGACAGCTGAATGTAAAAAAAAAAAAATTGCAGACAATAAAAAAATTGGGAAAAAAAACTACGTGTGGGGTCTAGTATGGATTTTGAGGGGAACCGCAAGTCAAAATTTTTTTTTAAATGGCGTGATGGTCCCCTCTAAAATCCATGCCAGACCTTTATCCAAGCATGCAGTTCAGCAGGTCAGAATCCATACCAGACACTTATCTGAGCATGCAGCCTGGCAGGTCAGAAAACATTGGGAAAAAAACTGTGTGGGCTCCCCCCTAATCCATACTAGGCCCTTCAGGTCTGGTATGGATTTTGAGGGGCACCCCACACCAAGAAAAAAAATGATATGGCGTGGGGACCCCCAATACCAGACCCTTATCCGAGAACTCAGCCCGTCAGGTCAGAATAAGCCCTTGTACACACGATTGGAGATTCCGACAACCAAATCCGTCGGATTTTGTCTGTCGGATTTTGTCCGAAACTGTTGTATACACATGGTTGGACGCAGTTGTCGGAAAATCCGATCGTTCAGAACGTGATGACGTTATTTCGTTACGACGGGACTACGTTCAGGCTAGTAGCCAATATCTTTGATGTAGGAATTTGATCTGAGCATGCGTGGCACTTTGTCCGATCGGAATTCTCTACACATGATCGGAGTATGTCCGATCGGAGCATTTTGTCTGAAAAAATTTGGTCCGACGGATATTCCGACGGAAACAGTCCGATGCATACCACACACAGTTGGAATATCCGACAAAACGCTCCGATTGGACACATTCCGTCGGAATCTCCAATCGTGTGTACAAGGGCTAAGTGCCTGGTATGGATTTGTGAGGGGGGGGGGGGCAGACTATTTTTTTTTAATTTTGACATGGGGTTTCCCTCAAAATCCATACCAGACCGAAAAGGCTTGCTATGGATTGGGGGGGGGGGGGCCATGCCATTTTTTTTAATTTTGCTATGGGGTTTCCCTCAAAATCTATACCAGACTGAAAGGCTTGGCATGGATTGGGGGGGCCATGCCATTTCTTTACCGATTTTTTTTTTATAGCTGGCAATTCTTGTCTTTACACTCAGCTGTCAGCGGGGAATCCCGCTGACAGGGCTGATGACTCATCAGTTGTTAAGAACGCGGCAGCCGGCTTCCCTCCTTAAAAACCAGCTATATACAGTTTATTATGAAGAATAAAAAAAATGGTGGGACCATTGAAGTCTATAGCCCCCTACACATGATCTGACTTTTTGACAACAAACATGCAAATTAGCTGTTTTGGAGCAACATTCGACTGCGTGTACGCTCCATTGGACAAACTTTTTCGGTTTTCATCAGACTTTTGTTAGCTGTGCGAACGGACAAACTTTTTGACAACATAAGTCCGATGGAGCAAAGTCCGATCGTGTGTACACAAAACCATCGGACTTTTGTACAAAGTACAAACACGCATGCTCAGAACCAATGCAAAAGATCAGACAATAGAGAAGTTGACCAAAGGTGGTGCTGGAGTAATTGAACGTCAGTACGTTCGTGTTTGTTGCCTAAAAAGTCTGATCATGTGTATGCAATACAAACTTACGGACCAACAATGGCTCCCAGAATTGCTGTTGACAACCGCTCCTTTAAAAAGAGCTGTAGGATGGAAAATGCTCCAAAAAACAATTTCCATGGATTTTTTTTTTCTTAATTTATTCTCAAATAGGTCCATGACCGCTACATTAATCATAGGTGTATTCTTGATTGTGCTACTAGATTAAAATTTGTTTAAAAATAAACTAAAGTAGACTGAAGCCATGGGCAGGACCTGATGGGTTAACAGAACATAGGAGCGAGGATTACATCTGGAATGAAAGAGTTGGATTGACGTATTAACATACAATCTGTTCAGTGACCCCATTCAGTTGGGCTTACCTACATTATATCTGCTTACATATTATCCAAAAAAATGCTGTTTTACAATGGCAGATTTGTGTGATTGTCGCTGAATCTCTCCATACCCACTGCTCTCGTAGCGCAATATTAATGAGAGAATTTAAGTACAGTCCAGCCAGAAGTTATATTTTACTTTTGCATGAATGCCAGCATCTGGAAATATTGCATGGCTTCTTCCATATGTAGCCCTCTATTGAGGGGAGTTATAAGAAATGGCTCTCCCCAAACAAGATATTGCGCTAAACCAATATGTATATAAGAGAACCTGAACCTTCGCTAGGTGGAAGAGTGGGATTGATAATATAAAGTTGTCAGTGCCTCCACCCAAGACAGGGCCTCTGTGAACAGAGGGGATTCACTTCTTGGGAAATAAATCAGAAATTTAAACAAAGTAAATGGGAGCAGAAGAACTACTTTAACCAGCATATAACATGAAAAAATGGGGGGGGGGGATGTATATCTCCATATACTGGGACTTTAAATGAAGCGGA
Organism: Lithobates pipiens; assembly: GCF_037356315.1. Lineage (NCBI taxonomy): Eukaryota > Metazoa > Chordata > Amphibia > Anura > Ranidae > Lithobates > Lithobates pipiens. Next base: position 162,822,169 of record NW_027507789.1, read on the forward strand.
CAAGGAAAGGGGGTAGTGCGCCTTTATCCCTAATCTAAATTCAAAAAATAATAAAAGAGTATGGGACCTTAAATGAGGCAAACTCAAGCACAATGTTAGAGTAAGAATTTATTATACATGAATGTCAAATTGCGTAACGTTGTATATGACAAATAATTGCTCAATGCATTTGCAGACATCTTGGAAAATACATAGCATACATATAAACAGCATGTAAAACATGATTACCATAACAGAGGAACAATTGTACATATTTCATAGGTATGATGAAATATAACTAGTAATATACAGTAAATTCCTAAAAATATTATTGTAAAAATATTGATGGAAGTGTGAGGGGTTACATCCTCAAAAGCTCAGCATGTTTCGTCGGTAAACCAACTCATCGGGAGCGGAAGCTGAATGTCTGTAAGTAATAAAAGGTGTTCTAGATCAAAGGCCCATGATATGGAAAATATTATATGTAAAAAGGTTTATATAGAAAAAGAGATGGTGAAGTCCACAAACTTGCATCCCATTGGAATGCTGAACTCGAATAATCCTGGTATGCAGGAGTCACCAAGAAGCCTCCCCGGGAGCTGAGGTGCAAAGGTCCGCCTGGAACAACAGGCCTCCAGCCAGTGAACAAATATAGTATATTGAGTATTGTGCCAATAATGGCAAGTAAAATCTGTAAGATAAATGAAAAGTATTGTATACGATAAACCTGGGAACCCCGTCCGGCGCAAAGGAGATTAGAATACATGGAGGAAAGAAAGGGAAAAAGAGTGACGTTGAAGTGCAAAATATGGCGTAGGTAAAAATACACCTACTAGATAAAGTGCAAAAAAGATTACATGTAGAGTGGAAACGTGAAAAAATATGCATAAACCAGGAAAAGAGTGGCAGTAGCATTAAGAGAATCGTGAAAAGAGATAAACCTGTTAGGTGATGATCATAGAAAATCAATATAAGGTCAAGAGAGTGAAGTAGAAGAGTATAGAGAGACAGTGACAAAGGTAATTACCCTTAAGTAACGGATACCGAGTATTGGTGCAAAGTGAAGCAGGCATTGCAAACCGGTCATCTGGTCATCTGGTCAACTGTGAGTGGGGACGCCCAGGTGGGCCGGTCAAATAGGGCAGACACGCACCAACGTCACGCAAGCATGATGACGGGTGGGGAGCGTCTGCCCGCCAAAGGCGCCAAACTTATTCCCGCCAGCACATCAGCTAGATGGAAAAATGGCAAGATAACCGAGTGGCACCCAAAGAGGAAGTCACTGGTGCGGCATGTGCGTGGCATCGATATGCACAAGGCTATAAGCCCCCATGACACCCATCAAAACTGAAGGGTGGCAAATAGAAAAGAACCCCCAAACATTTTATATATTGTTTTAGCAGACACCCTAAGGAATAAAATGGTGGTCATTGCAACTTGTTATGTTTCATGAATAATAATTAAAAAAAAAACTCAGTAAAGTTAGCCCAATTTTTTTGTATACTATGAAAGATGATGTTACGCCGAGTAAACACACATGTCATGCTTTAAAATTGCGCACACTTGTGGAATTATTATTATTATTATTATACACGATTTATATAGCGCCAACAGTTTATGCAGCGCTTTACAATGTATAGGGGGGACAACACAATTACAGTACAGTTCAATGCAAAAGGTACAGGAGGGCCCTGCTTGTAGAGCTTACATTCTAAGGGGGGGAGGTACAAAAGGTAATAGCTGGAATGATGTCAAACTTCAGTACTTAAAAATCTCCATAGGTGGTTTAAAAATGTTTAGAGTTACAGAGGAGATCTAGTACTAAAATGATTGCTCTCACTAACGTATGCGGCGTATGTAACCTGTGTGTATCTGGCTCTGATACTAGCCACTAACCATCACCAGCCACTGACCTTACTGCACATCCCTGCTTTAAACATATAGAGAATCTTGTGACAACCCAGTCTAAAATGAAAAAGATGCAAATGTTACTTATTTTCAGGTTGAACTGGATGGACCAGTGTCTTTATTCAACCTTACTAACTAACTATATAACTATGTATACATTTTAGATATTTTCCAAAAACTTTCAGATGGACACCTTACACAATATACAGGCATGTGGGAAGTGGTAGTGACACAAACCCGTACACACACACACACTAACACAGGTTTAACTGGATGGACTGGTGCCAACCTTACCAACTATGTAATAATGTAACCTGAGTCTGCGACAATGCACACAACTGCCTTGATGAAACTAACTTAATATCAGAAGCCCCTTTTCACATCAGAGGTTCTCCCATAACATCAGAGCCTAACTCCACACACTTAGTCCCATGCTTGTGGCACCAAGGAAAACCAAGATGGCACTCTGTTTATGAAACACTGGCCTAGGCAACTTCATTTCCTACTCTCACTATAGTGTTCCCTACCGTGCCTATGATAACATCTAGTGGGCAATTTGAGGCACTCCTGGACCCCTACCCTACACTACTAGTAATATTCACAAGTATGTATATAAAGGTACTCACACTATTAGATCATGAGATATTTGTATTTCATGTAACTAGGCAGACTTATTGATCTATGTTAGCATCCATGCTAGGAAAAATTAAACAACAAAATCATAGGTAGTTTTCTTCTATGGAGCTAATGGAAGTAGCTGGGCGGTGGAAAATATTACTCCCACTATATCACGTTCAATCTGAATATCTTCTCTTCTGCTAATTTATTCACACAGTACATTTACATATTCATCCAGACAGGGACATCATAGAGATGCATACTTCCCAAGTGAGGCTCTCCCACCCTACCGGGTGATTGGCTAAGTTCTATTTGTGAGCTCCCAATTGAGGGACATCTCCTTTCTTGGGGTGTATTCCATCACAATAAGGCATCTTTCTATCTGGTGATTACCAAGCCTCACCTGCGATTGCTCTAAGTAGACAATCTATTTAGAGGAGCGCTTTCTTGCATTGTGTTTGCATAAGGCTATATTTAAGCCTTGGGCATATGTGCCTTAAGAATATCTTACATTCACCTACTATTTGGGGCTCCTCCATATTGTAGACATCAATAATTGAAGCTTAATTCGCTTTTCTATTTCATTATTTGGTCCCCCCTTGAACTAACATTTATGTCCTTGGTCTGATAGAGTGTCCATATTTTCTGGCTACCCTGGGAAGTGGGTCTCTCTCAGCCCAGCGTTGGGACTTGGCATGCCATTGCCACCTGGCATCATCTGAGGTCTCTCAGTAGCACCTACCCAATCTGTCCTAAGGAAGCAATTTTTGTGAAACTTGTTGACAAACACGTACGGAGGAGTTATGGACCTGTTTTTTTATATTTATCCATACTGTCTGGTATATCGATGGACCTTTGCATGCCTATATGATTGGATCCATGCCTTCTTGTCTATATTTTGGTATCTGTTGAACTACTGCGAAGTAGCGGGTGTTAGTGGTGATTTTGTTATGTATGTTTTTAACATAATTGTAATAAAGATAAATTTCTTTATATAAGTACTGCCTCATGTTGTGCCCACAAAGTCTGCTATTTTTTGAAAAAAATAATTTTTTCAGATATGATAATACTTTTCCATAACCCAGTTTATAGTGTCCCTTTGAATAAGTTAAGATTACAAATTGTCTCATCTTCAAGGGGAACTACATTATTTAAATGTAACCCTGCACTAGTTTTGCTGGTAGCAGCATTTTAATATTATTTACCACCCAGTTGCTGTGAAATAAATATTTAAAACGGATCCTGTTTTCTGGAGCAGTGAAGCGGCATTAGTCCATCTGATGTATTGGAGGATGATCACTCAACGTTTCTCAAGAATAATGCACTTCTCAATACCATCCTTCCTAACAATATGTGACACACAGTAGCCGATGCTTGTATCTATCGCAGCGCTCTGTCATCACCAGTTCAGCCATCCATGTGCTAAGTACATGGCAGGATTTTTTATATTGACATCCAGCAACATGGCTTGGCTTTTAATTGAGTTATACTTTTCAAGGAAATTATAACATACCTTAGTGAATATGGTGAAAATTTACTTTTGCAAAGAATACCCAATCAGGTGCAAGGACATTTTTTTTTTTAAAAAGTATTTTTTGCTTGTGAATGATTGGATGATAAAAGTTAGCACTGTTGCCCCTTATTCCTTTGTAAAGTGAACATGCACTACCCTCTTCAGCCATAGGAGTGGATTTACTAAAACTGGAGAGTGCAATATATGGTGCAGCTATGCATAGTGACCGATCAGCTTCTACCTTCAGCTTGTTCAAATAAGCTTTGACAAAAAAAATAAAAAATCCTGGATGACTGTATCTTCGCGCCTAACTCCTTGGTCTCCTCTGCCCCAGTAAGCTCATGAAAAGACAATAATAATACCCATAGCATGTCTCTGTATACCTTTTTTTATTTTCGCAAGTATTATAGTACACTTACAGGAATCCAAACGATTACAGGCATTGTATAACAAAACGTCAACGTATGACGAAACGCATCTGGAGGAGGATACGTGTTGATGTCACCACATTGTCTTACTAGGAGGATGGGCGCTTGTTGCAAGCCAGCCGGCTCTGTTTTCATATGCGATTTTTAAATCTACCAATTCTTTCTTTTTGGGTCCTTTGCTGAATGAGACAATCACGGACTTTACAGTGGTGCAGGTGTGTGAGAATCATTGCAGCCATATATCAAGGTTTAATCGTTCTGAAGATCTTCTGTGCAAGTAAAGGCCTTGGTTGGGTATAGCCACATGACTGGTTTTGCTTGTTATCTGGTAAGCAAGTTTTTTCTTATGGTGGTGGTGCACTTCTTGATGTGAATCACTGTGGTGTCATTGTCATAAGGATTTATCCCACCAATTTCAACTATGGAAACATACTATCATGATATCAATCAAACATCCTGGTGCATCAATTGGGACTATTCTAGCATGGCTTCTCTCATTTATTTTTGTTATATAACAAAAACCAGGAAGTCCAAAATGTGGTGCATTCCATGGACCAAAACAGGATGTGAAGTAATGACACAATAGCTCTGCCTTGCGCGTTTTGTCACAAAGACGTCATCAAAAGCGGCCGGAGGAGACCAAGGAGTTAGCAGCGAGGATCCCAATTACAGTCATTTGATACTGTGGAGGCTAGTTACCCTTTGATGGGTAGTGTTATCCGGGGAGTGCAGCACAAGAGGGGGCACAAGTGTGACACGAAGATATTGCATGATTGCATGCACGTTTGGCAGCTCTAATTTTATTACTGAAGTGATTTTTTTTTTGAATTTTTGGACTTTATTTGATGTTATTATGTTAAAACAGATATCGCTGTAGCACTTTGATTATATAGTAGTATTGCACATTAGCACTTTGCCTTTTTGTATGGTTACCTATGCAATTTGCACTTTTGCTTCAAGGTGTTCGTTGTTTTTTATGGTTCCTTTTTGCTTTTTATTATTTGTACAGCTGTGTATGATTTTATGTGACACATTAGAGCACATTTCACATTAGCAGCGCCAATTCCATCTACCCATTACTGTACTTCATGTAGATATAGGTGATTGCTCCCTGTCCCTTCACCATGACCATAGCTGTTACTTACATGGTCACAACATAACATATGGCAATTTTTGGAAATGAAAAGACCTGCATCCTAAGCTGACCATGGACTACAGGGAATGGTTGGATGTGAACACCATGTCTCTTTTGTCAGTCTGTCCCCTGAACTGAATTGCTTTGAAGGAGTCAAGGTTAGTACCAACAGACAGTCCTGGCACCTGCATAAATGCAAGTGATGCTGGATACTAACATTTATAGAAAAAGTTGAATACCTGATTGCCTCTGCCTTTACTGTTTTTTTTTTTTTTGCCTTCCTCTGGATCAACTGTGGGTATGGCATTGTCTATATAGGATTGTAAAAAAAAAAAAAAGTTCTCCCTTTTATTGGCTGGACTAGATGGAGTTGTGTCTTTTTTCAACCAGACTAACAATGTAACTATGAACAGCAAAGTTTTCTAAACCTCCCACTGGACATCTCATGGACATCTCATGCTGCTTCAACCTCCGCAACATCTCCAAACTCTGTCCCTTCCTAACCAATGAAATAATTTCTCTTTGGAGAAGCCTATCCTGCCTCCACCTAATAACTGTTCTTTTATTTTCTTCACCAGCTTATTCCCCACAGTTACCCTTTGTATCACTTGACCCTCCCTCCTAGATTGTAAGCTCTAACAAGCTGGGCCTGCTTTGTCCCGTATTCTACTTGGACTACATTGTGAACATTTCTTCTTGGAGGGACATTTCACCTAAAGCGCCCTATATGCCACCTGTTCCTTCTTAGCCCACGTACACACGGTCGGAGATTTTGGCAACCAAATCTGTCGGATTTTGTCTGTTGGATTTAGTCCGACGGATTGTGTCCGAAACTGTTGCATACACACGGTCGGGCCAAGTTGTCTGATTTAGCAGTTGCCAAGAACGCTGTGACGTAATTTCGTTACGATGGGACTACATTCAGGCTAGTAGCCAATAGCTTTGATGTAGGAATTTGATCTGAGCATGCGTGGCACTTGGTCCGATCAAAATTCGCTACACATGATCGGATTAGGTCCGACCGGCCCAGTTGGTCGGGAAATATTTCCAACATGTTGGAAAATTGGGTCGGACGGAGATTCGGATGGAATCAGTCCGATGCATACCACACACAGTCGGATTATCTGACGACACGGTCCGATAAGACTCATTCCGACAGATTCTCTGACCGTGTGTACAAGGGCTAAGGGCCCTTTCACACGGGCTGTCCGATCAGGTCCGCCTGATCGGACCCTGCAGTCTCCTCTATGGAGTGGAGAATGTCAGGGGACACCTGTCCCCTGACCCTCATTGCCATCCAATCCGATCCTGTCTGCCAGAACCAGACGGATGGTGGCCCTATCTTCCATCCATCCAGGGATCGGATCAGATTGCATCAGATAGAAATGGACAGGCTGTCCATTTCCATATGATTTCCCCATAGAGGAAAGTGGGACTGTGTCCATGTTCACTCTGCACATCGGAGCAGACAAGGACCTGTCATTACCCTGCTCAGCGGGGATCAGCAGAGCGATCGCCCGATGAGAAAGCGGAATTCCCTATACAAAGGCACCCGTGGGAAATGGGCCTAAAACTATTTAGTTCCACAAAAATGCCTGTTTGAGGTTGTTGTGGGCTTCCCCTGGATATCGAGTCATCACCCAATCCTGACAGAAAATGTTTGTGGGCACCTTATAGTGGAACTAAATTCCATCGATACTGACCTACCATCTAGAGATGACTAGCCTGTGAGCTCCTCCTCTGCCACCACTATCTTGATGTCTAGTGGCTAGCTTCACTTAGTCTTCTTCTGAGTTTGGAATCTTCAGCCATCTTGATTGATCAGTCTGGGATGACTTACACACAAGGTAATTCATCCCAACACCAAGGCATGCTGAGGATGAACACTAAGCTACACATGTGCAGCTTAATGTACATTCTAAAGAAGTTTGCATGCAGATGGGTAATAATCTTATATTGCAGAAAAAAATATAGACCCAGCAGGTGTACGAGTGTGAAAAAATAACATCAACTCCAAGAAGACATGCATGTAGAGTCTACTTCTTTCTAGAGCACCCCAGGAGCTTCAAAATTAATTGTGTTCTATTATCTATATAACAAGCTCAGCTAGAAAGAGGAAGCTGCATGTGGAGATGGTTGAAATTACAAATTGTGCATTCAAGGAGAGAATACCAATGTCTACATGATCATCATGGATTCCTTTTCATCTAGATTATGAGACGTAACCATTTTCAGTTTATGTAACTGATTACTGAACGCTGCAATGAAGTTTCAGAACCATGGACAGCACCTCTTCAACGCTAGTTATTGCACATGCAGGTGGTTGTAAACCAGGGATATGCAATTAGCGGACCTCCAACTGTTGCAGAACTACAAGTCCCATGAGGCATAGCAAGACTCTGACAGCCACAAGCATGACACCGAGAGGCAGAGGTGTGATGGGACTTGTAGTTTTGAAACAGCTGGAGGTCCGCTAATTGCATATCCCTGTTGTAAACCCTCCAGTCCCTTGTGACTTTTAACTATAGGTAAGCCTAGAATAAGGCTTACCTATAGGTAATGGAAATATTTCGTAAACGTGCACCATTTGGAGATATTTCACTTGTAGTGCGGCGATGATGTAATCGGCTCATGCGCTGTGAATAAACGGACCTCTGTGCCATTTCTTCTCCCTGCTTGTGCCGTTACTGACGGTTCCTGGGTGCATGCACGGGAGTGACGTCACACGGCTCCGGACAGTCACAGACCTGGAGTCCGCACCCCCCAGAAAGGAAGAGAGGCGAAGATGGACGCAGCCTGATCAGGGGACAGTGATGGATCCATTTGCGGGTAAGTGTCAGATAATGGGCTAGTATGCGATGCATACTAGCCCATGATGCTTTTAATTTACAGGCTTTGCAGGGAGCAAAAGAGGAAGTAAAACCCATCGGGGTTTACTGCCTCTTTAATGCAACACGAAACACTAACCTTATTCTCCAAAAATAGTCCATATACATCCACTAATTAATGGCTCTGTAATCTTTTCCTCATTAAATTGCTTCTTGTTGTGTTTTTCTGTCTCCCTGTAATGTACTCCGGGAGCTTCCAAACCTCTCTTTTTTCCTTTTTACTTCCTGTTGTGTGGAACAAGCTGTGCATGTTAGTTGCATTCATGTATGCACACGAAAAAAGAAAAAAAAAATCAGGAGTGAACAAGAGAGGGGTAGCTATGTTCCTACATACAGTGGGACCATGGAGAATAAACTTAGCCACGCTCCAACGCAAAGTCAGATCACAGCAGCAAATAAATGGAATTTGGTGGTTTGGAGGAGGCTTGGAACATTAGAAAATGTGAATGCTATGTAAGAAAATAGCACAAACATAGACAGCATTTCTTAGACCGTATACTGCTCTATCCTGCTGTTGGAAAACTACCAGGTACCAGGAGCATATGGCCGACCATAGGTGGATTGAAATTCGAACGGTTCTGCAGCCAACTAGGCAGAATGGGCAGGCTATTTGTACTGAAGCTGATTCATAATGTTTTTTTGTTTTTTTTTAGTGCAATACAGTTGCTGGGAAGTGATCAATGTATTTTGACAGCTGAGAAAACTCTGCAGTCAGAATACAATAGCGCAATGGGAGGGATTCCCCCATCAACACATTTAGTGCAATTGAGTGGTAAGGGAAAGAAAATTGTATAATGTATGGCTTGTCTATAACTTGAGCAGTATGGAGTCAGGCAAATGACATTTTCAGGAGAGCTCAGCACTGACAGCCTCTATACTTCCCTTAGCCCAGGCTTCTTTTAAAGCAGGGATGCTCAACCCCTGGCTCTGATGTGGCCTGCTACCTCAAGCCAGGGAAGCACATGGGCTCTAGGATGGTGGGTAGGCAAGCCCTGATTGCGATCAAAGGGTTGCTGGCCCACCATCTTAGAGCATCAGAGTACATGGAGCCAGCGTAGGCAGCGGAGGAAGTAGGTGGCTACTGAGGGAGCAGGAGCCGCATAAGTCAATGCTTCCTCTGTAGCACCAGCTCCTTTCCCAGGTGGGGTCATACCAATTGCACTTTGCCAGGGACCTTTCTAGCAGTCTGAAAAGTGATGTTAGCAGAAGCTGGAAGAGGAAAAGCTCAGTGTATTCACATCACATCACATACACTGCGCTTTTGCAATGAGCATATTAGCACTTATAAAAAATGGTTATTAGGTTGCTTTCACACGGATCCGCAGGTGCAGCGCAGTGCATCTGGGGTATTCTTGTGGGTTAAGCTGCACTGAGCCATAGACTTCTATTGTATCCTGCATGCAGCAGCTTTGGTCCACTTTCAGAAAGTGCACCACATCCAAAAGATGTAATCGAAGTCTATGGCTCAGTGCAGCTAACCAGCAGGAAAGGTGCACTGTGCAGCAAAATCGCAGATCGCCACCATTACCAGTAAAAAAAAAAAATGAATAATAAAAAAAGCCATAAAACTATCCCCTATTATGTAGACGCAATAACTTTAGGGCAAACCAATCAATATACACTTATTGCGATTTTTTACCAAAAATATGTAGAAGAATACGTATCGGCCTAAACTGAGGAAAAAAAATGTTTTTTATATATTTTTTGGGGATATTTATTATAGCAAAAAATATATATATTTTTTAAAATTGCCCCTATTTTTTGCTTATAGCTCAAAAAATAAAAACCACAGAGGCGAACAAATACCACCAAAAGAAAGCTCTATTTGTGGGTAAAAAAAGGACGCCAATTTTGTTTGGGAGTAATGTTGCACGACCGCACAATTGTCAGTTAAATCGACGCAGTGCCGAATCGCAAAAAGTGCTCCGGTCAGGAAGGGGGTAAAATCTTGCGGGGCTGAAGTGGTTAAAGTGAATTTCCGCTTTTGTAGCCAAATTTGAAAAATTGTGTTCTTATTCACACAGCGTAAATAAAAAGCATGTTTGAAATATTGTATACCTTTTAAATCAGGGTTCCTCTAGAGCAGCCGTCACTAAATGGCGGCCCGCGGTCCGAGTCCGGACCGAGCGGGGCTAACCAGTGATGCTGTGCGCATGCGCCCGCCCCCTGCTCCTGGCCGCGTCTCGGAGCTGAAGACACTCACGCTCACAGGCAGTAGAGGGTGTGACGTCACATGCGCGCCCCGCCTCCCATGCTGCCCGCGGTTCCCGATTCCCGGGACCTGGCTCTCCTTGAGGCAGCTTCAGTTGTGCCCTTCCTTCTGCAGTTGAGGTATGTGGGCACATAAGTGATCATGCACACTGTTGGGCATATTTTAAGGGGCACACTGATAGGTATATTTGTAATTTGCACAATGCTGGGCTTTTTTTTGTAAGGGGCATGCTGATGGGTATATTTTTTATATGCACACTGATTTGCATGTTTTGTTAAGGTGCACCTTAACAAAATATGTCCATCAGTGTGCACTTAAACAATATACCCATCAGCATGCCCCTTAAAATAAAATGTGCCCTTTAGCATAAAATAAGGGTCACGCTGATGGGCACCTTTTATGTTAAGGGGTACTCTGATGGACAAATTAAATTTTGCGGGGCACGCTGATGGGTATATTTTTAATGTGCACATCGATGGGCATATTTTGTTAAGGGGCACGCTGATGGGCACAACAAAATGTGCCCTACAATATGCCCATTGATGCGCACATTAAAAATATACCCACCAGCATGCCTTAAAATAAAATTTGTCCATCAGAGTGCCTCCTAACATAATAGGCGCCCATCAGTGTGACCCTTATTTCATGTTAAGGGGCACGCTGATGGGCATATTTTATTTTATATTAAAAGGGGCACTCTGATGGGCACATTTTAAGTTAAGGGGCACATTTTGTTGTCCATCAGAGTGCCCCTTAATATAAAATGTGCCCATCAGCATGACTCTTATTTTATGTTAAGGGGAACTCTGATGGGTACATCTTATGTAAGGGGACACTGACAGGAATGTCTGATGTAAAGGGGCACCTGATTTAAAGATGTACTGTGATGGGGGCACCAGATGTAAATGGGCACTGTGATGGGGACACCTGATGTAAAGGGGCACACTCATGGGCACATTTTATTTTAAGAGCAACACTGATGGGTACATTTTATATTAAAGGGGCACTTTGATGGGCAAATTTTAAGTTAAGGGGCACATTTTGTTGTGTCCATCAGAGTGCCCCTTAATATAAAATGTGCCCATCAGCGTGACCCTTAACATAAAATTTACCCATCAGCGTGACCCTTAACATAAAATTAACCTATCAGCGTGACCCTTATTTTATGTTAAGGGATGCCCTGATGGGGACATCTGATGTATGGGGACACTCTGACAGGAAGGTCGGATGTAAAGGGGCACTGTGATGGGGACACCCGATGTAAAGGGGCACTGTGATGGGGACACCGGATGTAAAGGGGCACTGTGATGGGGACACCGGATGTAAAGGGGCACTGTGATGGGGACACCCGATGTAAAGGGGCACTGTGATGGGGACACGGGATGTAAAGGGGCACTGTGATGGGGACACCCGGTGTAAAGGGGCACTGTGATGGGGACACCCGATGTAAAGGGACACTGTGATGGGGACACCCGATGTAAAGAGCAAATGCAAAGCTATCCTAGTTCCAACTGTCCACATGTTTAATATTGTAACTGAAACTTGACAATAAATATTGTTGAAATGCTAAGGAAATTGTACATTTCTCGTGTTTTTGATATACAGTGACTACAATCTTTCTGAGTCATAGCACAGACTTGAGATTTGGACCTCGGCCCAAAGAAAATTTTGGCGACCGGACCTCCTTGAATTTTAATTCATTACTCCTGCTCTAGAGGTTGCTAGGGGTTCCTTGAGCAATGTGCAATTTGTGTCTTTTAGATAATTTCCCAATGACACCATCAATCTTTTAAGCTATCTAAAGGGGATAATTCTTCCCAATGATCACAAATGTAAGGAGCATTCTTCCCACTGACCATCACACTAATGTATCCTGATTTGTAGACATATTCATTTTTAACAAGGTGCCTTAAGACTGGAAAGTTATTTCAAGGGTTCCTCTGTGTTGAAAGGGTTGAGAACGGCTGTTCTAGATGTTTCTCAGGAAGTGTCATGGCTGACAATGTTTTAAGTTATGCTATGTGGCATGTAAAAAATATAAAGTACGTGGTATCCCAATTCGGCTGCACAAGTGGAATTTCTCTTTAACCACTTCACACAAATCGCAGTACCTTTACATTGGTACTTTGATGCTAAATACCGTTGTTATGGCAGCAGCTAACTGCCATAACCCCAGTACTTGCAGGAACGGCACGCGTTTCTCTTTAAAATAAAAGTAGTCTCCGTGGCGGAATCGCCGCGAGATCACTTTTATCGGTGGCGGGAGAGGACGATTGCGTCCTTCCCTCTCTGAGGCTAGACGCCAAGTGAGGTAAAGATGGCCCCCACTCGGCTCCATAACATTAGAGGGCAGATGCGACGTCAAACGTCACTTCTGCCCAATGCTCTTAGAGGGGAATTTTCCTTAAATGACATTTAACGTTTTTTTTCTTTTATTGCATCTAATGCCGCACACACACGACCGGACTTTCAGGCCGACTTGGTCTTTCCGAATGAACGGACTTGCCCACACATGAACGTATCAAGCCCGTTCGAAAGTCTGTTCATTTTGAACGTGATGACGTAAGACGGGACTAAAAAAGGAAGTTCAACAGCCAGTAGCCAATAGCTTCCCTTGCGTCGTATTTGGTCCATCAGACCAGCACACAGACAAATGTTTTTCTAGGTCCGTCTGATTTTTTTTATGAAAAACTATCGGATTAGCCCACACATGATCGGATTGTCCGATGGACTGATTCTGTCGGACCTAGTCTGCTGGAAAGTCCGGTCGTGTGTATGCGGCATTAATGTAACTATGAGATCTGAGGTCTTTTTGACCCCAGATCTCACATTTAAGAGGTCCTGTCATGCTTTTTTTCTATTACAAGGAATGTTTACATTCCTTGTAATAGGAATAAAAGTGACCCAATTTTTTTTTTAAAGGACAGTGTAAAAAAATAAAAAAATAAATAAATAAGAAAAAAAATAATTTTTAGAGCGCTCAGTCCCGCTGAGCTCACGCGCAGAAGCGAATGCATACATAAGTCATGCCCGTATATGGTTAGAGCGAGCGCAATAATTCTAGCTCAAGACCTCCTCTGTAACTCAAAGCTGGCAACCTGTAGAAATTTTTAAACGTCGCCAATGGAGAGTTTTAAGTGCCAAAGTTTGTCGCCATATCACGAGCTGGCGCAATTTTGAAGCCTGACATGTTGGGTATCATTTCACTCGACTTAACATTATCTTTCACAATATAGAAACAAAATCGGCTAACTTTACTGCTGTCTTATTTTTCAGCTAAAAAAATTGTATTTCTTCAAAATAAATTGTGATTGTAAGACCACTGCGCAAATATGGTATGACATAAAGTATTGCAATGACCAGCATTTTTATTTTTCTAGGGTGTCTGGAAAAAAATATATAATATTTGGGGGTTTTAAGTAAATTTCTAGCAAAAAAGAACAAAAACAGATTTTAACGTGGAAACAGATCTCAAAAAAAATGGTTCCGAGCTGAAGTGTTTAAGCCTAGGCTAATGGAAGAGTATTATAAAGGGTCAGGAAGAGGCTAAAGCCCCATACACACTATCAGATTTTCTGCAGATTTTTGTCTTCAGATTTACCAAAACCATGTAGTGCGAGGGCCTGCCTGATTGCAAACACATTGAAACTCCTAAGGTTTGACCTCATATTATATGGTTTTGGTAAATCCGAAGGAAAAAATCAGCAGAAAATCTGTGTGTATGGGGCTTAACCTTGCAAAATATGTAAATGTGGTTAATTCTCATCATTGCTTACAAGAACTGCTATTGAGATTTACCGTATTTATCGGTGTATAACACGCACTTTTCCCCCTTAAAATCAGGGGAAAATCATGGTTGCGTGTTATACACCGAAAACCCGCCGATTTTGAGCCTCTGGGCGGCTTTTGGCTGTTCTCAGCTGCTTTTGGTGGCTTTCGGCCTTTCTCTGCGGGCTTTCGGACATTCTCAGCTGCTTTTGGCGGCTTTCGCCCCTTCTCGGCGGCTTTTGGCCATTCTCGGGGGCTTTCGCCCGCTTTTGGCCAAGAACGGCCGAGAGTGGCCAAAAGCCGCTGAGAATGGCCGAGAGCCGCTGAGAGCTACCGAGCGCCACCGAGATACACAGGACATCTGACTCTGTATCTCGGTGGCACCATATTTAAACGCCAATGCCGAAATGACACTGAAAAGGCTGCATGACAAGGATGCAAATGACACTGACAAGGCTGCATTGATGGGCATTTAAATGTAAGTTTTTTTCCTTAAACTTCCCTCCTAAATTTGGGGCGCGTGTTATACGCTGATGCGTGTTATATGCCGATAAATACAGTAAATTGTTTGATTTGCAGTTGCCTTTGTGCCGCACATGTGATCGGCTATCATTCCAGCCATTTGATGGCTTGACAGTTTATTTGAACTGAAGCAGCTGTGACACTTATCATTCACATCATGTCTTTGGGAAACTGTTAAATCGATAAGTTTAAATCTGCTTTAACATGGAAATTAGGAACAAATATCCAGATGAGATATTTCATTTGATGTCATTTCTAAATATAGGACAAAGCACAGGAACAGTGAACAAGGGAAGGCAATTGCCATGTCACCCATACCAATGGTAGAGAGTTCCTGAATACAAATGCAGCTTTATTATGAAGCCGAAACTCCCTTTCACAGAATACTGTATACTGTATTTCCAGCGCTCAGCCCAGAGCTTTACTAATTCCCTATTAACATTATCATGGAAAGCATTACTCAGCTCCACAGACCAGCCTGGTGTCATTTCAGGCTTCCCTTCCTCCCAGGGGTGGTGAATCCCCAGCTAAATATAACGTGACAAATAGCAAATAGGTTATCCCTGAAAAATAAAGCATCAGGGGCTTGGGGTTGCTATGGGACTAACTGGTTGCTAGGAAACCCCTCGCTAACAAAGATTATGCTGGACCAGATGCCATCAGCCAGGTCACATGATTGGGGATATGGAATCCACACCTATTGTGTAGAAACACAGACTTGGAATTATACAGTATGTGTGTATCAGGACCAATCCATTCTTGTATTCTTATTTTATTTTTTATTTGTCAGAAATATATTACACTTATATATATATATTAAAGCAAAATTGTGAAATATTTAGGAGTTAATTCATATATAATCTTAAAGGGGAATTCTACTCCTTTTGTAAAAAAAAAATAAAAAAAATAATATATATATATATATAAAATATATTTTTTTATATACATGTGTGCACAAAAAGTATATATATATATATATATATATATATATATATATATATATATATATATATATATATATATATATATATATATATATATATATATATATATATATATATATATATATATATACATAATTATTATTTTTTGTTATTCATTTTTTTTTTTTTTTTTTTACAAAAGGAGTAGAATTCCCCTTTAAGATGATAAATGATGTAAAAAAAAAATAATAAAATGAATAAAAAAAAAAAAATATATATATATATATATATATATATATATATATATATATATATATATATATATATATATATATAATTTTATTTTTTTTATTTATTTATTTTTTACAAAAGGAGTAGAATTCCCCTTTAAGATGATATATGAATTAACTTCTAAATATTTTACAATTAATATAAATGGATAAGTTTAATATATTTCTGACAAATAAAAAATAAAATAAGAATACAAGATTATATATTTTTATATATATTTATGTGTGCACAAAAAAGTATATATATATATATATATATATATATATATATATATATATACACACTATATTACCAAAAGTATTGATTGGGGCACCTGCCTTTACACATACATGAACTTTGACCGCTTCAGCCCCGGAACAATGTACCCCCTTCCTGACCAGAGCACTTTTTGCGATACGGCACTGCGTCGCTTCAACTGACAATTGCGCGGTCATGCGATGTTGCACCAAGTCAAAATGTATGTCCTTTTTTTCCCCACAAATAGAGCTTTCTTTTGGTGGTATTTGATCACCTCCGCGATTTTTATTTTTTGCGCAATAAACAAAAAACACCAATTTTGAAAAAAAGCAATATTTTTTACTTTTTGCTATAATAAATACCCCCCAAAAAATATATAAAAAAACGATTTTTTTTTCCTCAGTTTAGGCTGATATGTATTCTTCTACATTTTTTTGGTAAAAAAAAAAATCGCAATAAGCGTAAATTGATTGGTTTGTGCAAAGTTATAGCATCTACAAAATAGGGGATAGATTTATAACATTTTTATTATTTTTTTTTTATTAGTAATGGCAGCGATCTATCATGACTGCGACATTATGGCGGACACATCGGATGCTTTTGGGACCATTGTCATTTATACAGCGATCGGTGCTATAAAAATGCATGCATTACTGTGTAAATGACACTGGCAGGGAAGGGGTTAAACACTAGGGGGCGATCAAGGGGTTAAGTGTGTCCTAGGCAGTGATTCTAACTGTGGGGGGATGGGCCACAACTCACATGACAGCGATCACTGCTCCTGATGAGAGGAAGCAGTGATCTTTGCCATGTCACAAGGCAGAACGGGGAAATGCTTTGTTTACATAGACACTTCCCTGTTCTGCGGCTCCATGACACGATCGCCAGGAGACCATCAGAAATCGAGTCCGCGGGTCCCGCAGGCATGATCACACTGTACGCGGCGAGCGCGTGCGCACCCACTAACCCAGCCAATTAGAGGGAGCATACAGGTACACCCATTTGCCCACTGCTGCCATTGTGCCGACGTATATCGGCGTGCACCGGTCGACAAGTAGTTAAAGGCATCCCCATTCTTAGTCCGTAGGGTTTATTATTGCGTTGGCCCACCCTTTGCAGCTATAACAGCTTCAACTCTTCTGGGAAGGTTTAGGAGTGTGTCTATGGCAATAATTGACCATTCTTTCAGAAGTGCATTTGTGAGGTTAGGTACTAATGTTGGATGAGAAGGCCTGGCAGTCTAGGATAATTCTTGTGCTGTCTTGAGCTGATAATTCTTGTTCTGTCATCCCAGAAGGCTTCCTTCTGGGACGACAGCCATGCAGACCAATTTGACGTTGTGTGCGGCGTATGGTCTGAGCACTGACAGGTTGACCCCCCCACCCCTTCAACCTCTACAGCAATGCTGGCATCACTCATACGTCTATTTCCCAAAGACAACCTCTGGATGTGACGCTGAGCACGTGCACTCAACTTCTTTGGTCTTGGTCTACCATGGCGAGGCCTGTTCTGAGTGGAACCTGTCCTGTTAAACCGCTGTATGGTCTTGGCCACTGTGCTGCAGCTCAGTTTCAGGGTCTTGGCAATCTTCTTATAGCCTAGGCCATCTTTATGTAGAGAAACAATTCTCAGAGAGTTCTTTGCCATGAGGTGCCATGTTGAACTTCCATGGACCAGTATGAGAGAGTGAGAGCGATAACACCAAATTTAACACACCTTCTCCCCATTCACACCTGAGACCTTGTAACACTAACGAATTACATGACATCGGGAAAGGAAAAATGGCTAATTTGTCCCAATTTGGAAATTTCCACTTTTGTTGCCAGAGATTTAGACTTTAATAGCTGTGTGTTGAGTTATTTTGAGGGGACAGCAAATTTACACTGTTATACAAGCTGTACACTCACTACTTTACATTGTAGCAAAGTGTCATTTCTTCAGTGTTGTCACATGAAAAGATATAATATAATATTCAAAAAAAGGGGAAGGGTGTACTCACTTTTGTTTGATGCTGTATATATATATATACAGTGCCTTGCGAAAGTATTCGGCCCCCTTGAACTTTTCAACCTTTTGCCACATTTCAGGCTTCAAACATAAAGATATAAAATGTTTATTTTTTGTGAAGAATCACCAACAAGTGGGACACAATTGTGAAGTGGAACAAAATCTATTGGATTTTTGAAACTTTTTTAACTAATAAAAAAATGAAAAGTGGGGAGTGCAAAATTATTTGGCCCCCTTGCGTTAATACTTTGTAGAGCCACCTTTTGCTGCGATTACAGCTGCAAGTCGCTTGGGGTATGTCTCTATCAGTTTTGCACATCGAGAGACTGAAATTCTTGCCCATTCTTCCTTGCAAAACAGCTCAAGCTCAGTGAGGTTGGATGGAGAGCGTTTGTGAACAGCAGTTTTCAGCTCTTTCCACAGATTCTCGATTGGATTCAGGTCTGGACTTTGACTTGGCCATTCTAACACCTGGATATGTTTATTTGTGAACCATTCCTTTGTAGATTTTGCTGTATGTTTGGGATCATTGTCTTGTTGGAAGATAAATCTCCGTCCCAGTTTCAGGTCTTTTGCAGACTCCAACAGGTTTTCATCCAGAATGGTCCTGTATTTGGCTGCATCCATCTTCCCCTCAATTTTAACCATCTTCCCTGTCCCTGCTGAAGAAAAGCAGGCCCAAACCATGATGCTGCCACCACCATGTTTGACAGCGGGGATGGTGTGTTGAGGGTGATGAGCTGTGTTGCTTTTACGCCAAACATATCGTTTTGCATTGTGGGCAAAAAGTTCGATTTTGGTTTCATCTGACCAGAGCACCTTCTTCCACATGTTTGGTGTGTCTCCCAGGTGGCTTGTGGCAAACTTTAGACGAGACTTTTTATGGATATCTTTGAGAAATGGCTTTCTTCTTGCCACTCTTTCATAAAGGCCAGATTTGTGCAGTGTACGACTGATTGTTGTCCTATGGACAGACTCTCCCACCTCAGCTGTAGTTCTCTGCAGTTCATCCAGAGTGATCATGGGCCTCTTGGCTGCATCTCTGATCAGTCTTCTCCTTGTCTGAGCTGAAAGTTTAGAGGGACGGCCAGGTCTTGGTAGATTTGCAATGGTCTGATACTCCTTCCATTTCAAAATGATCGCTTGCACAGTGCTCCTAGGGATGTTTAAAGCTTGGGAAATCTTTTTGTATCCAAATCCAGCTTTAAACTTCTCCACAACAGTATTACGGGCCTGCCTGGTGTGTTCCTTGGTCTTCATGATGCTCTCTGCGCTTTCAACAGAACCCTGAGACTATCACAGAGCAGGTGCATTTATACAGAGACTTGATTACACACAGGTGGATTCTATTTATCACCATCAGTCATTTAGGACAACATTGGATCATTCAGAGATGCTCGCTGAACTTCTGAAATGAGTTTGCTGCACTGAAAGTAAAGGGGCGGAATAATTTTGCATGCACCACTTTTCAGTTTTTTATTTGCTAAAAAAGTTTAAAATATCCAATAGATTTCGTTCCACTTCACAATTGTGTCCCACTTGGTGATTCTTCACAAAAAATTTTTAATTTTATATCTTTATGTTTGAAGCCTGAAATGTGGCAAAAGGTTGAAAAGTTCAAGGGGGCCGAATACTTTCGCAAGGCACTGTATATTGGTTAAAGCGGGAGTCCGCCGGGACTCCACGTTTTTTTTTTTTTAAAAAGCCAGCAGCTACAAATACTGCAGCTGCTGACTTTTAAAATAGTGACACTTACCTGTCCAGCGCGCCCGCGATGTCGGCACCCGAAGCCGATCTCTAGATCATCACTCGGGTGCTGCCGCCGCCATCTTGGGTATGGGAATCAGGAAATGGAGCCTTTCGGCTTCATTTCCCGGTTCCCTACTGCGCATGCGCGAGTCACGCTGCGCAATAAGGACGGTCCCCGCTGCCTCTGGGATCTGTGTGTTTCCCAGCAGGCAGCGGTGCACTTGCGGAAGGGGGCGGGCACTTGCGGAAAGGGGCGTAATCTACGCCCCTTTCCGCAGAGAGCTATCCCGGATGTGGGTGCAGTTACCTGGATTATCCAGGTAACTGCACCCCCCTCCCCCCTGAAAGGTGCCAATTGTGGCGCCGGAGGGGGGGAGGATTCCGATGAGCGGAAGGTCCATTTTAGGATGGACCTCCGCTTTAATGCAGTGATTCACCTGTCACCCTGTCTAACCCAGCATTCATCTCTCAGACACTCAGAGACACAGAACAGTCCATAAGCTTTGTTTTTGTTTTTTATTGAGGGGATTGAATTTGGATTTGAAATGGGAAATTATGGGATGCCCAGGAGTATTCAGTGCAGCTTGGGACTTCTATATACATTCCAGTCTTCTCTCCAGTACAAACTCTTGCTCAAGACCTCTTATTCTTTACTCCTCCAGCACTTCACTTGTTGCAGACAGTTACTCCACCAGCGCTTCCCTTGCTGCAGACTGTTACTCTGCCATTCTAACTAGCACCACATGGTTAGGCATGACACTAATTCAGCCAGGCCTCAATAAACTGCTTTTTGCGGGCAGGGACCTCAGACCCCTGTGGTGTAGAAATAGTACAGGTGCTAACTGTCCTCTATTCAGCTACCAATTCCAGATAGCTCTGTTCAGGCCCTGTCAGCTAGCCTGGCTGCAATGACCTCTTTCCACTGCCCTTCCCACAGTCCTCTCTTCTGGTTCTGCACCCATCTCAAACTGCAATCTCCCAGTTCTCTCAGGTGTGGCTCCCCAGTCAACACCCCCCCCCCCCACACTGTGCTCCACTCCCCAGCCCTCCTGGCTGCAACCAATTGTCCTCCCTGGAGTCTCTCAGCAGTGTTCTCTCCCTTTGTCCTCTCCTTGCTCTCTCATCTGCCTCTCCTCCAGGATCTCTTCTCTCCTTTTCTCTCCTCCTTGATGCAGCCAGGCCTGGCCCAGGGTCTAGGGTTGCCACCTGTCCGGGATTCACCTGGACAGTTCGGGTTTGGAATCATGCGTCCGGGTTTCAGACTGCCTGAAACCCGGACACATTAGTTATATTGGACTATGGCTTCCTAGCAGGGTTGCTGGCTGCAGTTGTCTAAGCTGAAAGTGTCTGTTACACTCTTTCACACTGCTCAAAGCCAGCACTAACCCCCCCTCGATCAGCACCTCTTCTCCTCACCCCTACCCCTCTGGGTCTGCTCACACTCCAATCCCTGGCGCTGTGCCTCAGAAAAGGAAAGATGGGGCCGGAAAAATTTGAATTCAGCAGCCTCAGATACATCTGGATGAGAGATGCTGACTGCCAAGGGGTGAGTGAGCTCACCATCCATCCCTGTCTGTGACTGAAGTCTCCCCCCTTCTCTCTCCTGCCTCTGAGTGAGTACACTAAGGTAAATCAGGGTTCTCAGAGCACCCCTTACATCAGATTTCCCCTTTAAACCAGAGGCCACAGTGTTCCCCCTTACATTAGAGTCCTCTCCGTACATCAGAGTTCTCAGTGTTCCCCCTTACATCAGGGTTCCCAGAGCATGCCTCATTTTAGAGTCCCCAGAGTTCTCCCTTACATCAGAGTCTGCAGAGTCCCCCCTTACAGTGAAAGGGAACTCAGCGAGTTCAGATGTAAAAAGGGGAACTCTGTGGGCTCTGATGTAAAGGGGGACTCTTGTTATTAACTTCATATGATTAGAAATGTCATTTAATTGCAAAATATATGTATAGTTTTTACTATAAAAAAAAATTGGCGTGCTATGCTAAAGTGTTCGGGTTTGACTTGAACAAAAGGTGGCAACCCTACCAGGGTCACCGCCCCAGATTGGGGAGTTCCCCGTGGGCCCCAACAGCCTCCACACTCTCTCACTTCAGCTCTTCCTCCCTGACAACTCCTTACCCATCTGGGCTGACCCTGGGTATTTAAGGAGGCCTGCCCCCTGACAGTTCCACCTCTCCTCCTCTCTTTCTACCCTGAGCCACTTCCTGCCCAGAATGAAAACAAGCAGGCCTAGCCACCAGCTAGGGCTGCTTAAATTTTCGTACTCTGCTAGAAAAATCCTCACTCTAGCACCTACCCAACTAGAGGGTGCTACACATTATATATTTTATTATTATTATTATATTATTATAGATGGGCTTGTCTTTTTTCAACCTGACTAAATATGTAACTTCAAGTGGTACTTCTCCATAAATGGAAAATGTTGCTTTATGTCCTACCCCCTACCACCACCACCATCACCACCATATTTGCCATATAAACATTTTTTGGGGGGAGCGGGTATCTAGTTTTGATAGGTACCCACATCCACTTCCACTAGGCTAGGCAACCTGTGCAGAAGTTCGACCCCCTCTCTTTGCCTGCAGTCTTCTTGGACACGTTACAGGTCTCAGAAGGCTGTAGGACCATTTGCAAAGCACAGTGCTGTTCACTCATTTGCAGTGGAAATCCATCTGTAAAGCAACAAGGAGTCACAGACGGCTTTCCAAAGAAAACATGTTAATGCCAGGGACATGAAGGCCAGTGCCAGCTTGAGTGAGAATGGTGCTGGCTCCCTGGACAGGTAAAGGTCATTTGATTAAGTCAGCAGCTACAGTTTTTGTAGCTGCTGACTTTAACAATTTTTCTTTCTAGGGTGAAGATCCTCTTTAAGCACATGGCTGGCTTTTTCTTTTGCTACATTTGAACCAAAATGTAATTCTCCTTCAGTGTCACCTACTACTCTGTCTCCTCCACTGAATTGCCCCTTTCTGTGGGGGTCCCCCAAGGCTCTGTTCTTGGACCCCTTCTCTTCTCTATCTACATCTCCTCCCTTGGTCACTTGATAACTACCCACAGCTTCCAATACCACTTATACGCCGATGACACCTAAATATATCTGTCTACTCCCCACCTGACTCCTTCCATCTCCTCTCGCATTACTAACTTACTAACTGACTTATCAGCATGAATGTCACACCACTTCCTTAACCACTTGAGACCCGCGCTATAGCCGAATGACGGCTACAGCGCAGATCTCCTTTGCCGGGACTACGTCTATTGACGTCGTTCCGTGCACGAGCGGCCTGCACACCCCCTGAGGGGCGCGCGCGCCGCGCTCTGTGATCGGCGAGTCTATGAGACTCGCCTGATCACCGATCCGTGCAAGGGGTCGATCCCGACCCCTTATCACGTGATCAGCTGTAAGCCAATGACAGCTGATCATGTGATATAACGGAGCCAGTAATCGGCTAAAAAAAGCCGATCACAGGCGGCCGTGATCGGGACATCAGTCCCGATCACGGCCAGCGCTGCCAGTGCCCACCTGCCCCCTGCCAGTGCCCACCTGCCCCCTCATAACTATACATAATAAAAAATTAGTGCCCCCCGTCAGTGCCCACAGTGCCACCCAGCAGTGCCCACAGTGCCACCCAGCAGTGCCCACAATCTGCCTCAACAAAGGTGCTGCACCCCAGTGCCACATATCCGTGCCCATCAGTGTCATCTACCAGTGCCCATCAGTGCACAGCAGTGCCGCCCATCAGTGCCCAGCAGTGCCACCTATCAGAGCCACCTATCAGTGCCACCTATCAGTGCCCATCAGTCCCATCTATCAGTGGTACCTATCAGTGCCCATCCGTGCCACCCATCCGTGCCATCTTATCTGTGCCCATCTTTGCCCATCAGTGCCGCCTTATCTGTGCCCATCGGTGCCACCTTATCTGTGCCTATTAGTGCCGCCTTAACTATGCCTATCAGTGCCCACCAGTGCAGCCTATCAGTGCCCACCAATGCAGCCTATCAGTGCCCACCAATGCAGCCCATCAGTGCCCACCAGTGCAGCCTATCAGTGCCGCCTCATCAGCACACTTCAATGAAGGAGAAAAATGACCTGTTTGCAAAATTTTATAACAAACTATTAAACATGATTTATTTTTTATTTGCATCTTTTTTTGTTTAGCAAAAAATAAAACTCCCAGCTGTGATTAAATACCACCAAAAGAAAGCTCTATTTGTGGGGAAAAAATGATAAAAATTTCATTTGGGTACAGTGTTGTATGACCGTGCAATTATCATTCAAAGTGCATCAGCGCTGAAAGCTGAAAATTGGTCTGGGACTGAGGGGGGTTTAAGTGCCCAGTAAGCAAGTGGTTAAACTAAATCTCTCTAAAACTGAGCTAATAATATTCCCCCACCCGTGCCCCCCCTCCCTGACTTTTCCCTCAAAATCAACATTGCAACTATCAGTCCCTCCCCTCACGCCAGGGTAATAGGTCCAATCGTTGTCAAAAGTTTGTAGAATTCACCTCCGTAACATCTCTAAAATTCACCCCTTTTTAACAAATGAAACCACCAAGCTCCTCATTCACTCCCTCGTTATCTCTCGCCTTGACTATTGCAACTCCCTTCTCATTGGCCTGCCTCTCCATAGGCTCCTCCCCTCTTCAGTCTATCATGAATGCTGCTGCCAGTCTTATCCACCTTACCAACCACTCAGTGTCTGCCAACCCTCTCCTCTAATCCCTACACTGGTTCCCAATCACCCAGCGAATTAAATTCAAAATACTAACCACAACATACAAAGCCATTCACAACTCTGCCCCGAGCTACATCACCAACCTTGTCCCAAATCATCCTCTCTGCTCTTCTCAAGACCTACTGCTCTCAAGCTCTCTCGTCTCATCCTCCCATGCTCGCCTGCAGAATTTCTTCAGAGCCACTCCCATCCTCTGGAACTCACTACCTCAACCTGTCCGGATATCCCCCTACTCTTGCATCCTTCAGTCAATCCCTGAAAACTCATCTCTTCAGGAAAGCCTATGACGTCATCTCCTACCACTTCCATCAGCTCATTCCCCACAGTTACAACCTTTTATACCACCAGCCCCACTCTAATAGATTGTGAGCTCTTCTGAGCAGAGCCCTCTTAATCCTCTTGTATTTTATTGTATTTTAACTGTATTGTCTCCCTTTTATATTGTAAAGCTCTGCGTAAACTGTTGGCACTATATAAATCCTGTATAATAATAATAATAATAATAATAATAATAATGCACAGCTGTTATCATACTTTGCAGATTTTTTTTTTTAGATCTCTGATACTGTGGGTAATATTTGCCTTTTTATATAGAATTACACTAAATGTAGGTAGATTTATCAGACTTCTACTATGCTTCTGGGCAGGTCTATCACATCTTGTCCTATTATTCTGTTCTGTGCAATCTCCTTTTTATGCTCTGTTTTATGTTGCCGAGGATATAGTGGAGTCATAGAAAGGCGAAGCCTTAACCATCAAACCTAGAGGGCTACATTTTCACAGGTTTATAATGAAAACCATACAGAAGATGAAGATATTGCCATTTCTGAAAAGTGAGAGGGTACAGCAGCTAGCAAGGAGCACGGAACACTAAGATATAAATTAGAGCTATTTTTACTGAATTGGACCCCTAATGAAGAAAAAACAGGTCTCTAAATTGTCCTAATGAGCAATCAATACCCTTTGTTGACATGATGCATGTATGCAGTAAGCTGTGTCCTTTTTCCAATGTCTTCAGCCTCTTTTATGTACATGTATAATTTATGTACATGAACACAAGGAAAATTCATGGTGTTGCTCAAGACTACCAATCAGGTGCTCACTTTAAAGTACAGTACTACTTGAATATTAAAATATAGCATTTTACCTTTCCCTCAACTCTTTCCTTTAAAAAAAAAAGAAAAGAAAGGAAAAAAACCTTATGGGAGGGACCTTCATGCGCTCCTTTTGAATAAATTCAGACCAGGTTTAGAACAGTTAAAATGCTTTTGCAACATTACAGCCTCATAGTTACCTAATCCAAGGCTGCCCAGGCATACCTTTCCAGGTAGAAGGCTATAAATGGCAAAGTCCTTGGTGAGGTGGTTTTTCCGTACAGGCAATTCACAGGTTACTGGTGGCTATATCTTCACAGGTGGGCTCTTTTCCCATACATTTCCACTGCCCCTGCGCCAGGCCTTCCCCCTATTTATATGCAGGGCTATTTTTAACGCTGGGCAAATGGGACAGCTACCTAGGGCCCCCGTTATTGTTGTGGTGCCCAAAGCAGCTGCCCTTTGAGCCCCCTGTCTTAGAGAGTCACAGACTGGTGGCGACGAGAGCAGTGAGAAGACTAGGAGCAACGGTGGCTAGGCCCAAGAGTCCAGGACAGAGGTGAGCAGCAGCAGGCCAACCATCCATGATTCCTCCAACCTCCTCTCTGCTCTGAGCTCAGACAGTGTCCCGGAGGACAGGCTGATTGGGGCCTGGAGGATGAGAACGAACGGGAGGTGCAGGCAGCCAGGGACAGCTACTCTGGATAGTCCACTATCACATACAAATGGATATGCTGGAAGAAGCAGAACACCCCATTCTCACCCAGAAGGAGAACGGGCCCTGCCCGCTGCTGGTCATCATGTACCTATGGAAGGTACCAGAAATCACACACACGCACCTACCTGCACAGGAAGGGTGCAGATGTGGGACTGCAGACAGGACTAGGGGTCTCTCTCTCATTCTCCCCTCTCATCCCTCTCTCTTACACCCTCTCTCTCTTATCCCTCTCTCTTTCTCAAACCCCCTCTCCCTCATCCTCCCCTCTGATCCCTCTGTCTTACCCCCTCACTCTCTCCATCTCATTCCCCCTCTCTCTTACACCCTCACTCCCCACTCTCTGTATCACCCCCACAATCTCCACTCTCTCACCCAGTTCTCTCTTTCATCCCCCTTCTCTTACCCCCCTCTCTTTCACCTCCCTCTCTTACCCCCTTTACTCCCCTCTCTCATCCCCCTCTCTCTAACCCCTCTCTCTCACCCCCTACTGTCTCTCTCTCTCACACCCCTTCTTTCCCATCCCCCTTTCTCTCTTTCACCCACCCCTCTCTCTCTAACTTCCCCCTCTCTCATCCCCCTCTCTCTCATCCCCTCTCTCTCATCCCCTCTCTCTCGCCCCCTCTCTCTCAGCCCTCTCTCTCAGCCCTCTCTCTCTCATCCTCCTCTTTTTCACCTCCACTCCCCCTCTCTCTCTCATTCTCACTCTAACCCCCTCTCTCTCTTTTTCACCCCAACCCTCTTCTCTGTATTTCTCTCAGCCCCACACTCCTCTCTCTCGCTCATCCCATTTTTCTTACCCTCCTTTCTCTGACCCCCCTCTCTCTATGCCTCTTTAACCCCCCTCTCTCTTTTATCCTCCTTCTCTCATCCCTTCTCTCTCTCATCCCCCCTCACCCCTCTCTTTCTCACCCTCCCTCTGTCTCTCTCATTCCCCGTCTCTCCCACCCACTCCCCCTAGCCCCCTCTCTCACCCGCTCTCTCTCACCCCTCTCTTTCTCTTACCCCCTCTCTTTCACACCCCTCTCTCTCTCTTTCACCCCTCTCTATCTCTCTCACACCTCTCTCTCTCTCTCACCCCTTCTCTCTTTTTCACCCACCCTCACTGTCTCCGATCCCTCTTCTCTCACCCCCACTCCCCCCCGCTCTCTCTCTCTCACCCACCCCCCTCTCTCTCTTACCCTCTCTCTCTCTTTCACCCACCCCTTTTCTCTCTCTCTCTCTCTCTCTCATCCTCCTCACCCCCTCTCTCTTTCCCCTCTCTCTCTCTCTCACCACCTCACTCTCAACCCCTGTCACACCTGCCCTCACTCCCCCTCTCTCTCATCCCCTCTCTCTCTTATACCCCTCTCTCTTTACCCACCCTCACCCGCTCTCTCATCTCCTCCCTTTTTGTCAGTGCTGGAGCCTGCCAGTGTGGTGAGTCAGGGTAAATAATACTTCTTCTAGAAAATAGATAGTCCTAACAAATAAAAACTGGTAACTGATCACTATGGGCAACACCTTTACTAATCTAATGGTAACCATACATGCTTTAGTAAATGACTGATTTCTCTTTTGATCAATATCTCCCAATAGGAATAATTGATCTATAGTTAACACCATGATTAACTGATATGCCACACACATGGAATTGGGTTTCAATCGATAGTTGGAAGATACGATCATGCAATCTCATAATCTGATCGTACAATTTAGAATAGTATTTGTAACCCAAGCATCTCAGTGCTGCGGATCAATGCAATGCGATCACAAACTTCCCA
Organism: Lithobates pipiens; assembly: GCF_037356315.1. NCBI lineage: Eukaryota > Metazoa > Chordata > Amphibia > Anura > Ranidae > Lithobates > Lithobates pipiens. Next base: position 162,850,660 of record NW_027507789.1, read on the forward strand.
TCCTGGCCATTTGGTAAATTTGATCCAATCTGATAAAAAAACAAGTCTATTCCTTTTTCATGTTTCTTCTTCTATCTTCTGCAAAATGTATTCACCCTACCCTTTTGATTTTGGGACTTGATATCGATGCGTCTAAACACAGAGACTTCACGACCCAGCCGGACATAAGTCTGGAAAGCAATGGTATATATTATCCATGCAAACTGGCTATGTTATTGAACATTTGCTTTGGATGCTGAATATCCAACCACAAATAACGATACTATTGTTGTAATATGTCATGTACCCGCCTGTGGACATCAATTACTGGGCTGGGAATTGTACTGTATCTGTTGTTTCTCTGTTTCCTCCGCACCCTTTTTTTTATTTTTATTTTTTATCTTGTTGTTCTACCAGAAAATAATAATAAAGATTTATATTTGAAAAAAATAAAAAAACAAGTCTAAACTGATCAAAAGGGAAGTCATGGCTGTTTTATTGTTTGCTAATTCAGATTGCACATCGATCATATAAATAAATCGAAGTGTGTATGTCCGCCGTAACACATTCCTAGAAAGTATTGACTCCCACTTTTTGTTTGTTCCTGTGAACTTCATCTTTGTGTTGTAACAGTCTAGATGCATTCTATGCATTAAGGTGAAAAAAGCATCCAACAATGCTGCCCCCCCCCCCCCAGTTTTACTTACCTGACCCCTCGAAAGTCCCACGCTCGCCCCCATCATCCTCTTTCGCTGCCCGGCCACTGATTGGTTACAGTGGATGGATTGAAAGCAGCGCAGCCATTGGCTCGCGCTGCTGTCAATCACATCCAATGACGCGCCGTGCCGGGGAGGGGGGCCAAGTGATACAGTGAGCGGCTATGGCCGCCGGCTGTATCACGGGAGCGCTCCCGCAAGCACTCCTCACCATGCAAGGGCGCTCGCATTAACATGAGAAGTCCTTACGGGGGGGAACAGAGACAGCCGCCGAGGGACCCCAGAAGACCAGGTTTGGGGCCACTTTGTGCAAAACAAACTGCACAGTGGAGCTAAGTATAACATGTTTGTTATTTAAAAAAAAAAAAATTACCTTTACAACCACTTTAAGGTACCCATATAGCGCCGTCAATTTACGCAGCGCTCCACACATACATCGCACACTCACATCGGTCCCTACCCTCAAGGAGCCCACAATCCAAGGTCCCCAACTCATATTCATATACTAGGGCCAATTTTGGACAGCCAATTAACCTACCTACTTACTGGTCATTATATAGGACAAAGGGGGGCTCTAGGACTGAAGGAAAAGTTATTTAACCTCCACATACTGAAAGGCTTTTTCACAATAAGAGCTGAGAAAATGTGAAATAAACTTCCTTATGAAATAGTTCTGGCCAGCTCAGTAGATTGTTTTAGAAAAATAACTGGATGCATTCCTAAATGCACAAGATATAACTGGGTACTAATATTTAGAGGTAATAACACCAAGGGTAGCTTTTCCAGGGATTATCCAATTGCCTTCTTGGGATCATGAAGTGTTAGTCTTGCCTCTGGAGCAAATTGGGTCATGCTTTATTGTTGTTTCTTGCCTTCCTCTCGATCAGCTATGGTTATAGGTTTCTGTATATGGAGGTTTTCTATGTATTTATTTATTTGTTTACTTTATTCTAACCAATCTTTCAAATTCCAACTGTCATTTCCCAGGTCAGCTTTGAATCGTATTGGTGAGAAAAGGGGAAAATGCTGACTGTTCCATATTACAGGAACTCCAATAAATAAGTCCAGAGATATGTATAAGTGCTGAGACAACAGTATAACTTTTCTTTTCATCAAGTTACTGGTTCTGCCAGAGTTGCAGTATTTTCAGTATCTGTACTTGTAAAGCTGTACCTTCCATGCCAATCAATGTGGTTTTGCAAGAACGGGCCTTCGTACACCCCTCCCCGCTGTTTAACATCACAGCTAACGATGCTGTCCTAGTCCGTGAGAGGAAAGCAATAGAACAACCTTGGCATCAGACTGAATTCTATGCAGTGTGAGCTCAACATGAGAAACAGGATGCCACCCCGTCTTCTTTAGGGGGGGGGGCAAGATGTCATTTTTGGAGGTGTGTTGTAAACAAATTTGGGGTCTTTCTTACTGTTGAAACTATAATTAAAAATAGCTCTGAGAAAAACAAAAAAAAAACAAATATAAAGGCACGCTTTGGCTGGCTTTTCCTCTGAAAAAGCACTGACTCGTATATCAGCCACTGCTTATAGATCTCAGATTTGGAAGTTTTACTATTACTGCAGAGCCGGTAACTTGATAAAAAGTGCAGTTATCCTTTAATGCTTATCAATGCAATAATCACACTCCGCTCATCAGAAAAATGAAAAATATTGATTTTCCTGGTTTAAAAATAACTGCAGAACCATGGTCGCTGGGAAACTGGAAGCTAAAAATAGACTGCAATTGGCAGTAATAGTCAGCAAGGGGGATCCCAGAGGTGAGTAAGCGGAAAGACAAGCAATAAAAGGCAGAGGGAAAGATCACAGCACATCAACAATGTATCATTGTCCATGCCCTATTAAGAGCTTTAGTTTAGGATTAAAGTGGTTCTAAAGGCTCAGGTTTTTTCTGCCTTCATGGATTCTAAGCCATTGGCTCCCACTGCTGTCAATCACAGCCAGTGAGCCAATGAAGAGAGAAAGGGGGAAGGGGCTGAGTCATGGCTCTGTGTGAATGGACATGCAGAGCAGCGGCTCGGGAGCACATCTGCTTGGGTGCCCCTATTGCAAGCTGCTTGCTCTGGGGGCAGAAGGGAGGAGCCAGGAGCACGGGCAGGGGACCATAAAGAGGAGGGTTGGGGCTGCTCTTTGCATAACCACTGGTAAGTATGGCATGTTTGTTTTTTGTTTTTGTTTTTTTTTTTGTTTTTTTATTATTGCCTTTAATACTTAAAGTGGATGTAAACCCACTCTCATCCTTTCTAAACTACTGCAATATTGGTTATCTAGACGGATATACATGCCTCCTGCATGTAGCTTTACCTGTCATATGTCTCCCCTCTGTCTGCAGATTCTGTGGGTGAGTCTGTTGTCTGGAGCTCAGTGGGTGGAGTCGTGATGTCAGTAGATGTGACGGACTGGGGTTTATATGGTCACAAAACAGACACCCCAAAGCAAAGTACATATTCATGTTTTTTTTATATTTCTAAACATCTCCCTTCTATTCTATTAATAACCAGTAGATGGCAGAGAAGGTACACAAACAGAGTCTATATAAGGCCACACACCATGTGACTGGAAATTAAACTACTTCCAGCCATAAAGTCAGTGGTCATATCTCATGCTGTTTGTGTGATTCTTTGCAGGTATGTACTCTAAATTGTTCCTAATCTGTATTAACCTGTGATAGAAAGATTCCTAAACATCTTGAGCAGATGCAGAAAAAGTCTCAGCAGATTTTATGCTATTGTTTTGCTGTAATTAGAAGTTTAGAACAGCATGTGTCAGAAACAAGTGAAAAGTGCATAAGAACATGAAAATACTGCATTAGTCAGAACAAATGTCTATGATAAACACTAAACCTTTCTAAATAGGTATATTTAAACCTGATTTATTGGAAATTGCATAGATTTATAGAAGCACATGTTTTCTGTTATTTAATATAGAAAAACCTATTGTATGTAAAGCTTATGTATTGCATCATACAGACATGCAATGTGCACCATCTAGTGGTTAAAAAAGAGTACTACCATGAAAATATTTGTATTAAAGCAATGTATTGCCAGTATGATTATTGCACACTTAAAATGTACCAGAGAGATAAAGATAATTATCTATAACACTGAATAACAGGGATATATATGTTATTAAAATACAGTAATGTTCATTGTTGTAACTACGTTTTAAAATACTTTAGTTAAAATCTGTATTATATATATTGTTAATGGTTATAAACATGTGACTATAAAAATGTAAAAGATGTATTGTTATGTAAAAATTAAACTACTTCCAGCCATAAAGTCAGTGGTCATATCTCATGCTGTTTGTGTGATTCTTTGCAGTCCACGCCAAGCTGATCAACTTATCTCATCGCGTCTACAATCATCGGCTCTCTTAATTCACATTTTGAGGCCGGTAACATTTTGGGGGCTCGTGTGCCGGGATTCGTTGTGTTACCAGTGAGAAGGAAGCGCGAGACAAGCGTGAGCCTGCTACAGAGCTACAAGGAGAGTCGTGAGAGTCGTCTGCCTCGTGAGTGCAAGTCTTCAGATTGCAACAGAGATGGCGTCTCCTCGTCGTGCGCTGATGTGGGATATCCAGAAACAAATTCATCTGCTTAATGAAGAACAGCTGCATAGCCTCGCTATTACGCTGGAAGATGAAAGAGACGTGGACGTTCCATCAGTGACTGGTACCAACGAAATGGAACTTGTTGAATTTATTAAAGACTACTTGAGAAGTGATCAGCTGGAAAAGTTGGAAGATCAAGGTATGTCTTACCTACTCATTATCCAAGACAAGATCAATGAACTAAAACTTAACAAGGAAAGTACACCAACTATGGACATTGCAACCGCTGCAAAAAAAATAAGTAGTGGGACTGCAAGGACTGAACAGGTATCGGAGGTGGTGAGATTAACTGATGTTGTTGCTTTATTGCCACGTAGAGAATTTAAAATGCATGGTGGTGTAATTTCAGATCATGGTTCGGACATGAGTTACAGTAGCGTGTGCAGACAAATTGACGAGGGTCTAACAGAAAAATTCCCTGAATCTGAAATTATACGCACAGTGTTGAGAATAATCAAACCTGGTAATTTTAAAGATATGTTGACTGACAAAGATGATCTTACTGTTGCTGAATTGAAAAGGTTTTTGAAGTCACATATAAGAGAACGAAGTGGTAATGAGTTATTTCATGACCTTAGCAATGCTACCCAGCAAGAAAGAGAAACAGCACAACAATTTGTTTACAGGCTAGTGGGGTTAAAACAAAAAGTTCTGTCTACATCACAACATGATAGGCGAGAGCTTAGCTATGACAAAAAACTGGTGCAAGGCATATTCCTTCATACACTCTATCAGGGACTAAATGAGAAAAATTCTAATGTTAGACGAGATATCAAGCCTTATGTGTCTGATTTGACAGTAACGGATGACTTTATCATAGAGCAGGTCACCAGATCAGTTGATGAGGAAACAGAAAGGCAGAGACGCTTAAACAGTGCACCTAAACATAAACCTCTTACTGTTCATTCATCACAGACACCAGGTAATAGTGAAAAAGACACCTTGCAACAGAGAGTTGAGGGAGATGTTAAAACAAATCACACTGCATTAATGGAACTAACAACACAGGTCTCTGCTCTCACAAAGAACCTGGAAAAGATGATGAAGCAAACTCCTCTTGTTGGAAACCAAATGACTAAGCCACTAACCAATGTTCAAGTTCCAGATACAACTCACTGCAAGCCCAGGTGTGATGATTGCATTAAACGAGAGAGTAAGAACTGCTACCATTGTTTCTACTGTGGTTGGACAGGACACAGAGCGGTTGATTGCTTGAAGAAAAGAAGGCAGTCGGGAAACGACAGACGGTCACTGGGAAAGGGACAACCAGTGACCACCTCAAATGATCTGTCCCATGCTAAGGTAAACAGGGTATTCACCCACCGGTCAACTAGAACACTCCCAAAAGAGAATGGATTCTCCAAACAACACGTAGCACAATTAATTGGAGGAAAATGCCTACTGTCATGTCGGATGAATGGTGTACCGGTTGACATGTTGATGGATACAGGAGCTCAGGTCAGCATTGTCGGGAAGGCATGGTTAGAAAAGTTTCTACCCAGCGTCTCCATTAGGCACATACAAGATTTACTTTGTGATGACAACTTATCCATTACAGCTTCAAATGGTTCTATCATTCCATTCATCGGGTGGATTGAAGTCTGCCTGGAATTCGAAAGTAGTGGACATGGAAACTTAGCCATTTATGTGCCAATGCTGGTGAGTGACTGCTGTAATGACAATCCAATTCTTGGGTTTAATGTTATCGAAGAATTGATCAGAGAAAACCGTGACCGACCAAACAGCACCCAAAACCTGACTATCTTGCTGAGTGAAGCTATGAAAGTAAGACAGAGTGTAGCGAATAACATTGTAAATGCTGTCAGTCAAGCAACTGACCCAGGAGAAATATTCGATAGTCGTATGGTCAAAGTGGGGAAGAAGGGACTCCAGATTAAAGGAGGCGAGCTCTGTGAAGTCAAATGCAGAATTAGAGCGTGGCCGAAAGGAGGAATCATGTCATTTGAACCACTTCCCGAATATCCAGTTGAGGAAGGACTTGAACTATTTCCTTCAGTGGTAGATGTGCCAAATGGGTTCTCTAAACTGGTGAAGATACCTATACTGAACCGTGCTCAACATGACATCTACCTTCCACCCAGAACAGTATTGGGTACCATTTCTCCAGCAGCTGAGATTCTACCATTGTCTCCAAACAAAGACGATGGAAAGGGAATTGACCAGAAGAAAAGGGTGTTTCATGTAAACCAGTTGAATCAAGTGGACACTGGAAATCAGCTACCCACTAACAAATCTGTTAAGTGGCACCCACCTGTCAATTTGGAAGATCTCTCAGAAGAAGAACAGGAGATAGCGAGACAAATGTTATATGATGAATCAGATGTCTTTGCTCGAGATGAGGGAGACATAGGATGCATCCCTAACCTGAAACTGAGGATAAATCTGAAAGATGAAACTCCTGTCCAGAAACGCTACAATTCGATACCGAAACCCCTATACAAAGAAGTGAAAGAATATATCCAAAACCTTCTTGACCGAGGTTGGGTAACAAAATCTTCTTCCACATACTCATCACCAGTTGTTTGTGTTCGAAAGAAGGACAGTAGCCTACGACTATGTGTTGACTTTAGGGAGTTAAACCGAAAGACTATCCCAGATAGACATCCATTACCCAGAATACAAGATCTGCTGGATAGCTTAGGAGGATTTACGTGGTTCTCAATCCTGGACCAGGGTAGTGCATATCATCAAGGCTTTGTGCATGAAGACTCCAGACATCTGACGGCTTTCAGCACCCCCTGGGGACTCCTGGAGTGGAACCGTATTCCATTTGGATTAACGAATGCCCCAGCAGCTTTTCAGAGATGCATGGAGAATGTATTAGAGGGCATCAGAGACAAATGTTGTTCTCCATACTTGGATGACGTACTTTGCTACTCCAAAACTTTTCAGGAGCATGTCAATGATATTAGGCAAGTGCTTAGTCGAATACGTGAGCATGGTATCAAACTTAGACCGAAGAAGTGTGAACTCTTTAAACGACAGATTCGATACCTTGGACGAATGGTGTCAGAAGAAGGCATAAAAATTGACCCAAAAGATCTTGAAGCGGTATTACATTTGAAAAGGAAAGAACCAAAAACAGTGGGAGGAGTCAGATCTTTGTTAGGATTCCTGAGCTACTACAGGTCCTTCATTCAAGATTTCTCTCGACTTGCTAAACCACTGTATGAACTTTTGCAGAACACTGAGAAAGAATCTGCTACATCCATCCCCAAAAACAATCGGATGGAATCTATGAAGAAAAACGGGAACAAAGCACAAGTGCCATCTAAAACACTGATTCAATGGACACCCAAACATCAAGCTGTAGTATCCAGACTGGTGGACATGCTAACCAATCCACCAATTCTAGCATACCCTGATTTTGACTTACCCTTCGTCTTACACACCGATGCTTCCAATGAAGGCCTAGTTGCTGTACTATACCAACGACAAGGAGAAAAACTTCGTGTTATTGGGTTTGGCTCCAGAGCATTGACTCCAGCAGAGCGCAATTACCATCTTCACTCTGGTAAACTTGAGTTTTTAGCTCTCAAGTGGGCAGTCTGTGACAAATTCAGAGATTACTTGTACTACGCTCCAACATTCACCGTTTACACAGACAACAACCCATTGATATATGTATTGAGTACTGCCAGACTGAATGCTGTGGGTCATCGCTGGGTTGGCGAGTTGGCTGATTTCCACTTCGATATCAAGTACAGGCCAGGTAAACAGAATGCAGACGCAGATACACTGTCACGATTTCCGGTGGAACTCACGAAGAATCTGAGTGAGTACACAGAGCTTGTACCATCTGAGGTTGTGTCAGCTATGTGGCAAGGGAGCAAAGCTGTTGACGAAGAAGAGGCATTATGGGTGGCTTCATTGACTCTTCACTCAGAAAGTGATGTGGCCGAAGAATTGCTGAAAGGACAGACAATCTGCCCAATGACTCAGGAGAATATCAGAGCATTACAACAAGACGATACCAACATTAGAGAAGTGGTCTGGCTTAAGGAGAACGACTGGATTCCAAACCACAAAGAAAAGGAGAGTATGACCAGCAAAACAAGACGTTTGATACATGAATGGAATAAACTCAGAGTCGATGAAGGAATCCTCTACCGACACTCTGGAACCCGAAAACAGCTAGTTCTACCAGAAAAGTTAAAACCATTGGTCTTAAGAAATCTTCATGATGACATGGGTCACATTGGTACTGAGAAGGTAACCCACCTAGCACGTGAACGATTTTACTGGCCATTTATGCAAAAAGACATTGAGGAATATGTGCTGAAGAAGTGCAGCTGCATCAAACGAAAGCGTCCAAATATCACCGAAAGAGCACCTATGGGTTCGATTACTACCAGTTCACCTTTGGAGTTAGTATCCATTGATTATCTTCACTTGGAGAAAAGCAAAAGAGGATATGAGTATATACTTGTAATAGTTGACCATTTCACACGCTTTGCACAAGCGTATCCAACTAAGAACAAATCTGGAAAAACGGCGGCAGAAAAGATCTTTCAAGATTTCATACCACGTTTTGGCTATCCAGAGAAACTCCACCATGACCAAGGAAGAGAATTTGAAAACAACTTATTTCAGACATTGCAACGATTGGCAGGGATTTCTCATTCAAGAACTACTCCATACCATCCACAGGGTAACCCAGTGGAGAGACTGAACCGTACTTTGTTACAGATGCTTCGCACCTTAGAGGAAGAGAAAAAGTCAGATTGGAAAGAACATCTTCCACATATGGTTCATGCATACAATTGCACCAGGCATGAAGCCACAGGATACTCGCCATTCTTTCTATTGTATGGAAGATCTCCTCGTTTGCCAATTGACCTAATGCTCAACCTAAATTTGGAAAAGGAATCAGAAAGTCAACCAACATTTACTCAGAAATGGGCATCTAGAATGCAAGAAGCTTACAAAATCGCATCCGAGAATAGCAAAAAATCATCTGCTAAAGGGAAGAAGTACTATGACAAACAGATAAAAGGAGCACCTCTTCAACCGGGTGATCGGGTCTTAGTACGAAATCTCTCTGAAAGAGGAGGACCTGGTAAACTTCGTTCATACTGGGAAGAATCAGTACACAAAGTGGTAGAAAGAATCAAAGATGGGCCTGTGTACAAAATTCAGCCTGAAAGTGGTAAAAAGACTATTCGAGTACTGCACAGAAATCTTTTACTACCAGTAAATGACCTACCAATTGAAGGACACATTCCAAGAGTACCGATGAAACAAAGGCAATCAAGTAACAGAAAGGATACCAGAATGGATGTGGACCAGGAGGAGGAATGTTCAGATGAAGAAAGATGGTATTATCCTTATATACCAGAGACTACAGAAAGTCATGATTGTGTTGTGTCTCAACCAAACTCTCAAAAGGTACAGAAAATCCCATTAAGAGTTTCTGCTGAAGAGTTCTATCCTACAACTACCACACCCAATCTTGAACAAGAACAAAATGATGGAACAGTAGTTGGCGACCAAATCTGGGCTACAGATATGGTGGGACTAGACACTGCAGAATTACCTTCATTAAGTCAAGACTTACCTGTGAACCAAGATATGCAAATGGAAAATGATGTTGATGGAGAAGACTCAACTCCTGTCAGAAGATCTACCAGACAAGCTAAGCCTAAAGAGATCTTTACGTATGACACACTAGGTCAGCCAAGATACATACCAAGTCAGATTCACACCATACAAACTCACACAATGCTAGCTACTCCCAGGACATGCCAGGTAGTTAACGTAGCTCCTTGGTGGCAACAAGTACCTATTTGGGTTACTTAAATCACTAAATAGTGTTCAGATACCAATTGAGTTTAATGTCGGGAGCCATTAACTGAAGGAGGGGAGAGTGTGACGGACTGGGGTTTATATGGTCACAAAACAGACACCCCAAAGCAAAGTACATATTCATTTTTTTTTTATATTTCTAAACATCTCCCTTCTATTCTATTAATAACCAGTAGATGGCAGAGAAGGTACACAAACAGAGTCTATATAAGGCCACACACCATGTGACTGGAAATTAAACTACTTCCAGCCATAAAGTCAGTGGTCATATCTCATGCTGTTTGTGTGATTCTTTGCAGGTATGTACTCTAAATTGTTCCTAATCTGTATTAACCTGTGATAGAAAGATTCCTAAACATCTTGAGCACATGCAGAAAAAGTCTCAGCAGATTTTATGCTATTGTTTTGCTGTAATTAGAAGTTTAGAACAGCATGTGTCAGAAACAAGTGAAAAGTGCATAAGAACATGAAAATACTGCATTAGTCAGAACAAATGTCTATGATAAACACTAAACCTTTCTAAATAGGTATATTTAAACCTGATTTATTGGAAATTGCATAGATTTATAGAAGCACATGTTTTCTGTTATTTAATATAGAAAAACCTATTGTATGTAAAGCTTATGTATTGCATCATACAGACATGCAATGTGCACCATCTAGTGGTTAAAAAAGAGTACTACCATGAAAATATTTGTATTAAAGCAATGTATTGCCAGTATGATTATTGCACACTTAAAATGTACCAGAGAGATAAAGATAATTATCTATAACACTGAATAACAGGGATATATATGTTATTAAAATATAGTAATGTTCATTGTTGTAACTACGTTTTAAAATACTTTAGTTAAAATCTGTATTATATATATTGTTAATGGTTATAAACATGTGACTATAAAAATGTAAAAGATGTATTGTTATGTAAAAATTAAACTACTTCCAGCCATAAAGTCAGTGGTCATATCTCATGCTGTTTGTGTGATTCTTTGCAGTCCACGCCAAGCTGATCAACTTATCTCATCGCGTCTACAATCATCGGCTCTCTTAATTCACATTTTGAGGCCGGTAACATAGACTCCCCGCCCACCTCTACACTACCCTTATCAACGTGCATTTTCTCCTGTGTATTTCTTACACTGAACTTCTGCTATGATCAATAACATCCAGTCAAAACCCAGAAAGTCCCCACATGACTTCAGCATGCCAAATCATGCTGAGGCGTGGAACAGCCAATCCTTGCAGAGCTGCTGAAGAAAGGAGTGGGGGTGGGGATTAAAAAATAATGCATGTCTTAGGCTAGTGCACGAGATATGTAAATCACCTGTCAATCACAGCAAGGGGGAAGAATGGACAAAGATTTCACAGTTTGTCAGTTTTATTTCACTGAAAAAAGATATGAGGATTGCTCAGAGCTAGATTAACTCTTTGTGGCAAGACTGGGCACAGCTGATCTGAAATCCCATACTCTATATCAGTGATGGCGAACCTTGGCACTCCAGATGTTTTGGAACTACATTTCCCATGATGCTCATGCACTCTTCAGTGTAGCTGAGCATCATGGGAAATGTAGTTCCAAAACATCTGGGGTGCCAAGGTTCGCCATCACTTCTCTATATTGTGCCAGACAAAAAAAAATTGGGTTTACATCCAATTTAATAGTTAATATTTTAGCTCACACATGAAGTGTATATCAAATGCTATGGAAGAGACCTCAGAATTTGAAACTCAGAATTCTAACTTTTAATCCCGCAATAGTTCTGAATTGTAATCTCAGAATTCTGATTTATAATTTCAGAATAATGCTGACTTTTAATCTCAGAATTCTTACTTTAAATCTCAGAATAATGCTTACCTTAATCTCAAATTTAGATTTTTAATCTCAGAATAATGCTGACTGACATTTAGTCTCAGGCTCTAATCATGTGCATCAAAAAAAAAAAACACCCCATTGGAATCCTTGAGTCCGGCGCCTTGCATGTAGATTTGGGGCCGGGCGCACGGATTAGGGGGGTAGCCCCTGCACCCTGCATGAGAGGTCGCCACGGATGCAATGTGAACACAACATTCCTTCATTTACTAAGATAACTAAGCATTTGCTGTGCTTAGTAATCAGTCTCTAATCCTAAAGGCTAAATTCACCCAGGCAGCTAGGAGGTGGTAAAAACAGGTGCTCGAATCACATTTTTAGCAAATGCCTATCTATAATGTAACATGGCAAGCACTCGGGGTGGGTTTACATTGCCATGGCCAAGATGCTTTGTATTGCAGCATATTTAACTTAGCATCAAGTTTTTGACCTTTCAGCTAAGATCAAAGTATAGTATCTGTTCTTATCAGTTTTCAGTAGGGAAAATGGCAGTGCCTCTTGTTGAGTGGGCGCGCTGGTAAGTATCCCTGCTGATGTAATTAGGTAGGAACAGTGAGAAGAACCCTTTTTTTCCTGGTTGAATCTGTCCTGAGCTCCACAGGCTTGTCCCCGGTTGATGGCAGGGCTCTCCCTTCCAATGGTTTCCAGGTAGGCATGGTGTTGCTCTGGTCCGGCCAGGGGCCAGGCTGAGAGAAGCCAGTGGTGTATGTGCCCTGCAGTGTCAGTCCAGAGGTGTCAGATATTCTTACATGGGGGAGCTCACTTGAGTTTTATTGCACCAAAATCACTACTCTAGTACATGTTTTTTTTTTGGTCCTTTTAGCCAGGACCGGAGGAATTCTTTATTCCGGCCAAAAGGCCCATCATTATCTTTCACATGGCACTCTAAAGCACTTGCCCACATCCCCTTATCTTTTATTTTCATTGTTTGTCACTTGAACTTTTTTGCACAGCACAGTATGCACTTTCACTTCCCAATTAGGAGGGTGTAGGTCCTCGGACTTGACAATTAAGTCTTGGCGAAAGGGCATGTGGTCTTTTGGTCAGGTTCCCCCCCTTCCATAGGGTCAACCTTTAGAGGAGTCCTACTTCCTACCTAACATTTGGGTTGGCCTTGCTTCGGCAGGCCTCCCAAAGAAAGGGGTCTGTCTGGTTTCGACTGGGTGCACCAATGAGTACCCAGTCCCTGTCAGGAGCCTTGCACCCTGGGGCATAACAGTTAGGGTCCTTTCTTTTTGTAGGAAGGACATGTGCACACCCTGTGCACTTTTTTTGTGTGCTTCACATTTGTACACTCACTTTTTTAGGCACCTGCTGTTAAGTTTTGTGAGTGTGTTTCACTACACCACCGAGCTTAAAGGGGTTGTAAACCCTTGTGTTTTTTTCACCTTAATGCAAAGCCTAATGCCGCGTATACACAATCGGAATTCTGGCCAGAAAAACACTGATGAGAGCTTTTCATTGGAAAATTCGACCGTGTGTATGCTACATCGGAATTTAGCTGTCCGAATTTCTGTCAGCCAAAAATTTATAGCATGTTCTCAATTTTCCAGACGGAAAAACTTTCCGATTGTGTGTATGCAATTCCGACACACCAAAAATCACGCATGCTCAGATTCAACTACGAGACGGTAGCTATTGGCTACTGGCTATTGAACTTCCTTTTTCTAGTCCCGTCGTACGTGTTGTACGTTACCGATCAGAATTTGGTGTGACCGTGTGTAGGCAAGACAGCTTGAGCGGAATTCCGTCGGGAAAATTCCGATAGTGTGTACGCGGCATAAGGGCTTGTTTAGACTCGTAGCTGGGGGGCATTAAAAACCTGTGAATGAGCCATGTTTTTAGTGTCCCTAACCACCCCCATGGCATTCAAATGTGGCAGTCACAATTCTTTGCGTCATGCTTATGGTAAAATGTGTCCACCTTGACGCGTTTATCTTTGAATATTGATGCGCCACAACCTCCCCCCAGCAACTATGGTATAATTCATGCCTTTGTGACATCTTCATGCACCATTTACGGGAGGTTAAAAGAAGTGTTGAGGAGGCATCATATCACCTCCTCTCCACCTGTCGGCCATGTTTGGATTCCTTTTCAGAGGTGTGGCTCTTTAGCCACATGTGTAAACTTAGCCTTAGCCAGTCTAACCCCATTGTCCATTTCTTTTACACAGCCGCTGCACACAGATTATGATCTTCATGTTCTATAGACTGTTTTAATGTCAGCCAGGGATGATTATGTAAAACTTTCGAGAAATCTGAAAACGCAGCTTACTACACTCTGTGCATGTTTAATCCACTCTGCTCTAAGTTATTAATTGTCAACAAAGTTGATTATACACTATCCACTTATTCCACGTAGTGTGACAGTTCTGACCTTGTTTAATGAGAATGCAGCAGAACGTAGGTCAAATAATCAGACAGAATTACACAAATCTGTAGCAAGCTGACAGATATTTATCATTATTTGAAATTTGCGCTTCTGTTTCTCTTCCAGACATACATTACTGAAATAAAATGTCTATATATCCAAAATCAACAGTAATAATGTAATAGGCCAGTCCACCCAAAATATCCTATTGGTGAGCTCTATGTACTGGAGTTCCTGGGTCTGAACATCTGCTGTGGCCATTATATTGGGTTCCAATTCTCCACGCTGGCTTTTAATATACACTATATTGTCAAAAGTATTGTGACACCTGCCTTTACACACATATGAACTTTAATGGCATCCCAGTCTTAGTCTGTAGGGTTCAATATTGACTTAGCCCACCCTTTGCAGCTAAAACAGCTTCAACTCTTCTGGGAAGGCTGTCCACAAGGTTTAGGAGTGTGTCTATGGGAATGTTTGACCATTCTTCCAGAATTTGAGGTCAGGTGCTGATGTTGGAGAAGAAGGCCTGGCTCGCAGTCTCCGCTCTAATTCATCCCAAAGGTGTTCTATCGGGTTGAGGTGCAGGCCAGTCAAGTTCCTCCATCCTAAACTTGCTCATCCATGTCTTTATGGACTTTGCTTTGTGTACAGGTTCAAATCATTTGGTGGAGGGGGGATTATGGTGTGGGGTTGTTTTTTTAGGGGTTGGGCTTGGCCCCTTAATTCCAGTGAAGGGAACCCTTAAGATGTCACCATACCAAGACATTTTGGACACTTTCATGCTCCCAACTTTGTGGGAACAGTTTGGGGATGGCCCCTTCCTGTTCCAACATGACTGCGCACCAGTGCACAAAGCAAGGTCCATAAAGACATGGATGAGCAAGTGTGGGGTGAAGTAACTTCACTGGCCTGCACAGAGTCCTGATCTTAACCTGATAGAACACCTTTAGGATGAATTAGAATGGAGACCACAAGCCAAGTCTTTTCGCCCAACATCAGTGCCTGAGCTCACAAATGCGCTTCTGGGGCTCTATTTCTTCCAATGATACCAACAATGGGGCACTATTCCTCCCAATAATACCAAATGGGGTGATGTTTACTCCCACTGATGCCAGGAAAATTTCCACTACCACTAGCCTTAGTCTGGCCCCTCTGATGTCTGGACAAGTTGGGGTAATGTGTGGACAAGTGGGGGTATACCCGTGGTGGCCTGGTCTAGTCGCGGTCGCTATATCGCCATTGGACTGACAGTCAACATCCGTTCTGTGTGCTATGGGTACATTTTTTACATGCCATGTTGTATGTTTTTTTTACATGTTGTATGTTCTATTTTTCAATTGTTCAGCAAATGACTATGTGAACCTGTTTGTATTATTCATGAATGTTTTTAGAATTTTTGTTATACAGTATGATCCTCTTCCTGACAAGTGACCCTGACGAAGGGATATACTTGGTCCCAAAACACGTCGGGCTGTTCAGATTTATATGAGAACCTACCAATATTACCATTCTTGTTTTTACTTCTCTTGAGTATTGTAATTATTTATGTATTTATATATGGTATTATTTTGAATAAAATATACTTTTTATCATTATATATTGTTGCCCTTAAAGTCTCATCCTTTTTGGTCGTCTGTACAGGGCATAACTCTTCAAAGTCTATCTAAAGTCTAAAATGTAATATATTGCAGCTGACCAGTTCTTTAAAGAGGAACCGCAGCCTGCTCGCATCATTTGTAATAAAAATATCTTTGCCATTCTGAAGCTTCCCTCCAACCACTTTGCATATTATTTTATATATACTGAGATTCTATACTTGCCAAATATGCTGCAGAAATCTCCCTCCACTAAGTCTGGCTGCAGCCATTTTAACTGTGGGCAGCTGAAGCTGCTGCTTGTTCACTTCCTGGATTTAGACAAACACACAGAGGCACACCTCCAGTTCTGCAGCCCTGCAGCTTTCATTGGCCTTCTTATGACTCATCCCCCCATCCTTCCTGGCAAACTCTCACCAGAGTGAGAGAGAGCTGTGCATGATGTCATAAGCCTAGGCTAATGACCACACAAGAAAGAGGAAGTGGGCTGTATAAGGGATTTACTGCCAGAAAAAAAAAAGTTTTACTATCCAAAGTTAAAACATCAAGGACAGAAGATTTAATAGATGGAAAGTTGAAAAAATTACTCTTTTAATTTTTTCCTTTATTTTCACCTAGTGATCCTACCAGTAAATCTGTTGTTTTACAAATTCCATTAACCTCTTGCGGACCAGCCACTGTAGTTTTGCTGCAGCAGGCTGGCTCCGCTGTGCGAAATCACGTTATTGTACGTGATCTCGCGAGGCCTGGCTAGCAGGTGCGTGCATGCCTGCCGCAAACTCAGTGAGTCTGACAGCGGGCATACCCGCGATCGTCTCACGTCTCACATTCTGCCTAGTGACGGTGTCACTGATCAGCGCTCCCTGTAATCAGGAGTGCTGTTCAGTGATGTGTCACACACAGCCCAGCCCCCCACCGTTAGAATCACTCCCTAGGACACACTTAACCCCTACAGCGCCACCTAGTGGTGACCCCTTCACTGCCAGTCACATTTACACAGTAACCAATGCATTTTTAATCGCACTGATCGCTCTATAAATGTGAATGGTCCCAAAATAGCGCCAAAAGTGTCCGATATGTCCGCCACGATGTCGCAGTCATGATAAAAATCACTGATCACCGCCATTACTAGTAAAAAAAAAAAAAAGAATAAAAACGCTTATTGCGATTTTTTTTAAACCAAAAATATGTAGAAGAATACGTATCGGCCTAAACTGAGGAAAAAAAATGTTTTTTTATATGTTTTTTGGGGATATTTATTATAACAAAAAGTAAAAAATAATGCGTTTTTTTCAAAATTGGCGCTCTTTTTTTGTTTATCGCGCAAAAAATAAAAACCGCAGAGGTGATCAAATGTCACCAAAAGAAATCTCTATTTGTGGGGAAAAAAGGACGTAGATTTTTGTTTGGGAGCCATGTCGCACGGCCGCGCAATTTAAAGCGACACAATGCCGAATCGCAAAAAATGCTCTGCTCTTTGGCCAGCAAAATCCTCCGGGGCTGAAGTGGTCAATAGACCAAACTGTCCAACAAAAGTTAGAGGGTTAAGACAAAACGATTAACACTTACAGGGTGCTTACAATGGTCAGCTTTTATTTATTTATGTAAAACTTGTATATTTTTTTCATCCCTTATCCAGCAAGAAAACTACTAACTGACAGTTTAGTGTCACTATTTTCCTAACACGACAGCCTGCAGAGCAAAATGACATCAGTGCCAGTCATCTCAGTTTCCCTGGTGAAGTACAAAATAAAAAACGATGTACATACCGTAATTAGCAGTGATTTTACAAACATAACATCATTTTCTCATTTTAGGTTTAGTGGTCCTTTAAGGTCCAACATGCAGGCAGGAGCAGTGCGCTGCTTATAAATGCTGCATACCGCACAGCTCAGCACATTCCTCATATAACACACAGCTGTCACAAAGACAGATGTTGGCAGTTTGGGATTTACATTGGAAGTGCTGACCACAAATTATCATAAACAATGGCATCTACAGTACCATCCCGAGGCACAATCCAGGCAGACAGGACTGAGTAAATGAGAATGCAGAGGGTGCATTTAAAGGGAAATTAGAGGTTTTTTTTTTGAAAATCCATTATTGTTATGCCCCATACACACGGTCGGACATTCTGACCGCAAAATCTATTTTTCCGACGGATTTTGGCCAAAACTTGTGTTGCATACACACGGTCGCACAAAGTTGTCGGAAAATCCGATCGTTCGGAACGAGGTGACGTACAAAACGTACAACGGGACTACGTAGAGGCCAGTAGCCAATAGCTTTCCTCTCCAAATTTTTTCTGAGCATGCGTGGCACTTTGTGCGTCGGAATTCTCTACACACGAAAAAGTCCGATCGGAATTTGTTGTTGGAAAATTTTAGATCCAGCTTTCAAACTTTTTGCATCGGAAATCTGATGGAAAAGGTCCAATAGAGCCCACACACGATCGGATTTTCCGACAACATAATCCGTCGGAATTTCCAACCGTGTGTATGGGGCATAATGCTTACCTTTATGTAATGTTTCACATAACGGTCACATTTTTATGTTTTCTGTACTAAGTTCGCATTATTTCATTACATATATATTTTTGAAGAAATTCCATCCTTTGGCTATCTGTATATCGTCCAAGGTTGGGTTTTAGGCTAGCCAGTAGGGATGAAGTTTTTGGGTTGGACCCAGTGTTATTTCCGTCGACTAAAATGACTAAAACATTTTAGTCTACTAAAAATACGACTGAAACTAAAACAACTGAGATGACTAAAATACAACTAAAACTAAAATGGCATTTTAGTCAAAAGATTAAAATGGGACTAAAACTAAAATGCCATTTTAGTCAAAACACTAATGCCGCGTACACACGTGCGGACTTTCCTGCAGAAATGGTCTGACGGTCTTCCCGACGGAGTTGCGACCGAACGGACTTGCCCACACACAAACGGACCAAAGTCTGTTTGTTTTGAATGTGATCACAAACAACAGGACTAGAAAAGGAAGTTCAATAGCCAGTAGCCAATAGCTGCTCTTGCGTCGTCGTATTTGGTCCGTCGGACCAGATGAACGGTTTTCCCGATAGAAATTGATTCCGTCGGATAGATTTGAAACATGTTCTATTTCTAGGTCCGTCTGAATTTTTGAAGAAAAAAGTCAGATGAAGCCCACATACGATCGGAATATCCGACTGAATGATTCCATCTGACCTTTTCTGCCGGAAAGTCCGGTCGTGTGTGCGGCATTAGGCTAAAACTAAATTGAAATTTGACTTCAAAATGAACTTTGGTCTGTCAATGCCATAATAAATAACATATTGGATTTTTCTCGTTCAAAAATTTTATTTTATGTTAAAATAAATTACATGTACAGAATATAAGACAAATTATGTGATACCAGAAATAAAAAGTAGACATATTGAAGTACGGATGATACAAAGCAAAGAAGAATTTCAACATATTCTTGTGGGAATGACAATAAATGGCCTTATATATTTTAGAATTTGAAAACATTCTTATAGCTGAGTTTTAAACATTTTGATCATATTGGATTTTTGACTCCAGCAGTATATAATTAGCTTGGAAATTGTAGAGAAATTTTAACAAATGCATTACAATTTAATTATATCTATTCGATTTTAGACGACTAAAATTAGTTTTAGTCAACTAAAATGTACTGGAGATTTTAGTCGACTAAATACGACTAAAACTAAAGCAATTGCAGAAGACTAAAACCGGACTAAAACTAAAATGCCATTTTAGTCCTAAGACTAAAACTAAATCGAAATTTCCTGTCAAAATTAACATTGGTTGGACCTGAACTTTGAAGGCCAAAAATGTTTGACTTTAATAAACTGGCAGAATTATTTAGCTAATTCAACAACAGCACCTAACATCTGACTGCTTCTACAGAAGGAAGTCGTTCATTTATTGGCACTATTACTAATATAAATAAATTAATACTTAGCTTACACTATGTAGTTTACACAGAATCATTAGTTGCTTGGATATTAATGAATTCCTTTAATATGAATGACAAAGGGGATTCCCATAGCATAATATGTTCAAACAACAAGAAAAGCTACAATTTCTTGGGAAATTGTGTGAAGTGTTCTTGCCTCCACCTACATTTTAGAAAAAAAATCATTTTTTTTCTAAAGTGATTTATTTTTTCAAAAAAGATTTTTTTTTTTAATTAAAGAATTTTTCAAAAAATGTTTTTTCCAAAAAAATGATTTTCCCCCCAAAAAAATTTTCAAAATTATTTTTTTTTAAATGATTTTATTTTTCAAAAAAATTTTTTTTTCAAAAAGTATAAAAAATACTTTTTGAAAAAAAAAATTTGAAAAATAAAATCATTGAAAAAAATTTTGGGGAAAAAATATTTTTTTGAAAAATTCTTTAATTTAAAAAAAATAAAATGAAATTAGGAAATTTGAAATGATTTTATTTTTCAAAAATTATTTATTTTCTAAAATTATTTATTTTCTAAAATTATTTATTTTCTAAAATTATTTTTTTAAATGATTTTATTTTTTCAAAAATTATTTTTTTTTCTTCAAAATTATTTTTTTTCAAAAATTATTATTATTTTTTTCTAAAGTGATTTTTTTTGACAATGATTAAAAAGTTTTTTTCAAAAATTTTTTTTTTTTTTAAATTAAAGAATTTTTCAAAAATTATTTTCTTTGCAAAAAGTATTTTTTTTTTAAATGATTTTATTTTTCAAAAAAAAATTCTAAAATTATTATTTTTTAATGGTTTTTTTTGAAAAAATTTTGTCAAATTTTTTTTTAATTAAATAATTTTTCAAGACTTTTTTTCAAAAAATGTTTTTTAAAATGATTTTTTCCAAATTTTTTTTAAATGATTTTATTTTTTCAAAAAATATTTTTTTTTCACAAAATTTTCATTTTTTTTTCTAAAATGATTTTTTTTTCAAATTTTTTTTTTCTTTCTAAAATGATTTTTTTTTTTTTTTCTAATTTCATAATTCCCCTCTGTGTGGGACTAGCTAAAATTCTCCTCAGAGCTGTGTGGGAGTAGCTATAATTCTCCTCAGAGCTGTGTGGGAGGAGCTATAATTCCCCTCAGAGCTGTGTGGAAGAAGCTATAATTCTCTTCAGAGCTGTGTGGGAGGAGCTATAATTCTCCTCAAAGCTGTGTGGGACTAGCTATAATTCTCCTCAGAGCTGTGTGGGAGGAGCTATAATTCTCCTCAGAGCTGTGTGGGAGGAGCTATAATTCTCCTCAGAGCTGTGTGGGAGGAGCTATAATGATCCTCGGAGCTGTGTGGGAGGAGCTATAATGATCCTCGGAGCTGTGTGGGAGGAGCTATAATTCTCCTCTGAGCTCTGTGGGAGGAGCTATAATTCTCCCCTGAGCTGTGTGGGAGGAGCTATAATTCTCCTCAGAGCTGTGTGGGAGGAGCTATAATTCTCCTCGGAGCTGTGTGGGAGGAGCTATAATGATCCTCGGAGCTGTGTGGGAGGAGCTATAATTCTCCTCTGAGCTCTGTGGGAGGAGCTATAATTCTCCTCTGAGCTCTGTGGGAGGAGCTATAATTCTCCTCAGAGCTGTGTGGGAGGAGCTATAATTCACCTCAAAGCTGTGTGGGAGGAGCTATAATTCCTCTCAAAGCTGTGTGGGACTAGCTATAATTCTCCTCAGAGCTGTGTGGGAGGAGCTATAATTCTCCTCGGCGCTGTGTGGGAGGAGCTATAATTCTCCTCGGAGCTGTGTGGGAGGAGCTATAATTCTCCTCAGAGCTGTGTGGGAGGAGCTATAATTCTCCTCAGAGCTGTGTGGGAGGAGCTATAATTCTCCTCAAAGCTGTGTGGGACTAGCTATAATTCCCCTCAGAGTTGTGTGGGAGAGGCTATAATTCTCCTCAGAGCTGTGTGGGAAAGGCTATAATTCTCCTCAAAGCTGTGTGGGAGGAGCTATAATTCTCCTCAGAGCTGTGTGGGAGGAGCTATAATTCTCCTCGGAGCTGTGTGGGAGGAGCTATAATTCTCCTCTGAGCTGTGTGGGAGGAGCTATAATTCTCCTCGGAGCTGTGTGGGAGGAGCTATGATTCTCCTCTGAGCTGTGTGGGAGGAGCTATAATTCTCCTCGGAGCTCTGTGGGAGGAGCTATAATTCTCCTCAGAGCTGTGTGGGAGGAGCTATAATTCGCCTCAAAGCTGTGTGGGAGGAACTATAATTCCCCTCAGAACTGTGTGGGACTAGCTATAATTCCCCTCAGAACTGTGTGGGACTAGCTATAATTCTCCTCGGAGCTGTGTGGGAGGGGCTATAATTCTCCTCAGAGCTGTGTGGGAGGAGCTATAATTCTCCTCAGAGCTGTGTGGGAGGAGCTATAATTCTCCTCGGAGCTGTGTGGGAGGAGCTATAATTCTCCTCAGAGCTGTGTGGGAGGAGCTATAATTCTCCTCGGAGCTGTGTGGGAGGGGCTATAATTCTCCTCAGAGCTGTGTGGGAGGAGCTATAATTCCCCTCAGAGCTGTGTGGGAGGAGCTGTAATTCCCTCCCCCCCCCATTTATGATGCCCCGGGTGCACTATGAGTACTTCAAGCTCCCAGTACCAGGTCGGATCATGTGTTGTGCGGTGACTGGTAATGTATATACATTTTATCTCTATGGCAGCAGTTTTTGTGTGTTTTGTACTGTTTCTGTCTTGTGGGTCTTCCTGGTCATGGCGCTGAGACGCTCCTGCATTCCAACTCGCTGCTTCCTGCTTTGATCTGCGCAGCTGCCGAGTCTCGATTGAAACCGAGGCTTGGTTTGCGCAGGCGCGGTCGGGGCAAGATGGCGGTGGCCGCGCATGCGTGTGGGCGTTGTACGGCAGCGTCAGTCACGGCGCAAGTACACTGTGGGTGCGATGACATCATCACTCTGCGGCAGATTCAAATAGCTGTCAGAGACAGCTATTTGATTGGGATGCTTTTCAGCTCAGGCTGTTGATCCCGGTGTCTGCTTCTCTGATTCTCAAGGTATGTCTCTTTTTTTCTATGGTCAGTTGTGTCTTCCGTGTATTATGTACTATGCAAGCACTGTGTTTTGTTTTACTACTTAGCTGTTTGAGTCTGCCGCTATGGACGTATCGCCGCCCCCTAGTGGCCAACCTTTATGCCGCAGGTAGGAATGAATCTTTTTTTCTTTTCATTCTGCCTGTATTGCTTGGGTTAGGATCAGGCTGACTTTGTTTTGCATGTTCTCTTTCCAGCCCTTCTAGGTCTGAACCTCAGTTGTCAGCGCATAAAGATTCAGACCAGTCTAGGTCGCAACATCGCCATTCCACGTCAAGTTCTAGACATATTGGGTCACCGTCCAGACACCGTAAAGAAAGGTCTAAGTCTGAGTCTGGTCGCCATTCCCACCGCCATACCAGCCGCTTAGAGAAAAGAGCCTGCTGGAGATGTAATGCTCAGGTCCCAGAGGGTAAATCCCTCTGCGAGCTATGTTATGACAGAGCCATGAAGGAAAGAGGAGCTGGAGACCAGCAAGTGGAAGCTCTGGTCAGGAGAGTAGTTCAGGAATCACTGAGTAAAGCAGATTCTGATCAACCGTTTATCCCTCCCTCCGGTACGGCTCTAGCCACTGAAATTTCGGATACAGAGGTTCCTGGTCCCTCTCGTCATAGTCCCTCATTTACCGGTTCTTCTGACAGCGAGACAGAAGGGATGGAACCTGGTGCCGGTTTTAGATTTTTCCTTAGTTCCGCAGCTGGTCAGAGCGGTTAAGGAGACATTGAGATGGGAAGATCCTGTAGAAGCTCCCTCTAAACAGAGGAAATATTTTAAACATCTCAAGAAGGAACGCCCAAACTTCCCCTTCTTGAGTGAACTTTGCGAAATTATCATGGACGAATGGAGTAAAGTTGAGAGGAAAAACTCCTTGATTTCAAAAATTTCAAAAAATTTACCCATTCAAGAGTAATGAGGTGAAACATCTAGAGTCGGCCCCTCTCATTGATGCAGCCTTGATGAGGCTAGTGAGACATGTTACACTCCCTCTGGAAGATACTGTGTCCTTCAGGGATGGCTTAGAAAGAAAGATTGATACGGACTTGAAACGTATTTATATAACAGCAGGTATGGCTTGTAAACCAGCCTTAGCCCTGGCAGCATTGTCCAAAGCTATGGAGGCCTGGACGGATGAGGTTGGCGCAGCCCTGGGCAGAATGTCTGAAGATTTGGTCAGGAGATCACCAATACATGAGCTGAGGCTTTCTTCGGCTTTCCTGGGGGAGGAGTCCCTTGATATTATTCGACTAGTAGCATGTGTTATGCTTTCCTCCGTTACGGCCAAGCGTGCCTTGTGGCTTCGTCCCTGGGTTGCTGATCCTGCCTCCAAACAGGCGTGGTGCAGAATTCCCTTTGAGGGATCTTCCCTTTTTGGGAAGAAGTTGGATTTAGCTATTAAACGTGCTACAGGTGGTAAGTCGGGGTTCTTACCCCAGGATCGCCGTCTCCTGGGCCAGAGAAGATCTCAACATAGGTAGGATCCAGAACGCGCTCGAGATGCCCGTCGCTACAGACCTGGTCGCGAATTTAGAAAAAACTGGAGGAGAAATCAGCCCTCTGGCCAGAAGTCCTCAAAGTCAGCTACATCTGGGGGACGGGAGCCTTCCAAGTCCTTTTGATATAGAGCCTGTCCAGGCAGAGCGGGTTGGGGCTCGTTTACTCCTTTTCCAACGCCTGGGCAGCCTCGGTCAAAGACTATTGGACAATCAAAACAGTGTCAGCGGGCCATTCCCGGGTCTTCAGCAGCCCACCCATACACCGGTTTGTTCCAACAGTTCTGCCACACTCAGAAGAAAAGAGACAAATTCTCCTGTCTTATACAGAATCCCTGTTGGCCCAAGGGGCCGCCATTTGGGTTCCAGCCGAGGAAAGGTTCAAAGGGATTTACTCTCCCATTTTCATGGTCCTCAAAAAGAACGGTTCCTGGAGGCCGGTCATCGATTTGACACACCTGAACACATTTATAAAGAAAGAAAGGTTCAAGATGGAGAGATTGCTAGCAATACACCAGACGATCCAACCAGGCGACTGGCTTATTTTCATAGACCTGAAAGATGCTTACTTTCATGTTCCTATCATAAGGGAGTTTCAGAAGTATCTCCGTTTTGCAGTGGGTCAAACGCACCTTCAGTTTACATGTCTCCCAATCGGGCTTACAACATCGCCTCGAGTGTTTTCCAAGCTCTTACTGGCTATCGTGGCTCTAATCCGGGTCAAAGGGATTCGATTGCACCATTACTTGGACGATCTACTCTTACTCTCTCAAAACAGAGACCATCTCTTGTCACATCGAGATCAGGTCATTTTTACCCTGATGGAATTCGGGTGGCTATTGAACAGGGAGAAAAGTAATCTAATCCCAACTCAGTCCTTAACGTTTCTCGAGCCCAATTCAACACAGTAAAGAGTACAATCTCCTTACCTCTAGAGAAGATTCTGGTGATTCGCGACAGAATCTATCTCGCAATGTCATCTCCCATTCTCAGGGCCTCACAGTGTCTGATGATAATAGGTACCATGGTGGCCACAGCTCCAATGGTGAAATTGGCACAATGGAAGATGCGACCCTTTCAGAAGGGCTTGGCCTGGTGGTTACAGCAGAAGAATCTTCTGAATTGCCATTCAATAGCCCCGGTCTCCTGGGTAACAGTGACAACGGACGCCAGCAGCAGAGGTTTGGGTGCTCTATGTTTGTCGGAAGTAGCCCAAGGCATGTGGGATTTCCCATCCCAGAAGGTGGTCTCAAATGTGTTGGAACTCCGGGCTGCCTTCTGTGCTTTACAGGCCTTTCTCCACCTGACATCAGGATCCTCAGTCCTCCTAAGGATGGACAATACGATGGCTGTTTCCTACATCAAAAGACAGGGGGGCACCCGCAGTCTTTCCTTGCTGAGGGAAGTAAGGCCAATCATGTCTTGGGCCCAGTCGAATCTGTTGAATCTAACGGCGGTCTATCTTCCAGGAATTCAAAATGTCCAGGCGGATTTTCTATCAAGGTTTTCCCTAGACAACAACGAATGGTCTCTCCACATCGAGGTGTTCAACTGGATTCTGTCTCTGGGAATTCTACCGGAGGTGGACCTGTTTGCCTCCCCGTGCAATTTCAAGCTGGAGAAGTATTACACGTTATCCCCAGGCCTTCGGAGTGGATGCACTGACGGACCAGTGGAGCTTCCACAAG
The DNA here is from genome assembly GCF_037356315.1 of Lithobates pipiens. Taxonomy (NCBI): domain Eukaryota; kingdom Metazoa; phylum Chordata; class Amphibia; order Anura; family Ranidae; genus Lithobates; species Lithobates pipiens. The sequence goes on from NW_027507789.1 coordinate 162,876,846, forward strand.
GCTAATGCTTTTCCCCCGGTTCCGGTCATTCTCCGCTTTCTGTCCAGGCTCAGGTGGGAAGAAGTCGAAGTAGTAGCGGTTGTTCCATACTGGCCCAACAGGCCATGGTTCCCTCTCTTGTTACAGCTCAGCTACCAGGATCCAGTTCCTCTCCCTCTCAGACTGAACCTCTTGTCACAGGGAACAACCTAACACCCTTGCCCATCTCAGCTCCATCTGATGGCCTGGTTTTTGAGAGGGAAAGGCTGGAAGCATTAGGCTGTCCTGACACAACCATTTCTACTCTACTAAATGCCAGAAGACCAGGTACCAACAAAGTTTATCAGAGGATTTGGTCAAAATTTGCAGACTATGTGTCTACATCCAATGGCTCATGTAGAGATCCGAAGATACGGGATGTTATTGGTTTTCTACAAACGGGTCTAGACTTGTCCCTATCTGTAAGTTCCTTGCGGGTTCAGGTCTCTGCGATCTCTGCATTTTCAGGAGTCTCATGGGCCAAGCATCCTCTCACTAGACAGTTCTTCAAAGGGGCAAGAAGACTCAGACCCCAGAGAAAGCCGAGGTTTCCAAAATGGGATCTTCCGTTTGTTTTGGACTTTTTCTCAGAAATGCATATGGGACAAGCATCTATTAAGGATCTCTCTCTTAACCACTTTCAGACCGGACCAATTTGCTGGTCAAAGACCAGACCACTTTTTGCGATTCGGCACTGCGTCGCTTTAACTGACAATTGCGCGGTCGTGCGACGTGGCTCCCAAACAAAATTAACGTCCTTTTTTTCCCACAAATAGAGCTTTCTTTTGGTGGTATTTGATCACCCCTGCGGTTTTTATTTTTTGCACTATAAACAAAAATAGAGCGATAATTTTGAAAAAAACGCATTATTTTTTACTTTTTGTAATAATAAATATCCCCCAAAAATATATAAAAAAACATTTTTTTCCCTCAGTTTAGGCCGATACGTATTCTTCTACATATTTTTGGTAAAAAAAATCGCAATAAGCGATTATTGATTGGTTTGCGCAAAAGTTATAGCGTTTACAAAATAGGGATAGTTTTATAGCATTTTTATTTTTTATTATTTTTTTTTTACTAGTAATGGCGGCGATCTGCGATTTTTATTGTGACTGCGACATTGTGGGGGACCCATCGGACATTTTTGACACATTTTTGGGACCATTGTCATTTATACAGTAATCACTGCTATATAAATGCAGTGATTCCTGTGTAAATGACACTGGCAGTGAAAGGGTTAACCAGTGGGTGGCAGTGTAGGGGTTAAGTGTTCCTAGGGGTGTGTTACTAACTGTGGGGGGGTTGGGCTTTCATTTAGTGTACACTGATCTCTGCTCCAATCACATGGAGCAGAGATCAGCGTCACTAGTTGCTAGGCAGAATGGAAAAATGTTGTTTATACAGCATTTCCTCCATTCGGCCGCTCCGTGAGACGATCGCGGGGATGCCCGCGGCGATCGAGTCCGCGGGTCCCGCGACCGGACTCACGGGGGTCCCGACCAGCGCGGGAGCGCGCCGCCGGCGGCGCGCTCCCGATGGCACGGCGGCAACGAATATTGGACGTACATGTACGCCAATATGCCTGCCCGTGCCATTCTGACGACGTACATCGTCGTGCGCTGGTCGGGAAGTGGTTAAAACTGCTTTTCTAGTGGCCATAACATCGGCCAAAAGGGTCTCTGAGATTAGTTCTCTAGGCTGCAAGGAGCCATTTCTCACCTTTTTCCCAGATCGGGCAGTCTTGATTCCTATGTTAGGATAAAATCCAAAAGTAACAACTGTTTTTCATGAAAATCAAGAAATTGTCCTTCCAATCTTCCAGGCAGATGAAGACTCCAATATTCATCCTGTAGATGTTGGGGAAGTCTTAAGGCAATACCTAGAAGCCACAGCTCTTTTCCGGAATTCTGACCACTTGTTCCTTTACTTTTATGGGAAGAATAGAGGTTTACGTGCTTCTTCAAGAACTATAGTTTCTTGGATTGTCCAAGCCATCCAAAGGGCGTATAAGTCTAAGGGTCTGGCTCCCCCAGAAGCGGTTACTGCTCATTCTACCAGGAGCGTTTCTACATCGTGGGCAGCTTCCCGTCATGTTTCCCCGGAAGTGATCTGTAAAGTGGCCTCATGGTCGTCGATTAATACTTTTATGACACACTATTGTGTAGAACCGGCTTCCTTGTCTTCGGTTAATTTTGGTTTGAATGTCTTATCTGTTGACGGTGCCAATTAAACCATCTTTTCTTTAACCAGCAATTGCCCACCCGGGTGTGTATGGCTAGTCATTTCCCATATTTACACTGTTATACAAGCTGTACACTCACTACTTTACATTGTAGCAAAGTGTCATTTCTTTAGTGTTGTCACATGAAAAGATAGAAAATATTTACAAAAATGTGAGGGGTCTACTCACTTTTGTGAGATACTGTACATATTTGGCCAATGATGTCAGAGAGCTTCCACCTCCTTTTACATTCACCCAGGAGCTGTCTGCTATGATGTGGAGGCCAAGCTATTCAGCTGGTTCCCCAACATCTTGTTGCTTCTGCAGAAGGAAATCATTCATTTATTGGCAAAATTACCAAGGCTAATAAATGATTACTTCACTATGCAGATTGCACAGCCTCATTAGGTGCTAGGATGCTGGCAGCAGCCTGCATCTTATGCCCCGTACACACGATTGGACTATTTGGCGGACCAGAGTGCGCCGGACAATCGACCCGTGTGTGGGCTCCGGCAGACTTTTTTTCCCCAAAACTCCGCCGGACTTAGAAAGAAGTTTTGACTCAAAAATTGTCCGCCGGACTGACAATCCGGCCGCCTGTGTGCTAGTCCGCCGGACTTTTGAAATGAACGGACTTGCTCACACACGGAGGAAAGTCCGTTCATTTTGAACGCGGCTCAAGGTAGATGGGACTAGCGAAGGAAGTCAATGTCACCGCCTCCATCGGCGAGATTGACAAGTCACTGTCCCTGCACCTGGTATGGACTTAAAGGGGAAGCCCTACGCCGAAAAAACGTTGTGGGGGGGTCCCCCCCAAGTCCATCAGACCCTTATCCGAGCACACAGCCCGGCCGGTCAGGAAAGGGGGTGGGGACGAGCGAGCGCCCCCCCCCCTCCTGAGCCGTACCAGGCCACGTGCCCTCAACATGGGGGGGTGCTTTTGTGAAGGGGGTCGTGCGGCCCCCCACCCCAAAGCACCTTGTCCCCATGGTGATGAGGACAAGGGCCTCTTTCCGACAACCCTGGCCGTTGGTTGTCGGGGTCTGCAGGCGGGGGGCTTATTGGAATCCGGGAGCCCCCTTTAATAAGGGGGCCCCCAGATACCAGCCCCCCACTCTATGTGAATGAGTATGGGGTACAATGTACCCCTACCCATTCACCTGGTGAAAAAAATGTAAATAAAACACAACACAAGGTTTTAAAATAATTTATTGCACAGCTCCGGGGTCTTCTTCCGTCTTGGGGGGTCTTCTCGCCGGACTCCTCCGCTATCTTCTGTTAACTCTTTTACTAGAGGAGGAGCTAGGCTTTCTTCTTCGTCGCCGCCGTCCGGGGGTCTTCTTCCGACTTCGGGGGTCTTGGAAGTCGGGAAGAGGCCCTTGTCCTCATCAACATGGGGACAAGGTGCTTTGGGGTGGGGGGGTGCACAGCCCCCCTTCCCCAAAGCACTCCCCATGTTGAGGGCACGCGGCCTGGTATGGCTCAGGAGGGGGGGTGCTCGCTCATCCCCACCCCCTTTCCTGACCGGCCAGGCTGCGTGCTTGGATAAGGGTCCGATATGGACCTTGGGGGGGACCCCACGCCGTTTTTTCAGCGTAGGGCTTCCCCTTTAAGTCCATACCAGGTGACGGGGCTAGCGAGGTGTCAATCTCGCCGCCGAAGGCAGCGACATTGACCTCCTGCGCTAGTCCCGTCTACCTGGAGCCGCGTTCAAAATGAACGGGCTTTCTTCCGTGTGTGGGCAAGTCCGTTCATTTCAAAAGTCTGGAGGACCTCCATTTCAACGTCCGGCGGTTTGTCCGCCGGATAGTCCGATCGTGTGTACGCGGCATTAGTGACGACTGTCCCACTGCCTTCCAGCTTGTAAACAAGTCTACTGACATCCCAGGAAGCATTATTAAACAAATATAGTTGGGCAGTGATGTCAGACAGCTACCAGCTCCTAACAGCCTGCTGCCTCTGCAGAAGGAAGTAATTAATTTATTGGCAGAATTAACAAGGCCAATAAATGAGTACTTCACTATGTAGATTACAGAGCCTCATTAGTTGCTAGGATGCCAGCAGCGACATGCATCTCAGTGACCGCTGTCTCACTGCCTTCCAGCCTGTAAACAAGTCTACTGACATCCCAGGAAAAATGTCACTTAACAAATATAGTTGGTCAGTGAGGTCAGACTGCTCTCGGCCCCTTTGTTTAAATTCAGCGGGGAGCTGTTAGTTGCAGCATGGATGCCAAGCTATTTAGCTAGTTCAAAAGATCCTAACATCCTTCTGCCTCTGCAGCAGGAAGTTATTCATTTATTGGTGGTACCATAAATAAAAATGTATTTACTAGCATAAATAAATGAATATTTAAATTGTGTAATCTGAACTATATCATTGGTTGGTAATAGAACAAAGTGAAATACTCCCTAAATGGGACTTTGAAAGACCACCAACTCTGATGTAAAAATAAATATCTTTAATTTATTAAATGTACATCTGGTCAATGTGGTCATAGATAAAAAGACACATAGCATTTATACAGTACATACATACTTCCAACAAAAAACAAAACACCAAAAAAACAAAAAATGCAAAATGACATGAGTACTCTCCGATGGGTAATGTATCCTGATACCCGACGCGTTTCAATTTTTTTACACCTTCATCAGGGGTAGAGAGTGGAGTATAGTCAAATATATTTTAGTTCAATTGGAATGATTCCATATTCAAAGAGCATAAAGAGGCAACTGTTCAGATGGAAACACAGATGGGCGCCAAACCAGGATGGCAGAAAACTTGAAATACAATGCGTTTCCAAAATATGTATGGCAGTGAGTGTGCTTGGCAGCAATAAGACTTCACCCATAAACAGTCAGTGCTTATGAAGGGTAATCGGGACGGGATGTTGCTATAGCTTCAAATGTAGCTGCTCAGTGAGTGAATGATATACAAGAGTCCCTGGTTTAATATAACCTGCCTGTGGATGTTAAAATCCTGTGTGGAGCATCCTTCCTCTGTGTCAGTGCCTGAGGCATCCTATACATTAAGATGAAAAAACTTCTGCCAGTGACCGGCCCCCCAGCCGCCCCCCCCCCCCCCGTTTTACTTACCTAAGCCCCTTCATTCACTCGGCGGAGATGAGCTCTCCCTCTCTGCATGGGCTCCCGCTTCTTGATTGGATAGATTGATAGCAGCGCAGCCATTGGCTCCCACTGCTGTCAGTCAAATTCAATGATGCGGGTATCTGGGGGTGGGGCCAAGTCCGGAATTCGTGTCTATGGATGCAAATGCTGGACTCGGGAGCGCACCCACAAGGTAACCCCCCAGGAGAGTGCTTCTCCTAGGGGGTTATCTGATAAGAGGAGCAGCCGCGAGAGCCACCGGGGGACCCCAGAAGTCAACGATCGGGGCCACTCTGTGCAAAACGAGCTGCACAGTGGAGGTAAGTATAACATGTTTGTTATTTAAAAAAAAAAAGCCTTACTTTAATTACTTAAAGCGGTAGTAAACCCGCTATTTTTTATTTTTATTTTTTAACACCTGCAAAGCAAAAGGCATAATGAGCTAGTATGCACCGCATACTAGCTCATTATAAAATACTTACCTTAGAACGAGGCCCCGACATCTGGCACGATCCACGCCGAGGGAGCTGACATGCTCCCTCGGCGTTTCTTCCGGGTATCGCGGCTCCGGCGCTGTGAGTGGCCGGAGCCGCGATATCGTCACTCCCACGCATGCGCGCGGGAGATTTCTTTCCGGCCGCCGGCCACTGCTGGATTTTCAGGCCGAGAATCCCCTCGTGCGCATGCGCCGCTGCAGTCAGCGGCGCATACCGAGGGGAATATCTCCTAAACCGTACAGGTTTAGGAGATTTTTTTTTACCTAAAAATAAAAAAAAAATTGCGCTTATGATAAACAAAAAATTGCAGCTGCAACAATCAAGTGAGATATTATCACAAAAATGAAATAGGTGAACAAGTATGTTGCGCTTAAAATTAAATAAATAAGTATTAAATATTTAAAGTATGTAAGTAAGTAAGTAAAGTAAGTAAATAAATAAATATAAACAAGTGAGTCCAAGAGTCACAAACGTGACACAATAGTGAAAGTTTGAATGCTGTGTCACCAACTTCCTCCACCTTGTGCGACCACCACCAAAAAAATAGGATGTGCCCTTATCAAAGAGCGTTGACCACCTATTACGGGGGGGTCAACATAGGTTTGTACTTATGGAAAAACTCTACGTCTGTAAGGAGGTCCGCTCAACAGAAACTTCAAGCCACCACCGGGGAAAACATCAGGTTTCTTTTACTCCAACCATACCATTAGGTCATATACCCCAAATGAGAGACAAACACCACAATTAGGGATGAGCTTCGTGTTCGAGTCGAACGCATGTTCGACTCGAACATCGGTCGTTCGTGCGTTCGGCGAATTCCGAACGTTTGGGCCGTTCGCGGCAAAATTCGTGTGGCCCACAATGCACTGCGATGGCGCAATGCATTGCTGTCTCACGATTGGCCAAGCATGCACTGTGACCCCGCATGCTTGGCCAATCGCAGCGCCAGCAGCGAGGAGAGCCATGGTTGGCCACAGGCATCCTGCCTGTGGCCAATCATAGCTCAGGCTGTGTAGTGCACGCCCCACACTATATAAGGCCGCCATTAAGGCAGCCTCGTGCAGTGTGTTGGCGTCTGAAGCAGTGGGTGTTCTGTGTACCTTCAACACAGTTACACACCAATCGTTTTTGGCTGATTTACTATCTTGCTCTTGTGTAGTGGTTACTGTCTGTGCCCTGACCGCAGTATACACCACTATATTCACCTCACCTATATAGCTAGTGATCTAGCTTTAATAATAGAGCTTGCAGTCAGTAGTGTTAGTGTGTGCTGTGTGCGTGCTCTGTACCCAGTACATACCGCTATAATCCACCTACATAGCTGTTCTCTATTTGGGCCCGATTGTCATCTGCAGGAGTTATTGGAAGTTGTGTGTGCTTCCAGCACAGCACAGTATACATCTGTATATACCCCTTTAACTCTGCTGTTTTCTGGTTATTGTCTGCGTGCCCTGACCGCAGTATACACCGTGATATTCACCTCACCTATATAGCTAGTGGTCCATCTTTAACAATAGAGCTTGCAGTCAGTAGTGTCACTCAGGAGATAGTGCGTGCTGTGTGCGTGCTCTGTACCCAGTACATACCGCTATAATCCACCTACATAGCTGTTCTCTATTTGGGCCCGATTGTCATCTGCAGGAGTTATTGGAAGTTGTGTGTGCTTCCAGCACAGCACAGTATACATCTGTATATACCCCTTTAACTCTGCTGTTTTCTGGTTATTGTCTGCGTGCCCTGACCGCAGTATACACCGTGATATTCACCTCACCTATATAGCTAGTGGTCCATCTTTAACAATAGAGCTTGCAGTCAGTAGTGTCACTCAGGAGATAGTGCGTGCTGTGTGCGTGCTCTGTACCCAGTACATACCGCTATAATCCACCTACATAGCTGTTCTCTATTTGGGCCCGATTGTCATCTGCAGGAGTTATTGGAAGTTGTGTGTGCTTCCAGCACAGCACAGTATACATCTGTATATACCCCTTTAACTCTGCTGTTTTCTGGTTATTGTCTGCGTGCCCTGACCGCAGTATACACCGTGATATTCACCTCACCTATATAGCTAGTGGTCCATCTTTAACAATAGAGCTTGCAGTCAGTAGTGTCACTCAGGAGAAAGTGCGTGCTGTGTGCGTGCTCTGTACCCAGTACATACCGCTATAATCCACCTACATAGCTGTTCTCTATTTGGGCCCGATTGTCATCTGCAGGAGTTATTGGAAGTTGTGTGTGCTTCCAGCACAGCACAGTATACATCTGTATATACCCCTTTAACTCTGCTGTTCTATAAAAAAGGCATCTGCAGGAGTTAGTGGGTGTTGTGTGCCTCCAGCACAATATAAACTACCCAACTACTGTTTTACCCAACTCCCTTCAGGCCATTACCATGTCTGGAAGGCCAGCAAGGAGAGGCAGACAGGCGCGAGCCGATAAAAGAGGGCAAGCAGGCTCTGTGTCTAGAGACAACAGTGCTGGTCGTGGACGCGGTGCATTGTCATCAGCACGTGGCCATGGGACATGCTTGTCCTTCTTTTCTGCAGCTGGACATGTTGAACCGCAACATGCCAACGACTTGGTAGAGTGGATGACCAAGCCCTCTTCATCCTCCTCATCCTCTCTCACCCAGTCTCAGGGTAGTAGAAAAGCAGCTGCCAACACATTGTCGTCCCTCCTCTCAATGTCATCATCAGTGACTCCTTCCCTAGACCCACCACTTCCTCCTGAGGAGTCTCCTGAACTCTTTGAGCACAGTGTTGGGTACATGCTCCAGGAGGATGCCCAGTGTTTGGTGGGCTCTGATGATGACACTCAGCTAGAGGAAGGCAGTAGCGTGAGCGCAGAGAGAGAGGATGCTCAAGAAGCACAGCAATCTGGCAGTCATGTTCCACAAGCTGCAGCATACTGCCAGGTTTGCTACAGCAATGAAGAGGGAGGGGATGATGAGGGCACTGACTCCACGTGGGTGCCTGGAAGGAGGGAGGAGGAGGAGGAGGCACATGTCCAACGAGGCAGGATGCCCTCTGGGGGCCAGCTTAGGGGCAGCACACCGACTGAATCACACCGCAGAGCTCCGCCTGCGCAGAGCGCTTCCTCTGCGCGTTATTCTAAAAGTTCTTTGGTGTGGGCCTTTTTTGAGACGAGTGCATCAGATCGCACCGCTGCTATTTGCAACATATGTCTCAAGCGTATCTCACGTGGCCAAAACATCAGCCGCTTGGGCACCACATGCTTGACCAGACATATGTTGACCTGCCATGCAGCTCGTTGGCAAGCATACCTCAAAGACCCACACCAAAGAACAAAGCGGACCTCTCCTTGCTCCTCATCAGCTGGCATCTCCAACCCCACTAGACCTTCAGTCCTCTCTGAAACCTGCTCTGAGAGCAATGAAGGTGTAGAATTAGGTGTGTCACAGCCAAGTGCTTCCGGGAACTCTGCTAGTGGTACATCCACGTCTGATTATAGCAGGCAAATGTCCCTGCCCCAGCTGCTGGACCGGCGGAAGAAATTTACTCCCAGCCATCCACATGTCCAGCGGTTGAATGCTAGCTTGGCTAAATTGCTAGCACTTCAACTGCTGCCTTTTCAGTTGGTAGACTCGGCCCCCTTCCGTGAGTTTGTACAATGTGCGGTTCCTCAGTGGCAGGTCCCCAAACGCCACTTTTTCTCACGGAAGGCGATTCCGGCTCTCTACCGGCATGTGGAAGGCAATGTCCTTGCCTCGCTGGACAGGGCGGTCAGCGGTAAGGTGCATATTACCGCTGACTCATGGTCCAGCAGGCATGGACAGGGACGTTACCTGTCTTTCACGGCCCATTGGGTCACTCTTCTGGCTGCTGGGAAGGATGCAGGACAAGGTGCAGTAGTGTTGGAGGTTGTTCCGCCACCACGCCTTCAAAATGCTACTATTGGTTGTGACACACCTCTCTCCTCCACCCCCTCCTCTTCTTCTTCCTCCATGGCCTCTTCCAGTGCTCTGTCCTCAGAACCAGCGTTGCAGGGGCTACGCAAGTACGCAGGCAAAACGATGCCATGCCGTGCTTGCGCTGGTTTGTTTGGGGGACAGGAGCCACACTGGGGCGGATGTTTTGTCAGCTCTGCAGGGGCAGGCCGAGAGGTGGTTGATGCCACGCCAGCTTAAGCCAGGAATGGTGGTTTGCGACAATGGCACCAACCTCCTCTCCGCCCTCCGACAGGGACAACTGACCCATGTGCCCTGTGTAGCTCACGTCCTTAACCTGGTGGTGCAGCGGTTCTTGGGCAGGTACCCCGGCTTACAGGATGTCCTGAAACAGGCCAGGAGAGTCTGTGTGCATTTCCGCCGATCATTTAATGCCTGTGCTCGGCTGGCTGAGCTCTAAAAGGAGTTGAACCTGCCCAAGAACCGCCTTATATGTGACATGCCCACCAGATGGAACTCAACATTGGCCATGCTGCAGCGGCTGCACACGCAGCAGAGGGCCATCAATGAGTACCTGTGCGACTACGGCACCAGGACAGGGTCAGGGGAGCTTGGTTTTTTCTCACCACGCCAGTGGGGCATGATCAGGGATGCATGCACTGTCCTGTCACCGTTTGAGGAAGCCACAAGGATGGTGAGCAGTGACAGTGCATGCATCAGTGACACTGTACCTCTTGTCCACCTCTTGGAGCATACGCTGCGTGGAATAATGGACAGGGCACTTGAGGCAGAACAGAGGCAGGAAGAGGAGGACTTCCTTGCCTCTCAAGGCCCCCTTTATCCAGACAGTGTTCCTGCTGTGCCACCCATCACACAGGAAGAGGGTGAGGAGGAGGAAGAGGAGGAGGAGGATGATTGTGTCAGCATGGAGGTGGAGGCTGGCACTCAGCATCAGCAGCAGCAGCAGCAGTCTTATAGGGATGATTTACAGTCCCAAGAAACACGTGGACTTGTACGTGGCTGGGAGGAGGTAGCTGCGGATCATGTTGTCTTTAGTGACCCAGAGGACTCCGGACCGAATGCCTCAGCTAACCTACGCTGCATGGCCTCCCTGATCCTGCAAAGCCTGCGGAAGGATCCTCGTATTCTTCGGATCAAGGAGAGGGACCATTACTGGCTGGCCACTCTCCTTGATCCACGGTACAAGGGTAAGGTTGCCGACCTTATCTTGCCATCGCAGAGGGAGCAGAGGATGAGACATCTCCGGGAGGCCTTGCAGAAAGCTCTGTGCAACGCGTTCCCAGAGACTGGGAGGTCACAAACTCCTGGTCCTGGACAACGTGTTGCTGAGGCATCAGTCAGAAGGAGCGGTGGAGAAGGTGGCCGTCTGACTGATGCTTTCAGACAATTTTTTAGTCCGCAGCCCCAAGGTATGATTGGTTCCAGCACCCATCGCCAGCGTCTAATTTACATGGTGCAGGAATACCTAGGGGCAAGGTCAGACTTGGACACCTTTCCCACTGAAAATCCTCTGGCTTACTGGGTCTTGAGGATGGATCACTGGCCAGAGCTTGCACAGTATGCAATTGAGCTACTGGCCTGTCCTGCATCCAGCGTTCTTTCGGAACGCACCTTCAGTGCTGCTGGTGGCTTCGTTACCGATCACAGGGTGCGCCTGTCCACCGAATCAGTTGATCGACTGACCTTCATCAAGATGAATCAGTCTTGGATCACCCACAGCTAGCAAGCACCTGAAGCTGATGTAACCGAATAATTTTTTTTGAAATACCACATCCCTTCAAGACTGCCTATGCTGATGCTGAGTGACTGTCCTGTTATGTTGATTGTCTATCCTCTTCCTCCTCCGCTGATATGTTGGAAGAACATTTTTGGTTCTGGGTGATGCCAGCAGCCCAATTTTTCTGCCCCTGTTTAACAGGGGCGTTTAAGTACAATTTTTGATGCAATGCTTTGCAGCAGGGCTAATTCCTGCAATAAAACTAGAGTATATGGCAGAGGTTGCAGTGTGATGGCACCAGTGCCTAAGGCCCAATTTTTCTGCCCCTGTTTAACAGGGGCGTTTAAGTACAATTTTTGATGCAATGCTTTGCAGCAGGGCTAATTCCTGCAATAAAACTAGAGTATATGGCAGAGGTTGCAGTGTGATGGCACCAGTGCCTAAGGCCCAATTTTTCTGCCCCTGTTTAACAGGGGCGTTTAAGTACAATTTTTGATGCAATGCTTTGCAGCAGGGCTAATTCCTGCAATGAAACTACAGTATATGGCAGAGGTTGCAGTGTGATGGCACCAGTGCCTAAGGCCCAATTTTTCTGCCCCTGTTTAACAGGGGCGTTTAAGTACAATTTTTGATGCAATGCTTTGCAGCAGGGCTAATTCCTGCAATAAAACTAGAGTATATGGCAGAGGTTGCAGTGTGATGGCACCAGTGCCTAAGGCCCAATTTTTCTGCCCCTGTTTAACAGGGGCGTTTAAGTACAATTTTTGATGCAATGCTTTGCAGCAGGGCTAATTCCTGCAATAAAACTAGAGTATATGGCAGAGGTTGCAGTGTGATGGCACCAGTGCCTAAGGCCCAATTTTTCTGCCCCTGTTTAACGGGGGCGTTTAAGTACAATTTTTGATGCAATGCTTTGCAGCAGGGCTAATTCCTGCAATAAAACTAGAGTATATGGCAGAGGTTGCAGTGTGATGGCACCAGTGCCTAAGGCCCAATTTTTCGGCCCCTGTTTAACAGGGGCGTTTAAGTACAATTTTTGATGCAATGCTTTGCAGCAGGGCTAATTCCTGCAATAAAACTAGAGTATATGGCAGAGGTTGCAGTGTGATGGCACCAGTGCCTAAGGCCCAATTTTTCTGCCCCTGTTTAACAGGGGCATTTAAGTACAATTTTTGATGCAATGCTTTGCAGCAGGGCTAATTCCTGCAATAAAACTAGAGTATATGGCAGAGGTTGCAGTGTGATGGCACCAGTGCCTAAGGCCCAATTTTTCTGCCCCTGTTTAACAGGGGCGTTTAAGTACAATTTTTGATGCAATGCTTTGCAGCAGGGCTAATTCCTGCAATAAAACTAGAGTATATGGCAGAGGTTGCAGTGTGATGGCACCAGTGCCTAAGGCCCAATTTTTCTGCCCCTGTTTAACAGGGGCGTTTAAGTACAATTTTTGATGCAATGCTTTGCAGCAGGGCTAATTCCTGCAATAAAACTAGAGTATATGGCAGAGGTTGCAGTGTGATGGCACCAGTGCCTAAGGCCCAATTTTTCTGCCCCTGTTTAACAGGGACATGTAATTACAATTCTTGATATAATATTTCACAGGAGGGCCCCTTCCTGTGCCCACCCAGAGTAACGGTGAGGACTTATAGTGTTGTGGCACCAGCACCACAACCACCAAAGGTCAATTTTTCTACCACTGTTCAACAATGGCATGTAATTACAATTCTTGATATAATCGTTCACAGCAGGGCGCTCCAGCGCCCACCAAGAGTCACTTTGAGGGCTTACAATGTTGTGGCAAAACCAACACCTTGTTCCGCCATTTCTGCAGAGCATATAGGGCAGGCCCCTACTTTCAAACATCCAATTTACAAACATCTCCTACTTGCAAACGGAAGGAGACAACAGCAAGTGAGATGAAAAAAGATGGACGACAAAACAAATTATACAGGGGTGATAACCCTTCCCATGTTTTCCAAAAAGCTTAAAATTGTTTTTTTGACTGGAGCTACACTTTAAAAATGTACCAGTTGAAAATTACAAACAGATTCAACTTAACACAACAAACCTACACAGTCCCTGTCTTGTTTGCACCACCTGTATACTGCTGTTCTGAGTATATAGGGCCTGGGGGCCACACACATTTCCTTTTTTTAATATGGGTATGGGGTTCCCCTTAATATGCGTACAAGACCCAAATAGGCTGGTAATGGGCAGGGAGGGCTACCCATGCCATTTTTCTGAATGATTTTCAACCATATTGCAGGAACCAGATATAACATTAAAACCGCAAGCAGTTTTAAATGGTGTTATTTCCGTTTAATGTCATTTTGTGCAGGGACTGTTCTAAACATGGGAAACACGTGGCACTTCACAGGCATACTACAGACACCCCCCAGGCACCATATTTAAAGGAATATTTCATTTTTTTTTTTTCACTTTAATCGTCATTAACCACTTCCCACCCGGCCAATGCACATATACGGCCGGGTGGGAGCCGCCTACTCCTGATATGACGTTCAGGAACGTCATTCAGGAGTAGCGGGATCGCGCGCGCGCGTGCCCGCGCAGCGGCGCGATCCCGATGCGCCCGTGTCACCCGGACACGGCGCATCTCAGATCGGCAGGAGGGCTCTGTGATTGGCCCTCCTGATCACATGACGGCCGTGTCCAATCACGGCCGTCATGTGATGTAAACAAACAGCCGGTTGCTAGGCAATCGGCTCCTCCTCTCCTCACACAGAAGTCATCGCTGTGGAGAGGAGAGCAGATCGCTGCAGCCGGCTGCTGATCAGTGAGTATGAGCTGCTTTTTACAGCTTTTTACTCACTGATCACCAGTCTAGTGTACACAGTAAACACACCACACAGTAAACACATCACACAGTATAAACACAATGTCCCCACACATGTCCCCAAAACATACATGTCCCCAAATAATAAAAACACATGTCCCTAATAATAAAAACATGTCCCCCACATATGTCCCACTAAAATCACATGTCCCAATGATTATCTGCACACATATGTACGTGATCACCTGCACACATATGTACATGATCATTTGCGTACATATGTCCGTGATCACACAAACCAATTATTATACACTTAACGGATTTTTTTTTACCAAAAACATGTAGCAGAATACATTTTGGCTTAAATTTATGACAAAATTTGATTTTATTGGATTTTTATTGAAGTAGAAAAAAGAAAATATTGTTTTTTTTTTCCAAATTTCCGCTTTTTTGCGCTTATATCGCAAAAAATAAAAAACTGAGTCGTGAATAAATACCACCAAAATAAAGCTCTATTTGTGCGAACAAAATGATAAAAATTTCATTTGGGTACAGTGTAGCATGACCGCGCAATTGTCACTGAAAGCGCTAGAGCGCTGAAAGCTGAAAATTGGGCTGGGAAGGAAGGGGGCGAAAGTGCCCTGTATTGAAGTGGTTAAAATCAGTGTTCCCGCCAAAACGGCCGCTTTTAAAACTTTTTATTGCATTGACCCATGTCCCCTGAGGCAGGAGTCAGGTCCCCAAACCCTTTTTAGGACAGTATCTTGCATATCAGCCGTTAAAATTAGCACTTTCCATTTCGAACGTTCGAGTCCCATAGACTTCAATGGGGTTCTAACGTTCGTTACGAACGCGGGGTCCGTTCGAAAGTTCTGGTGCGAACCGAACCGGGGGGTGTTCGGCTCATCCCTAACCACAATAGTGTAAAACCTTTTTTACCAGGATTTACAAACATCCCAACCTGCAAAAACTGATTTCAGGGAGGTGGCAAGCTCATTTCAGGAAGGTGGCACCCCCCTGACAAAATGTGGGCATGGCTTAACCACTTGCCGCCCGCCCTATAACAAAAGCACGGCGGCAAAGTGGTTTCAAAATCCCGACCGGACGTCATATGAAGTGATCAGGATTTTGAGCCGCTGCGCGCCCCCGGGGAGACTCTTTACCACGTGATCAGCCGTGTCCAATCACGGCTGATCACAGTGTAAATAGGAAGAGCGGGTGATCGGATTTTCCTCACTTGCGTCTGTCAGACGCGAGTAGAGGAGAGCCGATCGGCTGCTTCTCTGACAGGGGGGTTCTGTGCTGATCGATTATCAGTGCAGCCCCCCCGAGGATTCCCACACTGGACCGCCAGGGATGCCACTAGACCACCAGGGATGCACAGCACAAGGTATGCCACCCTAGACCACCAGGGATTCCAGTCAGTGCCCACAATGGATGCCAATCAGTGCCCACAATGGATGCCAATCAGTGCCCACAATGGGCTTCACTGATTGGCATGCATTATTGTTTGGCACTGATTGGCATCCATTAGTACAGTATAAAACAATACAATGCCACCTATCAGTGCCCATCCGTGCCACCTATCAGTGCCCATCCGTGCCACCTATCAGTGCCCATCCGTGCCACCTATCAGTGCCCACCCGTGCCACTAATCAGTGCCCATCCGTGCCGCCTATCAGTGCCCATCCATGCCCATCTGTGCCGCCTATCCATGCCCATCTATGCCGCCTATCCATGCCCATCTATGCCACCTATCCATGCCCATCCGTACCGCCTATCCATGCCAGCTATCAGTGCCAATTTGTGCTACCTATCAGTGCACATCCGTGTCGCCCATCAGTGCCGCCTATAAGTGCCACATATCAGTGTCCGTCGATGCCACCTCATCGGTGCCCATCAGTGCTGTCTTATCAGTGCCCATCAGTGTAGCCGCCATCAGTGCCCATCAGTGAAGGAGAAAACATACTTATTTACAAAGTTTTGAAACTGAAACAAAAAAATAAAAAATTTTCAAAATTTTCTGTATTTTTTTATTTGTTTAGCAAAAAATGTAAACCGTAGAGGTGATCAAATACCACCAAAAGAAAGCTCTATTTGTGGGAAAAAAATTATAAAAATTTCATTTGGGTACAGTGTAGCATGACCGTGCAATTGTCATTCACGATGATGTTGTCAGCTGAAAAGCTATACAGGGAGATTGGTGCTCACAGCTGTCCTCCCGATCATTCCGGGCTGTTTCCTGTCCTCATCCCCGGCTGTGAAGCCGGGAAACATTCCATGTGTGCAGGGTGGGGATGATACCCCACTGCCGCCCAGGATCAGCCCTGTGCCCGGGAGATCGCTCTGCACTCGCGGGTGTGTGGGAGCCACAGTCAAAATGCAGGAGACACTCGCACCTCACGGGAGACTTGAGATGTGTGGATTTAATAAAAGTAATGCACTTACATGAAAAGACGATTAAAACAGCATGTACTGGACACAGTGGTTTCAGAGGTAGATTCTCCGAATGCGATGACAGGAAATTACGCTATCGCTCAGCCAGTTTCGTCGCTAATCAGACTTCTTCCAAAGCATAAGCGTCATTCCACCTCATCTCAATAAATACCCTCTCTATGGGTCAAAGCTTCATTTCCATCCCCAGCTCCATGCAGTTCTTCCTGTCTGACCAAGCCTCATTCTGTGTGATGCTTCCTGTATAATCAAGCCTCACTCTGACCACAGAGTCCTTCTGTGGTTCAAGGCAGACAACCAAGCTTCGTTCTGGCTGGTCATTACACCAGCCATGATAACAGGAATTAATCACACAGACCTATCCCAGAACCACATCAGTCACATGGTTCAATAAACAGGAAGTGCTGACACCGTGGCTCCCTTGCCCGTAACAATACAATATAAAATCAAAAACACATTACGAAAAAAAAAGGCAGAAAAATAAAATTAAAAACAATGATTAAAATAAAACTGTATATAAAAATTATTTTAAAATATGAATTATCCAAAGAAAAGTTGACATCCCAATCAACATTCAACCCATGTGGAACAACTCTTGAGAAGAAAAATAAACTTAGTTTCCACTCTTGACAACTCCCTGACTTTGAGGCTACCCCTCCAATGGGAAGTAAAACTATCTCTATGTCCATAAATAATGTTCCAGCTGGATACCTATCATGTGTTACATCGTAGTGTTTGGATACACTGTGGTTTTTATACTCTTTATGCATATTTGCTATATGTTCGTTTAATCTTTTGTTCAGTGCCTGGGTGGTCCGGCCCACATATTGCAGACCATATGGGCACTGAAGCAAATATACCACGTGGGTAGTTTTGCAAGTGATAGAATTGTATACTTCTTGGACACTCCAGAGGAGAATTCTAACATTTTTCTTTTTTACACTAATTTAATTGACACACCTGGCAGCCACCACACCTAAAATATCCAGTAAGGCTATGGAACAGATGATGAGATCTTGAAGGAGGTTGAAGAATATTGTGTACTAACATGTTTTTTAAGGAAGGGACATTCCTATAAATGACCTTGGGTTTGGGAGGCAAGACAGGGCCTAAGATGCTATCATTCAGAAGGATATGCCAGTGTTTGTTGATAATGCGTTTAATGGCCAAATGTTGTGTGGAATAAGATTTGACCATAGAGAAATGATTCCAATATTATTTCATCCACAGGCTCATTTGATCTATCTAAAAGGAGTGTTTCCCTATTTGTATTTGTAACTTGATTCAACTTGGCTTCTAGCATGATGGGATCATAGTCCTTTTCAATGAATCTCTGGGTCAGGGTTTCTGCTTGACGTTCAAAGTCATCCGAAGATGTGCAACTGCGTTTTATTCGGAGGTACTGTCCTTTTGGAACTCCCTCTAACCATGGCCTATAATGATAACTGTCCCTCGAGATGTAGGATTAAAAAAGGTTGAAGTGGTCAAGCGACCCCCCCACAACATTAATAGTGAGGTCTAAAAAGTGGATCTCACATTCACTCATCTCAAAATTAAGTTTTATGCCTCTATTGTTCTGATTAAGAGTATTCAGAAAAGTAGTAGACATGTGCATTCGTTTTCATCCGAATGCATTTTCGTCCGAATTTCAGGGTGCAGATTCCGAAAAAACGAAAGACCTGACATAAATAAATGCTTTATTTTTGTTTTCATTGTGACACCAGTTCGATATAGACAGGAGATTCGACATGATGCTGACAATAACAATCTGTGTCTATTGAACCTGTGGTCGAATGTGCCTAACCTTAAAGGGGTTGTAAAGGTAAATGTTTTTTCACCTTAATGCATTCTATGAAAGTCCCGCGCTCGTCCTCGACTTCCTCTTCACCACTCAGCCTGGCCGCTGATTGGCTGGAGTGGATGGATGGAAAGCAGCTCAGTCATTGGCTCGCGCTGTTGTCAATCACATTCACTGACGCAGAGTGCCGGGGACGGGGCCGTGTGATACAGCGAGCGGCTATAGCCACCGGCTATATCACGGGAGCACGCCTGCAGATGCTTCTCACCATGCGAGGGAGCTCGCATGAACGTGAGAAGCACCTGTGGGAGGAAGCAGAGACAGCTGCCGAGGGACCCCAGAAGAGCAGGTTCGGGGCCACTCTGTGCAAAACGAGCTGCACAGTGGAGGTAAGTATAACATGTTTGTTATTTAAAAAAAAAAACCTTTTCATAATAATCTGCTGCTAATGGGTTAGTGTTGTGAACTTGATAGTGATACTAGTGTTGCTAGTATTGTGATAGCCTCAGAGGCTGCCCGTGTTGTGTGGGGGGGGTTATTATTATAGATTCTATATCATAGATTGAGATTCTATATACCCTATCTTGTTACCTGTCTGATCAGTGATCACTATCATCAGTCCATTGTCTGTTTGAACTATATACATTCAACATGAACAACAAAGATTCGAAAAAGCAGCGAAAAACATACAAATGTTGAATCTTTGGCTTATGGTGTATGTCAAAAGATTCGACGGAGAAGCTAAACTATACAGTCATACAGTTCAGCTGCTCTGACGAATGTTCAAAGAAGATTCGACAGACACCATAAGCCTTCAATGACAGATTCAGCCTTAATTAATTTAGATTTTCGGAACAAATGCAATTTTTAACGAAAAACAAAATAAATAAAAACAAATTTTGGGAGTAACAAAATAAATGTATTTTTCGGACGAAAACAAAATTCTGAAACAAAATATTTCAGTGCGCACATGTCTAAAAAGCAGTAAGTGACATGAAATCACCCTTCCACAGAAGGAGGATGTCATCTATATACCTTGCCCACAGGGCCAAATTGGTCTCCTGTTGGGCATAGATGGCATCCTCCTCCCATTTGGCCATAAATAGATTGGCCACACTTGGTGCATGTTTAGCTCCCATTGTAACACCTCTGTTTTTGGAGGAAGAATCCCCCCCCCCCCCCCAAACCAGAAGTAGTTGTGTGATGCTGCAAACTTAAGAAGGTCAAGGATAAAATCCTTTTGTGTAAAAGCCAAACCAGAGTCCCTGTCCAAATAGTATTATACTGCAGATATACCCAGAACATGAGGAATTATGGTATATAGAAAGGCAACATCTGCCGTCACAAGCCACCAACCTTCCTGAATCTGACAGTTCCCAATAAGGTTAATGGCTTCTCTAGTTTTTTTTTCTAAGAATTACCAGGACCCCTACCTAACAGAACATAAGTTTCTCTGTCACTTAAAATATTCTCTTTTTCAGCTACATAAGCACTTTTGTCCAACACAACAATACCCCCCCTTTGTCCGCAGGTCTAACAACTAGATCCTTGCAGTCACATAACTTTTGTAATCCTTGCTCCAGGTTGGCCTGCATTTTAATATTCTTAACTTGAACCCTGTCTAGATCTCTAAGCACAACGTCACTAAACTCTTACAGAAGATGCTATTCCACCTTGGTGGTTAAATAGAGAGGCATTCGACGAATGAGAACTTTGAATCTCTGTTGATGCCAGTCTACCTTCCTTAACTGGATTGGACAGAAAATTACGTTTAATATTTACTTTTCTGATGTATTTATAGATATCCATAAAGGTCTGGAACTTGTTTAAACCCTTAGGTGGAGCAAATTTTAAGCCCTACTCAAATTAAAAACACCCTCACCAATTATTCCCTTTTTCTTTTTCTCTTGTATTCTCCTCCCCCCTATGGTCCCTCTCTTTGGCCTGCCATTCCCTTGTTGTTTTGTCTTTGTTGGAGAAAACCCCCATATTGAAATTGTCCTGCTCTGGGTCCCTGCATGCCTGAAGATCTGAAACCATTACCCTGTATGTAGGATTGGTTAATGGGTCTCCCCCAGGGGGTAATTCCCATAGCCCAACACCCCAGGGTTTCTATATGGGAAATGATCATTATTAGACTGATAATGATTCCCCTGTCTGTAAGGACCCTTAGTGTGTTGTTGATCATTAGCGTGGCCCCATGGTCTAGGACCACCTTGAGGTCTCTGAGGGCCTCTATGCGGTCCATATTGAGTTCCTCCCTGATGTTGGGAATGTCCATAATTCCCACTACAACAAGTATGTTGTGCTTAAATAAAAAAAAAAACAGTAAATAATATTATTATTATTATTATTATACAGGATTTCTATAGCGCTAACAGTTTACGCAGCGTTTTTACAATGTATAGAGGAAGACAACACAATTACAGTACAGTTCAATACAAAAGGTACAGGAGGGCCCTGCTCGTAGAGCTTACATTCTAAAGGGAGGGGATGGTACAAAAGGTAATAGCTGCAGAGAATGATTTGATGGGGATGGCTCAGGGACAGTTGTTAGGTGGGTGTGGGATAGGCTTCCCTGAATAAATGAGTTTTCAGGGCTCTCCTAAAGGTGGAGAGGGTAGGGGCTGATCGGATATACTGGGGCAGGGAGTTCCAGAGGATGGGAGAGGCTCTGGAGAAGTCTTGAAGGTGAGCATGGGAGGAGGTAACAAGGGAGCTAGAGAGCAGGAAGTCCTGGGAGTTGAGAAGGGGACGATTTGGGCGATATCTGCAGATGAGGTTGGCTATGTAGATGGGAGCGATAATATAAACAAGTGAGTCCAAGAGTCATAAACGACGTGATACAATAGTGAAAGTTTGAATACTGTGTCACCAATTAGTTCATTGTCTTCCGTATGCCATGTTGGGCACTGATTTCAGGGTTTAGTTCCTCTTTAATGAGAACAACCAATGAGCAATCATCTTTCATGTTTTGAGTGCCCTAAAATGGTGAAATGTGCAATCTAAATGGTTGCTCTGGGTGGCTACACTTTCCAAATCATTACTATATTTAGACTTTTGATATTACATAAGCGGTTTAATCAGGGGCTTCTATTGGCTGAACGACAGACTTGTGTGTTTTTTTTTAACCCTGACTAACTATATTACTGTGTAGCCAAAAATACATGGGTGCACATTAAGTACAGCTAGGAAAGAAAAGCAGCAGCATAATAAATAATTTTAAAACATATGTGGAGAAATAAAATAATAAATGGACGCAAAGAAAAATATTCGCCAACACATGATGTATGTGTTTATGAGATTAACAGTCTATAGTATATATTTATTTAATTGTAAATTAAATTTGCTCAGTTTTTGATATAATTACATCTGTCTACTGAGCATATCCCCGTTTCCTGTAAAGGTTTATATGGGTAAATTGCTTCTGAGAATGTTATATTACAGTTTTTCACAGGAAGGTACATGACAGAAATAATATAAATCCCTTTAATTGCATTTTTCAGTAAGCAGACATACCAGGTAATGACCATATGGGTGACATTTTATGTGACATTTTCAGACTCGTAAATACACGGCATGCATTGCATTTATATACGTGTAACGTGTGCATACCTCCCAGGTTTCCAACATATGTAAATGGACATCTTTTAGCACAAAATATTTATGCAAACAACAACCCCAAATCATGTGGCACATGAAGAATTAAAGTGTAAAAAATTATAATTAAACCCAAAGGGACGGCTGCCCTGGGCGCCGGTAATATTTGAGGTGGGGGGGCAACAGTAGAAGAGTTTCTGCCACTACAAGCTGAAAGCTGACAGCAGTAGTGGAAGTGGTATCACTACTCCTGTCAGCTTAGCACTAGATGAGAGAAGCCAAATCAGGAGAGAAGAGAGCCGGGAGGTGCGCTGTACACTCTCTCCTCTCCAGCTTCACATTCCTGTCACTGTAGCACTCTTGCATGGGGACTGTCAGATCAGGACTTTACAGTTCTGACAAACTCTGATATCCAGCAGTGTCCCAAAGCCGGGACTTATTCAGCAGCGACATCTCTCCAACCAGCTGCCTGTAGAAATGGTTAGAAATCAGCTTCCCCTAGGCTCCTCCTCAGCTATGACATGTCAAGATGAGGAGGAGCCTAAAAAGAAGGACAGCACACAGGCTTGTGCCACTGTATCTGAGGTCTGCATGTTTGAGGGAGGGGGGCACTGGGGGCAGAATGAAGGGAGAGGAGAGGGGTAGAGTAATAAATAGTTGTGGTAAGGATAAGAGTATTTGTACTAGGAGGGGGAGAGAGAAGATGATTACTTCTAGGTGGGGGAATTGGGGGGATTTGTGCTATTGTGCTGAGGGGGTGAAATTTGGGGGGGAGCAAATTTTGGGGTGACAGGGATAAGATTTTTGCTGGGAGGGGAAATTGGGGGGTTTAGGGTGAGGGGAAAGAGGATTTGTGCTGAGGGGTGAATTTTGGAGAGATTTTGAGTGTGCTAGAAAGGGGGGTGTTTGTTCTAGTAGGGATAATTGGGTTGGGGGGTATTTGTGCTGGAGTGGAAGTTTGGGAAGGAGGATATGTGCAGGGAAGAGGAATTTTTTTTTGGCGGGGGGTAAGATTTGTTTGAGGAAGGGAAATTTGGTGAGGATTTGTGCTGGGAGGGGAAATGTGGGGGGTGATGGGGTTAATATTTGTTCTAGGAGAGGGAATTGGGGGGAATTAGGGGGGTTTGGGCTCGAAAGGGGTGATTTGAGTTTCCTCTAGAGCTCAGCCTAGACTCTGCTTTGTCACATCCTGAATGTAGAGTGAGTGAGAACTTACAGAAGAGTGAAGGATCTTGGGGCATGTAGTCCAAGAAGCCCAGCCCAGATTCACACTGGAGATGATCGCTGTGGACTACAAGTTCAAGCCGGCTGGAGGGAGACAACAGAATGCAGGGAGAGGTGATAAATAGCCTGAGTTTGGGAAGAGTCAGTCTCTTGGAACAACAGCCTTCATCTGGACGGAATGACCCAGATGGTCAGAGGGGTGAGTGCTGCAGCCTAGGCAGCGAGGGAAAGCCTTCAGTGGGCAATCTTGGTAACATCCGTCATCAGCAGATTCCAGTCGGTCTGGCAACAGTCGGGAGGTCACCATCATCACCTGCACCACAGATTCAGCTGAGCTACGATGCTGAGGGGTTGTGCGACCGAGCACCGTTCCCTGATCACAGCATCTGCAGGAGCCTGCTTCAGGATCTTACTGCCATCTCAAAGAGCCTGGTAGCACCCGGATTGGTGAGTGGGTGGAAGCCCACCCCCTTTACACCCAAAGACACTGCATGCAGACACCTTTACTGTGACATTTTTATTAAAGCCCTAAAAGGAGACATTTACAACCACTAATTCACTGTTTGGAATGTAATTACCCAAAGATTACATTGGTTACATTGCTTGAGCTAGCTGAAGATGCAAGACATCTGCATTAAGATGACGCCTTTGTCCTTTGTATTGTATTTGCTATCATTGGAATGTCTAAACCCAGGTTGTTAGAGGGGAGATTTGCAAGGTCAGGGCAATCATTGTGGTACAGTATCTTTAAGCGGCCATCATGGAGGTAGCGCTACACCTGCAAAACATGGTGCACCAACACCCACCCTCTCGCTCTGCACGGCTCTCCCCCATAGCCTGCCACTGTGCTAATTGATGGTGTCACCCCTTTGGAGGGTGTCATCTGGGTGCGTTTCGCTTCCCCCATGCCCCCACAATGACGCCACTGGGCTTGTTCCCCTTACAGCTATATGTATATTATATGTGAGTGATATGTTTGTGTATGTGTGGGTATGCGTGTGGGGTATACGTGTACAAAAGGCATTTGTGTATGTATAATATGTGTGATGTGTCTATGTATACTGTTTTTGTGTTGTTTGTGGGTGTATAGAATGTGTGTGATGGATATGTTACCTTGTTCAGATCCACACTATAGCTGAATGACCGCTACAGCGTGGACCTACTTTTCAGGGAGGACGTCTATTGATGTCCTCCCGTACCCGAGCGGCCTGCACTCCCCCTGCAGCATCAGAGTAAGGGGTCAATCCCAGCCCTTTACTACGTGATCAGCTGTCAGCCAATGACAGCTGATCATGTGATGTAAACAGAGACGGTAGTCAGCTGACAGCATGAGGAGAAAAAAAAAAGCCGATCACTATGAAACATGATTTTTATTTTATTTTTCAAAATTTTCCATCTTTTTTTGTTTGTTTAGCAAAAAATAAAAACCCCAGCTGTGATTAACCACTTCAATACCGGGCACTTATACACCTTCCTGCCCAGACAAATTTTGAGCTTTCAGCGCTGTCGCACTTTGAATGACAATTGCGCAGTCATGCTACACCGTACCCAAGCTAAATTTTTATCATTTTGTTCCCACAAATAGAGCTTTCTTTTGGTGGTATTTGATCACCTCTGGTATTTTTATTTTCTGCTAAACAAATAAAAAATAGCCGAAAAATTTGGATAAAAAACATTTTTTTTTGTTTCAGTTACAAAACTTTGTAAATAAGTAAGTTTTCTCCTTCACTGATGGGCAGGGGCGTTGCTAGGTGGCAAAAGGACCAGGGGCTTCAGCCCAGAGTCCAAGCCGGAAACGGGGGGGGGGGGGGAGGGGGGGTCGGGTGTTGTACGCGACACAGGTTTTTTTTGGCTGGGCCGTGACACTGACGGTAGGTGACTTACATACACTAACCTACCTACACTGACGGCAGTGACCTACCTACCTGACCTACCTACACTGACAATAGTGACCTACCTACACTCACCTGCCTGACCTACATACACTGGACATATACATACACTAAACGGTAGTGACCTACCTACACTGACCGACCTACCTACACTGGCATTAACACACACACTGACCTACCTACACTGGCATTAACACACACACTGACCTACCTACACTGACATTTACATACACTGATCTACCTACACTGACATTTACATACACTGATCTACCTACACTGACATTTACATACAGTGACCTACCTACACTGACATTTGCATACACTGACCTACCTACACTGACATTAACACACACTGACCTACCTACACTGACATTTACATACACTGACCTACCTACACTGACATTAACATCATACACTGACCTGTCTGAGCCAGTCCTCAGAGGAGGAGCCGAGGAGGAGAGGAGAGCGGCTCGCCCGAGCGCCAAGCGGGGATGTGGCGCGGCAGCCTCTTTGTAATTACCGCCTTCTGGTGCCAACAGTGCCTATGATGGACGTCACACGTCCCGCTGTCCCGGCATTGGACCAGTGGGACATCCATCATAGACGTGCAGGCTCCAGAAGGCGGGACCTGCTCTGGCTCTCGGCCGCACTCGGCCACGCTCGGCGGCGCTCGGCTGCACTCGGCCACACTCGACCACGCTCGGCGGCGCTCGGGATCAGATTGGTCCCGGCGCTCTCGCCTACCCTGCAGAGCTGACACTCGGGGCTATTGGGGGACACATTCAGGGGTTCAGCCACCCCCTGCCGATGCCCCTGCTGATGGGCACTGATGGGGCCGCAGTGATGGCACTGATAAGGCAGCACTGATGGGCACCAATAATGTGGCATCAATGAAGTGGCACTGATAGATGGCACTGATATGCGACATAGATAGACACTGATAGGTGGCACAAATAGGCCCTGATAGGTTGCACGGATTATCATGGATAGGTGGTACGGATTGGCATGGATGGGTGGCATGGATAGGCGGTACAGATGGGCACGGATGGGCATGGATAGGCGGCATGGATGGGCACTGATAGGTGGCATGGATGGGCACTGATAGGCGGCAAAGATGGGCACTGATAGGTGGCATGGATGGGCACTGATAAGCGGCACGAATGGGCATTGTAGTGTACAGTATTGTATAGGGATGGATGCCAATCAGTGCCAAACAATAATGCATGCCAATCAGTGATGCCCATTGTGGGCACTGATTGGCATCCATTATGGGCATTGATTAGCATCCATTCTGGGCACTGACTAGCATGCCTGGTGGTCTAGGGGGGCATACCTGTTGCTGGGCATCCCTGGTGGTCTGGTGGCATCCCTGGTGGTCCTCGGGGGGGCTGCGCTGATAATCGATCAGCACAGACCCCCCCCCTGTCAGAGGAGCAGCCGATCGGCTCTCCTCTACTCGCATCTGACAGACGCGAGTGAGGAAAAGCCGATCACCGGCTATTCCTATTTACACTGTGATCAGCCGTGATTGGACACGGCTGATCACATGGTAAACAGTCTCTGTCAGAGACTCTTTACCGAGATCGTAGTTGTGGGGTATCAGACTGACACCCCGCAACAATGATCGCCGCGATGCGCGCCCCCGGGGGCGTGCAGCGGCTTAATATCCTGATCACGTCATATGATGTCCTGTCAGGATATTACAACCACTTTGCCACCGTCATTTTGCTATATGGCGGGTAGCAAGTGGTTAAATACCACCAAAAGAAAGCTCTATTTTTGTCTACAGTGTTGTATGACCACGCAATTGTCATTCAAAATATGACAGCGCCGCTTAAAGCTGAAAATTGGTCTGGGCAGGAGGGTGGTTTAAGTGCTCGGTAAGCAAGTGGTTAATGTGCATGCTACCAGTATTTAAAAGTAAAAGGATAGACAAGGTATCGTTACTAGGCAGAAAAGAACAAAATAAGCCAGAGACATAATAAAGAAGGCAGGGAATGGGGAGGGGGGCAGGGTATAATAGACTCGGAACAAAACACAGAAATCCTAAAGACACATAGAGGGATGATAAGTGTCAGACTATGGGATCGCTGCACAGAGAAAGCACACAATTCAATCTATTACAGCATGTCATGTTTGTATAGGGCCATACAGTAGAATAATCAATAACAGGACAATGTAGAGGTCAGAAGGAACAATGGGGGTCAGCGTCTGCACACAGCGGCAAGATGGAATAATTTAGTCGGATAAATGATGTATGTTTTCATACCTTGCCCTAGGGAGCTCTCTGCTCCCGGGCACGCTTCAGTCACAATGGCTTAGTATTAGCACACTTATAGGATTTTCTTTCTTCCTCGGCTTCTCCCACGCAAAACGCTCGCCTGCCTATTTTTAGTCTGGCAAGGGACGACGTTGAATTATTCAGCAAGTTTTTACATTGGTGGAAGATTAAAAATAGAACAAAGCTGATTATTTCTCCCTCTTTTCCCCAGAAATATCCGACCCTTCATGTTCGTATATGTAGAAGAACCAACTACCGTCTCCAGCTGCATATATTAACAATTTCGCTTCAGGAATGTCATCAGTCAAATAGTTGACAAACAAGAGGAGGTAAAGAAAGAACAGGCATCAAAGACTTTCTTTAACCACATGTTGACACACCGCTATAGCCGAATGATGGCTACAGCGCGGTCGTTTCCTTTTTGGATGCCATCATATGACGGCATCCCGTGATCACACCCACTGCTGGGCACAGGCAGCGCGCTCTGTGATTGTAGTTCCCTCCAGACACTGCTGGGCACAGATTGAGGTAAGGAGCCAATTAGCGACTTTACTACGTGATCAGCTGTGTCCAATCACATCTGATCGTGGATGTAAACAGATGCCGGTTATCGGCACTCTTTTCCTCACGCTGACAACAGAAGAGAAGAGAGCCAATATCCAGCTTCTCTAAAAGGGACATCTACATTGATAGTCAGGGCATGCCCACCAGTGCTGCCAATCTTTGCCCACCAGTGATGCAACTCAGTGCCCACTAGTGCTGCCAATCAGTGCCCTTCAATGCTGCCATTCAGTGCCTCCTCAATAGTGTCACCGATCAGTGCTGCTTATCAGTGCCGCCTATCAGTGCTGCCGATCAGTGTCCATCAGTGCCACCTATCACATACCTCCCAACATTCTGAGATGGGAATGAGGGACACCTACTTGCAAATGTATGTAGGCATAGGACACGCCCCCTGCCACAACCCCTTAAATGAGAATTAACAAAAAAAAAAGGTTAATTAAATCCACAAGGGCTTTTTTAAAAACTCCTATTCCTTTATATTGGCTCTTAAAATTTACAAATGTAGCCATTTAGAAATTGGATGAAAGGCTTAGCACTTAGAAACACTTTTTGAAAGATAAAAAGTGCATTGTATACACAATTATATAGATGAGACCAAAATGAGAGACAAATGAGGAGGAAAGAGGGACAGAGGGACTTTGTTTAAAATGAGGGACAGTCCCTCGAAATTAGGGACAGTTGGGAGCTATGCTATTAGTGCCCACCAGCGCTGCCTAATCAGTGAAGCGTGTCAGTGCCCATCAATGCCCCTCATCAGTGTCCCTCAGTGCAGCCTATCAGTAAAGCCTCATCAGTGTCCCTCAGTGTGGCCTATAAGTGAAGCCTCATCAGTGTCCCTCAGTGCGGCCTATCAGTGAAGCCTCATCAGTGTCCCTCAGTGCGGCCTATCAGTGAAGCCTCATCAGTGTCCCTCAGTGCAGCCTATCAGTAAAGCCTCATCAGTGTCCCTCAGTGCAGCCTATCAGTAAAGCCTCATCAGTGTCCCTCAGTGCAGCCTATCAGTAAAGCCTCATCAGTGTCCCTCAGTGCGGCCTATCAGTGAAGCCCCATCAGTGTCCCTCAGTGCGGCCTATCAGTGAAGCCCCATCAGTGTCCCTCAGTGCGGCCTATCAGTGAAGCCTCATCAGTGTCCCTCAGTGCGCCCTATCAGTGAAGCCTCATCAGTGTCCCTCAGTGCAGCCTATCAGTGAAGCCTCATCAGTGCTCATTAGTAAAAGAGAAAAATTACCTGTTTGCTAAATTGTATAGCAAACTATGAAAAAGTTTTTTTTTCAGTTTAAAAATGTTCAGTCTTTTTTTTTATTTATTTAGTAAAAAATAAAAAACCCGGCGGTGATTGAATACCACAAAAAAAAGCTCTATTTGTGTAGAAATTTCATATGGGTACAGTGTTGCATGTCCGCACTATTGTCATTTAGAGTGCGACAGCACTGAAAGCTGAAAATTGGCCTGGGCAGAAAGGGGATAAAAATGCCCAGTAGGCAAGTGGTTAAAGTGCACCTGTAGTGGGGGAGAAGGATCGGGAAACCAGGCACTCCTGTTTTATTTTTTATTACTAATTCAAGGTCACAGTGTTGCAAGGTACAATAGAGAAATTAGGTCATCACCAAATAATTTGCGGTGGAAATAGGTGTTTCATCCCGTGTTATGTCAAGTGCGGTCACCGCCAAGTAATTTGCGATGGAAATTGGTGGTTTCATCCCTTTTTATATAAAATAAACCTGTAAAGGCACAGCAACAGGTTCAAATTAGGATCTCTTACCTTTCCTTTACTCCAGTTTACACATGGTTATAGGCTTCTATGTGACAGTGCTGGTGCTTGATAATTGGCCCAACGCTGTCACATAAAATGAGCTATATCATTCTTTTTACTCTAAAGTGCTGGGTATTTTTCTTGCTTCTGGTGGCTGAACAGAACGATGGGGAAGTGAAGGAAAATGACAGTAGCATATGGACATTAGAGCAAATCTGTTGATTTGTCCTGTCTGGGTAGAGCACAGGTTGTTTTGTATTGCTGACCCCAAGGGCTTTTTGGTATCTGCTTTGTGCCTTATGCCCCGTACACATGAGCGGACTTTCCGCTCAAGCTTGACTTGCATACACACGGTCACACAAAAGTTCTCTGAACTTTCGACCGTCAACAACGTGGTGACGTACAACACTACAACAAGCCGAGAAAATTAAGTTCAATTCTTCCGAGCATGCGTCGAATTGTTTCTGAGCATGTGTAGGAGTTTTGCGTGTCGTAATTGCTACAGGTGATCGGAATTTCCTATCCAAAAGTCTGATGGAGCATACACATGGTCGGAATTTCCGACCATTGGACTTTTGCTGGCGGTATTTCCGATCGTGTCTACGGGGCTTTACACATTCAGGATCTTCCTTCACCATTCACATTCTACCTCATGCATGAAAGTTCTGAGTTGTCCAACCTAGAATTTACTGCAGATACTAACCATAGAATTAATTAGTGCTCTTTCAGATGGGCAGGTGGGGGACAGTAAAAAGGACTGCTGAGCTGTGGTTTTACCGCACCCTGGCCACCCACTTGAACTGTAAAATAACAGTTGGAAGGGGCTGGTCACATGCTGCAGTGCTTTTCTTTGCAGCCTTGTGATTTTTAACTCAGGCCCAAAATATATAAAGTTGCACCACTTGGCAAACTCACCCACTGAGTTCAATAGGGCTGTGGCGCAACTGCGTGCAACGCACGTGATTACAGCATGGTAGTGTGGAATTATAGGGTTAAATCAGGCAGTGAGGAGGTGATATAATACCTCCTCATCATCTGTCAAATGCCTTCTGAATGCAGATCACTATTTAGGGGGTACCACACTCAGAGCCAGGACAAGGGGTGGATGGGAGGGGCAGCTGCCCTAGGAGCAGTGTTTTATTGTAGGGAAGAGAGCACCTTCCTTCTGTTACAAGGCTGACAGGAGAAGTGATAACAGCATTACTATTCCTATTAGCCCAGCACTGGGAGAGGCAAGGAGAGAGGTGGGAAGCGGTGAAGGCTGTGTTTTCTCACCCCCTCCTCCTCCCTTCTGCCAGAGCAGTGCTCCTGTATTCAGAAGACAGCAGAATTAATCACAAATACAGGGGCTCTGCACTGGCAGGAGGGGGGGAGGGAGAGAAAACATAGTCCACAGCTGTGTGCAGAAGTGTCAGGACAGAGCCGGGAGTGGAGGAGAAAGCCAGGAAGAGGTGGAGCTGTGCTCTCTCCCCCTTCAGCTCCTCCCATCTGTCAGTGCAGCGCTTCTGTAGCCTGTACACCCAACTGCCGGCTTCTGCATATACTGACATACTGACAGCTCAGGACTGTTTCTTATGTTATCTTAGCCCTTGTACACACGGTCGGAGAATCTGTCGGAATGAGTCTTATCGGACCGTGTCTTCAGATAATTCGACTGTGTGTGGTATGCATCGGACTGATTCCGTCCGAATCTCCGTCCGACCCAATTTTCCAACATGTTGGAAATATTTCCCGACCAACTGGGCCGGACGGACCTAATCCGATCATGTGTAGAGCATTTTGATCGGACCAAGTGCCACGCATGCTCAGATCAAATTCCTACATCAAAGCTATTGGCTACTAGCCTGAATATAGTCCCATCGTAATGAAATTACGTCATCACGTTCTGAAAGATCAGATTTTTTGCCAACTTGGCCCGACCGTGTGTATGCAACAGTTTCTGACACAATCCGTCGGACTAAATCCGACGGGCAAAATCCGACGGATTTGGTTGGCAAAATCTCCGACCGTGTGTACGTGGGCTTACACCCCCCAGTCAGCTCCTCCCCACAATAGGGGCACAGTTTGGCATCTTTGCCCTGGGCACTGGTTGACTTTGTCCCGGAACTGACCACACTCCACTCCAAGAGTGAAAAAGCCTTTACTGTATGCCAGTTCTTTCATTTGAGCACCTCTGTACACTTCTATTAGAACAACCCTTGGCTGCCATAGTAGAGTCAGATTTCCAAGCACTTATAAAATGTCTCCTGACTAGGGATGAGCTTCGTGTTCGAGTCGAACGTACGTTCGACTCGAAAATTGGCTGTTCGTCCGTTCGGCGAAATCCGAACTCTTGGTCCGTTCGCGGCAAAATTCGTGTGGCGCGCACGGCCCACAATGCACTGCGAAGGCGCAGTGCATTGCTGGCTCATGATTGGCCAAGCATGCACTGTGACCCCGCATGCTTGGCCAATCGCAGCGCCAGCAGCGAGGAGAGCCATGATTGGCCACAGGCAGGATGCCTGTGGCCAATCATAGCTCAGCCTGTGTAGTGCACGCCCCACACTATATAAGGCCGCCTTTGAGGCGGCCTCGTGTAGTGTGTTGGCATCTGAAGCAGTGGGTGTTCTGTGTACCTTAAACACAGTTACACACCGATCGTTTTTGGCTGATTTCCTATCTTGCTCTTGTGTAGTGGTTATTGTCTGTGCCCTGACCGCAGTATACACCACTATATTCACCTCACCTATATAGCTAGTGATCTATCGTTAATAATAGAGCTTGCAGTCAGTAGTGTTAGGAGATAGTGCGTGCTGTCTGCGTGCTCTGTACCCAGTACATACCGCTATAATCCACCTACATAGCTGTTCTCTATTTGAGCCCAATTGCCATCTGCAGGAGTTATTGGAAGTTGTGTGTGCCTCCAGCACAGCACAGAATACATCTGTATATACCCCTTTATCTCTGCTGTTTTCTGGTTATTGTCTGCGTGCCCTGACCACAGTATACACCGTGATATTCACCTCACCTATATAGCTAGGGATCTATCTTTAATAATAGAGCTTGCAGTCAGTAGTGTTAGGAGATAGTGCGTGCTGTCTGCGTGCTCTGTACCCAGTACATACCGCTATAATCCACCTACATAGCTGTTCTCTATTTGAGCCCAATTGCCATCTGCAGGAGTTATTGGAAGTTGTGTGTGCCTCCAGCACAGCACAGTATACATCTGTATATACTCCTTTATCTCTGCTGTTCTATAAAAAAGGCATCTGCAGGAGTTTTTTGGTTCTGGGTGATGCCAGCAGCCCAATTTTTCTGCCCCTGTTTAACAGGGGCGTTTAATTACAATTTTTGATGCAATGCTTTGCAGCAGGGCTAATTCCTGCAATAAAACTAGAGTATATGGCAGAGGTTGCATTGTGGTGGCACCAGCACCAGTGCCTAAGGCCCAATTTTTCTGCCCCTGTTTAACAGGGGCGTTTAAGTACAATTTTTGATGCAATGCTTTGCAGCAGGGCTAATTCCAGCAAAAAAACTAGAGTATATGGAAGAGGTTGCAGTGTGGTGGCACCAGCAGCAGTGCCTAAGGCCAAATTTTTCTGCCCCTGTTTAACAGGGACATGTAATTACAATTCTTGATATAATATTTCACAGGAGGGCCCCTTCCTGTGCCCACCCAGAGTAACGGTGAGGACTTATAGTGTTGTGGCACCAGCACCACAACCACCAAAGGTAAATTTTTCTACCACTGTTCAACAATGGCATGTAATTACAATTCTTGATATAATCGTTCACAGCAGGGCGCTCCAGCGCCCACCAAGAGTCACTTTGAGGGCTTACAATGTTGTGGCAAAACCAACACCTTGTTACGCCATTTCTGCAGAGCATATAGGGCAGGCCCCTACTTTCAAACATCCAACTTACAAACATCAGACAGCAGCAAGTGAGATGAAAAAAGATGGACGACAAAACAAATTATACAGGGGTGATAACCCTTCCCTATGTTTTCCAAAAAGCTTAAAAATAGTTTTTTTGACTGGAGCTACACTTTAAAAATGTACCAGTTGAAAATTACAAACAGATTCAACTTAACACAACAAACCTACACAGTCCCTGTCTTGTTTGCACCGCCTGTATACTGCTGTTCTGAGTATATAGGGCCTGGGGGCCACACGCATTTCCTTTTTTTAATATGGGTACAGGGTTCCCCTTAATATGCGTACAAGACCCAAATAGGCTGGTAATGGGCAGGGAGGGCTACCCATGCCATTTTTCTGAATGATTTTCAACCATATTGCAGGAACCCGATCTAACATTAAACCCGCAAGCAGTTTTAAATGGTGTTATTTCCGTTTAATGTCATTTTGTGCAGGGACTGTTCTAAACACGGGAAACACGTGGCACTTCACAGGCATACTACAGACACCCCCCAGGCACCATATTTAAAGGAATATTTCACTTTTTTTTTTCACTTTAATCGTCATTAAAATCAGTACTCCCGCCAAAACGGCCGTTTTTAAAACTTTTTTTTGCATTGACCCATGTCCCCTGAGGCAGGAGTCAGGTCCCCAAACCCTTTTTAGGACAGTATCTTGCATATTAGCCGTTAAAATTAGCACTTTCCATTTCGAACGTTCGAGTCCCATAGACTTCAATGGGGTTCTAACGTTCGTAACAAACGCGGGGTCCGTTCGAAAGTTCTGGTGCGAACCGAACCGGGGGGGTGTTCGGCTCATCCCTACTCCTGACAGTATTTGAAGTGAACATATACTGTATAGTAGGTTCACTGATGGCTAAGAGTACTTGCATAATCCACCTTGTGCTTTGAATTCCTAGTAGCAGTGCAGTGAGATTACCTAAGGTAGATAGCACTAACTCTGTTGGAGCGTGTTCCTGAACATTGTAATGAGAGTTGGTGTTGCACACTACTGTGGGCCAGCTGGAGAGGAAGCTGTACCAGAGGACCTGCAGTGCAAGGATCTCCTGCTCTTACTTCATTCTTTCTTCAACCACTTATGCCGGGGAGGAATTACCCCCTTCCTGACTAAGCCCTTTTTTGCAATATGGCACTGCGCCACTTTAACTGACAATTGCGCGGTCATGCGACATTGTACCCCAACAAAATTGACGTCCTTTTTACCCACAAATAGAGCCTTCTTTTGGTGGTATTTAATTACCTCTGTGGTTTTTAGTTTTTGTGCGATAATCAAAAAAAGAGCAAACATTTTGAAAAGAAAGCAATGTTTTTACTTTTTGCTATAATAAATATCCCCCAAAAATATAAAAAACTAATTTCTTTCTCAGTTTAGGCCGATATGTATTCTTCTACATATTTTTGGTAATAAAAAAAAAACGCAATAATCGGATATTGATTGGTTTGCGCAAAAGTTATCGCATCTACAAAATAGGTGATAGATTTATGAAATTTTTTTTTTTTTTACTAGTAATGGCGGAAGTCTGCGATTTTTATCGGGACTGCGACATTATAGCGGACAGATCAGACACGTTTGACACTGTTTTGGGTCCATTGACATTTATACAGCAATCATTGCTATAAAAATGCACTAATTACAGTGTAAATGCCACTGGCAGGGAAGGGGTTAAACACTAGGGGGTGATCAAGTGGTTAAGTGTGTTCCCTGGGTGTTCTAACTGTAGGGGGGATGGGCTCACTAGAACATGACAGAGGTCACTGCTTCTGATCACTGGGAGCAGTAGATCGCTGTCATGTTGCAGAACAGGGAAATGCTTTGTTTATCTCCCCGTTCTGCCTCTCCGTGCCACGATTACGGGCCACCAGCAGACATCAAGTCCGCAAGACCCGCAGGCTAGCCGCCGATAACAAAGCAAAGTACGGGTACATGATTTTGCGTACCCGTGTCACTTTGCCGACGTATATCGGTGTGAGCCGGTTGGCAAGTGGTTAAAATTAAAAAGGTTCTCTGTAGATCTACTACATATACTGACTTTTTAGGTTTATTCTTTAGATCTGAGCTTTCTCAACCTCTATGAGTAATCAGTTCATCACCTTACCAGTCTTTAGGGGGTAAGCAAACCTATCTACTCTATAAAGATAGCCACTTCCACATGAAGACACGGCACAAGGAAGCATAATCAGTTGGTCCTGGGGAAAACATTAGCTGCAGGGAACCTACAGGCAATACCGGTGACTAGTCAATTGGCTTCCAAATTGTAGCACTGCTGAAAGTCATTTCCCTGAAAGTGCAGTTACCTTTTATACTCTTTGACTCTTCTGACCCAGCTAATTATATGGGATTTCCAGCAATCACGGTACCACCTGGCTGTAAGAATCAGCTAAGAGGATTTTGCTGGTTGGAAATCTATTCTTTATAGCAAAGGTGGGCTGCATATCAGCACCTTGTGACACATTGGAGGAATTATTAAAAAATGTGTGAGGTAAACCTAATACACAAACAATCAAAACTAGGCTGAGGTGTACAGATAAAGGCGAGACCCAGTCCCCAAAACAGTAACTTTCAGAAAGTAATTGTCCATGGGACTTTTAGGCTGGGTTCACACTGCTGTGGTGACTAGAATTGGATGTTATTCGCACCACACTGCAGTGCAAATCACATCCGATCTCTGTGCGATGCGAGTTCAGCCATACAGATAGTATGGCTGAATTCGCATCGCATCCGGCCCAAAACTCGCACAGGACCCTTTTTTTGGTTCGCAGCAGAATCGGATCGCATGGGTGTTCACTCGCCTATGCACTTTACAAAGTACATAGGCAAGAAGACACAGTCAAGACACTCCAGGGCGGTCCTATGAAAAAACAGTCTGTGGGATGGATGCACTAAGCAGAGTCCAGGATCCATAGGAGACAAGGAAATCCAGTTAAAATCATGCTTTATTGAAAAAGGCAATTCAACGTCTTAACTAACAAAGGGGGTGAATACATACGCACGTGCCAATTATCCGTTTTTTTATTTCTGAAAAATAGTTTTATGTATCTAATTTTACTTCACCAACTTAGATTATTGTGTTCTGATCCATCACATATAATTCAGATAAAAAAAAAAAAAAAACCATTGAACTAAAGGCTGTAATGTAACAAAATAGGTTAAAAGCCAAGGGGGTGAATACTTTTGCAAGACACTGTAGAAGCATCAGTTTCAAAACTTACAAATGTAAAAATAAATTGACCAAAAACCATCATTATAGCTAAATATAAAGTTGCATTTCGTAAAGCTTTCTGATTGGAATGTCTCCAGTCATAAAGATATGTAAGAGGTTAAACATATCACTATAGCCTTCCAGGCATGTCAGCTGGGAACTTATGCGCGCTGTGGTTTTCTTAATTGAAAACCATGGCATGCAACCACCTTACTGAGCTGATATTTGCTACAGCAACTTAGGATTGATTTTGTCAAGAAATGCACACAAACCTTCTAAGGAGGCACTGTCACATTGTCCATTCAGGCCAAAGTAGCAGTGTCTCCCGACAGAAAATAATCCCCCCCACAAGGCACATTTGATATGTGACAGGGCTTTGACCTAACCAGCCAATGGCTGGAGGAAGGGGGGGCAGCAATGGCAGTGTCTCCTTGAAGGACAGAGAAATCAAGTATTTTCTGTATATATCAAGTTTGAATTATTGCTATACCATTTATCTAAAACTATATTTTTGTACACAACAAATCAAATGAATAGGAGTCACATTGCAAGCATATAAATTGAAAAACAGATGACCGTATATAATGGTGTAGCCATGGTGTTGCAGCTAGTAAGAAACAATCCGCCAAATCACCCCACTGCCAGACTTCATACATCACTGCCAGAGACGATGAACAGTCTTTTGCGAGTTTTGTTTTTGTTGTTTTATTGGGGGGTACAACTTGGATAGGGATAGGTATATGGGATGCCCATAGGATAAGTCATTGCCACCATATTTTAGGATTTAGTACATTCTGATCACGCTAGAGCCAGAAGATGTAATGTGCAAATTGAACTATGAATCTCCTCCTGCAGCTCGACCGCCGCAGACTACTACCTCTAAAGCCCCGTACACACGGTCGGACTATTTGGTGGACTTGGACAATTCGCCCGTGTATGGGCTCCGGCGGACTTTATTTTCCCCAAAAGTCCAGCGGACTTAGAAAGAAGTTTTGACTCAAAATTGTCAGTCCGGCGGACAATCCGGCCATCTGTGTGCTAGTCCGCCGGACTTTTGAAATGAACGGACTTGCCCGCACATGGAGAAAAGTCCGTACATTTTGAACGCGGCTCCAGGTAGACGGGACTAGTGAAGGAGGTCAATGTCGCCGCCTCCATCGGCGAGATTGACACCTCGCTGGTCCCGTCACCTGGTATGGACTTAAAGGGGAAGCCCTACGCCGAAAAAACGGCATGGGGGCCCCCCAAGGTCCATATCAGACCCTTAAGTGAGCACGCAGCCCGGCCGGTCAGGAAAGGAGGTGGGGACGAGCGAGGGCCCCCCCGAGCTGTACCAGGCCGCGTGCCCTCAACATGGGGGGTGCTTTGCAGCCCCCCCACCCCAAAGCACCTTGTCCCCATGTTGATGAGGACAAGGGCCTCTTCCCAACAACCCTGGCCGTTGGTTGTTGGGGTCTGCGGGCGGGGGGCTTATCAGAATCCGGGAGAGATACAGGCCCCCCACCCTATGTGAATAAGTATGGGGTACAATGTACCCCTACCCATTCACCTGGGGAAAAAAAATGTAAATAAAACACAACACGTGGTTTTAAAATTATTTATTGCACAGCTCCGGGGGTCTTCTTCTGTCTTGGGGGGTCTTCTCGCCAGACTCCTCGACCATCTTCTGCTAGCCCGGCTTTCTTCTTCGTTGCCGCCCGGGGGTCTTCTTCCGACTTTGCGGGTCTTGTCCCCCTCTTCGGTTCTTCTTGCCGGGCCTCCGCTTCCTTCTTCCAGCTCTTTTACTAGTGGTGGCTCGGTCTTCTGTCGTCGCCGCCGCCTTCTCTTCTCCTCTTCTTCTTCTCTTCACCAACGCTCTCCATCATTGGCTGAGAGCGCTGATCGGGACCTGGTTGGCTGCTGGTTTTCCAGCATGCCCATCCAACAGAAAAGGGCCAACTTCTGTCAGACAGACCGACATACACATGGTGCGAATGTCAGCTGTTTTTTTTTTTTGTTTTTTTTTAACCGGCCAATGTCTACTGTCATTCGGCCCATGTTTATGGGACTTAAGGCAGCCTATATATTAGTCTGTTTTTTTTTTTCGTTCAGCCAGCTGGTTGAATAGAAAACTGACCCGATTCCCCCATCCACACATTTGCGGTGGATGAGGGGAATCCTCCCTACTGATTCATTGTATTCTGATGGAGGGGAGGCCTCTACGCCATCAGAATACACAGATCAGCGTTGCAGCCTATAGCCTTCATCACTGATTGAGCTGCTAAATCCTGACTTGAACAGAAGTCAATTGGCAGATGAACTTCTGTCCAATCACTGTGGCCATAAATGGATGGAAAGTTTAAGGCTGTCCATACATTGCTCGTTGTTTTCATTCAGCCAGGGTGCTGAATGAAAAAAGTATGGATTCGTCCATTCAAACAAATGAGATGGATAGAGGAATATTTCCCATCGAGAAATTGTACGTTAGACAGAAGCCATTTGCTAGATCGACTTCTAACGAGCAGGAGTGGCCACTCCTGAACCTGTACTGTCCAAATTGCCCTGTTGAACTGGCTAAATTTCAATCCATCCATGGCCAGCTTAAATCTCACAAAGTCAGTATGTGCTTAGAGTTTTCAGAGAGGCTTTATCAAGCCCAAGTTACCAGAAGAGTATTTTGAGCAAAGAATTGGACACCCTATGCCTGATATTATACTGCCTATCTTTTCGCTTGATTCCCCGGGGCTGAGTACAGTTTATTTCTTAAATATACAGAGTAGGCAAAATCCTACCATCCAACAGCACCTTCAAGGAATAGTTGGCTTGCCTAAAGCTGGCCATGCACTGATCAAAAATTGTCCGGTTCAGCAGGGAACCGATGAATTTCAATTATTGTGTGGCAGTCCCCGCTCAAAAGAAGTCAAAAGGACATGTTGGAAATCTATTCTGATCAGCAGCTGAAGCCAAATGACTGTGGCTGCTGATCAGTGTATTCTGACAGAGGCGAATGCTGCTGTCACAATACAATGTTCGTGTTGGAAGGATTTCTCCATTCATCTAATTTGTGTGCCTGAATGAAAACAAAATGAAAGCCTCATACATACGATCAGACTTTGTACAAACTTTCCCGTGTATTTTTGTACAAAGGGCGTCGGCTGTGAATTTGTATTGCATACACACGGCAGGACTTTTTCAGCTCTTTACCGCCACCTTTGGTCAACTTCTGTATTGTTGTCTGATCTTTTGCATTGGTTCTGAGCATGCATGTTTGTACATTGTACAAAAGTCCTATGGTTTTCTGTACACACGATCGGACTTTGCTCCATCGGACTTTTGTTGCCAGAAAAGTTGCCAAAAAGTTTGCACAGCCAACAAAAGTCCGATGAAAACCGAAAAAGTTTGTCTGATGGAGCATTCACACGGTCGGATGTTGCCTTAAAACAGCTAATTTGCATGTTTGTTGTCAAAAAGTCAGATCGTGTGTATGGGCCTTAATTCTGGCCAGACACTTGTTCAAAAAAAGTTGACATTTTTTTATCTTTAGAATGTTTTTTCCATTTTCTATTTGTTAGTGGGGTCACAGTGACAAGAAAATTCAAAGGAGCTGGATGGAAAAGTTTCGTCAACTGAAAGAATAGGCCCTGACTCTGAGCAAAAAGCCAACTTAGGAGTAGGGCCCACATGACTGGGGTTATTGGTAGTTAGCTTAAAATAAGAGGGTCTTACAGGTTGGTTAGTGGAAGGGAGGAGGGGAGAGGCGTAGGCATAGGTCAGTAAGTGGACTGGCAGGACAGAAGAAGGCAGCAGGTGCAGTTCCCCCCTCCCCCTTTTTAGCTACTTATGATGGAGGGTGTTGAAAAACTTCTGGGGCAGCTGAGCTCAGCAGCCCTGGCAAATGGCCCTCAGTGGCTTAATTCGCAGCTTGCTGCTATGCTTCATGGTGCAGGGCCCTGTCACTCCTGCCCCTGCTTCTCCAAGTGTGAGGTGATCCCGGCCTCCTGCGTGTTTCTGCCCAGATTCTAACCCTAGGGTGAGCCGACGCACAGGGAGCCCAGTTTTGGACCCTCCAGGCCCCAGGGCGGAGAGACCTGCTCCTCCTCCCTCGGCGGGTGCTGGGAGGAATGCCCAACATTGGTGGGACACGGCTCGGAGGGTGCCATCCCCACCCCCCTCTAGGCCTTCTACATCTGGGGATCAGGGCCAGGGCCTTCCACCGCAAGGCTTGGCGTAAATGGACAACGGCTGCTAGCGACGGAAAAAGTTTGAGAGCAGGATCTAAAATTCTCAGACAACAAAATCCGATCTGACTTTTTCCGATCGTGTGTAGAGAATTCTGACACAGAAAGTACCACGCATGCTCAGAAAAATTTGGAGACGAAAGCTATTGGCTACTGGCCTCTACATAGTCCCGTCGTAGGTTTTGTACGTCACCTCGTTCCAAACTATCTGATTTTCCGACAACTTTGTGTGACAGAAGTTTCAGACAAAATCCGATTTTGTGGTCGGAATGTCCGACCATGTGTACAGGGCATTAGGGCTTCCAGAGAGCTTATTGCGGACGCCAAGTGAGATTTTCTCCCCTTGCCGTCGGCCTTTCCGGACACTGTCCTAGTCTGGTCAGATATCATTGGCAGGGCAGCTTGGAGGGGGCCCCAGACAGTAGATCGGATTAACAAGGACAGGATCAAGGTCAATAAAGCAGTGGCCAAACTTGTGGTACACAACAGTGGGCTGGTTGTTTGCCACGAGGAGTTGAAGGGAATCAATGGGCTGTATTTGAGGGGTGATGGGGTACACCTGTCAGCGTTGGGCATAGACATGTGGTTCCTGGGCCTCCAGGAGGGGCTTCAGTGGGCCTTGAGGCTGTGGCAGGGCGCGCACATGTGAGGCTTTACTGGTGGGTGTCTGTGGCAGGGGTCTCGGGTTCTTGAAGGCCGGAATGGTGGAAGGAATACAGTATGTGGTGTGGAACAGGTTTGGCCCATCTCGGTATGTGTACCTTCCCTACCATGGAAATCGGTCATCGGGCTGCATCGAGTGAAAAAATGGTCAAAGTTTATCCCTGAGTTGGTGGAACTGCGGCTAGGGACCAGGATACTGAGGTGGTGGTGGTACAGCCAATGCGATAGAGATACCTTCCTTCATCAAGACATAGTCAGTCAGTTAAGCTGGGTAAAAAGTTGGGTTATAAAATTGAATATGTTTTATAGAAAAATTGTTCTGGTTATTAATAAAGGGGCCGCTATGGCCATTTAAAATCCAGAGAGTGTCGTGTGTTTCTTTCAAATGGTATTGCTGGGGCCAAGAAAAGGGGTGGTAGTAGGTGGTAAGAATTTACATCAGCCATACACCAGTCAAGAATAGGCCTGGAGCAAAAAGGCAAATTAGGAGGAGGGCCCACATTACTGGGGGTGCTGGGCAGTGTGGACTGGGGTTATTGGTAGTTAGCTTAACATAAGAGAGTCTTACGGATTGGTTAGTAGAAGCACAGGGGTTCGGTCTGCAGACTGGGTTGGTTGAGGGGGTGGTAGGCATAGGTCAGTAAGGGGACTGACAGGACAGAAGAAGGCAGCAGGTACAGTTTTTCCCTCCCTCCTTCCCTATCTAATTAAGCTGGTGTGAATGGTATTCTGTTTTTCTGTGTTTATATTCCGTTTGGGCAGCTTGGGGATGTAATAAGAAAAAAAAAGGAAGAGACAAGGGAGTAGGTGAAGTTGAGTTTGTCATAGTGGTTGGCAGGGGTCTCAGGTTCTTGAAGGTTGGAATGGTGGAAGGAATACTATATGTGTTGTGGAACGAGTTGGGCCCATCTTGGTATGAGTACCTTTCCTTACCATGGAAATAATGGGCTATCGGTCACCGGGCTGCATCGGGCGAAAAAATTGTCAAAGTTTGTCCCTGAGTTGGTGAAACTGCGGCTATGGGCCAGGATCCTAAGGTGGTGGTGATACAGCCGTTGCGATAGAGATACTTTCCTTCATCAACCTGATACATATTCAGTAAATAGTTAAGTTGGGTAAAAAAGTTGGGTTATAAAGTTGAATTTGTTTTATAGAAAAAATGTTATGGTTGTTAATAAAGGGGCCACTAAAGGGGCTGTCAGCTTTACGGAGTATGGCCAGTTTGCTCCTGCTTGTGCCATTGTGAAGCTGCAGGATCAGCATGATAGCTAGAGAACTAGCATTTTCAGAAGGAGGCTAAGGCTGCCATGATCAGTATTTCTTTCCTGACAGGTTCCCCTTATCTGACTTTTTTCTTTTTTTTTTTTTAATTATTTTTATTAATTTGCAAGTAAAC
Organism: Lithobates pipiens; assembly: GCF_037356315.1. Classification (NCBI taxonomy): domain Eukaryota; kingdom Metazoa; phylum Chordata; class Amphibia; order Anura; family Ranidae; genus Lithobates; species Lithobates pipiens. The sequence continues at coordinate 162,920,080 of NW_027507789.1, forward strand.
AATAAAACAACCTACAGCCTTTTGGGCATACCCAGGCTGATTACTACAAAAACCCCCCTGAGTCAAACAATCAGGGAACAACCAAATAACCCTCCCCCTCCCCCCACCCGATACACCGCCACCGGCGTGTGCATCCAACCAGAAAAAAGAAAAACCCCCCCTCCCCCTGTACGCTCCAGCACCACTGCACATTACTCAGGACAGTTACTTAATTCGCCCATGCTCCACCGCAGTCCACACTCAGACCCAGGATAAAAAAATGCAAGCATCACCCTTCACCTACCAATCCCCTATTGCCCACGTAAATAATGACCCAGGGATACATGAATATAACACAACTTAGAACTCTGCCATCTGACTTTTTTTTTGATCAGGTTTAAACATTATATCGTAGAAGTTCAAATTTACCCATTTTGACAAAGAAACCCAATTATGGAGCTATTGGATTTATCGTTAGGAATCTACAGTCAAATGATTACAATAAAAGAGAACTTTAGTAGGAACATTGCTTGGATGTGACCGCCTGTAACTTTCAGATATATGTTGATTACAGCACATATATTTGAAATCCGACTTGTGTCAACATAAAAACGTATGTAAAATAAAAAGGATATATACAAGAAGAAATACACATAAAAAAAAAAGAGAAAAAATACACACACCTCGACAAGTAGGGGAAAACGTTTGCGCCGCATATCTTTTCTACTTTTTGAGTGTACTTTTAGCTATTTTGAACATTTTCAATAGGCTACATTTGATATTTCTTAAAATATATTCTCATCTGAAAGCCCAGTTCTCCATAGAAGAAATTATTTTTATTGAAATTTCCAAATGTAAAAGTACAAAACAGAGCATCTTGGGCATACCCAGACCCAGACACACAATAAAAGCAAGAACTAAAAGAAAAATAATAGAAACAAATTTAAAGTAATTTAAATTTAAAGTAATACGCTCAGACCACCTACATAGGTTGAATTACAGGAGCTTCACCAAACAATCTTCAGTGCCAGACTCACTAATGAGGTGCTCACTCTACCAGAACTTAGGTACCCAGAAAATGATCTACCTGATGGGGCATAAACACAAAGTTCTACAACCTAACAAGGGATAACTTGCCTAACGTAATACTCCCTAATTATCTAGAGTCTGCATTTGTGGATGGAGATTCCACCCAGATATTCCACATTTTATGGAACTTCCTAGCACAACCCCATGACAGATAATTAGCCTTGTATAATGGCAGGGCTGTGTTAACTAATCATTTCCAAAAGTTAATGGATGGTGCAACAGAGGATTTCCACTGAAGTACAATGGCCCTATGTGCATAATAAAGTAGTAATCCAAGGAGGGTTCTTACTATTCGGTGATGAGCTAGAGGGTCTACAAGACCCAACAGACACACTTTCATTCACCGTTAGCGGGATTTGAATAGTGGTTACTGTTAAAATAAATGTGGTGACCTCAGTCCAAAAAGATTTGATCTGTAGACAGGTCCAGAAAATATTGATGAAGTCTGCTGAGGGTGCGGTACACCGCTAACAGGAATCTGGGGTAGTTAGGTATATTTTTTTCAATTGTGTGGGTGTGAAATACACTCTATGTAGAATTTTGAATGGCACAAGTCTGTCCCTTGCGGAAACCAATTGTGAGAAGGAGCACTCCCACGCGTCTTCCCAATCTTCTGTATCCGTTGTAGGAAAGTTCTCAACCCTGAGAGTTTCAAGTCCCATGTGTACATTGGGTAACAGTTCTTTATAGATTCGTCTCTGAGCAGATCTTCCAGAGTCCAAGTATAAAAAGCCCCTTGAGAGTTCTCAAATTGGGTATTAAAAGCCTGTCTAAGTTGTAGAAACCTAAACAGATATGAGTTTGGTAACTAATATATTTGTTTAACCCATCGAAAGTCTGGAGCCGACCCCCTGTGCATATTTGATCTACGTATTTACTACCTTTGAGTGCCTAGACACTAGGATCGGGTATTGACATAAACTCCGGCAGCGTCAGGTTAAACTAGAGGGGGTAATGTGGGGAGATATGCCCTGAGGGGAAGGGGCACAGGGAAAGAGCTGTGTACCATGCCCTCAGGACAGCCTTCATAGCCATCTTTAGAGGAAAAGGCGCATGAGATCCGCAGTAAAGTAAGTTCCGCAGCACTTCATAGGAACCCAGACAAACTGTTTCCAGAACCACTGCTGTGTTGGACTCGACAGCAATGAGCCAATTGTGTGCGTGGGACAACTGGGCAGCCAAGTAATATTTATGCAGGTCAGGGCAGGCTAATCTTCCGTCTCCCCCAGGTTCTATGTAACACCGTCAGTTTGAATCTCGGCCGGCTTGTGCCCCAGAGAAAGGCAATCAGATTGGTATTTGTTAGGCGGAACACTTTTTTGGGTATCCACACAGGGGAATGTCTAAGAACATAAAGAAACGAAGGCAAAAGCTTCATCTTAAATAAATAGATTCCACAGGCCCTTAACCTCTCTTCCATAATTTGCACCAATGGAGCTAAATTTAACATATAGCAGTCAGCAGGAGATTGTAATTTGTGAAGTGGATTCTCAAATATTTAAGTTTGCTAGTCCATACCAAAGGAAGAGTGGGGCCTGCTAGAGATCTTGCTGCATTGTCAATTGGCAATATTTGGGCCTTGTCCCAATTAACTTTAAGTCCTGAGCAGGCAGTGAAACCACAGAGAATGTCTAGAGTCTCCCGAAGAGAAGGGCCAGGGTCATCTGCATACATGGCCAGCTTTTCATGTATGGAGCTGACCTGGATGCCCTTGACCATGTTAGCCTGTCTAATGGCAGAGGGAAGTGGCTCAATCACCAAGGCAAGGAGAGCTGGTGACAGCAGGCAGCCCTGTCTCATACCACTTCCAATTGTGAAGGGGGATGAGAGGGCACCGCCCAGCCTAATCTGCGCTGTCAGGGACTTATAAAGAATTTCAATCCACATGTGAAATTCAACCCCAAACCCATAACCTCTAGATCCGAGGACATATGAGGCCAGGCCACCGAGTTGAATGTCTTCTCAATGTCTACTGCTACCAGTACCCTGGTGGAAGTCTCAGATGAAGGCAACCAAGTGTGTGAACACTCTGCGTAGGTTTATTTCCATTGACTTCCCCAGGATGAATTCAGTTTGATCGATATTGACATAAGATTTAAGAATCGCCTGTAACCTAGTTGCCAAAATTTTGGGCAATATCGTGAAATCATAATGTGCTGTTGCTAGGCCCCAAAGGATCGTGGCCGGAGCGGACATTCAGTTATGGCCCAGCAGGGTAAGGATTTGGAGCCGGTGAATCGGGGTCTAGGGTGGGGGAGGCTCAGAGCAGAGTAGCGGGCAGATGCTGGCAAGAATGGCGGTCGTGACCAGGCCCTGGTAGGCTATGGTTGGATCGAACAGTCAGCGGTGGCCTGACAGCCCTCTAGTCCACGGGAAGTGAGGAGGTGAGAGGGTGGGTGAGAAGAGCAGAGCTCAGGACGGGCAGGGCTCAGAGCACACTGGTGGGACCAAGTCCAGGGAGATGGCAGCGACCGTGAGTGTGTAAGTTTATGGCGTCACGGATTTCACCGCGAACGAGCAATGACACCGCTCAATTCTGGTTCAGGTTAAGGCAGGGGATGCAGAGAAACGGTCTCGGAGAGTATCAAAGCTCACCAGGCCAGTAGATGCACAGATGGCTCAGGATTAAGTCTAGGATTCCCAGAGCTCCTCTTCAACACATCCACCACTGTTCACATCTGGACACATCCCCATGGATGATTTTTCTAAAAGAGAAGCATGACCAAAGCTTTGTTGGCCATTATACTCTTGTGGGTCACAGGAGTGCACTTACTTTAGCTCTCCTGTGACCAAGAGTCAGCTGATAGCACGCTATTGCCCTCTATCAGCTGATGGAGCAGAGCCACCCAGGCTCTGGAAGGATCCCAACAATATTGTCAGGATTCTCCCAGCTCCCTTATTAACAGCTGGCTCTGCCTCTCAGCTTGGGCTGAGAGCCAGAGTGTTGGAGTACATTGTTAATGTATTTTTATGCAACATCTAGGTCAATATCAGTATTCAGTACAGATACATTCTTCAGCCAGTAGATGGCAGTGTTTATAAGTTTGTAGCTGCTCTATGGTAAACTCTATATCTCTTCTTTGTAACAAAGTCCCTGTTTTTCTGTCTGTAGTTAATATGGATGTAAACCAGGGGTCTCAAACTGGCCGCCCTCTAGCTGTTGCGAAACTAATTGCGAAAGTCTCATGAGGCATTGCAAGGCTGACAGTTGCAAACATGACTCCCACAGGCAGAGCCATGATGGGACTTGTAGTTTTGCAACAGCTGAAGTGCCACTAGTTTGAGACTCCTGATGTAAACCCTCCTATGGTTTTCAAGCAAGGAAGCTGCCATGTTGCTGCACATGTGATCAATTATGACACCAGCCATGGTTTGATAGTTTGGTTGAGAGCACAAGCAATGTGACAGTTAGCATTCCCGGTGTTCTATCAGATTACCACTACCCATCAGATTGTGCAACGGAAATGACAATCCAACAAAAAATACTTACTGCACATGTGCAATGCATTCCACCATGCATTCCATGACGCGCTATGCATTCTACACACTAAAGGGTAGCGGTATTCTGATAGAACACCCATGTGGACATCTTAGTACACCCAGCCAAGTCTTGAATTGCAGAGTAATTTTAGCAAGTGAGCTATATAAATCAATATTACAGATATCAACATACTATATTTATTTATATGCAATCACTTTATTGCTAAAATTACTCTGAAATTCAAGACATAGCTGGGTGTAGTAAGATTTCCGCATGTTGTCTATTCCAGTGTGGAGCCAGAACCACCACTAGGGGGCGAGAGTGTCCCCTGTTAGAGGAGAAAGTGTCTTTCTATGCAGGAGGGGTGATGTTGGGTGGTGTGCATTATTTTTTTCAATGGATCAAAAACGTCAAACGCTTGTGAGCCGTGTTTTTGAGCGTTTATTTGCGTTTATCAGCGTTTTTTGACGTTAGAGCGCTTTTACAGCTGAAACCAGTTGAAAATCTCCTCTCAGAACCACTAGTTTTGGGGGGTTTTTAACCACTTGAGATCCGCGCTATAGCCAAATGACGGCTACAGCGCGGATCTCCTTTGCCGGGACTACGTCTATTGACGTCGTCCTGTGCACGAGCGGCCTGCGCGCCCCCTGAGGGGCGCGCGCGGCGCGCTCTGTGATCGGCGAGTCCATGAGACTCGCCTGATCACCGATCCGTGCAAGGGGTCGATCCCGACCCCTTATCACGTGATCAGCTGTCAGCCAATGACAGCTGATCATGTGATTTAACGAAGTCGGTAATCGGCTATTATTCCTCCTCGCGCTGATAGCGCGAGGAGAAAAAAAAAGCCAATCACCGGCGGCCGTGATCGGGACATCAGTCCCGATCACGGCCAGCCCTGCTAGTGCCCACCTGCCCCCTGCCAGTGCCCACCTGCCCCCGGCAGTGCCAAATGTTTAAAAAGTAAGTGCCCCGTCAGTGCCACCCAGCAGTGCCCACAGTGCCACCCAGCAGTGCCCACAGTGCCACCCAGCAGTGCCACCCAGCAGTGCCCACAATCTGCCTCAAAGGTGCTGCACCCCAGTGCCACTTATCCGTGCCCATCAGTGTTATCTACCTGTGCCCAGCAGTGCCGCCCATCAGTGCCCAGCAGTGCCACCTATCAGAGCCACCTATCAGTGTCCATCAGTCCCATCTATCAGTGGTACCTATCAGTGCCCATCCGTGCCACCCATCCGTGCCACCCATCTGTGCCCATCTTTGCCCATCAGTGCCGCCTTATCTGTGCCCATCGGTGCTGCCTTATCTGTGCCTATTAGTGCCGCCTTAACTATGCCTATCAGTGCCCACCAGTGCAGCCTATCAGTGCCCACCAATGCAGCCTATCAGTGCCCACCAATGCAGCCCATCAGTGCCCACCAATGCAGCCCATCAGTGCCGCCTAATCAGCGCACTTCAATGAAGGAGAAAAATGACCCGTTTGCAAAATTTTATAACAAACTATTAAACATGATTTTTTTTTTTTTCCATCTTTTTTTGTTTGTTTAGCAAAAAATAAAACTCCGAGCTGTAATTAAATACCACCAAAAGAAAGCTCTATTTGTGGGAAAAAAATGATAAAAATGTCATTTGGGTACAGTGTTGTATGCCCGCGCAATTGTCATTCAAAGTGCATCAGCGCTGAAAGCTGAAAATTGGTCTGGGACTGAGGGGGGTTTAAGTGCCCAGTAAGCAAGTGGTTAAAGCCAAAAAACGCCCCAGCCAAAAACCATTGTTAACAGCCTATGTGTGCATGGACACATAGGATAACACGATGGGGAGTTTTTTGACTGTAGAAAAAAACGTCTGTAGCCAAAAACAGCTGCTGCCAAAAACAGCGGCCTGAGGCCTCATGCACACTGGACGTTTTTTGACGTTTTTAGAGCAGCTGTTTTTGGCTGTAGACATTTTTTTCTACAGTCATTAAACTCTCCATCGTTTTATCCTATGTGTCCATGCACACACAGGCTGTTATCAGCATTTTTGGGCTGTGGCGTTTTTGAGCAGTAAAAAAACTCCAAAACTAGTGGGTTCTGAGAGATGTTTTTCAGCTGTAAAAACACTCTAACGCTGATAAAGTTTGATAAATATTCAAAAACATCGCTCACCAGCGTTTTTTAACATTTTTGATCCATTGAAAAAAAAATAAAAAAAAAAAAAAGAAAAAAAAAACACTAACGCGGAAAAACCCTAAAAAATGCTATTGCAAAAACGTTGAAAAAAGTTGAAAAACTCACTGCAAAGCTACTGTGAAGTTTTTATATTTATTTAACCACTTAAGGACCGCCTCACGCCGATATACGTCGGCAGAATGGCACGGCTGGGCACAATCACGTAGCGGTACGTGATTCTTTAAGTGCCCAGCTGTGGGTCGGGAGCGTGCTACCGGCGGCGCACTCCTGACCCGGTCCTGTGCTCTGTGACCATGGCCGCGGGACCAGCGGACCCGATCGCCGCTGGTGATCCTGCGATCGGGTCACAGAGCTGAAGAACGAGGAGAGGTCGGTGTAAACAAACCTCTCCCCGTGCTTCCCTGTGTGGCTGTCACGATCGTCTCTTCCCTTTTATAGGGAAGGACGATCAGTGATGTCACATGCCAGGCCATGCCCCCCTACAATAAAAAAAAACACATAAGGTCATACATAACACTGCACTGCCCCCTAGTGGTTAACGCCTTCACTCCCAGTGTCATTTACACAGGAATCAATGCATTTAAATAGCATTGATTTCTGTATATCTGACAATGGTCCCAAAAATGTGTCAAAAATGTCCGATGTGTCCGCCATAATGTCGCAGTCACAATAAAAATCGCTGATCGCCGCCATTACTAGTAAAAAAAAAATATTAACAAAAATGCTATAAAACTATCCCCTATTTTGTAAACGCTATAACTATTGCGCAAACCAATCAATAATCGCTAATTGCAATTTTTTTTACCAAAAATATGTAGAAGAATACGTATCGGCCTAAACTGAGGAAAAAAAATCTTTTTTTATATATTTTTTGGGGATATTTATTATAGCAAAAAGTTAAAAATATTGAATTTTTTTCAAAATTGTCGCTCTATTTTTGTTTATAGCGCAAAAAATAAAAACCGCAGAGGTGATCAAATACCACAAAAAGAAAGCTCTATTTGTGGGGAAAAAAGGACGTCAATTTTGTTTGGGAGCCACGTCGCACGACCGCGCAATTGTCAGTTAAAACTACGCAGTGCCAAATCGCAAAAAGGGGCCTGGTCCTTTGGCTGCAAATTGGTCCGGGGCTTAAGTGGTTAAACATCCAGTCTGCATGAGGCCTAAAAGTTGACACTTGTTTTTTTTGGTTATAGTGCAAAAAATAAAAACCGCAGAGGGGATCAAATATCACCAAAGGAAAGCTCTATTTGTTGGAAATAAAGGACATTTTATTTGGGTGCACGCATATGTGAGTTGCCATGCTGTATAGCAAAAAAATGGCCTGGCCAGGAAGGTAGGGTAAATCTTCCGGAGCTAACGTGGTTAAACCCTAAACTTGTCATTTAAATATTTGGGTATTAGTGAACTATTGAACTCAGCCTGGCTCAGTCAATGCCAGGCAAAGCATCAGGTTTACTTTAAAGCTGCCCTGCAGAATTTAGCCACTTCCAGCCCAAGCCAATTCTGGCACTTCGCTCCTACATGTAAAAATCATAATTTTTTAAAAAAAAATTACTCAGAACCCCAAACATTATATATGTTTTTTTAGCAGAGACCCTAGGGAATAAAATGGCAGTCATTACAACTTTGTATGTCACGCAGTTATTGTGCATCGATTTCTTAAACACATTTTTTGTTTTTAACCACCTCGCGCCCGCCCTATAGCCGATTTACGGCCTTAGAGCAGGCGCTTTCCTGCAATTGGCCGTCCCTGGACGTCCTATTGTTTACTTCCGCAATGCGCACCGCTGCGGGCGCGCATCGCGGAAGTTCTGTGTTCGCCGTGTCCCCCGGGGACAGGCAAACACAGATCGCTGTAAACGGCCAATCACAGCGGCCGTTTACAGCGTGATCGGCGTGTCCAATGGGAGATGATCTCATATGTAAACATATGAGATCATCTCTCAGCGCCGCTCTCCCTCCTCACACAGACAGCGTGTGAGAGGGAGGAGATGAACGGCTGCAAAAGTGTAAAAAAAAAGTGCCATCCTCCCCCAGTGCCATCCTCCCCCAGTGCCATCCTGCCCCAGTGCCATCCTGCCCCAGTGCCATCCGCCCCAGTGCAATCCACCCCACCCCAGTGCCACCTGCCCCCAGTGCTATCTGTCCCCAGTGCCACCTGTTGTCAGTGCCATTTGTCCCCAGTGCCATCTGTCATCAGTGCCACGTATAAGTGGCATCTGTCATCAGTGCCACATAGTGCCATCTGTCATCAGTGCCACGTATTAGTGCCATCTGTCATCAGTGCCACGTATCAGTGCCATTTGTCATCAGTGCCACCTGTCAGTGTCACGTGCCATCTGTTGTCAGTGTCACGTGTCATCAATGCCACTTATCAGTGCCATCTGTCATCAGTGTCACGCGTCATCGGTGCCACGTATTAGTGCCATCTGTCATCGGTGGCACGTATTAGTGCCACGTATTAGTGCCACGTGTCACCAGTGCCACGTATTAGTGCCACGTGTCATCAGTGCCACATATTAGTGCCACGTGTCATCAGTGCCACATATTAGTGTCATCAGTGCCACATATTAGTGCCATCTGTCATCAGTGCCACGTGTCATCAGTGCCACGTATAAGTGTCATCATTGCCACGTATCAGTTCCATCTGTCATCAGTGTCACGTGTCATTGTCCTGGTATTTCAAAAGTGTAATAAGTAGTCAACAAGTTAGATGTGTAATTTATGCTCCTAGAACATGTGATGGCGCTCCCTGCATGTTGGGCCTCTCTATGTGGCCAGGCTGTGAAAAAGTCACACACATGTGGTATTGTAATACTCAGGAGGAGTAGCAGAATTTTTTTGGGGGTGTCATTTGTGGTATACACATGCCATGTGAGAGAAATAACCTATTACAATGACAATTTTGTGGAGAAAAATAAAAAAAATGAAAAATCTTAATTTTGCAAAGAATTGTGGGAAAAAAATGACAACATCAAAAAGCTCACCATGCCTCTTACTAAATACCTTGGAATGTCTACTTTCCAAAAAGGGGTCATTTGGGGGGTATTTGTACTTTCCTGACTTGTTCGGGTCACAAGAAGTGAGATAGGCCACCAGTCCATCAGATGTGATCAATTTTGTGCGATTCGCACCACAGCTTGTAGACTCTCTAACTTTCACAAAGACCAAATAATATCCACTAATTTGGGTTATTTTTACCAAAGATATGTAGCAGTATAAATTGTGGCCAAAATTTATGAAGAAAAATTAATAATTTGCATAATTCTGTCACAGAAACAAAGAAATATGCGTTTTTTTTCAAAATTTTCGGTCTTTTTTCATTTATAGCGCAAAAAATAAAAACCCCAGAGGTGATCAAATACCACCAAAAGAAAGCTCTATTTGTGGGAAAAAAAGGACACAAAATTCATTTGGGTACAGTGTTGCATGACTGAGTAATTGTCATTCAAAGTGTGAGAGCACCAAAAGCTGAAAATTGGTCTGGTCAGGAAGGGTGTTTAAGTGCCCAGTAAGCAAGTGGTTAAATACAGTTTCAAGATGATGTTACGCTGAGTAAATAGATATCTAACATGTCACGCTTTAAAATTGCGCACACTCATGGAATGGCACCAAACTTTGGTACTTAAAAATCTCCATAGGCGACGCTGTAAATTTTTTTACAGGTTAGCCGTTTAGAGTTAGCCCTTGTACACACGGTTGGACATTCTGATGGAAAATGTCCGATCAGACCGTGTTGTCGGATAATCCGACCGTGTGTGGGCTCCATCTGACTTTTTCCGTCGGAATGTCCGACCAACAAAGTTTGAGAGCTGGATATAAATTTTTCGGACAACATGATCCGATCGGACTTAGTCCGATTGTTTGTAGAGAAATCCGATCGGACAAAGTGCCACGCATGCTCAGATCAAATAACGAGACCAAAGCTATTGACTACTAGCCTGAACGTAGTCCTGTCGCAACGAGCGAACGTCAACATGTTCCGAACGATCGGATTTTCCGACAACTTTGTCCGACCATGTGTATGCAACACCAGTTTCAGACAAAATCCGTCGGAAAAAATCAGACGGATTTTGTGGTCGGAATGTCCGACCGTGTGTACAAGGGCTTAGAGGAGATTTTGGGCTAGAACCATTGCTCTTGCTCTAACACATGCAATGAAACCTCACATGTGTGATTTGAACGCCATTTACATATGTGGGCGGGTCTGACATTATGTGTTTGCTTCTTTTTTTAATTTTATTCTTTATTTTACTTTTATTTTTTTAATTTTGCATTTTCTCTTTACATTACATTTTTTTTTTTATCCCTTTTATTCCTATTACAAAGAATGTAAACATCCCTTGTAATAGGAATAGGGCATGACAGGTCCTCATTATAATACCATTATCTCTCCTTAGGGCTGGAAAAAACGCGATCCAAAAAAAAAATCTGTCATGGCCTTTCCAGCCGAGTCCCCGGCATTGTTTATATCCACCAGCCCGGATGTGATGTCATAACGTCATGCCCAGGCCTTTGAGGGTCATAGAGATGACTGGGGACCATCTGGTCATCAGAAATCTCTATGCTCAACTTCCGTCGGCAACCAAATCGTTCTCCAGCTCGCCGATCACACAGGAAAACCTGGTGAAGCACTGGAGGGTGGCGGGAGGGTGAGAACGATCAAGCAGCTGAACTGCCGCTATGATTGTTCCTATGGTGTAGGGAATCGCCAGCCAAAAAACATGATATCTGAATGATGCCTGTAGCTGTAGGCATCATTCAGATATCCCCACTCAAAGTCCAGGATGTCAAATGACTTCCTTGGGCGCCAAGTGGTTAATACATTTACTGCTAGGAGCATAGAGAATTACTTGGTATTTAATGATCATGTGACTTTCTCCAATTTTTTCATGTGACAGATGCTGGTGTTTGTTGTTGGCCCAGTGCTGGCACATAAGAATGGTAAGCGAGTCTGTAGCCATGTGTAAGCTCTGAATACTTGGAGCTTACACAAGACAAGCGAATGGAAGTTAAGTATAATATGCATGGGCAAGGCACAGGTTCACTTTAACCACTTTCCGCCATCGCTATAGCCGAAGGACAGCTACAGCCCGGGCTTAGTTTGCCAGGAGGGCATCCATGGACGTTCCCCCATGGCAGTGCTGCCTGTGCTCCGCCTCTGGTGCGCTCTGTGACTGCCAAGTCCTTTGGACTCGGCTGATCACAGATCGGGGTAACGGCCAATCACAGCAGCCCTTTACCACATGATCAGCTGTCAACCAATGACCGCTGATCACAGGATGTAAACACAAGACGGTGACATCAGTCCCAACAGTGCCCACCAGTGCTGCTAATCAGTGCCCACTAGTGCCACCTATCAAAGCCCATCAGTGCTGCCAATCAGTGCCCATTAGTGCCTCATCATCAGTGTCACCTATCAGTGCTGCCTATCAGTGGTGCCTATCAGTGGTGCCTATCAGTGGTGCCTATCAGTGCTGACTATCAGTGCTGACTATCAGTGCCCATCAGGGCCACCTATCAGTGCCCATCAGGGCCACCTATCACTGCAGCCTCATCAGTGCCTCCTCATCAGTGCCCACCAGTGCCGCCTCATCCGTGCCACCTTTCAGTGCCCATCAGTGCTACCTCATCAGTGCCCATCAGTGAAGGAGAAAAATTACCTCACACCTGTACGTTCTGAGCCCCCCCCTCACACCTGTATGCTCTGAGCCCCCCCTCACACCTGTATGCTCTGAGCCCCCCCTCACACCTGTATGCTCTGAGCCCCCCTCACACCTGTACGCTCTGAGTCCCCCCTCACACCTGTACGCTCTGAGCCCCCCTCACACCTGTATGCTCTGAGCCCCCCTCACACCTGTACGCTCTGAGCCCCCCTCACACCTGTACGCTCTGAGCCCCCCTCACACCTGTACGCTCTGAGCCCCCCTCACACCTGTACGCTCTGAGCCCCCCTCACACCTGTACGTTCTGAGCCCCCCCTCACACCTGTACGTTCTGAGCCCCCCCTCACACCTGTACGTTCTGAGCCCCCCCTCACACCTGTACGTTCTGAGTCCCCCCTCACACCTGTACGCTCTGAGCCCCCCTCACACCTGTACGCTCTGAGCCCCCCTCACACCTGTACGTTCTGAGCCCCCCCTCACACCTGTACGTTCTGAGCCCCCCTCACACCTGTATGCTCTGAGCCCACCTCACACCTGTACGTTCTGAGTCCCCCTCACACCTGTACGCTCTCGGCTCCCCCCTCACATCTGTAAGCTCTGAGCCCCCCTCACACCTGTACGCTCTGAGCCCCCCTCACACCTGTACGCTCTCAGCTCCCCCCTCACACCTGTACGCTCTGAGCCCCCCTCACACCTGTACACTCTCAGCTCCCTTCACACCTGTACGCTCTCAGCTCCCTTCACACCTGTACGCTCTGAGCCCCCCCTCACATCTGTACGCTCTGAGCCCCCTCACACCTTTACGCTCTGAGCCCCCCCTCACATCTGTACGCTCTGAGCCCCCCCTCACACCTGTACGCTCTGAGCCCCCCTCACACCTGTACGCTCTCAGCTCCCCCCTCACACCTGTACGCTCTGAGCCCCCCTCACACCTGTACGCTCTCAGCTCCCTTCACACCTGTACGCTCTCAGCTCCCTTCACACCTGTACGCTCTGAGCCCCCCCTCACATCTGTACGCTCTGAGCCCCCCTCACACCTTTACGCTCTGAGCCCCCCCTCACACCTGTACGCTCTGAGCCCCCCCTCACACCTGTACGCTCTGAGCCCCCCCTCACACCTGTACGCTCTGAGCCCCCCCTCACACCTGTACGCTCTGAGCCCCCCCTCACACCTGTACGCTTTAAGCCCCCCCTCACACCTGTACGCTCTGAGCCCCCCCTCACACCTGTACGCTCTGAGTCCCCCCTCACACCTGTACGCTCTGAGTCCCCCCTCACACCTGTACGCTCTGAGCCCCCCCTCACACCTGTACGCTCTGAGCCCCCCTCACATCTGTACGCTCTGAGCCCCCCTCACACCTGTACGCTCTGAGCCCCCCCTCACACCTGTATGCTCCTAGTACAGCTCACATGTGTGTATATAACAAGCACGTACACCAACAGAGACATACACACACACACCTGTACAGACACACACACAGAGACATGTACACACAGAGACCTGTACAGACACACACACACAGAGACCTGTACAGACACACACACAGAGACATGTACACACACAGAGACATGTACACACACAGAGACATGTACACACACAGAGACATGTACACACACAGAGACCTGTACAGACACACACACAGAGACATGTACACATACAGAAATGTAGATATACAGGCATGTACACAGTCACACACACAGCCCCCGCCACAACAGCCCTTACTTGTAAGGCGTTCCTAGTCCCAGCTCTTGTTTCCATATACAGAGGGGTGCACATGCAGGAAATGGCCAGAGATGGCAGCAAAGAGCCCAATGTCAGCTCATGACAGAGTAGCAGACTTTCGATTCACACACATACAGGAGCATCCACAGACCTCCTCTGCACCCCCCTGCCTTCTCATTGCCAGTCGGGTGGGCCCTTCCAGACACTGGGGCCCCTTACAAGTGTATGGGCTGTACCCCCCTGATGGCGGCCCTGCCAGTGGTGATTAAATACAGCCAAAAGAAAGCTCTATTTATGTGAAAAAATGATAAAATGTCATCTAGGTACAGTGTCGCATGACTGCACAATTGTCATTGGAAGTGTGAAAGCGCTGAAAGCTGAAAATTGGCCAGGGCAGGAAGGGGGTGAAAATGCCCTGTAGGCTAGTGGTTAAAGAGGGATCAAACAACAAAGGATGTATTGCATTTCATTTGGTGTATGCAACAGGTGCACTTTAAATTTCTCTGAAGCTGCTATCTGGAAAAACAGCTGCAAATGGCAACACGGTTTTTTAAACATACTGTAGCGTTTCAATATTTCTAAAGCAATAGAGTATTATATGGAGCATTAAAAGCATCTAAAGATTACATAAGAGGGATTTATACTCCTCTCTGTTCTATGCCTAGTACTATCAAGTATCCTATATATCACAGCAGGCAGGGAGGGCTCTGTCACTGAAGCTGTTCACTGTCTGTACATATTGTGTAATCACATTTTCTATTATGGTAATAAATCTTGAGCGATCGGGGAACGATCGGGGAACTCTGGGCATAACAAGATACATAAATCTATTTCATTTCATGACAGCTATGAGATGAGTCGTGTTGCTCAGGATTACAGGTGTAAATCCCCGCTGCTGTCTAAATGGAGTGTTTGTCTTGCACAAGGCAGAGAGTGGCAAATTCCATGACTTGCTGAGAGTCGTATGGTCAGACCCAGAGAGGGTACCCCAATGGTCACATAAACCACCTTTAAGCATATTCGTAGCTGAACTCGAAGTAACTAACTAGGGTAAATACATCGGTGCAATACATGTAAGGGGACTGCTGTACCTGCGAAAGGATTTCTAATTCTGTGCAGCCAGATTTGTGATCTTGGTACCCCTGCCTAACAGCATAGACAGTGCGTTCTCCACTGCAGCAGCAACAGAACAGCTTGGTCAAAAACACACCCCCTAGCCTGGTGATTGACAATGAAGCACACTGAATTATTACCCGTTCTGTTCGCATGTTTCCGGACAAGAGCATTCTGCAGAGCCCTCCCTCTCCTATTGTGAGTGCAAATGTACAGGATTCAAAATTATTAAAGCCTAGTTGAACCCTTAGTTTAACTCAGCTGAATACATTCCGGGTGCATAAAAACAAAAGGTGTTTTTTTTCTGAATCATAATTACCTAGGTGCTGCATCTGTCTCCCAGCGCCTCTACACTGAGAACCGAGTGATTGAAATGCCGCCAATGGCTCGGTTCTCACAATTCCCCAAGCAGAGAGCTGCTGACTGTCAGTCGCAGCTCTCTGCTCTGATCCCTCCTCGCTCATTGGAGCACTGGGCTGTGGAGGGGGCGGGAGCGACAGGCTCAGGCCAACTGGGTGTCAGTCCAAGCACCAGGCGGATCCCGTCTTCCATTGGCAGGATGACGCAGACCCTGGACCGACTTCTCTGACGTCAGCAGAGAGCGGAATTCAGCCCGCTCTCTGCTGAAAACGGGTCACAGGAGTGCAAAACGAACTGCACTCCTGCGATACATAGAAGTACAGCCAAACGAACATTAGCTATACTTCTCCTTTAACATCTTACAGATAGTTTTTTTTTTTCTAAAGCAGCCACAGCCTGAGTAGAAAAGCCTGTCCCCTGTTGTCAGCTGCAAAGATGGGACCATTGCTTTCTGTGGGGAAGCAGTGGTCTCGTTACATATATCTGACATGACTCTTATTTTTTTTTTTTTTCAAATTTTATGTTTTATTCGAAGGGTAGGAAAATATGGAGCAAAACAGAACATGTAGGTAATACGATGAACCAATAGGCGTACAAAATAAATCAATGCAATAACAAATGGTCCCTACAACATGCGCATGTGGGACTTCAATCTACGGAACAGAAAAACAAAAGCATCTAACCTCTCGGGCCCTTCTAAGCCACTCCTTCCATAACTCCACCGTAAAGAGCCTATCCCAAAATGGCAACCCCAGTTCATATTGTAAAGACCAAATACCCTTACCAAGATTGATCCAAAAACACTAATCAGCACCATAAATCCCACCCAGTTTTCAAAATTATATATAAAGAAGATGTTTTGGACGTGGAGGAAACTCTAACGTTCCCTCCAGGCCCAAACCCTTAAACAAAAAAAAAAAAAAAAAAAAGTGTTAAAGAGAGAAACAAGAAATAGCTAGAAAATTAAACACAAGGATAGATGGGGTATAAGATATATAAGGGGGGGAAGGGAGGGGAAACAAAATAAGGAATGGGGTCCAAGGGGTCCCTGGAGGCAGACCTGTCCTTTTATATCAAACATCAAATGCCTGGCACCAAGATCTCCGAGGTATTAAGTACGTTCTATCAGTGATTCATACCCGAGGAGTATACTCCACCATTCGGGGCATCCTCATCCAGAAGGGTCCTGCCCTCTCTTGAACATATGAATATATTCCATTTTGACCATGTCTTAATGAATTGCTCGTTCTGTCCCCTGTATGTCAGAATTAAGTCTTCCATTCTCTTAATCTCCTCTACCCTTCTCAACCACAAACCAATTGTCGGTGGGTGGGTATTCTTCCAACGCAGTGGAATACATGCTTTGGCGGCATCCAATAGATGCCGAAGCAAGGAGGTCTGATATTTCTTGCGAGGCATATTCGTGGCATGAAGGAGGTAAGGGGCAGGCCCCACCGGAAAAGGAGTATCAGAAAATTTTGAGATTGTTTCCCCAACTGTCTTCCAGAACCGCTCCAGAAGTGGGCAGGACCAGAAGACATGGAGAATCGTACCCTCTTCCCTCCGACATCTCCAACATCTGTCTGACTCTCTCGGAAAAAAACGGTGTAGCTTCGCCGGGGTATTATACCATCTGGTTAAAATTTTAAAATTGGTCTCCTGTGTTTTTGAGCAAATGGAGGATTTGTGTGTAAAATATAGGATATTTTGTTTTTGGCGTATCGAAAAACTACACCGCATATCCCTCTCCCAGGCCTCCAAACAGCTCGGACCCCTATCATCCGGTGCCTTGGTCAATATGTGATATGTGACGGATAAGACATGAGACGTAGCACCACCTTCCGAACAGTAAACTTCAAAAGAGGTCAAACTTCGGTTGTAACTGTCGGGGGGAGGCAGGGACCTCAAAAAATTATTCAATTGAGTTGCTTTCCAAAAGTCTAATTTGTACAGGCCCTCCGGATCCATTAGATCAGTAGTAGTTGCCCATTTACCCCCCTTAAAAAAATGGGACGCCTGGTAAATCCCAGATGTCCTAAGAGAACGGAACGCTAGCTCCGTGACCCCGGGGGAAAACTCCGGGGTCCCTAGAATTGGACGAAGTGGAGAAGTCTCCGATACAAGCCCCGCACTCACGAAGAGAGACGCACAGATACGTGAGGTTATTCCTATGAGAGGATGGTTTTTCACCCTATTTGGTAATCTACTGTAGCACCAGGGAGCCCTATTCAATGCCACCCCCGTTTGGGCTTGTTCCAGCTGGGTCCACAGTTTGATATCATAGTGTTTATTCCAGTCTATCAGTCTAGTCAGCTGGGCAGCCTGATAATAGCTACGAAGATCTGGAATCGCTAAACCTCCCTGCTGTTTCGGTCGGGTCAATTGTCGGTGGTTAAGTCTCGGTCGTTTGTGAGCCCAAATAAAGTTAGATAATAACCTCCTGATCTGTAAAAAGTAGTGAGAGGGAATATTGACCGGCAATGCTTGCAGAAGATAAAGAAACTTAGGCAAAATGCACATCTTAATAATGTTGCATCTGCCCAGCCAAGAGTGCAGGCCATTATTCCATTTAACCAGTAGGGCACGAATTGTCGACAGTAATGGAGGGAAGTTCAAAGTATAAACTTGAGATATAGTTGGCGGAATATACGTTCCCAAATATTTCAGGGCTAAGGAGGTCCATTTGAATTTAAAATCCTGATGAAGCCTTCCTATAAGACCCTGAGAAAGACCTATGCCCATTGCTTCAGATTTATGGAAATTAATCTTCATATTGGAGATGACACCATACTCCCTGAATTCCTGCATCAAATTGGGGAGAGAGATCATTAGGTTAGTCAGGGAAAATAGCATGTCATCTGCATATGCAGCGATTTTGTATTGCCTATCTCCCACTGAGATCCCCATAATGTTGGGATTGGCTCGGACCTTACATAAAAAAGGCTCCAGTGACAGGGCGAAAAGGAGAGGGGACAACGGGCATCCCTGGCGAGTGCCATTATGTATTTCAAACGGTTCGGACAGAACTCCATTAACCCGTACCCGAGCTGTTGGCTTAGAGTAAATAGAGCCTATCCAATTCAGTAGCCTCTCGCCAAAGCCTACATACCGCAAAACATATGTCATAAATCCCCAATTCACCCTGTCGAAGGCCTTCTCCGCGTCTGTCCCCAGAAAAACACAAGGGGTCTTGATGTCATTAACTATATGTAAGAGGTTAAGCACCCTAACCGTATTATCTCGTGCTTCCCTGGTGGGCACAAAGCCCACCTGGTCTAGATGAATCAATGACGGGAGAAGGCCTTGTATTCTGGATGCCAATAATTTCGTAAATATCTTAAGGTCCGTGTTAAGTAGTGAGATTGGTCTATAACTACTGCACTGTGAAGGATCCTTTCCCTCCTTAGGGATTACCGTAATGTGAGCAAGCAGGGATTCACTTGGGAATACCTGAGTTGTCCCCAGCGAATTGAAGAATTTAAGCATAAAATTCCCCAATACCGGTAGTAGCGTTTTATAGTATAGGGCCGTAAGCCCGTCTGGTCCCGGGGCCTTCCCTATCTTTGCCATCCCTACCGCCGCCTGTAGCTCCTGCTGGGTAACCGGTACATCTAATGCCCTTCTTACCTCCTCTGACAGTTTAGGCATATCGGAGGCGGACAGATAATCTTCAATATGAGTGTGAGAGAGCTCGGGGGTCTGTATGTTATATAAAGACCTATAAAATTCTTTGAATTCCCCCGCTATTTCCCGCGGGAGGGTGACTTTCTGGTTGTGGAGGGTCTTAATATGGGGGATGTAACTCGCAAGCGCTTGATCTTTTAACGTTTGAGCTAGGATTCTACCGCACTTATTGCCAGACTCGTATGAAATTCGTCTGCATTTTTGTAATGCTGCCTTGGCTTGAGATTGCATTAGGTCGGTAATTTTATTCCGCAGAAGTTTAATTTCCGTTTCACCTGCTATAGTCTGAATATGCTTATGCCTAGCCTCGGCTAGGTGTAGGTCACTCAATAATGTTTTCACCCGTGCCATACGTATCTTTTTGATACGCGATCCATGCTTGATCAGAACCCCCCGAATAACCGCCTTATGTGCCTCCCACACTATTCCTGGACTACTGTCAGAGGTGTCATTAATAACAAAATATTGATCTACTTCCCTAACTACATCCTGGAGCACCTCCTTATCCTGCAACAAGCTTTCATTCAACTTCCACGTCCGTGTCTTGGCGGTAACACCGTTCATTAGGGAATAAGATATTAAAATGGGGGCATGGTCTGACCACGTGATTGGTTCAATAGATGCGTCTCTAAGTGCATGCAAATAGTCGTGAGGGATAAAAAAATAATCAATTCTTGAATACTGTCTATGAGGCATAGAATAAAATGTATAATCTCTCTCTGACGGGTGAATCAACCTCCATGCATCAATCAGCTGTGCCCTATGTATAGAACGTGCAATGCGATGTCTAACACTTGGGGTAATAGAAGAGTGTCCGGAGGATGTATCCTCCGTAGGTATCAACGGTATATTAAAATCTCCTCCTACTATCAATTGGCCTGTAATGAACATCTGTAGAGTAGTCAGCATCTTGGAAATAAAATAATCTTGACTAGAGTTAGGTGCGTATATGTTTGCAAACGTCACGGCTACTCCCCCAATTGTGCCCTTAAGGAACAGAGATCTACCTTCCTTATCCATTTTTACTTCTGAACAATTCCAGGGAACATGTCGAGCAATTAAAATAGAAACACCTCTGGACTTAGAAGTCTCATTGGTGCAATGATACACAGTCGGATAGAAGTTACTCCGCAAAAAAGGCAGGCTCCCACTTCGGAAATGAGTCTCTTGGATCAAAGCTAGGTCTACCTTAAGCCGGCGCAGATCCTGGAGGAGCATACGCCTTTTTTCCGGGACATTTAACCCCCTCGCATTCAGGGAGAGAATCTTGACTGCCTCCATGGCCCCCCGGAGGAAGTCCCCGATCAGGGACCTTAGTGAAAACTAAAAAAAAAATAAATAAAAAAAACCCCCCCTCTATAAACTAAGAAAAAATAGAAATAGAAAAAAAAATAATTAGCTGATCCTCAGATGGAGGACAGCACAATACTAAATTTGCAGCACAATAGTGCTATTACGCCCATCAGCGTAAGCCGATAATCGGGCGCAGTCCTATGTGGGGTTGTGGAAGGCAATGACCAACAGGTAAGCAACCCGTCCTCCCCCTCCCCAGCCTTAGACTAGTAGTAATAGATTAACTGTATCGACAGCCACGATAACAAGATGATTTAACACAGAAAATAATATGAGTATAAGTATAAATTCCTTACAAATAATATACCACAGCTTACTTTGTAGCATTGTTTATAAACACTGAGCCAAGTGTCGCTAAAAGTGCCAGAGTGATCCCATCACCCCCAAAATACTCCTAATTTTAACCAACCACCTCCCCATCTTCCCCCGCCCCCTTATCAATAGACATGACCAAAAAACTTCCTCTCTCACCCATACATCCGTAGGCTAACCCCCTTCTGGATCAAAACAAGCAACAAAGTCTCTTTTTCCTCCGAGTTAGGGGAGCCAACCGTCAATGAGAAGGGGGGGAGCACCGGATAGTCTGAACAAAGCCCCCCTGTACAGTCCGACCCCCCGGGTTACTGTAATCGTGAAAGATCTCAGTACAACTAAGTGCACCATTGGTAAGTGTCCGAGGCAGTTGACCAGCACAGAGGAGATCCGCAAAAAAAAGATGGGCAGAGGGGGGAAGCAACAACACCCCCCCAAAAAAAACAAAAAAAAACAAAAACAAAACCCAACACAACCCAACAATAATAATAATAATAATAATTAATCACAGCATAGAAACGTAGGGGGGGAAGGATGGGAGTAGAATCATCGGTGGAATAATAGGTATAGGAATATAGGAATCTAGGGATACGGGAACTCCACGACACTGAACAGTCAGATTCTACATCCATTATAGTCCTGGCAGGTTGCAGTTATAGCTGTAACTCACGTGACTCCTCTGCCGGCCGTTACCACGATCAGCTCCTTGCCAGGTCCAGGTCCAGGTCTTGGCGCTGGGATAGATGAGAGCGTGAAGTAGCCGATCCTTGGCGAAAAAATCGATGTGGGATAACCTCCAACCAGTCAGAGACCGGTATCGGGTCAGCCCCCACAAAGGAAAAAAATGCTGGCAATTCTGCGATGGAATGTAGAGTAAAGGAACCATTGTCTCTCCGAAATGTAACCGCTAGGGGGTAGCCCCAGCGATAAGTGCACCCTTGTCTTCTTGCCAATTCTAACACAGGTCGCAGCAATGCCCTCCTCTGCAGCGTAGCTCTAGAGAGATCCGGTAATACTTTGACCATCGCCCCGTTGAGATTCACTTCTCCGTGCTCCCAAGCCTTCCTAAGGATCAATTCTTTCTGGGGGTACCTGTGGAGTCTACACAGCACATCTCTTGGTCTTTCCGGGTCTGTTGATTTCGGTCCCCGCGTACGATGGACTCTATCTAGATCAACCGTCGGGGCGGGGGTAACAGCCAGGATCTTATGAAATATCTCCACCGCCGTCCCCGCCAGATCCTCGGCTCCCGAAGACTCTGGTACCCCCCGCAGTCGCAGATTATTGCGGCGGCCGTGGTCTTCCAAATCTTCCAAGTGGAGCTGGAGATCTATGGTCTCCGCCTGTTGCCTGATCCGCGCCTGCTCCAACTCTACCACCCGTTGTGTAAGGGATTGTAATACCGCTTCTCCCGACTCGATTCTGCCCGACAAAGCCTGGATATTCCCCCTCACTTCCTGAATATCCCGTGCATGAGCCTCTTCCACCCGTAAAATGAGGGACTCCATATCTGCTTTAGAGGGGAGAGCCTCAAAATCCGCCCTGGTAGGAAGAGCTTGCAAAATCCTCCGCAGATCGTCAGGGAGGGATGGATGTGAAGGGCACGGATCCGATATAGCGGTATGCATAGCGGTGTGCATGGGGTTCGGTAAAGCCGGATGGGGGTCTCCATCTGTAGGCAAGGTAGGCAGGGTAGACAGGGTAGAAGAGTCTGTGGGGGAGACTGACTCAGCAGGCGAACGTAACTCACTGCTGTGTGGTGCACGTAGTGCTTCTGCAGTGTTACCTGACATTCCGCTCTGCTCGCTCAGCTGTACTTGCGAGTCTTGTAGATAGTGCTGCATGGACCGCTGCGGAGCTCTCAGGCGGGATCCGCCGGCAGGGGGTCTGGATCCGTGTCGTTTGGCGGGGCACATTCCTCTCGGAATCGGCAGTGATAGCTGTCTAAGCTTGCTGGGCGAGATACGGAGGTCCGGACAGCCCGCTGCACGTGTCCTCACTCGGCCATTGCTAGGCCATGCCCCCAGCCCTGACATGACTCTTATGAAGTCATACCTATAGCTCTGCAATAAGTAAAGCTCATATTCCCCACTGAAAGCTCTGACTCTGCCCTGGCAGGGAGCATGCTGGATCCGTGCAGAGAGATTATTGCTCAAACATGAATGAATGAATGATTTGTATAGTGCTGCAATGCAAACTGAATCGCCTCAAGGAGCTCAATAACATAACTATCCAAGCTGCCATCTCAGGCCAGGAAATAGATGCTGTCCCTGGTTTATACCTGAACTGTCTTTATGAATATTTATTGTGTTGCAGCTAATCCTTGGGAAGTGTGCCCAGAAGGTGGATGAGAAGCACATAAATAGTCTGAGTTTCAGAATGGCAGGGCTTCCCTTTGAAGGGATTCCACCTAGGTGTAGGGTGCCTGCCCCTGCCTCCAGCCGTTCTGCTGTTTCAAGTTGCTGTTCATCAAGGTCCAGCCTAGGCAGAGCTGGGGGGGGGGGGGGGTTTGGCTACATCTGAAAGTATTTCTAACACCCTGTGATTTCACATGAGGATCTAGTCTGCATAGCTTTACTGGAAGACAGCTGGAGGAACTTGAACAGGCACAGCTGCTCCCTAGCCTCACAAGTACTGTGTTAATGCAGGGTCCTGATCACTACTATTGGGATTGCTGGGTCACATAGTTCCTCTCTTTAGAGGTACATACCGACTAGTTACATTTAGCTTTGTGGAAAGACTTTGCTCCAAGTTTAGGCTAAGTAGTTCTTGAGAGGTTCATACAGTCATCTCCTCCAGATGCTCATGGGAGAAGCATCCTCTGGACCTGGGTCAAGTAGTTCCCCTTTTGAGGAGTACATACCTCTGGCCTCTACTAGTTTCCTATTCTTATTCCTACCCTCTCCCCATCCAGAATGGGCTCTGTCTTCATCTTACTCCCATATCGTGGGCATACTGAATGATGTAAAATCTCCTGTTTAAGGACTTCTAGAAGGTTACCTAAATCTTGCAGGTTTTAGATATCCAATAGGATATGCTATCCTTCCCATGGTGGCAAATTATAGCAGGGGACAAGTTTGTCCTCAATGATCTTCTCCCAGTCTGAAAAAAATGTCACAATGCCACCTTCAGGTAGGTCGATATACATCAGCCCAACATCTTGTAGGTGGGCCTTAGGCCAGGGTACACAGTCAGGGAGAGATCACACACAGTCTTTTATTGTAAATAATTGTCTTGTATTATTATATACAGCTTAGTAGTAATGGTTGATGACAATCTTGAATGGACTGATATAAGGCAATACAAGAAATGTTGTTTACACAGTGTTGTCAGGCTTTGGTCTGTATTACTTGAGGATGGCTTCTGCTGGAAGGGTGGCAGTTTGTGGTGCACTTGTGCATTGCTATCAGGGAGAGCTCCATGTTGCTATTACAGTTACCAGGTAGTCTCCTCACTACAAGAACTGTCCCTGTTCTGACCCTACTCACCAGGAACCTTTTCCTGCGCTAGTCTCCTTCCCTGTACCTGTTCCTGACCTACCACTTGCTCCAGGTATGACCAAATGACTCAGGAGACCTTATATATAAAGTTCCTTTTCAAGAAGACTGCCTGAGATCTCAAGAGATTTGAGCGTGCAATCAGACAGCTGTTTTCCCTGAGACACTGTCGGAGTCCAAAAGCGGACAATATCCTTATCAAACTCTGCTCCCTCCATGACATTGGCACATTACAGCCTACAGGTTGGAAGAACACCATCACCTGCCTACAATGTACTTACAAAGTGTTAATCTTACACAGCATGCACTTAACATGAAAAATATATCTGATGCCAGGTCCGTTTTAAAAGGTTAATATTCATTCATAAACCCAAAACCCCTTTAAACCCTTTAAACTGTCCAATGCTAAGAGCAGTAATCAAGTGCAAAGTGTAGTAACCAATAGTATTTATGAAGCAGGAATAGGTGTTATGGCTGCAGCCACGGCCTTGCTCCTCAACACCTCAAAGTGCTTTGTTCTACTATTCAGATATTGGATAATCACGTTATGGCCTTCACCTACCATTTTGCTTAATTATAAGAATTATTTTTAACATCATAAATATGTAAAAACATAATTTCTGAATGGGGGAAGCATTCTTGTTATCTTGTACAATAAAGGGTTATTGGTACCAGGAAGTATTTGAAGAAAACAGGAAGGTTTGAGGGTTTGTAGCGTTTACCCCTGAAGGAGCCACTGATGGATGAGTCCCAAGATTCCAGATGACAATGACCCTTCTTGCTACTTTGACACACTATGGCTAAAGAAAGAGGTTTTTTTTTGGGAAATACTCCCCACGAAGTAACATATGGAATGGCAAAAGCAACAATCATTGACAGATTTACAACACCATAAACAATGAGAGGGACCTCTTAAAGTGTACTTGAACCATAAACATAGGGAGGTTCTAACTAAGGTGGTGCTAGTGGAATCTAATAGTTACGTCAGTCTCTCAAAACCCCTCCTACTAGGTGTAGTATTGAATTTTGCGGCCCAAAGTTTCTGCGTTGGAGCACACAGATTTAAGTACAAGACGTAAATATCCAAATTGTATCTCAAGGCAAGGTATCACTGACCCTTTAAGAAGTGGGTAAGGAAGTTGTAGCCAACAACCTCTCACCGCCATGCAGTCTGTCAACTGGATAACAAAGTTGGCCCATGGCGGCACCTATGGCAGTCAGCTCTCCAACTTAGCAGCCCAGTCACTGTTACCGGGGAAAGGGAGAGAAAAACTTGTATGTGGGTGGCAGGAGCGTTAGAATGATGGCCTGGTACATGCAGCAGTGTGCACGAGCAATGTGGACTGGGACTACAAGTGCATTAAGACAGTGTAGTTAATTAAATTGGGCGTTTGTCCTCTTATTGCACTGGACAGCTTCAAACTACGTTGTTTTGCAGCCAATCACATTTAATTTTTACGATTACAATAAACCAGTCAAGACAATAAAAATTATGGTTGGTTCATTGTTATGGGTTACAAAACTTTGCAGCATATCTTGTCATATTAAAAGAAAAGGGCTGCATAATGTGAATATCTAGGGGAAATCTGGCAAGCCTTGTAGCTTTTGATATTATGAAACTGATACTTTCCAGGGAACAGCTATATACTAATTACATTACTGAACACATTTAGTATAATGTATATGTCAAAGACATTTAAATGCAAACTGATATGCCTGTTTTTTATACAGCAATGAGCACTGCATGGATATCCTACATTCTTCCTAATGAGTAGTACATTGGATAAATGTGCTGTGTTCCAAGACTTTACATTTTTGTATAACACCATTCTTGTGAGTATGTACTGTAGAGCAAGAAGGTGCCTGCAGAGAATGTTTGCCTGATCCAGCCAGACTGAGGAACACTTGTATGTTTAGTAGTTCCCTCCTTGACCCTGGATAATGATCCCTGACCAATACTGCTCTGTGGACGTTGATCAGCCAGAACAGGGTTGCCAACCCCCCCGACAACTTTTTTTATTAATGTAGCACTGACCCCCGAAGGAGCTGCTGGTTTTATTGGGCTTACCGTTACCTTCTTGACCTCTTCTCCGTCTAGGGATTCCCGTGGTAGATGGCCCAAAGAAATGTGGAAACTGACAATGAATCTTCTTTTGGGTTATTTATTTTAACCAGAAACACAGTCTCTCAGTTTAGGGTAGAGGGTTAGGATTAAGCTCAGGTACTTTAGACTGGAAAAATGGAAAGTCTCTTGCAGGAAAAATTCAGAGAATAGCAACGGTTTCACAACTGGTATTAGATTAAGTTTCACAACTGGATTTCACAACCCCCGGATAGACCTCCTCTCACTAGGCCTAGCAGCTGGTAGGCAAAGTCTCTGCCACAGACTTGAGTGTATGATATTGGAGATATCTCTGCCACAGACTTGAGTGTACTGAGGGACATAGATAAATTTAAAAAGCTATTATACGGTACCAGTATCTCTCAGCCGATCATACGGCAATACCGTATGAGTGTAGATCCATGTAGCATCCTTCAACTAAGCCTCCAGGCTCCTTCAGAGAAGCCAGCCTTGCGCACAGCCTTCTCCTGAAGAGTCCTCCCCGGGTTTTCTCCAGTTGCTGGGCCTCTCCCTTAGATGAGATGGCACTGGACCACCTTTGGATCAATAGGCCCCAAAATCCATTCAGGCCTGTCCCTGCAGTTGCGTTGCCTCAGGCTAGCCAGCCCCCCGAGACTTGAAATGCATGGTTCCGCACCCCAGACCAGGAGGGCCATGGGGCTGGTCAGGAGGACCAGATCCAAACGGACATAAAATATTCTCTGCAACAGAACAGAACGGAACATGTGATGTCAGCACCTTAAATACCACCTCCCATAATGCACAGCAGGAGAACACTCCCACTGGGCTGGTTCCGAGAGGACAATGGCATTCAATACACCCAGCTACACTGCGTTCTCACTCTTGCCGGCAGTGACAGCAACACCTATGATCAAGGAGAACCCAGTGCAACCCAGCTAGACTGGTACTGATACCAAAAATTTTGAAAATTAGCCCCAAAACCCAACTGTGGTTACAGGAAAGTTAACTTTGAAAAAACCATATGCCTGCTCGTCAAGAGCCAGCGCTACACTAAAAAAAAAACATAGAAAATGGTGGTTACAATAAGGTTGCACATAACAGAGGGAGTGGCTTAAAGGGCGATGAGTAATAGAACCCGAGCTTAGTCACTGTATACACTGAAAACCTCTGCCACTGTCCTTGTACCCACACAATATTCCTGATTACTGTGCCACAAGTGATAGTCTCACAGACACATATAAACCTCAGGACAAAGGATAGACACAGACACATATAAACTTCAGGACAAAGGATCATTTAAAAAAATAACAATTGTCAATTGCATATGTTTTTCTGTACACAAAAAATATCGCTTTGTCCAACTGAGCCTCCCTCTTTGACCATGGCTGATATTCCCTGGCCAGAACCTGATCATCCAGGACAGTTTTGCCTTCCCCTCACAACATTTTTTTTTTTTTACCGAGAAAAATATGGAAAATGGTGGTTATGGTAAGGTTGCACCTAACAGAGGAAGTGGCTTAAAAGGGGTTGATTAAACAAAACCTGAGCCTAGTCAGTATATACTGCACCCCTCTGCCACTGTCCTTGTACCCACAAAATACTCCAGATTACTGTGCCACAGTCTCTCAGACACATATAAACCTAAGGACAAAGGATTTATATTTTTTAATTACATATGATTTTCTGCACACAAAAAGATATCACTTTATCTGACTGAGCCTACCTTAAACAAAAATTTCAATAAAATCAGCAACTGTTGAGACAAGGGTCAGGGCTATGTAAGGAACAATGAAATGTACAGAGTGCAGGGATCGGGAGTGAATAATACACAGCATATAGAGTGCAGCAGTTAGAATGACAGTGGGGTAGGGAGACATGGGAGGCACAGAGAAAGAGGGGGAAATAAAAAAGAGAGAGGGAGGGAGAGACTGGAACGAGAGTGAAATGGGGAGAGAGAGAGGGAGAGAAACAGGGAGAGAGAGGAGGAAGACAGATGGAGACAAAGAGAAATGGAGGAAGGGGGAGAGACGGGGAGTGATTAAAGTGATAATAAAGGCTATCATTTTTTGTTTAATACTTGTTTAATGTTGTATACTTACCTGCTCTGTGTAGCAATATCACATAGGAAGGTCACGTATCTCTTCTTCAGCTGCAAGGAACTGATTTGTAAATGTTTAGTACAATTACTACAGAAACTCGCAGTCACAAAAACACATAACCTGTGCACATTTACTGGGAAAATTGTATCCTCTAACCTCTTTGACAAAGTAATTCCTTGAGCTTTCACACCACTACAGTCAAGATTTGAAGTGAGACTACAGTTACACATTGCACATTAATGTATATGTACAGCTGTTAAACCACATAAAAAGGTGCAAAAACAGGCCATTGACATTTCTATGACACACCGACACATTCATGATGTCATTCAAAGTGCTGCCACCCAACTATTGTTCAATAGTGATGTATCCAACACCAGACATAGAATTTAATGCACTGTAAATTTACAAATCTATTACTTGTAATGAAAGGGAAACTAATTAAACCCTCTCTCCAAAAAACATATATCTAACCTACAAGTGTTTATAACGTGCATCCCTAGGCCAAAAAATGTATCCTTTTGAAGGTAAATTTTGGTCTAACACACTCTATGTATAGTGTACTTCATTCAATCTTGCTCCATTTGATTGCTTCCTCCATAGATGTGGGTGTACATTACTCAATGGCTCCAGCAGCCAATGTGCAGCCAGTAGAGCCTTGGGAGATATTGTCAATCACCAGGGCTATGGGTGACGCTGAAGCAGTAAGGAAGCAATCAACATGTTGCCAGTGCATTGGCACTTACAGTTTGTATTCTTCTTTGCATCCTAGGGTAACATTACTTAAGGAACAGAATAGGAGCTTCCTGTCACCATAGGACAAGAATTTAAGAAACTGTCAGGAACAGGGGTAGCAACAGTCTCTTCCCCTTTAGGTTGGTACTCACAGTGTCCTTTAAGCATGGCAAATCACCCTCAGGCTCCAACATACAGGCTCCTCTGTGAAACTCCCAAGGCAAGTCTTTAGTGGCACCACTCTCTGATCCTCAAAAGGGCTTGTGGTTGGATAGGCCCTCCAGGTGAGCATGGCTGATCCACATGGTGCTACACAAAGATAAGGGCAAGGGCTTTAATGGGCTTTAATGGAGCTGAACCGATAAAGATTGTAAAGACATTGTCAGAAACCATGAATCAGACTGAGACAAAAGTACAGTTAAATCACACTTGTTTAATAATAATAATAAAAGGTAAAGAGAGTAAACATAGTCAAAACATAGCCAGAGTTCAGGAATCGGAATGGATACTTAGACAAGCCAAAACATTAGGGAGCCAGAGAATAGCATAGTAGAACAGCAAGCAGGATCTGAAGCCAGAGGGAATGTCAGCCAAGCAAGTCTTTAACAGGAACACAGGAGAGCGTCTCTAGAGATGTGACCAAGGAGAAGGCAGAGATCATCAACAGCTGAGTGGCCAGCTCAGAGAAGGAAGGGCTGCGCCAGGCACTGACAGTACCCCCTTCTCAATGACCCCTCCCCCTCGGAGGACCACCAGGCTTGATGGGAAAAAGTTGCATAAGCCACTGAGTTAATTCTGCGAAGAATACAGAAAGGCCCAATAAACCGAGGTGCGAACTTCAGAGAGGGAACAAGAAGTCGGAGGTTGCGAGATGACAGCCAGACCCTGTCCCCAACCTGGTAAGAAGGTGCAGGCAGGCGTCTGCAGTCAGTATGGAGTCTGTACCTATCATTAGCATGTCGCAAAGCCTCCTGGACTTGTGCCCAAGTGGAACGAAGACCACTGAGATGCTTTTTTAACGCAGGAATACTCTGCGGAACAAATGAGTCAGGCAACATGGAAGGCTGTAAACTATAGTTCGCCATAAATGGGGACAATCGGGAAGCAGAATTTAAACTATTGTGAGCAAACTCCGCCCACGGTAAGATGTCTGAGCAGTTATTATGATGGGCAGAAATATAGCAACGTAGGAAATGCTCCAAGGACTTATTTGTCCGTTCTGCAGCCCCATTAGACTGAAGGTGATACGCAGAGAAGAAAACAAGCTGAATTCCCAACTGTTCACCAAAACCGGGACACAAAATGACTACCCCTGTCCGAGACAATCACTTTGGGTAGCCCATGTAAGCGAAAGATCTCCCAAGCAAAAATGGAAGCCAGTTCCTTAGAAGTGGGCTGAGATCAGGGGCTTTTCTACCACAAGCCAGACAAGGCATTTGCCTTGGGCGGCACCAGCCCACAGGCAGAAGAGCAGAAGCGGCTCTTTAATTAGGCACCGCGGCTGCCTAATTTACCTACATAAAGAGCCTGAGTGAGTAATTAAAGGACTTCACCACCAAAGACTGGAAACTGCTATGGAAGAACATCCGAGAGGAGTGCCTGGCAGGTCAATGATGACACCTGGGTATCCCCACCTGGGCTGTGTCTGGGGTGATGGGGACAAGGGCACTACAGAAGGGACAGTATGAGGTCACTGTAGTCTGTGTGTGTCCCTTCTGCCTGTCACGGGAGGGAAAATGCTGCAACTAAACTTCCAGACACAACCACTACATTGTTTATACTTACTGAAATAATACAGCGTTCATTGGTCACAGGTATGAGATCATCGTCCTATGCCCTGCTGACCCCACCCATCCCCTGCCCCACTGACCCTGTCCTCTGCCCCTCTGACCCCATCCCTTGACCCACTGACCCTGTCCTCTGCCCTGCTGACCCCATGCTCTGCCCTACTGACCCCTGTCCTATACCCTGCTGACCCCATCCTATGTGCCGTTTAGTGATGTCTCAGACCCTGAGACAAGAACAGTATACCACAGCTGGGGTAGGACAAATTTACATGGGGGGGGGGGACTCGATTTTTGTCTTGCCTAGGGCAGCACAAAACCTAAATACAACACTGGCTGTGATAGCAGATTAAACTGAGTACAAAGGGGGTTAAAAGGGTTTTTTTTTTTTTTTTAATGTGCAGATAAAAATTTGTAAAGTCTTTCCCTATGTCTAGGTGGGGTACTAAGATCTACAGTTCTAAAACATGATATATTTTCTCAAACAACTCCAAGCTTTACATATGAAAAGCACTTTTAACCTCCTTCCAACAGATGAAAACTAAGATACAAATTTTACAATTAGTTTTGTTTGGTTGAAAAAAAAAATGTATTTAGAAGAAAATTGCGTACAGCAAACTCACATAAGAACAATGCCAGTTTTTATCCATATATTCCTGTTAGAAAATTGGTTGTAAATTAAGCCAAAATAGAACACAAGAGGTATGGAAAAAATACAAAATGAAAAGCTATGATGGCTTTTTAAACATTTATAAAGGTGACCCTTTGTGATAAAGGGTTCCCTTCTTTCTCACCTTAGAGTTGGGAGGTATACGAGAAAGGACACCTAAGTATGTAAGCAAAGGATACACCTCTACTAAGTCCCCAGTTGCACAGACCATGAAGGAGCAATGCACAAAATGATTGGTTTAACCAGCAAATAATATTTTTGACCACACTTTTTTCTTTAGGGTCCATTTACACTACATGTAATGGGCTGCCTAAGTTTAATCTACACTTTCCAATAGGACCAGTCCATACTCACACATTGCATTGTATTGATGTGTGCTGGGTGAAAATTGAACATTTGCTGTAACTTGTTACAATGTCTCCTGCTGAACTGCAAAACAGAAATAGAAAATAAAGAATTTTAGATTCTGCTTTCTTTAAAAAAAAGGGCAATCAATGTGTAAAAAAAGCAGGACAATGCACATCAATGTGCATTAAAGGCAATGTAAGTGGTATGAATCCAGCCTGATTTTAGCTTTTTAGCTTTTCAAAATAACAAAAGCAATAATACAGTTAGTCATGTTGAAAAAAGAAACAAGTCCCTCTAGTTTAGGGGTCTCTTAGAAAGTGACATATCCTCCGACTTAGTGCATAGACTGAGGATTTGGATCAGTTGGTCAACACAACCCCCCCCCCCCCCCTCAAACCTTCAGTACAGGGCTCTGATGGAGACCCTGATGAGGTTTTTGATATAAGGGGGGCACTGATGGGCACCCTATATGTAAAACTCTGATATGAAAAAAGGGATATGATGTCATGTCAGCTTCTGATGTGAAAAAAAGGCACCGATGTAAAAAGGGGGGCTGATATGATGGGAGGTTTTTGATGTGAAGTGTGTTTGTTCATTCACTTAAATTGTATTCATTCATTTATAAAAAGAAATTTGGGGGGTAACAAATATTTGTTACATATGTGTAGCAGGTACCTCTTCTTCCTGATTGAATCCATGAGGGGAGAGCTGCCTGCTAGCAGCTGCGTGGGCATTTCATCCCCCCTTCCTTTTCCCTCACACACAGAGACACACAGAACTGCTTGCTCTGTAGCCTCCCTATTGGAAGAGACTGCCCCACCAGGAAATGCAGCAAAGCATTGTGGGAGATGTAGTCTAGAGAAGGAAGTGACTCTGTTAGCTGGATCAGCCCTGAACTACAGGACAGACAATGCAAAGCGTGCAGAACTGCCTGCTGGGAGGAGTGATAAAAGGACCAGCGTGGCCTGCTTTTCAGTCTCTCTGGACGCCATTCAACACCTGCCATCAGGAGGTCTGTGTGTGACCAGGAGTGAGAGACTGTAGCCTATACAGCAGAGAGCTGGATCGCCCACCTCTGAGGGATCTTGGTGGACAGCCCTGCTATTCTAGCAAGCGGACCGCCCTGCACTTCAGAGCAACTGGAAGCCAACCGCACTTCAGTCCATCGGGAGCTACAGCTCGGCGTGGCAGCGCCATCTTCACCAGATGGAGACACCAGGAGGGGATTCCAGATGGAGCCTCACAGCCCTTGTAGTCTATAGTGGTGAGAGGGCACCTGCCCATTCCAGTAGAGACTACTGGTGAGACTTGTAGTTCCACGCAGGTGACTCTATTTTTACACAGGCATCATACAGTTGGATTTGGGGCCTTGTTTTTTTCCCCTGCGCTGTAAGGTTGGTACTGTATTGCACTCACATATAAAGAAGAATCTACAAGTGGTGATATTTCTTCAGTTAAGCCATCATCACCATATATTTTTTTCCTACAGTAATTTCTTTCCCTTTATCTTTGTGGATTACAAATATCAGCAATATACTCCAGTTTAACCATCAGGCTAGCTGAAGACATCTGGAGTTTAAAGAACTTTCACCATCTTCTTCTTTTACTAAGCATTGCTTCTCTACTCACAAGTTGATCTCTGAATTATAGCCCATGGGGAGCCATTTGTGTATCTGTTAAAGTTTACACTGTGTGGGGGGCGTGTGTGGATGTAGACTAAGGAGGACGCACTGACTAAGAGTTCCGCTGATCCACACTAGACACAGTGGTGAGCCTCCAAAACAGCCCTACCTGTCCCTGGACATCCCCTGCCTCTATCCCAGCAAGAATTGTGGAGCTTGGCCGGCTGACTGTGCCTCCATCCAGTCCGCGGCCTGCTCCACTCACCCAAGGCCTGCCGCCATTTTGAGGCCTACGGGGCCTCCGACATCCTCCGTGCTTGGGCCCCGCGATCCACGGGACGAGCGGTCACCCAAGTCCTCATCCATCCGTGGCATCACCTCCGAAGGGTACTGGTTGAGAGCACAGACCTGGGGGGCTGCCAGAGGGTCTCAGGCGTTGGCTCCACACTCCTGTGGCTGCCGGCATTTTGAGGCATTCGGAGCCTCTGAGCTCGGGCCCCGTGATCCGTGGAGAGGGCGGTCACCCCCTCCCCATCCAGCAAGGGGCATCTTTTCCTGTGGGGACTGTTTGGGAGCACAGATCCGGGGGCCTGCCATAGGGTCCCAAATACCGGCTCCACACTCCCACGGCCTGTCCCCATTTTGAGGGTTGTGCGGCCTGCAGCATCCTGCCTGCTCGAGTGTCTTATACTGTGGGGACAGAAGCTGCCCCGCACCCCTATCCCTGGGTCATCATATCTGGAGAGGGCA
Source organism: Lithobates pipiens (assembly GCF_037356315.1). Taxonomy (NCBI): domain Eukaryota; kingdom Metazoa; phylum Chordata; class Amphibia; order Anura; family Ranidae; genus Lithobates; species Lithobates pipiens. The sequence continues at coordinate 162,954,599 of NW_027507789.1, forward strand.
GATAGGGCACACAATAGCCAGAGACATTCAGCTGGTCCCATGGGGCCTCAGTGTGGATAACCAGCATTACTCCAGCCTCAGGTGCCTGCCATCACCACTCAGAAGTCTCCAACGCTGCACACCACAAGTTCTTAAAGGGGCATACACGTATCCTTGCAATTTTATCCTAGCAACTCCCCAGAGCACTTACTCATGCCCTCAAAGAGCAAAACTGCGACCAAGAAGGCACCAGCAGAACCTCTCCAATCTACAATCCTGGCTGGTGTTTTTTTTTTTTGTTCCAGGGATCGTTTGTTCTTGTTTCATAGCAGTCTGCCCAATTTTGTATATCTCAACTATGTGGAGCGAAGCAGCTCTTCCGCAGCTGGGACACACAGGAGAACTCCTTTAACCAGTTATCTGACACTCCTCTCAATTCTAGAGACCACCTAATGGAGCTGCCTGAATACCACCTAGGGTGCCCCCGATTTGGGGGGGTAGTCTGGTCTCCCATTAACTGGCTCATGTTGCTCCCAGGATCTCACTGCGGGCCCCTTCCATGACAGTTGACCCCCCCACTTGGGGCGATGCTCTCCCCTGATCTTACTTGATCCTTATCGATCATAGCAAGACAATTCAACACACCTTCTCGAAGACATGATGCCCGCATAGGGTATCGGTGGATTATCCGGTCCCCCACTGGATGTGATGGGATCCACGTCCCCCCCGCACTCGCCTGCTATTCAAGGCCACACACTGACAGGGACCTGGAACTTTAGTCCTCACGTAGGCGATGTTTGTTGCTATAAAGGTTTGGGGATTAAAGTACAAGCCCGGTTATGTTGGGGTATTGGCGAAGTAGTAGGGTGTTATTTACGAAGGTTGAAACTGCTATTACAGGCATTTTTTTTGTTTTTGGGCATAACCTAATTCCCAGCTTTCCCCATGATGTTCTGGGGGGCATTGGGAACTGGTCAGAAAGACACCAGAAGTTTGGTTGAATTGTTTTTATATATGTGTATTTTGTGTCTTACGTACAATGGCTGCTCACCGGGTGTCACCTGTTCGACTACTATCAATCTCCTTTAATTATTATGGCCAATGTGAACATGGCATCACGTGATCGGAATACCTTTTCTGTGGTGTCCTGGAACGTGCGTGGCCTCAACTCTAAATTTAAGAGGGCGCTTCTTTTTCAATATCTCAAACAATATAATCCAGCTGTTCTGGTTCTGCAGGAGACACACCTGGTGGGCAGTAAGCTAAGGGATCTGAACAGGCCTTGGGTACAAAAGGCTTTTCATGCCTCTTACGCGACATGCACAAGGGGGGTTTCAATACTGATGCATAGGTCTCTCCCTTGTGTCATAGATGCGGGTCACACAGATCCACTGGGTAGGTATGCGATACTGGTACTCACGCTATGGCAGCACAGATTTGTCCTTGCTGGCATATAATTTCAAAGCTGAAATTCTATATACTATACTGGAGAGAATCACCCCTTATTGTCCTGCAAAAATTTTACTACTGGGCGGTTTTAATGCCATCCTCTTCCCAGGCTTAGACAGACTCTTACCACCTAAGTCTTTCACTGGGGAGTTGTCAAACTGGGCATTATCGGCAGGGGTCACGGAAGTCTGGAGGTGGAAATTCCCATCCACCAGAAGCTTTTCGTGTTTTTCTACCTCCTACAAAACTGCTTCCAGTATTGACTATGCGTTTGCGAACACTATGCTGACAGACGTTCTAAAAGCTGCCTATTTGCCCAGCGGCCTGTCTGACCACAGCCCCCCTAGAGATGACCCTACGCACCTCTGCCTCTCGTAGTGGCTCTATGTGGCATCTAGGTGCTCAATGGATTTCCCAGCCCGATATAGCTGATCAAACCCCACTGGCCCTACGCAATTACTGGGATTATAATGAAGGGTCATCCTCTCCTGAGATAGTATGGGACGCCTTCAAGGCATATACAAGGATCCATTACATCTCAGCCATCAAAGCAGTCAGGTTGCATAAACTGCTGCCACAACAGCGTTGGAAAACGAGGTGGGGTTGGCTTCTGACCAATATGGCTTGGATCCCACCACCTCAAACTTTGATGTGTTGCAGGCATCTAAACGCAGTCTTCATCTTCATTTAACAGAGGTTACTAGACTCAAAATGTATAACACGAAGCAAAAGTTCTTCGAACAGGGGGACAGGAATGGCTGGCTGTTGGCAATGATGTCTCACCATGACACCCCTAATACCGTAAACCCTGAACTTACCTCTCCCGCGGGTGAGGCCATCTCCTCCCCAGAGGCTATTTTAGAAGCTTTCCATGGTTTTTATCAATCTCTATATATCACCACACTACCCTCAGGTTTAGACCCAGAGAGGTTGGCATCTCTCCTAGATCCGATAGCCCTCGGCTGGCTCTCCGATTCCGAAAGATCTTAACTAGTTGCTCCAATTACCGTGGAAGAGGTTCATGTTGTAATTAACTCCCGGTCCACTGGCAAAGCTCCTGGCCCAGATGGTTTCCCGACTGATTTCTATGTAGCACATAGTAACACGTTGGCCCCCCGACTGGCTGCCCTATTTACAAATTGCCTGGAACGGGGCTTTCTCCCACCCCCCATGGCACACACCTCATCCCCAAGCTGGGTAAAGACCCCAAATTATGTGTCTCTTATAGACCTAAAGCACTCCTTAATACGGACCTCAAAATCCTAACTAAACTTCTCACCCCTAGACTTAACTCATTACTCCCCTCTCTCATTGACTCGGATCAGACCAGGTTCATGTCCCACAAGTCTACTGACATCAATCTTCGTAGATTGTTTAATAACCTACATGCAAGACATGACAATCAGGGTACTAGAGTGATTGCCTCTCTTGATATTGAGAAGGCTTTCATCTCGATTGAGTGGCCTTTCCTGTGGGAGATTCTTCGGAGAATGGGATTTCCCCTGGTATTTCATTGGTTACAGACTATATATTGTTCGCCTGCGGCTGACATTCGTTTAGGGGGTCATCTGTCTTCTGTTTTTGAACTTTCTAGGGGTACACAACAGGACTGCCCTCTTTCCCCGACACTTTTTGCCATTGCCATGGAACCAGTGGCGGAGGCACTGCGCGTCTCACCACACATTAAGGGTCTACGGCTGGGCTGGCTGAAGGAGAGGGTGGCCTTGTATGCAGACAACCTCCTCATCTTCCTGAATGATGCTGGCCCCTCCCTGCAGGGAGCATTGTCAGTCCTGGAAGAATTTTTTGCAGTGATGGGACTCAGGGTTAACTGGGCAAAGTCGCAGCTGCTGGCTATCGATGCTGATGCTAAAAAAGAGGCCTCTCTTCATCTCTTCATTTACAATGGGTGGACGAGTTTACCTACTTGGGGGTGTGTATTTCAGGGAACGTGACTGACTTAATTCCAATGATCTTGTCCCCAGTAATCAGCTCAGTCAAGGCCAAGTTGAAGGCATGGGAGAACCGCCCTCTGTCCCTACTGGGTCGTGTTAACCTTGTCAAGATGAAAATCCTTCCCAAGTTCACATATCTGTTCCAAAATTCCCTTCAATGGATCCCCAAATCATTCTTCTCCCAACTGGACCAAACTTTTTCCTCCTTTCTTTGGGGTCCACGCCCCCCCCCCCGCTTTAAGTTAACCATCCTAATGCACCCTTGTTCGCAGGGGGGCTTGGAATTCCCAGACTGTCACAAATACTTCATTGCAACTCAAATAGTCACTGCATTTGTTTCAGATAGATCCAACTCAGCTTGGGCCATTGAGGCTGCGGTGTTGCGATCTGTGGAGGCATTGTCGAATCTCCTTTTACGGCGTCCAAATGCTCCATACGACCTAACCCCTTCCATGTGTACCACCCTTAGGGCCTGGAGGGAAGGTCTGACATGTGAAAAGTATCCTCTAAAAGTCTGCCAGACTTTCCGAACGAATGGACCTGCCCACACACAACCGGACTATGGCAGGAGTCCGTTGTACTTTTGAAATTAACGGACTTGCCCACACACGGAGGAAAGTCCGTTCATTTTGAATCCGGCTTCAGGTAGCCAGGACTAGCCTTCGGCTGTGAGATTGAAACGACGCTGGCCCCATCACCTGGTATGGACTTAAAGGGGAAGCCCTACGCCGAAAAAACAGCATGGGGGTCTCTGGCTGTAATGACAGGGACGCGTTGTGCGGTGACTTATATAGGGACAATGGGCGGGGTCACCTGGTGATGTCCCGCCCCTTATGATGTCCCAGTCCCAGCACCACCGCTAGTAAAAGAGCTGGAAGAAGGAGCGGTGGCCTGGCAAGAAGAACCGAAGAGGGGGACAAGACCCCCGAAGTCAGAAGAAGAGGCGGCAGCGACAGAAGACTGGACCACCGCTAGTAAAAGAGCTATAGGAAGAAAGCGGAAGCCCGGCAAGAAGAACCGAAGAGGGGGACAATACCTCCGAAGAGGGGGACAAGACCCCCGAAGTAGGAAGAAGACCCCGGATGGCGACGAAGAAGAAAGCCGGGCTCCTCCGCTAGTAAAAGAGCTAGCAAAAGAGCAGAAGATAGCGGAGGAGTCCGGCGAAAAGACCCCCCAAGACGGAAGAAGACCCCCGGAGCTGTGCAATAAATTAAATTAAAACCTTGTGTTGTTTTTTTTTTCATTTTTCACCAGGTGAATGGGTAGGGGTACATTGTACCCCATACTCATTCACATAGGGTGGGGGGCTGGTATCTGTGGGCCCCCTTATTGAAGGGGGCTCCCGGATTCTGATAAGCCCCCCGCCCGCAGACCCCAACAACCAACGGCCAGGGTTGTCGGGAATAGGCCCTTGTCCTCATCAACATGGGGAAAAGGTGCTTTGGGGTGGGGGGCCACAGGGACCCCCCTTCCCCAAAGCACCCCCCCCATGTTGAGGGCACATGGCCTGGTATGGCTCAGGAGGGGTAGGGCGCTCGCTCGTCCTCACCCCCTTTCCTGACCATCCGGGTTGCGTGCTCGGATAAGAGTCTTATATGGACCTTAGGGGGGACCCCCACTCCGTTTTTTTTCAGTGTAGGGCTTCCCCTTTAAGTCCATACCAGGTGACGGGGCCAGCGACGTGTCAATCTCGCCACCGAAGGCGGCAACATTGACTTCCTTCCCTAGTCCCGGCTACCTAATCATTTTTTTCTTTAAAAAAAAACCGCTAAAACCGCTAACGTGGAAAAAATGCTAATTATCACTAAAGAATTATATTGCAAAAGCTGAAAAAAGCTGAAAAAAAGTTGAAAAACTCACTGCAAAGCTATTGCCATTTTTGTAATGTTATTTTAACATCCAGTGTGCATGAGGCCTCAAAGTTAATTGTTGTCAAAATCCCAGCTTCAGCTCAGGAGGTAGCTAAAAGAGGTTGGAGGTGATCCGCAGCACTGCTATAAAATAAGCATAAAAAAAATTGAAAATAATATTTTATTTAGATAAACAAACTTGACAATTGTTTAGGTTACTTGGTGCTAAAGGTAACAAATTATTATCCAGTTTTCCTTTTCTTTTCATTTATTTAGGGTTTCATTTTTGAAAAACCCTTTAAGTACCTAGGGTACTCTAAAAAATACCCACATAAAATCACAAAAAATGCATCATTCTAAGTGAACATTCCAAATATAAAACCTACATGTCCATGTGGTATATGTAAACAGTTCAAACATAAGTGCTCGGTGCAAGCAATCCAAAAAATTTGATGAATATGACACCAAAAATTCCTCTTCCTCTTCATCAAATAGATGCACACAGCACTCGCCGGAAATTTATGACCCCTTTTGTCAAAAGGAAGTTGCAAAGCGCTTAATTTACCCCAATTTAGTGATCTCCCACACGCAGCCATTGTAAACAAATCCACTCTCTATTCCATCTCACATAACATCCTGTACATATGGATAAGTGGAAGCCACTATACCCTTTAGCCCGCTTCCACATTGAACATGGTTTTGAAATTGCGTGACTTTATCTGAAATCGCACGATTTCAAAGCTGCGTGTCAGTGCAACTTTGGGTGCGACTTGAAAGACATCTGTGCGGCTTCACGCACAGATGTCTATTGAAGTCGTACCTGAAGTAGTGCAGGAACTACTACTTACAAATGGGTGTCGCGCCACAAAGTAGGCGTCGCACCGTTTGGAATAGTGTCTTTGCCAGCAATAGGCTGCGACTTGTCATGCGATTTGACCTGTCAATCCATGACAAATTGCTCCAATGTGAACAAGGGCTAATAGCGCTCTTGAACCTTTAAAGGAATCTGTGGTGAATCTCATTCACAAGGAGAAAGAGATAAAGGAGCCCTTCATAATGTAGTATATCAATTTAAATGGATAAAAGGAATAAAATTGCACTTACATAGGTTAAAAACACACAGGCATTGAATAGAAACCAAAGACGCCAGTTTGCGCTCCAAATAGCGAAAATGTTTTATGTGGGTATTTTTAAGAGCATAGTCAAATCCTTAGGTACCTGTAAGATTATATTATAAATAACTATATATAGTTTAAGTCTGATGCCAAGCAGTTCTCTAAATTAAAAGTTTTTTTTCCGACAGAGCTCTGCTGAAACTGTCGTGTGTACACATGATCACACCAAAGTCCGACCATTTAGAATGCGGTGACGTACAACACGTATGACGGGACTAGAAAAAGGAAATTCAAGACCCAGTGCGCCACCCTTTGGGCTCCTTCTGCTAATCTCGTGTTTATTTTGTGTTAGTAGAAGTTTGGTTAGAGACGATTCGCGCTTTTCAGACTCCAGCTTATTCCGATCAGTTTACTGCTGTTCAGTTTGTGCTTGCGTATCTGTATTTCAGTGCGTTCTGGTCCACTCGTTACTGTTCTTCAGCTCGCTCTTCACAGGCCTTGCTGTTCTTCAGTGTATTTGTTTAAGTTCGTTCTGACCAGCCAATTGTTTTGAAACCATGGTGCGGGTACATACGCCTTGTCGAGTTTGTGCTGTGTGTGGGCTTGGTGTTGGCATTCATACTTTGACCTGAGCCCGGTCCATGAACTCCGCTTCGCCCAAGAATTGGTTACTCCGGCGTGACCAATTCTCGCACATGCCTTTGCTTCGTGAGATCCAGGAGAATAAACCTGAGGATTTCAGGAATTATCTCAGGATGATGGACCCCGTTTTTCACCGTCTGTTGGCTTTGCTGACCCCTTATATAAGCAGGCAGGATACCTGCATGCGGCAAGTCATCACTCCGGAGCAGAGGCTAGTCGCCACCTTGCGGTACTTGGCAACTGGGAGAAGACTACAGGACCTCAAGTTCTCAACAGGCATCTCCCCCCGGGGTCTGGGGATCATTATTCCAGAGACCTGTTCTGCCATCATTCAGGTCCTGCAGAAGGACTATATTAAGGTAAGTTTTCTCCTTTAACATCACATTTAATGTTTGCTAATGTATTGTATTTATTTCCTCATTCCCTAATTACCGTGATTGGAATATGCTGTGAATGTCCCCTTTATCCTCATGCATACTGGAAGCTTTTTTAATACTCCTTTTTTTTTGGCCTACATGCATATTTGCCTTCACTAACCTCCCTAGCATGCTGTCCTGGGCCTATACAGCCTAGTCCCTTTAACAATGTATATTTTCAGCTCCATTGTACTACTTTCCCCAAAACACTCCCTAAAATGTGTCCAAATGTAATGTGTGTCCTTAAAGGAATTTCTAACCCTCCTCCACTCCCTAAAATGTGTCCACATGTAATGTGTGTCCTTCAATTAATTTCTAACCTCCCCCTGCCCCCTAAAATGTGTCCAAATGTAATGTGTGTCCTTAAATTCAGTGCCTGGGGCTTTTTTTTGGGCTACCAAAGTCACCTCAAACCCTCCCCCCACCTCCATACAATTTTATCAATGGGCCATCAGAGGGGGTGAGGAATCTGATAAGTGGGCCTTATATTTTTGTCTTTTTAAATACTCCTTCAAATAAATGTTATACTGATGTTGTGCAAGAATGTTTTTGTCTAATCTGCTTGCAATGTTATGTGCAAAAGTACTTATATATTTTTTCTTGTTTGACTCCACAGTTTCCTTCAACGCCACAGGAATGGCAGACTGTGGCCTCCCATCTCGCTGACCGTTGGAACCTTCCCAACTGTGGAGGGGCTATAGTTTGCAAACATGTCCACATTGTGCCACCATCCCATTCGGGGTCTTACTATTACAACTATAAGGGGTTTAATAGTGTAGTGTTAATGGCGGTGGTGTCGGCACACTATGAGTTCCTCTATGTGGACATGGGGAAGAATGGCCGGATGTCAGATGGAGGAGTCTTTGCCAAGACGGAGTTTTACCAACGTCTCCAGACTGGTGGCCTGGCCACCTGATGTGGACAACATGGAAGGACTCCCCTTCGTCTTCATTGCTCGGTCTGAGCAAGCACCTGATGAGGCCATTCCCCCAAAGGACCCTCACCCCAGAGAGGAGGGTTCTTAACTACCGGCTGGCCAGAGCAAAAAGAGTCGTTCCACCTGTTTCTGACAGCAATCCATACGGCGGACTACAAAATCAACCACATCATCCTGTGCTGCTGCAACCTGTATAATTATTTAAGGAAACATTCCCATAATTATCTAACCTCACTTGGGCCTGAGGCAAGACTTATTTCAGTGAATTCCCTGACAGGCCTGGATACTGGCTTGGCACCCCAAAGCGCCCATGAAGTTCGGGAGAGATGTGTTGATTATTTTATGGTTAGGGGGGCCATTGCAATGCCAGACAATGTATAAACGTTTTAGTAATTAAAAAAAAAAGTTTCTGATAAAATCTAGAATTTGATTTATTGCTTGCTTTTCTTTTTGGCTGTCTCCTAGGTTCTCCTAGTGCACATGTAGTGCCAAGTGGATTTTCCTTTAGTAAATAAGCCCCATTGTCACTGTAAACACAAAATGACTTACAAAACTGTTATTGAAAGAAGAAGCCACACATTGTTGTATTTCAAAATGTTTACTTAACCACTTGCTTACTGGGCACTTAAACCCCCCTCAGTCCCAGACCAATTTTCAGCTTTCAGCGCTGATGCACTTTGAATGACAATTGCGCGGGCATACAACACTGTACCCAAATGAAATTTCTATCATTTTTTTCCCACAAATAGAGCTTTCTTTTGGTGGTATTTAGTTACAGCTCGGAGTTTTATTTTTTGCTAAACAAACAAAAAAAGATGCAAAAAAAAAAAAATCATGTTTTAATAGTTTGTTATAAAATTTTGCAAACGGGTCATTTTTCTCCTTCATTGAAGTGCGCTGATAAGGCGGCACTGATAGGCTGCATTGGTGGGCACTGATGGGCTGCATTGGTGGGCACTGATAGGCTGCATTGGTGGGCACTGATAGGCTGCACTTGTGGGCACTGATAGGCATAGTTAAGGCGGCACTAATAGGCACAGATAAGGCGGCACCGATGGGCACAGATAAGGCGGCACTGATGGGCAAAGATGGGCACAGATAAGATGGCACGGATGGGTGGCACGGATAAGTGGCACGGATGGGTGGCACGGATGGGTGGCACGGATGGGCACTGATAGGTACCACAGATAGATGGGACTGATGGGCACTGATAGGTGGCACTGATAGGTGGCTCTGATAGGTGGCACTGCTGGGCACTGATGGGCGGCACTGCTGGGCACTGATGGGCGGCACTGCTGGGCACTGATGGGCGGCACTGGGGTGCAGCACCTTTGAGGCAGATTGGGTGGCACTGTGGGTGGCACTGTGGGTGGCACTGTGGGTGGCACTGTGGGGTGGCACTGTGGGTGGCACTGTGGGGTGGCACTGTGGGCATTATGGGCACAGACGGGGGGCACTTACTTTTACTTTGTTATATTTCAGGATGGCACTGCGGGAGGCAGGTGGGCACTGGCAGGTGGCATGTGGTGCCTTTCATTGCTGGCCGTGATCGGGACTGATGTCCCGATCACGGCCGCCGGTGATCGGCTTTTTTTTTTTATAGCCGATTACCGGCTATCACATGATCATTGGCTGACAGCTGATCACGTGATAAGGGGTCGGGATCGACCCCTTACACGGATCGGTGATCAGGCGAGTCTCACGGACTCGCCGATCACAGAGCGCGCCGCGCGCGCCCCTCAGGGGGCGCGCAGGCCGCTCGTAACCAGGACGACGTCAATAGACGTAGTCCTGGAAATCTAGGTCCGCGCTAATGCCGTCATTCGGCAATAGCGCGGTACCCAAGTGGTTAATGTTATGTGCACATTCACACATGTGCGTTTATAAAATATGTTAATAAAATTGTTTTTTCTCAATTTTTTTTTTTGTTTTATATTTTTTTTCTCAATATAATTTTTTTTTTGTTTTCACAATATATTTTTTTTTCCTTTTTTTTAGAAACAGGCATGTTTTAAAACATTACATACACAACTCTGGAACTTACAAAGTTCAACATATAAAAACTGAAGGCAATATCAGACATTATAGTGTCAAAAATGTCTTGATATTGCCTTCATCAGATGGGGTGATGTCACCCCTGTAAAAGCCAAATTTTGAAGATGCACACAAATTGGGAGTCCAAATGGCTCCCAATGTGCTATTTCCCATCATGGGGGATCAATGGATGTGTTTTGTGGGTGCAATCCCTTCCTCTCCCCTACTATGAAGAAGGGGTTGCACCCACAAAACACGTACATTGAGATCCCCTGATGGCAGATAGCACATGTTGGCACACTGTGTGCATCTTCAAAATTTGGCTTTTAAAATGTACAAATATAAAAAAGTGAATCTGGTCATCTAAAAAGGAAATGAAGAACATGATCGATTTTGTTTTAGGGAAAAAGGGATTATATTCTCCCCAAAACATCTATCATGTTCTTCATTTCCTACTGCATGATGTCCAGGCAATTGCGCATTGCGTTGATCTCCCCATTCCATGCCATAATTTTGGTAATGAGGGTTTGGGCGCTGGCGCTAGTAAAAGGTTCCGCCGCTTTCCCTTCCATATCCAGAACATCACCTAAAATTTATGAAAATAGATTTATTTAGAAATATGCAGGCATTCATAGATTACCGGAAGCTGGGGTGTCAGACACTCACCTGGTGGGGTGCCCATGTCACCCAATTCCTCCACCTCTCCTTCCTCCACATCCTCGATGGGGCTGGAGTTTAATTCCCATTCAGGCTGGCGAGGTCGGGGGTCCCTGGGATCCTGTTGTCTGAGTCTTTTCTCCCCTATGAGAATGAAACAAAAGTAAGGCCGCGTACACACGGGCGGACTGTTCGCCCAACCTTGTCCGCTGAACAGTGTTTGGGCGGACAGTCCGCTCGTGTGTGGGCTTTCAGCGGACAGTTTCAGCGGACAGTTGGACGGACAAAGTCTTTCGGAAATTCCGAAAAACTGTCCGCTGAAACTGTGTTTGAGCGAACAGTCCGCCCGTGTGTGGGCTTGTCCGCTGTACTTTCGAAATGAGCGGACTGTTCCCGCTCGGAAAGTCCGCCCATTTCGAGCGCGTGTACAGGTAGGCGGGGCCCGCGAAGGAGACGTCGCGGGCTCCGCCGCCTGGAATGGGCTTAAAGGGGAACCCCAACGCCGAAAAAAATCGGCGTGGGGGTTCCCCCCAAGTCCAGACCAGACCCTTGTCCGAGCACGCTACCCGGCCGGCCAGGAAAGGGGGGCGAGCGAGCGCGCCCCCCCTCCTGAGCCGTACCAGGCCGCGTGCCCTCAACATGGGGGGTGCCTTGGGGAAGGGGGGGCCGCGCGGCCCCCCCACCCCAAAGCACCTTGTCCCCATGTTGATGAGGACAAGGGCCTCTTCCCGACAACCCTGGCCGTTGGTTGTCGGGGTCTGCGGGCGGGGGGCTTATCAGAATCCGGGAGCCCCCTTTAAGAAGGGGGCCCCCGGATACCGGCCCCCCACCCTATGTGAATGAGTATGGGGTACAATGTACCCCTACCCATTCACCTGTGAAATAAAGTACAAAAAAAAACACAACACATGGAAAAAGTATTTTATTGCACAGCTCCGGGGGTCTTCCGTCTTCGGGGGTCTTCTCGCCGGACTCCTCCGCTATGTGTGTGTAGCTCTTTTACTAGCGGAGGAGTCCGGCTTTCTTCCTCCCCGCCGCCGGCCTCTTCTCCCGACTTCGGGGGTCTTGTCCCCCTCTTCGGTTCTTCTTATATAGTGACAATGGGGCGGTGTCACATGGTATATGTCACATGGGTTGGTCACATGGTGACCCCGCCCCCTTACGATGTCATAGTCCCCATGTGACATCAACCCATGTGACCAACCCATGTGACATATACCATGTGACACCGCCCCATTGTCACTATATAAGTGACCGCACAGCGCGGCTCTGGCATTCCGGCCGGAGAGCTCGTCGAGTCAACATCTCCAGGAGAAGAACAAGAAGAAGAACAAGAAGAAGAACAAGAACGGAAGGCGGCGGCGGCGGCGGCGGCGACGACGACGACAGCGGCGGCGACAGAAGACCGGGCCACCGCCTGTAAAAGAGCTACAAGAAGGCGCGGTGGCCCGGCAGAAGAACCGAAGGCGGCGACAGAAGAACGGAAGACGGCGACAGAAGACCGGGCCACCGGACCAGGCGCGGTGGCCCGGCAGAAGAACCGAAGAGGGGGACAAGACCCCCGAAGTCGGGAGAAGAGGCCGGCGGCGGGGAGGAAGAAAGCCGGACTCCTCCGCTAGTAAAAGAGCTACACACACATAGCGGAGGAGTCCGGCGAGAAGACCCCCGAAGACGGAAGACCCCCGGAGCTGTGCAATAAAATACTTTTTCCATGTGTTGTGTTTTTTTTTGTACTTTATTTCACAGGTGAATGGGTAGGGGTACATTGTACCCCATACTCATTCACATAGGGTGGGGGGCCGGTATCCGGGGGCCCCCTTCTTAAAGGGGGCTCCCGGATTCCGATAAGCCCCCCGCCCGCAGACCCCGACAACCAACGGCCAGGGTTGTCGGGAAGAGGCCCTTGTCCTCATCAACATGGGGACAAGGTGCTTTGGGGTGGGGGGGCCGCGCGGCCCCCCCTTCCCCAAGGCACCCCCCATGTTGAGGGCACGCGGCCTGGTACGGCTCAGGAGGGGGGGCGCGCTCGCTCGCCCCCCTTTCCTGGCCGGCCGGGTAGCGTGCTCGGACAAGGGTCTGGTCTGGACTTGGGGGGAACCCCCACGCCGATTTTTTTCGGCGTTGGGGTTCCCCTTTAAGCCCATTCCAGGCGGCGGAGCCCGCGACGTCTCCTTCGCGGGCCCCGCCTACCTGTACACGCGCTCGAAATGGGCGGATTTGCCTCCTCCTTACGTGGGCGAGTCCGTTCATTTCAAAAGTTGAGCGAACTGTTTGCCCAACCTTGTTCGTCAAACAGTCCGCTCGTGTGTGGGCAAGTCCGCTCATGCAAATTTTGAGCGGACTGTTTGCCGAAACTGTTTGACAAACAAGGTTGGGCAAACAGTCCGCGCGTGTGTACGCGGCCTTATACTTAAAGCGAGGTTCCACCCTAAAGTGGAACCTCCGCTGATCGGAACCCTCCCCCCCTCCGGTGTCACAATTGGCACCTTTCAGGGGGGAGGGGGTGGAGATACCTGTCAAAGACAGGTATTTACACCCACTTCCAGGCATAGACTCCCGTGGGAGTCTACGCCATTTCCTGTCCTGCCACGCTGTCTGCTGGGACACACACGGGTCTCAGAGACAGCGCGGACAATTCCTATTGCGCTGCGCGACTCGCGCATGCGCAGTAGGGAACTGGGAAGTGAAGCCGATTCGCTTCACTTCCTGATTCCCTCACCTAGAATGGTGGCGGCAGCAGCTGAGAGCCGAGCGATCGATCGGCCTCGGCTGCCGGCATCGCTGGAACCCGGGACAGGTGAGTGTCCATTTATTAAAAGTCAGCAGCTGTAGTATTTATAGCTGCTGGCTATTAATATTTTTTTTGTAGGTGGAATCCCTCTTTAACACACAGATATTTGAGTCCAGAAATAGGAATATGAAACATTGCTTTGAAGTACTGTGCAAGTGTCTGTTTGGGAAGAGATCCAAGTTGAAGACATGATAAAAATTCCCTTTTAACCAAACTGCAATACTTCCTTTTTTTGGCCAAGTTTCACAGATGGAGACACCCAAGTATCCCCTGGAGCACCTATGTGGGTTACCCTAAAAAATGTTCTCTGGTGTCCCATACTAGTGCTCCTGAGTCCAGATGTGTGCCTCTCCTTACATTCCACTGAATCAAGTTTGCAATTCATTCTAGTTTCAAAGACATCTAGACAACAATATCCTAAACTTCTTTTAATAGAACAAATTAGCATGACCAAAATGTAGGTATAATGCTGTACCAGCTAAATACATTGTATTTATTAGCAAAGGAACAATGTTTTCCACGAACGATTACTGTGCCCACGAACGTGAAAGTAGCCATTTCAAACTGTACAACAGTAAAGACAAGTAGATGAAGCAGCATGCAAGTTATTTATCATAATAGGAACACACTACAAGTACTTACTTTTTTGAAGCTCCTTCTTGATGTTGCGATACTGATCCGTCTCCCTCAGTTTGATGTCGGACCATCGCTTCCTCGTCTGATCTTTTGACCGGCGTACCCCAAACTTCTGCTCCAGGGTGCTGACCACATTTGACATGATGTTGTCCTTTCTTCTATTCTTCTATTCGGATGGGTGTATGGACCATGTTTCCTATCATAATCCTCCTTCCTTAAAATCTCCACCATCTCTAACATTTCCTCAAAGGCCATGCTGGTGGCCTTCAATCTCCTTCGGATGTTTGGGACTCTGGGCTTTTCTCCGCGCTAGTTCCACAATGTGTCTCAGCCATTTTTCTCAATATACTCCTATTGCGCACCGAACAGAGAAGGGGCAGGGAATATTTGTGAAAAAGAGCATCAGGGGTGGGCGACGCGGGCAGAGTTTGACACGTGCAGTGTATATAAAACTAACACGCATCTGTTGTACGTCCGATCTGTGTGTCAAACGAAAGGGCAGTGGCGAACGTCCTAAGGTAACATTTGAACTTGGCCCATCACAGTGGCCTATAAAGCTTCAAGATTGAGGCCTATATTGGGATAAGATAATGAGAGTTTAGATTGACATTGGTGTTTTTTTCTTATAAAGCTAACATGCATTGTACGTCTGATCTGTGTGTGTGTGGGGAGGACGAACAGAAGTGGTGAGCAAACAAAAGTGAAATCACGTTGGAGGCCTATATTAGGATAAGATAATGAGAGTTTAGACTGACAATAGTGTTTTTGTCTTGTATATTGTCTTACAGAAAAATGAATCCGTTTAAGGAACCAGAATTTCTGTCAAGTTTTATTGACAAGTACAGGGAGATGAGGAATCTGTGGGAGGTCAAACACAGTTTATATTACAATAAACAAGCAAGGAAGGCAATCTGATTTTTGTGAAGATTCGGGTCCCCAAAGCAAATATTAAGTTTTTGGAAAATAAAATTGGGATCTTGAGGAACATGTACAGGAAGTAGCATAATGCCGCGTACACCCAATCGGACTATCCGGCGGACTTGATACGGCGAACCAGAGTCCGCCGGATAATCCGTCTGTGTGTGGGCTCCGGCGGACTTTTTGTTCCCAAAAGTCCGGCGGACTTAGAAAGAAGTTTTGACTCAAAATTGTGCGCTGGACTCGGCAGTCCGACGGACAATCCACCCGCCTGTGTGCTAGTCCCTAGACTTTTGAAATGAACGGACTTGCCCGCACACGGAGAAAAGTCCGTTCATTTTGAACTCGGCTCCAAGTCAATGTCAAGTCAATGTCGCCGCCTCCATCGGTGAGATTGACACCTCGCTAGCCCCGTCACCTGGCATGGACTTAAAGGGAAAGCCCTACGCCGAAAAAACGGCGTGGGGGTCCTCCCCAAAGTCCATATCATACCCTTATCCGAGCACGTAGCCTGGCCGGTCAGGAAAGGGGGTGGGGACGAGCAAGCCCCCCCCAAGCCATACCAGGCTGCGTGCCCTCAACATGGGGGTTGCTTTGGGGAAGGGGGAGCCTTGCGGCCCCCCCACCCCAAAGCACCTTGTTCCCATGTTGATGAGGACAAGGGCCTCTTCCCGACAACCCTGGCCGTTGGTTGTTGGGGTCTGCGGGCGGGGGGCTTATCGGAATCTGAGAGCCCCCTTTAATAAGGGGGCCCTAGATACCGACCCCCACCCTATGTGAATGAGTATGGGGTACGAAGTACCCCTACCCGTTCACCTGGTGAAAAAAGTGTAAATAAAAAACAACACAAGTTTTTTAAATAATTTTAAATTTTAATTTATTAGTTTATTTAATTTAATTTATTAGACAGCTCCGGTGGTCTTCTGTCTTGGGGGGTCTTCTCGCCAGACTCCTCCACTATCTTCTGCTCTTTTACTAGCTCTTTTACTGGTGGAGGAGCCCAGTTTTCTTCTTCTTCACCGCCGCCATCCGGGGGTCTTCTTCCGACTTCAGTGGTCTTGTCCTGCTGTTAGGGGGTCTTGTCCCGCTCTTTGGTTCTTCTGCTGGGCCTCCGTTATCTTCTTATAGCTCTTTTACTAGCGTTGGCCCGGTCTTCGTCTCTTCTTTTTTTCTCTTCTCTTCTTCTCTTCTTCCTTGCGATGTTGACACGACGCTCTATCTGGCCGCAATGGCAGGGACACGTTGTGCGGTGACTTATATAGGGACAAGGGGCGGTGTCATTGGGTGATGTCACATGGTGACCCTGCCCCCTTATGATGTCACAGTCCCAGCATCCTTCTCGTTTTTGGTCCGTCAGACCAGCATACAGACAAAGGGTTTTCCCGATAGAAATGTATTCCATCAGAAATATTTAAAACATGTTCTATTTCGTCTGAATTTTCGGAAAAAAAAAAAAGTCAGATGAGGCATACACACAATCAGATTATACGATGAAATGATTCTGTCGGACCTGTTCTGTCGGGAAGTCCGGTCGTGCCTTCTCTCCAACATCAGTGCCGGAACTCCTGGAAGAAGAGTTGAAGCTGTTATAGCTGCAAAGGGTGGGCCAACTCAATAGTGAACCCTACGAACTAAAACTGGGATGCCATTAAAGTTCACGTGCTTGTAAAGGCAGACGTCCCAATGCTTTTGGTAATATATATATATATATATATATATATATATATAATTTACGTGTTTTATATTCATTTTTTCTTTAAGGTTCTGCTTTCATTATTTGAGGCACAGTTTTGTTTGTGTGGGTTATCTTATACAATTATCCAGCTAGAAGTAAATTTACTTTACTCCTTGAAATGAGGAACCAATCAGAATTCAGAAAAGTAGCTGTATCTTTAAGATAATTTGTGAACCTTTAGGGCTCAAAATTTATGTTTATTTAAATTTAGGTTTCATGTGAGACTAGATATTAGGTTGCATTTAATGAAGCCCCTACTTTACATACTTGTCTTTTCTACCATATCAGGAAATAAAATGCCGAGTAGCAAGGTTGCCTAGAGATTTCAATTTTTTTTTCCACTGTAAAATCTAGTAAAACCTATGCTACCAATAGCAGGTAGTTGAATGTTCTGTGAGATGTTCACACATTTATGGTGTGATTTTCTACCCTCCTAAAAATAACCATCATTTTGTAACATAAAAGAAGGTTTTCTCACCTCTATATAGTCGATGTAGACCTGTAACACAAGTGAATGTAGGATTAATTATGTTGTTCAGTATCAGTTACGAGCTTTATGTTCAAGTCGAACATGAGTTTGACTCAAGCATTGGCTGTTCGCCAATTCGCTGAACAGCAAAAAATTTTAGGTGTTCGCAGCAAATTCAAAAGTCGTGGAACACTGTAAAAGTCTATGGGAGAAATCAAAAGTGCTAATTTTAAAGGCTTGTGTGCATGGTATTGTCATAAAAAGTGTTTGGGGATGTATCAATGCAAAAAAAAGTTTTAAAAACGTTTTTCTGGGAGTGGTGATTTTAATAATGCTTAAAGTGAAACAATAAAAGTGTAATATTCCTTTAAATTTCGTACCGGGGGGGGGGGTGTCTATAGCAGTGATGGCGAACCTTGGCACCCCAGATGTTTTGGAACTACATTTCCCATGATGCTCATGCACTCTGCAGTGTAGTAAAGCATCATGGGAAATGTAGTTTCAAAACATCAGGAGTGCCAAGGTTCGCCATCACTGGTCTATAGTATACCTGTAAAGGGGCGCATTTTTCCAGTGTTTAGAACAGTCTGACAAACTGTGGGGAAATTCCATGCCTTTATCAATGAACTTTTATGTGTATTGTCAGACAACAATTCATTATAGCCGTGAGTAGTTTTAAATGACTTGTTTTCCTTTAGAAATGTCATTTTGCTGTTAGACTGGTCTAAACACGTAAACATGTGCCCCTTTGCAGGCATATATAGTATTGATAAAAACGGCAAGGAATTTCCCCACAGGGGAACCCCGAACAAAAATGTAAAAAAAATAAAAATGCGTGGGGGTCCCCCTAAATTCCATACCAGGCCCTTCAGGTCGGGTATGGATATCGAGAGCAACCCTGTGCCAAATTTTTTTTTTTAAATAGTGTGGGGGTCCCCCCAAAAATCCATATCGGACCCTTATCCGAGCATGCAACCTGGCAGGCTGCAGGAAAAGAGGGGGGGCGAGAGCGCGCCACCCCTGAACTGTACCAGGCCACATGCCCTCAACATTGGGAGGGTGCTTTGGGGTAGCGCCCCCCCAAAGCACCTTGTCCCTATGTTGATGGGGAAAAGGACCTCATCCCCACAACCCTTGGCCAGTGGCTGTGGGGGTCTGCGGGTATGGGGCTTATTGGAATCTGAAAACCCCCTTTAACAAGGGGATCCCCAGATCCCACCCCCCCGTGTGAATTGGTAATGGGGTACAAATGTACCCCTACTATTTGACAAAAAAAAGTGTCAAAAGGGTTAAAAAACACAAGACGGTTTTTGACAAATCCTTTATTAATTTCTTCTTCTTTTCTCTTCTTCCATCTTCTTTCTTCTGGTCTTCCTTCTGTGTTCTTCTTCCTCCCTCTTCGTCTTCTCCATCTTCTTCTCCATCTTCTTCTTCCTCTGCTCTTCTTGTCCATCTTGCTCCGGCTTCTTCTCCGCTCCATCCGCACAATCCGCCTCTGTGGGAGTCTTCCACCATGTGACGCTTCTGTTCTTCTGACACTTGTTATATAACGGAGGGCGGGGCCACCCGGTGAGCCCGCCCCCTCTGACGCATGGGGACTTCCCTGTGGCTTTCCCCGTCGGACATTCAGACAACAAAATCCATGGGATTTTTTCCGACGGATGTTGGCTCAAACTTGTTTTGCATACACACAGTCACACAATGTTCTCAGAAATTCCGAACGTCAAGAACGCGGTGACGTATGCCGAGCCAAGAAAATTGAAGTGCAATAGCCAGTGCGGCTCTTCTGCTTGATTTCAAGCATGCATAGAACTTTGTGCTTCGGAATTTCCGACAACAGATTTTGTTGTGGGAAAATTTGAGATCTCAAATTTTGTGTGATGGAAATTCCGATGGAAAATGTCCCATGGAGCCTAAACACGGTCAGAATTTCTGACCAAAATAGCTCAGCAGAAGAGGTGTTTTCTCTTCTAAGCACACTTTCCTAAGGGCATGCTTGAGCTAAGGGCAGTTGGATTCCAGAAAGTAAGTGGTACATGAATAATTTGCCCTTACTCAAGATGCCCCTTACTCGAGATCTGGTGTGGAGAATGATTGAGGCATCTATGGTTGAACACATGATCTACTACCACATAGTGCCGATATACAGCTGAACCTTGGCGATTGAAGGAAGCTCTGCAACTCACGCTGTTCATGATCTCTTATAATCTGGAGATCTTGGATATTTGGTAAGAGGCCAGTAATTCTACTTTTGAGCACTGGTGGAACACAGAAGCACTTTATTGATGTCATTATTAAGGAAAACTGGGAACATTGCACTTTTACTCATCTCTTTGTCTTTTTTGAAAAATTGTTTGGACACAATTTTTTTGATTCGTTTTTGAACATTTATGTTGATCTATCACATTGGTGTCTTTGAGACATATTGCACTGTAGACTTTGAGTAATGATTAATATGGACACACAGCGAGTGACACATTTTATGTGATTGACACGTTTGTTTCATTTCTTTTTTTGTTTTTATTCACTGATACTAATTTGCTAGTTTGAGCAAGATATTTCACTACGTTGATTTGACTATCACTGGGGTCACTATTGATAGAGTTTGATATCTTTTAACGGACAGTGCACTTTTATTTTATTTTTATATCACAGCCAGAAATGCTAGGGGTGGGATTTTTCAAAGTGATTTCTCAACAAAATAAAGCATGGTGACATGGATGAATGAGGGAGTTTGCTTTGAATATTAAAAATGAATTAAATTGTGTTTTGGTTTGTGGTACTCATGCAGTGAAGATCCGCTTTAAGCTGCCTGTGGTGTTACACAGAGCAGGCTAATAGCTCAAGAGCTTATTGGGCAGTGGCGGCCCGCCCTTAGGGGGTGCAGGGGCACCACCCCTCCCCGCCACCAAAGCTAATCATCATAAAAAATATAAAATAAATACATAAATAATGGCCCTTTAAGTGTGTATGCAGGGCGCCAGACAAACAGCTGCTATGGGAAGCATGATGTGTTTGTAATCATGTGATTTCAAACAAGAAGCTCTATTGGCTTCCTTTAGAATGTCCTTGCGGTGCTGAGCTCTGCGCCCCAAACACTCCCTCTATAGCTATTGTTCCCTGTTATGGTGTATGATTAGTGGGTCCTGTGCCTTCACTTCCAGTTTCTCTGACTCATCCCCGCCGGTCCGAAGGTGGATGACAGGCGATTTGCTGTGAGAGCTGTGAGTACGAGGGGGGAGAGGGGGGAGAGGGGGGACATCTAATGTAAAGGAGGACTCTGATGAGGACATCTAATATAAGGGGGGACTCTGGTGGGGACATCTAATTTTGATGTCCCCATCAGAGTTCTCCTTTACATCAGATGTCCCCATCAGAGTCCCCCTTTACATTAGATATGCCCATGAGAGTCCCCCTTTACATTAGATATGCCCCTTAGAGTCCCCCTTTACATTAGATATGCCCATCAGAGTCCCCCTTTACATTAGATATGCCCATCAGAGTCCGCCTTTACATCAGATGTCCCCATCAGAGTCCGCCTTTACATCAGATGTCCCCATCAGATGTCCCCATCATAGAGGTAATGCATACACTATATTTCCAAAGTATCGGGACTCTTACCTTTACACGCACATGAACTTTAATGGCATCCCAGTCTTAGTCTGTAGGGTTCAATATTGAATTGGCCCACCCTATAGTCAATCTATTGATTTTAAAACTAGGTCACTGCACGGGGTTTAGGATATCTAAGTTTTAAATGGACATAGCTTCAGGTATATATTTTATTGTTAGGTGCATTCCTGCTACATAATTATGATATTTAGGAATTATAAATACACTATATTGTCAAAAGTATTGTGACGCCTGCCTTTACACATACATGAACTTTAATGGCATCCCAGTCTTAGTCTGTAGGGTCCTATATTGAGTTGGCCCACCCTTTGCAGCTATAAGCCCTTGTACATACGGTTCGGAGAATCCGTCGGAATGTGTCCTATCGGACCGTGTTGTCGGATAATCCGACTGTGTGTGGTATGCATCGGACTGATTCCGTCGTAATATCCGTCGGACCCAATTTTCCAACTTGTTGGAAATATTTTCCGACCAACTGGTTCGATCGGACATACTCCGATCATGTGTAGAGAATTTTGATCGGACCAAGTGCCACGCATGCTCAGATCAAATTCCTACATCAAAGCTATTGGCTACTAGCCTGAACGTAGTCCCATCGTAACGAAATTGAGTTATCACGTTCTGAATGATCTGATTTTTTGACAACTTAATCCGACCGTGTGTATGCAACAGTTTCGGACAAAATCCGATGGACAAAATCCGACAGATTTGGTTGTCGAAATCTCCGACCGTGTGCACAGGGGCTAACAGCTTAATTTCTCTGATAAGGTTGTCCACAAGGTTTAGCAGTGTGTCTATGGGAATGTTTGACCATTCTTCCAGAATGCATTTGTGAGGTCAGGCACTGATGTTGGACGAGAAGGCCTGGCTTGCAGTCTCCACTCTACTTCATTCAAAAGGTGTTCTATTGGGTTGAGGTCGAGACTCTGTGCAGGCCAGTCAAGTTCCTCCACCCCAACTCTCTCATTCATGTCTTTATGGACCTTGCTTTATGCACTGGTCCAAATCATTTGGTGGAGGGGAGATTATGGTGTGGGGTTGGTTTTCAGGGGTTGAGCTTCGCCCTTTAGTTCCAGTTAGACATGTGTGGTTCGTTGTAAATGAATATGCGGACAAATTTTCCGTTATTCTGAAATTTGGATATATCCGAATACCCTAATTACAATATAAGAAAATTTTACCGAATGTTCCAAATAAAGAAATTCGGACTGAAATTCTAATCGAATTTTACATTGAACGCCAGTCGAATTCTCACTACATATATTGCCCAAATCAAAGATTGTGTGTTATTAGAGGACCACTTCGAAATAATGATGTTTTTGTTAAGCCAAAGGTAATCATTTGATGAAGATTTTTCTTTTGTTTGCTCACTTTGCTGCTTTCGAATAAAAAACAATGTAACATTTTTGTTTCAACCGATTTGAAAATGTATCGATTTGAGATTTCCGAATCGGGAAAAAAAACAAAAAATCATTAAATTCAGAAATTTCCGAAGAAAATTCTGAAGACGAATTCCAAAAATGAATTCCAAAAACAAATTCCAAAAACAAATGGAACAAACCAACCAAATTTAACTAAACGAAATAACTTGATTAACCGCTTCCCGACCGGCGCACGATGATGTATGTCGGCAGAATGGCACGGACAGGCAAATGGGCGTACAGGTACTTCCCTTTGAATTTGCCGCCGTGCGATCAAGTGAGTGTGATCGCGGGTCCCACATACTCAATTGCTGCGGTGATACCCGTGATCGCCTCACGGGGAGGAAGAATGGGGAGATGCCGATGTAAACAGCATCTCCCCGTTCTGCCTAGCAACAAGTGACACTGATCTCTACTCCCTGTGATTGAAGCAGAGATCAGTGATCTGTAAAACACAGCCATACCCCCCACAGTTAGCAACACACCCCTAGGACACACTTAACCCCTACACTGCCACCTCCTGGTTAACCCCTTCACTGCCAGTGTCATTTACACAGGAATCAGTGCATTTGTATAGTACTGATTGCTGTATAAATGACAATGGTCCCAAAAATGTGTCAAAAATGTCCGACGTGTCCGCTATAATGTCGCAGTCACGATAAAAATCGCTGATCTCTGCCATTACTAGTAAAAAAATAATAATAAAAATGCCAGAAAACTATCCCCTATTTTGTAAATATAACTTTTGCGCAAACCAATCAATAATCGCTTATTGTGATTTTTTTTTTTTTACAAAAAATATGTAGAAGAATATGTATCAGCCTAAACTGTGGGGAAAAAATGTTTTTTATATATTTTTTGGGGATATTTATTATAGCAAAAAGTAAAAAATAATGTGTTTTTTTATTTTTTTTATTGTTGCTCTTTTTTTGTTTATAGCGCAAAAAAAAACGCAGAGGTGATCAAATACCACCAAAAGAAAGCTCTATTTGTGGTAAAAAAAAGGACCTAAATTTTGTTTGGGAGCTACGTCGCATGACCGCGCAATTGTCAGTTAAAGCGACGCAGTGCCGAATCGCAAAAAGTGCTCTGGTCTTAAGCCAGCAAAATGGTCAGGGGCTGAAAGTGGTTAACAAATCAAATCGAAACTAAACAAAAATGTTTTCGTCCTGCACTTGTCTAGTTCCAGTGAAAGGAACTCTTATGCCGTGTACACACGACCAGACTTTCTGGCAGACTAGGTCCGACGGTCTTCCCGATGGACCTTCTGAACGAACGGACTTGGCCACACACAATCACACCAAAGTCCGACGGATTCGAACGTGATGACGTACGACCAGACTAGAATAAGGAAGTTCATAGGCAGTAGCCAATAGCTGCCCTAGCGTCGGTTTTCGTCCATTGGACTAGCATACAGACTAATGCTTTTTTCGACCAGACTCGAGTCCATTGGAAAAATTTGAAACATGTTCTAAATCTAAAGTCCGTCTGATTTTTCGACATCAAAGGTCTGATGAAGTCCACACACAATCAAATTGTCCAACGGATTCGTTCCGTCGGACCTTTGCTGTGGAAAAGTCCGGTCGTGTGTACATGGCATTAAGGCCTCGGCATACCAAGACACTTTGGACAATTTGATGCTCCCAACTTTGTGGGAACAGTTTGGGGATGGCCCCTTCCTGTTCCAACATGACTGCAAACCAGTGCACAAAGCAAAGTCCATAAAGAAATGGATGAGTGAGTTTGGGGTGGAGGAAACTGGCCTGCACAGAGTCCTGACCTCAAACCCAAAACAACACCTTTGGGGTGAATTAGAGGGGAGACTGCCTCATCCAACATAGTACCTGACCTCACAAATGCGCTTCTGGAAGAATGGTCAAACATTCCCATAGACACACTCCTAAACCTTGATGGCCTTCTCAGAAGAGTTGAAGCTGTTATAGCTGCAAAAGGGTGGGCCAACTCAATATTGAACCCTATGGACTAAAGCCTTGTACACATGATCGGATTGTTGGCCAACCAAGCTTCAGACTTTTGTCCTAAGGGCATGTGCCAGGAACTTGCCTTGCATACTAACGGCACACAACTGTCGGCCAACAAACATAGTGATGCACTACATGGAATTTCAGCTCTTGAGCGCCACACTTTGGGCATCTTCTGCTAATGTCATGTTTGGGGAGCATTGATTCCGATCATGCGTGCTTGTACTTTGGACTTTTGTGTGATGGACTTGTGTACAGACAATATGAAAATCTGACAACAGACCATTGCCTGCCAAAAATTTACTAGCCTGTCATCCAACATTTGTAGGTCGAAAGTTGGACAACAATTGTCTGAAGGAGCGTACTAACGGTCGGATTTTAGTCTGTCATCACACAATCCCCTGCCAACAATCGGATCGTGTGTACGAGGCTTTAGACTGGGATGCCATTAAAGTTCCATGTAAAGACAGGTGTCCCAATACTTTTGACAATATAGTGTATTTATAATTGCTAAACTACATAATTATGTAGCAGGAATGCACCTAAGAATAAAATATATACCTGAAGCTATGTCCATTTAAAACGTAGATATCCTAACCCCCGTGCAGTGACCTAGTTTTAAAATCAATAGATTGACTTTCAGCATCCTTGTCAGGACTTGGCAGGTTACTTGCAAAAGTATGAACAGGTCTGGGAAACACTAATTGAAAGAGAACCTGTCATGACCGGGCTTACACCAACATCAGAATATTCTAACTGTAATGACTTTAACTCTGCAGACTTGCATATAAAATATTCATGCTGACCTTATTTAGCTTTACTTACTGAGTCTGACTCTTCAGCTTAACCACTTGCTTACTGGGCACTTAACCCCCCCTCCTATCCAGACCAATTTTCAGCTTTCAGCGCTGACACACTTTGAATTAAAATTGCGCGGTCATACAACACTGTACCCAAATTACATTTTTATCATTTTTTCTCCCCAAATAGAGCTTTTTTTTGGTGGTATTTGATCACCTGTGCGATTTTTCATTTTTTTTTTGTTAAAAAAAATTAAAAAGACCGAATTTTTTAAAAAAAAAACTTTTTTTTTTACATTTTGTTATAAAATTTTATAACGGGTAATTTTTGCCCGTCATTGATGTACGCTGATGCGGCGGCAGTGATGGGCACCGATGGGTGGCAGTGAGGGGCACCGATGAGTGGCAGTGATGGGCACTTATGATTGGCAGTGATGGGCACTGATGGGTAGCAGTGATGGACAGCACTTTTATGTGGCACTGATTGGCCCCACTGGTGGGCATAGATAGGTGGCACTTGCTGTCAGCATGACAGCTGATCATAAGGTAAGGGGCCGGGACCGATAACCCGAGTCTCAGTGACTCAGTGATCACAGCGCGCTCCACGTGCGCAGGGAGCGTGCACAGGGAATTCACAGCCATAGCATTGATGAGAGGTGGTTAAAGAGAACCAGTCACAAATGGTCTTAGGCAAGAATCTGAAATATTCAGATTCAAGTAAAGCTCTGATTTTTTTTTTTTTCCATTGTTTGTTCACCCAGGCGGTCGTTTCTTCAGAGCGCATGCACTGGTAATGTCACCGACTGTATGTACAGTAAATATCTCCTAAACGGCGCACATTGTGGAGATATTTACAGTACCCAGGGATTTTTTTCAGGGGGAGCTTGGTGGAACTTAGTTCTACCACCTCTGGCTCAGACCCTTGGGGGGGGGCTGCTCACCACTAGGGATGAGCTTCGTGTTCGAGTCGAACGTACGTTCGACTCGAACATTGGCCGTTCGGCCGTTCGCCGAATTCCGAACGTTTTGGCCGTTCGCGTCAAAATTCGAGTGACGCGCGCGCGGACCACAATGCACTGCGTTGGCGCAGTGCATTGCTGCCCGATGATTGGCCAAGCATGCACTGTGACCCCGCATGCTTGGCCAATCGCAGCGCCGGCAGCGAGGAGAGCCATGATTGGCCACAGGCATCCTGCCTGTGGCCAATCATAGCTCAGGCTGTGTAGTGCACGCCCCACACTATATAAGGCCGCCTTTAAGGCGGCCTCCTGTAGTGTGTTACTTTGCATCTGAAGCAGTGGGTGTTCTGTGTACCTTCAACACAGTACACACCAATCGTTTTTGGCTGATTTCCTATCTTGCTGCTGTGTAGTGGTTGTTGTCTGTGCCCTGACTGCAGTATACACCACTATATTCACCTCACCTATATAGCTAGTGATCTAGCTTTAACCACTTAACAACTGCCCATTGCCGATTAACGGCTTCAGGGCGGTTGTTTAACTCAGAGAGGCCGTTAATTAACGGCCTCCCAGAATTCTGCTCTCGCGTGCCCCGAGGTGTGCGCACTCGAGAGCATCCGTGACCGCCGGGTCCATGGGACCCGGCGCATCACGGTAAACGGCCGCTCATAGCGGCCGTTTACCACGTGATTGCTCCGTCAAATGACGGAGTGATCACTTGGAAACAAACCGGCGTCATGTTATGACGCCTGTTCCTACCTCCCCTTTCTGTACCGATCGGTACAGCGGAGGGGAAAGAGATCGGTGTCAGCAGCGATGTGGGCTGCATCTGCAGTGCCCACATCGCTGCTCACCGAATTTAACCCCTCAATTCCCTGCCAATACTCTGCAATACCAGTGCATACTCTGCAGTACCCTGCCATTACTCTGCAGTACCCCGCCATTACTCTGCAGTACCCCGCCATTACTCTGCAGTGCAGTACCCCGCCATTACTCTGCAGTGCAGTACCCTGCCATTACTCTGCAGTGCAGTACCCTGCCATTACTCTGTAGTACCCCGCCATTACTCTGCAGTGCAGTACCCCGCCATTACTCTGCAGTGCAGTACCCTGCCATTACTCTACAGTGCAGTACCCCGCTATTACTCTGCAGTGCAGTACCCTGCCATTACTCTGCAGTGCAGTACCCTGCCATTACTCTGCAGTGCAGTACCCTGCTATTACTCTGTAGTACCCCGCCAATACCCCGCCAATACTCTGTAATACCCTGCCATAAATTGCCATACCCAGCCATACTCAGAGATACCCAGCCATACTCGGTGATACCCTGAAATACCCAGCCATAGACGCCCCCCACCCCTCACCGCCCTCCGGTGCTTCTACCAACTCGCCAGCACGATCAAAGCCAGAATCTTTTTTTTATTTTTTATTTCAGGCTTCCCAGCCTAGAGGTGAGATGTGGGGTCATATTGACCCCCCAGATTTCACTGTAAAGAGGACCTGTCACCCCATATTCCTATTACAAGGGATGTTTACATTTCTTGTAATAGGAATAAAAGTGATCAAAAATATATTTTTGGGAAAAAAAATGTCAAACTAAAATAAATAAAGTAAAATGAACAATAAAAAAATAAAATAAAAATTAAAGCGCCCATGTCCCCATGTGCTCGCATGTGCCACACATGTGAGGTATCGCCGAGAATGTTAGAGCGAGAGCAATAATTCTAGTCCTAGACCTCCTCTGCAACTCAAAACATGTAACCAGTAAAAAAATATTTAAAGCGTTGCCTATGGGGATTTTTTAAGTAGCGACGTTTGGCGCCATTCCACGGGCATGTGCAATTTTGAAGAGTGACATGTTTGATATCTATTTACTCAGCATAACTTCATCTTTCACTTTATGCAAACATTGGGCTAACAAGTGGTTAATAATAGAGCTTGCAGTCAGTAGTGTTAGGAGTGCGTGCTGTCTGCGTGCTCTGTACCCAGTACATACCGCTATAATATAGGGCAGGCCCCTACTTTCAAACATCCAACTTACAAACATCTCCTACTTGCAAACGCAAGGAGACAGCAGCAAGTGAGATGAAAAAAGATGGACGACAAAACAAATTATACAGGGGTGATAACCCTTCCCTATGTTTTCCAAAAAGCTTAAAGATAGTTTTTTTGACTGGAGCTACACTTTAAAAATGTACCGGTTGAAAATGACAAACAGATTCAACTTAACACAACAAACCTACACAGTCCCTGTCTTGTTTGCACCGCCTGTATACTGCTGTTCTGAGTATATAGGGCCTGGGGGCCACACGCATTTCCTTTTTTTAATATGGGTACGGGGTTCCCCTTAATATGCGTACAAGACCCAAATAGGCTGGTAATGGGCAGGGAGGGCTACCCATGCCATGTTTCTCAATGATTTTCAACCATATTACAGGAACCAGATATAACATTAAAACCGCAAGCAGTTTTAAATGGTGTTATTTCCGTTTAATGTAATTTTGTGCAGGGACTGTTCTAAACACGGGAAACACGTGGCACTTCACAGGCATACTACAGACACCCCGCAAGCACCATATTTAAAGGAATATTTCACTTTTTTTTTTTCACTTTAATCGTCATTAAAATCAGTGCTCCCGCCAAAACGGTAGTTTTTAAAACTTTTTTTTGCAGTGACCCATGTCCCCTGAGGCAGGAGGCAGGTCGCCAAACCCTTTTTAGGACACTATCTTGCATATTAGCCGTTAAAATGAGCACTTTCCAATTCGAACGTTCGAGTCCCATAGACTTCAATGGGGTTCTAACGTTCGTACCGAACGCGGGGGTCGTTCGCAAGTTCTGGTGCGAACCGAACCGGGGGGTGTTCGGCTCATCCCTACTCACCACAATCACTTGTAAACACAGAAGTCCGGTTTCTGTGTTTACAAGTGACAGCTCTGCACTCTGTATGTACCCCCCATGAACTCTGCACTCTGTATGTACCCCCCATGAGCTCTGCACTCTGTATGTACCCCCCATGAACTCTGCACTCTGTATGTACCCCCATGAACTCTGCACTCTGTATGTACCCCCCATGAACTGTGCACTCTGTATGTACCCCCCATGAGCTCTGCACTCTGTATGTACCCCCCATGAGCTCTGCACTCTGTATGTACCCCCCATGAACTCTGCACTCTGTATGTACCCCCATGAACTCTGCACTCTGTATGTACCCCCATGAACTCTGCACTCTGTATGTACCCCCCATGAACTCTGCACTCTGTATGTACCCCCCATGAACTCTGCACTCTGTATGTACCCCCCATGAACTCTGCACTCTGTATGTACCCCCATGAACTCTGCACTCTGTATGTACCCCCCATGAACTCTGCACTCTGTATGTACCCCCCATGAACTCTGCAATCTGTATGTACCCCCCATGAACTCTGCACTCTGTATGTACCCCCCATGAACTCTGCACTCTGTATGTACCCCCATGAACTCTGCACTCTGTATGTAATGCAATCCTGGTATTTAATGCCCCTTTAATACCCTCCTACTGTTCGTGAAATTTGACTGACCACACCCACTATTTGATGTGATTTGAAGGGTGTGTGGGTGGAGGGGTTTTGATGGGTCGTGGTTGAGTTCCAGCACCTATTGTTTGAGAAAAAATCCCTGTCAGTACCTATAGTTAAGCCTTATTATAGACTTACCTATAGGTAAGAGTCATGTATGGGAGTTCACTCCCACTTTGAGTGACTGCATAAATTCCATAGAGGTGGAATCAGACTGGCGTCATCGTAGGTAAACAGAGAGCAAAGATATAAAAATACAAGGTAAAAAAGAGAAGGAAAGCTCTGTTAGGTAAAAAGGAATGAAAAAGACAAAGGTGGAAGAGTGAAGAAGAACACTAGAACACATATTGCAAGGTAGAAGTGGATCTAGAAGCCCAGGGCAGACAGAAGTGAGTAATATTCAAAGGTGAAAGAGTATTCGTGCCAATAAAACTATTTTTTCATAAAGTGCTTGCTCTTATGTTGAAGTGCAGGGGTTGGGTCTTCCATATCTTTGATCTCATTGAGTTTGGTCAACCATAAGGAGATTGTAAGGGATTGAATTTGCTTCCACAAGAGTGGGATGCAGGTTTTGGCAGCGCTGAGAAGGTGTATAAGTAGGGTTTCCTTATCTCAGTATTTAGAGATCTCATGTATGTGCATTAAATGTTTGGCCAGTTCTAGACACAAGTCATTATTTCTAAGTTTGTAATTTTACATATATCATTCCACAATAGCACAGTCCTAAAACACGAGTAGGAACCCTTCTGCCTTTTTTCACCAGCACAAGGATGAAGCATTAGGCAATTTCTTATGTAACATTTGAGGGACCAGGTACCATCTAGAGAAGTGGTCTCCAAACTGTGGCCCTTTGCTTGTTTTTTACTGACCCTTGGGGCACTATTCCCACCCCCAATGTTCCTGACACTGACCATGGGGTACTAGTTCCTCTCACTGACACCAACTATCTCACACTATTTCTCCCATTGATACCAACAATAGAGCAATATTCCTCTCACTGATATCAATGATGGGGCAAAAATTATTCCCTCTGACACCAATGATGGGGCACTATTGCTTTCACTGACACCAATGACGAGGCACTATTCTTCCCACTTACACCAATGATAGGGCACCATGCCTCCCATTGATACCAATGATGGGCCACTATTACTCCCTCTAATACCAATCATGGGGCATTGTTTAATCCCATTGATGCCAGGACATTTTCTTCTCCCATTGGCCACAGTCCAGCCCCTCTAAAGTCTGAAGGACTGGCCCTTTGTTTAGAAATTTTGGAGACCCTTGATCTAGAGCAGCAATTCTCAACCAAGGTTCTGTGGAACCCTAGAGTTCCTCCAGAGGTTGCTAGGGGTTCCTTGAGCTGTGGGACTCTGACCTCCCTTTTGATGCTGCCTACATGGTTCTGGGACCAATACCACTTGGCAAAGCCAGTAATATGACACCAGTTATCTTTTTATTTGTGCTTAAAGACGGCATTCTGACCACCACTCTTAAGCCTCATACACACGATAGGAGTTTGTACAAACTTTCCCTTGGATTTTTGTGCAAAGGGCGTCGGCCGAGAACTTGTATTGCATAAACACAGCAGGACTTTTTCAGCCAACTTTCACCAAATCACGTGGTTTTTCTGCTCTTTATCGCCCACCTTTGGTCAACTTCTGTATTGTTGTCTGATCTTTTGCAATGGTTCTGAGCATGCCTGTTTGTACTTTGTACAAAAGTCCTATGGTTTTCTGTACACACAATCAGACTTTGCTCCATCAGACTTTTGTTGCCAGAAAGTTTGTCCGTTCGTACAGCCAACAAAAGTCAGATGAAAACCAAAAAAGTTTGTCCGATGGAGCATGTGTTCAGGTGAACCAGCGATGGCCTGTGAAGTTTTGTACTCCTTTAGTATATAGTTTATAGTTTTCCAGGATAGGTCATCCTAGCCAGACCTTCTTGCACAGGATCCGGTATTTCATCCTACCTTACGGACAAGGAGTTTAACAGGTTTGACTGTTGAATCCCACTCTATAAAAGATCGTGGGTGATCTCCTTCAGTAGTGTCTACTTTGACTAATGCCAGGAATCCGGCTTCCAGAATCACTTACTTTAGAGTCTGGAAGGCATAGGTTTCTTGGTGTGGATCCGGGGGTTGACACCCCAGGAAGTATGTCAATAGGCAGGATCCCTGATTCCTGCATATGGGATCTGAAATGAAGCTGGCCTTGACTTTTATCAAAAGCCAGATCCAGGCCGTGTCGATGTCTTTTCCTATGGCTTCTTGCTTCCCACTCTTGGTGCGTAGCTAATTAAGAGGGTAACATGGTTTATTCCCCCTATCAAGGCACCTCTAAATCCTTAGGATTTAAAATTGGTCTTATCAGCTTTGTTAAATCAGCCGTTTGAACCTTACGAGAAATTTCCTTGGTTCTTTGACAAGAAAGATAATCTTTTCTGCTTGCCATTTCTTTTGCTAGAAGAGTATCGGAACTAGTGGCTCTGTCTTGTAGGAGCCATATTTCATTATGTATAAGGATGAGGTGGTGTTATGTCCTCATCCTGAATTCTTACCAAAAGTGGTAACAGGTTTTCATTTAAACCAAGATATTATTCTTCCTTCTTTCTCCCCAGAACCTTAATCTGGGTAAGAGAGTCTATTTAAGGGCGAACTCTCAGGTTCGCAAAACACAGGTATTCTTCCTTCTCATATTAACAGCACACACGTCCAGGGCGATTGGTGCCTCTTGGGTGGTGCTTCGTCAGGCCCCTATGGCTCGGATCTGTACGGCCGTGACTTGGTCTTCGGTTCATACATTTATCCGATTTTATTAAATCGATATTAAAGGTCATGAGAATTTTTCCCTTGGGCACAGCATATACTGCAGGCTGCAGTATGAGTCCTCTGGCCTCCTGTTTTTTTGTTCTGTCTCCCCCCCTTCAATTGCCATTGCTATGGGACATCCCACAAAGTTATTACTATGGCTCTGTGTCTCCTGATTTAAGAAAAGAAAATAGGATTTTTAAAACAGCTTACCTGTAAAATCCTTTTCTTTGATGTACATCAGGGGACACAGAGGTCCCTCCCTTCTTCTTCTTATACACTTGTATTGCTTGGCTACAAAACTGAGGATTCCCAGTAATGGGAGGGGTTATATGGGGGAAGTACACGCCTTAAGGGGCGTGCCAGTGTCCAGCACCTGATCCGCCGATATAACCCCCATAGTTATTACTATGGCTCTGTGTCCCCTGATGTACATCAAAGAAAAGGATTTTACAGGTAAGCTGTTTTATAAATCCTATTTTTTTTAGCTTACACATGAATGAATGATGGAAGTCAGTAAAGCCTCACCTCATTTACTAGGACGAGTGAAAACTTTCTTGGGTAAATCAACCACTTTGTGGCTATGATGTAACACCCCTTCGCCAGCAAGTGGTGATCAAGCAAAAGAAGGCACTTCTTAGGGAGGAACTTCTACCCCAAATGTACATTTTTTTTTTCTCCCATAATGCTGGATTTCCATAAGTCACATACTTACCTGCCCTGCAAATCCAGCAGTGTCCTGAAATGATCCATGTTCCACTGAAACGCGTCAGTTCCCTCACTGACATCTTTCTCCTGATATCATCAGGAGGTGGTTGCCCCTTTCAGGTTCAGTCGTCAGGCCTGCACTCCTCCCCTGTTCACTGTATGGAAGCCCATGTACCAGGAGTAGAGAACATCATTCTCGCCAACTAAAGGACAGGAGGGGGGGCAGGAGGGGGCTTGACCATGAATACATTTAGGAAAAAGGTAGGCACACCAAAAAAGGGGGACATTTTTATGTTGCAGTGTGGGGAGAAGGTTTAATTGGAGAAACATTATCTTTCAGTGTGAAGGTCCACTTTAAGCACAGTTTGGGAAATTTCCCTGACTATAAATCTGTTCATTCTGGCACAGATGTAGTTTCAAAGAAGTGTTTGTGATGCTATGCTATTTACTTGGATAGCAGTAGTAATGTGTTTTTTAAGTATTTACTACTTCTAGACTGCACTATAGCCAAAAGACAGCTACAACACAATCGTCCAGTTCTGGAAATGTGTCCATAGGCGTCCACCCAGAATCCTGCACTAATGAGGCGGCACTGATGAGGCGGCACTGATAGGGGGCAATGATGAGGCTGTACTGAAAGTTGGCACTGATGAGGCTGCACTGATAGGTGGGCATGTTGGGATGTGTAGTTCCTGAGCAGACACAGGGAGATGGGAAAGTGACAGGCAGCACTCACTTTTTTTTGTCTGCAATGGATTGCAGAGTGGAGAAGAGAAGTGGAGAAGAGATCAGGGAGCCTCAGCAGGCATCATCCGGATGGGTTCTTCACACATGGCAGGAGATCTGAGCTGCGCTGGAGAGGGGGAGGAGTCAGGAGATGAGAGAACATGGGGCTGTCTACTGACCCTAGTCAGTCAGACCCGGCTAGGAAAACATCATGCGGGCAGCACGATGGGCTCCATTACATTGACAGGGCCCTGGGCAGGTGCCACCGGCTTGACACCCCGCACACAAGGTAGACTGCTTTCCCCATAGGTACCACAGTGCCGCACTACATCAAGCCGCCGGGGACTTTATGTGTGAGCGGGGCAGGACTCAGCAGACACAGCACTGGTTGTACCCCCTGCCCTTGTGCACATACCCCCAAGGGTATGTGTACCATGGGTTGAGAAACCCTGTGTACAGCACGCATAGACCAAACTATGCACATTGCCCAGCAATGTTATATACATAAGATATAAACAAAGCTGAAATAATTTTTGTTTCCTTTGCGTGTTTTCTGGGTGTTTCTCACATTACACACACAGATAGTTAAAGATATAAACTCACGGCCACTTTATTAGGTACACCTTCCTAGTACCGGGTTGGACCCCCTTTTGCCATCAGAACTGCCTTAATTCTTTGTGGCATAGATTCTACAAGGTGTTGGAAATATTCCTCAGAGATTTTGGTCCATATTGACATGAAAGCATCACGCAATTGCTGCAGATTTGTTGGCTGCACATCCATGATGCAAATCTCCCATTCTACCACATCCCAAAGGTGCTCTATTGGAATGAGATCTGGTGACTGTGGAGGTCATCGGAGTACAGTGACCTCATTGTCCAGTGGTGAGATGATTTGATCTTTGTGACATGGTGCATTATCCTGCTGGAAGGAGCCATCAGAAGATGGGGACACTGTAGTCATAAAGGGATAGACATGGTCAGCAACAATACTCAGGTAGGCCGAGGTGTTTAAATGGTGCTCAATAGGTACTAAGGGGCCCAAAGTGTGCCAAGAAAATATCCCCCACACCATTATACCATCACCAGCCTGAACCGTTGATACAAGGCAGGATGGATCCATGCTTTCATGTTGTTTACATCAAATTCTGACCTTACCATCTGATTGTTGCAGCTGAAATCGAGACTCATCAGACCAGGCAACGTTTTCCCAATCTTCTATTGTCCAATTTTGGTGAGCATGTGCAAATTATAGCCTCAGTTTCCTGTTCTTAGCTGACAGGAGTGGCACCCAATGTGGTCTTCTGCTGCTGTAGCCCATCTGCTTCAAGGTTCAATGTGTTGTGCATTCAGAGATAGTATTGTGCATGCCTTGGTTATAACAAGTAGTTATTTGCGTTACTGTTGCCTTTCGATCATCTCAAAGCAGTCTGCCCATTCTCCACTGACCTCTGACATCAACAAGGCATTTTTCGGCCACACAACTGCCGCTCATTGAATATTTTCTCTTTTTCGAACCATTCTCTTTAACTACTTCCCACCCGGCCAATGTATATGGACGTTCAGGAATGTCCTTCAGAAGGAGGGGGATCGCGCATGCCCGTGCAGCGACGCGATTGTGTCACCCGGACACATCACAGCCATCATGTAAACAAACAGCCGGTTGCTAGGCAAAAAACAGTAAACAGTGTAAAACAATGTAAACACACATGTCCCCACACATGTCCCCAAATAATAATACATGTCCCCCACATATGTCCCACTAAAATCACATGTCCCAATGATTATTTGCACACACCTGTACATGATCATTTGCGTACATCTGTCCGTGATCACTCAAACAATTATTATGCACTTAATGGAATTTTTTTTACCAAAAACATGTAGCAGAATAAATTTTGGCTTAAATTTATGACAAAATTCGATTTTATTGGATTTCTTTTCAAATAGAAAGAAGAAAATATTGTGTTTTTCCAAATTTCCGCAATTTTTTTTGCTTATATTGCAAAAAATAAAAAATGGAGTCGCGAATAAATACCACCAAAATAAAGCTCTATTTGTGCAAACAAAATGATAAAAATTTCATTTGGGTACAGTGTAGCATGACCGCGCAATTGTCATTGAAAGTGCGAGAGCGCTGAAAATGGTCTGGAAAGGAAGGGGGCAAAAGTGCCCTGTATTGTAGTGGTAAAACCCGAGTGATGGTTGTGTGTGAAAATCCCAGTAGCAATTTTTGAAATACTCAGACCAGCCCGTCTGGCACCAACA
This sequence comes from Lithobates pipiens, assembly GCF_037356315.1. Lineage (NCBI taxonomy): Eukaryota > Metazoa > Chordata > Amphibia > Anura > Ranidae > Lithobates > Lithobates pipiens. Next base: position 162,991,043 of record NW_027507789.1, read on the forward strand.
ACCATGCCATGTTAAAAGTCACTTAAAGTGTTACTAAACCCACAACAGTAAAATCAGTCTGTATATGCAGCATAGCATGCTTGTTATACTCACTGTGGAACCTAAGGGGTTAATCCTCTGCATTGTGTAAAAAGGCCGTTTGACACTATATGGACAGATCCTTCCCTCCTGCACTGTCTGCCTTGGCAAGGCCATATAATACAGTGAGTGTAGCCGTCCTGCACATGCTCAGTTTAGTCTATATGGCTGGAGAGAACGTTTCCTATTTCAGTTGAACTGTTCCAGTCACATGATATTGACATCACACAAATGGGCGTGTATACAGGCTGTAGTGGAAATCTCCTCCTACCTTAAAACTCAGCACTGGACAAACTGTGCAGTATTATATATATATATATGGTGGCAGTATTTTAATGTAAAAAGATGATTATAAGCTGTGGGCACTGTGGGGGGGCAGAGGAACTATTTTTTCATATTACTGGGTTTAGTAACATTTTAACCACTTACGTACCACCCGCCGCAGTTTTACGTTGGCTGTTTGAAGGAGGATATCCTTGTTATGGCAGTATCTAGCTGCCATAACTCCAGTATCCCCTTCTTCAGCAGGTGGTCCGCTACAAGATAAAGGTGGTCTCTGCAGTGGATTCGCCGAAAGATCACTTTTATTGGCAGCGGACCCCCCTTCCTACCACGATCTGGTGCCCTCCGCCGCTTACCAGAGCCGTTGGTATCGGCGGAGGCAATAGCATCCTGTCACTAGCTGGGTATGGAGACGAGTGAGGGGAAGATGGCCCCCACCCGTCTCGATACAATTGCTGGGCGGAAGCGACATCAAAACGTCACTAAAGGTCAATTTTTTTAATGATTTTCTTAAATGTCTTTTTTTTTTTTATTGCATTTTAGTATAAATATGAGATCTGAGGTCTTTTTGACCCCAGATCTCCTATTTAAGAGGACCTGTCATGCTTTTTCTATTACAAGGGATGTTTACATTCCTTGTAATAGGAATAAAAGTGAAATTTTTATTATTTTTTTTTAAACAGTGTAAAAATAAAAAATAAAAGATAAAATAAAGAAGGAAAAAAAAAAAAAAAAATGTTTTTTAACGTTTGTTGTCCCGACGTGCTTGCATGCAGAAGCGAACGCATACGTGAGTAGCACCCGCATATCAAAGCGGTGTTCAAACCACACGTGAGGTATCGCCGCAATCAGTAGAGCGAGAGAAATAATTCTAGCCCTAGACCTCCTCTGTAATTTAAAACATGCAACCTGTAGAATTTTTTAAACGTCGCCTGTGGAGGAAAGAAGAATTGGGACTTTTCCAGCGCAAACATGAACAAAAATTTAGAAAAGTAGAAAATGTATTTAGATTAAAAATCCATAAGTGAAAATATAAAAAATTCATAGTAAATTTACTGTGGATTTTTATATTTTTATATTTTCACCTATGAATTTTTAATCTAATTTTAAATTTTTCTAAATTTTTGTTCATGTTTGCTCTTGAAAAGTCCCAATTCTTCTTTCCTATGTTATATTTGCAAAAAGGGATGTGGCGCCTTCAATGAGTCTTTCCAACGGACTAGCTCTATAACTATACGTCGCGGATGGAGATTTTTAAGGGTAAAAGTTTGTCGCTATTCCAGGAGCGGGCGCAATTTTGAAGCATGACATGTTAGGTATCAATTTAGTCGGCGTAACATTATCTTTCATAATATAAAAAAAATTTGGGCTAACTTTACTGTTGTCTTATTTATTAATTCAAAAAAGTGTGTTTTTTTCCAAAAAAAGTGCGCTTGTAAGACCGCTGCGCAAATACGGTGTGACAGGAAGTATTGCAATGACCGCCATTTTATTCTCTAGGGTGTTCAAAAAAAAAAAGTATAATGTTTGGGGGTTCTACGTAATTTTCTAGCAAAAAAAAGTTTTTAACTTGAAAACAACAAATCTCAGAAAGAGGCTTGCTCCTTAAGTGGTTAATTCCCCCTTTTCCCCATTCTGATGCCCCATTTGAACTTCAGCAAGTTGTCTTCACCACCTCTAGATGCTTAAATTCATTGAGTTGCTGCCATGTGATTGACTGATTATCAATGTGTGTTGCCAAGCAATTGAACATGCGTACATAATAAAGTGGCCGGTGAGTGTATACTGTATATGTATAGATATAGGAATCTACCACAAGGTGGCCCTAAGGGCACATACTAATACTCATATTTCTCTCTAGACATGTGTAGCACCCTCTAGTTAGGTAGGTGCTAGAGTGAGGATTTTTCTAGCAGAGTAGAAAAATATAGGCAGGCCTCCTGCTTATTTTCATTCTGGGCTGGGAGTGGCTCAGGGCAGGGCTGGGTGACTCACTGGTAGCATTACTGTCACCTCCCTCTTCTTTCTAGAAGGTGCTGAAAAGAAATGAGGAGAAGAGAGGTGGTGTTGCCTGTGGTATTCTAAGGCACCTTGACCAATCCCCAACTTGGATTGGCGGGGGGCAGGCCTCCTCAAATACCCAGGGTCAGCCCAGCTGGGGAGAAATTGTCGGGTGGAAGAGCTGGAGTGAGGTAGGGTGGAGGGGCCCACAGGGAGCTCCCCAGTCTGGGGGGGGGGGGCGGGGGTGACCTTGGGCCGGGGCTCAGGTTCATTCAGGAGGAGAGAAGAGATCCTGGAAGGAGAGCCACATGAGAGACCAAGAAGAGAGGACAGCAGGAGAGAACACTTCTAAGAGTCTCAACTGGTCGCAGCCAGGAGGACTGGTGAGTGGAACACAGTCGGGAGGACTGGTGAGTGGAGCACAGCCGGGAGGAGGGCTGGTGAGTGGAGCACAGCCGGGAGGAGGGCTGGTGAGTGGAGCACAGCCGGGAGGAGGGCTGGTGAGTGGAGCACAGCCGGGAGGAGGGCTGGTGAGTGGAGCACAGCCGGGAGGAGGGCTGGTGAGGGGAGCACAGCCGGGAGGAGGACTGGTGAGTGGAGCACAGCCGGGAAGACTGGTGAGTAGAGCACAGACAGGCAGTTCATTGAGGCCTCGCTGTGATAGTGTCAGACTCAGGCCTAACCATACGGGGCTAGCTAGTCTGGAGGAGTAACAGTCTGCAGCAAGGGAAGTGCTGGAGGAGTAACAGTCTGCAGCAAGTGAGGTCCAGGGGAAGTGAAGGATAAGAGGTCTTAAAGCGGAGTTCCGACTAAAAAAAAACAAAAGTCAGCAGCTACAAATACTGCTAGCTGCTGACTTTTAATAACCGGACACTTACCTGTCCCAGGGTCCAGCAATGCAAGAGATCGAAGCCCCGCTTGCCTCCCTCTCCGCTCGTTGGCACCGGCAATTTAACTGTGAGTCGTCCGGCTGTGGCTTCACAGCCGGGCACCCACTGCGCATGCGCAAGCCGCTTAGCAGCACAATCATCTGGGACCTGTCACATGTCCTAGATGATTGCCTAGAGGGAGGGGGGAGAGCTGATCTCCCTTCCTGCGCCGAGGGAAATGACGTCAGGAGCCCAGGCTCCACAGGAGGCAGATTACGAGGGACCCCCTAGCAACAAGCATTAACTACTTGCTTATTGGGCACTTAAACCCCCCTCCTATCCAGACCAATTTTCAGCTTTCAGCGCTGTCGCACTTTGAGTGACAATTGCGCGGTCATACAACACTGTACCCAAATTTAATTTTTATAATATTTTTCCCCTAAATAGAGCTTTGTTTTGGTGGTATTTGATCACCTCTGCGGTTTTTATTTTATTTATTTTTTAATTAAAAAGTCTGATTTATTTTTTATTTTTTTGTTGTTTTAAAATTTTATAACAGGTAATTTTTGTCTGTCATTGATGTACGCTGATGAGGTGGCACTGATGGGCACCGATAGGTGGCACTGATCGATTACACTGATAGGCAGAACTTCTAGGTGGCACTGATTGGCACCACTGGTAGGCATCGATAGGTGGCACTTGTGGGCATCCATAGGTGGCACTTGTGGGCATCAATAGGTGGCACTTGTGGGCACTGTTGGTTGGAATAAATGAGGCATAATTGCCTCTTCCTCTTATGGACTGATGTCCCTTTAAGATAAGCCGGTGATCGGCTTTTTTTTTTCTCCTCTGCTGTCAGCTTGAGGAGAAAAAAAAACGATCACTGAGTTTTTGTTTACATCATGTGATCAGCTGTCATTGGCTGACAGCTGATCACATGGTAAGGGGCCATGCACCTTTAATGATTTTTTTATTTATTTATTTTTGGGTGGAACATTTTAAGCAAGAGTTTGTGCTGGAGAGAAGAGTGGAGTGTATATGGAAGTCCCAAGCAAGTTGCACTAAAGTACAGCCTGTAGCCGAAAACGAAGAGGTAGGAGGAGGGCTGTCATGATTATAGTGGACTGCAGCGATTGGGTTTAGCAGCTGGGGGGTGGAGTCAGCATGAGGATGTGTGCGCGCTCCACGCCCCAGCGTCAGTCGGAGAGAAGAAATTCCCACCCTCCCTTACATTAGGCGGTGTAGTTATGGTATGCAAAATAAATAAGGGGGGTAATATGGCTGGGGTGCTGGGCATGGGAATCCGGTTGCGGCAGACTGTATGTGGAGAGCAGGGGCTAACTCATTTTCTTTTCAGGTTTTGGTGATGGATGTCGTAGCGCTTGGCGGGTGTTGTTCGATGCAGGTAAAGGAAGATAACCCCTGCCCACAGAGAAGTTGATGCGGGACCCATTGCAGATATGGGCTCGTTGCTGATATGCCATATAGTGAGGGTTTATATGGCAGCTGAATGGGTGCACTGCGGTAAAGAGTTGGGTGTCTTTGAGCTAGCATGTCAGCTTGAGGCCTAGTTGCAGGAATATTACCGCAGTGCTTGTTTTGGATCGATATGCTAATTGGGTGGGGAGGGGGAATGTCCTGCAAATGACCAACGCGCTCAGGGTTTTAAGTTAAATGATGTTTTTGGTTACCGTATATACTCGAGTATAAGCCGAGATTTTCAGCCTCTTTTTTGAGGCTGAAAGTGCCCCCCTCGGCTTATACTCGAGTCATCGCTGTCTGCCCGCTCGATCAGCGTGTCGAGCAGACAGACAGCGGCCATTCTAGAATTCAAAAGCCGCGCCTCCGGCTCCGCCTTCGCCTGTGATAGGCGGAACACTGAATTTCCCAGCAGCCTGTGTTCCGCCTATCACGGGCATCGTCTCATCCTCGTACTACGAACGAGGATGAGACGATGCCCGTGATAGGCGGAACACAGGCTGCTGGGAAATTGAGTGTTCCGCCTATCACGGACATCCGATAGGCGGAACAGCAGTCAGTGGGAAATTGAGTGTTCCGCCTATCACCGACGGAGGCGCGGCTTTTGAATCCTAGAATGGCCGCCGACGAAGAGCTGAAGGACGGAGGCTCGGCTCGGGACAGGACGGGCCGGGCCGGGCCGGGCCGGGCCGGGACGGGACGCAGGCTGGACGGGACGCAGGCTGGACGGGACGCAGGCTGGACGGGACGCAGGCAGGCTGGACACAGGTAGGCTGCACGGACACACACACACACACACACACACACACACACACACACACACACACACACACACGGATGCATGGACACACACACACACACACACACACACACACACGGATGCATGGACACACACACAGGGATGGATGGACCCACAGGGATGGACGGACACACAGGGATGGACAGGCATGTCTCACCCTCGGCTTATACACGAGTCAATAATTTTTTCCAGTTTTTTGGGGGTAAATTGGGGGCCTCGGCTTATATTCGGGTCGGCCTATACTCGAGTATATACGGTATATGTTAAATTATTATTTTGATTAATAAAGGGGCTGCTACAGCCACTAATTACTCCAAAAAGGAAGGTGTGGTCTCCTTTTAATGGGAAGGGGCAAGGTGGTTGGTACAGCAGCTGAGCAACATCAGTTATACTATAGTCAAGGTTCCTGTGCATCCCATAATTTCCCATTTCCCATCCAAGTTCAATTCCCTTAATAAAAAACAAAACACAAAACAAAAACAAAAAAAGGACTGTTCTATGTGTCTGAGACATGAATGCTGGGCTGGGCAGGGTGACAGGTGAACCACAAAATTCAGCAACCCCTACTGGGGCAGGGCTACATATGTTTCCTTTAAATCAGGGAAATGCAATTAGTGGACCTCCAGCTGTTGCAAAACTACAAGTCTCATCATTCCTCTGCCTCTGGGTGTCATGCTTGTGGCTGTCAGAGTCTTGCTAGGCCTCATGGGAGTTGAAGTTCTGCAACAGCTGGAGGTCCGCTAAATGCATATCACTGCTTTAAATTTAACTGTTATTGTACTTTAATGTTCAAATTTGAACATCCTGCCAAAAAGCAGACATCATATGATTAAAGGGGGAGTCCACCGGGACTCCGCGTTTTTTTTTTTTTTTTTAAAAGCCAGCAGCTACAAATACTGCAGCTGCTGACTTTTAAATAGTGACACTTACCTGTCCAGCGCGCCCGCGATGTCGGCACCCGAAGCCGATCGCTCGCTCGGCTGCCGGGTCCCGCCGCCATCTTGGGTATGGGAATCAGGAAATGGAGCCTTTCGGCTTCATTTCCCGGTTCCCTACTGCGCATGCGCGAGCCGCGCGGCGCAATCCGGACGGTCCCCGCTGCCTCTGGGAGCTGTGTGTTTCCCAGCAGGCAGCGGGGCACTTGCTGAAGGGGGCGGGCGCTTGCGGAACGGGGCGTAACGTACGCCCCGTTCCGCAGAGAGCTAGCCCGGAAGTGGGTGCAGTTACCTGGATTATCCAGGTAACTGCACCCCCCTCCCCCCTGAAAGGTGCCGATTGTGGCGCCGGAGGGGGGGGGGATTCCGATGAGCGGAGGTCCATTTTAGGGTGGACCTCCGCTTTAATGTTATTATATGTATTAGCCAGAAAAGTTTTTTAGCCAAAAAATTTGATAACTAGGCTCCATTTTCACTGACTTCAAGTCCTGCCAATGTAATTTTCACTGTTCAATGGCATTGCCTCCTAACCCATCTCTGGGAGTAGTAAAATATCCTCGCTTGCAGTGTGGTTGTGCCTGCACTCCATGGGTTGAATGCTCATTTATGTCTAGAAGACAGGAAAACCATTTTATTTACCAGATTCTCTTCTCCCCTGCTCTGGCAGTGGACTGTTCTTTAGTGTCCTTATATCCAATGCAGTTCTAAGGGCCCTGCATCAATTTTGATGACATCAGAGGTCACCCGAGTGTGGATAGAATTTTGCTTCATCTTGAAGCCATGTGGATTTATGAATTAAAAGCTACTATTTTCCCGGGATTTAATAAAAACCTACGTTTTAAGCCCTTTCTATGAACATTTCTCATGCTCAAATATTCCTTTTCCCCCCCTTTTTTTCTATTGCTGTTTATTTTTCATTTTTTATTTTCATTAGATTATACTGTACATTGTCCAATTTTCTTGATAGTCAGCATCGTTAAAATCCCTATTCACCTTCCAATTTATTGAATGCTCATTTATGTCTAGAAGACAGGAAAACCATTTTATTTACCAGATTCTCTTCTCCCCTGCTCTGGCAGTGGACTGTTCTTTAGTGTCCTTATATCCAATGCAGTTCTAAGGGCCCTGCATCAATTTTGATGACATCAGAGGTCACCCGACCGCTGGAGTGCAGGGGACAAAAGGTTGCAGCAGGGGCATACCAGAGGTTGCCGAGGGAGGTGCAAATTGGCAGGCCGTGGCACCGGCACAATACTAGGGGGGATCCCGCACCAGTTTGTGTCACTGTGTGTCCCCTGCGATCCGGCTGCCATGTTGCGGCAGCTGGCGCCCTGTGATTGGGCACTGATGACAAGTGACATTGATGAAATGTGGCACTAATAAGTGGCACTGATGACAGATGGCACTAATAAGTGGCACTGATGACAGATGGCACTAATGACATGTGACACTGACAGGTGGCACTTATATGCGGTACTGGGGACAGGTGGTACTGGGGACAGGTGACACTGGGGACAGGTGGCACTGACAGGTACTGTGGGCACTTTATTTTTTCTTTCACTCACGCTGCAGCCATTCGCTCTCTCTCCTCCCATGCTGTCTCTGGTGAGGAGGGAAAGCCATACACATGAGATATAAGACATATGAGATCATCTCTCATTGGACACTCAGATCGAGTGCTAAATGGCCGCTGTGATTGGCCATTTAGCACGATCTGTGATTGGCTGTGTCCAAGGGACACGGCCAACACAGAATTTCCCCGATGCGTGCCCGTGGTGGCGCGCAGAGGGTTAAAAAAACAAGAGGACGTCCAGGGACTCCCTCCCGGCAATTGGAGTCCGCGCTGTACCCGTATTTCGGCTATAATGTGGACACCTAGTGGGTAATCAATCAGCATTGGAAGCAGGGGAATTGACTTCAGTTCATTGCCCTCCCTTGTGGTTTTATGGGCGTGTTACATCCCATACGTGTATGCTGACATGCTTGAGTCAGGAAATGGAAAATGTTATGCTTGCCTGGCGGTAATTTTCCATTCCTGCTGTATAAGCATGACAGCAGACAGGTCCCTCCCTTGTGGGCCTCGCATTTTGAGTATAGTTATGAGAATCCCACCTAGGGGGAGGCGACTTATTTAAATAACAATAATAACAATAATAGTATAACCAGTCCTGATTGGGTGAGGGGCAGAGCCTAACCCATACGTGTATGCGTCATGCTTATGCATCAGGAAAGGAAAATTACCGTCAGGTAGGTATAAAATTTTCAGTTGTCAGGTTGGCTGAAACCTGCTTCTCTATTGGAATTCGTGTTTCCGGTTGGGCCTTCTCCAACCAGGTTTGTTAGGAACTGTCTTTGATTTAGTTCAATAGAAGTTATTTACATGCATCTGGACTGTGTGTGTTATTGCCATCGCACCACGCTGCACCCACCCACGTGCCTACATAGGCCTATTGGAAAATCCAGCACTGGTTTTATGGTCAAAGAAGAGGGACACTTTATTTTTGCTTATCTATCTGGAACAAGGACGGGATTACATAAGATATATATATATGTGTATATATATATATATATATATATATATATTTTTTTTTTTTTTTTTTTTTGTGTATCTCATTCCTTCCCCCAGACACTGGCCAACCTACTGGCCTCATATACCCGACTGGCAGTACTAAAAACTTGTTTTCCCAGGCCACTAACAACAATTCATCATTTAGAATGCTACCGTCATTCCTCCAGGCAACTTTGGATATGATGGGAGCCTGTGTGCAAAAAATGACAGCTTTCAATACTGCAGCTTTAATAGGGCCATATATTGGAATACCTTATTATCGGGTGACAGTCACTTAATGACCTCTGATATCTACAGGAACTATTAGTCTTAAGGGTAGATGTTGACAAAAATAAAAAAATTATAATTAAAGCAGAATGCAAAAGGGTTGTTCCAATTAAGCAATGGCATTGATTTACTAAAGACAAATAGGATATTTACTTTGCAAGGGAATTTTCCTGTAGCTTAATGAATAATGTAAAACTTTGCTTGGCAAAGAATACCTGATTATCTGTAAGGAAAACTAGAAAAAAATATTTTTTTCTTGCACATGATTGGATGATGTAAGTCAGCAGAGCTTTAAATCATTCACTAAGCCAGGGGGCTCCAAACTTTTTAGTACTAGGGCCACATTATATATTTTACCAATAATGGTGAGCTGAAAAAAAAAAATGAATGAATACAATTTAAATGAAATAGTACATTTTACTTAGAGGTTTATTTTTTTTTTATAAATTCAATGCCATATATAATTGACAAATCAAAGTAGGACATTAGGACTCAACCATACAATGCCATGCAAGAATAACCTCATCAGAGTTACAACCAAAGTCCCCCTTACATCAGAGCCCTCCTTACATGAACGTCTCCATCAGAGCCCTCCTTACATGAACGTCTCCATCAGAGCCCTCCTTACACGAACGTCTCCATCAGAGCCCTCCTTACACGAACGTCTCCATCAGAGCCCTCCTTACACGAACGTCTCCATCAGAGCCCCCCTTACACGAACGTCTCCATCAGAGCCCCCCTTACACGAACGTCTCCATCAGAGTTCTCCTTACATGAACGTCTCCATCAGAGCCCTCCTTACACTAACGTCTCCATCAGAGTTCTCCTTACATGAACGTCTCCATCAGAGCCCTCCTTACACTAACGTCTCCATCAGAGCCCTCCTTACATGAACGTCTCCATCAGAGTCCTCCTATACATAACAAGAGAGTCACCATCGGTCCCCACTTACATCAGGGTCCCCATCAGAGTCCCGTTTTACATCAGAGGGTCGTATAAAATCTTGCAGCAGGCAGGAGTTTGGAGACCCCAAAGCAAATTCCTTATAAAGCAAACAGCCTATTTGCATTTAGTTAACCAACCCCAGAGTGTCTGTAGAGCAGACTCAGATCCTATGGCTGGGCAAGACTGCACAGTGAAAGCCCTGGTTAATCCACAGGGAATCCACTATAGTAGACATGTTTCGCTCCGAATTGAAATTCGGACGAGTTTTTGTTTTTTTGAAAATTGGAATTACAATAGTACAGAATTTAAATAAATCCGAAATAATGAAAGAAAAATTGGGCGAAATTCGAATTCGAATAGTTTTCGAATAGTTTTCAAATAAAAAAATAAAATAGACTAGAAAAGAATATGAAATAATAGAATAGACTAGAATATAAGACAAAGAGAGGGAAATTGGGACTTTAAATGAGGTGGTTGACTCGTGTAGATCAATGCAGAGAAATTTTATTATAGGAGTAAGAATTTGTCAATACATGATGATAATAAATTCCATAAGTAACCATTATCATATCTGTACATATACATACATATCTGTCCATATACATTATATAGTATAGATAATACTATATAATGTATATGTACAGATATGATAATGGTTACTTATGGAATTTATTATCATCATGTATTGACAAATTCTTACTCTAATAAAATTTCTCTGCATTGATCTACACGAAACCACCTCATTTAAAGTCCCAATTTCCCTCTCTTTGTCTCATTGAACCCGGGATGGAGGAACATTATTTGCTCCTCATTTAAAGTCCCAATTCCTTCCATATATTGAGACTAGAATATAATGGCAACAAATAGAATAGAATAACATAAAATATAACCATCTTCTGAAATTCGAATTTCGAATAAAAGTTGAATTTAAATGTATAAGAAAATAACAGAATAGAATTTAACAATTTCCCAAAATTCAAGTAGAATCAATTGGAATTTGAAAAGAATATAACAGAATATAAAAGAATAGACTATAATAGAAAATAACAGAATAGATATTTTTTATTCTATACTATTGTGTTATTTTCTATTCTATTCTATTCAAATTGATTCTATTTGAATTTTGGAAAATGGTTATATTATTTCTATTCTATCGTTTTAGTTTTTTTATTCTTTTCTATTTGAATTTCAGAAGATGGTTATAATATTTCTATTTTATTCTATTCTTATATTCCATTCTATTATGTTCTTTTATTTTCTCTGCTATTTTGTTCTGTTTTATTATATTATATTATATTCTTTTATTTTCTGTTATCTGCCATCAATAAAATACACCTGTGTTCGTTGTCCATAGCATGCGCCTGCCCATGACCCCACTACCACCATGTTCCATTCAATCCACAATGTTGACATCTGCCCTATACAGTGAAAAATGTAATTCATCTGTGAAGAGAACACCACTCCAAACGCCATCAAATGTGAGCGTTTGACCACTCAAGACAGTTACGACAACAAACTGCAGTCAGGTCGAGCCCCCGATGGGGACCATGAGCATGCAGATGAGCTTCCATGAGACGGTTTCTGACAGTTTAAACAGAAATTCTTTGGTTATGCAAACCGATTGTTGCAGCAGCTGTCTGGTTGGCTGGTCTGACAATCTTGAAGTTGAAGATGCTGGATTTGGGGGTCTTGGGCTGGTATGGTTACATGTGGTCTGCGGTTGTGAGGCCGGTTGGATGTACTGCCAAATTCTCTGAAACACCTTTGGGGACGGCTTATGGTAGAGAACATTCAATTCAACGGCAACAGCTCTGGTGGACATTCTTTCTCATGCCGCATACACACGATCGGAATTCTCGTCGGAAAAAGCTCTGATGGTTTTCCCGACGGAATTCGGCTCAAGCTGTCTTGCCTACACACGGTCACATCAAATTCCGATCATTTATAACGCGGTGACGTACAACACATACAACGGGACTAGAAAAAGAAAGTTCAATAGCCATTAGCCAATAGCTTCTGTCTCGTAGTTGAATCTGAGCATGCGTGATTTTTGGCGTGTCAGAATTGCATACATACGATCGGAATTACCGATAGAAAGTTTTTCCGTCTGGAAAATTGAGAACATGCTATCAATTTTTGGCTGGCGGAAATTCGGACAGCTAAATTCCGATAGCATACACACGGTCGCATTTCCCGATGAAAAGCTCTCATCGGTCTTTTTCTGGCTGGAATTCCGATCATGTGTACGCGGCATTAGACTTAGAGCAATAGAGGCTTAGAGCAATAGAAGGTCCTTTTATTGAGTCAAGAATACATACTTCAATAGATTTTATTTTATTTTTTTAAACAAAAGCTTTGATGGTATTATTTGAAACAAGAAAACTACATAGCCATGTCTATTAATAACTTGGAGTTATGACAGTTGTACAGCTTCAGTTATAAATGACACGTGTAGAAAATATTTGCCATCATAAAAATACCATCCAATACCAACTCAATGGGTGAATTCATAGGTCAGATAGAATGGATAATAACCCCCAATGGCTTCACACAGAAGGATCATTTCCTTAAAGTTCCACTAGATGTCACTATTGTACCTCTCACCAAGCATGTTCACATTTCAAATATTTATAATGAACCTATACATTGAAAGAATTCATGATATAAAAAATTTCACTTATTTCGTTTAGTAGTGCGTATTACCCATAGCTCCCAACTGTCCCTCATTCGGAACAAAGTCCCTCTTTCCTCCCCATTTGTCCCTAATTTATATATATCTATCACCAGCCACTAAGCAAAAATACAAAATGATGCTCAATTGGCACTAAGGGGCCCAAAGTGTGGCAAGAAAAAAAAAAACACACCATTACACCACCAACACCAGTCTAAACCACTGATACCCAAAGGATATCTCCTTTCTTCTCACCACTAGACAAAAATAAGCAGTAAGCCCCACTCACTGCATGGAGTGGAATGGAATTCTTCTACTGATTTAATTTGTAGCTATGGGTAAGCCTATGATAAAGCTTACCTGTAGGTACAGTGAATAGCTCCTAAACTTGCATTGTTTAGGAGATATTCACACAAGATGCAGCTGGCGACGTCACCGGTGCATGCACGCTTAAGGGGCAGCATATATGCGCCGCAACTTCAGAGCTCCGCGCCGGGGGTTCCTGCGCCGTGATGTTATCACAGCCCCAGCCATTCAGACAGGCAGAGTCCATGAACCTGGAGGGAAGACCGGGTGAAGATGCAAATGCTGGGAAGCCATGACAGTCATGTGCTGGAGGGCTCCATGTGCAGGTAGGTCTATCATTATATTCTAGTATGCAGTGTATTATGACTTAAACCTGCAGGGGACCCAATTTATTGATTTATTTTTTGTAGCAGTTTACTACAGCTTTAAGTTCTGATTTAAGGTAGATGTAAACCCAATCACTATAATCTCATCTAAGCTTCAACATGTTGATTACATTTAACAATATTTTTAATGCTTTCCTTTGAAACTAATACTTGGTAATTGTGCCATGAAGGTCCAGTTCAGGCACTTCCGGTAAGGTGACAACACTCTGTCCCTGTCTAATTGTGCTCCTGTGTAGTCACCCTGTCACATGGGCTTCTGAAAAACACTATAAGGGCCATCAGTGTGCACAACCTATTGCATTAGGGTGTGCACCCCAAAGCTCAAACACACATGCCTTTCTCTGCAGCCTCAGCAGCACGGGACATGGAATGAATGGAAAGTGCTCAGTGGCTTCCTGTTCATTTACAAACTGAAGCACAGTACACCGTTTACTATGCCTCATTTATGAAGGAGCACAGTCATTGAGTGTGTTCATTTAGAAAAGGAAGGTGCTGGTAAATGACAAATTTGCTACCTTCTTCCCCCACTCTCCATCCTAAAACATCCTCCGAAGCAGCTGAGGGGAGAGGAGGAAAACCAGCAGCACTGCGGGGTGGGAGGGACGTTTAGCAATAGGGGGAGTCGGAACCGCACACCTATGATAAGAGTTCATTCCTGGCCATACACTGCCTAGGTCAGCGTACTTCTTAGGTGGGTATGACCAGGTGGTGGTTACGTTCAGGTACAGATCAATGACAGGCTGACACTGTCCATAGCTTTTCACATGTAATCTAGGGACCAATAAGTGTCTCTTTATACAGACTGCTTACATCCAGGGCTGCAGGTAATCATGTGATCATGTGCAGATAGCTTGGCCACATTATAAAAGCCTGGCTGTACCTGACACAGAGAATACCCCAATCTGAGTGATGTATGACCATGAACGGCAATGCGATTGAGCCCTTAACGGCTGTTTCAACACACAGCACACAGGCATGGTCCACTTTTGTCACCACCATGACACCCATTCTGAGAAATCCAATACAGTCTTTGCTGGCGTGTGTGCATGTACACAGGAAGTTGCTACAAAGTGTATGTAGGAGATCAGCAGCACTGAGATGCAATAAAAAATGGAACAAGTATATTTATTATATATTTCATATACTGTATTTCACAAAAGTTTTTATTATTTATTTGGTTTGTGTGCATATAAGCCCTATATATTTTATTATATCTTTTCATGTGACAACACTGAAGAAATTACACTTTGCTACAATGTAAAGTAGTGAGTGTACAGCTTTTATAACAGTGCAAATTAGCTGTCCCCTCAAAATAACTCAACACACAGCCATTAATGTCTAAACTGGTGGCAACGAAAGTAAGTACACCCCTAAGTGAAAATGTCAAAATTGGGTCCAATTAGCCATTTTCCCTCCCGGGTGTCATGTGACTTGTTAGTGTTACAAGGTCTCGGGTGTGAATGGGGAGCAGGTGTGCTAAATTTGGTGTTATCGCTCTCACTCTCCCATACTGGTCACTGGAAGTTCAACATGGCACCTCATGGCAAAGAACTCTCTGAGGATCTGAAAAAAAGAATTTTTGCTCTACATAAAGATGGCCTAGTCTATAAGATTGGAAAGACCCTGAAACTGAGCTGCAGCACGGTGACCAAGACCATACAGCAGTTTAACGGGACAGGTTCCACTCAGAACAGACCTCGCCATGGTCGACCAAAGAAGTTGAGTGCACATGCTCAGCGTCATATCCAGAGGTTGTCTTTGGGAAATACATGTATGAGTGCTGCCAGCATTGCTGCAGATGTTGAAGGGGTGGGGGGTCAGCCTGTGAGTACTTACACCATAAGCCACACACTGCATCAAATTGGTCTGCATGGCTGTCATCCCAGAAAGGAAGCCTCTTCTAAAGATGATACACAAGAAAGCCCCGTTTTCTGAAGACAAGCAGACTAAGGACATGGATTACTGGAACCATGTCCTGTGGTCTGATGAGACCAAGATAAACTTATTTGGTTCAGATTGTGTCAAGCGTGTGTGGGGGCAACCAGGTGAGGAGTACAAAGACAAGTGTGTCTTGCCTACAGTCAAGCATGGTGGTGGAAGTGTGATGGTCTGGGGCAGCACGAGTGCTGCCGGCACTGGGGAGCTACAGTTCATTGAGGGAACCATGAATGCCAACATGTACTGTGACATAATGAAGCAGAGCATGATCCCCTTGCTTCTGAGACTCGGCCACAGGGCAGTATTCCAACATGATAACGACCGCAAACACACCTCCAAGTCGACTGCTGCCTTGCTAAAGAAGATGAGGGTAAAGGCGATAGACTGGCCAAGCATGTCTTCAGACCTAAACCCTATTAAGCATCTGTGGCGCATCCTCAAACGGAAGGTGGAGCAGCGCAAGGTCTCTAACATCCACCAGCTCTGTGATGTCATCATGGAGGAGTGGAAGAGGAGTCCAGTGGCTACCTGTGAATCTCTGGTGAACTCCATGCCAAGAGGATTAATGCAGTGCTGGAAAATTATAGTGACCACACAAAATATTGACACTTTAGGCCCAATTTGGACATTTTCACTTAGGTGTACTCACTTTTGTTGCCAGTGGTTTAGACATTAATGGCTGTGTGTTGAGTTATTTTGAGGGGACAGCAAATTTACACTGTTATACTAGCTGTACACTCACTACTTTACATTGTAGCAAAGTGTAATTTCTTCAGTGTTGTCACATGAAAAGATATAATAAAATATTTACAAAAATGTGAGGGGTGTACTCACTTTTGTGAGATACTGTGTATCAAACAATTCATCAATTATAAAGTGCATAACAATAGTACAGTTCATAGTAAAATAAATATGTGAGATAAATGTGTATTCGATAATTTTCCAACAGTAACATCCACTTTCTTCTAAAAGAAGAAAACTATGTGTGTGAGGCCGGGTTCACATAAATAAGGATGCGGTTTTCGTGCCTGGGGTCCGGTGTACTCCTGTTCACTGATTCAGGTGGGAATCAGGTCCCAATTTTTGCCTGAATTTGCACCGGAACCTTTTTGAATGTGGACTTCGGCCACCCCGAACATGTGTGAACCAGCTCCATTGAAAGCCGATCACAGTTGCACAGTCATGCAATTTGGATGCAGGGAAACCCAGCCTTAACGTGCTTCCACCTCCTTGTGACACTGATGTGCTCAAAGAACTCTCACGTCCTTGTGTAATCAATTGCGCCTTTTGATTACAGTAACATCCTTTTGGATGATGATCCACCATGATCCACCAATATAAACCTGGTCTTAGATCTGTCAGATATGAACAGGTGTATGGTGGTGGTCCCTTTAAGGCTTCATCTACCACGCTGGTCAATCATCTGGGATACGTGACAGGTCCCTGATGATTGTGCAGCCAGTCACGGCATGGCGTGGCCCACGCTTGCACAGTGGGTGCCTCGACCTCAAGTCACTTCATATTTTACCGAGGTAGCAGAGGTTTACCCTTGCTTCATTTTCACTCTGGCAATATAAATAGGGCTTATATGCACACAAACCAAATAATACATCACTGCATTGCTACTCATTTATTATAAATGTGGCACACTAGACATTTATTGACACTAATATTGTGTGTAAAAAGTGTGCAGTGCCAGCATACCTCCCAACATTTTGAGATGGGAAAGAGGGACGCCGACTAACAAACGTATGTAGGCATAGGACACGCCCCCCTGCCACACCCCCTTAAAGTAAAATTAACCAAAAAAAAATGGTTAATTAAATCTACAAGGGCTTTTTTTTACCACTACTATTCCTTTGTAGTGGCTCTTAAAATGTGCAAATACAGCAATTTAGAAATTGGATGATTTAGCACTGGAAAGCACTTTTTGAAATATAAAAAGTGCATTTTATATACAACTAAATAGATCACACCAAAATGAGGAGTAAATGTGGAGTAAAGAGGAACAAATGAGGGACATTGCTCCAAATCAGGGACAGTTGGGGGCTATGTGCCAGACATGTTCCTCTCTCTTCTCTGCTGCCATGTTGGCTTAGGAACAAGGCTTTCTCCATCAACTCTTTCAACACGTAGTGACGTCAAGCCGCAGCCAGGCTGCTCTCGGCGCTCCCTCCGCTCGCCCAGTACCCCCCAGTCTCGGCTCACTTTCAGTGACTCAGCCTCGCAATCCATGTGCTCGGCACTCCGCTCTCCGACCTGCGCGTCCTCTCCCGGCATCCTTCGCGCTACGTCCGAGCCAGAGATTTGCTAGTCATTCCCGGACCGGAACCGGAAAGCGAGCTTTGCAGGCACCGGGTGGTCAGGATGAAGGAGGCTACGGCTAAACGACGGGAACCGGAGGATGTGGAAATGAAAGAGGAAGAGCCGGCGGCCGCCGCCGCCAACAGCACCGGGGAAGGAGGGAAGAAGGAGCTGGACAGCGTCACACTGGAGGGTATCCTTCTTTCCCCTTGTTGTGTCTCGTCCTCTCATAGGCTGTGTGTGTGTCTGTGGTGGGACTGCACGTCCTAGGAGTCACTGCCAGGGCTTGCTGTGACTTGTAGTCCTCCCATAGCTGGGAATTTGAGTGGAGGGGGCTGGTTTGCAGCAGATCAGGGAATGTGGGTGGTGAATGGGGCCTATGGGGGTCTCCAGTAAGGATGAGCTCAGGCGTGTTCTCATGCCCCACATGCAGAGCCTGTCAGGAAGTCGGCGTAGAGCTGCGCTAATCACAGACAGTGAGACATTGCCCTGATGTGCGGCTGCAAAAATCGGACAATGTCTCACGGCCTGTGATTAGCGCTGCGCTGCGCTGCCCTGACTTCCTGGCGAGCTCTGCACGTGGAGTATGTGAACACGCCTGAGCTCATCCCTAGTCTCCAGGAATTAGCGAATGCACAGTCATATGATCCTCTGAGATTGGCGCAGGGCTCAGCCCTGGGAGCGGGTGAATCTCCGCACCACATTCAGGGGAATGTCTATTCACCTCTATCTGTAGAAGTTCCATTCTTTCTGCTCTGTTGCTGGGGCTTGCACATCATGGGAAGGGCTCATTCACATTGGGCGTGGGGGCCGTATAACCTAAAAAACATTTCTGCACCTGGGAGTCACAGGTGTCCCACACAAATCAGTGACCAGCTGTAGCTGCGTAGTGGTAGCCCCACATCTGAGTGTTTACATGCATGCCGGGACAAATGTGCACCCCGTGGATGCAGGCAGTTGGCGATCGGGGTGCTCATTCATTCCTGTACATATGTAAACACTTGGATGTCCAGTTACTTGTGTACAGCAGCAACCTGCTATTGATTTGTGTAGGTTTCTGTGTGTAGGGATGAGCTCCGGCGTGTTCGCTTGATCCACGTGCAGAGCCGGCCAGGAAGTCGGCAGAGCACTGCGCTAATCACAGACAGTGAGACATTTCCTGATCTCTGCACATCGGTACAATGTCTCGCTGCCTGTGATTAGCACCGCGCCGACTTCCTAGCGGGCTCTGCACGTGGAGAGTGCGAACGAGCTGGAGCTCATCCTTAATGTGTGTAGCGCCTGTGACTTCCCAGAGCAGAGTTCTTTACACTGTAAAAATTAGCGTATTTCTGCACCGGAGAGTCACAGGTATTGCATATAAACTAATAGTAGACTGTGACTGTAAGCTGGTAGCCACACGTGAGTGTTTACATACATACAGGGACATATATGCACCCTATGGATGTAGGAGGGTGGCGTTCAGGGGAGCTCATCCATTCCTGTAAGCATGTAAATGCTTGCATGTGCGGTTACCAGTATACAGCCATGACCTTGCATTGATTTGTACAGGTAGCTGTGTACAGCACCTGTGACTTCCATATTTTATCTCCATCTGCAGAAATCAATTCATTCTGCTCTGCTGCGGAGGCTTGTACATCAGGGGAGGGGCTCATTAAAATGGGTGTCAAGGGCCATATTTCTGCATCTGGGAGTCACAGGTTGTCATTGATTTGTATGGGGCACCTGTAGCTATACAGTGGTAGCCCCACATCTGAGTGTTTACATGCATGTACAAATGTGTGCCCCATGGATGCAGGCAGTTGGAGATCCGGTTAGCTCATCCATTCCTGTACATATGTAAACACTTGGATGTGCAGTTACCTGTTTAGGGGAGCTCATCCATTCATGTAAGCATGTAAATTCTTGGATGTGCAGTTACCAGTATACATCAGTGACTTTTCATTGATTTGTACAGGTAGCTGTGTAAAACGCCTGCGACTTCCATATTTTACCATCTCCATCTGCAGAAGTCCATTCATTTTGCTCTGCTGCGGGGGCTCATTCACATTGGGCGCAGGGGGCTGTACAGCCTTAAAAAAAAGTATTTTTGCACCTGGGTGTCACAGGTCTCATACAAATCAATGGCATCCTGTAGCTGTGCAGTGGTAGCCCCATATCTGAGTGTTTACATGCATTCATGGACAAATGTGCACCCCATGGATGCGGGCAGTTGGCGTTCAGGGGCACTCATAAATCGCTTAACGTATGTAAACACTTGGATGCGTATTTACTATTATACCGCCCAAACCTGCCTGTGTGAAAATATAGCCGTATTTTACTTCCATCTGCAGAAAATCCAATTAATATTCTGTGATCTAGTGTTTGGGCTAAATTCACACAGTTTACACATCGGGAGAAAGGCTTGTTTACACAGCAGAGGTTTGTATGTCCTATAAATTAGCATATTTGTGCACCTGAGAGTGACAGGCACTGCATACAAATCAATGCCAGGTTGCAACTGTGCACTGGTTATCGCACATCTGTGTGTTTGCATTCATACATGCATACAGCCCCTGTGGATGTAGGTGGTTGGCATTTAGGGGCACTCATCTCTATACATATGTAAACCCTGGATGTGCGGTTACCAGTGTACAGCCGCAAACCTGCTATTGATTTGTACAGCTGTATGCAACACCTGTGACTTCCCGGAGAGTTCTGTACACTGTAATGCCTCTTGCACGCGGTACTGATGTTTGAGCATCTGCTATTTTTGTGCGTAATTTCAGGTGTTTATTTTGCGTGTATATGCGAGTTTGCGTGCACAATTCATGCCTATGGAAAATTCATGAATATTTATGCTCATATGTGCGCATACAGTGCAAAAAAACATGCAACGCAGATTTTTGCTTCGCCTTCCTCCTTTTTTTTTTTTTCCTCTCAAGAATACGCAGTGTTTGTTTATGTGCCTGTGTGTACAGGCACATTGTAAGCAATGCACTGCATTTTAGATCAGTAAAAAAAAATGCTGTACTGAGCGTTTTCATGCTGCAATGTGCAAGAGGCCTAAAAAAATCAAGCATATTTCTGCACCTGGGAGTGCAGAAAGCATACAAATCAATAGCAGGCTACAACTGTACACTGGTAACTGCACATCAGAGCTGCACGTTTAAGTGTTAAAAAAATTATCTCGATATACACACACACACACACACACACACACACACACACACACACACACACACACACACACACACACACACACACACACACACACACACACTCTCTCTCTCAATCGGCCATTTCCACGATTCTTTATAAACAGTGCAGAGCCGAGCTGTCAGAAAAAAAAAAGGAAAATACGTAAAATGTTTATCAACATTCCTCAGCGCTGAGAGATAGAGAAAAGATGCATGTAGCATTCGGTTCTTTTAGAATTAGATCAAAGGGATGAACTTTTGTCTGTAGATGAGGTCAATTTAACTACTTAAAGTGGTTGTTAACCCACTTATATAAAATCGTCCCATCTGTGCTGTAATCTACCAATAAATGTTCCTGTACCTGTGTTGGGTAAAAAAAAATGTTCATCTGTAATCCATATCAGTGCAGCTCCCAGTGCTCAGCTGACTCTTCAGGTCTCCTCACTTTCCGACAGCTCCAGTGGGTGGGGCCAAGCGATCCCGTTGACGTCAGCCGGGGGAGTAGAGTGTGAGAGTCGCGTCAGCTGAGCGCCAGGGAGACATGCTGTTATAGATACAGATGAGCATATTTTCTACATAACAAAGTCACAGGGACATTTTTTTATATATTACAGCGCAGATGTGATTTTTTTTTTTTTTATGAAATATGAGAGCAGAGGCGAGATGGACACAGAAGAGTAGGCTGCGGATGACGGAATCACATAAACAGACTACGGTGTCGGGGCTCAGCAGCCCTCATGCACCGTGGTCAGTTTACAGAGGGGAGGGTATAGCCAGGCAGATCAGCCAGGTATTACAGGGTGCCAAATTACACAGCACAAGCACTGTGCTGTATAACATGCTTTAAAAGAACAGAATGTGTTGGGGGTATTTTTGGGTTTAACAAACGCTTTAAAGACTAAACCTTTTTCTGCCATTTGTTGCTTACAAGTTAAAATCTGTATTTTTTTGCTAGAAAATTACTTGGAACCCCCAAACATTATATTATATATTTTTTTTTTTTTTTTTTTTTTTTTTTTTTAGCAGAGACCCTAGAGAATAAAATGGCAGTTTTTGGGAAAAAATATAGTAAAGTTAGCCCAATTTTTTTGTATAACGTGAAAGATGATGTTACGCCGGGAGAATCGTGATCTTTATTCTAACCAAAAAAAAAAATCATGATTTTCATTTTAACCAAAATCGTGAAGCTTTACCTCACATGCGAGTATTTACATGCATACAGAGACGGATAGACACGGAACCTGTACAAATCAATGACAGGCTGACACTGTTAGTGGCTGTTCACATATAATCGTACAAGGTGCAGTTGCATACCTCTAGGGACAGATAAGCAGCTCTGTGTCCAATCAGCTCCTCTGTTCCCAGGGTGTATACAAATCAATGATTTAAAAAATGAAAATAAAAAAAAATATTTACACAATTTCACAGTAGCCACGAGATAAAACAAGATACAGTTTATAAGGGCGCTCTGAACTTCAGGACCAAGCAAAAACAGATGTCTTTATGAACCAGAAAGTCTATAATAGGGTATCTTCCCCACTTAGGGCTGCACTTATAGAGAGAAGCAATCTCTGAATAGGAAACAGAAAAACAAAGAAAAGGCGCCTCTAAGTGTAGAATTAAAAGCTGTTTAATTTCCCCAAAAAGGGTTAAAAACACCTACAAGATATGTAGACTGGCAGAGCATATCATTAATATCCATGTAGGTGGTCCGGCATGAAGGCAGTGTTCACTGGCATGTACAAGTTCTTTAGGCTGTGTGTGTCCAGTAGCGGGAGGTCCAAGGAATGCCAATGGGAAAACCATCATCCCTTGGACCCCCCCCCCCCCCCCCTCCCGGCAGACCAGGAGATGCGATTTCCTATTACAGAGGCCACGTGTAAACAGGAAATACTCCATGTATGGCACTTGTTCCACCCCCTTCCTGTCCCCTCCGAAGGCAGGCAGAAAAAAAATATATATATATTTATTATAAAAAAAAATCGCTAGGAGATTCGTTGGGGGCCACAAAAGATATATATGTCCAAATCACCAGGCGTGCCATTTGAAACCAAAACTTTGGACATGCCAGCTCTATGGCATGCTATCTAAACAGGATAATCTGACCAATAATTTGGATTTCTAATTGAATATGAAGTAATGGTATACTGTAGTATATGCATGTATTTCCTGTATTTTTTTTTTTTTTTTTGCTAATGTTTCTTTAAACATTTTAGATATTAAGGAGCATGTGAAGCAGATAGAGAAGGCAGTGTCTGGAAAAGAGCCAAGATTTGTTCTTCGTGCACTGAGAGCCCTGCCATCTACATCCCGTCGTTTGAACCCCAATGTCCTGCACAAGGCTATTAATGGCTTTTTCACCTCCAATGCTACCACTCGTGACTGGATGCTGAGCTTCCTGGAGGAGGTAAGTGCGGGTATTATCAACATCTTCACTTAAAGAGTGTATAATCCCAACCTTACATATTCCTGATATGTGCCTGCTGTACCATGTACTTGTATGAAAGAAGTATCCTGTTCTTTTTTTGTATTGCTTCCTTTATGTGAAATCCCTGGCTTTCCTAATAAAAACTGGCCTCACTAGGCACGAGAGCACACCATGGTCAGTTCTCTAGCTGTGCTGGGAACTCAGCCTTCTCTCCTCCAATTATCAGATGCCCCCTTCCCCATGTATGTGATCATTTTATCAAAAATAAAAGGGGGGAGGGGTCTTTATAATGTGTGTTGTTTGTTTGTTTTTTTTTGTTTTTTAATCCACAAATGTTTTGCCTTTCATTCTAATTCAAAATTAATAAGTTGTTTCACAAGGTGATACTTTACATTTGCTTTAACGATTGTGGTATTGTTATATCGTTTTATAGTGTGTTGTACTTCCTGGTTTTAACATATGGAAATATCTTCTCTCTAAAACTGATAATACATTATACCAGTCTGATCAATCTCATTTAGATCTTTCCTCAAATGTGTGTAGTACAAGATCCTACCCTATTTTGTACAGATCGAATGGATTGTTTAGCTGTGGTCCTCATAGTGTAGTCAGATTGTATAGTGTACAGTGGGAAAAATTAATTATTTTCTCATCCGTATGACAAGCTTAAGAGATCCTGTGCCAAATAATATTGGCATTTTAACTGTCTCTCATTAGGGGAACAAAATCCGACTGGGGGAGGCACTAGAAAAAATAGTTTACTCTGTCAGATATAGGAACAGGGAGATATTGGGGGGGGGGAAGCTGGGGACCACTGCCACTGAGTCAGACACACACTCTGGTTGTGTATGGTAGTTAAGCATAATGGCTCTTATTGCGCTGTTTTAAACACAGATACAGAAGGTGGCTTTATTGTGAGATGCATACTGAAACTAGAATATATATTATTGTTAGGTGTTTACTTAGTTTGACGTATTAATGATAAAGTTTTATGTATTTTATAACCTATTCTTTTTACATCTAACTCTGCAGATGATGGATACAGAGGGAGATTTACAGTTCAGACCAAGAACAGGAAAGGCTGCCTCAGCCCCTTTGCTCCCAGAAGTAGAAGCTTACCTGCAGCTTCTTCTGGTGATTTACCTGATGAACAGCAAACACTACACAGAGGTGAGAGCATGGTTTATTTTTACCATTGTTTAATTACGTAGTGCATTTTATGTTTGACACCTAAATGTTTTTTAGGGCCCCAGTAAATTAATGCATCTGCTAATAAACAGCTTAGTAGCACTGTATGCTTTCTGGATAGCGTAGTAATGAAACGCATAACAATCAAACACACATAGGGGTTGATTT
Source organism: Lithobates pipiens (assembly GCF_037356315.1). Classification (NCBI taxonomy): domain Eukaryota; kingdom Metazoa; phylum Chordata; class Amphibia; order Anura; family Ranidae; genus Lithobates; species Lithobates pipiens. The sequence continues at coordinate 163,015,835 of NW_027507789.1, forward strand.
ATTAAAGGAAAATCCACTTTGCACTGCAAGTGCACTTGCTGAAGATCTGAAATGAGGGGAATCTCTGCTGATTTTATCATCCAATCGTGCATAAGCAAAAATCTTTTTTTTATTTTTTATTTTTTTTCCCCCTTTCCTACATTTCCCCTTCAGATCTACAGCAACTGCACTTAATAGTAAACAGTGGATTTGCCTTTAGTAAATAACCCCCATTGCCTTTACAGACGCACATTTTTTTTTGGCCACAAGATTTCAAAGTGAACTTGTCTTGAACCAAAACACTTGTGATTACACTCTTATTAAAGCAGCTCTTCCCTGTTTCATATGACACATACTGAAAGTAAGTCTGAAATTATACAGCTCTTAAGTTTGGAATAGTTAGTTCCCTATGATTATGCAGTTACTTGTTTGTAGCAGTTCCTTTATAGCAAAAGTGTGCTTTGCCCATGCAGTGCCTCACAACTACTAGGAGAAAAAAAGGCACTTTTGAGTACAGATGAGTAATCTAGGTAATCAGGCCAGCGCTGTCGCTTGGGGGAAGAGAACAGACTAGAGTGGCATTAATTGCTTACAGATCACCCGCCCTTGTTTTACATCACTTCTTTGAAGAGGAGCATCGTTGTTATGGCAGCAGCCAGCTGCCATAACCCCGATATCCTCTTCAGCGGGCGGTCCGCTTTCAATTAAATGTGGTCTCTGCGGCGTATTCACCGCAAGATCACTTTTATTGGTGGCAAGAGAGGGCCTCCGCCGCTTACCAGAGCTGCTGGTAGTGGTGGAGGCGAACGGGTCTGCTCCCTGGCTTGGTATGGAGTCGATTGAGGGGAAGATGGCCCCCACCCGTCTCCATATCATTGCAGGGCAGAAGCGACATAAATATGTTACTTCTGCCTATAGCTCTTAAAGGGACATTTTTTTTTTTCAAATTACATTATTATTTGCATTTTAGTGTAAATATGAGATCTGAGGTCTTTTTGACCTCACATCTAATATTTAACAGGTCCTGTCGTGCTTTTTTTTTTTCTATTACAAGGAATGTTTACATTTCTTGTAATGGGAATAAAAGTGGCAAAACTTCTTTATAAAAAAAAAAGCAGTGTAAAAATAAGAAAAAAAAAACGTTTTTAAACACGCCCTGTCTCGCGTAGCTCATGTGCAGAAGCGACGCATACTTGAGTAGCACCTGCATATGAAAATGTTGTTTAAACCACACACGATCGTTAGAGTGAGAGCAATAATTCTAGCCCTAGACCTCCTCTGTAATTCAAAACATGCAACCTGTAAAAAAAAAATGAAAAATTTTAAACGTTGCCTATGGAGATTTTTAAGAAAGTATTGCAATGACTGCCATTTTATTCTCTAGGGCAGTGATGGCGAACCTTGGCACCCCAGATGTTTTGGAACTACATTTCCCATGATGCTCTAGCATTCTTCAGTGTAGTGGAGCATCATGGGAAATGTAGTTTCAAAACATCTGGGGTGCCAAGGTTCCCATCACTGCTCTAGGGTGTTAGGACCCCCAAATATTTATTTATATATTTTTTTAATTGTTATTTTCTAGCAAAAAAAAACTGATTTTAACTTGTAAACCCCAAATCTCAGAAAGACTCTGTCCTTAAGTGGTTAAAGTAAACCCATTGCTTTGCCCTAAATGGGTTTGCTTTCAGATTAGTTTGCATTCAGTTACATTGTGTTTCTGGATTCTGTGATTGTTAGCATTTATTATTTTATTCTCATTCCCCACAGGCGCAGAAGGTGTCAGATGACTTGATGCAGAAAATCAGCACTCAGAATCGGCGAGCTTTGGATCTCATAGTAGCAAAATGTTATTACTACCACTCTCGCAGCTATGAGTTCCTCAATAAGCTAGATGTTGTCAGAAGGTGAGCAGCAAATCAAGGCTTAGAGAGCTACATTGGACAATAATTTAAAATCATTCATTGATGAATTAATGCTATCTAGAAAATGTTGCAGCTATGCTAAATCTTAAAGTCTGGTCCATTTACCTAAAAGACTTTGTCTTTTGAAGCAGGTATTACAGTTGGGAAATTGGTTACAGGGATGGGATGACCCCACCAGAATTCACAGTCTTACCCAATCACTGTGGCCATCTAAATGATGGTGGCATACTTCCCTGTTTGGTATGGAACAAATCTTTGGAAAGCTCAGCTGTGAAACAGTGACTCCTTTTAATATGACTATTTCAGTGCAACAGATCAGAGCTGTTGGGAAATCTCACCAAAGAATTCTCATAGAGAGGAAAGATGAATAATTCAACCAACTAGTGTCTGTTCCAAACATTTTAACAGATGGGCAGAGTAGTCAGAGACACCGTGGCCTGCATGAGAACTTGCAGGAGTCCAAGTTACTCATCACAGTTGGTTTGCAGAGTGAATAAATCTACTGCACACAATCAGTTTAGGGGTGACAGTTGTATGCCTTTTTGTTGCAAATGTGTACATTTGACTATACAGTGCCTTTACCTGAAGTCCCTGGGTTGGATTGTTACCTCTACCTAGCACATATGAACAAGTTACATTTAAAGTAAAAATCTTGTATTCAAGAAGACCATACATTTTTATTTTCTGTAATTTCTCAGCTATTTTTTAAAACTTTCCTACCCTTAGGCCTATAATTGTGGTCTTAAAGTTAAACTTTGGGCAAACAGCTAAGTACAAAATTAAAGAGGGAAAAAAAGCGTCAAGCAGGCAATTTATTAAAGGATAAAAATATTAACAGCAATGGCACTCACAAGCAGATGTGGTGGGAGATGAAAGTTCACAGTGGATGGGAAGTCCAAGTATGAACCGGTAACTAAAGGAAGAAGGCAAGCCGTATAGAGGGAGCGAGATCAGCCTGGAATCTGTCTGGAGGGAACTGGGGTTGAGCTGCCCTTTGTGGCCTTGATGGTCTATCTGATGTTCGGATGTCCGTCCAAAATGTGTATTTCCAGCAGGAGTGTAGAGAGGAGCTGTCAGTCTATCTGCCATGAGAGCCAATAGGAACGCTTTTCTGAAGCAAGCCACAGTGGACGGACTGACAATAATCCAGCCTTCAACAGAAGATTGTGTAATTTGATAAGATGTACACGTATTTTATTTTGCATTCTGCTTTTGATTGGTGACACACTAACAATATATACTCTTACAGCTTCCTGCATGCAAGACTGCGCACAGCCACACTCAGGCATGATGCTGATGGACAGGCTACATTGCTCAACCTGCTTCTTAGAAACTACTTGCATTACAACCTGTATGATCAGGCTGAAAAATTGGTGTCCAAGTCAGTATTTCCTGAGCTGGCTAACAACAATGAGTGGGCTCGCTATTTGTACTACACAGGTGAGCAATGTTTTCCCCTGTATTCCATGATGACTTTTGAAAAGGTCAGAGAAGATGATGCAGCTGTGGTTCATCTCCCAAAACTTTCAGCTTATTTTCTGGACACACTGTTATCCAGAATTTTGTCTTATTACGGATTGTGCTGAACGATGATTGTCTTCGATCTTCGTCATGTAGAGGAGAAATAACGTACACATGAGCTAGGATTGGTTCTTATCTGTAGCTTTGATACCGGACATAACTTCTATGTCACTTTCTGTCTTCCTTCATGCCCAGCAGTATAACATTTCCTACAGCTATCTACAGTCACTCCAGTTAATTTATTACTGATCTCACATAAAGTATTTCACACAAGACCATCATAAATTATTTGTTTTTGTGGCAGACGTGCTAATGAATGGCCATAATTATGAAGTGTAGGGTTCACCTACCCAACACACTTTTTACATAGTAGGCGAGGTTGAAAAAAAGACGCAAGTCCAAACTATGTGTATGATTTTATGTTAGTATTACATTGTATATCCCTGTATGTTGCGGTCGTTCAGGTGCTTATCTAATAGTTTTTTGAAACTATCGATGCTCCCCACTGAAACCACTGCCTGTGGAAGGGAATTCCACATCCTTGCAGCTCTTACAGTAAAGAACCCTCTATGTAGTTTAAGGTTAAACCTCTTTTCTTCTAGTTTTAATGAGTGGCCACGAGTCTTGTTAAACTCCCTTCTGCAAAAAGTTTTATCTCTATAGTGCGGTCACCAGTACGGTATTTGTAAATTGAAATCATATCGCCTCTCAAGGTCTCTTCTCCAGAGAGAATAAATTCAGTTTTTCGCAACCTTTCCTCATAATTAATATCCTTCAGACCCTTTATTAGTTTTGTTGCCCTTCTCTGGACTCTCTCCAGTTCCAGCACATCCTTCCTGAGGACTGGTGCCCAGAACTGGACAGCATACTCTAGGTGCAGCTGGACCAGAGTCTTGTAGAGCGGGAAAATTTTAATGGTTTATCTCTGGAGTTTATCCCATTTTATTGCATGCCAATATTCTGTTTACTTTGCCTGCAGTAGCTTGGTTTTGCATGCCATTGCTGAGCCTATCATCTTCTAGGACCCCCAGATCCTTTTCCATCCTAGATTCCCCCAGTGTATAGTTTGCATTCATATTTTTGCCACCCAAATGCATTATTTTACATTAAACCTCATTTGCCATGTAGTTGCCCACCCCGTTAATTTGTTCGGCTCTTCTTGCAAAGTTTCCACATCATGCGGAGAAGTTATTGCCCTGCTGTTTATCCCATTCTCAAGGTTATTTATGAACACATTTAAATAGGATTGGTCCCAGGACAGAACCCTGGGGGACCCCACTACCCACCCCTGACCTTTCCGAGTACTGTCCATTTATCACCGCCCTCTGAACTCGCCCTTGTAGCCAGTTTTCAATCCATGTACTCACCCTATGGTCCATGCCAACAGACCTTATTTTGTACAGTAAAAGTTTATGGGGAACTGTGTCAAATGCTTTTGTAAAATCCAGATACACCACGTCTATAGGCCTTCCTTTTATCTAGATGGCAGCTCACTTCCTCATAGAAGGATAATAGATTGGTTTGGCAAGAACGATTCTTCCTGAATCCATGCTGATTACTGCTCTTGATAACGTTTTCCATTATTAAAATCTTGTATATAGTCCCTTATCATCCCCTCCAAGAGCTTGCATACAATTGATGTTTGACTAACTGGTCTGTTCTTCTCCTTTTTGCTTTTATATGCATTTTTACATTAGTAAAGGAGTTTACTCCTAGGAGTATTAGGAGTTAAGCCACCCGGGACTTAGCTCTTTTAAATTTATTTCCCATTGGAATGCACTGGCTAATGCCCTTATTTAATATGCTCTTAAAGCATACCTGTTTTTCCTCTGTGTTCTTTGTTCTTAAGATTTTATCCCAATTATTATCTTCTGTCAAGGTTCGTAGTTTAGGGAAGTTGGCTCTTTTGAAATTCAGTGTCTTTGTATTGCCCTTATGTACCCTATTTGTGTGATTTATCCTAAAACAAATTGACCTGCAATCACTGTTTCCTAAATTGCCCCGTATTTCCACATCTGTGATCAGGTCTGTATTGTTGGTAATCAGTAGGTCTAGTAACGCTTTGTTTCTAGTTTTTTTTAGTTGGTGGGACAGGGTTTGGTGACTAACTTTTAATATACTGAGCCTGAAAAACTATGAACTATCAAAAATTAGAGAATTGAGAACTTTCCCTTTTAATTGCTTATCCATGCTACCTTCTTCAGCTATAGATGGTGGCAAAGAATATGTTCATAAAGCAATTATTTCAGAAATGTTCTCTAAGTGTCGGAGTTTCTGGATATTTGGATTCTGTTGAAGGGTTAAGGTTTCTATTTCAAGAGATTGCACTTATGCTTTCTTCTAGGTCGGATTAAGGCCATTCAGTTGGAATACACTGAAGCCAGAAGGACTTTGACTAATGCTTTGAGGAAAGCTCCCCAGCACACAGCGGTGGGCTTCAAACAGACGGTAAGATTTAGTTATTTTTTTCTTTCATTAAAGGTTATGTAGCGCATAAAGAGGGGAGGTAAAATCTCTGTTCCGCTTGTTTAACTACTTCAGCCCCGGAAGATTTGGCTGCTCAATGACCAGGCCATTTTTTGAGATACGGCACTGTGTCACTTTAACTGATAATTGCGTGGTCGTGCGACATTGTACCCCAACAAAATAACGTCTTTTTTTCCCCCCACAAATAGAACTTTCTTTTGGTGGTATTTTGATCATCTCTGCGGTTTTTATTTTTTTCGCTATAAGCAAACAAAGCGCCAATTTTGGAAAAAACACAATATTTTGTACTTTTTGCTATAATATCCCCTTTTTTTTTTTATTTTATTTTTTTTAAACCTAATTTTTTCTTCTGTTTAGGCCGATATGTATTCTTCTACATGTTTTTGGTAATAAAAATCGCAATAAGAATATAGTGATTGGTTTACGTAAAAGTTATAGCATCTAAAAAAAAAAGGGGGAAAGATTTCTGGCATTTTTATTATATTTTTACCTTTAAAGCGGGAGTCCGTCTTTTTTTTTTTTTTTTTTTTAAAGCCAGCAGCTACAAATACTGCAGCTGCTGACTTTTAAAATAATGACACTTACCCGCCCAGCGCGCCCGCGATGTCGGCACCCGAAGCCGATCTCTCGATCGTCTCTCGGGTGCTGCTGCCGCCATCTTGGCTATGGGAATCAGGAAGTGGAGCCTTGCGGCTTCATTTCCCGGTTCCCTACTGCGAATGCGCGAGTCGCGCTGCGCAATAAGGATGGTCTCCGCTGTCTCTGGGATCCGTGTGTTTCCCAGCAGACAGCGGGGACCTTCGGAAAGGGGCGTAGATATCTGCGGAAAGGGGCGTATATTCTGCAGATATCTATGCCGGAAGTGGGTGCAGATACCTGTACTATACAGGTACCTGCACCTCCCTCCCCCCTAAAAGGTGCCAATTGTGGCGCCGGAGGGGGGGAGGGTTCCAATGAGCGGAAGCTCCACTTTAGGGTGGACCTCCACTTTAATAGCGGTGATAAGCGATATTATTATTTTATTTATTTATTTGGGACTACAACATTATAGCGGACAGATCAGACACTTTTGACACATTTTTGGGGCCATTGCCATTTATACAGCGATCAATGGTATAAAATGCACAGATTACTGTGTAAATGTCACTGGCAGGGAAGGGGTTAACTAGATAGTGATTCTAACTGGGGTGGGGAGGTTGTGGGACTGCCTGGTTGAGGAGACCAATCGTTGTTCATACTTAGTATGAACAACAGATCGCTCTCCTCACCCCTGACAGCATGGAGATCTGTCTGTTTACATTGACAGATCTCCGCTCTATCTCCTGTGTGGAGTGATTGCAGGTGCCTGGCACACACGCATCGGCTCCGAAATTTGCGCCCCCAGTAGTCAAACGGTGAGCCGATGTATAGCTACAACGGTTTTGCCCAGGGGAGCCAACCTGCCGCAGTGTAACTGCGACTGCTGGTTCGGAAGGGGTTAAAATGCCTTACCTATGCATATTTTAACAGCTTTTTATAAATGCAATGTAAGTAGATACTTTGGGATAGACTGGGGTTTACCTACTAAAGAAGTAGGCTGTTCAAGTGTTTCAGTAAATGAAACGCTAGCAAAAATACAGATTTTCCTTATGAACTAAAACATACACTTTTTAAGAGAAGAGTCTCTCTACTTTATTAAATTAAACAAAATGTGTGGCTTTACACATTCCTAGGCAGTTTTTTTAACCCTTCTTGTGTGATTCTGCACTAATTTCCTTCCCTTTTAATCTCCTCAGGTCCATAAGCTTTTGATTGTGGTAGAACTTCTACTAGGTGAAATCCCAGATCGTCTCCAATTCAGACAGCATTCGTTAAAGAGGTCTCTTATGCCTTATTTCCTCCTTACCCAAGGTGAGTCTTCCATGCTACTTTAAAGTGACTTTGAAATGTAAGTTTACTTTTTCAGGAAAGCTGAAAAGATGAACTAAAACCATTACCCCCCCCCCCCCCCCCCTTCTCATCAGGTTTCCAGTTGCACTTATCTTCATGGGGGATTAGCTGTCAGTGCAACAGTTCGGGCTTTGATTGCCTCTGCTCTTTTCCCCCTCTTTCTGTTGGGCTTCCGGGACAGATCAGAGGCATCTATTTGCCAAAGCGGTCACCTGCCATCACTGACCAGTCTGAATCGCTCTGATTCGTCCCAGAAGCCCCACGGAAAGATGTGGAAGAAGAGTGGGGATTTCAAATCCTGGTAACGCTACATGGGCACTGACCTCTAATAACCCACAAGTGCAGCAGGGGGCTGGGGACGCTGTGCAGTGTAAATGTACTTTTTAATTTTTTTTTTCTGAAAACATGAACTTAACCTTTAGCTGGGAAAAAATTCTGACATCTATAGTTTTATAGTTTTATTTAATTGTATACTTATTAGACCTACAAGTGTTACTCTTCTGCTGCTAATGGCAAGCATTCATTTTTCTGGGATCTCTGCAAAACCCAACAACTTTGTTCTACAGATTTGTGTTTTAGGGTGTTCTTTTGGCTTTTTATGGCATTTGCAATGTCAATTTCCATGTTTATTTGCATTTGATTCGTTGTTGTGGTGTACTCTAGGACAAATTTGAAAACGACATACATTTTTACACAGGTGTAGTCTGTCTTTTTTTTCAATAAGATGAGCATGATAGATTTACAATAACTTTTATTAATACTAGGAAATTGTGGGGTGTCTGAGAGTCGCAGGCACCACATCCCTTAATAATGACCTCAAAAGGTTTATAGAACGATTGCATGGGATTTTAAAGGTGGCAACACAAGTTGGTATAAAAATTCCCAAATTTTATTATAAACATTTAAAATGATAGAAATGTCATATAAAAAAAAAAAAAAATCATAGAATATCCATGTGGCTACAGTAAAGATGCAGTAACTTCAGCTCTACATGTTTTGCCACACTATGGCTTCTTTAGGAGAATTTTCAACTACTGCATACATAATCACTGTGTTGTAACACAATAATTGGGGTAAAATCCACACAGTAAACCACACACCAGCAGGATGTTTTGGGGTATATCACTGAGCTATAGGGGAATCGCATAAGAACCTGTGAGTTACCTGCCACTGTTGTGGAAGAAAGGTGTCCAAAAGGATAGACACCACCAGATCCTCTAGGACCCACATCTAAATCTGTTTGCAGGGCAGTTCAAAATTGACCCTGGAGTAGCTGCAAAGGGACAACAAGCTTGTATATTGGCACAATATGTCTGAGATAAACTGACAAGCTGTGGCGTGTCCCAGGAGTAAGGATGAGCTCCGGTGTCTGTTCGCACACCCGACATGCAGAGCCCACCAGGAAGTTGGTGCTGAGCTAATCACAGGCAGTGAGACATTGCCCCGATTCGCAGCTGCTGAGATCGGGAAATGTCTCACTGCCTGTGATTAGCGCAGCGCTGAGCCGACTTCCTGGCGGGCTCTGCACGTGCAGTGTGCGAACACACACCGGAGCTCATCCCTACCCAGGAGAGATGTGGAGTTTAGCTTTAACATCAGAGACATCTTGCCAATATATGGGCTTGTTGCCCCTTTGCAGCTACTCCAGGATCAGATTTTGAACTGTACTGCAAACAGATTTAGATATGGGTTCTAGAAAATCTGGTGGTGCCTATCCTTTTTGGACTCATTTCTTCCACAATAGTAGCAGGTAATTTACTGGTTTGTGTTCTCCCCTGTGGCTCACTTATATCTCCCCAAAACATCCTTCTGGTGTATGATTTATTGCACTGAGTTTACCACAATTATTGTATTACAACACAGTGATTATGTATGAAGTAGAGGTCGACCGATATATCGGCCGGCCGATATATCGGCCGATATTTGCCGTTTTTTAAATAATCGGCATCGGCCGATTATGTTAATAAAAAGCCGATTCTACAGCGGGACTTTGAAATGAGTTCTGTAAGAAGTCGGTGTGAGTTGTCTGAGTCGTCATAGCAACCCTTTCCTCCACTCTGGGCAGACTGCCAAGAAAAGAACTAAACAATACAATGTTTACACTTCTGAATGACTAAGTCATCTCTGTGTAGAAGTTCTCAGTTTAACCATTTAAAGACTAAATCTTTTCTGACACTTGTTGCTTACAAGTAAAAATCCTGTATTTTCTGCCAGAAAATCACTTAGACCCCCCAAAAAATATATATATTTTTTTAGCAGAGATCCTAGGGAATAAAATAGCGGTTGTTGCAATATTTTATGTCACACGGCATTTGCACAGAGGTCTTTCAAATGCATTTTTTTGGGAAAAAAATACACCATTTAAAAAATAAAATAAAAAAAACAGTAAAGTTAGCCCATTTTTTTTTTTTTTTTTTGTCCAAAAGTTTTGACTACCTGTTTTTATTTAATATATAGGTTTTTTGTTTTTTTTAATCTAGATCATACATACAAGTAAACTGATTGGAGGTTTGTTTTGTTTAATAAATGTTTAAAGCGGGAGTCCGCGTTTTTTTTTTTTTTTTAAAGCCAGCAGCTACAAATACTGCAGCTGCTGACTTTTAAAATAATGACACTTACCTGTCCAGCGCGCCCGCGATGTCGGCACCCCGAAGCCGATCTCTAGATCGACACTCGAGTGCTGCCGCCGCCGCCATCTTGGGTATGGGAATCAGGAAATGGAGCCTTTCGGCTTCATTTCCCGGTTCCCTACTGCGCATGCGTGAGCCGCACTGCGCAATGAGGACGGTCCCCGCTGCCTCTGGGACCTGTGTGTTTCCCAGCAGGCAGCGGGGCACTTGCGGAAGGGGGCGGGCACTTGCGGAAAGGGGCGTAATGTACGCCCCTTTCCGCAGAGAGCTAGCCCGGAAGTGGGTGCAGTTACCTGGATTATCCAGGTAACTGCACCCCCCTCCCCCCTGAAAGGTGCCAATTGTGGCGCCGGAGGGGGGGAGGGTTCCGATGAGCGGAAGGTCCATTTTAGGGTGGACCTCCGCTTTAAGTGTAAGAAATTTTCTGTATCACTTATGAAGACTGCTTTCACACTGGAGTGGGCAGACGTTGATGGTAAAACGCAAGTTTTAGCGGCTCTTTACCATCATTTTAGCGGTGCTATTTGGCTGCTAGTGGGGCACATATAACCCAGCTAGCGGCCAAGGAAGAGGTTAAATGCGCCCATGAAGCACCGCTGCCAAATCGCATTGCATGCGCTTCGGCAGTGGTGCCCATTCATATCAATGGGCAGGAGTGGTGGAGGAGTGGTGTACACCACTCCAAACGTGCTGCTTGCAGGACTTTTTTTTTTAAGATCCTGCCAGCGCATCGCCTCAGTGTGAAAGCACTCTATCTTTCACGCAGACTGCAGGGGAGCCATTTTGCAGGCACTTTACAGGCGCTATTTTTAGCCCAAAAGCGCCTTAAAAAACGCCCCAGTGGAAAAGGTGTGTTAGATCAAGGGGGATTAAAAATAAATAAATAAAATAAAATCGGCCTAACATATCGGCCCAAAAAAATCGGCATCATATATCGGCTATCGGCCTCCATGATTTCTAAATATCGGCATCGGCATCGGCCAGAGAAAAACCCATATCGGTCGACCTCTAGTATGAAGTAGTTGTAAAGTCTCCTGAAGAAGCCATAGTCTGGTGAAACATGTTGAGCTACAGTTACTGCATCTTTACTGTAGCCACATGGATGTTTTTCTATCATTTTTAAATGTTTTTATAATGCAATTTGGATATTTTTATAATAACCTATTTTGGCACCTTTTTTTTTTAAATCTGTTCTCATTTTATTCATATTTTTATTAATACTTTATTATATGATGCACACAGTGTGATCCAAAAGCAGCAGTAATTTGAGTACAGACTTGTTCACTTTGTATGAATGATGGAATAATTTATGGTGGTGGTAATTTTTGATGTCTCCTTGTACATACAATATGTAGAAAATCAGTACAAGACTCTTTACATGCTTTTCTTTTACAGCTGTCCGTACAGGCAATCTGTCCAAGTTTAATCAGGTGCTTGAGCAGTTTTGTGAGAAGTTCCAGACCGATGGAACATACACACTTATCATCCGACTGAGGCATAATGTCATCAAGACAGGTAGGTAGATTGCCTCCTTCAGTGAATAGACCCTGCCGGGGCCTGCTGAGTCAGTAACATAAAGTTCTGCTGTACAGTCAGAAGACTCAATATAGAAGGGGTGAGATTCATTCATGAAATAGTAATAATGCTACAATTTAGGCATAATCCACCCCCCCCCCCCCTCTTGTATGCTTCTCTGTTGTTTATCTGATGTAGTGTCTCACTTCACAGCATTTAAAGAGACCCGGTCACCCCCTTGCAAGTAAAGACACCGAAAAAATTTTTATTGTCTTGCAATGTGCCTGATCTTGCTTTCAAATTTGATTATTTCAGGAAGAGCCAACTACCTGATACAGCCCCCTCCTTCCTTGCACATGACAGCCCTCTCCTCTGTTGGGGGTTAATTACTCTCTGTGCTGGTCCAGCTCCTCAACTCTCCGTTTAAGTTGCAACTGGGAGAGGAGCAAAGGGGAATACTACAGAATGTTAATTGAGTGACCGTTCTGTGTCTGCTGGGGGTGCTAATGTCACATCCAAGATGGCGGTACCCAGCAGCAGTCTTGAGGCTTTTACATAAAAATAACACACCTAAAATATGTTAATGCACATATAATATTATGAGAGGATTTTTTAAAGGAATGCTCTGGTGACAGGGTTTATTTTATGCAAGTAGTAATTGGGGAAAGAAGAATTAAAAACCTACTGTATCTTTATCGATCTGACTGATAAAATTTAGGATGTGGTTAAAACTGTTCATTGCATAATATTTATTTAAAAGAGTCTTCAAGGCACCTGCTTGTTCTGAGTCCGTGTTATACCAAGTAATAAAGGAAGGGTAAAGTCCACAGCCTTCCTGGATCGACTTCAATGCAACCAGCCTACCCATACATGGATCGAAACTCCAGCAGTTCCTGCTGAACTTCAATCCGTCTATGGCCGGCTTTACTTGGGTTCCAAGTCAGCAAGTCTCAGAGTTGGTGGTTTCTAGGCCACATAGGAGAAAATATGTAAAGGCATTGATGACACTGACTGCAAAGTATTTATGGCAGTTTGATCATTTTTTTAAATGATCGATACATTTTTCGAAATCTTGAGCGCTTTTTTTGCTTTGCAAACTGTTGGCTAAAATATAAATATCTTGCATGCCCCTTGTAATATCTTCTGCTATGTTATCTGAATACGCATCTGTTTGATTTTATTGAAGGAGAATTAATAAAAAAATACACACTGTTGGATAGTTAGCTATAGAAAATTAGGGTAACAAAAATGAGGACTATGAGCAAATTGTTTCCTTTTGTGAACTGTCAAACCAGTGGGGTTGATTTACTAAAACTAGCAAGTGAAAAATCTGTTGAAGCTGTGGATGGTAGCCAATTGGCTTCTAACTTCAATTGTTCAATTAAGCTTTGACAATAAAACCTGGAAGCGGATTGGTTTCTGTGCAGAGCTGCACCAGATTTTGCACTCTCCAGTTTTAGTAAATCAACCTCACCGTGTCATATGATTGTCTTCCAATCATGTTCAGCAGTTCGGTTTTTTTTTTATTTTTATTAATGGGCCCTGGTATAAGCTGACTGCACTCTTCACCCAGTACTGTCTCTGATATAAACAAAAAAACAAAACTGCAGTGGAGAACCATTTCAGGCACCCTTTTATTGTGGCACTTCATTAAATACGTTTAAACATCAGAGATATCTTATTTATTGCTGAGTTTTATTCTTTGGCCATTTTTTTTTTTATTATTTTTTTTTTTTTTACTTTCTTTGATATTACACACTCGCACTAATGTGTTTCATCACCTTATTCTGTAGGTGTGCGTATGATCAGCCTATCATATTCCAGGATCTCTTTGCCTGACATTGCCCAGAAACTCCAGCTTGACAGTCCTGAGGATGCTGAATTCATAGTTGCTAAGGTAAACGCCTGAGAGGAGACATGGCGAGAGCCTGATATATAGAACATAATGTACATTGAAGTGCTGATGAAACACTATTTGGAAAGCGATTTTTATTTCGAACCCCAACTCCAGATAGATTTTTATTTCTAGTTCTGCAAAGCATAGAGAAGTTCTCTGCCCCCTTTTAATTTTTTTTTTTTTTTTTTCCATTCCCAATTTCTTGATCCTGTGACACCTGTACAAAAGATGAAGGTTGCGATTGTCACCAGAACAGGACATTACTATAACTCTTCCTTCTATTAAATGTGGTTTTATTTCATCTGTGTCCCAACTGGAGACATTTCTCATGCTTCCGGTCCTGACAGGAACAAAGCAAAATTCTGCCCAGTAGGACATGACAGTAAAACTTGACAGAAACTTTCTCTTCCCAGCTCTATCCAAACAAAATAAAACATTTTAGCTGGAGTGTGTCTTTAAAACTGAAACTTAAAAAAAAGAATAACTACTAACAGGGCTGTTTTGGTAAAAGGTTTGTAAATTTCTATTAGCGTACACTTCCTCTGGTTCATGTGCAGTGTGTACTCCCGGTCTATAAGATGTTAGGAATATTGCTGGGACAATATAACTCCAGTGCACAGGAGTTACGTCATTAGTGGTTGCCAATGGGGGAGAATAATAGCACCCAAAAGAAGCAATTAAGAAGATGGTGTGACAGTGGACAGAGAGGGGCGACACGACAATGGATTGTAGGAACTGCAGGAGGGAAAAGGAGTTTACCATATGGTGCATTTACATGATGCCATATGTATGTGTGTGTATGTATGTGTATATATATATATATATATATGTGTGTGTGTGTGTAATTTTTTTTTTATTCTCAGCCAGCGACTCTTACTTTATAAAAGCATTCCGAGTGGCTGATTAGCCGCTGGATAGCTTTTAGAAGCAGCAGGAAGGGGTTGTCCACTATCCCACCGCTCGCCAGTGTTTCTCATTCTTACCGGCTAGCCATTGAAATGATCCGACAGTTCACGCGGCTGGTCACAGAGGTGAAAGACAAGTTGAGGCACAAAAAAATCATATAATAGTATACCCAAACGGGTGTGGTGGCAGGCTGTCTACATAAAAGGCATTTGCAAATACAGTGTTACTCTGTATCTATATATGGTCAGGTCCAAATGAAATGTCTTGGTTCTTTATAAAGAGAAGTTCCACATACAGGGCTGCCACCGTCAAGGAACTGAAACCAAGTTTCCAAGTTGCTAGAAGATACAAAAAGAAGAGAGAGGGGGCACCTCTGGGTGCAGATTTTTAAAAAGTTTTCACACATTTATTGATAACAAAAAGGTGTGCACTCGCATATTCCGTAAACAAAACGAACGTTAAATATTGTAGGGATCATCTGATTCGATACGTAATCTGTTGTAGTCCAGTCCGCATATGTCCTCTTGCATCTCTGAATGTTTCCACCGGTAGATGTTTCAAATTTGCCGGCTATAGTGGACGCAGAGTGTGTAGTCTCAAAACCAGGCTTGGTATACTGTGGCAAGCAGGACGTGGGGCTATGGCGTAATTTCTCTATTATTTACCCCACAAGGAGGTATTTCACCTTCACAGTATGGGCCACTGTGTAGCCTGTGGAGTGAGAGGAAACTTCCTGTCCTGTGTTTTCCAAGTGCCTCCTTGTCTGCGATGTAAGTGGTCATCACTTTTAACCTCTATTTCTTGCTGTTAGGTGGTCCCACGAAATCTGCCTCTTCCATTGCCCGGGCTAAAAACATCACTTCCCTCCTCACTTCCAGGAGGGAAGTGATGTTTTTAGCCCGGGCAATGGAAAAGGCAGATTTCGTGGGACCACCTAGCAAGAAATAGAGGTTATCCTGTTTTCTCTCCATGTTCAAAAAGTTTCTGCTTAGGGAAAACTTTTTTTTTTCTTCTAGACATCTCATATTACAACTGATTAGCTACCCTGGTTTGTAATTTAAGGCGGGAGGCCTTGTCAGGAGAGGGGTCAGCCTCATACTAACGTTCCGCAAGTGAGAGTTCATCCAGTACCCTGTCTGTCTTCTCCGCTGCGGCTGATTTTAGTTTATTAATTTGGGATGTCCGAGTTGCCCTCGCATGTAATTTGAGTCCCATATGTTCGCAAATGAGGCAGAGTGAGCATTGACCTGAAAGTATCTTTTCCATTCATCGTCTATCTGCCCATCATCTGGGAACAATGAGCACCAAAAAGGATTGAGTCTCCATGTCCTGGGTGGTTTAGTTAATGGGATAGTCAATGTGATCCAATATGGACTATGGTCTGACAACAGTCTTGGGCAGAAGGCTGCTTCCAGTAGTCTAGGTACCAGTATCTGTGAAAGTAGGATAAAGTCTATACGGAACATTGTGTTGTAGGTGGAGGAGAAACAACATGAGTATGCCCTGGTGGTTGGGTGTTTAGTCCTCCACGAATCAGCCAGATTGAAGTTTGAGATCAGTCTGGAAAACACAGTGCCATTGATTTAGTAAATATACATGTTCATAAAACGTATAACCACCTTTTGCATTTATTCTGTCTTCCCCTTTTCAATTTTATCTGTGCAGAAATAGGTATTGGTAGTGCGGCCTCCTAAGACAGACAAGCAGTGCAACCTTCTTGCAGGTTCCCATTCTCATTCTCATCTCTGACTTTGTTTTACCTAGGCAATCCGTGATGGAGTCATTGAAGCCAGTATTAACCATGAAAAGGGTTATGTCCAATCTAAGGAGATGACTGACATTTACTCCACACGGGAGCCCCAGCTGGCTTTCCACCAACGCATTTCCTTCTGTTTAGACATTCACAATATGTCCGTCAAGGTAAGGAGACCATTTAATATTGAAAAATGGCCCACGATACAATGGGCACTCCTCTTACACTGCACCCCAAACCTTACCTACTGGGGATATACCCAGAGCCAGATATGGATAAGTTCAATGGATGAGAACTAATTTACCTGAGTTCAGTACATGGGTGGCAGAGGTGAATAATAGCTCTACCATATAAGAGAAAATTGAGTACTGTCCGTGATACTTTTTTTATTTGCACTGACATACAATTTTTCAGGACAAACTTTTGGGGTATGTTCCCTTCTTCAAGGTCCAAGCAGTACTGATTCACAAATTTTTAAACAGAATGTTTGTAAAAAAAACACATCTCTGAGGCAAAGGAGAGAAAACTAAACACATACAAATCAATGGTAATAAAGATAGCAGCAGAGTTGGGTGGAAAAAGGATGTTTTTTTTTGGGACTTTGCATGAGGCAACGAATGGATAGATTCGTCTGCCTCCATCCCTATTATATGCAGAAAAATGCAGCAAAGAGGAAAAATTGGGACTTTAAATGAAGCACAGCTAAGAACATAAAATAGAATCACATGATCATGGGCCCTGGAAGCATGAGCATTGAATCAGAAGAATAACATGATATAATTGAACAAAATCTATACTATTTATTATGCATGATAATGACATAATTCATAACCAAAATATGGAAAATAGATATATTGGTAAAAAAAAAAAAATTATACTATTTCATGAACAACATGATTGAGTTGATAATGGTATAATTCAAAACCAGTCTATAGCTAATAGAAACATTGGCAGATTATAGTGCAATTATACTAATTCATGAACAACAATCATGTGGAAAATAATGAATTAATGAACACTAATAGTGAAATTAATATCACTTATTACGGAGTTTCAAGATCACATGATTTGAAGATGAAACGCGTAGAGCCCTAGCCTTATGCTACATCTTTAAATCACATGATCTTGAGACACATGTTTGTCCGCCAGGTACCTGAAGATTGCCCTCCACCATAATTTCTGTTATCTAATGGAGACTGAGCGATGTGGAAATATGTCAACAATGTAATATGATTATTATCTTTTCTGTTATGTGTAAATGTATTTCTTGGCATGTAATATGAACTACACAAGATGTCTGTTAAGAGATGACCATTGGTAAGATCGTCAATGCATATTTGACATTTCCTATGCATATCATTTATTTGTAAATTGTTATTTTTTGTTACAATAAAGATACTGTCTAAATTAAAAAAAAAATACTGAGAAATAGTGATGCCCATTCTCTCCAGGCTTATTTAGGAAAGTCTGTAATAGCTTTTATGATTTACAAGTAAAGGAGTGATGCATACAAAAGGAATAGAGCTCATAAATGGGATGTATTTTATTTGTAAGACACAATTTTATTTTATTTTTTTGTAGGCTATGCGATTCCCTCCCAAGTCATACAACAAAGATTTGGAGTCGGCAGAGGTAAGAACCAATAGAACAGCTCCACCGAGTTTTTAGTTTAAGCAGAGGTAAACTCCCTAGCAAAAATAAAAAAAATCATTGCAGAGACAACTGTTTTATATAGAGGCTAGATTTGAAGATTTATTGTCATTGTAAAAGAAAATTCACAATGAAATTACATTACTACTCCACACATTTTACATATAAAAACAATCATCACCTACACATTTACTATAACAGTAAAAATAAGCCAAAAAAAAAAGTAGTTTGTTGATAACAATGAAATGAAATTTTCAAAATACTGATCACCTGACCACCTGCTATCTTCATTGGGCAGGGGCTGTGGTTGGAGTGAGAGCTTGGCCCTTCCTCTCTTCCACAGTTGTAATCCCTTAGGCCCAGGCCACAGGAGCTAGGTGCACATGTCAATCTCTAAGAAAGGGTCAGGGGGATCGGGCAAGACACACCCTTGTAGGAGTGCTCAGCCTCCTCTTCCCAAGGTAACGGCTCTGTAAGAAGCTGAAAGATGACGCTGCCATTGCAGTCTTGTAGTCCTAAGACAATGTGACAAAGCGGTGAGAAACTGAAACTCAGCATTGTCGGCTTGCAGCAGGAAGCCGGGTTGGACCCAAACTAGCAGAAGCATCGGGTATGAACATTAACACCGGGGACTGATTGATAAAATGATTTCTACTTCTCAAAGCTGAATTTTAGGTTTAAACAGAGCTTTTTTTTTTCTTTTTTTTTTTTTAAAGACTTTGAAGCGTTATTTACACAGGTGTATCTATCCATCCACCTATGCAAGAGGCCGTCTTCGCCTGCATGAGATGCACAAGTGCTGGACACAACGGCTGCACAGATACAGCCACTGGTCCCAATTTGACAGCCATGCGGGTGCGTGTCCCCAAATGCACAGTGTGCATTCAGGCCCTAGTGGCTGTCAGATTGAGACCAGCTGTATCTGTGTAGCTGCTGCATGCTAATGGGCATGAATGGGACTGCCTACATGTGGATGCACAGAAAACACCTCTGCATTCCATGCGGGCATAAAGAGTCATCAAATAACTAAGATTAATACCTTTTGTGTGCAGTATGACACTAACTTTTTCATGAACCTTTGCTAGATGTAATTGTACTCCTGAAAGGCTCCGCTTATGGTGTGAAATTCTCCATTTATTTTAACTGGACAGCTGTAGAATTAAAGTTCCAAAAACAAATTCCTTGTTACTATAGATAAATGAAGCTCTTGAAGCCTTTATTGATTCAGTTATGTTATATTATTATTGGAGAACCTATGGCCAGCCTTTACTTACTGTTCCTTCCTGATGCTGTGCATGCTGTACTAATTCATCCATTTGTTTCTTTTTCCTTTAGGAGCGGCGTGAGCGGGAACAGCAGGATTTAGAATTTGCTAAAGAAATGGCTGAAGATGATGATGATGGCTTCCCGTGACCTTGACTTTACCCACCCTCACTTTGTTCTGTTTATATTAGGGTTTATTTTTTTCCGGTTTTGGTTTCAAGCCCTTCCTGGTACACCCCCTCGTCCTTTCCCCTCCACGTTGGCCATTTTATAAACAGTCATAAGCATACATCCGTGCAGCAGAGAACTGGAAGGTTTCTCCAGCAGGTTTTGAAGTAACGGACTGCATCTTCTATTATGATGTATTTATGAACTCTTCCTAACTGGCACCCCTCTACTGTGCCTACCATTATAGATTTATTTTTCATGTTTCGGCCTTTGAGATTGTCTACAATGTTTTACTTTATACACCACCCTTGGATAACCAGCAGTCCCTTTCTAGAAACTTCCAACTGTCTGTGCACACCTTACGTGGGTGTTGGCAGTGGTAGTGTCCCAAGGAATGGAGGGCCATGGGTTACCCAGATGTGGTCAAAACCAGTGTTTTTTTTTGTTTGTTTTTTCTTAACTCCTGTACCCTCAAAATCGTGTTTTCAGGGTTTCGTTACTCTCGCACAAGTGCTTCAACTGTATAGATGGCTGAACTGATGATTTCCACAGCTGTGCTCACTGTGGGAAATTCTCCAAACATGACCAGTTGGGGGTACTACAGAATTAGAGCCGAGAACCACTGTTCTACAATAGGTTACAAAAACATTTTGGCCTAATCTGTTTTGCATTTTCTGCCAATAGTTTTAATACTCGCACTTCAGCTGTAAAGAAGTGTAATATACAATGACCCGGAGTCATAAAGTTCCACTTAAGATCTTGTACATCTGATTATTTTTTTGTTACTGATCAAGACTGTAAGGTGATGACATGCATCAAGTTTTGTTCGGCTCTTTAGTAACTCATTAAAGGCTGTTTGTAACCAATTTTTTTGTGGTGTGGCGTTTTGTTGTACCATCTGTTAAGTTACCGCATTAAATATTGACGATTTTCATCAGAAGAGCAATGTTCATGGGTTTTTGTTTTTCTGAAGGTCTGTTGGGGTTGAGGGCTCCTTGAATCGGGGAAATGGGGCTGAATAAAATAAAAGGGCATGGCATAATTAAAGTATTCCTGTCAGGAGAAGAAAATGTAGACTGCCGTTTCTGCTGGGCTCTTTCTGAAAATTTTAATTGCCTGGCCGTGTCTGTCTTAAAGTAGTTCTAAAAGCTGAAGGATTTTTCACCTTTTCAAAAAATCTGTAAGTATTTGAAAATGTTTGATAGAAATTTAGCTCCCTAACTGAAAAGCGTGGTACCAACACACAGAAAATCTGTAAGGTGAACTTACACTGGGCCCCCCTGGTCCCGCTATACCGGAGTCCCGCGATCTCCCGATGTGAGACGTTGGGTCATCTTTTTACCGGTCCAGGGATTTGAAATCCCTGTGGCTTTCTCTCCTCTTCTCCAGCAGTGAGAGAACGGGCTAGGTCTGTTCTGATTCGTCAGTTCCAATCCATTAGAATGACTCCTATATCCGTACACGCTAAGAGTATTAAAGTAAATTGTTAATTTCCACGCTGTGGTTAAAAAGCGTGTATGGCTGCTGACTACCTCTGGAGAATCCACTAGGTGAAGTTAGTGAAAGAAATATATATAGGAAGGAGGGTAAATTGGCGCTGCCAAACTCTATTAAGTGATTGTGGTAACAAAATGTATGTTGTCTCTTTAAATAACAGACCACATAAACATTAGTGTTAAATCCTATACAGGCTCAATATAAATGATCCTTCATATAAACTCCTTAAAGATTCCAAAAATCAAAATATACACCAATAATATGTAACCTTATGTAGATCAGTGCAATGTGCTTATTGTGCTAAAAAAAAAAAAAATCCATAAATATTTCAGTCCGTGCAGGCCGGAGTGGACTCCATATATATAAAAAACAAAACAAATATAATATATATATATATATCGTGCCTTGCGAAAGTATTCGGCCCCCTTGAACTTTTCAACCTTTTGCCACATTTCAGGCTTCAAACATAAAGATATACAATTTAAATTTTTTGTGAAGAATCACCAACAAGTGGGACACAATTGTGAAGTGGAACGAAATCTATTGGATTTTTGAAACTTTTTTAACTAATAAAAAAATGAAAAGTGATTTATTATAGTGGATTTATCATTAGTGGATTATACACTAGCACAGATGCACTGTCAAAAAAAAGACTTGCACTTTATTGCGGTTTTGCACATGATTGTGATATATAATATTGTACTTTTATTTGCAGATCTGGATTTATTTTAGCTCATTTTGCACTTTTTTGTTTTGCTCTTAGATCTGCACAATTTTGATTGCACTTTATCGATTTAAAATAATTTATTTAATATTGGATAGGAAGGTAGCGCCACATACTATTATATATGTCCATATATTGTGCAGCGATCACTTTTTTTTATGTTGGCAGCTTCCTGCTAAATTTTTTCTTCATAGTGACATTTTGTGGGTAGGAATTTTTTAGGTTGTGCGCGTTAGTACTTTTTATTATATAGTCTCCGACAATCCCAACCATCCATCTCATCTTCCCATCCAACACCTTTCACTCTCATTTACACTACTCTCTCATTTCATTAGGTCATCTTCCTCATTCTTTTACCCTCTCTTTTTAAATATTGATGCTGCTTATATCCCACCAAGGTTTCCAAATCTTATATTTCTTTACACCACCTTGTCTAATATATACAGCTTTTTCCTTCAGAATTATCTCATTCATGCCACGTTCCCATTCCCTACTGGACGAGGACAGGGCCTCTTGCCATCTCTGAGCTATCAATTTTCTTGCCTGACATAAACATCTCAAAATTACGACCTACTGTATGTAAGTGTTTCCTGGATTTCCCTCTACCAGGCCTAGGACACATAGCTTGACATCCAGGTTTGGGGGGGGGGGAATAACCCCAAATACCTGGTCTATAATTCACAGTACCTCCCTCCAAAAATATGTAGAAGAATACATATCGGCCTAAACTGAGA
Organism: Lithobates pipiens; assembly: GCF_037356315.1. Classification (NCBI taxonomy): domain Eukaryota; kingdom Metazoa; phylum Chordata; class Amphibia; order Anura; family Ranidae; genus Lithobates; species Lithobates pipiens. Next base: position 163,038,410 of record NW_027507789.1, read on the forward strand.
ATTTTTTTTAAATATATTTTTAGGGGATATTTATAGCAAAAAGTAAAAAAGTATAGCTTTTCCAAAATTGTTGCTCTTTTTTTGTTGTTTATGGCAAAAAATAAACACCGCAGAGGTGATCAAATACCACCAAAAGAAAGCTCTACTTGTGGGGAAAAAAAGATGTCAGTTTTGTTTGGGTGTAATGTCTCGTGACCTTGCAATTGTCAGTTAAAGTAACGCCAGTGCCGTATGGCAAAAAGTACTCTGGTCGGGAAGGGGGTAAATCCTTCCGGGACTGAAGTGGTTAATCAGTACATTATAATACAATTCAACACATTACATCACTTCCGAAATTGTGTTCTGTCGTAAATTCTTGTAAATTGAGTAACCTTCATTTTCAATATGAGACCAGCATGCTGGAAGAAACGAACGATCACCCCCCTGATAATTTAATTGTGTTAGATTAGAAGCTTTATCTTAAATATCAGTAAAAGAGAATAATGCACTGATGTGTATATTTGTTGACCAGCAGGGTGCAGCATTGCTCAGCAGTGAGCGCACATTCAGTGATGCAAATCTAGTTGCGGCACATCGGGAAACAATAACCATCCTGCTGTTCCTAGGAATTTGCATTTTATGATTCAAGATTTATATATTCTATACATTCATATGTTAGTGGTTATGCTTTCTAGAGAACATGTTTTATTATTTAAAAATACTTTTGATTTCTTAACCTGGCTTCTTCCTTTCCTGTTGATAATACTAGGAATAATGTAATACAGCGATCAGTGCGATTAAAAATGCACTTATTACTTTAAAAATGTCACTGGCAGTGAAGGGGTTAACCACTAGGGGGCAGTGTAGGGGTTAAGTGTGTATTGTTGTTTTTTACTGTAGGGGGGTGTGGCTGGGTGTGTGACGTCACTGATCGTTTGCCTATAACAGGGAACAGACAATCGGTGACAGTCTCACTAGGAAGCAAGGGGAGAGGTTTGTTTACACTTACCTCTCCACGTTCAGCTCTGTGACTCAATCGCGGGACACTAGCGGCGATCGGGTCCATGGGTCCCGCGGCCACTGTCACAGAGCTCAGGACCGGGTCGCGAGTGCACCACCAGAGGTGCGCGCGACCCACGGCTGGGCACTTAAAGGGCAACGTACCTGTACGTGCTTGTGCCCAGCCGTGCCATTATGCCGACGTATATCGGCACGAGGCGGTCCTTAAGCTGTTAATGTAGACTACTGAAGTCAATCCGACTTCAGAAAAGTTTCCTGTACTACTTCAAGGCGACTTCTAGCCGACTTGTACCCATAGATTTCAATGGAAGTTGCCTCCAAGTTGGATCCTTATATTAATTGATGTGGATCCGACATTACAGGAAGATTACCCAGGAAGTTGCCGCAAAGTTTCCTCAAGGTTGCCCCGAAGTTGCCTGGCAAAGTTGTGCCAACTTTTAAGTCACTGTAGTGTGAACCCTCACTTAAAGTGGAACTTCACAGGAAGCGAAGTCTGTCTCCCAGGTGGCTCTGCCCCCTCTGTGCCGTCATGGCATGTGCGCATATGTACCCACAGGTGCTGCATTGAAGGGCACATCTGCAGGTGCACAAAGACGGGGACGTTTTTAGACTTTCCTGGTCACAGTGTTTGCGCATGTGTGCAGATGCCCGGGGTCCTCGGCACACGTGCCACACAGCTTTCTCAGTATCTAAGCCCTGCTGCACATCTGCGCACATGCAGGGTCGAGGAGACATACTTACCTAGGTGACTTTATTATAGTGCTGATTTGTTGCGCAAATAAAGCTGTTGAAAAAAATATACAGTACTGGGCAAAAGTTTAGGCAGGTGTGAAGAAATGCTGTAAAGTACAGTTTGTGCTCATAGGTTTACATACCCTGGCAGAATTTATGATTTCTTGGGCAATTTTCAGAGAATATGGACGATAACACAAAAACATCTCTTTCAACCATGGTTACTATTTGGCGGAAGCCATTTATTATCAATTGACTGTGTTTACTCTTTTTAAATTATAACGACAACACAAACTACCCAAATGACCCTGTTCAAAAGTTCACATACCCCAGTTCTTAATACTGTGTATTGCCCCCCCTTTAACACCAATGACAACTTAAAGACTTTTGTGGTATTTGTGGATGAGGCTCTTTATCTTCTCAGATGGTAAAGCTGCCCATTCCTCTTGGCATAAAGCCTCCAGTCCCTGTAAATTCTTGGGCTGTCTTGCATGACCTGCACGTTTGAGATCTCCCCAGAGTGGCTCAATGATATTGAGGTCAGGCGGACTACCTCAGTCGTCAGTTGCTGGACCAAGGGGAATGGTCACTGCATCCGGAAGTGTTTCGCTCATTTGCCTATGGCGAGGCATGTCTGATGTGGATCTCCTGGCCTCTCGACGAAGGTGCAGAGGTTTGTGGCCAGGTCAAGGGATCCCTGGGCGGACGTGTCAGATGCGTTGGTGGCCCCATGGGGACGTTATCAGCTCATTTATGCCTTTCCGCCTCTCAGGCTCCTTCCTCGTCTGCTGTGCAGAGTGGAGGACGAGGTGATTCCAGTGATTCTGATTGCCTCGGACTGGCCTCGACGTCCTTGGTACGCCAACAGTATGAATGGTGGCGGATATTCTTTGGAGGCTGCCGGTGCAGGAGGACCTTCTGTCTCAAGGTCCGATACTCCACCCTGCTTTACCGTCTCTGACTTTAACGGCATGGCTGTTGAAAACCAGGTGCTGAGTGACCAAGGGCTGTCGGCTTCGCTAATTTCCACAATGCTAAGGGCGCAAAAGTCTTCTTCCCGGAAGATTTATCATCGCAGCTGGAAGGCCTACATCTCCCTGTGTGAGGAAGTGGGGTGGCATCCGCATTCTTATTCGGTTTTTTGCTGCGAGGAGTGGATCAGAAGCTCTGGCTATCTTTTTTTCAGCGGCCCCTGGTGGCTCACTCATTGGTGCGTATGTTTGTTCAGGGGGTTCGGCATGTGGCCCCCTTCGGTACGCCTGCTGCTGCCCCCATGGGTTCTGCATCTAGTGCTCCAGAAACCACCATTCGAGAACATTAGGGAAATCCCTTTACTGACGCTCTGTCAAAAAGTAGTCTTTCTAGTGGCTATAACGTCCACAAAGCGGGTCTCTGAGTTGGCAGCCTTGTCATGCAAGTATCCCTATTTGATTCCCCACAAGGATAAGGCAGTGCTGTGTCTGCAGCGCTCTTTTCTTCAGAAGGTAGTTTCTGCCTTTCATCTAAATGAGGACATTGTGCTTCCGTGCTTATGTCCTCGGTCGTCGAATCTGCAAGGAGGTCGCCTTACATTCTCTGGGTGGGGTTCGGGCTCTGCAGGTGTATCTGCCTGCTAAAGCTCCTTTCTGGAGGTTGGACTCTGTTTGTCTCGGTGGTTGGTCCGAAGAAGGGCCTTTGCGGTCTTGTCGGCCACCATTTCTTGGTGGATCAGACAGATTGTTGTTCAGGCTTATGCCATAAGGGGGCGGCCTCTCCCTTTCCCTTCACGGTGCATTCTACCAGGGCAAATGGTGCTTTCTGGGCCTTCCGGCATCAAGCGTTCGTTTCCCAGATGTGTAAGGCGGCTTCCTGGTCGTCAGAACACACTGTCACCAAAGTTTACCAGGTCAAAGTGGGTTCCTCTTCAGATGCATGCTTTGGCCGCAAGGTTTTGCAGGCGGCTGTCTGAGGTTGCGGCTCCTCTAATGGGGAGTTATTTTTGTTGTTGGTGAAGTTTGTTTTTTCTGTGCTCCCACCCCTCGTTTTTGGCACTGCTTGGGGACATTCCTAAGGTCAAGATTATAGTGCTGTGTCCATGAATGAACGAAAGAGAAAATGGGATTTTTTTATACTTACCGTAAAATCCCTTTCTCTGAAGTTCATTGATGGACACAGCACCCACCCCTCCTATTTATGTTTGTACTGCTTTTTGGTGAACTGTACTGCTGGGAGCAGAGTGGGGGGGTTATTGCTAGTAGGACCACCCCCTGGGCAGTACTGTGCTTGTTTTTTTCTATGTTCTGCCTAGTCCTCTCCTAAAGGTGGCGATATGACCCTAAGGTCAATATTATAGTGCTGTTTCCATCAATGAACTTCAAAGAAAGGGATTTTATGATAAGTATAAAAAATCCAATTTTTTAGCGATGGTTGTGTATGAAAATCCCAGTGAATCAGCAGTTTTTGAAATACTCAGACCAGCCTGTCTGCCACCAACAACCACGCCATGTTCAAAGTAATTTAAATCCCCTTTCTTCCCCATTCTGATGCTTGGTTTAAACTCCAGCAAGTCATCTTTGCCACGTCTAGATGCGCTATGTGCTGCTATGTGATTGGCTGATTAGCAATTTGTGTTGCCAAGAAATTGAACAGGTGTGCCTAATAAAGTGTCCGGTAAGTGTATATATAGTTATTAATTGTCTGTGTACAGGGGGGGGTTGCTGTTTTTATCCTTTGATTTACTTCTACCTGAACACAATAAAGTCTCTATAGTAATAATTAATGGTCAAAGATCATGTGGTTTAGGCTACCGTGGCTGAGTGCTCAAGAACAGTAGATTCTTTCTATTCTTGGTGGAAAAAAAATCTGTAATTTCTTGGTGCAGAATCCAGTAATTCACAACAAACCCAACAGGAAGGGACCTAACCAGGAACACTCACGGCAAAATAGCAGCAATATGTAGCAGACTGGTCTCAGATGCGCGAACAGCGTCTGTCTAGTGGGGCAGAATGCGGACTTGCTGCTCCGGTCCTAAATTGGAATTCAGGTAGGATGGCATGTCCCTATCCTTTCCCTACCCTCCTCTATGTGGGAGAACTGAAGGGATTCCTCCTATGCACTGGTGGCCACTAAATAAGAGGTAATGAAGAGTGGGAGGGGTGCTCCATCCCAAAAAACCTTGTCAGGGTCTATCACAATATACAAAAAACATATTTGGGGGGGGCACACCCTAATGCGTTTCAATTTAAGATGGTGTTGCTATAAAACCAACAAACAGTTGCGAACATATTACAGTGCACACATTCAAGAATTACATTTCCAGCAGGCTAGTTAACCACTTTCAGACCGGACCATTTTGCTGGCTTAAGACCAGACCACTTTTTGTGATTCGGCACTGCGTCGCTCTAACTGAGAATTGCGCGGTCGCACGACATGGCTCCCAAACAAAATTGACATCCTTTTTTTCCCACAAATAGAGCTTTCTTTTGGTGGTATTTGATCACCCTTGCGGTTTTTTATTTTTTGCGCTATAAATAAAAATAGAGTGACAATTTTGAAAAAAATTCATTATTTTCTACTTTTTGCTATAATAATATCCCCCAAAAATATCTAAAAAAAAAAATTTTTCCCTCAGTTTAGGCCGATACGTATTCTACATATTTTTGGTAAGAAAAAATTGCAATCAGCAATTATTGATTGGTTTGCTCCAAAGTTATAGCGTTTACAAAATAGGGGATAGTTTTATGGCATTTTTATTAATAATTTTTTTTTTTTACTAATCAGCGATTTTTATTGTGACTGCGACATTATGGTGGACACATCGGACATTTTTGACACATTTTTGGGACCTTTGTCATTTATACAGCAATCGGTGCTATACAAATGCACTGATTCCTGTGTAAATGACACTGGCAGTGAAGGGGTTAACCAGGGGGTGGCAGTGTAGGGGTTAAGTGTTCCTAGGGGCATGTTACTAACTGTGGGGGGCTGGGCTTTGTGTTGGTGAACACTGATCTCTGCTCCAATCATATGGAGCAGAGATCATGTCACTTGTTGCTAGGCAGAACTGAGAGATGCTGCTTACAAAAGCATCTCCCTGTGAGACAATCGCGGGTATCCACGCGGCTATCGAGTCTGCGGGACCCACAACCGGACTCACGGGGGTCCCGACCGGCATGCGAGCACGCCACCGCGCACGCGATGGCAGGGCGGCACATAGAAATGGACATACCTGTATGCCAATATGCCTGCCCGTGCCATTCTGCTGACGTACATCGGCGTGCGCCAGTCGGGAAGTGGTTAAAACACCTGAACATATTCAGGTTTGGTCACACTATATGGTTATATAGTGCTAAGCCCACTTACTGCGTCAAAGTATAGTGGAACCATCTTGAATTTAAATGCATTAAGGTGTGCTCCACAAATATGTTTTTTGTATCTTGCAACCCTGGCGTGTTAGTGGGCCCTGAGAACAGGGTTGATGACCACTGCTTTAAACAACAAAAAAATATTTCTCAAAAGGTGTTCTGAGATATTGATAAGTGTAGAAATTTAGAAACACCTGCATAGCAAAATCATATCCCTTAAAATCATTTTTAAATGCTGTGGGGCTCCCAAATGATTATTCTTTTATGCTTAATTGTTCCTTTTTGGGTCTCAAGTATGAAACATTATAGATAACTGTACTTTTTAAACAGAAGTGTAGTCATATCTGTATCTTCTGTTTAGTGTATATATATATATATTTTTTTTATTATTATTATATATTTTTTTTTAATTGCTAAGATCTACCTATTCAGGCAATTTTTTTCTAGAGTATGTGTTACGCCATTGTTACTTTTTTCATTTCTGAGATGTCGGTATTAGGGCCAGTGTGATGTAAACAGTCACCAGTACATCAATGATTATGTGACGACACAGTTTTTGGGAAATGTTCCTCTTTTTCATACTGTGTTTATACAGATAACACTGTAGCACTAAGTTTCTACTGAGGATCATGGAAACTGTAGCCAAGAGACATTCCGATGACCATCCTATGCTAGCTTCTTCCGACGGAAGAATATTAGTGCTACCGGAAAGATTAGTGCTACTACAATTAGAAAGATCAGTTGAATCTTATTTGGATCAATGGCCTTTGGCTCTGGGATGCACCCGTTGCCACTATACATATCACCTGTGAAGTATTTCAGTTATCTTGCAAACCTGGCCTGTTAGAGCCGGTTCACACAGGGGCGACACGACTTCCAGGACGACTTTGTGAGGCAACTTGGAGACGACTTGAAAACGACTTAGACACGAACTGGGGCGTCTTACAACACGACTTTAAGTCGCCCCAGGCCAGGCGACTTTTGCCGTGGCATATCAGAGAATGAGCTCTGAAGGGGGAACTCCACGCCAAATAAAAAAAAAAAAAATGACATGGGCTCCCCCTCCGAGGGCATACCAGGCCCTTAGATCTGGTATGGATTCTAAGGGGAACCCCCTATGCCGAAAAAAACTGCGTGGGGGCCCCCCCCACATCCATACCAGACCCTTATCCGAGCACGCTACCCGGCCAGCCAGGAAAGGGGGTGGGGACGAGCGAGCGCCCCTTCCCTCCTGAGCCGCACCAGCCTTCCCACCCCAAAGCACCTTGTCCCCATGTTGATGAGGACAAGGGCCTCTTTCCGACAACCCTGGCCATTGGTTGTCGGGGTCTGCGAGCGGGGGGCTTATCGGAATCCGGGAGCCCCCTTTAACCACTTGCTTACTGGGCACTTAACCCCCCTCCTTCCCAGACCAATTTTCAGCTTTCAGCGCTGATGCACTTTGAATGACAATTGCGCGGGCATACAACACTGTACCTAAATGAAATTTTTATCATTTTTTTCCCACAAATAGAGCTTTCTTTTGGTCATATATAATTACAGTTGGGAGTTTTATTTTTTGCTAAACAAACAAAAAAAGATGCAAAAAAAAAAAATCATGTTTAATAGTTTGTTATAAAATTTTGCAAACAGGTCATTTTTCTCCTTCATTGAAGTGCGCTGATGAGGCTGCACTGGTGGGCACTGATAGGCTGCACTGGTGGGCACTGATAGGCTGGACTGGTGCGCACTGATAGGCATAGTTAAAGCGGCACTAATAGGCACAGATAAGGTGGCACGGATAGGCACAGATAAAGCAGTACTGATGGGCACAGATAAGGCGGCACTGATGGGCAAAGATGGGCACAGATAAGATGGCACGGATGGGTGGCACGGATGGGTGGCACTAAGGGGCACTGATAGATGGGACTGATGGGCACTGATAGGTGTCACTGCTGGGCACTGATGGGCACTGGTAGATGACACTGATGGGCACGGATATGTGGCACTGGGGCGCAGCACCGTTGTTGAGGCAGATTGTGGGCACTGATGGGTGGCACTGATGGGTGGCACTGTGGGCACTGCTGGGTGGCACTATGGACACTGATGGGTGGCACTGACGGGGGGCACTTATTTATTCCTGAGGTGGCACTGGCAGGGGGCAGGTGGGCACTGGTAAGCTGGCCGTGATCGGGACTGATGTCCCGATCAGGGCCGCCGGTGATCGGCTCTTTTTTTTTCTCCTCGCGCTGTCAGCACGAAGAGGACAAATAGCCGATTACCGGCTCCGTTGTATCACATGATCAGCTGTCATTGGCTGACAGCTGATCACGTGGTAAGGGGTCGGGATCGACCCCTTGCTCGGATCTGTGATCAGGCGAGTCTCATAGACTCGCCAATCACAGAGCGCGCCGCATGCACCCCTCAGGGGGCACGCAGGCCGCTCGTGCACAGGACTACGTCAATAGACGTAGTCCCGGCAAAGGAGGTCCGCGCTGTAGCCGTCATTTGGCTATGGCGCGGATCTGTAGTGGTTAATAAGGGGGCCCCCAGATCCCGGCCCCCCACCCTATGTGAATGAGTATGGGGTACAATGTACCCCTACCCATTCACCTGTGAAAAAAAAAATGTACAAAAAAAAAACAACACACAAGGGTTAAAATAGTTTATTGCACAGCTCCGGGGGTCTTCTCGCCAGACTCCCCCGCTATCTTCTGCTCTTTTGCTAGCTCTAGCGGAGGAGCCCAGCTTTCTTCTTCGCCGCCCTCTTCTTCTGACTTCGGGGGTCTTGTCCCCCTCTTCGGCGGTCTGTTGTGTTTTTTTTTGTAAATTTTTTGTCACAGGTGAATGGGTAGGGGTACATTGTACCCCATACTCATTCACATAGGGTGGGAGGCTGGGATCTGGGGGCCCCCTTATTAAAGGGGGCTCCCGGATTCCAATAAGCCCCCCACCCGCAGACCCCAACAACCAACGGCCAGGGTTGTCAGGAAGAGGCCCTTGTCCTCATCAACATGGGGACAAGGTGCTTTGGGGTGGGGGGGCCGCGAGGCACCCCCCATGTGGAGGGCACACGGCCTGGTATGGCTCAGGAGGGGAGGGGCGCTCGCTCGTCCCCACCCCTTTTCCTGGCCGGCCGGGTAGCGTGCTCAGATAAGCGTTTGGTATGGATCTTGGGGGGACCCCCACACCGTTTTTTCGGGGTAGGGGGTTCCCCTTAGAAACCATACCAGACCTAAGGGCCTGGTATGCTCTCGGAGGGGGAACCCATGCCTTTTTTTTTTTATTTGTTGTGGAGTTCCCCCTTCAGAGCTCATTCTCTGATTGGCCACGGCAAAAGTCGCCTGGCCTGGGGCGACTTAAAGTCGTGTTGTAAGTCGCCCCAGGTCGTGTCTAAGTTGTGTTCAAGTCGTCTCCAAGTTGCCTCACAAAGTCGTCCTGGAAGTCGTGTCGCCCCTGTGTGAACCGGCTCTTAGTGGGCCCTGAGGACAGGAGTTGATCACTGCTATATAGGAGAAGTTATGAAACACAGACTAGCTGTGCTCTGACAAATAGGGTTTGTCCCTTGAAACGCATAAGCTTGTGAGTCTGAGCGATGTATGGGTTGTGGTGATACGCATCAATAGCCTGACTTCTCCATTACTTGGGGTTTTATATACATACATTGCTGTGGTGCTTTTGGCAACTTTGTGAGTATTTATTTGGCACTATTTTTATTAATAAAGTTGGTTATTTGGTAATGCACTAGGCTTTTCTGCCCTTTTGCTTTTGTCTTTTTTACATATTGTGTATAAAGAGGGCTGACTCAATACCACATCTGTAATTACCAGATGGCCAAAAAAATAAGGAATAATGCAAAATTCCAGAGACCACACAATATATAAAAATTACAAAAGATTAATTGGCATAACATTAAAAGCTAATGGATCACAGGAGCCTAAAATATCACAGAAAGATATAGCATACTAAAGATATAGCATACTATAAACTAAAAAAAAATTGCCTTTAGTTATACGTTAAGTATGAATTCCGGCATAAGAAAATATTTTCTAAATAGCCAGGCGTATTCATTCTCAAATCTTGGTGTGCTTCATATATTCCTTCAGATCTGCATTGTAACTGCTACTCTGTCCCTGTATTTAGGGTGACTGGTCTTTCATGCTTCCACTTCTCTAATTTTTATTTTTTAAAGTGGATTTACATTCTTTGTGGCTACTGAAGAGTACATTTAGATGAAAGTTTTTGTCTAAACTTAAATAAAAGCTTGATCTATGAGACTCACAAATATGCTAACACATGGCTGTGGCTAATTCAAGCAGCATAAAGCTGTTGGTTTTAACCACTTGCCGTCCCGCCACAATATATGTGTAGCACACGCAAGCACAGTCGCGTACATCTAAGTCATTGTGCCTGCTCAAGATAAGAAGGGTGGCCCCCGTGCGGATCATGGTACCGGGGCGCTTTAAGCGGCCCAGGGATCATATAATCGATTTGCTCGCAATCATCAGTGGTATAATAAAGCCTCTCTAATTCACTGGGCAGGTTGGAACTGGGATAAATTATCCACAACATGCCCTTAGCCCTCTGCAAATGCCTTTGGAAATTATCCTATTGCGCCTCTGGACTGAAATGACACTTTCTTACACATAGGTACAACAGTTTCAGTCATTACTTTTCCTTCTCTTTTATGTTTATACTTTTATATTTTTGCTTTTTTATTCTTTATTTTTATATTTTTGATTTTATTTTATTCCTATTTTATATCTTTTTTTATTATACTTTATCATACTCTAAAATACTCAAAATTACTCAGTTAGAATGGGTTTTTGACAAGGAATCTAGAATTGTTTAAAATGTTAAACTGTAAAATGGTCCAACTGTTCATCCATGCTTAACAATTACCATTATGTTAAGGTTACTTTCACACTGAGGTGCTTTACAGGTGCTAATACGCTAAAAATAGTGCCTGTATAGCGCCTCTCCTGTGTTTCCAGTGTGAAAGCCCTCAGGCTTTCACACTGGAGCAGTGCACTTTCAGGATGGTCAAAAAAGTCCTGCAAGCCGCATCTTTGCAGTGCTGTAGGAGCAGTGTATACACCGCTCCTAAAGCACCCCTACCCATTGAAAACAATGGGGCAGCACCGCCAACCCACTGGCAAAGCGCTTCTGTGGGTGGTTTTAATCCATTTTCTGCTGCTTGCGGGGGTTAAAAACGCCAAATAATGCCGCTAGAACTACGGTAAACTACACCCGCCCCAGTGTGTAAGTAGCCTTAGAGCACAAATTATTATTATCAGATGAACCACACATACTCTATTCCCCATTCTTCCAATATAAGCGTTATTTGACACATTCTGTATAATAACTAGGGATGGGCGAACAGTTCAACATAAGGATAAGTTCGGGCCAAACTTTCGCTGTTTGGATGTTCGGTGAAGAGCCAAATAAATGGGTCATTCGACCATTTGTTCAGCCCCCCCAAACTGACCACAATGCATTGCAGCGCTGAACAGTGCATTGCAAGCCCTGATTGCCTGAATTAGTGAAAGCTTCAGCCAATCAGGGCACAGAGCACTGTCAGAGTCATGATTGGACACTGTCATCATGACTTTATCCAATCATGGCTCATTCCCATCCCACAGTATAAAAGTAGTGTGATTTTGGCGTGGAGAGACATAGAACAGGGCTCTGTTCAGTGCTATTAGTTAGTTAGTGTGCTATACTGTGCTATTTTGCTTCAATTGTCAGTGTAGAATATTAGTTTAATGTCAGTCCAGGGATAGTGTAGTGAACAGTACCATCATTCAGCTTTGCACAGAGTGCAGCTTGAGTAGGTACAGCTCAGATAGTTTCACTGTAGTATAGTGAGACCGTGTCATTCATACATTAGTGTGGAGTAGGAACAGCTCAGATAGTTTCAGTGTAGTGTAGTGAGACCGTGTCAGTAATCTTTACATTAGGGACAGTTCAGATAGCATCAGTGTAGTGACAGTTGAACACCATCTATTTGATTGTGTTACTACCAGTTTAACGCCATTTACTTCTGTGTGCTTTACTCTCAGTTTAACGCCATATAGTTTTGTGCGTTACTGCCAGTTTAACTCCATTTACTTTTGTGTGCATTACTGCCAGTTTGACTCCATATAGTTCTGTGTGCATTACTGCCAGTTTAAGGCATATAGTTTTGTGCGTTACTGCCAGTTTACCGCCATTTACTTCTGTGTGCGTTACTGTCAGTTTAACACCATATAGTTTTGTGTGCGTTACTGCCAGTTTAACACCATATAGTCCTGTGTGTGTTACTGCCAGTTTAACACCATATAGTTCTGCGTGCATTACTGCCAATTTAACGCCATATATAGTTTTGTGCATTACTGTCAGTTTAACTCCATTTACTTTTGAGTGTGTTACTGCCAGTTTAACGCCATATAGTTCTGTGCGTCACTGTACGTTAGGCGCATTATATTGCAGTATATTATAGTATTTCCGTGGAGTGTGTCTGTGTAGTGTGAGTACTCAAATTAAAGTGCATCAAACACCTCTTTTCATTATTTAAAGTGCATCTATGTACAGGTTTCAACTTCTTCTTTACATTTGCTTATAAGCACCGCCCCCTCCCTCCCAATAATGTCTGGAAGGACAACAAGGAGAGGCAGACTTTCCCTTGGCACTGTAAGGGAGCCAGCAACAAATGTGTCCACAGGCAAAGGTGGACGTGGTGGTCAGTCCTCAGGCAGGGTATCATTTTCTCTGTTTAGTGAGTTTGCCCACGCTATCCAGGCACAGCATGCAGAGGAGGTGGTGAACTGGCTTACTAAACCTTCCTCATCCTGCTCATCCTCTGTCCCGCAAGCAGAGACAAGTGTGCAGTCCCCTACAGTTGCCAGAGTGGATAAACCTGCCTCCTTGTCCACATCTATTCCTGCCATAGTCCCAACATCAGCCATTGAGGAGTCAGCTGAGTTATTTGACCACAGCATCAGCCACTTGCTCCTTGATGATGCCAAGCCATTACTGGATTCAGATGTTGGTTCTGAGGTTGAGAATGACAGGAACATGAGCCTAGAGAGAGGGAAGAACACTGGTAGACAAATTGGCATTCATGTTCCCCAAGCCGCAGCGTATTGCCAAGTTGTCTCCAGTGGTAATGGTGAATATGGAGATGATGATGAGGTCACTGATGCGACTTGGGTGTCAGAGCAGAGGAGGAAACTGAAGGTGAGTAGGCACAACCCCAAGGAGGCCGACATCAAGAAAGAGTAGAGAGCAGCCACTCTATTCCTCCACATTCTGCATTTGTTATCTCTCGGCCCAGTCCTCAAAACTCAGCTGTCTGGGCCTTTATCAGCACATCTGCAGCAGATCGCACTGTTGCTATCTACAAACTGTGTCTCAGGCACATTAAACATGGCAAAAATACCAACCATTTGGGTACCACATGCTTAACAAGGCATATGTCTAACCATTCAGCCCATTAGCAAGAGCACCTAAAAGCCACACAAAAGGGGTACAAATCTGTCCCTCCTCCTCACCCACTTCAGTCTGCCCCTGCTATAGTCATTACCTCTCAGCAGCCTCCACTGACAGGGATGATGGTATAGCACAGGGTGTCCCAGGTCCTAGCAGCACATCTGCCAGCAGCACACCACCAGCTGTAGACTGTAGCTGTCAAATCTGCTGCAGCGGGGAAAAAAATACAGTCCCTGCCACCCACATGCCCAGCGTCTAAATGAAAGCTTGTCAAAGCTGTTGACTCTCCAACTTCTGCCTTTCATCCTGGTGGATTCTGCCCTCTTCTGTGAATTTGTACAATGTGCTAAACTACAGTGGCAAGTTCCCAGTCGCTACTACTTTTCACGTAAGGCCATTCCATCTCTCTACCATCACTTGGAAGGGAATGCTCTGGCTTTGTTGGGCAAGGCAGTCAGCCGTAAAATCCACCTTACTGTTGACACATGGTCCAGAAAGCATGGACGGGCGATATATTTCCTTCACAGCACATTGGGTTACTCTGCTTGCAACTTGAAAAGGATGCAGGGCAGGGCTCGGTGCTGTGAGCTCTACCTCCTCCGCCACCTCCATGCTCTCCTTGGCAGAATTGTCCTATGAACATCAGGTACCCCCTAAGCATTCAAAGGGCTATTACCAAGAGTCAGGCTAAAAGGTGTCATGCAGTGCTTCAGCTGGTGTGTTTAGTTGAGAGGAACCACACCGGAGCAGAGATTCTTGCAGATCTGCAGGGACAGGCCCAGAGGTGGTTCACACCATGCCAGCTGGAGCCAAGAATGGTGGTGTGCGATAATGGCTCAAACCTCCTGTTCGCCCTTGAATTAACACATGCCTTCAATTTGGCTTTGCAGCATTTCCCAAATACGTGCCCAGGGTTGCAAGATGTGCTAAAGCTGGCAAGAAGAGTTTGTAGCCATTTCAGGTGGTCATACACAGCCAGTGCTCGGTTGGCTGAAATTCAGCGGGAAATTCACCTGCCCTAAACCGCCTGATTTGTGACATGACCACAAGGTGGAACTCGACTTTGTCAATGCTGCAGCGGCTATACATGCAGCCGAGGGCCGTCAACGAGTACCTGTGCAAATACGGCACAACGACAGGCTTGGGCCGCCTCTGCTTTTTTTTTTCCCCATGCCAATGGCTGATCATTAAGGATGCATGCACTGTATTGTCACCATTTGAGGAGGCCACAAGGATTGTGAACCAAGACAGTGCATGTATCAGTGACACAATCCCTGTTGTGTTCCTGCTGGAGGTGTGACATTATGGACAGGGCACTGGAGGCAGAGCAACAGGAGGAAGAGGAGGACTTAATTTCCTCTCAAAGCCCACTTTATCCAGACACCATCATTCCTATGTCACAGAACACACAAGAGGAGAGAGGGGAGGAGGAGGATGAGGAGGAGGATGAGGAGGAGGATTCTGGCACTTTCATAGGCTTCGAAGAAGAGGAAGACATGCGTCAATCTTTAAGTGATGGCTTTTAAACCCAAGGACCCTTGGGAGTAGTACGTGGCTGGGAGGAGGAAGTTCCAGTTGCTGTCATCCTGAGTGACCCCGAGGAGTCTCAGAACTCATCCGGACCCCACAGAGTGCAGAAGATAAAATCTCAAAGACACGTTAAAGAGGATTTTATTGAATGTTTTTCCTGACTCCAGTAGGTTACAGTGTTGTGGAAAATGTCATTTTGAGTCTTCTGTTGTCAAGAGAGGAGCGTTGGAGAAGGCGTCCGCCTAAGTGTGGCATTTTGGAATTTGTTTAGTCCTCGTCGCCCAGGGCTGCCAGCTTCCACATCCTATCAGCAGCGTCTGGTGGATGATTACCTCAGGGCCAAAATAGAAATGGAGAGCTTTCCAGCTGACGAGCCACTGACTTACTGGGTCATGAGACTAGACCACTGGCCAGAACTTGCCCAGTATGCTATTGAGTTGTTGGGCTGCCCTGCATCCAGCGTGCTTTCAGAATGGCATTCAGTGCTGCAGGAGGTTTCGTTACTGATCATAGACCACGTCTGTCCACAGACTCCGTGGACCACTTGACTTTTATAAAAATGAATCAGTCCTGGATTACCAGCTATTAAGCCCCTGATGCCAATGTCACTGATTAAGTCTTTTTGGAATGTGGAATCTCTGCAGGACTTCGAGGCTGCCTAGCTTTGAGGGTGTTCAATCATTTTGTCTGGAAGAATGTTTTTGGTATAGGTTTTATGGGCACAATTAACACCCAAAGACCAATTTTTCAGCAACTGTTTGACAGGTGCATATCATTGCAATTTTTTTTGCCTTCATCAAGAGTACCTCTATAGGATTACAGTGGGAAGGCGCCCCCACCACCCAAAGAGTAATTTTTCTGCACCAGTTTGACAGGGGCATATCATTGCAATTTTTTATAGCAAGGCCAATTCTTGCTTTCATCAAGGGTACCTTTATAGGGCTACGGTGGGAAGGCGCCACCGACACCCTAAGACGAATTTAGGTAGACTAAAGAGACCCCCAGGCACTATATTGGAAGGAATTTTTCATTTTTAGGCTTTCACTTTAAAAAAATCAAAAAATCACTGCTCATTTAAAAATTAAGTTTTTCACAAACTTTTTTTTTTATTGCTATATGTCCCCCCAGGGCAGGACCGGGACCCCTATAACCATTGGATGCCCAATTACTTGCATATAACCCTTCAAAATGGGCACTTTTGATTTTTGGCGTTCGGGTCCCTTTGACTTTAATTGGGATCACTATTCAGGTCAAAACTTTTGCGGTGTTCGGAAGTTATGGTGCGAACTGAACAGGAGTCCGTTCAGCCCATCCCTAATGATGACCTCTTGTTTGTACAAATTATCCAGAAAACAATTCAAATTATGGGGGGGAAAAAAAACAAAGCATTGATAGTACAATGATTTTCATTGTATCAGCAAATGAAGTATAACAAAAAAAAGAAAAAAAAAATCCCCTCAGAGTAGTACATCTAGTAATTCCTAATAAATGCCTCTCTGCACAAAGAGGGATATTAGAGGGGATTCAACAGAGAGCCCCAAAAGTGGCTTGTATCCAGATCAATATTGCAGCATGGCATTCATGGGAAAGTGGGGAAAGAGCAAGGGTGTGTAGAAATAGTCCATACTAGTTGCATTAAGGAACTGGGGTAGCCACTTTAATAAGAAAATGTGTGGTATAATTAAGGATTTATTCCCCACTTTTCATCTTTACCTGCAGTCTCGTCATTCGTGGTTACTTTTAGATTCCATTTTTGCTAGGATCTTTGTGCCCATACACTAAGTGACATGTGAAGACAAGTTTCTTCTCTATCGCATAAGCAGGAATTCTTAAATGATTGAACTTATAAGGGACCCTATTACAACTATACTGTCTCTCTTACATAGTCAGTAAGGTTGAATAAAGACACCAGTCCATCCAGTTCAACCTGAGTGAGTGTCTACAATTGTCCCTATCCCCGTACATTGCACACTCACATTAGTCCCTACCCTCAAGGAGCCCACAATCCAAGGTCCCCATTCATATACTAGGGCCAATTTTGGACAGAAGCCAATTAACCTACCTGCATGTCTTTGGAGTGTGGGAGGAAACCAGAGTACCTGGAGGAAACCCACACAGCCACAGGGAGAGCATGCAAACTCCAGGCAGGTAGTATTGTGGTTGGGATTCGAACCAGCGACCCTTCTTACTGCTAGGTGAGAGTGCTAACCACAATTATCCATTTAAAATACGTTTTTTTATGTAAGCAAATAACTATTTTTTCTGTTGAAGGATGTAATATCCTAATTAAAAACAAATGCACTAATATTGACATATAATATTATTTTTTTTTTTTTTGATTCACAGGAAACATTGGTTTTAAAATCATATACAATATATTTATACCTCTCTCTGTGGGTGATCTGGCTTAGTTGGGGGATTCTTGCAGGCAGGACCATTTGTGTCCAGAAATTCGGTCTGATATCAGTCACCTACTGTAGATCTGGCTCTGAGTCCCCAAAACATTGGGGCTAGAACCTCTGGTTGGGAAATTCCTTCTATCTACACAGATGCATCTATGTATGTATTAATATATACTTTAATATGTTTTTATGGTAATTTTCTTTTCTTGTCTTGCATATGTAATTTTTTCTCTTGCTGATTTATTTTTGTATACTTACTAGAAATAAAGTCCACGCATTTACCTGAAGAAGCTGTAAGGCCAAACATGTAGAATGATTGCATGGAAAACTGTATGAAGGAAGTGACATTTTTTAATGTTTCTCATCTTTGTGATAAAAATATATACTTTTTTTTTACAAAATTTAGTGTGATATTCATCTGTATTAATTAGTACCCTTCAAGTCCCATATTCCCCAATATGGTCTCTCGCCGCTTATTAGGTTTGTTTTTTTTGTTACCATAGACATGTAGAATACATTTTAGCCTAAATTTATGAAGAAATTTGATTTTTTTTTTTTATTGGGTGTGTTTTATAACAGAAAATAGAAAATATTGTTTCTTTGTCTTCCTAAATTTTCGCTCTTTTTTCATTTATATAATAAGAAATAAAAACCCCAGTAGTGATCAAATACCAGCAAAGAAAGCTCTATTTGTGTGAAAAAAATGGTATAAATTTCATTTGTGTATAGTTTTACATAATGACCCAATTACCAGGAAAAAGGGCACTGTGCTGAATAGCAAAAACTTCCAGGGCTAAAGTGTTTAGAAATAAAAAGGCATTGAATGGAACAAGAGGGGGAAATGGTGAACCAAGGATTGGAGTGGGGTTAGACATGGATGACAGGTGTCCTCATGGGAGAGAGGTTGATGAAAGTGTGAGTGTGAGTGAGGCTGGGGTCATTGTCCTGCTGCAGAATAAATTTGGGGCCAATAACAACACGCCTCCCTAATAGTATGGCATGATAGATAAGTACCTGCCTGTATTTCCCAGCATTGAAACCACCATTGATCAGGCAATGTTGAAGACTGTAGACAAAGCCGTCGGTCAAATAAACTTAATGCAGCAGATGAAAGACATATCCTGCTTACTCCCCTTTGACATCGGAAGATGTCCAGCAGTGCTATCAGCACAGAACTGGCAGAAACCAGTAGGACCCAGGTACACCCATCTACTGTCCAGCAGTGGCGTCACTGGGGCTGGTGTGTCGGTGTGGCTCTCCCCTTTAACCTGCCACAATGGATGAAACCGGAATGGGACTGGGGGGATGGATGGATGGAACTGGGATGGGGATGTGAATGGAGCCAGGATGGGATTGAGGGGGATGGATGGAGCCGGGATGGGCGGATGGAAAGAGCCATGATGGGATTGAGGTGGTGGATAAAGCCGGAATGGGATCAGGGGAATGGATGGAGCCAGAATGAGATCGGGAAGATGGATGGAGCCGGAATGGGATGGGGGGGATGGATGGAGCTAGGATGGGGATGGGGGATGGATGGAGCGGGGATGGAATCCGGGTGTTGGATGGAGCTGGGATTGGATTCGGGAGGAGGTGGATGGAACCGGGATGGGGAGTGGATGGAGCTGGGATGGGATTGGGGAGGAGGTGGATGGAACCGGGATGGGGAGTGGATGGAGCTGGGATGGGATTGAGGGGATGGATGGAGCTGGGATGGGATTTTTTATTTGGGGGGGTTAGAGAATATGTGCTAGAGGGTGCTTTGGGAGGGGAGAGGAATTGTGCTGGGGGGTTAAACTTAAAATCTGCCCCCTCCTACTTCTAGCAAAAATCATTCTAACCCAAAACAAAGCACCCCCTAGTGCATATCCTCAAACCCCCCCTGCCTAAAATTACTCTGCTACCTGCCAATGCCCCCCAATCACCATGTCCCCTTCCTCTTACATACCTCTGCCCTGGGCAGGTGCTGTAGCATGGTGTCCCTCTTCCTCGGCTCTTCCTACCGACCTGTGTACTTGAAATGTCAGAGCCGAGGAGAAGGCGGTTAAAGTCCAGTCTGCAGTGAGTGCAGCCGGCTGCGAGAGAGATTAGTTGCGGCATGTGGGACCGTCAGACCCCAGGCACCTCTGTCTCTGCCTCACACCCTCCTCCCCCACTCTGCCGCACATCATGTGGAGTTGGAAGAGGTTCCGGAAGGGAAGAAGGGAGCCGCGGCACCACTGCCTGTCTGAGCCTGGTGTCATCCTCTGGCAAGTGTCACCCGGGTGCGGGTCTCACCCCCCTCACCCCCTCAGCAACACCACTTCTGTCCAGAAGTGGCCTTCATGGAAAAAATGCCACCAAAAAGCCATACCTCCAACATGGAAACAAGGCTAAGTGACTCAACTATGCGTGAAAAAAAAGGGACTGGGTTGTAGAAAAACATACCTGTAGTAAATAAAATTGTACTGTAGTAAGAGGGCCATTTAGAGAGTGTTGCATTAAGGCAGACCATTCATGTTGAATGGGTCCTTAAAGCGGAGGTCCACCCTAAAATGGACCTCCACTCATCGGAATCCCCCCCCCCCCTCCGGCGCCACGATTGGCACCTTTCAGGGGGGAGGGGGGTGCAGTTACCTGGATAATCCAGGTAACTGCACCCACTTCCGGGATAGCTGTCTGCGGAAAGGGGCGTAGATTACGCCCCTTTCCGCAAGTGCCCGCCCCTTTGCGCAAGTGCCCCGCTGCCTGCTGGGAAACACACAGATCCCAGAGGCAGCGGGGACCGTCCTGATTGCGCCGCGCGCCTCGCGCATGCGCAGTAGGGAACCGGGAAATGAAGCCGAAAGGCTCCATTTCCTGATTCCCATACCCAAGATGGCGGCGGCAGCACCCGAGTGTCGATCTAGAGATCGGCTTCGGGGGCCGACATCGCGGGCGCGCTGGACAGGTAAGTGTCACTATTTTAAAAGTCAGCAGCTGCAGTATTTGTAGCTGCGGACTTTAAAAAAAAAAAAAAAAAACGCGGAGTCCCGGCGGACTCCCGCTTTAATCACTTAAGGAGCGGCTCCTGTACATATACGTCGGTACTTTGAAGAGGGATATCTCGGTAACGGCAGCAGCTGCTGCCACAACCGAAATATCCCTCTTTACAGGAGGCGGTCCTGTGTACGATAATGGTGGTCTCCGCTGTGGGTTCGCCGCGAGATCACCGTTATTGGCGGTGGGAGAGGTGCCACCCCTCCGCTCTCCCGTGCCTGGCGATCAGGTCCTTTTCCTAGCTGGGTATGGAGACGAGTGGGGCTAAGATGGCTCCCACTCGTCTCTATACCATAGGAGGGCGGAAGCGACGTCAAAACGTCACTTCCGCCCATACCTCTTAAAGGTACATTTTTTTTCAATGTCATTTTTTCAAAGGGCACTTTTTAAAAAAAAAAAAAATTTATTGCATTTAAGTCCAAATATGAGATCTGAGGATTTTATGACCCCAGATCTCATATTTAAGAGGACCTGTCATGCTTTTTTCTATTACAAGGAATGTTTACATTCCTTGTAATAGGAATAAAAGTGATCAATTTTTTTTTAAAACAGTGTAAATATAAATAAAATCAAGTAAAATAAATAAGAAAAACATTTTTTTTTAAAACACCTCGTCCCGACGAGTTTGCGCGCAGAAGCAAACGCATACGTGAGTAGCACCCGCATATGAAAACGGTAGTCAAACCACATATGTGAGGTATCGCCGTGATAGGTAGAGCGAGAACAATAATTCTAGCCATAGACCTCCTCTGTAGCGCAAAACATGCAACTTGTAGAATTTTTCAAATGTCGCTTATTGAGATTTTTGAGGGTAAAAGTTTGGCGCTATTCCACGAGCGGGCGCAATTTTGAAGCGTGACATGTTGGGTATCAATTTACTCGGTGTAACATTATCTTTTGGTTTTTTTAAAAAATTGGGCTAATTTTACTGTTGTCTTATTTTTTTATTAAAAAAAATGAATTTTTTTAAAAAAAAGTGCGCTTGTAAGACCGCTGCGCAAATACGGTGTGAAAAAAAAAGTATTGCAATGAATGCCATTTTTCTCTCTAGGGTGTTAGAAAAAAAAAACAATATATAATGTTTGGGTGTTCTAAGTAATTTTCTAGCAAAAAAAACTGTTTTAAACTTGTAAACAGCGAGTCTGAAAAAGAGGCCTGGTCCTTAATTGGTTAATGAGCTTCAACATATGAAAAAAAAATGAACTTATGTTATGTAACTTACAGCACATGAAAAGACCTGAATCCATCCTTACTGTATAGGAATTATGCAATTTTCCACATCTACCTGCCTTATTTCTGGAGAAAAACACACTCACACAGCTTGTGTTATTTCTGGAAATCCTCCAGGAGAAGTCAACAGACAGACAGATTAATAACTGTAAGATAATTGAAGGTAGTAGGTATTAGCACTAACATGAAGTATGATTCATCTTGTACAATTTGTCAGTTTTGCATATTTTTTCTTTTTCCTTTTATTCGTATGAATAGCTCACGGCATTACAAGGGGATCACTTTACCAGAAGTTGTCTTTGCAATGTCTTTGCAATGTCTTTGCGTACTTTAAGTTCTAGGGAAAAACAATGTATGTATGAGTTTTACTTACTTCCTGTCCTTATTTTTATAAACTAACAACATCAAGCTCTGTCCTTAATATCCCTGCCATGATCCACTTACAGATTTAAAGCATGACTAAAACCAAAAGTTGGCCATAAACAATGCAATCATGTTCCAAATTTTACAGTAAAATTGGACCATTTAGGGCTACCCTAAGTACACTAATGCCGCATACACGCGATCAGACTATCCGGCTTAGTCTGGCAGACAATCCGCCGGACTTTGCAGTGTAGGTCCGCTGGACTTTTCGAACGAGCGGACTTGTCCACACACTCCAACACACGACCGGACAATCTGCCTGACTTTTGAAATGAATGGACTTGCCCACACACGGAGTAAAGTCTGTTAATTTTGAACGTGACTCCAGGTAGACGGGACTAGCGAAGGAAGTCAATGTCGCCACCTCCATCGGCGAGATTGACACCTCGCGAGCCCCGTTGCCTGGTATGGATTTAAAGGGGAACCCCTACGCCGAAAAAAGGGTGTGGGGTCCCCCCAAAGTCCATACCAGACTCTTATCCAAGCACATAGCCTGGCAGGTCAGGAAAGGGGGTGGGGATGAGCGAGGCCGTGTGCCCTCAACATGGGGGGGTGCGTTGTGGCCCCCCCACCTCAAAGCACCTTGTCCCCATGTTGATGAGGACAAGGGCCTCTTCCCGACAACCCTGGCCGTTGGTTGTCGGGGTCTGCGGGCAGGGGCCCCCAGATCCCGGCCCCCCCACCCTATGTGAATGAGTATGGAGTACATGGTACCCCTACCTATTCACCTGAGGGGAAAAATTGTTAATAAAAAAAACGCAACACAGGTTTTTAAAATACTTTATTGCACAGCTCCAGGGGCTCTTCTTCCTGCTTCGGGGGTCTTCTCGCCAGGCTCCTCTGCTATCTTCTGCTCTTTTACCACTTTTTTACCAGTGGAGGAGCCCGGCTTTCTCCTTCGTCGCCACCGCTGTCCGGGGGACTTCTTCTGACTTCGGGGGTCTTGTCCCGCTCTTCGGTTCTTCTTGCCGAGCCTCCGCTATCTTCTTCCAGCTCTTAGCGTTGGTCCAGTCTTGTCTTCTTCTTCCTTCTTCCGATGTTGAAACAACACTCTCTCCAGCCGCAATGCCAGGGACGCGTTGTGCGACAACTTATATGTATATATATATTATGCCTATATAATTCACCGCACAACGCATCCCTGGCATTGCGGCCGAAGAGAGCTTCGTTTCAACATCGGAAGAAGAAAGAAGAACAAGAAGGCGACATCGGTGACAGCGACAAGACCGGGCCAGCGTTAGTTAAAGAGCTGGAAGAAGATAGCGGAGGCCCAGCAAGAAGAACCGGAGAGCGGGACAAGACCCCCGAAGTCGGAAGAAGACCCCCGGATGGCGGCGACGAAGGAGAAAGCCAGGCTCCTCCGCTAGTAAAAGAGCGTTAAAAGAGCAGAAGATAGCAGAGGAGCCCTGACGAGAAGACCCCCGAAGACGGAAGAAGACCCCCAAAGACAGAAGAAGACCCCCAAAGCTATCTAATAGCTAATATCTAAAGTTTTTTTAAAAACCTGTGTTGTGTTTTTTTTATTAACACTTTTTCCCCTCAGGTGAATGGGTAGGGGTACCATGTACCCCATACTCATTCACATAGGGTGGGGGGCCGGGATCTGGGGCCCCCTTATTAAAGGGGCTGCCGGATTCCGATAAGCCCCTGCCCGCAGCCCCCGACAACCAACGGCCAGAGTTGTCGGGAAGAGGCCTTTGTCCTCATCAACATGAAGACAAGGTGCTTTGGGGTTGGGGGGGGTTGGGGGCCCCCTTCCCCAAAGCACCCCCCATGTTGAGGGCACGCGGCCCGGTACGGTTCAGGGGGTAGCTCGCTCCCCCCACCCCCTTTCCTGACCAGCCGGGCTGCGTGCTCGGATAAGGGTCTGGTATGGACTTTGGGGGGACCCCCACGCAGTTTTTTCGGCTTAGGGGTTCTCCTTTAAATCCATACCAGGTGACGGGGCTTGCGAGGTGTCAATCTCGCCGATGGAGGTGGCGATATTGACTTCCTTCGCTAGTCCCGTCTACTGAGAGTCACATTCAAAATGAACGGACTTTACTCCGTGTGTGGGCAAGTCCATTCTGGCGGACTAGCACACAGACGGGCGGATTGTTTGTTCAATTTTGAGTCAAGACTTCTTTCTAAGTCCGCTAGACTTTTGGAAAGAAAAAGTCCGGAGCCCACACACGGGCCAAGTCCACCGGATAGTGTGATCATGTGTATGGGGCATAACGTTCCCTTCCTAACCCTCCTATCCCAAACTGCCCCACCACTGCTTACTTACCCAAGTAGAATGTTCACAGGTTGCTCACATGTTTACATCTTCTAACCAAAAAGTGTTGCTGAACTCACCTGTGCATTGATCCCTCAAAGGTTTGTTAACGGCTATCTCCCCAGTGTCTCTACAACAACTTTGGAGAGAAGGGGGGGGGGATTCCCGCAGTCTGCATCGAGTAAATTGGAGAGGGATGTGGAAACATTCGAGGATGAGCAATTGAAGGAGGCACTCCAGGCAGTACAAATTTGTTCAGTGAATGTGGCCCAACGGCTATCTCAATTATATACTGTACTCAGAGTACACTTCACACCCGACAGACTGTTCAGGATGGGGGTGAGACTGGATTCCAACTGCCCTAGGTGCGCGAGAGATCACTGAGACTTAGTTCACCTGCTCTGGAGGTGCTCCAAACTGCACTTATAAAGGTAGGGTGACATAGCAACCATCTATGGGCATGGCATGGATATGGGTAAAACTGTGGCATCAGCACACCTTGGATCTGTTAAAGTCCACACCTCTGTTCAGACATGATTGTAAGCAGGTTGAGTTTTATGCTGCCTCAGCCAAGAGGATAAGTGTTAATATGTTTGCCAGCTCTATCTTGGCGGGCTTTCTTGGGTCCGACCCACTGGTCCTGTACTATATAAAAATGGGACGGGTCTGATTCAGGGGGGCACAATGAGCGAGTACTTGTAGAGCTGCACGATTCTGGGAAAAATGAGAATCACAATTCTTTTGCTTGGAATAAAGATCACGATTCTCAAAAAAAAATTTTATTTATCTGTGAAGGTAGATGTCAAGTCACTGTGTTTTTTTTTACCATATGTCACATTATAGGATGGTTTATGCCTTTAAGCACTTTAGCCTAATCAGTGAAGTTTAGCATCTGCTGACTGTTGCACTTTACACCTATCCACCGTTATATACAAAGAGCTTGAGCAATCACCCCTTAGCCTAAGGTAGCACCACCACACCGCTTATTCCTTAAAATATGTCATTGCTAAGTTCGTATTAGCTAAAGCATGCTTCTGTGAAGTGTCTCCGTCACACTGTGTGCACACTGCGCAGTCACTGCAGTGTTTCCCAGCTCACCGACTAAGCGACAGCGTGGTTCCGCCCGTGAGCAGGCATCCACCGCAGCGCATCTCTCTCTGCTCTGCTGACGACTAACATCAGTTACTGTTGTTGACATCAGTTCCAATATTGGCGCCATCAGCGGCATGCGTTCCATGCTGGTTTCCGACGACTTCTCCTCTGGTCCCTCCGGTCCAGGCTACATCCCAAAAAAATCAAGGTAACCCAGGCTGGAGATCGTGCGGGGGGGGGGGGGGGGGGGTGAATCGAGATTGCGATTCTATGTATGATTAATCGTGCAGCTCTAGCTAGTAGTTGTGTATATTAAGACATGGCACTGTTACTTGGGTCTGTCCACACAGCCTTCGGCCGAAACCGGAGCATCTATGCGTAAATAGGCCTCTACAGAGTATGGAACCACTAAGAGCGACAAAACACCCAAATACACCAATGCTGGAATTCTGCCATAACAGACTCTTTCCCGTGCAGGAATGCTGGGGCAGCTATTTAGCTGGGATGTTAGGAAAAGATTTTTACTAATTTTATCTGAAATGACCAGGATTTTCAGTAAAGCTTTTGAAACTCTGAAGTCATGCAAGGGGTATAATGCAAGCAACCAGTCCAGATAGTCTACATTTCCGGTCATTTGAATATACTGGGGTATGTAGACAGCACAGGTAAGTGTGAAGACACAAGTGGTTACCAAGGGTAACAAAGGTTTTCCAGCAGCCTGTCGTAAGTTTGTACATGTGGTGGCTGGAATAGCCTCTTGCAGGAGGACTTGTTGGCACTCTCTCCATGAGAAGTCTGTCTAACATAGCCAAAGGAGCAAATCTGCACCACAGAGGTCCTCAGCCTGTGCACAGGTATGGAGTCGAAGAGTTAAGTGTAGTGTAGTGTACTGCCCAACAAGGGTGGACTGACCATTTGGCCACTCGGGCACTGCCCAAGGGCCCCCCGGGCCACTAGGGGGCCCCATCAGGGTTGCCAGCCTCAGTAAAACCAGGGACAGTATGTAAAAATCTGTGTTTTTTTTTTACATCTGTCTCTGAAATGTCCCTTACCGACATCCTTTTGGTCTAAAAATCCTGAGATTATAGCTGTCCCACCTCTCCAGTACCTTCTCATCCAATAGAAACATGTCTGTGTATACTGTGTGTGTGTATACTGTGTGGCCCCATAATCTCTGATTGCCTGGGGACCCCATAATCTCCTATTGTCCGGGGGCCCCATGAGTTGTCTGTCCGCCCCTCCCGCCCAGGCGGTAGCAGAGACAAACAGGTGAAGAGGGCATTGGATCTGCTTGTCCCTCCTAAATGCAACAGTGACTGTAGTGGTGTATGTTAACATGAAGAGAGTTAAAGTGATTGTACACGATCACCTTGTAAAACAACCCGTTCAGTTTAACCACTTGCCGACCAGGCTTTTTCTTGCACTTTTTGTTTACAAGTTTAATTAGTGTTTTTTACTTAGAACCCCTAAACATTATACTTTTTTTTTTTTTTAGCAGAGCCTAGCAACCCTAGAGAATAAAATCATTGCAATGTTTTATGTCACACGTTATTAGCAAAGCGGTTTTCCAAACGCAATTTTTTTCTAAAAAATACATTTTAATTAATGAAAAAAACAAAACACAAGATATACCCCAATTTTTAAATAAAATATGAAAGATGATGTTACTCCGAATAAATGAATACCTAACATGTCACGCTTTAAAATTGCACATGCTCGTGGAATGGCGACAAACTACAGTACCTAAAAATCTACATAGGCAACATTTTAAACACCTTTACAGGTAACCTGTTTAGAGCTACAGAGAAGGTCTACTGCTAGAATTATTGCTCTCACTCTAATGTTCGCAGGAATACCTCACAGTTTACATATGCGTGCATGACTCACGTATGTGTTCACTTCTGCGCACGAGCATGGAGGGATGAGTTCTTTGAATTTTTTTTTTCTTATTTATTTTACTTTTTATTTTTTACACTGTCCCTTTGGTTTTTATTTTTGTTTTCACTCTTAGGCCGGGTTCACATTGCTGCGATGCGGGAACGCCGCGAATCCGCGGCGTTTTCCCGCATCGCATACCTCCCGCCGGCAGTTCACACTGCCCTATGCGGACGGCTGGGGGTGTCAATGTTATGTTAATGACACCCCCAGATCCGTCGGCATATCGCAGTGCGATCTGCCGACTCGCACAGGAATCGGATCGCATGGTGTGAACCCCCATGCGATCCGATTCCGTTGCGGACCCAAAAAAGGGTCCTGTGCGAGTTTGCTGCGGGACCGCTGCGAGTTCAGCCATACTATCTGTATGGCTGAACTCGCAGCGCTACGGAGATCGGATGTGATTTGCTGTGCGAATCACATCCGGTTCTCCCCCCGCAGCGGTGTGAACCCGGCCTTAAACATCTCTTGTAATAGAAATAAGCATGACAGTTCCTCTTTATGGAGAGATCTGGGGTCAAAAAGACCCCAAATCTCTTCTTTACCTTTGAAATCAAAAGATGAACTTTTGCTTTAAAAAAAAAAAAATTATAATTTACTTCCAGCCTAGACCAGAAGTGATGTCTCTTTGATTGCCTATGGGAGCAGTCGGCCGCACAACAGGATCGTTTCTCTGGCAAACTGGCGGAAGTGGTAAGCCCGAGAAGAAACACTGGCTTCGGACAGTGTTTCAGCGGCTCGTGAGCGGCTCGGACCACTTTCAAGAGAAAGCCAGCCGCCGGCTGCAAAAAAAAATAATATCGGGGTTATGGCTGAAATCTTCAGCCATAATCCCGGTAAACCACTTTATATATATATATGTATTGTGGTCGACAAGTGGTTAAAATAGAAATGAAAGGCAAAACATTTTTGTATAGATATGAAAAACATAAATACCTTTTTTCTCCCTTTTTTTTATAAGTGATCACATTCCCTCTATTCTCAGCTGCCTAAGAGCATTGCAGCTGGGGGAGGAAAAGCAGAAGAACACTGAGCTTCCCAGTATAAGCCTGTGCGGGGGGCATATCAGGACAAGTCTAATCATTAGAGGAGAGCAGGCTGAGTTCCCAGCATAGCTAGAGAACTGACCACGCTGTGTTCTCCTGCTTAGTGAGGTCAGTTTTTAATAGGAAAGCGGAGGGATTATTAGGAACACCAGGAATTTCACTAGACATGTGCACTGCTGAAAAATGTGTTCGTTTTCATTTCATCTTTTTGTTTTTACTTTTCAGGCCATTCGTTTAGATGCGGTATTCGTAAATTCATAAATTTAAAAATTCGTAAATTTGAAAATCCAAAATAATAACTATTAAATTATAGGTATTGAAATTTTCTTTCAAATTTGTCTGTTTTTGAACATAACTAATATTAATTTATCCAAAGTTACGAATTATCCAAAATAACAAAAGCTGCATCTAAACGAATGGAACGTAACAAATTAATAATATTAAATAATAATAATAATAATAATAATAAAAAAAATCCCTATTTCTTATAAAGACAAGCGCTAAATGGAAGGAAATTAATTATCAAATAGACATTCGAACAGAAATAGTGCAAAACATAAAAAACATCAAAAGAATCTATAAAAACTGATTTTAGCAGCTCTAATAAATCATTATTGTATTAACATCAATCTCCTTTGTGCAACCAATATTCGATAAAGTGCAAATACATACAGTCCATATATCCTATATTATGAATTGCTGTCAAACACCATAAGACAGAGTCTATTGCAGGTAAAGTAGTTGTGAAATGCTGGCACCGACAGACATCACCTCCATGCGTGCATAGGTAAAAAAGGGGGGGTGTGTGGAAGAAGCCCCCCTTAGTATCACTCTTACCGGGAACACCGGGTTCAATCTGGCATATAAATCGACCTTTTAGCTGTGGTAACAGTCTTCACTCTTTTATCCAACACTGTGCTTTTATCCCCTTAATATCTCAGTGAAAATAGAAAGAGACAGCGGACATAGCGTAATCCCATTTAAAAATAATTTTTAATGCTATTCTTTAAACCTTCGCAATATGCACCCACAAAAGAAGAATCATATCACAGCGTTAGTTCACATTTATAGTTGCAGTATCAGATGAATGCAGTCTCTCCTACGGAGACGGAGAACCCGACTGTCTTTCCAAAGATACTGACATGGTTACACTCGTCGTATGGCTCCACACTGATGCGTTTCGTCATTCCGACATCATCTGAGGGTGGGGCCATACTGCACTCACTCTTTTATGCCTCCAGAGTTAAATAAGTACCGTATTAACTCATTATTAGCACACGGCTCCTCACCAGGCCATAGAGGCAGAGGCATCTAACCATACTTATCAGCAGACAGAGTAGCATGTACGAGCGCAGTTTAAATCCCGCACTACCATACACTTATCATCATTAATCGGCCGAACTTTGCAGATAACACTAACGCGTGACCTGTTTACTTTGTAACGATCATTGCTGCATCCTTTGTCCATATATGATATATAAGAAAAATCTATCATTCCACACTCATATAGATTAATATAACTTCCATACATCAAATATCTTGGGCATAGCAGATGCAATATTATCAAAAATTAAACATTAAAATACATAAAAAAACACAAATCCTTGCACATACTAATTAATGCATAAAAAAAACAATAATTTTAAGAAAATTAATAAATAATTATAAAAGTAATTATAAAGCTACTTGTCGCAAAGAACTCCAATAATATATATATATATATATATATATATATATATATATATATAAATAATTCAATCGATGAATGACTATATTATATATATGTTAAATAGTTAATCTATTGGTGTACCTTAAAAAAGTTAGCTATACACCCACATTTGCCAACTCTTTTTCCAATGGAGGGCTGGAAAAAATGCCCTCACATTTACTGGTTATTTATTCCCAGTACCGGGCAAACTGGAATACACCTGAAAGGGATATCAAATGAATCCCGACTATAAAATATATATAGTATTATTGTAGTGGTCTTACAATTTAAAGACCCATACCTACAGACAAATAAAACCCAATAAAAATCTAAAATTCACTATCACTCTTTGCCCTTGTACACACGGTCGGACATTCTGACAATCAAATCCGTTGGATTTTGTCTGACGGATTTGTCCGAAACTGTTGCATACACACGGTCGGACAAAGTTGTCGGAAAATCCGATCGTTCAGAACGTGGTGATGTTATTTCATTACGACGAGACTACATTCAGGCTAGTAGCCAATAGATTTGGTCTAGGAATTTGATCTGAGCATGCATGGCACTTTGTCCAATCGGAATTCTCTACAAACGATCGGACCATGTTGTCGGAAAATTTTATAGCCCAGCTCTAAAACTTTGTTGGTTGGATATTCCGACGGAAACAGTCCGATGGAGACCACACACAGTCGGATTATCCGACAACACGGTCCGATCGGACATTTTCCGTCGGAATGTCCGACCGTGTGTACAAGGGCTTTGCTGGATAGAAAATGAGTGAATGGAGGATTAAATCACTTCCAACTGTAAAAAAAATGTATATATATATATATATATATATATATATATATATATATATATATATATATATATATATATATATACACACTAAAAATCCAACTGTATGATGTTAGTGGCTGTCAACATACTACATCCAATAATCAATCATATTAATAAGGGTAGAGATAATCACCCAAAAAATTATTATTGCATATATAGAGTCATCACCATCCACCCGGGGACCCAACTTAATAAACCCTAATAAAGCAGTTTACATCCAATTCGACATTCAACCCACTCAGTTTCAAAGTGTTCATTAAATATATCCAGCGAGATTCTCTTTTAGATATCTCGCGAACCATATTTGAACCTCAACAATTTGGGTGAATCCTGTCAATGCCCCAACATTTCAGAAAAGACGGGTCTTGATCATGGTATTTTTTGAAATGTAATGATACTCGAGTCAGATACAACTGTGGGCTGAGGGAAGAACACATGAGCTCTCTTTAGGTGTAGGTTAGGGACGAAATGAATTGGGATTTTTGCAAGGAAGGAATCCTGGAAATGGCACAGTAGGGCAAGAAAGAGCGGATAATTGAGACATAGCAGGTGGAACCGAGCGTACTGAGATTTACTTGTACAGGTGGCATCTGTGGGGAAGGAGGGGAACCTAAGTATGAGACTGGAATCCGTATAGTAGGGGGTCTGAGCTGTGACAACCAAGGGAGGGGAGGGGTTAGAAGTTTTTTAAGATAAGGATGCCAGGCCCTACGTGGCCAGTTGGCGGGGCTACTGTTATGTTGACAGGGCCCAGCCGGTGTATTTGTTATATGAAAAACCTAATAAAAAAAAAAAAAAGAAATGTAATGATACTCCATGATCCTTAAAACCCACTTCTATGTTGTGAATATGTTCCCGAGATATGTTTTTTTAAAGTCCTTTTAGTCCGACCCACATACATCAAATTACACGGTCATTGTAGGACATAAACTACATGTGTAGAATTACAAGTGATGAACGCTTTAATTTTAAATGTTTTATTATTTCCTGTTGAGATGAACTCAATCAGACCCTGAATGGGCTGATTGACTTTTGCGCATGTTTGGCACCTTCTACATGCAAAAAAAAAAACCCTGGTCCCAAAAAGTCATTGGCTTTTTTGGTGTGTCAAATCTTTTTGACTACCATATCGCCAAAACTAGGAGCCTTCCTGTATATGAAGGATGGATTCTTCGGAAGCGATTGGCCCAGAACTTTATGCATACATAATGTGCCAATGCTGTTTAAAAATATTCTCTACTTCCCTATACTGTACATGGAAGTTCAAAATAAATCCCCATTCGTGATTAGAGTTCACCTCCCGTGATCTATCCCCCAAGCATCCCTCTCTCTGAATTTTTCCAACTGACGTAATGATATTATGTAAAACCTCTTCGTCACAGCCTTTTTCAATTAAGCATTTTTTAATAACTACAGATTGGGACTGAAAATCACTATCTAGTGTACAATTCCTTCTAATCCACATAATTTTACCTTTTCGGGATATTCTTTAACCAGTGTGGATGATGCCCACTGGTCAGGGGAAGACAACTATTTCTATCGGCGGGTTTGAAATACACCTTCGTAATCAAACCTTCTCCCTGTCTAACAATGTTCACATCCAAAAAATGGATCTGGTCCTTACTATATCCATAATCAAGTACAATATTATTTTTATTAGAATTTGATTGTACCATGAACTCCTGCAATGAGTCCTCAGTACCTTCCCATATAAATAGGAGGTCATCAATATACCTCCTGTAAAAAGTAACGGTTTCTGTTGTGCAAAAACGGATTTATCTTCCCACTCTGCCATAAACAAATTTGCTAAACTGGGAGTAAATTTAGCCCTCATAACAACACCCCGTTTTTGCGAATAAAACTGGTGATCATATCAAAAGTAGTTGTGAGACAGGCAAAAATCCAAAGCCTGTCTCAGAAATACCTTCTGCTCATAGGGTATGTCATCTCTTATGCGCAATGCCCAATTTAGTGCAAACAGAGCATCATCATGCTGAATTATACTGTACAATGGTGAAACATGAGCAGTTACCAGATAGACATCCTGTTTATCTGTCAGATCTACATGACTTATCATCTGCAACAAATTCTTAGCATCTTTTAAATAAGCCTTAGTTCCCAAGACACTAGCTTGCAAAAACATGTCCAAATATTGTCCCAATCTTGCAGTTACCGCACTGATATTATTCACTGTTGGGTGCGCTGGAGGGATTATTGGGTTTTTGTGTACCTTTGGCAATGTATAACTAGTTGGTATTCTTCAATAGCAAAAATCTAGTTTCCTTCTTATTCAGCACTTTACTCGCTGATTCTAAGGAAACAAGTTTTTGGAGATTGCGTTGATAGGCAAACGTGGGTTCTTTGGTCAGCTTCACATATGTTGCAGATGATTAATCAGGTAGATCTGACAGATAAACAGGATGTCTATCTGGTAACTGCCGATGTTTCGTCATTGTACAGTATAATTCAGCATGATGAAGCACTGTTGGCACTAAATTGGGCGTTATGCCAAAGAGATGGCATACCCTATGAGCAGAAGTTATTTCTTTGGACTTTTGCCTGTCTCACAAATACTTTTGGTATGATCACCAGTTTTATTCGCATAAAACGGGGTGTTGCTATGGGGGCTAAATTTTCCCCCAGTTTAGCAAATTTACTTATGGCCGAGTGGGAGGATAAATTAGATTTTGCACAACAGAGGAAACTCTTACTTTTTTTTTGATGACCTCCTGTTTATATGGGAAGGTACTGAGGACTAGTGATGGCCGAACGGTTCGCCCGGCGGTCGTTTCGCGGCGAAATTCGGCTGTTCGCGGTCCGCCCGTTCGGCGGACTATTGGCGCCGTTCGCCCGGCGGACTTCCGTGTTTTTACTGTGTAAAAGAACTTTGACCTGATGACACATCCATCATGGGGTACAGGACAGCCAATTGAGACATTACAGCACATGGACACTTGGACATTCCCCCTAACCTATAAATACACCCGATCCGGCGGCCATTTTACATTCTTTCTTCTGTCACTATAGGGAAAGGTTGCTGTGTGGAGCAGGGAGAGATAAATCGCTAGCTATTTGGTACACAAAAGTTCTTTTCAGGACTGGTATAGGTGTTAGGTGTATATAGGTTTGCTGTGCTACTGATTGTTGCAGCAGCCTGAGTGTCTTTTGTCAGTTTAGAGAAAGGGACAGAACGCTGTGTGCTGCTGTAGGGACAGCCAGATTAGTCATCATCATTAGCTGTTACTATCAGGTCCACAAAAGTGCTATTCCAGTAACCAGTTATTGTTCCAGCAGCCTCTGTTTTGCCAGTTTATATAGGGACAGGCAGGAAGCAGTGTGTCAGGCAGTGAGGGTCAGTTTAAACAGTAGCTGTTACTATTAGTTCCACAAAGGTTCTTTTCAGGACTGGTATCAGTGGTATGGTAATAGGCTTGTACACGTATAATATTCTTTCTTCCAAATATAGAAAGAATATTATACTTGACTGCTGCCCTTCTGCTGCAGTCTGCTAATCATTCACAACTCACTTGTTCCACAAAGCTCTTTATCAGGACTGGTAACTTGGTCTAGGGTGCTACAGTACATAGGGTTGAGTGAGGTACAGTCTGCTATTCTATAAGGACTGGTATCGGTCCACAATACATAGGGTTGAGGTGCACTACTGCTGACCGGTGCCCTATACTTCAGCAGTCCTTCATTGGTATAGGGACTGACGTACAGTCTGCTAATCACTCACACACAACCTACTTGGTCCGCAAAAGTCCTTATAAGGACTGGTAACTTGGTCTAGGGTGCTACAGTACATAGGGTTGAGTGAGGTACAGTCTGCTATTCTATAAGGACTGGTATCGGTCCACAATATATAGGGTTGAGGTGCACTACTGCTGACCGCTGCCCTATACTGCAGCAGTCCTTCATTGGTATAGGGACTGACGTACAGTCTGCTAATCATTCACACACAACCTACTTGGTCCGCAAAAGTCCTTATAAGGACTGGTAACTTGGTCTAGGGTGCTACAGTACATAGGGTTGAGTGAGGTACAGTCTGCTATTCTATAAGGACTGGTATCGGTCCAGAATACATAGGGTTGAGGTGCACTACTGCTGACCGCTGCCCTATACTGCAGCAGTCCTTCATTGGTATAGGGACTGAGAGCTTTATCACAGGGTCATTTAAAAAATGACAGGCAGAGGAAGAGGCAGGCCCTTCCGCAGGGGTGGTAGGGGTAGGGCAGGAGCAACAGGCTTGAGCCAAAGTGGGAAGTTGCAGAAGGTGCGTTCAATTACTTTAAAGGACGCACCAGACTTGGTTGAATGGCTCGCTCAGCCTTACTCTTCTGCACCCTCCTCCTCCTCTCGATCTGCACCCTCTTCTTCACTCTCTGCTATGTGCACCCCCAAAGACACTACCACCAACAACTCCACCACCACATACCTTCCGCTTGAGTCACAGGAATTATTTTCCGATCCATATCAAGAGGACATTTCTGATGCGCAGCCACTCTTGGTATTGGATCAGGAAGAGGAGGTAGCAACAACCGCTACTCAGCAGTCTGACGACAGTACCCAGATCAACCCAAGGAGGAGGTTGGTCCCCGGTGTTGCTGCCTACTCCGAGATCTCTACTTATAGCAGTGGGGAAGGTGACGTTGATGATGACATATCTAGTGATGTCACGTGGGTGCCCACAAGAGAGGAAGAGGAGGTGAGTTCAGAGGGAGATATGGACCAGCAGATAGGGAGGAGAAGCAGGAATAATTTACATTGCACAGGAGGGACAAAGCAGACTGCAAATGTATCAGGAGCGAGTCATCGACCATGTACGGTCACATCTGGTGCTCCCAGGACACCGGCACATGGCTCCACAGTGTGGGCTTTTTTTAACGTGTCCGCTGCTGACAATAGCGTTGCCATCTGCAATCTTTGCAGTCAACGCATTAGTCGCGGTAAGCCCAACACTCACCTAGGGACGACCGCCTTAAGAAGGCACATGGGCAGCCATCACCGAGCCGAGTGGGAGCAACGGAACACACAAAGCCACACTGCAGGCTCTCACCGTCCAGCCTCGTCTTCTACTTCTCCTTCTCCTCTCTCTTCACAATTGTCCTCCACTCCACCTTCCATCACGCCAAGCTCACGTTTTTCTGCAAAAAGGCAGGCTTCCGTGGGCCTAATGTTCGAGCGTAAAAAAATTATGACGCCGGATAACCCTTTTGCCCAACGGTTGACGGCTGGCTTGTCAGAACTCATAGCCCGCCAACTACTGCCATATAAACTGGTGGACTCGGAGGCCTTTCGCAAATTTGTGGCCATTGGAACACCACAATGGAAGGTCCCAGGAAGGAAGTATTTCTCAGAGAAGGGCATCCCAGAGCTATATGGCCATGTTCAGCGGCAAGTGAATGTATCTCTGGCACACAGTGTCGGTGCCAAGATACATCTGACCACAGACACGTGGTCTAGCAAACACGGGCAGGGAAGGTATATCACTTTTACTGCCCACTGGGTGAACCTTCTGACGGCCGTCAAGCATGTAACCCGTGGCACCCGTGTAGATTTGGTTTTACCGCCACGGATTGCATGCAGGCCTGACTCTTCTTCTCCTACTCCATCCTCCTCCCTCTCCTCCTCAGCTGACTCCTCCTTTTCCGCTGCTAGCATCTCTTCCGCTGCGCCGCCCAAGCTCCCCAGAACCTATTCGACATGCCAGGTGAGACTTTGCAATGCTGTGCTGCGTCTGTTGTGCCTGGAAGCCAAGAGCCACACTGGCCCGGCACTCCTTTCAGCTTTGCGTTCACAGGCAGATCAGTGGCTAACACCGCTCAATTTGACAGTTGGAAAAGTGGTGTGTGACAACGGTGCCAATCTGCTTAGCGCATTGAAACAGGGCAAAATCACGCACGTGCCATGCATGGCACACGTCTTAAACTTGGTCGTGCAGCGATTCGTTGTCAAATACCCTGGGGTCCAGGACATCTTGCGGCAGGCAAGGAAAATCTCGGCCCATTTCAGAAGATCTTACACGGCCATGGCTCGCCTTGCTGACATTCAGCGGCGACACAATCTGCCGGTCAGACGTCTTATTTGCGATTGCCCGACGCAATGGAACTCAACCTTCTATATGCTTGATAGGCTGCTCCAGCAGAAACGTGCAGTTAACGTCTACCTGTATGAACTCTGCGGCAGAACCGGTTCTGGGGAGCTGGGTTTTTTTTCACCGCGCCAGTGGCTGCTCATGCGCGACGCATGC
This sequence comes from Lithobates pipiens, assembly GCF_037356315.1. Classification (NCBI taxonomy): domain Eukaryota; kingdom Metazoa; phylum Chordata; class Amphibia; order Anura; family Ranidae; genus Lithobates; species Lithobates pipiens. Next base: position 163,075,661 of record NW_027507789.1, read on the forward strand.
AGACTTCTGCGCCCATTTGAGGAGATCACCAAACTGGTCAGTCGCAGCCATGGCGCCATCAGTGACATGGTACCTTATGCCTTCTTTATGGAGCGTGCTTTGCGTCGTGTCATTGATCAAGCTGTGGAGGAGCAGGAGCGGGAAGATGAGGAAGTCGCAATGCTGGAGGAATTCCCAGGGGGGGCTACTCTATCTGAGACAAGTCAACAACAGGAGTCTGAAGAGGAGTCAGAGGAGGATGGTGCCGGGGCGGATGAGGAGGAGCAAGAAGAGCATGCTTTAAACCTTTCTGGGATCCCTGTTGTGCGTGGATGGGGAGAGGAGAATGAAGAGGACGACATTATCCTGGATGATGAGCAGGAGCCAGGCCACCACACCGCTTCCACTTTAGTGCAAATGGGGGCCTTCATGCTCCAGTGTTTTAATAGGGACCCCCGTATAAAAAGCATAAGGGTCAAGGACCAGTACTGGGTGGCAACGTACTTAGACCCCCGGTACAAACACAAAATGGCGGAAATGTTACCGCCGTCGCAGAGGGCTGTCAGAATGCAGCACTTCCAGGCCTTGCTTTGAGAAATGCTGCATTCTGCTTTTGCGTGCGCTGGCAGAGGAGCAATTCCCACTCCCAGAGAAGGAGTTGCGGGTACCAATCCAACAGCGCCTGCAAGAAGAGGCCGGTTTGAAGATGTGTTGGTGACTTTGGATATGAGGTCATTCTTTCAGCCAACCCATCGACAGGTGTCATCCGGATCCAGCATCAGGGAACGCCTAGACCGTCAGGTGTCCGACTACATCGGGTTAACGGCCGATGTGGACGCTCTGAGGATGAACCCCTGGACTACTGGGTGGGCAGGCTTGACCTCTGGCCAGAGCTTGCCCAATTTGCAATGGAACTGTTGGCTTGCCCCTCATCCAGTGTCCTGTCCGAAAGGACGTTCAGCGTAGCAGGGGGGATTGTGACCGATAAGCGTACTCGCCTAGCTCACGACAGTGTTAACTACCTCACATTTCTAAAAATGAATGAGGCATGGATCTCGGAGGAATTCAACACATGTGACCAGTAGACCATGTATATGCCTATAAACAATTTTTTTAATCGAGCACACAGACCTTCTTTCTTAATTTGGCTCACTTCCTTGTCCAAAAAAAGCACACCGTACTATATGCCCGTACCCTCCTCTTTGAAGAGGTTAAGCGGTGTCATATTTCTACTGGGGCTGCTTATTATGAGGGGCTCCCACCATCCCTGTGCTGTGCTGACATCCTCCTGGGGCTGTACCTCTGCTGTGCATATTATGAGGGGCTCCCACCATCCCTGTGCTGTGCTGACTTCCTCCTGGGGCTGTACCTCTGCTGTGCATATTTTGAGGTGCTCCCACCATCCCTGTGCTATGCTCATTATGAGGGGCTCCCACCATCCCTGTGCTGTGCTGACTTCCTCCTGGGGCTGTACCTCTGCTGTGCATATTTTGAGGTGCTCGCACCATCCCTGTGCTATGCTCATTATGAGGGGCTCCCACCATCCCTGTGCTATGCTGACTTCCTCCTGGGGCTGCTTACGGTGCAGGTGTCAGTGCTGTATATCACGGTGCTGATGTCAGTGCTCACTGTCACGGTGCTGCTGTCAGTGCTGTATATCACGGTGCTGGTGTGAGTACTTTATGTCACGTTGCTAATCTCAGTGCTCTCTATCACGGTACTGCTGTCAGTGCTGTATATCACGGTGCTGGTGTGAGTGCTTTATGTCACGCTGCTGATGTCAGTGCTCTCTATCACGGTCCTGCTGTCAGTGCTGTATATCACGGTGCTGGTGTGAGTGCTTTATGTCACGCTGCTGATGTCAGTGCTCTCTATCACGGTGCTGCTGTCAGTGCTGTATATCACGGTGCTGGTGTGAGTGCTTTATGTCACGCTGCTGATGTCAGTGCTCTCTATCACGGTGCTGCTGTCAGTGCTGTATATCACGGTGCTGGTGTGAGTGCTTTATGTCACGCTGCTGATGTCGGTGCTCTCTATCACGGTGCTGCTGTCAGTGCTGTATATCACGGTGCTGGTGTGAGTGCTTTATGTCACGCTGCTGATGTCGGTGCTCTCTATCACGGTGCTGCTGTCAGTGCTGTATATCATGGTGCTGGTGTTAGTGCTTTATGTCACGCTGCTGATGTCAGTGCTCTCTATCACGGTCCTGCTGTCAGTGCTGTATATCACGGTGCTGGTGTGAGTGCTTTATGTCACGCTGCTGATGTCAGTGCTCTCTATCACGGTGCTGCTGTCAGTGCTCTCTATCACGGTGCTGGTGTGAGTGCTTTATGTCACGCTGCTGATGTCAGTGCTCTCTATCACGGTGCTGCTGTCAGTGCTGTATATCACGGTGCTGGTGTGAGTGCTTTATGTCACGCTGCTGATGTCGGTGCTCTCTATCACGGTGCTGCTGTCAGTGCTGTATATCACGGTGCTGGTGTGAGTGCTTTATGTCACGCTGCTGATGTCGGTGCTCTCTATCACGGTGCTGCTGTCAGTGCTGTATATCATGGTGCTGGTGTTAGTGCTTTATGTCACGCTGCTGATGTCAGTGCTCTCTATCACGGTGCTGTTGTCAGATGACTCTATCACGGTGCAGGTGTCTTTGCTGTATGTCACGCTGCTGATGTCAGTGCTCTGTATCACGGTGCTGCTGTCAGATGACTCTATCACGGTGCAGGTGTCATTGCTGTATGTGACGCTGCTGGTGATCATCTCCTGCACCCTCTTCTTTGCCTACCCTGGTCCCTGACCTTCCCTCTCCTCCATTGCCTTCATGCGCTCCACAGTCCTGAATTGTCAGAACAATTTCCCATATAAAAAAAGAATGCTTGTAGTTGTCGATCCCAGATTCACCTCATACATGTGTTATGTCATTGGCCATGTGGTGAGACTATGTTTGCACAGCTAATAATTATTTTGTGGCTGCAAATTTGACCTATAGGTTTGCGAAGTTCGCCTCCCATTGAAGTCAATGGGGCCCGCCGCGAACGTTCCGGTTCGCGAACTATCGGCCGCGTTCGCGGTCCGCGTTCGCAAAACGTCCCGTCGGAAGTTCGTCCATCACTACTGAGGACTCATTGCAAGAGTTAATGGTACAATCAAATTTTAATAAAAATTATATTGTACTTGATTAAGGAATATAGTAAGGACCAGATCCATTTTTTAGACGTGAACATTGTTAGACAGGGAGGAGGTTTGATTACAAAAGTGTATTTCAAACCCACCGATAGAAATTGCTGAGTCCGGAGTATGATCGTAGTTCAGAGTATGTTCAGAGTATGAACTTGAAGTGCTATCTCCAAGTTTACTGCCGGGTTGGATTTGCCTTGAGGAAACCACTACCTCACAGTGACTAGCACCGCCGTCTAATACTATTTCATAAAGTTAGGTAAAGATAGGCCTGTCCAGACAAAGGAGTTGATGGTTTGATCCAATTTAACAAAAAGCATTTGGAATAGGAATAGGGATAGGGGTATGTCAAAAAATATATAGAGATTTAGGAAGATAGGACAAATTTGATCAAAATATCCTAATTGAATTGTTGAAAGCTAGAATACAGATTTTCTTCCAGGTAACACGATAGGTCAGTTTGAATGTGTATACCAAGGTATTTAAACCTTGATAACCATTTGAGGGAAGCAGGTAAACTCGCTGGTGGGGTCTCATCAGTCAAGGAAAATAAAATTGATTTATCCCAGTTTACCTCAATACCTGAGAAGGAGCCAAATTGATCGACAATACTTAGAGCTGCTTTCAAAGATTGTTGAGTGTGCCGTAAGTATAAAATAATATCGTCCGCATATAAGGATGCTCTCTCAACTAGGGGAGGCAATAAGAGACCCTGCAGCTCCTCAGAAGCTCTTACTAGCACTGCCAAGGGCTCAATGGCTAGTGCGAAGAGGGCTGGGGAGAGGGGGCAACCCTGCCTGGTGCCTCAGTGGAGGGGAAAGGGCGCTGATAAAATACCATTTGTTCAAACTCTGGTTGACGGGGCCAAATAAAGCAGGCGTAGCCAGGAGATAAAGTTAGGCCCAAAACCAAATTTGTGTAGTGCAAGCCACAGGTATTCCCACTCCACCGAGTCAAAGGATTTTTCAGCGTCTAGAGAAGCCACTACCCCAGTGCCCCCCCTCAGCTTTTATGCCAGCAATTACTGTGTGTAGCAGTCGTAAATGTATATCTGTTCCTTTTCTTGGAATGAACCCAGTTTGGTCTCTATGGAACAAAGACAGAATGACTTTATTGAGGGGGTTGCCAGTACCTTAGCAAGGATCTTCATGTCAATATTAAGGAGCGAAATGGGTCTATACGAGGAACAAAGTTTTGGATCCTTACCAGGCTTGGGCACCACCACAATAATAGCCCTGGACATAGAGGGTGGCAAAAAGGAGGCTTTGAACGATACAGAAAGGACTTCTAATAGTCCAATAGCAAGGGTTTCAGCATGTGTTCTATAAAATTCTGCTGGGAAACCATCTTCCCCAGGGGTCTTTCCTGTCTTCAGGAAGCTAATAGCGCATTTTAGTTCCTTCAGGGTGAGGGGAGCATCAAGCCCCCAGCAGGCCACCTCAGAGAGCATCGGGAGCTCAAAACTTTCCAAAAAAAATGGTGATCAGCAGCAGTGTATCTCTCCCTAGATGAGTAAAGTTCCGTGTAGAATAAGGCAAAATGGTCATTGTTAACTCTAGGATCAGATAGAAAATTCCTTTGATGTTGGCAACACTGGTCATCAATGAATGCTCCCTGGACAGCCAAGCAAAGGGGTATCCGGTTTGCTCACCCTGCTGCGACTGATATAGCAACAGTTTCTTAGCGGTCGCAACTCAGAGCAGCATTACCATTACTCTGCAAATACCTACATGTGGTCTCATCTTTATCTGTAGTGTACTGAGTCTCTAGTGTAGTGACATCCTGCTCAGCATGAGTCAGAGCAGCTCCGGCTTGTTGCTGAGTCAGGCCTACAGCCAATTGATAGTGACCTCACGCAAAGACCTTAAAGGCCCCCCAGCCAGAAGCCGGATCTGTGGCAGTCGGTTAGCATCCCAGTACGTTCGAAGGGCCCATTCTGAGCTCGGTACAATGCAGTCGTCCAAGACCCAGAAGTGTGAGAGGTGCCACAGACAGTCAGTAGGGGCGAGCATCACATTGAGGTGCATCAAAAGAGGTGCATGGTCAGATATGCCTCTAGGTAATATGGAAACCTCCTGTACTTTGGCTAGGATAGAATCACTGACATAGATAAGATAAATACGTGACATGGCTGCATATGTATCAGACTGACTGGAATAGCTTCTCTGAAGGGAATTTTTCCATCACCAGACATCTGTAAGTTAAAATCTCTAGCCAGGACTATATTATCAGTTTAAAAATTTGCTATGATTTGAGTTATCCACCATAGACACATTCCCAACCACAGCATGAAGAACCACAAATTTTCCCTCAGGATCCAGATGTAAGCCCATGAGCGTAAATGAAAGGGTTTTTCGGATAAACACACTCTCACCCTGGACATAGGAAGATAATAGTGGCCCACCCAGGGTTTTTTAAGGCTTAGGACCCAGCTGCCAGTGAGGTGCATCTCCTGAAATATGCAGATATCTGGGCGGTATGATTTAAGAAAATGAAATACTAAAGAGCGTTTAATTCTGGAATTCAAGCCCCAGACATTCCAAGAAATTAGGGTTAAGGGAGCCATAGAAAAATATTGTGTCCCTTAACCACTTCCCGACCGCCGCACGACGATGTACGTCGACAGAATGGCACGGGCAGGCATAAGGGCTTACATGTACGTCCTTGCCATCCCGCGGGTCGGGGGCCCGATCGGGCCCCCGCCCGGTGCCTGCGGCGGTCGGTATTCGTTCAGGAGCGATCCCGGATGAGGGGACGGCCATTCATTCATGGCCACCCCCTCACGATCGCTCCCGACGAATAGAAATGCTCGGTGACATTACTTCCTCTCCTGTAATGTAAACACAGGCAGAGGAAGTGAAGTAATCTCTCCTCGTGTCGGTCTTTTTCGTTCCGGCACCGAGGAGAGAGGATCGGTGAGTTGCACCCAACACTACACTTACAGTAGAACACGCCAGGCACACTTTTCACCCCCCTGATCACCCCCCAATCACCCCCCAATCACCCCTGCCCCCCCCAGTCACAGTGACACCAATTGCATTTTTTTTTTTTTTTTTTTGCATTGGTGTCATTTGTGACTGTAACAACTGTTAGGGCAGTTAGGGTTAGCCCCCTTTAGCTCTAGGGTGCCCCCCTAACCCCCCCCAATAAAGGTTTAACCCCGTGATCACCCCCCGTCGCCAGTGTCACTAATAAGCGATCGTTTTTCTGATCGCTGTATTAGTGTCACAGGTGACGCTAGTTAGGCAGGTAAGTATTTAGGTTCGCCGCAGCTTTTTATAGCGTCAGGGACCCCCATATACTACCGCATAGCCCCCTGATTGCCCCCCAGTTAACCCTTTCACCAGTGATCACCATATAACTGTTACAGGTGACGCTGGTTGGTTAGTTATTTTTTTTTTGTTTCAGGGCACCCGCCATTTATTACCTAATAAAGGTTTAACCCCCTGATCACCCGGCGGGTGATATAAGTTTGAGGGTCAGATAAGGTCTGCGTCGCCCCAGCGTCAGGTTAGTGCCAGTACCGCTAACACCCACGCGCAAAGCATACACCTCCCTTAGTAATATAGTATCTGATCAGATCTATATTAGCGTTGCCAGCATTTTAGGTTTCCCAAAACGCATTGTTAGCGGGATCAGCCCAGATACCTGCTAGCACCTGCGTTTAGCCCCTCCGCCAAGCCCAGCCCAGCCCACCCAAGTGCAGTATCGATCGATCACTGTCACTTACAAAACACAACACACATAACTGCAGCGTTCGCAGAGTCAGGCTTGATCCCTGCGATCGCTAACAGTTTTTTTTGTAGCGTTTTGAAACAGTCGCTGACAGGCTAGGTGCTTTTTTACCTGTGAGTCTCACTAGTGTACCCCTAAATTTAGAGCCCAAAATGGCAAAGCGAAGGTACACTAGTGAAGAGGCCTACACGTTTCTGAGCATGACAGATAGTGAAGAGGACGTCACTCATCTGTCAGATTCAGGCTCAGAATACGATCCTGTAGAGGACAGCGGCTCCATGACAGATAGCTCTGACGACGGAGATGAGGCCGCTGTTAAGAACAGGTGTGCCCAATCCAATGTATTCTGTTGTTCAGGTGCAGGAACCGCAGGTCACTCGTATGGAGCAGAGACGTACTAGAGCCGCTCATCCTTCTGGTGAACTGGCAAGCACCAGCAGCCTAGTACACCCTGGACGTACATCCAGCACTGCAGTAACACGTGGTGACGTGGCGAGTCCCATAAGTGCAGTTCAAGCTGGCGAGGTGGCAAGCACAAGTAGTGTCCCGCTGCCACCAAGAAGAAGACAAAGACAGGCCCGTCGTACCCATAGTGCCCTTCCTGCAGAATTCGCCAATCCTATTTGGGTGCCCACATCTTCTGCAGAACCCGTACTTCCCCCATTCACTGGCCAACCTGGCATTAACGTGGAAACAGTTGATTTTACGACACTTGACTTTTACTCACTGTTTTTCACCGAAGATCTCTATAGATCTATTGTGGACCAAACCAATTTGTACGCTGGTCAACACATCGCCACTATTCCCCAGTCCGCCCTTGCCAGACAATGGAAACCAGTTACGGTTTCCGAATTTAAAATCTTTCTGGGCCTCTCCCTCAACATGGGCATAACCAAAAAGAGTGAGTTGCGGTCATATTGGTCCACTGACCCAATTCACCATATGCGCGTGTTCTCTGCTTCCATGTCCAGGGCACGATACGAGATGATTTTGCGGTTCATGCACTTCAGCGACAATGAACTCTGTCGTCCTCGTGGAGACCCTGAATACGATCGGCTCTACAAAATTCGGCCCCTCATAAACCACTTCAACCAACGTTTTGCAGACTTGTTTACTCCCGATCAAGTTATCTGCGTTGATGAGTCCCTGATTAAGTTTTCTGGTCGCTTGTCATTCAAACAATACGTCCCCAACAAGCGTTCCAGATACGGGGTCAAGATGTATAAGCTCTGTGACAGGGCCACAGGCTATACACGTAGTTTCATGGTTTATGAGGGTAAAGATAGTCACGTAGAGCCGGAGAACTGCCCTGACTACATAGGAAGCGCTGGCAAGATAGTGTGGGACATGGTGTCACCCTTATTCGGAAAGGGGTACCACTTGTACGTGGACAATTATTACACAAGCGTGCCACTGTTTAGTCACTTGTTTGATCAGCAGATTGGAGCATGTGGCACCGTGCGACCTAATCGCCGGGGCTTTCCCCAGCGGCTTGTAGAGTCCCGTCTTAGGCTGGGGGAGAGAGCCTGCTTGCGCAGTAATAATTTGCTCGCTATGAAGTGGAGGGATAATAAGAATGTTTTCGTTCTTACCTCCCTTCATGCAGACACGACGGTCCAAATTCCTACGGCGACTGGTATTGTGGAGAAACCCCTCTGTGTCCACAAATATAACCTTAACATGGGAGGGGTGGACCTCAATGACCAGTTGTTGGCGCCGTATCTAGTTGCCCGTAAGGCCAGACGCTGGTACAAAAAAGTGTCTGTTTATTTATTCCAATTGGCTATACTGAATGCTTATGTACTACACAAAGCTTCAGGACGGACTGGATCCTTCCTCAAATTCCAGGAGGATATCGTCAGAGCCCTTCTGTATCCAGACGGTGCTCCACCTCACCTTCCCCTACCAGATGCAGTAAGCCGGCTGCATGAGAGGCATTATTCTTATGTCCTCCCGAGTACCCCTACCCAACGAGCCCCCCAAAGAAAATGTCGTGTCTGCAGAAAGCGCGGATATAGGCGTGCCACCCGTTCTTATTGTCCCCGCTGTCCTGGCAATCCTGGTCTTTGTCAGGGTGAGTGTTTTGAACACTACCACACACTAGTTGAGTATTAGCGTAGGGTACAGCATTGCACAGGCTAGGCACACGTTCACAGGGTCTCCCAAGATGCCATCGCATTTTGAGAGACCCAAACCGCTGGAACCATTACAACAGAAGTGTTAAAGTTACATAAAAAAGTGTTTAAAAAAAAAAAAAAAAGTAAAAAAACCAAAAAACCAAAAAAATAAAAAAATAAAAAAACCAAAAATAGTTGTCGTTTTATTGTTCTCTCTCTCTCTATTCTCTCTCTATTGTTCTGCTCCTTTGTACTGTATTCTATTCTGCAATGTTTTATTGTTAACCATTTTTTGTTTTCAGGTACGCCATTCAGCTGGAGCGTGGATTTATTTATCTTGACAGCAACAGCGTTTGCTCCCACGATACGTAAAGCCACGACTCCAGCGCTGTCGGAGGTGATTTCACCACCACAGTTAAAAAAGAGCATATATGCCGAAGCATGGGGGCATAAGGGGTGGAGGAGCGATTTTGCTCCTAATGCCGCGTACATACAGTCAAAATTCCGACGGAGGGATTGCCCGTGGAAAAGTTTGAATGTATGTACGCGGCATAACTTTTTTGCGGGAGGATGCCCCCATGCTTCGGCATATATATATTTTAGGCACAGATTGTGTTAAATGTGTTATTTTTTGCTATTTTTTTTTTTGTATTTGCTTTGCAGGTATGGTACGTCTTACTGTTATACTGTAATGTTACTTTGTTTTATTGTTAACCATCATTTGCTTAGCAGGTACGCCATTCAGTTGCAGCGCGGATTTATTTATCTTGACAGCAACAGCGTTTGCTCCCATGATACATAAAGCCGCGACTCCAGCACTGTCGGGGGTGATTTCACCACCACAGTTAAAAAAGAGCATATATGCCGAAGCATGGGGGCATAAGGGGTGGAGGAGCGATCTGCTCCTACCTTTTGCGGGAGGATGCCCCCATGCTTTGGCATATATAAATGGTGCATGTATGCCCACCATTAGAAGTGGGTGGATGAAGGGTGGTATCTAATGGTGGGCATACCCACCGATCAATATTTTTTTTTTCGTTCAGCCCACAGGCTGCATGAAAAAAAAATTACAATATATGCCCAACCAGTTCCAGCAACATACTGGTATGTTGCGGGACTTTGAGTGCTTATACCAGAATGATGCCTGCAGGTTTAGGTATCATTCTTTTCAGCCAGCGGTCGGCTTTTATGTAAAAGCAATCCTAGCGGCTAATTAGCCTCTAGACTACTTTTACAAGCAGTGGGAGGGAATGTCCCCCCCCCCCCGCACCATCTTCCATGGTTTTCTCAGGCTCTCCTGTCCCAACAGGGAACCTGAGAATGCAGCCGGTGGTTCCGCCAGCTGACCATAGAGCTGATCAGAGACCAGAATGGCTCCAATCATCTCTATGGCCTAAGACACCGGAAGCTACGGGCATTTCATGACTTAGATTTTGCGGGATGTAAACAGCGCCATTGGGAAATTGGGAAAGCATTTTATCACACCGATCTTGGTGTGGTCAGATGCTTTGAGGACAGAGGAGAGATCTAGGGTCTGATAGACCCTAATTTTTTTAAAAAAGAGTACCTGTCACTACCTATTGTAATCATAGGGGATATTTACATTCCCTGAGATAACAATAAAAATCATAAAAAAATATATATAAATGAAAGTAACAGTTTAAAAATAAAATAAAAAAGCAAAATAAATAATAAAAAAAATAAAAATAAAAAAAAACACCCCTGTCCCCCCCTGCTAAGGCACAACGTGGAACGCAAGCGTTGGTCTGGTGTCATATGTAAACAGCAATTGCACCATGCATGTGAGGTATCACCACGAAGGTCAGATCGAGGGTACTAATTTTAGCAGTAGACCTCCTCCATAAATCTAAAGTGGTCACCTGTAAAGGCATTTAAAGGCTTTTAAAAATGTACGTAGTTTGTCGCCGCTGCACGTTTCTGCGCAATTTTAAAGCATGTCATGTTTGGTATCCATGTACTCGGCCTAAGATCATATTTTTTATTTCATCAAACATTTGGGCAATATAGTGATTTTTAGTGCATTAAAATAAAAAAAAGTGTGTTTTTTCCCCAAAAAATGCGTTTGAAAAATCGCTGCGCAAATACCGTGTGAAAAAAAAATGAAACACCCACCATTTTAATCGGTAGGGCTTTTGCTTTAAAAAAACACTTCATGTTTGGGGGTTCAAAGTGTCAGAAAGGGCTTTTTCTTCAAGTGGTTAGAAGAGTGGGTGATGTGTGACATAAGCTTCTAAATGTTGTGCATAAAATGCCAGGACAGTTCAAAACCTCCCCAAATGACCCCATTTTAGAAAGTAGACACCCCAAGCTATTTGCTGAGAGGCATGTCGAGTCCATGGAATATTTTATATTTTTACAAAAGTTGTGGAAAAAATACATTATTATTTTTTTTTTTTTTTTTTTTTGCACAAAGTTGTCATTAAATGATATATTGCTCAAACATGCCATGGTTATATGTAAAATTACACCCCAAAATACATTCTGTTGCTTCTCCTGAGTACGGGGATACCACAAGTGTGAGACCTTTTGGGAGCCTAACCGCGTACGGTACCCCAAAATCCAAGCACCACCTTCAGGATTTCTAAGGGTGTAAATTTTTGATTTCATTCCTCACTGCCTATCACAGTTTCGGAGGCCATGGAATGCCCAGATAGCACAAAATCCCCCCAAGTGACCCCATTTTGGAAAGGAGACACCCCAAGCTATTTGCCGAGAGGTATGGTTAGTATTTTGCAGACCTTCATTTTTGTCACAAAGTTTTGAAAATTGAAAAAAAGAAAAAAAATATACATTATTTTTTTTTTCTTCATTTTCAAAAACAAATGAGAGCTGCAAAATACTCACCATGCCTCTCGGCAAATAGCTTGGGGTGTCTACTTTCCAAAATGGGGTCATTTTGGGGGGTTTTGTGCTATTTTGGCATTTTATGGCCTTCAAAACTGTGATAGGTAGTGAGGTGTGAAATCAAAAATTTACACCCTTAGAAATCCTGAAGGCGGTGCTTGGATTTCGGGGCCCCGTACACGACTAGGCTCCCAAAAAGTCCCACACATGTGGTATCCCCGTACTCAGGAGAAGCAGCAGAATTTATTTTGGGGTGTCATTTTACATATGCCCATGGCATGCGTGAGCAATATATCATTTAGTGACAACTTTGTGAAAAAATAAATAAAAAAACAAAAGTTTGTAATTTTCCCGCAACTTGCGGCAAAATATAAAATATTCCATGGACTCAATATGCCTCTCAGCAAATAGCTTGGGGTGTCTACTTTCTAAAATGGGGTCATTTGTGGGGGTTTTGTGCCATCTTGGCATTTTATGGCCTTCAAAACTGTAATAGGTAGTGAGGCGTGAAATGAAAAATTTACGCCCTTAGAAAGCCTGAAGGCGGTTCTTGGCTTTCGGGGCCCCGTACGCAGCTAGGCTCCCAAAAAATCCCACACATGTGGTATCCCCGTACTCAGGAGAAGCAGCAGAATTTATTTTGGGGTGTCATTTCACATATGCCCATGGCATGCGTGAGCAATATATCATTTAGTGACAACTTTGTGAAAAAAAAAAAGTTTGTAATTTTCCCGCAACTTGTGGCAAAATATAAAATATTCCATGGACTCAACATGCCTCTCAGCAAATAGCTTGGGGTGTCTACTTTCTAAAATGGGGTCATTTGGGGGGGTTTTGTGCCATCTTGGCATTTTATGGCCTTCAAAACTGTAATAGGTAGTGAGGCGTGAAATGAAAAATTTACGCCCTTAGAAAGCCTGAAGGCGGTGCTTGGTTTTCGGGGCCCCGTACGCGGCTAGGCTCCCAAAAAATCCCACACATGTGGTATCCCCGTACTCAGGAGAAGCAGCAGAATTTATTTTGGGGTGTAATTTCACATATGCCCATAGCATGTGTGAGCAATATATCATTAAGTGACAACTTTGTGAAAAATTTATAAAGTTTGTAATTTTCCCGCAACTTGTGGCAAAATATAAAATATTCCATGGACTCAACATGCCTCTCAGAAAATAGCTTGGGGTGTCTACTTTCTAAAATGGGGTCATTTGTGGGGGTTTTGTGCCATCTTGGCATTTTATGGCCTTCAAAACTGTGATAGGTAGTGAGGAGTAAAATGACATATGTATGCCCTTAGAAATCCTGAAGGCGGTGCTTAGCTTTCGGGGCCCCGTACGCGGCTAGGCTTCCAAAAAGTCGACCACATGTGGTATCCCCGTACTCAGGAGAAGCAGCAGAATGTATTTTGGGGTACAATTCCACATATAACCATGGCATGTGTGAGCAATATATCATTTAGTGACAACTTTGTGTAAAAAAAAAAAAAAATATTTTTTTTGTCATTATTCAATCGCTTGCGGCAAAAAAATAAAATATTCAATGGGCTCAACATGCCTCTTATCAATTTCCTTAGGGTGTCTACTTTCCAAAATGGGGTCATTTGGGGGGGTTTTGTACTGCCCTGCCATTTTAGCACCTCAAGAAATGAGATAGGCAGTCATAAACTAAAAGCTGTGTAAATTCCAGAAAACGTACCTTAGTTTGTAGATGTGACAACTTTTGCGCAAACCAATAAATATACAGTTATTGACTTTTTTTTTACCAAAGACATGTGGCTGAATACATTTTGGCCTAAATGTATGACTAAAATTGAGTTTATTGGATTTTTCTAATAACAAAAATAGAAAATATCATTTTTTTTCAAAATTTGCGGTCTTTTTACGTTTATATCGCAAAAAATAAAAATCACAGAGTCAGTCAAATACCTTTAAAAGAAAGCTCTATTTGTGGGAAGAAAAGGACGCAAATTTCGTTTGGGTACAACATTGCATGACCGCGCAATTACCAGTTAAAGCAGCGCAGTGCCAAAGTGTAAAAAGACCTCTGGTCATTTACCAGCAAAATGGTCCGGTCTGAAAGTGGTTAAGGAAAAAACATCCAGACCCAGAGAAAACACATCAAATAGTTTCCACCATATACATAGAGGAAAACACTGAGCAAATATTGAGCGATGAACGCTATGGGGGTTATTTACTAAAGGCAAATCCACTTTGCACTTCAAGTGCACACTACAAGTACGAAGTGTAGTTGAAATTGCACTGAAAGTGCACTTGGAAGTGCAGTTGCTGTAGATCCGAGGGGACATGCAAAGAATATAAAAAACAGCATTTTAGATTGCACACGATTGGATAATAAAATCAGCAGAGCTTCCCCTCATTTCAGATCTACCCTTCAGATTTACAGCGACTTCACTTCCAGTGAAATTTCAAGTGCACTTTGCACTTGTAGTTTGCACTTGTAGTGCAAAGTGGATTTGCCTTTCTAATCACTATATATGAGGTATATATCACATTCCTTCAAACAACAATTCAAGTAACTTTGTACATTCCAGTCCAACCTCCTTCACCCCCCCCCCCCCCCCCAAAACCAGGGCATGCCTGTGTCCCAAAACTGAATGTGGTAATCAACCAACTGGGATCATGAACAGAGGGCAGTCAGTAAAAACAGTATACTTAAGGCACGATTATACCAAATCTAAAGGAGATACCGCCAACGAGCGGTTAAAGACAAACTCCCCTGCACACACAGACCCCTTGTAAAAACACAAGCATCACAGTAAACAAGTAGAGGGCGCTCTTGCTATACTCAGCCATCCCTCTGTTGAAGTCAGTAGTGACGAATCCGGTCAGGGCGTGGCCTCCACGACAATTCAGCAGTGACTCTTTGCGCTCCACAGCCTTCCAGTGGTCTAACAGGCAGTATCTCCAACTTCCTGCAAGTCTGATCCATACTGGATGGCTGAGTATAGCAAGAGCTCCCTCTACTTGTTTACAGTGATGCTTGTGTTGTTTTAACTTTATGTATGCAGTTTTTACAAGGAGTCCATATGTGCAGGGGGGTTTGTCTTTAATAAATAGTATTACGTTATGTGCGGATTCTCTCTGTTTTTTATGACAACATTTGTGAACCCCCTCACTCTGGGAGAATCTGTTTTGGTGTTGATGCGAAAATAGGACGTAGTTCTACTGGGTTTTGAATGCTGATTTACCCAGAGTAGTCTGGTGAGTGTGCCCCCCAGGGGGAGTGTGTAACACACGGTGGACTGTATTTTGGTGACAGGGGCACTTTCTGGTTATACCCTGAAGTCTACGCTTAGAACCATCTCTTCGTTTGAACTGTCCCTATTTTTTCTACTCACCAATTCTGAACTGCAGTGTGTAGGGAAGACTACACATTTCTGATATTGGACTAAATACCAGCTTGAAAGCGCTGTTTTAGTATTACTATTTTCAGTGAGCGAACTGTGAATATTTTTAATAACGTGGACATACTGTATTTTATACCGCTAGTGTGCAGGGACTGCTTTACAGAGTCAAAAAACTTTTAGAGATCTTGAGTATCCACTGAGAAAGGTAAAAATAACATTAGCCTTGCAGCCTCATGGCGGATGACATCCTGCAGGCTTCTCTCAGAATCAGATCCCGGTCTCTAAAATTAAGGAGCCGAAAGATAAAGATATGAGGCACAGCCTTGAAAGGCATCCTGTGAACCCTTTCTACAGCAAAGAAGGATGAGAAGGCCCCCTGAGGGAAAAGCATACGGAAAAGCTGCTCTGTATAGGCAGATGGATCTGGGCCTTCAGATCCCTCAGGCAGCCCTATAATCTCGAGATTGTTCCGCCAGTTGCAGTTTTCGGCATCTTCAGTTTTGGATTCAAGGTGTTTCACTTTCATCAGAAGGGTATGTAGCGATGCTGAATGGTCTCGGACGGTGTCCTCTGCATCTCCCAGCCGGCGTCCAGCGTCTGCAACACGGTGACAGACCTTGTCAAAATCCTTTCTAATGAGACCAATCTCCAGCTGCAGAGTGTCGATCTTGGTGGTAAGGGTGGATAGGGTGGATTGTCAGCCCGTGATAGCCTGCATAAGGGCTGAAACACTGGCTTGTGCCATGAGAGCGGGCTCCAGAGCCTCCGTCTGCGTCGCCATGCTGCTTGCCTCTGCCACGTGTGCAGAAGCACCACTAGAAGGAACAGGGGTGGCTCCATGTCATCATCCGTAGGGAGGTAACGGGAGAGTCTACAGATAGACCAGGATAGTTTTAGGATGGTAAAATAGGATAATTTCTTCCTCAGTGGCAGCAGAGCTCCTTAACTAAGCATCTAGCATTGTCCCCATTTTGGTCACGACCCCTCTCCTACAAGCTTTAATCAGGCACTGATAGAAGTCATGCGACTGCTATATACTGCTGATGAGAAAAGGTATTTAGCGGTTTATATTTACTAAAATAATTGCATTTCCATGTTCTGTGTACTGTGGGAGACTAAATATATTGAATGAACAATTTAACAAGAGAAATCAGTGGATTCTTCCAACCACACTGTTTGGCATAGGTTGGGGAAATCTATTGATTGTATGGGAATCAGTCAAAATTGAAACCATGTGTGGCTAGAATTATGCATGTTTGTGCTCCTGGGGCAGAGACGGGGACCTGGCTGCCAAAGTGGGGGTGCTGGAAGACTGGGATGCATAAAGTAGTTAAATAAAAGGTGGCAAATAAAAGTCTGTTAATTTTCCACCACTGATTACCGAGCAAACAAAAGTAGTAACAGAAATTTCAGCAATATCTTAACTTGCGCTGCAAGTTGCAACACATGGTTTTGGTGCTTCTGCTTTAAGACTGGAGCTTGACAGCCTTGGATTGAAATTTTGCCTACATGCCTGCACATATTGTAGCCAAGCTATCACTGGCCAGAGCTTGATCCAGCTGCATGCTTTGCAGTGAATAGTTGGATCAGATCTCTATTAGGTTGATGTAATGAGTCTGAATTCTAGACCTTTCCACTAAATGGAATTTGTTTACCGTTTTTCTCTGCAGTTCATTGACCGCTGAGCCCATCCAAAAACCTAACATTTGATGAAGACACAGTGTAAGTCTAAATTATATATGAATTTTACCCATAGCAACATGTCAAGATTCTCTGTTTGTTCTTTGCTATCATTTTTATTAATTGTTGTCTGTTCTGTTTTTGGGTTGTTTAAAATGAAAGCTACTAGGAAAGGAATATAGTAACTACTGTCTTTGACTTTTTTGTTAGGTGTCAGGAAATCTCATCATTATCCAAACCCCTCTATTCCCATTTTCTTCCCAAATGTCCAACCTTTAGGTCTAATGTATATATCTGGAATGATAAAAGTACTTTTAAGGACTCGTGCACACTGGATGTTATAAAAAGGACAGTAGCATTATCTGTAGAAAGCTGTAGCTGTAGAATGAGTTTTGCGGTAGCGTTTTTTAGCTATACTCCCACAAAAGCTTATGGCTCAAAAGCGCTCATAAATGCTGAATAGAAAATTCAATGTTTTTGTGCACACTAGTGTTTTTTTTTTAAGCTCCTAGAAACTTCAAGGCCAAAGAAAACTCACATCCTTCAATATGTGGTGAGTTGTGAGGCATAGTAGGTGCAAAGGTGGTAAAAGTCTTTGGGCGCCAGACAATTCTTGGATGTAAAAAGAGGTTTTATTTCTTTGACAGTCCTTTTTATATTTTGCAAGAGAAAGAGGGTTAGGGCAAGGACACCCTTGAGTAATTGCAATTTCAAATGGCAGACTTCGAGACTTCAACAGGAGGACAGCCGTACAGGGAAAGACCCAAGGTGCCACTTCTGTACATGCAGGATTGCTGTATCCTATGGCAACAGTACTTAAACAGTTCCTAACTCAAAGTAACAGTTCTTTTAGCTGTACTACAACTTCTTCTTGTAGTTCTTCAGCCCCTTGAGCTCCTGGTCTCTCACTGGACTCTCTGAGTCACTATTCTGAATCCCTGAGCTCCTCAAGGCTTTTGCGGTGGTATCCCCCTCAAGCGTCACCACGCTTCCCCGCTGGGACCTTAGCTCGGCACTCCGGATACCTTCAAGCTTCACCCCTGCTGACCAGCTCGGTCCCTGACTTGACTCACAAGGCTGCTCTACAAGCATCACCTCCGCTGATTGGGTCCCTGACTTGATCATCGCTTGAAGTTTCCTGATTCTCCACCATGCCCTTTCGGTGAGAATGTTGCTGCAGTACTTGCTTCAGTTACTGACTGTGGTCCCTGGTAAAGGTAATTGGTCCCTTTGTGGCGATAACTTCCCTTCTACCTCCGACCACGACATGTTCTCCGGCCGGCAGAACCCTTACTTTTGGTTGAACTGCAAGCCGCAGTCCCAGCTCTGAACTGCCTCCTTACTTCTGGAAAGGCCCTCACACAGCCTGGCAGCCTGATGCCCCTGGGATAGGCCCAATCTCCAGCCTGGGGCGAATGACACATGTCCACCCAGATGGCGGTCCAGATGGCACACAAGAACCTGGTTCACCTCCCCTGAATATATAGGCTTTCCCAGCAGACCAAGGGATTAAACAAAATCCCTGCCCATTGACTGACATACCCCATATACCCATAACCTGACCTTGAGTTGTCAATCTAATACCTACATGTGCCCGGCCACCTAGTGGTAGAAGAAAGTACACCCAGGCCAAACTTAGGGAGAAATCAAAGGATCCCTAGGAATTAACTACAGTAGCTATGTCTGACAAGGAACTTAGCGAGGAGCAAACGACAGCTTTTTTTTTCTTCATGTGCTGCAAAAACCCTAAAAAAATGCTATCAGGGTTAGAGTGTTTTTCCAGCCAGAAAACGCCCCTGCCAAAAAATGCTGATAACAGCCTAGGTGTGCATGGACACATAGAACAACATGTTGGGAAGTTTACTGGCTGCAGGAAAAAACACCTGAAGCCAAAAACAGCAGCTGTAAAAATTTCCAGTGTGCATGAGGCGAAGACAAAAAGTGTAGCTAAAGTGCTGGGTTAGAGGATTTTCTCCAACAGGAAAACCAACAGCAACAAAATGCTCTTCCCACTCGAAACATTAAAAATTGGTTGGCATTTTAATTGACGTTGTACGGCTATTTTTATGTTTCTTTTTATTTTTGATAATTAAGATTATTTTTTATTTAATTTATTTTGTTTATTTAGTGCCATATTAAAATACATATGCAAAAAGTCTTTATTTCATTTGTAAATAACTTTGCCATACTTCGGTAATTTAAATTTTATTATACATGAAATAAATTATAATATAATAAATATAAAATATTCTAATAAAATGTTTTATCTACAGTAAAACTCTTTTAAATTCCTTGTTCAAAACAGAAAAACTATTTCTTTATTTGTTATTTTCTGCTTATAGATTTTTGCAAGACCATATTGACAAAAAAAGGTTTGTCTGTCTGCATTCCCTGCAAAATGCAATATACACTATATTACCAAAAGTATTGGTACACCTGCCTTTACATGAAATTTAATGGGATCTCAGTCTAGGAGTGTGTCTATGGGAATGTTTGACCATTCTTCCAGAAGCGCATTTGTAAGGTCAGGCACTGATGTGGATGAGAAGGGTTGAGGTCAGAACTCTATGTAGGCCAGTCAAGTTCCTCCACCCCAAGGTAGAGGGGGGATTATGGTGTGGTGTTTTTCAGTAGTTGGGCTTGGCTCCTTAGTTTCAGTGAAAGGAACTCTTAAGACGTCAGCATACCAAGACATTTAGGACAATTTTATGCTCCCAACTGGAAACAGTTTGGGGATGGTCCCTTCCTGTTTCAAATTACTGTGCACCAGTGCACAAAGCAAGGTCCATAAAGACATGGATGAGCGAGTTTGGGGGGGGGGGCTTCACTGGCCTGCACAGAGTCCTGACCTTAAAATGAACATCTTTTGGATGAATTAGAGCAGAAACTGAGAGCCAGGCCTTCTCGTCCAACATCAATGCCTGACCTCACAAATGCACTTCTGGAAGAATGGTACATTTTTGCCATAGACACACTCCTAAACCTTGTGGACAGCCTTCCCAGAAAAGTTGAAGCTGTTATAGCTGCAAAGGGTGGGCCAACTCAATATTGAACCCTATAGACTAAGATTGGGATGCCATTAAAGTTCATGTACGTGTAAAGACAGATGTCCCAATACTTTTGGTAATATAATGTATATTTTTTTGGTATCATAAAAGTAATAACAAAATTATTGTCAAATTAGTAGACCCATAGCAGAAATTAAAAAATTGCTCCAATGCATAATGGGTATAAAGTTTGGGAGATGGCGTAGTTAGAAGATTATCTGTAAAAATATACCTTTTCAGCTTAAAGTGTAGTCCCCAGCTAAAGCAATAAAATCCCTAATTTTTTTTATTAAAGGATTAATTATTAAATAATTATTATAATTAATATATTATATTCAATTATTATAATTAATTATTAAATATATATTATTATTAAATATTAAAGTAAAAGGGACTCCCTAATTGGTCAGCACGGTCTTTAAGGTGCAAAGATGCTCCAGAGTAAAAAGAAAAAAGCAGAAATTGGGGTGTTAGTGGTGAAGGATTTTCAGTGGAGGAAAGAGGATATAAGAGGAGGGGGGAGAAGGAAAATGGATTGGGAAGAAGGTATGGGTGTAAAGTTAGTCAAAGAGGTTGTTAGCCTCTCCAAGTATTGAGTAATGTTGAGGGACACCTGGATGTAGAAAAACATTTAAATCATTACTTCTGCTCAGTCTTCTCAGAAATAAATTTTACTATCAATAACATGTTCGGGGATCAATATTGGTTCTAGTAATGACGGTTCATTTTCAGGATTTCTGGAAACAGAGGTAACAGGAGGTGGCTAGGGGGAGGCTTGAGCCCGAATGGGTCCCTGAAAAGCCCAGAGTCTCAGGAAGGCACCATCCAATTGTTAGCCCCGAGCACCGCCGGCCGCCACCAAGTGGGGACCGATCTGATCTGCTGAGTGACCTGGAGCTATGATGGACGTCCCACTGGTCCAATGGCAGGACCGCAGGATGTGTGACGTCCATCATAGGTGCTGCAAGCTCCAGAAGGCAGGAATTACAATGCCACCACATCACTGAGATCCCCGCTCGGAAAGATCATCTTGGTAGAGGAGGAGCGATCGGGCGAGATCTGTCAGTGACTGCACCGATGTATTGTTGATGACCAGCTGTGCTGGGGGCAGATGGCAGAGTGAAGAAGATTTTGGTGGCAAGGTCAGTGTATGTTAGGTAGGTGTATGCATGTTAGGTCAGTGTATGTAGGTGAGGTCAGTGTATGTATGTTAGGTAGGTGTATGCATATCAGGTAGGTCAGTGTATGTTAGGCAGGTAGGTGTATGCATGTCAGGTAGGTCAGTGTATGTTAGGTAGATGTATGCATGTCAGGTAGGTCAGTGTATGTAGGTCCTGTAGGTGAGGTCATCAGTGTATGTAGGTCCTGTAGGTGAGGTCATCAGTGTATGTAGGTCCTGTAGGTGAGGTCAGTGTATGTAGGTCCTGTAGGTGAGGTCAGTGTATGTAGGTCCTGTAGGTGAGGTCAATGTATGTAGGTCCTGTAGGTGAGGTCAGTGTATGCAGGTCCTGTAGGTGAGGTCAGTGTATGTAGGTCATGTAGATGAGGTCCGTGTATGTAGGTCCTGTAGGTGAGGTCAGTGTAATGGTCAGTGTGTCAGGTAGCTGAGTGGTCAAAATTGATGGGCACTGGTAAGCCCCACCCAGCCAAAAAAAAACATGCCACGACCACCCTGGACCCCCCGGTGCCAGCATCGGACTTCGGGCTGAAGCCCCTGGTCTCTTTGCCACCTAGCAACGCCCCTGGTTAAAGCTTAATAAAGTAATGGAACCTGATGGTATTCAACTCAGAGTTCTAATGCCGTGTACACACGACCGGACTTTCCGGCAGACTAGGTCCGACAGGATCAGTTCGTCGGACAATCCGATCGTGTGTGGGTTAGACCGACTGGTTTTTATAAAAAATAAAAATAAATCAGATGGACCTAGAAATAGAACAGGTTTCAAATCTATCCGACGGACTAAAATCGGGAAAACCATTCGTCTGTGTGCTGGTCCAAATACAACGCAAGGGAAGCTATTGGCTACTGGCTATTGAACTTCCTCACGTTTAAAACGAGGGGACTTTCGAACGGACTTAGTCCGTTGGACCTAGTCCATTGAAAAGTCCGGTTGTGTGTACACGGCATAAGAGAACTTTGAGGTATACAGTAGTTGTTGGACCATTAACTGATCTTTTCCATCAATCTCTTCTAACAGGAAATGTTCCCCATGACTGGCGCACAGCTAATATTGTACCTATCCAAAAGAAGGGCAGCAAAATAGAAGCTGGCAATTATAGGCCAGTGAGTTTTACATCTGTTCCTGTCACGTTAATGGAATGGCTCCTGATCACTTAAACACAAACAACTTGCTGGACCCAAAGGAGAATGGCTTTACTAAGGGCAGATCATGTCAGACTAATCTGAATCTGAATTTTTGTACTATATCACTAATGTTTCGGACAAGGGTGGTGTTGTGGTCATAGCCTATCTTGATTTCAGCAAGGCATTTAATACAGTTCCACATATTGAATAAAAAAAAAAAAAAAGAAAAAGCTAGGACTTAAAGCGGAGGTAAAAAAAAATAAAAAAATAAAAGCCAGCAGCTACACATACTCCAGCTGCTGGCTTTTAATAATCGGACACTTACCTGTCCTGGAGTCCAGCAATGCCGGCACCGCAGCTGATGTTTCCAGGTGCTGCTGCCGCCATTGCGGGTAAGGGAACCCTACTGCACATGCGAGAGGCCCAGCTCCTCTCTCTTACTGGCCCGGTGACAGTGGGGAGAGGAGGGAGGAGGAGGGAGCCCCACGGTGACGTCATGAGTCACGACACGGGCTCCCGGCAGTGGGTATCCTGCCGCCCGAGACAAATGAGCGGAAGTTCCACTTTTGGGTGGAACTCCACTTTAACCCTTGGGTAGTTCAGTGGATATGCAGTTGGCTAAAGGATAGAGTGAGGCTGTAAATGAGGTTCACTCGGAACAGAGACCAGTCACTAGTGGTGTACCACAAAGCTCTGTACTGGGTCCTGTTCTATTTAACATATATATATATATATATATATATATATAAAATAACTAAAGGGCTAAAGGGTCGATGGGTAAAGTATGTATTTTCGAGGATGATATAAAGATGTGCAATAGGATTGATATCCCTGGAGGTGTCTGTAACATGGCACATGGTTTGACATTGCTGGAAGATTGGTCAAAGCAGTGAAAACTGCAACTCAATCTAAAATAATGTTTGCAGAGCAGTGGACGGTGCCAGTAGAGCAGAGATCCGTGTCAGGAGTTTTTATTTTTATTATTTTTTATTATCATTTTTTTGTTATTTGTTTACAATCTTTTTAGGAGCTCCATTGGGGGGGGCTTTGGTGAAATATCTGGGGTCAGAGAAAGGGAATGAGGACAGAGCTTCCCTAGTCCCTTTCTCTGCAGCCTCAGCTGCACTGGACAGTGAACTAGTGGGAAGAGCTCTGTGATGAGTGGCTTCCTGTTTAATCACAAACTGAAGCATAGGAAACACAGTTTACTATGCTTTAGTTAAGAATGAACACAGGAGCTACTAGTACAGATCACTCTGTGTTCATTCAGAAAAGCAAGGGGGCCGGTAAATGAAATATTTACCAGCTCCTTCCCCTGCTCTCCATCCTGAAACATCCCCCGCAGCATCACTGCAGGGGGGAGACAGGGGTGTCAGGAAGCAGGGCAAATCAGCACTGCACAGGGTACACACACCCACGGTAAAAAGAATCCCTTGAGTACAACATTGGGGGTACAGTGTTGACCAGCACTACAGAGGAAAAAAAGTGGGAGTACTTATTTCAGATAATTGCAAAACAAGCAATATGACCAAGACACTTTTTTTTGTGAAATGGTAGGGGTACGTTTATACCCTGTTACCATTTCACACGTGGGGGGGGAGGACAGGATCTGGGGTTCCCCTTGTTAAATGAGGCTTCCAGATTCCGATAAGCCCCCGCCCGCAGACCCCCACAACCCCTGGGCAAGGGTTGTGGGGATGAGGCCCTTGTCCCCATAAACACGGGGTCAAAGCGTTTTGGGGGTACCCCAAAGCGCCCTCCCATGTTGAGGGCATGTGGCCTGGTATGGTTCGGGGGGGTGCTCTCTCATCTTTACCTACGGCCTGCCAGGTTGCGGGCTCAGATAAGGGTCCGGTATTGATTTTTGGGGGTCCATCATTTTTTTTAAATCTTGGCACAGGGTTCCCCTTAAAATCCATCCCTGAAGGGTCTGATATAGATTTTGAGGGGGACCCCCACGCCATTTAAAAAAAAATTTGTTCGGGGTTCCCCTCAATATTCATACCAGACCCAAAGGGTCTGGCAATTGACTGCGGGGGAATCCCATGCCGTTTTTTACAATGGCTTTTATGTGTATTGCTGGCACAGACAATTCATTATAACCGCGAGTGCTTTTAAATGACTTTTTTCCTTTAGAAATGTAATTTTGCTCTCGGACTGTTCTAAACATGAGAAACATGCGTCACTTTACAGGCATACTATAGACACCCCCCAGGTATGAAATTTAAAGGAATATTTAACTTTTATTGTTTCACTTTAAAGTGGTTATAAACCCTCCCCCACAACTTTGTCCCATGTAAATCAGCATAAAAAACCCTAATGAACACTGCTTGTAGATATCTCCTTACTTGCTTAGTATTGTTGTAATCCTTGTTGTTCTGTCGAATGAAGTCACTGAGCATGCCCAGATCTACCCTGATTTACGGCACACTCTCTATGTGCTTATCTATCTGTTATCAGGACTTCCTACGGCACAGCACTGAACTCTGCTAATCATTCAGAGCTTCCTCCTACACACCATGTGACCATGTGACCTCACATACAGTCTAAACTTGGCCATTACTGCAGTCTTATCAGCTGAAGCTGATAAGTCTGACAAAGGCAAACATTAGACATCGGCACAAGTAAATACTATGAAATAAACAAGTAAGCTATGAACAGGGAAGCATAGAAACGTTGGATTGAGAAGGAGGCTTGGTTAACAGTACAGGAAGTGCTCAATGTAAGGGCAGAAATACACTCCACTGTGGACTCAGAAAACAATACTTAAGATGGTGCTGCCTAACTCCTGGAAACAAGTTTTTTAAAGTTTCTTTAAACAGGAAGTAATATGCGATTTGGGCTGGATTACAGTGGCTATAGTCTGATAATGACTTATTATGATGGACTAAATGAAAAGAAGCATCAGAGTGGGAGAGTTTACTTCCTCTTTAACTAGTTGCTGACCGCCGGCCGTCAAATGACGGCCAGGCGGCGCACCTATTGTGGCGGGAGGCCGTCATATGACGGCCTCACGTTTTAACAGGGAATGCGCGCGATCGTGCGCACACCCCTGTTTCTTCGGTGCCGGCGTGTCACGGAGACACCGCTCGCCACCGAAGAGGGTGAACAGCCATTGGTTATGGCTGTTTACCACGTGATCGGCCGTGATGAAGTCACGGCCGATCACAGATGGTCACACCCCGACTGTGCACGGCGCATGCGCGCGATCGTGAGCGCACTGCGCGTCACGTCGGTGGCGGCGTGTTCCCCGGGAACACTGCTCGTCACCGATGCTGGTAAACAGCCATTGGCCGGCTGTTTACCCACGTGATCGGCTGTGATCCTTTCACAGCCGATCACTAAAATGTAAACAAACCGCGGTAACGAGATGTTACCGGGTTCTCCTCCTCACACACCGATCGTGTGTGAGGAGGAGATTGTGGTAACATCTTGTTACCGCCTACAGTACACATCAAGCACACTGATTGCCCCCCTCCCCTATAAAGAGGACCTGTCACCACCCCTCATAGTACCTCTCAATCACAGTCCATCAGTACCTGTCACAGCCCATCAGAGTACCCGAGTACCTGTCACAGCCCATCAGAGTACCCGAGTACCTGTCACAGCCCATCAGAGTACCCGAGTACCTGTCACAGCCCATCAGAGTACCCGAGTACCTGTCACAGCCCATCAGAGTACCCGAGTACCTGTCCCAGTCCATCTGAGTACCCGAGTACCTGTCCCAGTTCATCTGAGTACCCGAGTACCTGTCATGGCCCATCAGAGTACCCGAGTATCTGTCACGGCCCATCAGAGTACCCGAGTACCTGTCGCGGCACATCAGAGTACCCGAGTACCTGTCACGGCACATCAGAGTACCCGAGTACCTGTCACGGCACATCAGGGTACCCGAGCACCTGTCATGATCCATCAGGGTACCCGAGTACCTGTCACAGTCCATCAGAGTACCCGAGTACCTGTCACGGTCCATCAGGGTACTCGAGTACCTGTCAGTCCATCATGGTACCCGAGTATCTGTCACGGTCCATCAGAGTACCCAAGTACCTGTCACAGCCCATCAAAGTACCAGAGTACCTGTTACAGCCCATCAAAGTACCCGAGTACCTGTCACAGCCCATCAAAGTACCCGAGTACCTGTCACGGTTCATCCGAGTACCCGAGTAGCTGTCACAGCCCATCAAAGTACCCGAGTACCTGTCACGGTTCATCCGAGTACCCGAGTACCTGTCACAGCCCATCTGAGTACCCAAGTACCTGTCACAGCCCATCTGAGTACCCGAGTACCTGTCACAGCCCATCTGAGTACCCGAGTACCTGTCACAGTCCATCTGAGTACCAGAGTACCTGTCCCAGTCCATCTGAGTACCCGAGTACCTGTCACAGTTCATCTGAGTACCCGAGTACCTGTCACAGTTCATCTGAGTACCCGAGTACCTATCACAGTTCATCTGAGTACCCGAGTACCTTTCGAAGTTCATCTGAGTACCTGTCACAGTTCATCTGAGTACCCGAGTACCTGTCACAGTCCATATGAGTACCTGTCACCGCCCTTCAGAGTACCCAAATACCAGTCACCAAGCCATCAGAGTACCTGTCACCAGGCCATCAGAGTACCCGAGTACCTGTCACCAGGCCATCAGAGTACCCGAGTACCTGTCACCAGGCCATCAGAGTACCCGAGTACCTTTCACCAGGCCATCAGAATACCCGAGTACCTGTCAACAGGCCATCAGAGTACCCAAGTACCTGCCACCAGGCCATCAGAGTAACCGAGTACCTGTCACCAGGCCATCAGAGTACCAGAGTTCCTATCTCCAGCCCATCAGAGTACCCGAGTACTTATTTGCAGCCCATGTCTCATAGAATATACGTTGGGGTGTTTGCTTTCCAAAATGGGGTAATTTTGTGGGGAATTTCACTGTCCTGGTGCTCCAGGACCTTCAAAAGTGTGATGGGTAGGAATGAAATGAGATGTGTCATTTATGCTCCTAGAATGCCTGAACGTACTACTTCAATGTTCGGCCTCTCTATGTGACCACGCTGTATAAAAGTCCTACACATGTGGTATCGCCATACTCGGGAAGAGTAGCAGAATGTATTTTGGGGTGTTATTTTTGCTATATACATGCTATGTGTTAGAAATATCTTATAAATTGACAATTTTGTGTAAAAAAAAATGCGTTTTAATTTTTTTCCACATATTCCAAAAACTTCTGGAAAAAAATTAACTGTTCAAAAGACTCATTATGCCTCACAGATTATACGTTGGGGTGTTTGCTTTCCAAAATGGGGTAATTTTATGGGAAATTCCATTGTTCTGGTACTCCAGGGCCTTCAAAAATGTAATAGGTGGTTGAGAAATGAGATGCGTCATTTTTGCTCGTAGAACGTCTGAAGGTACTACATCAATGTTGGTGTTCTGTATGTGGCCAGGCTGTGTAAAAGTATCACACATGTGGTATCGCCGTACTCGGGAAGAGTAGCAGAATGTATTTTGTGGTGTAATTTGTTGTATGCATATGCTGTGTGTGAGAAATAACCTGATAATATGACAATTTAAAAAAAAAAATAATAATAATAAAAAAAAATCTTCATTTTGCAAAGAATTGTGGGAAAAAATGACAACTTAAAAAAACTCACCATGCTACTTACTTAATACCTTGGAATGTCTACTTTGTAAAAAGGGGTCATTTGGGGGGTATTTGTACTTTCCTGACTCGTTAGTGTCTCAAGAAATGAGATACACCTGATGTACTGAAGGCCTGATCAGATGTGATCAATTATCAGCGACTGGCACCATAGTTTGTAGACTCTATAACTTTCACAAAGACCAAATAATATACACTAATGTGGGTTATTTTTACCAAAGATAGGTAACAGTATAAATTTTGGCCAAAATTTATGAAGAAAAATTACTAATTAGCAAAAATTTATGACAGAAACAAAGAAAAAGGCATTTTTTTTCACAAAATTTAAGTTTTATTTTATTTATAGCACAAAAAATAAAAAACCCACTAGTGATTAAATACCACTAAAAGAAAGCTCTATTTGTGTGGAAAAAAGGACGCAAGTTTCATATGGGTACAGTGTTGGATGACTGAGTAATTGTCATTCAAACTGTGAGAGCGCTGAAAGCTGAAAATTGGTCTGGTCAGGAAGGGGGTGTAAGTGCATTGTATTGATGTGGTTAAGCATCATTAAAGTAACTGCTCCTGAAAAAACAGCAGTTTTTAAAACTTTTTTTTGCATTGATACATGTCCTCTGGGGCAGGGCCCAGGTCCCCAAACACTTTTTATGACAATACCATGCATATAAGCCTTTAAAATTAGCACTTTTGATTTTTCATGTTCATGTCCCATAGACTTTAACAGTGTTCTCGTGTTCAAACATTTTTTTTTTCCTGTTCGCATGTTCTGCTGCGAACCGAACTGGGGGTGTTCGGCTCATCCCTAGTAGTGAGTGATTCAACAGTAATTCCATTCAAACACGCTTCGGACAAACATAGATCTATAGGTAGACAAAATAGTTAACAGCAAATTAAAAAAATACAAAAATATATATACATTTAAAAAAAAAAAAAAGAGCAGACTCAATCGACCACTTAATATTTTTTCTGACGTCACTTTTATATGCTTTGTACCTGACGTATGATTCTTGTCGTTGTATCCTGTATATGATCTCAACCAGTCTATGAGCCAGGTGTGGTTACGGAAGCTGTAAAGAAAGTTAAAGGAGGTCTGCACGTCACAACCAAACACACAAGTAAATGTGAACCACCAGTCCATGCGCATTCCACTGTAAATCCGCTGATTCTGGGAATTTCCCCTAAGGTTAACATCAAAGAACACAATGCTGGAGGGATCTGTCTGAAGATTTTATCATAGACTTTGCCTAGCAGATGAGCTCCTCTTAAGAAATTCACGGGAAGTTGTCATTCTATTTACAATCACTTGAAAGACAATAGAAAAGAACAGAATTGCAGGTAGGGTCTGCAGCCTGCTGAGCTCACAGGAAGACCTATTGATGACGGGATGAAAATTCCATTATATTTAAGGCAGATGTTAGGAACTTAGTCATGTCGTATGCACAAAGTAAACCTGTAGCAAGTTGGGTTGAATGAGATAATTCACGTTTTATTTGAAGTAAATCTGTATTTTACCATGACGAGCATAATATCGGCTTTTCACTCACTTCCCGCAGTTTTGTTCTGTTGCTGGGACATCTAAGATTCCTGGTTAAGTTGTGACTTGCTCAGCAAAAGTTCCTACTCACCCTATCATCATTTGTCAGTGCTCAGACCTGGGAATTTGGCCACTTCCCAGGACTAGAGTGTTAAAGGTTCCCCCATTGCCAAAGATACCAGGAATTTCTTGGAGGGAAGGGTGGGGTGTGTATTAGATTAATGAAGGGGCACTGGAAATTAAGGCATACCTTGCGCTAAAATGGTCAGATCAGGGTCACCAAATTTGACCATAAAATCACTATGACAGAAAAGATGTCTCTAAAGAGAAATATTAAATACATCCTATCTTCAGCCTATGGCACCTAGGTAAGGGTATCATCGTCACACAACTTTCAGCAAGATCTTAGGGATAATGAGGTCCCAAGTCTCACAATAAGACTTTCTTACATTGGGCTTAAGTGTTGGAGTATTCATTGTTTCCAAAGGAATCTCATTGGAAGAATGATGACATCACACGCTGTAACTATTAAAGTGATTGGAAAGTCTTGTTTAAAAAAAAATAAAAAACAAACATGGTATACTTACCTCCTTTGTGCAGTTGGTTTTGCACAGAGGAGCCCGGATCCTCCTCTTCTTGGGTTCCAGCTTTGCTGCTCCTGGCCCCTCCCTCCTGTTGAGTGCCCCCAGAGCAAGCTGCACTCGAGCTGAGTCACAACTCCGTATGTCCATTCAGACATGGAGCCCCAACCTGGCCACTCTCCCCTGATTGCTTAACTGACTTTGATTGACAGCCGCAGGAGCCAACAGCGCTGCTGCTGTGTCTAAGCCAATCAGGAGGAGAGTGCCGGATGGCTAAGACACTTGTGGACATTGCTGGAGAGAGATGGGGCTCAGGTGAGTAATTAGGAGGAGGGAGGGGGGGGGGGCTGGGGTGGCTGTTTTACACAGAAGGTTTTTTTATCTTAATGCATAGAATGCATTAAGATAAAAAAGAAAAAACGTCTACCTTTATAACGCCATTAAGATGACGGTTTGGCGCTGTTCTTTTGTCCTTCTTTACAATTTTTTTTACATTTTTCTTACAGGTATATTTTTTGCAATTATAAAATATACTGTTGAGATTTTTACAGTTGAGGAGGGATTTGATCCAATAAGTGAATGTTGCTCTTTTTGGTTATTTTGCATGCCAAAGGCAAAGCATATGTAGGGAACTAAATTAATAACAGCATATATGTCTGTGCAACCACCATACACAGAACAATGTGAATAGCACAACAGCACGTAACCAAAATTAAGTGGAGCGCTATCTTAAAATAGTAAAAATATATCTATATATTAAAAACAATGTACAGGCATACCCCACTTTTAAGTACACAATGGGGTTAATTTACTAAAGCTAGAAAGTGCAAAATCAGGCTCACTTCTGCATAGAAACCAAGGAGCTTCCAGGTTTTATTACCAAAGTTTAATTGAACAAGCTGAGGTTAGAAGCTCATTGGTTTCTATGCAGAAGTGAGCCTGATTTTTCACTTTCTAGCTTTAGTAAATTAACCCCATTGTGTACTTGAAAGTGGGATATGCCTGTATAGTATTCACTCATAAATGCATAGAGCTTCAGATGTGAACATCCAACTTCATTCTCTCTTTTTTAATGTTTTTATCAAAGTATTTCATAAGAAGTACCGTATTTATCGGCGTATAACACGCACTTTTTTCCCCCCTAAAATCAGGGGGAAATCGGGGGTGCGTGTTATACGCTGATCCCCCGCTATTTCTAACCCTTTCTGCCGCTCTCTGCGGCTTCCAGGTATTTTTGGCCGCACTCGGCTGTTCTCGGCTATCTTCGGCCGTTCTCTGCTATTTTCGGACGTTCTCGGTGGCTTTTGGAAAACCAAAAGCTGCCGAGAACGGGCGAGTGTGGCCGAAAATACCCGAAAGCGGCCGAGAACTACCGAGCGCCGCCGAGATACACAGGACATCCACTCTGTATCTTGGCGGCGCCATTTTTAAATGGCAAAGCCACAGACAAGGCTACAAATGACTGACAAGGCTAAATGCAAGGCTGCAAATGACTGACAAGGCTAAATGCAAGGCTGCAATGGAAGGCTGCAAATGACTGACAAAGCTAAATGCAACGCTGCAATAGAAGGCTGCAAATGACTGATAAGGCTGCAAATGACTGACAAGGCTGCATTGATGGGCATTTAAATGTACGTTTTTTTCTTTAAATCTCCCTCCTAAAAGTTTTTTTCTTTTAAATTCCCTCCTAAACTTGGAGTGCGTGTTATACGCCGATAAATACGGTAATACAAAAGTGAAGACAAAGAACGCGTATCTCCTGCAATGTAAAATACATACTGAATGAATAAGAGACCAAACATTTTTAAAACATAAAAGAACATAAGAAATGTGCGTTCTTCCAAGTATAAACCTTCATAGTCAGTATAGATTGTACCATCAGTTTGGGGTAATCCCAGAACTCATTCAAAACTGTAAATGTTACATTAACAAGGCACATCTCAGGCTTGTTTTACATTAAAGGACAGAGCAGCTACAAATTGCATTTCCAAGTTTAGAGTAGGCTTGTTAACCTTAGTGGATTGGAGATGTCAACCTCATTCTTTCAAGTTTAAATGTGTAAAGTCCCCACAACTCTCAAAATGATTTTAAAAATATGGCTCTCCTCAGCAGTACTGCCACTTAGGCTTTACACTTCAGCTCTCTTGGCCATATAACAAGGTTCCCGTACAACTACTGTTCTTCTTCTCAGCTTCCTTGCTGCTCAGGCCTTCCACTTCAGGCTCTCATCTGTCTCCTTAGATGCACACAGCTAAGCAGCCCCTCACTGTTCTGATCCTTAGACTTGGCTTTCACTAGTGCACACCTGCACTTTCTGGACTCGAGCCCAGAACCCTAATCCTGACTCTGCTATTAGCCCAGTACCCACCTGCTCAATCAACCAGCCAGTCTCCTGGCTGTTTCCAAAACCTGGTCCCAGGATCGGAGATTCCGTCCCACCGATAGCGCTATGGAATCTCTGGGCTCCAAGTCCCCAACTGGATTTTACAAACTTTGGAGGAAACTGATAAAACAGATTCCTCCACATTAAATATCCCTGGAGCCCCTCAACCTGCTTATTTGAGAACCCTGGGTGACAATTACTAGGACAGGGAACTGTACTGTCACAATACATACAGTATCTCACAAAAGTAAGTACACCTCTCACATTTTTGTACAAATTTTATATCTTTTCATGTGACTACACTGAAGAAATTAAACATTGCTTACTATATGTAAAGTAGTGAGTGTACAGCTTGAAACAGTGTAAATTTTCTGTTCCCTCAAAATAACTCAACACAGAGCCATTAATGTCTAAACCGCAGGCAACAAAAGTGAATACACCCCTAAGTGTAAAATGTTCAAATTGGTGAGAGTACCCTTAAGTGAAAATTTTCAAATTGGGCTCTTCAAACTCGGCAGCACTCCTACGTCTATTTCCCAAAGACAACCTCTGGATGTGAGGCTGAGCACGTGCACTAAACTTCTTTGGTTGACCATGGCGAGGCCTGTTCTGAATGGAACCTGTCCTGTTAAACCACTGTATGGTCTTGGCCACCGTGATGCAACTCAGTTTTAGGGTCTTGGCAATCTTTTTATAGCCTAGGCCATTTTTATGTAGAGAAACAATTCTTTTTTTTTCAGATCCTCAGAGAGTTGCCATGAGGTGCCATGTTGAAATGTCAGTGACCTCACTGAGAGAGTGATAACACCACATTTAACACACCTGCTCTTAATTCACACCTGAGACCGTGTAACATTAACGAGTCACATGACACCAGGGAGGGAAAATGGCTAATTGGGCCCAATTTGGTCATTTTCACTAAGGGGTGTATTAACTTTTGTTGCCAGCAGTTTAGATATTAATGTCTGTGTGTTCAGTAATTTTGAGGGGGCAGAACATTTACACTATTATGCCACGTACACACGATCAGACATTGATCAACAAAATCCATGGATTTTTTCCGACGGATGTTGGCTCAAACTTGTCTTGCATACACACGGTCACACAAAGGATATTGCGAACGTCAAGAATGTGGTGAGGTACAACACGTACAACAAGCCAAGAAAAATGAACTTTAATAGCCAGTGCTGCTCTTCTGCTTGATTCCGAGCATCCATGGAACTTTGTGTGTCGGAATTGTGTACACACGATCTGTATTTCCGACAAGATCTCAAATTTTGTGCAATGGAAATTCTGATGGAAAATGTCCGATGGAGCCTACACAAGGTCGGAATTTCCAACAAAAAGCCCCCATCAAACATTTTCCGTCAGAAAATCCAACTGTGTGTATGGGGCATAATAATAATACAAGCTGTAAACTCACTACTTTACATTGTAGCAAAGTGTAATTTCTTCAGTGTTGTGACATGAAAATATATAATAAAATATTTACAAAAATGTGAGGGGTGTACTCACTTTTGTGAGATAATGTGTATATATATATATATATATATATATACACTAGTTCAGTTTAAAGTGGTAGGTAAGTCCGCTATGTTTTTCTCTTTTTCGGGGCCCCCAGGTGGGTTATGCCATAAGTGCTAGTATGCACAAAATATTGGCATACTAGCAAATTGGCACATTATAGCAGACTTACCTGTCAAATGGTGCCCTCCAGAAGTGTGGTGTGTTTGTTTCGGTGGTCTCTTGCTTCTGGGTTCTGTGCCTTCAGCTGGTTGATTAGCCTGGCCACAATGACGTCACTCCCGTAAATGCAGATATAAAAAAAGAAAATACTCTTTCCATGAGTGTTCTCACTCATGGAAAGGGTATTTTCTTTTCATGCATAGCAAGTTTTTGTGATTGTCGTCAGAAGAACTGCTGCCAAGAAAACTTGCAAAGTGTATCTGTGGCTATGAAATAAAAAGGAAACTGCCAATGGGTTCCTCCAGTTTTCTGCATATCATTTCTGATCATCTGTTGAGTGACCTGAATAATGGGGCTCTTTGGTATGCAAATAGTGACTAGTCCCTGTTGTTACTGGCTGTGCGCTGACCAGAATTTTCAAAGATCATTTGAGCTAGTTAATGATTGCTCTGGTGATCTGGATGATTCGGTTAATTTTGTCACCTTCAATAAGTCATAGTTGCATTGTCCAAAGAACTATCATGTCTGCCACATTAGCCGATATTAGAACATGATGATCCCAATCCAATTTTGTGATAATGATCTTGGGCAGGCATGAGAAGTGCCTGCTGTCTCTTTCATCCTGCAGTATTTAAAGTATTTTCAGAGGCTGCCTACCTAACCAGTTTGATAAGAAGTGTCTGTAGAAGTGGTCAATTCTTACAAATTCTCATTGTGCCTCCGAGTGGGCTCATTATCGACTTCCTAAGGAGGTAAAAATTGTGTCTGATTTGAGAATTTTATACACAACTAATTAGCCAACCCCTGTACAGGATTACTGAATTTCTGAGAGATCACATGACTCTTTTTCATGAAGCCACAAAATCCCATTGCCCATTCCTGGTAGCAGATGAAAGATCTAATGACCTATTCCAGTTGGCAGGTAATAAGGGATCACATGATCCGTTACAAGTAACATCTGATGACAGACTAGTTCAAAATGGCTAATTTAGCTGCTCTAGTAATTTTCTTCTTCCAGCCTCCTGTATAATGCATAGCAATTTCAGAGTGGCATGTAAAAAAAAGGTACGCAACTGATGAAAAGGACCTCCACCTTTGTCCTATTACTACATTATACAAAATGCAAATTAGAATGAATGTACAGTAAAACCTTGGTTTGAAAGTAACTTGATTTGATAGCGTTTTGCAAAACAAGCAACATTTTTATATTTTGACTTGATATACAAGCGATGTCTTGATATACAAGTAGCATCATGTTAAAACTGAGTATAAAACAGAACAGAGGCACCTCTAAATGTAGCAACTTGGTTGCATTTAATGAAGGTACAACATTTAGCAAGTCACATGGTTGATGATTAAAACAGGCACATCTACGTATGTAGGCATCGATCACGTTCGCACTCGCCTGCATGCTAAAAGCTTCAAGTACAGTATGCTCTTCCTGGATTGACTCTGATTTCAAGATGGGGAGTGGGTGCACTTCTTCACATCACCTAAGTAGGCGTCCTCCTGGTTGGATATGATTAGCACGGGATGACGGCAGTAGCTGATTGCCTTATCCTACCTTGATACAATGCTTCGTTTTGTTGCCTCTTTTGATGGTGATACTCTGTTTCTCTCCTGGAACTGGGACTGCTCTGGAGGGAGGGGGGGGGTGGGCTGTTCTTCTCTACCTCACCAGGCCCTCCTAAATTTGTTTGATCCTGGTTGCCCATGTGGGATTGTAAACTGGTGACTCCCCACCTATTGTTGACTCTTAATTTTGAGCTCCCTGCCCGGGGCCCACACTATCCTCAGGATGCTTCTATTGACTGTAATAAGTTTTGTACCCCCAGCTTGCTGGGAGACCGGCACATCATTTTCCACTTGGATGACCCTAGCTGTTATGGGTTAGCAGACCTATGTACTGTATGCCTCTTGCACACGTTGCCTCCAATGCATGGCGAATTGCCGTGCTTCTCTTGGGAAGATATGCCACTCTCAGTTTTGGAGGGAAGGTGTTTTGCTTTTTTGGTTATTGTTTTACTGTTTATTATAACTCTGCGTGTATGGAACAGTCAATTGGGCTCAACATAACTCTGCTCTTAGTAAGTACTCTAACTTGTGGCATTCTGTTGGATGCCTTTGCTCTATCTGGGTTGATACTGCTCCCTGAATCCCTCCCTTTACTGCTGCACAACACGTTTGAATGGCATCTCTCACTGTGATCTCTTGAAACACCAGAGGCCTTAATCCTCATATCTGTGTCCTCCAGGAGACCCATTTGGTGGGAAAGAAGACACTTAGTCTTAAAAAACCCTGGGTGGGTCACCAGTACCACTCGAGCTATTCCGATTTTGACAAAGGGGTCAGTGCCCTGACACACAAATCCCTACCCTTTAGACTTTTGGATCTTGTACTTGACCCAGAGGGGCGCTACATGGTAATTCACGCAATGCTGGAATGCTTAGAAATTGTGCTGGTGGGTTTGTACATATCTCCTCCTGCTTCAACTAGGTTGCTCCATAAGCTAAGCTCTCTCATTTCCAAGTATGCTACAGACGATGTGCTTCTTATGGGGGATTTTAATATGTCACCTAACCCTGAGCTGGACCGCTTTGCCTCTACGGGGGGTTCTACTTTGGACCTCTCCAGATGGACAGAAGCCTATGGGCTGACGGATCTATGGAGGTGGAGACACCCCCTCGACAGGTCCTTTACGTGCCACTCTGCCACCTACAAGACCCTATCATGCATAGATCTGATTTATGCGGGAGGTTCCATTTTGCCCAGGGTCCAGCAGGTTTCTATTCTGCCAAGGGGATCTCTGACCATGCACAGATGCTGCTTAAGTTGTCCCTAGAGGGATCTCCCTCAGATAGGTTGTGGAGGCTGTCAAGGTTCTGCATCTGTGGCCCTGGGGTGGACTCCGGGTTTCGTCAACGGATGCTTATGTATAGGGGCCTCAACCCAGGGTCAGCCTCTGAGGCGGTGGTTTGGGATGCCTTTAAGGCCTTCAATAGGGGCCACTACTAGACACTCATTGGGGGGGTTCGTAGGCAGCTGAAGGCTGACTTAGTAAGGGCTGAGGGACTGGCTGCTTCCCTGGAGAGACAGTATACCCAGACAAAGGACTCGGAGCTCCACAATAAGTTTTGAAAGTACCAGAGCAGTTCTTATGATCCGTACTTCCCTGACCAAAAAGAAAACACTTCAGCAATCCAAAAGGATTTTTGAAGTGGGTGAGCATGGTGGTAGATTGCTGGCCTGGTTGGTACACAAATGCCGCGTACACACGACCAGACTTTTTAACATCAAAAGTCAGACGGAACAATTCCGGCAGACTATTCGATCGTGTGTGGGCTGCAGCGGACTTTTGATTCGCAAAAGTCTGACAGACTTTAGAAATGGAACATGTTTCAAATTTTTCCGCCAGAACTCCGCCGGACCCAGTTCCTACTGAGAAATCCGCTCGTGTGTATGCTAGTCCGACAGACAAGAACTGACGCTAGGGCAGCTATTGGTTACTGGCTATGAACTTCCTTATTCTAGTCCAGTCATACGTCATCACGTTCGAATCCGTCAGACTTTGGTGTGATTGTGTGTGGCCAAGTCCGTTCATTCGAAAATTCCGTCAGAACTCTGTCAGAACTCCGTCAGAACTCCATCAAAAGTCTGTCGGACCTAAGTCCGGTCGTGTGTACGCGGCAAAACAGTCGTCCTCTATGAGTTTTCCCTCACTGATTGACAAAGACAGGACTAGGCAGACTGCATCTAGGGCGAACACTGACTGCTTTGCTTCCTACTATTCTGAACTTTACTCTACCCGGGTAGACTATTCTATGGAAGACCTCCACATATACCTTTCTGATGTTGACTTCCCTAACCTGTCCTATAGGGTTCGGCTCAACTCCCCTATTACCCTTAAGGAGGTTCAGCAGGCCATGTCTTCTCTCCAGGCTGGGAAGACACTGGGCCCTGATGGATTCCCCACTGAATTTTATAGCACATTTATAGCACATATGTTGAAGATTTGGTACCCAGGATTCACCCTATGCTCTGTCCTTGCCAGCTTCCATGTCTGAGGCTGTTACAGTGGTGGTTCCCAAGCCTGATAAGGACCCGGAACTCGGTAAATCATACCACCTGATTCCCCTGATTAATGTGGATGTTAAGCTACTAGCAAAAATATTGGCCACCCGTTTGAACACAGTGAACATGGCTCTGGTGCATTCGGATGAGTCTGGGTTCTTGCTGGCCAGGGATACTGATATTAAAGAGGAAGTAAACCCTGATGATTTTACTTCCTCTTTTTTTCCCTGCAAAGGTAAAGCATAATGGACTACTATGCATCGCATAGTAGCCCATTATGGGTCACTTACCTGACACAGGAGCCAGCAAAGTCGCGCTGTCCCCTGTAGTCCGCCGCATCCATCTTGCTGGTGGCGTCTCGCAGCTCCGCCGCTGTCATTCGGCGAAGCCGCGATGACGTCACTCCCGCGCATGCGCACGGGAGTCGACAAATGCGGCAGCTCCATTTTTGGAACTGCCGCGTTCAGTGCGCCTGCGCGCCGCTGTCTATATGGCAAACTCTGGCACTGTCACCGGTGGGTAGGGTGAATTTATTTAAAATGGTCTAACTCCCCAAATTTTTATACCTTTTCAGGAATACAACGATCC
Source organism: Lithobates pipiens (assembly GCF_037356315.1). Lineage (NCBI taxonomy): Eukaryota > Metazoa > Chordata > Amphibia > Anura > Ranidae > Lithobates > Lithobates pipiens. The sequence continues at coordinate 163,114,421 of NW_027507789.1, forward strand.
CTATTCCCAAATAATTTTTCTGCAGATTGGACAGCCTCATAACAGCTTTTGTTTGGGCAGGGAAAATCCCGAGGCTGGCGAGGCTGTCCGCGAGGCTTCAACTCCACCTCTCTCATGGGGGTTTGGCAATGCCTTATTTCCAGCTCTATTACTGGGCCGCAGTACTAGTGACGGTTCTTTGGTGGTTTAGTCAGCCCAAACAGAACCCTGTGTTACTCTTGGAGGCAGCCATTTTGGGGTCCTATGTGGCCCTGAGCAATCTGGTCTACAGAGGGCCTAGGGCTCGTCTTGAAGTGACAACTCCAATGCAAATGACCACTTGGGTGTGGTTGCAGCGAGGGGCTGTCTATGAAATCGATTCAACAATTTTCCCTCATATCCCCTCTGGGGTAACCCAAGACTCTCACTTACCATACGCTACCAGACCCCCAACTATGGGCATCCAAGGGAATTACGGCCCTCAAACATATTTTTACAGATGGCTCTCTTTCCTCCTTTTCGGTACTAAGGGATAAATATGCTATTCAATGACCTTCAGATACTGTCAGCTTCAACACCTGACACATGCCCAATTCCTTGGCCCTCTGACTCTTCAGATTGACTCAGTGGGAAGGACTGTTGATTTCCAGAATTCTAGACCAGCCTCTCTCCTCCTTTATTTTTTGCCTCTCCTTGGCCCACATGACATCTCTGACAAAAGTGTATGATAAATGGAAGGCTGATATCCTAGAATTGACTGAGGAGGATTGAGAGGACTCTGTGAGTGGCTATATTAATACTATGATTTCTACAAAGGACCGCTTCGCCCAAATTATGTTTCTCCACCGAGCTTACTACACCTCTGTGAGACTAGCCAGCATCTATTCTGAGATAAGCCCTCTGCTCCAGGTGCCGGTCGTTCCCGGGTAAATTCTTCCACATGGTATGGACATGCCCTGGGTGCCTTTGGAAATTGGTCACTCGGCCTGAACCCGGCCTTGGCACTACTTGACAGTATGGAGGATGCTATGGCTTCTAGACACGTGAAACAATTTCTCTTTTATGCCCTGTATTATGCTAGAAGAGAGATTCTTCCCAGGTGGAAGCAACCTACCCCGCCTATGCTTAACATGTGGGAAACAACTATTAACTCTCTTTTAACACTGTATAAACTGAGTACTGACCTATGAGAGCAGGAACTGTCCTAAAAAATCTGATAAGGTCTGGTCACAATGGATTGATGCACATGGTTCAGAGCCTTAGGATATATTGAGATGTCCTATATGCTACCCTTATGTTTTGCATCCTAACTTTGTGATGTCATTTTTGATACTCCTACAATTTGATCCCCCTTCCTTCCTGTCACGTACATGGTGGAGATCAAGCTGTAGAGGGGGCTTCTCTTGCACCTCCTGTCCAACACCTCTGGTAGTGATGACAGGGAGTGGAGGACACAGAGTGGCACGAGGGCCGAGGTGGCAGATGACTCTGGCTGTACTTTGGCAGGAACCAGGTGACTTGAGAGCACTGGGCCGGAACTGAAGACAGGGGCTCAGTGGCACTGAATCAGTAGCTGGAAGCATAGTCAGGACGTAAGCCAAGGGTTCATCAACAGCCGGGCATAGCAGGTACTGAGACGTGAGGCAGAGGCAAAGACGGGATGCAGGCTGGGTTCGGTACACAGGCAGGCAATGAGGCACAGGAACATCAGGCGGAAGCGGAGTCAAACACAAGCCAGGGCCACAAGTAGGCAGGCAGAGGTCAAGAGGTGGTTCAGGCAAGCCGGGTCAGGATACAGAAAACTGGTTCAGATTGGGTAAGCAAGCACTAGCTGAAAAGACCACTCAGCAAGTTGTGCATGTCACTGGCAGGTTTAAATAGATGGATTGGCACCGATGTGCGCACCAGTGTGCACACAATTGCGCGCACGCGCCAAAACATATCTTTCCATGAGCATCTCCTGGATTGTCCATGCCTGCGCACCACTGTGCGCTTGTTGCCCGGGTTTCCCTTAAACTTCCTCTCCCTTCTTTCTCTCCCTCCCTCTCCCTTCCCTCCCAACCCCCCCCCCCCCCCATCATCCGAGGGTATTATGGTGGATGTGATTGTCGTGATGCTCAATCTGCTCAATCAGATTCACTTGATCTACTGTCTCCATTTTGACCTTATGCATGTATATATTGTTTGTGTCAATGTTAATGTCTACATTTTCCCTAAAATCTATTTCTGTAAAAAAAATTAAGTATGCAGGCATCCAGGGTAAAGCTGTCCACATAGACCATCCTCTGGTATCGATGCCATCCCTTCCATACTGCGCTCCACGAGTGCTTCAAGCCTCGCTTTCAGATTGCTCTACTGCAGGGTAGTCTTCCTGGTCACGATTGCAGACTGACACCAGTGAGAGCTGACGGTGCAGGGGATGGTCTATGTGGACAGCTTTACCCCAGATGCCTGCATACTTAGATGTGCCTCTTTTAATCATGTGAGTTGCTAAATGTTGTACCTTCATTAAATATAATGGTATTGCTACAGTAAGCCCTTGTACACATTCTGACGGAATGTGTCCTATCGGACCGTTTTGTCGGATATTCCGACTCTGTGTGGTCTCCATCGGACTGTTTCCGGCGTAATAACCAACGGACCAACTTTTCCAACTTGCCAGTAAAATTTTCCGACAAAATGCTCCGATCGGACATACTCCGATCATGTGTAGCCTACTCCGACGGACAAAGTGCCACGCATGCTCAGATCAAATTCCTAGACCAAAGCTATTGGCTACTAGCCTGAACGTAGTCCCGTCGTAACGAAATAACGTAATCACGTTATGTACAATCGGATTTTCCGACAACTTTGTCTGACCGTGTGTATGCAACAGTTTTGGAAAAAATCCGTCGGATAAAATCCGTCGGATAAAATCCGTCGGACAAAATCCGTCGGACAAAATCCAACGGATTTGGTTGTCAGAATGTCCGACCGTGTGTACAAGGGCTTAGAGGCGCCTCTCTTCTTTTTTTATACACTGTAGCTCCTGCTGGATTTTGCTTCTAATCACCTAGTGGAGACTTCGGCCACGTACACACGGGCGGATTGTCTGCCCAACTTAGTCCGCTGAACCGTGTTTCAGCGGACAATCCGCTCGTGTGTGGGCTTCAGGGGACTTTTTCAGCGGACAGTCTGACGGACTAAGTCTTTCAGGATTTCCGTAATTTTGTCCGTCCAAACTTGGTTTTGTCCGTCCAAACTTGGTTTCAGCGGACAGTCCGCTCGTGTGTAGGCAAGTTGGACGGACTAAGTATGGCGCATGCTCAGAAAGGATTTACACGGCCGAAGGTTGCATTGCAGTGTATTGGACGTCGTATTTCTAGTCCCGTCGTACGTGCTGTATACGTCATCGCGCAAGCTTTCAGTGGACTGTCTGTTCATCGTGTGTGGTCAAGTCCGTTCATTCAAAAGTTGAACGGACTGTCTGTCGGATTGTCTGACGAACTTAGTTGGGCAGACAATCCGCCCGTGTGTACGCGGCCTTCCATTTGTGGGTGGACATTTTATACACAACCTATCACATTGCTATAATCTGTGGAACGAATAATCTGAGTGTCCATTATTTCTTATGGGGAAATTTGCTTTGATATACAGGTACTTTGAATTACAAGCATGTTTCCGGAACAAATTATGCTCGCAATCCAAGTTTTACTGTACTGTATATGTTTAGCTTTACAGCAGCAAACAGGATAAAACCAAATATCTAAATGTTTCCTTCTTACATAATTCTTTCCTATATTTTGTTACTATTACCAGCACTGGATTAGCACACAGGCAATGCCGGTGACTAGTTCTTTGACGTGTGCGTGCCTGTTTTAGGGCACCGCTTCCTAAGTTCAGTTCCTCTTTAAATTAAGAGTAGGTAGTAGATAGACCAAGTGGAATATATTGGACTGGTATGACATCACTGTAATTCATACACTAGCAAGCTCTTTGCTGGCACGCTGCAATAGTATACTTGCATATTTGTGAAATTAACCTTGCGAGGGTTGGATGATTCAAAAACATCACTTTTTTTAAAAAAATTAGCCTTTAACCACTTGACCACTGGGCACTTAAACCCCCTTAATAACCAGACCAATTTTCAGCTTTCGGTGCTCTCACATTTTGAATGACAATTACTCAGTCATGCAACACTGGACCTATATGAAATTTTTGTCCTTTTTTTCAAACAAATAGAGATTTATTTTGGTGGTATTTAATCACCGCTGTGTTTTTAATTTTTTGTGCTATAAAACAAAAAAGAGCGAACATTCTGTAAAAAATTAATTTTTCTTTGTTTCTGTTATAAAATTAGCAGATTAGTAATTTTTCTTCATAAATTTTGGCCAAAAGTACAAATTGGTGGATATTATTTGGTCTTTGTGAAAGTTATAGAGTCCACAAGCTATGGTGCCAATATCTGAAAATTGATCACACCTGAAGTACTGACGGCCTATCTAATTTCTTAAGACCCTAACAAGCCAGGAAAGTACAAATACCCCCCAAATGACCCCTTTTTGGAAAGAAGACATTCCACGGTATTTATTAAGAGGCATGATGAGTTTTTTGAAGTTGTAATTTTTTCCCACAATTCTTTGCAAAATCAAGATTTTTTTTTCCTTTTTATTTATTTTTTTCACAAAATTGTCATATTATCAGGTTATTTCTCACACACAGCATGTGCATACCACAAATTACACCCCAAAACACATTCTGCTATTACTCCTGAGTATGGCAATACCACATGTGTGAGACTTTTACACAGCGTGGCCACATACAGAGGCCCAACATGCAGGGAGCACCATCAGGTGTTCTGGAGCGCCTAGGCCAATTCTGCCATTTCTCCCCTACATGTAAAAATCATCATTTATTTGCTAGAAAATTACATAGAACCCCAAAACATTATATATGTTTTTTTAGCAAAGACCCTAGAGAATACAATGGTGGTCGTTGCAACTTTTTATCTTGCACGGTATTTGCGCAGCAATTTTTCTAACGTGTTTTTGGGGAAAAAAATTGTTTTGTGCTTTTAAAAAAACAAAACAGTAAAGTTAGCCCAATGTTGTTGCATAATGTGAAAGATGAAGTTATGCCAAGTAAATAGATACCTAACATGTCACCCTTCAAAATTGCACACGCTCGTGGAATGGAGCCAAACGTTGCTACTTACAAATCCCCATAGGTGACACTTTTTTTTTACTGGTTACGTTTTGCGTTACAGAGGAGGTCTAGGGCCAACATTTTTGCTCTCCCTCTAACGTTTGCAGCGATATCTCACATGTGTGGTTTGAACACTGTTTTCATATGTGGGTGGGACTTACATATGCGTTAGCTTCTGTATGCGAGCACATGGGGACAGGGGCGCTTAAAAAACAAAAAAATTATTGTTCATTTTACTTTATTTATTTTGGTTTGACACTTTTTTCCCCAAAAATAAATTTTTTGATCACTTTTATTCCTATTACAAGGAATGTAAACATCCCTTGTAATAGGAATATGGCATGACAGGAAATCTTTACAGTGAGATATGGGGTCAATAAGACCCCACATCTCACCTCTAGGCTTGAAATAAGAAAAAAATAACGATTGTGGCTTTGATCGTATTGGCGAGTCGGTAGAAGCACCGCAGGGTGGCGGGAGGGGGGGGTGTCCCCTCTCGCCTCCTGTAAGAATGATCAAGCAGCGGAACAGCCGCTATGATCGTTCTTATGGTGTAGGGAATTGCCATCTGAAAATGCTGATATCTGAATGATGCCTGTAGCTACACCTATCATTCAGATATCCCCGCACAAAGTCAAGGACGTCATATGACGGCCGGCGGGCGGGAAGTGGTTAAAATGCATTTTTTTTTAACACAAAGTTGTCCATTTATACAATATTTCTAACACATAGCATGTACATACCAAAAATGACACCCCAAAATAGATTCTCCTACTCCTCCTGAGTATGGCGATACCACAGGTGTGAGACTTCCACAGCCTGGCCACATACAGAGGCTGAGTACAGCCAAGTGTGGCTTTGCATGGCCGAGCATGGCCGGGTATCACTGAGTATTGCAGGGTATCACCAAGTAAGGATGGGTATTGCAGGGTATCACCAAGTATGACTGAGCATGGCCGAGTTTGGCTGGGTATTGCAGAGTATTACCGGGTATGGCTGGCTATTGCAGAGTATGGCTGGGTATAGCAGATTATCACTGAGTATGGCTGGGTATTGCAGAGTATGGCTGGGTAATGCAGGGTATCACCGAGCATGGCTGGGTAATGCTGGGTATGGCAGTTTATGGCAGAGTATTGGCAGGGTATTGGCAGGGTATTGCAGGCTATTGCAGAGTATTGCTGGGTATTGCAGATTATTGCTGAGTATTGCAGAGTATTGGCAGGGCATTGCTGGCTATTGCAGAGTATTGGCAGGGCATTGCAGAGTATTGGCAGGGTATTGCAGAGTATTGGCAGGGCATTGCTGGGCATTGCAGAGTATTGGCAGGGCATTGCAGAGTATTGGCAGGGCATTGCTGGGTATTGCAGAGTATTGGCAGGGAATTGCAGAGTATTGGCAGGGTATTGCAGAGTGTTGGCAGGGCACTGCTGGGTATTGCAGAGTATTGGCAGGGCATTGCAGAGTATTGGCAGGGCATTGCAGAGTATTGGCAGGACATTGCTGGGTATTACAGAGTATTGGCAGGGCATTGCTGGGTATCGCAGAGTATTGGCAGGGAATTGCAGAGTATTGGCAGGGTATTGCAGAGTATTGGCTGGGCATTGCTGGGTATTGCAGAGTATTGGCAGGGCATTGCTGGGTATCGCAGAGTATTGTCAGGGAATTGCAGAGTATTGGCAGGGTATTGCAGAGTATTGGCAGGGAATTGCTGGGTTAATTGTCAGTGAGCAGCGCTGTGGGCACTGCAGATCCAGCCCACAGCGCTGCTGACACCGATCTCTCCCCTCTCACTGTACCAATCAGTACAGAGAGGGGAGGCAGGAACCGGCGTCATAACATGACGCCGATTTGTTTACAAGTGATCGCTCCGTTGGTTAATATTCAATATTACATTATAAGAAATGATAACCTTAAATTCACATTTTCTTTGCTATAAAGGCCATATTTTTACTACTGATGTCAAATGGGTCTGACTGGTGCTGCCCCAAGTCTCCACTGTCAGTCATGATCATTCAGCTTGGATGAAAACGTGAAATTTGTAACGCAGGGCAGCTGAATCAGCATTGATTCACTAAATGACATTCCTTGCGTGCTAACACTCGGTAGTTTGGCAGTAGAACTAGGTTATAGGGCCATCATGGGAATAGAAAAGCGGAAAGGGGGTTACCCTAAGCCAGATAGGAAAAGTATGATGTATTTACTGGTAAATCTACGTCAGTGTACAGAAGGAACAAGAATTACGTTGTTTATAGAAAATATCACATAATATTACAGAGTGTCCATAAATGTATTTATCATTCACAGTAAATAAATAACTATATTACCCCTATTGTGTAAGGGACCTGCTCTTAACATGTAATTGTTTAATCACAATAGAGTGAAGATCATATGTAATAAACTGGTGATGCCCAGGTATAGGCAATCCCTATCCTTGGTATAGGCAATTTGGTTGCCCCCAGAGCTATATGGCTAGGAGATTAAGATTACCACCTATAGGAACAGGTCTACTGGACTTAATACTCCAGCCCAGGCTGACATACATAGCTCACTTGTCCTCAGAGCTCTGTAGTTTGGAGATAAAATTACCAAATTAAGCATGCATAGAAACTGGCTTCCACTCCATACTGTTCTTCTGCTTCAGGGAGCCTCAAATTAATAGACATCGTTTTTTTTGGGGGGGGGGGGGGGGGAGACAAAGCTAGGCTATTCCCTCTTCTTCTCAACTTTGTGGCTTCACCATTTCACTGTGCTTAGGGACTCTTCTCTCCTGTGTTGTCCATGTTTACCATGTCTATACTCCACCATCTGTCGCTGGGTCCATCCTCTGCGGTCTGTTGGAGCAATTGTGATGGTGTCATTTTAGATATTTTTTGCACCCCTCCCCAGATCTGTGCCTTGATACAATCCTGTCTCAGAGGTCTACAAACAATTTCTTGGACTTCATGGCTTGGTTTGTGCTCTGACATGCACTGTTAACAGTGGGACCTTATATAGACCAGTGTGTGCCTTTCCAAATCATGTCCAATCAACTGAATTTACCACAGGTGGACTCCAATCAAGTTGTAGAAAATCTCAAGGATGATCAGTGGAAACAGAATGCACTTGAGCTTAATTTTAAGTGTCATGGCAAAGACTGTAAATAAAACAATAAAAATATAAAGTGCAGCGCTAGGGTACACCTCCACATTAAATTATAAACAATGTGAAAGAATTTAAGTGAGAAAAATAAAAATAAATATAAAATTGTAAAGAAATATATAACAGTGGTGAAAAGTCCAAACAATAATATGAATGTCCACTGATATCTATTCAAATCCAGAGGGTCTGGTCTTCCAACATCCAAAAACACGGTCAATCTTGCATCAGACTGCTATAACGTATTAAAAAGAAGATGGGTACTCTTACCATGTATGCTGAACACATCTACCTTACGGTAATGCGTCTTACGAGCTTGAAACGGCTATAGTAGCCGAGGCCACTGGACATCCAGCAGGATCTTATCCCCTTCCGAATGGATCCTTTTTTTTTTTTTTTTTTTTTTAAACATGTCTTTATTCGGAAAATGCAGCATACAACATAAGGCGAAATACAATTAATGTATACTGTCATTTCAAACTGTGGCACATATTCTCGGACAACATTACATTTCAGCTTAACCTTACAGCATACTCCGAGAGATATAAACAGTCTCCAATTAAACAGGAAACATATAACAGTAAGCATGACATCAATATTTTTGTAAAATTAAACAAGAAAGTTTAACTGACTATTAGCCTCTCCAAACTAGGGCCCAAATAGGCGATATACGGCTGGTATAATCAAGGAGTATATCTAGTCTGGACTTAGGTAGACGACAGGTAGTTCATATCTCCCTACACTCACCCCTACAGGGTTCACGCTGTGAGAGTAAGGAAACCTGAAGCAGGACCACAAACCTAGAAGAGCCCTGTCGTCCGTACGCACCTCCTCCGAGTCCACTCAGTAACGTGGTACATCACCAGCTAATTCCTATGCATAGTTGTATAGTCATAGCGTTCCAAAGCTCTGTGAGAATATAAAGATAGAGGGAAATTGGGGAGGGTATAGGGGTGAGGGTACAGGGGTAAGACATGGCAAGGGATGGTTGCGTTGTCCTAAATGGGCACCCAGTGTACTCAGGGAAAGCGACCACTGTTGGAAGATTGGAACCGTTAGTTTAGCAATTATTTTCCCACTTATTTTCAATCATTTTCAAATATTTTCCCAGGTCAGGCTATATCTCGTTTAGCAATGTCTTGCATTCTGTGGACGCACGAAAATGTATCCAACAAGCCCACACTGTAGTAAATTTTGGCGTAGTGTCATTAAGTTGGTGCACAAGTTCTTCCATTTCCATTGTCCGCCCTACCCGACGGATCCAGTCCCCTACCGTGGGGGGCGTAATAGATTTCCAGCGAATGGGCAAACACATTTTCGCTGCATTCACAAGGTGCAAGACAAGAGATTTCCTATATTGCTTCTGTGGTATAGAGGCGTGATGAAGTAAATATTGTGCAGGTGTATATTCCAAGGTGTAGGTAGTTATTTTAGAAATTAGTTGGTGTATGGCTGTCCAATATGGTTGAATAGCGGGGCATTCCCACCAAACATGTAATAACGTCCCCTCCATTGTCTTACATCTCCAACATGTGGACGATGTGTTAGGGTCAAATTTGTGCAACAAGTCAGGTGTTCTGTACCACCTGGAGTACAGTTTATACCCGTTCTCCTGAACCGACACATTTCGTGAGCCCTTGTGAATATGTAGCAAAATGTTTTCCCAGTCTTCTCGTGTGAGCTCTAAGTTCAGCTCCTCTACCCATCTGATATTGGCAAGGTCATTTAAACTGTTGACAGCTGGGAAGAGGAGTGCGTAGAGTTCAGAGATTAAATGCCTTTGTGGTTCCTGTCTGTTGCATAGTTCCTCGAAACTAGTAAGTTCTCTATACCATTGTGACTTGAGAGGTGTACTTGACAGAAAGTGCTTTATCTGGAGGTAATTGAAGAAGGGAATGTACCTATCCGGGAATTTTTCGGGGAGGGAATGAAAGGGGATTAAATTTCCCCTATCAAAGAAAGATCTGGCTCTTAAGACATCTTGTTGAGTCTGGTCTATTAGTTGTCGTGGAGAAATGCCTGGAGGAAAGTCTGGGTTATGTTCCAGTGGAGAGAGTGGGCCAGGAGAAGAGGAAAGTTTAAATTTTTGACGTATCGCTCTCCATGTGTGTAAAGTCGCCCCTATCAACGGATGAGAGTGAAGCGTATGTGAGATAGAAGGGGGGTCCAACCAAGGAAGGAGTCTGACCGGGATACCGGCGGCTGTCTCTTCTATGTCTACCCAAGCTTTGGCTTGCCTGTGAACATGCCAGTCCACTATTCTAGTGAGCTGGCAGGCCCAATTGTACTTTTGTAAGTCGGGGACTCCCAATCCGCCTTGCAATTTGGGCAAAGTCATTTTTCCCCACCTTATGCGAGGATGCTTATTGGCCCATATAAATTGAGAGCTGAGAGCTTTGTATGTGGCGAAAAATGCCTGTGGTAGTTTGATCGGAATGGTTTGCATGAGATACAAGACCCTGGGGAGAACGTTCATCTTCAGGATCGAGGATCTCCCAAACCACGAGATCATGCGTTTATTCCAAGTTTGCAGGTCTTGCCTGATAGTATTCAAAAGGGGTAAAAAGTTTCGAGGGTAGAGATCGGATAGTTTAGTTGGGAGCTGAATTCCCAGATAAGTTAAGGCGTGTCTCTCCCACCCAAACGGGAAGTTTAATTTGCAATGAGTCAGCACGTTTTCAGGAAGAGTAATATTAAGGGCCTTCGATTTATTGTAATTAATTTGCAAGTTAGCTATTGATTTAAAAAGTGCCAGATCCTGGAGTAGATTTGGTATCGTGATGTTCGGTTCCGTTAGGAACAAAAGCACATCATCAGCGTATGCTGCCACTTTGTACTCTTTGTCGTTTATCCGAATCCCCTTAATGTCACCGTTCAGTCGGAGCTTACGTAACATTGGTTCTAATGTAAGGATGAAGATGAGGGGAGACAAGGGGCAGCCCTGTCTGGTCCCGTTGGACAGGGAGAAGGCATCCGACAGGTGACCATTCGCTCTAATTCTGGCCGTGGGAGAAGAGTATAGGGCAGTGATGAATTGCATTGTGCGTTCTCTAAAACCCATTTTGCAGAGCGTCGCCATCATGTAATCCCACGCCACCCTGTCAAATGCCTTCTCCGCGTCCAACGAGAGGAGAAAGCCTGATTTACGGGATGTGGACAACCACTGATGTATGCTTATTGCCTTCAAGGTGTTATCCCGGGCCTCCCGTCCCGGGACAAAGCCTACCTGGTCTAAGGATATCAATGAAGGGAGTAAGGGGAGTATGCGATTAGCCAGAATTTTGGCGTAGATCTTCATGTCAACGTTTATAAGTGAGATGGGTCTGTAGTTGGTCACCAAGGATTCTTCCTTCCCTGGTTTGGGGATCACTGTGATGTGAGCCTCAAAAAGGTCCGTGTGCGTTATAGGGGAATTTGGGAGATTATTAAATGTGTCTAAGAGGTGAGTGAGTAAGGTGTCAGAGAATGTCTTATAATACAGGGTTGAGAGGCCATCAGGGCCTGGGCTCTTACCCGGTTTTAGTTGTTTCAGAGCCGCCTGTAGTTCTTCCCCAGAGATCGGTCTGTCTATGTCAGCTGCTGCTTCAGCAGAGATAGGTCCAGGGCAGTAATCTGTCAGGAAGTCCGCAATCAACCGGCTTCTATCAGGTTGGGATCCTGCTTGGTGGGCGGGTGGGAGATTATATAACTTTGAGTAATATTGTTTAAACTGATCAACAATACCCGAAGGGGTTTCTATTTTGTTACCTGAGGGGTCAGTGATATAATGTATCGTCATCCTTGCTTTCTTTTTCTGAATCGCTCTAGCCAATAATTTCCCCGCCTTATTGCCAAATTCATAATAATTCCTTTGCATAAGTACATACTTACGTCTGATTGGTTTACCCAGTTCCTCCAGGAGGTCTTCTCTAGCTTGCAAGAGTTCGGCTAGCGTACTCTCAGCCAATGTCTGCTTATGTTTTTGTTCTAAAAAATGAATACGTTTGGACAACTCATCTATACCTTTAAGCCTAGCCTTCCTTTTCTGCGCCGCCATGGAAATGAGTTCCCCCCTAATCACGCATTTGTGCGCCGCCCATCTAGTGGAAGGGTGTATTTCCGCCGCCGCGTTATCTTTGAAATATTGCAAAAGGCATGTTCTAAGTCTGTGAACAATGTCCAAATCGTTCAGTAGGGAGTCGTCCAAGCGCCAGGTATAAGGCTTCGTGGGCCGGGTGGGAAAGGAGATGGTGGCCGTTATTGGGTGGTGATCTGATATCAGCATCGGGCCAATGTCAGCTGCTACCAATGACTCTAGATTTACTTGTGACAGGAAGAAGTAGTCAATCCTTGTATATTTGTTGTGTGGGGGTGAATAATAAGTAAAGTCCTTCACTGTCGGATGAAGCGTCCGCCAGGTATCATGAAGGGTCAGTGTGGAAAGTTGCGTCTTGATGGCACGGAGTGCCCTGTATGATATTGAGGAGGAACCTGAAGAGGAATCTAGTGTGGGGGACAGGGCAAGGTTGAAATCCCCCCAACCACCAACATGCCTTTAAAAAAGGAGGTAAGTATTCGCATAGTGTTTCTGAAGAAGGGCACTTGATTTTTGTTTGGGGCATATAGATTTGCTAACATGAGATCTCGGCCAAATAGCTTCCCCTTCAGAAAAATGTAACGGGACTCTATGTCAATGAGCGTGTCCTCTACTTGGATGGGACAGTTTTTGGAGATGAGGATCGAAACTCCCTTGGTCTTCGCGGATGGGTTGGTGGCATGAAACTCTGTAGGATACTGGGGGGAGCGAAATGTGGGGGTTTTGTCCATTTTAAAGTGTGTCTCTTGAAGAAAGACCACATCCGCTTTAGCCTTTCTTAGGAGGAGCAACAGTTGCGACCTTTTTTCTGGTGTATTAAGCCCTTTAGTGTTGAGTGAGTACAGCCTGACCTGTGGTGAAGCGGTAGTATTGTGAACAGGATGCATCACGTGTGACTGGTGCCTAGGTACGCAAGGTTAGAGCGTTAAATTCAAGGGGGAAGGGGAAGGAGAGGGAGGGGTTGTGAGGGGATAGGAAGGAGTGGGTAGGATGGGTGTCAAATAGACTACCCAACGGCAACCGTAGGGATAGAAGACCTGCTCCTTCCCAGGAGTACCGGTGCCACTAAAGTTACGGTGCCGAGACCGCAGGAGCCCTGCTATCGAAAGGGCCCCTCAGTCTAAGTCACCGTGATGGGGTTGAACCAGAATCCTCGGAAGAGTCTGGAAACAGTTATATGGGTAGGACGCCGACGTCCAGCCCCTTAGAAGGCTTATAAATCTAGGATATAAAACGGAGGCATGACACCTGCAAAATAAGCATCAGGTAACCACACGGATGCAATGTGAGAAGTACCTTCTTGCCTCACAATAACATAACATTAGAAACTCAAAACTATAAACCATAAATCCCTACTAGATACCTTTTAACAGTGGCTGCTGCCATAAGTTGCCCGAGCTACATGAAATAAAGGAGCTAGATGAGGGAAAGAGACCACGATCGCCTGTAAACAGGTGGTGACAATGGTTAAGATTGGGTAACCATTAGACAGTGGGCATAACAGGCTATCGGTTTGGATTAGCATCTTACAAAGAAATATTAAACTGAAACTAAAGAATAACTAAAATTGCCTCCCATGGAGTGCATCTCCCCACAACTGCAGGTATCATATACATGTGTACTCCCCCTTGGGCCCCCCTCCGTACACGGAGTTTGCCCAAAGACGAGGGCTCAGGTTTCAATGCAGGAATTTCTCATGAATGCTTGACTCATGCAGCCCCATTTGCATGAATCCTACCTGCTCCATTGTGAAACGAAGTGGGCGCGCGGCTCCGCTGATCCGAAACCGCGTCCCCCCACTCCCCCTGAAGTACTGTCGAGGCGAACAAACCAAAACTCCGGTGCGACAATAGGTCGACCGCACAAGTAGGAATACCCACATTCATGAGCGCAGGGCAGCCTACTACGTTTCTTGCGACATCCCAGGGGCCCAAGGGCTGTTCTAAGCGTGCTAGGGTATCATGAATGAAAAATCTGAAGAACACAATCTTTGCAAACTAATGTCCCTTCTATTTCTATGGCTAACATCCCTAGCCGGAGAGGGCATGCCAGGAGAGTAGACTTAACGGGTGTTGTCAGCAACCGAGCATGTACGCGGAAAGGATATGAAGGGGGAGGAAGGGGATTAAGGATCCCTGTTACATGAAACTTTCCATCCCTCCTCTCGTGTAAGTCTAATGAGGTAAACAAAAGTGTCATCACAGAGGATCATTAGTCTAATTTTGGAGCCTAATACCTTGTCTTAAAAGCACTCCGGCATGTCCCCTCCTGCTTCCATTCACACTTCCCCTACCCCTGAAAGCTTTATAGTTCTACAGGGACGTGCAAGATAATACCAATAGCGATACAGTACATGGGTAAACTTGTACTAATGTCTTCGACTTCTGTCACAGCCTTGGTACCTTAATGTTTGTATAAAGCTGTGTGAGCTCAGCTTAGACATGCTGCAAACAAGGCCAAATATGTCCGTTCCCCTTAAAAATTGTAGGGGCTCAGAGATCAATGAGTGCATATTCGCAAAAGGTATGAACAACAAACAAAAAGAGAAAAAAGAAACGGATGAGAAAGTTTGCAGATCCAAAGGAAAAAAGTGGAAGAATGAATTCACTTATCTGTGTATTTCTTTCACAGTTCCGTTGAATGTCTGCGGTATTCCTCCCGATCCCGCCGCGCCCTGCGGGAACGTGGCGAAGCAGAGGGGCTATGCCCGTTGCGAGAATCTCGCCTTGTAGGGTGGTTTCTGTTCCGTGAAACTGACCGGTGCCTGCGGTACCTGCTGGGTTGGGCATCCATCTGCTCCTCTCGGCCTCTCTCTCTGCTGGGTGGAGGTCTGGGACGAAATGCTGCATACCAGCTGGGCACATCTACCTGCGGAATGTCTAAAGTGGCACAGAAAAACGGTAATTCCTCAGGGACACGCAGTACCGCCGTGCGGCCTTGATACGAGGCCGCTAAACCAAAAGGGAACTTCCACTTGTACTGTATACCTTTGGCCCGCAGAGCATCAAGTAATGGCCTCAGATCCCTGCGGTGTTGAAGCGTAATTCCAGATAAATCTTGGTAGATGTGGATGGTAGCACTGCCATACGATAGCTGGATCCGATTACGTGCCTTACGTAGAATGTCCTCTTTCAGTCTGTAATCCACCAGACAACAGACTACATCTCGTGGGGGGTCTGTTTCACGACCCTTGGGCCGCAACGCCCTGTGTATTCTCTCAATAGCCACCGGTGTCTGCACTGGTCTGTCAAGGAGATCATTAAACAGGCCCACAACCGTTGCCTCAAGTTGGTCCGAATCCACTGATTCTGGTAGGCCTCTCACCAGTATGTTGTGTCTCCTCCCTCTGTTATCTAAGTCCTCCTGATGGCGTTGGAGGTCTCTCAATTGAAGGGTGTGGGCATCAAGTGTATGGGTGACCTTTCGGAGGACATTGTCATGCTGCAGCGTTTTCTGCTCTACATCTTGCACCCGGTCCGCAATGGCGCGTATGTCTAGCCTCAGGTCCGCTATGGCCGCAGAGAGAGTCTCTTTTATGTCCGCCGCCACTGCCCTCAAATCTAGCAGGCTCCGGTGTTGTTGTGCGCTCAGGAGGGATCCTTGATCAGATATCCCCCCGCTATGTGGAGCCCTCGGCGGTGAGGAGAGCGGGGCCTGTGTGAGCGTGACACGGGAAGCCGCCATGTTGTCCCGCTGAGAGCGGAACATGTCGGGCAAGGTCTGGCTGAGGGTACCTCGTTGCCGCCTCGGTGAGCGGGAGCGGGATGTCGATGAGGTCCGGGATGCTGTGCCCATCGTCTCCGGTGCTGTGTAGCAGTGTCACGCGTCCGTGAAGGCAAACGGGCTGGATCGCGGCAGGAGCTCAGCTCTTAGGCAGCCATTCTCTCCCGAGGTCAGGCCTGGATCCGATCTTTATCCAATACCCTCAGAGGTCCACAGTTCCAAATTGCAAATGGATTGACCGCCTCGGACTCCGATTTGTAAGGCTTGATCAGGTGTAACTCAGCAAAGGCCAGAGCATAAAAAAGAGAAACACATGGAGGTGCTCCACATTGCGTAGGTCAACCAATGATGGTTTATTGTAAAAATTGGTATTACAAGTGTATAAAAAACCACCAAACAGCTGGTGATATGAATAAAAATCACGTGATAAATATAAAAGAAAAAGCAATATGGGGAGCAGGAATATGCTTTCCCAGCGCGTTTCGACCGCAAAGTCGTCGACTGGGGCATGAGATAAGACTGTAAATACTGTATTTATCGGCGTATAACACGCACTTTTTCCCCCTTAAAATCAGGGGCAAACCGTAGGTGTATGTTATACGCCGATCCCCTGCTGATTGTGTGCGGAGGAGTGAGTGCCGCCGAAATACATATAGCCGAGTGTACTTGGCTAGGCTGGCTCCTCTCGGCTCCGCTCACAGTCAAGCCCAGTCCCGCCCTATGATGGACATAACACAGGGACTGGGCGTGACTGTGAGTGGAGCCGAGAGGAGCCGAGCCTAGCCGAGTACAATCTACTATGTGTATTTCGGCTCGGCTCCGCTCACAGTCATGCCCAGTCCAGGCCATTGGACCTGTGTTATGTCCATTATAGGGCGGGACTGCGAGAGGAGCCGAGAGGAGCCGAGAGGAGCCGAGATACACAGGACCGGCTCTGTGTATCTCGGCGGTGCCATATTTGAACTGCAGTGACACTGACAAGGCTGCAATGTCACTGAAAAGGCTGCAAATGACACTGAACAAGTGCAGATGGACACTGACAAGGCTGCAAATGACACTGAACAAGGCTGAAGATGGACACTGATAAGGCTGCATTGATGGGCATTTAAATGTAAGTTTTTTTCCTTAAAATTCCCTCCTAAACTTGGGGTGCGTGTTATACGCTGATAAATACGGTACTTATGTACATTTTTTTCGTTATTTATTTTTAATAAATTTGCAAAGATTTCAAACAAACACTGTCATTATGGGATATTGTTTGTAGAATTTTGAGGAAAGTAATGAATTTAATTAATTTTGGAATAAGGCTGTAACATAACAAAATGTGGAAAAAGTGAAGCACTGTGAATACCTTCCAGATGCACAGTAAAGTGAAACATGCTGCAGAATAAAGCAAGATAAGTTGCACACTCAGAATTGTTTAGAAAACTATGGACTTTAGGTGGCAACATTTAATGGCTAAACTAAGTTATTTAAGATGCAAGCTTTTGGGACCCCTTAGGTCACAATATGCATCCCTGATAACATAAATAAGCCAATAAAGGGTATCACTCCTACACCTGTAAACTTTTCAAACATTGCAATGGCTTACAAAATAAAATATTTGATTATTTCTCAGATAGTTGAGTGCGGTGGCCTCTTGGTGGCAGCATTGCACACTCCCAATAGCCCAATGTCTCTACCTTTCCAGGGACAGGATACGGTCTTCAATCCATGATGCTCAGACTAGTCATACAAATTGGGTGTAGTGATGTAATAGATAACATTACTACACTATGTAATGTATTACATTACTCGGGTAATTCCACAGCCATAGTATAAATATGTGTGTGTTGAAGAATGGAGCACTCACTAGCAGGCCAGGCTAAATCATTCACTTTCCCAGCTCATAAACTATGGCACAACTTAAAGATATGCTTACAGGTATGTTTTGCCCAGTCCATTGGCTGGTTGTAGATAGGTGACAACAGAAGCACTATGGATTGCCCTGTGCGTCTGTTTTTAAATATGTGGGTAGGAATTAGTGCTAGTCTGACTTTTTTAGTTACTTTTTGCAACTTGCAACAGGGCTTCTTAGAGCATGGCAAAGATGAATGGGCCCACATAGGTATTTTCTCATTTACGCAAAAAGTTAGATCATCCAATCAAGCACTTACTTTAATTATCTGGCATAGACAGATGAAAGCTGAGAGCCGATTGTTTACTATGTACTACTCTATACTTTATAGGATAGTGTTGTTTGGGTTTTACAAAAAAAAGTGTTTGAAATGCAAATGTTTGGCCCATAGCAGCCAATCAGATTCTAAAGAGATCATTTTTTTAAAGTAGGTTAAAATTGGAGAAGTGGTAATTATTTTGGTCATTAGTATTAGCACTTTTTTTTATTATTATGTTTTTTTTTATGCAGTTTTATTCTCCTTTATTGTATAACAAGTCAGTGGCAGGGAAGGGCAGAGTTAAGTTTTTGTAAAAGAGGAATGTGAGGTATGATAATGTCCTGAGGGTAAGATAAAAAAGTGAAAGGAAGGAAGAAAGAGGGGAGGGGTAGCTGCACTGGTCAAAAGATCCAGAGAATGCAGAATGATTCAGTGTGAAGTTATCATACCATTCTCTAACAGTCTCTGTGTTGTCGGCTTTTAGGATTGGCTGTGGCCCTGTCATTCATATCAGTAATCATCGCAGCACCAGTACCAATGGAGGCGACTGAAGAACTCGGTGATAAAATTCGGGATGAAGCCACGGAAATTATGAAGCAAATGGTAAGTACATATCACTGTTTGTTTGTTTGTTTGTTTGTTTTTTCCTCTTCCAGAAACAAATTTAAAACAAAGTATGTCATGTAATGGGAACTAATCAAATGCAATAACACTGGAATTGTATACATATAAAATACAAATGCAAAAATATATGATATAGAACATGGGTGCTCAACCTCTGGCCCTACAGCTGTTGCCGAACTACAAGTCCCAACATGCCTCTGCCTTTGGGAGTCATGCTTGTAACTTTCAGTGGCTTGCAATGCCTCATGGGACTTGTAGTTCTGCCACAGCTGGAGGGCCACAGGTTGAGCACCCATGCTCTAGGTCAGGGGTATCCAAACTTTCTAAGCAAAGTGCCAATTTACTGTACTTCAGGTTATAGGGGAGCTGGACTGTGGCTAGTGGTCTTAGAAAATGTCCCACAGCTTCAGTGCTTCATCATTGGTTGTAATGGGAGAAATAGTGTCCCATTGATGGTGTCAGTATAGGGCAGTGATGGTGAACCTTGGCACTCCAGATGTTTTGGAACTACATTTCCCATGATGCGCGACTACACTGCAGAGTACATGAGCATCATGGGAAATATAGTTCCAAAACATCTAGGATGCCAAGGTTCGCCATCACTGGTATAGGGAACGGTGACCCATCATTGGTGTCACTTGGTGGAATGGTGCCCCAAGGGCCAGATAAAGGCAAGCAAAGGGCCACATCCGGCCCCTGGGCAGCAGTTTGGAGACCACTGCTCTAGGTGATTATTGAAGGGCAGACTTTTTGCATGTGAGGCACCTAACCAGAGACAGTGAGCTCTCCAAATGACTGTATTTTTCCCCATACTGAATAAGCATTGAAGTCCCAAATCCTCTAGGATGTATTCCTTTTAAATTAACAATTAGACTGCTCTTTTGTTATGAGAGTATCTGTGGGAGGCTCTAAGACCTTCTAGGTTTTCAAGAACCCTTAATCAAGTAAAATCGTTATTTTAAGCTTATGTACCATCTCATTGTGCCCCTGTGCTGTACAATTTGTCAGGACAGGAATATGTCCTGTCAGAAGCTCTGAAATGTATATGCATTAATCACAGGGGACATATGTGATGAAAAAATTAGTAATTCTCCATTACTTTCCATAGGGGTTGGATGAAGGCACATTAAAACTCATAAGGAAGCTCCTGAAAATCTCTCCTATTTCGGTGACACACTGTGAAAGTGGCAACTTCAACAAGGTAACAATTCATTTTGATCTACAGTATGTAGCAATATTAAACATTGTGCTGTCACTTGTTGGCTTTTATAAGAGTACTGTTGGAATGTTCTCTCTAACCACCAATAAGAAATACGTAAGCTTTAAAAAAATTCAAGAAAAATGTATTTATGAAAAAAAAAAGAAATAAGCTTGGTTACAGCGTTTTGGAGAACTTTCAAGGTTATGTGTTTGTAACCATATAAAACAATAGGCAGCCACACCACAATGCCCCAGCCACCAGCCATGGTGTGAGCTGTACACACTGACCTGACATTTGTAGGATATATTAGAGAAAATAATGGACTTGGACAGAATTTTCTGTAGAGGACACCTACTTCAATATATTATACATATCTCTGCATCCTGCCAAAGGTTCTTATAATATATTTGCAGAATGCATGGAAGGAGACAGACCACCTGCCAAGCAGCCAAAAACTGCATACAGGTCTGTAATTTGAGTGACCCCAGTAGGCAGGCCATGCTGATAAGGATTGGGGCACTTTGCAAATAATTAAATGCTTATAACAGCTACACTCTCCATGAGCTTCATACAAAAAGATATATTAGCCAGTGTGGCTTAGAGAGTTTTTTCTTCGTAAAGTATAGTGCTCAAGCTAATAGATATAGTTCCCTTTAAACTAGAAGGTTACATGCGGACAAAGCTTGTGCTATATGAATTGCATAATGACAGTGAAACAGATTTGTAAACTGGAAAAAAAACACTGGTTGTACAATTAAAGAGTATCTATACTGATAATGAGTGGGCTTTGTACAATTTTTAGAGGGTGGATAGCACCATAACCAGATGTTTCTCAAACAATAAAAAAATAAATATATTGTATTTTGTACAAGATATATATTTTGTCCTGCTTAGTGTTGATACGTATTATAAAGTTTATACAATTAATATTCTTTTGTTTTACTGAATTCCCCCTTATTATCCCCACAGGAAAACTGCTACTCACAGCTGTACAAAGGCCTGAAGACCACTTTATCCTTACTTAACTCTACTCAGGTCTACAATGAATACGACCTCACCATTATGCTCTATGACCTTGAGGAATTCATCTCCAACATTGAAGAGGAGGCAAGTTTAGAATATAGAGTAGTAATCTTTAATTTGTATAATGTGGCAAGCATGATATCTAATTGCATAATCTCCTGTAGGGAACTCCTTATTATGTTGTATATTGTTTCTCCGTATTACGTATCTTAAAAGTTATAGCAAGAGAATCATTTGGGTTTAAGTAATAGGTCTGTGCGTTAATCCTCAGCAACCAATCAGACCAAGCTATTTCATTAGTCTAAATTGCTAAAGGGTCATTTGTTGCTATTGGTCACAACTTTACTCTTTTTTACACCTTGGTATTAAATAAGGACTTTAAAGCTCAATTACACTCAAAATCCCACGCAGACTCTATAAGTTTTTATTACCTTCCTGCTATTTCCTGCACAACAGGACTCAGACTTAGGGACAGCACTGTGAGCCAACCAGGGCTCCATTGCATGGCATAGTAATGTCAATCTAAGACAGCATTGAGAAGAAGAACCATGACGTTATCAGTGTTGTGATGCTTATTCATTACCCCAATTTCAGGCATGACAATGTAAGGGCATTGACTGGATTTGGTGTCTGGCAGGGTTATGAGGATCAAAAGACTAGCTGAACAGGACTGTGTACTTGCTAGCTTTTTCCCTGGAGTTTTGCTTTAGGGGACAATAGAAATTGTAAATACGTGCAATACTATACCTTAGCCAGGCTCCCTCAACCTTTTTTACGTAGAGGAACCCTTGAAATAATTTCCTGGTCTTAGGGAATCCCTGCTAATAGCTACTTGTATCTACAGCTTATGTTATATTGGTGTAATGGTCAGTGGAAACAATACTTCCTACATTTGTGGTCAGTTGGAAGAATCCCTTTTTACAGATAGCTAAAATTAAGTGGTGTCCGTGATTACGTATCTGGGAGGCAGAAATTGCTCAAGGTACCCCTAGAAACCTTCAGATGCTTAGAGTCATACAGAACCCTGGTTGAGAAAGGTTGGTCCAGTGATTTTGATTTGGACCTCAAATTTTAGGGTAGTTATTTAGATTTACTATAGGACTTTACCCATCTATTATGTATGATATTATGCAGGCAGGGATGGTATTTATGTCTTTCTAACCAACTGTACTACTTTTTATCCATAGATGAAGGCTGAAGGGTTTGCTGTGCCTCCTCATTCTCCTCAGACGCTTCCTCGTGATATCACTCCCTTCCAGAAGAAAGCTGGAGTCTTCCTCATTCTCCATGATCTCTCCATCGCTATGGACACATTTAAGAAAGTACTGTCTTCCCAGCAGTAATCGTGTGGAAAACCACAAAAGGATCTTATGTTTAATATTTAAACACCATCCGCTCTGCCTTTTTTTTACTGTCCAAAACCTGTAATTGCACTGGTTGCAATAGGAGAATAACACGTAGTGGATATTTCACGTTGATTTAAAGCTCCTTGGAAAATTTCAATTCAAATGCTTTGTAATGTATATGTACAAAGAGCAGTATTCTATAGAAGACAATTGGAATTTGTCTCCTACAAAAGTTACTACAGCAAAATGAATCATGATTGACTTCTACTAGGTAAAAGAAATCTGTCCTTTGAGAATCATGGAGGCTGCCATTGCTAACCTCCTACTGAAAATAATAGTCCCTTGCTTGTTTTTCTGATCCTCTGGCTTCAGTACCTTCTGAATCACTTGTTATGTTACATATGTATAGCAAGTAAAGCTAAAACAGCTGATTTGTATACTTGTTTTTGGAAATAACTACCCACCTAATAAAGCCATTGGGTCAGCATGACAGTCAGGCCACTTGGATTAGTAGAAGGAGGTCGGCCTCTATATTTCTCTCAGTACTGGTTTTGTTTTAGGTACTTTGCACAAATGTAGTGACTAAGCTTGATAATGTGGTGTTAGAAGATGTTCTGGTTTTCTTTCATATTGTGTTTGAAAGTGGAAGTGAACCTTTAGAACGTTTTAATATTCTATAGGTCATATTATTAGGCATTGCATAATTGCTGATTATATAGTATTCACTATGTGCTGTTTTCATTTTATGGATTTGGGTTAAAATGTTCAGATCAAGAAACAATATTTACAAGTCTGTACTTGTAAAGACCTTTGCTTTTTAGCTTAAAATCTTGTAAAAGTTTAAATTGGGTTGCTGGAGAATTTTTTTTATTGTTTGGTGGATTGCCCTGTCCGTGTGGATTTTTCTCCATTTGCTAGTTTTAAAGTGATCAGAATCACTGCCTGCCAATTTTACATTTTTTTTGTTGGATTTGGGACACATTTGGATGAGGGGGGGTATTCAACTGCCTTGAGCAACTCTGACCTTCTGGTGTGTTGCTGTGCCTTTAGAGGAGGATAGGGCTACTCCCAAGGTAAAATGACCTTTCATTTTTTTCATGGCTCTATATATGTCCCCATTTGGGAGATCAGTTTACAGTTAGGGACCACACTTTCCAGAGGTGCCTTGACACAGGCATGTATCTTTACATGTATTTACAAATGTATGGTATAAAAAACCTCTGAAACCGAAATATTGAAACAATTTATTTAGGCTTTTGTGTTGACTAGTAGAAGATTTAGCTCTGGAGTTTTTTTATTGTTATGGGTAAAAGGCAACTGAGTTAGGGTATTATTTCTGCAGGAAGAAGGGTAGTAGGTAGGACATTTAGCTTAGATTGAATTTTTGGTTCTGTTTTTTTATTTATTTTTTTATTATTCTTTTAAAGTTCTCGTTTTTTTTCTTTTGATGTTCTCGTGTCTGTTGTATGTCAAGTGACAAACGTGGGATGATGCAACCTGTTTATGGAATATGCCAGATATTTATTGTCAATATTTATTTAATGTCATATAATACAGTTATCTGCGTGGGAAGTATTTATTATTTATTTTTATTTAATTAAAATATTTTTTTCTATTTATAAAATGGTCATAATAATGTATATTTTATATATTATAAGAAAAAAAAATAAAGATGATATGTTTTGATGATATGTTTTGCTGGACTTTTTTTTCATAGTTCTTGTTCTCAATGGATTTAGGTGATTGAACCATGTTCTGGTTTTTAAATCTGACAACTGATATTCATACATATTTTTACAACAAGCCGTAATGAATAGAAAAGCAACTGGAACCCTTCCCAGGTTTGTATGAATCATGATTTTGGGACTCAACCCACCGTCATTATTATCTTAGTTAGTTAGTAAGGATGAATAAAGATCTTACTTGAGCTTAGGCTGGCCCGGGTCTACCACAGCACCTAAACGGTTACATTCTGTACTCTCAAAATGTGTTGGCTACACCTGCGTACTCTGCTAAATAAGAAATTGTTTTGGGACTTGTAATGCTTTGCGGCATGCTCATCTTCTTTACTTCAAGGACACTTTAAGTAGCTGCTTATATTGTCTAGACCCATTCTGGACACTTATCAAAGTTAGCGTCTAACTCCCCACCTCCATATTTCTGTACAGCAATACCTGAAATTCCCATAACTAGGGCTTCTTGTAAATATAAATAGCCAACTGGAGAATGAGCCCACAAATGTTCACCAAAAAAAGAAATTGTATGTTTGAGTGGAGACTGCTTTTCAAATAACCTAAGAAGCCTTCTAAGCAGTGGAAAATATCATTGGATAAATGTGGATATGAAGAAAATTATATATTTTTTAGAAAATTCTGTAAAGAATCCTATAAGGCAGGGCTCGAATTTTCAAGTCCTGAGCTACTAGCCAGGCCTCAAGGGTTACTCGCCACCAGTTGCCCCGCCCAACCCCTACCCTGCCCCGCCCCTAAACCGCCCTCATAAATTATCTCATGAAATGACACATTAATGTTTTATGCAATTAAGTTACAAAAATATTAACAACTTTATCCATGCCCGCCAATGCAGCCTGTGCCCACCATGCAGCCTGTCTCCCACCGTGCAGCCTGTGCCCCCCATGTGCAGCCTGTGTCCCAGGTGCAGCCTGTGTCCCAGGTGCAGCCTGTGTGCCATGTGCAGCCTGTGTCCCATGTGCAGCCTGTGTGCCATGTGCAGCCTGTGTCCCATGTGCAGCCTGTGTGCCATGTGCAGCCTGTGTGCCATGTGCAGCATGTGTCCCATAAGCAGCCTGTGTCCCATATGCAGCCTGTGTGCCATATGCAAGCTGTGATGTTCCCTGCTCTGATCATCCAGCCGGCGGCTCTCCTCTCTTCCCTTCTGTGATTGGCGGGCCTCGCCCCCCCCCGGCTCCCAGGTAGCCCTTCTCACCAGCCCTCAAAATTCACTCGCAAAATGCGAGTGTGCGAGTGTAATTTTTGAGGGCTGCTATAAGGACATAAGAATGAAAGAATTAACGGAACTATACACATGTTCAGGGGTTGTAAACCCTAGTGTTTTTTCACCTTAATGCATCCTTATCCTATGCATTAAGGTGAAAAAACACCTGGCAGTGACTGGCTCCCCAGCCCCCTGTTTTACTTACCTGAGCTCTGGAATTTCACACGCCGGAGATATGGTCTTCCTCTGCCCAGGGTTTTCGGCTCTTGATTGGATAGATTGATAGCAGCGCAGACATTGACTACCACTGCTGTCAATCAAATCCAATGAGGCGGGCGTCAGAGGGCGGGGCTGAGTCTGGCATTTGTGTCTATGGATGCAAATGCTGGACTCTGGAGTGCTCCCGCAAGGTAACCCCCCCCCCCCAGAGAGCACTTCTCCTAGGGGGTTATCTGATGCGGGGAGGAGCCACGAGAACCACCGAAGGGGAAATAATTACCACTAAAAAGAAGTGCCTTATGTCATTTAGAAATTACTTCTTCTTTCTCTAGTCATAATGTTCATAATTGAGGACGAAACATAGTGGTGCAATATTGGCTTTGTACAAAGTACAACTCCACAGAAAACACTTAAATACACAGTTCAGATACATTTCAGAGGTTAACTGCCAAAGATTTCACATTCTTTTCAGCCAATACATTGACCCAGGTGCCTTCACTGTACTGTATATATAGCCAAGTCCCTGAGCACTACTGCAGTGGCCGCACAGCCGGGTCAAGAATACATCCTAGCCCATTTAGACAATGAAGACAAATCAGGACACTAATGAGTCATCACTTATGGAACCCTTTCTTTATGTCACTTTGTTTGCACTACAAGGGAACCTGATTGGCACCTAGGAAACTAACAATGGCAATGTAATGATTTACATTGATTTTCTTAATGAATACGTAACAGCATTCATTGCTTTTTCATATCTGCCTGCACTTCAACTTTAATTCCCTGAGTTAATTGCAGAAAGCTAAAGAGTTGTCCCATTAAAATGCAGGGTTTGGGGCTAACAGGGATTGGACTATATGCAGCCTTTAAATACAGCTGCCAAAGCCAATAACTAAAATAGTGTTCTTCTCAAATAGCAATATTAGCTGTATCTAATAAAGGATATCATGAACATTTTTGGTGAAGTCATCGCCTTCTCAATACCTCCTGGGAAACAAGAGGTTACCAGATCTTACAAAATGTATTCCAGCAAATTCCGGATCCTTGAGTTGTCCAGAAGGCTACACAAAGCCTGCAAGACATCACTAACAAATTGTTCAGAAGCTGTAATCAAATCTTTGTATTAATTAGTAATGTGCTTCTTTTTTTTTTTAAAACCTAACAATTTTGCATAGTTCAAGGAGTTGGGTGGCTATGAGATGGCTCTGAAAGCTACATGTCGTCAAGACACCACAGTATCTAAAGATTAGAAAAAAATATTCACAATGGCGGTGCCCCGCATAGGATTCACCACTGTATGATGAAAACTATTCTAAACCAGCCTTTCTCAACCATTTTATCCCAGAGAGATATCTAAAATGATTTCAGCTCTGGGGGCCGAATACTCCTTCCATTGGTCCCCCGTTGGAAGAATGCCCTTACAATGGTGGTTAGAGTGCCACCCTTACAGACAGCCAAATACATTGTTGGTGTAATGCTTCTGGCTGTTCCAAGTAGTGTTGGCCACAGAACTATGGAAGGGAGGTTAATCAGCCACAGCTCTAAGTACTCCTAGCAATCTCTGGAAGAACTCTAGGGTTTTATGAAACACTGGATGAGAATGGCTAATCAAACCAATGACCAATGAGTCAACTATAAGGTTTTTTTCCAAAAATAACAATGTACTCTATTTTGGGCGCGGGAATGAAATCAACACTTCTTGTTTTTAGCAAAACCAGACCTGCCCACAGTTATAGTAACAGCAACAGGGAAATAATCTTTCAGACTTCCACCCAGCAGCACATGAAAATGTTGTCTTGCATAGCCAGGAGAACGTATTAGTTACTACAATCCCTGTGAACTGTTTGACAAAACAATATATAAATATAGATCATAAATGAGTCTGGCATATGTGGAGACATCATGTATTTCTTTAATTATTATTGTGGTTTTTATGTCAACTCCCAGCTCCAGACTTAGTCCCCACTCACCCCCTCCCCTTGATGGTTCCTCCCCCCTCCATACTTACCTTCAGGCCTAGCATGTGATGTGCTGGGTCCTCTTCCTCTTCAGCCTTGTCTTGAAAAATGCAGACTTAGCCCTTGTACACAAGGTCAGAGATTCTGACAACCAAATCCGTCGGATTTTGTCCGACGGATCTTGTCCGAAACTGTTGCATACACACGGTCGGACAAAG
The DNA here is from genome assembly GCF_037356315.1 of Lithobates pipiens. Lineage (NCBI taxonomy): Eukaryota > Metazoa > Chordata > Amphibia > Anura > Ranidae > Lithobates > Lithobates pipiens. The sequence goes on from NW_027507789.1 coordinate 163,142,217, forward strand.
TTGTCGGAAAATCCGATCTTTCAGAACGTGATGACGTAATTTCGTTACGATGGGACTACATTCAGGCTAGTAGCCAATAGCTTTGATGTAGGAATTTGATCTGAGCATGCGTGGCACTTTGTCCGATCGGAATTCTCTACACATGATTGGAGCATGTCCAATCGGAGCATTTTGTTGGAAATATTTCCGGCAAGTTGGAAAAGTTGGTCCGACGGATATTCCAACGGAAACAGTCCGATGCAGACCACACACAGTCGGAATATCCGACAAAATGCTCCGATCGGACACATTCCTTCAGAAACTCAGATCGTGTGTACAAGGGCATCAGCTTCTAATTTCAGGATGAATACATTGAAGACAACTTGGTTTAACGACTCTTTGCAGCCACAGTATCTCTTCAGTTCTTCCGGGTTGAGTGAGGCTGGGTGTCATTTAACCCAGAAGATTAAGGGCATCTTGTGACCAAAAAAAAGTACTGTGGGGGGGAAAAGCTTACATGACTTACTGCTAAGGGGCATTTTTAAAGTGACACACATTTTTTTACATTAATTGCTCTGAAATATCAAGTACACCATGGCACTTTTTTTTGAAAAGTCTCTTACCATTGTTTTTTGGCTACTTTTTTGTCCTGTGCGTGCTCCCTATCCTCCACTGATGCACCTCACAGCTACTAGTGAGTGCGCGCAGTGCCGTTATTTATGGTCACATGATCCACTCTATGTATACTACAATTCGCATAGAGCAGAATGTGTCTGCAGGTAGATGTGTAGTCCATCTCAGGGGGACCCAAGAGAGGGTGGCTATATTCACATACCCAAGGGGGAGCATTGAAAAAAAAATTATGCCACCCTAGAAAAAGAAGTCTGAGAATAGCAGAAAAAACGTTCCCCTGAGTAACGAAACAAGGGATGAGAGATAGAAAGTACAGTTTACTCATATCTAAACATATTAGTTTAGTTAGTGTCTTTGTAATTGGATCTGAGCTTTAAAGTTAATCTTTACAGTGCCTTGAAAAAGTATTCATACCCCTTGGAATTTTCCACATTTTGTCATGTTACTACCAAAAACATGCATGTATTTTATTGGGGATTTTATCTGATAGGCCAACACAAAGTGGCACATAATTGTAAAGTGGAAAGAAATACATAAATGGTTTTCAAAATCTTTTACAAATAAATATGTGAAAAGTGTGGCGTACATTTGTATTCAGCCCCCCTGAGTTAATACTTTGTAGAATCACCTTTTGCTGCAATTACAGCTGCAATTCTTTTTGGGGATGTCTCTTATGCCGCATACACACGATAGAATTGTCCAGCAGACTCGGTCCACCGGACCACAGTACGCCGGACAATTCGATTGTGTGTGGGCTCCAACAGACTTTTTCATCGTAAAGTCCGGTGCACTTAGAAAGTAGTTTTGACTCAAAATTAGTCCGCCGGACTTGGCTTTCAGCAGACAATCCGTTCGTCAGTGTGCTAGTCCGGTGGACTAAGAATGACGCATGCTCTGAAGCAAGAACGAGAAGGAAGCTATTGGCTACTGGCTATTGAACTTCCTTTTTCTAGTCCCATCGTATGTGCTGTACGTCATCGCGTTAGAAATCGCCGGACTTTCGGAGCGTCCGTGTGTGGCCAAGTCCGTTCATTATAAAGACAGGCGGATTGTTTGCCAGATTGTTTGCTGGACCAATTCCACCGGAGAATTCGATCGCGTGTACGTGTACATAACAGTTTTGCACACTATGTACTATTCATCAACGCATACTTTTTTTCATTAATGTCTAAATGTAATTTAAATTCTGTTTTATAATGTCCAATATGGAATGTGAAAAATAAAGATGTCAAACTTTTTATACATTATTGTTTATAAAACTGTTGTTTTTTTTAGTGTGGCTCTTTAGAAGTCCCACAGGCACTTGCTTTATTCATAGAAGTGTCCTTATTTTCTTCATTTTCCAAATAATTGTGGCAAAAGATTACAGCTTTAAAAAAACTTACGATCACTCTGACCAAATACCTTGGACTGTCTACTTTCCAAAAAGGGGTAATTTGGGGGTGTTTTTACTGTCCTGGCTTCTTAGGGCCTCTATAAATTAGATAGGCCGTCAGTACATCAGGATTGACCAAAAAAGTGCCCAGTTTTGAGGTGGTTAACTACACAGATCTGTACACTGCCTTGCAAATGTATTCACCCTCCTTGCCATTTTTCGTGTTTTGTTGCCTCACAACCTGGAATTAACATGGATTGTTTGAGGATTTGCATAATTTAATTTACAGAACATGTTAACAACTTTAAAGATTTTTTTTATTATTGTGAAACAAACAACAAATAGGACAAATAACAGAAAACGTCAATGTGCATAACTATTCACCCCCCTAAAGTCAATACTTTGTAGAGCCATCTTTTGCACCTATCACAGCTTCAAGTCGCTTTGGATAAGTCTCTATGAGCGTGCCACATCTTACCACAGATTTTCTATTGGATTGTGGTCTGGGCTTTGACTAGGCCATTCCAACACATTTACATCTTTCCCCTTAAACCACTCAAGTGTTGCTTTAGCAGTGTGTTTAGGGTCATTATCCTGCTGGAAGTTGAACCTCCATCCTTGCCTCAAATCACACACAGAGTGGTACAGGTTTTGCTCAAGACTATCCCTGTATTTAGCACCATCTATCTTTCCCTCAACTCTGACCAGTTTCCCAGTCCTGACTGCTGAAAAACATCCCAACAGCATGATGCTGCCACCACCATGTTTCACTGTGGGGATGGTGTTCTTTGGGTGATGTGATGTGTTGGGTTTGCGCCAGACATAACGTTTTCTTTGATGGCCAAAAAGTTCAATTTTAGTCTCATCAGACCAGAGCACTTTCCTCCATACATTTTGGAAGTCTCCCACATGCCTTTTGGCAAACTCAAAATGTGACATTTTGTTTTTTTGGTGAAAGTAATGGCTTTCTTCTGGCCACTCTGCCATAAAGCTCTATGGAGTGTACAGCTTATTGTCGTCCTATGTACAGATAGTCCAGTCTCTGCTGTGGAAC